>NC_046668.1:18914675-20164675 GCF_004382145.1 Drosophila mauritiana | reverse complement strand
TTCGATGCACATCCGCTTAAATAAACTTACTCCTCTTAATTTGGGTTAATTTAACTGGCCAGCCCCGAATGCAAACATTTCCTGCTTTCGCCAGTGCTTTTCTGCTTTCCCCGTGCTCGAATCGACCCCCTCCGGTTTGTCTTAACCCACTGATGACAGTGCAAATAGCCAGACAGCAGAGCAAACCCAATGAGCAACGCCTGCGTGAAAAATGCAAATCAATTCAATTAAAAAAGAACAAGAGCAACGTGCAACAAGCGGCAACAACCAGCAGTGCAGCAACAATAGCCGGGACGCATAGCCGCCAGGTAAGAAACACACGATCTGGATGCTATATGCGCTCCACTATCTGAAGAAAAACCCCTACCATTGTGCTAAAAGAAAAGAAAACGAAACAAAACACGCTCCATAAAGATCCCGAACAACAACAACGGCAACTACAACACATGCCACAAAAGTGTTGCAGTTACAAGAATTTTAATCAAGCGTTTAACACTAAACGCGCCACAAGTCGCAGAAGGCAAAAGACGAAGGCGACTTTTGCGGCTGCGCAGACGCATAAACAATTTTCAAATTGTTGTAGTTGTTGTCTCTGCCGCAGTTGTTGATGTTGTTGTTGTTGTTATGTCTGCCTTGCAGCCTTTTATTGGCATTGTGTTGTTGCCGTTCCGCCGCCTGTTTTTGCTGTTGTGCATAAATTAACTTGCCGCTTGTCTAGGCCCAAAAGCAACATCAACTTCCCGGCGCACATACGAAAAAAAAGGCTTTCAATTTCGACTGCATTTTTAAGATACTTTCTGATAATATAGATTTTGAAATAAGTGAGAATCCTTAAAAAGTGTAGAGTTCTTACATGAGAAAGGTACTTCAAAATTATGAAAGTGAAGTTGGAGCTGGTAAGCTAGATTTCAGCATAATTTCTTATGATGTAGTTTTAATTATTTTATTTTATAAAACTGTAAGTGATCAATTTTTTTTCCTGTGTGCGGTTTGTCTTAAGCTTATCTCCATCTCATTCCCCTCCTTTCGTTTTGGACAAATTTAAATTTGCATGACAGACGCACATTGATCATATTGGTGGGTTAAGAGAGGGGCAACCGGGGGTTAAACATGCCACAACGAGCTCCAACTGTGCCAAAAGGAGTCTTTCAATTTCATTCGATTCAATGCCGTTTCTTTTCCTTTTTCAATTAACCAAACATGCGGAGCACTCAAAATGTCATTTGGTTTTGTCAAATGTTTTGGTTGCCTCCGTCTGTCTGCCGGTTTTCCCTGTCTGGGGAACAGAGAAAAATTTAGGCCAGCAGCATGCGTGAAACTCCCATAAAAAATCATTCAATAAATCACAACAAATTAACATAAATCTTGTTCTGTCGTCGGCGCTTTTCAGCTAGGGGATTTCAGCGACTCCAGGGGGCGGGGCCACTCAAGTGGAGTTCCCTCCTTATTCCACTTCGAAAAGCTCTTGTTTTGCTACTCCTGATGTTGATGATGATGTCGATCGTAAATCGTGAAAATTGACAAATGCCCAAAAGCTTCCACGCACTCAAATGGGCAATAAAAAATTATAAAGTAAATATTCTGAAGCAAGCCGCCTTCGCCGGCCCACAAAGATGGAGTAAAAATCTTTATTGCATCTTTAACAGCAGCAAAAACACAAAGCAGAACAAGTGTTGCGTAGACTAGCTCTCGAAGAGGGAATACCCTAGATTGGCACAAAAATCTTAATAAAATAATAAAGCGTCTATTGCTATATTCAAATCTATATTTTATTAGATAGAGTTATTGAGATTGATTAATTGAGATTGAGTGGAATGATATATGAAATTCCATTGTAAGACTTCACCTCCTTAAAAGGGTATTATTAAATTCAAGTATAATATCATCTAAAATCTAACCGAAACAGATGGAGAAGTTCTCCTGGTCTCGACACACACACACTCACACACGTGCACTCGCCGCATAGATGACACAAATGGCACACAAAATGTATCTTTTAGAACGCCAAATGAGGGCCATAAATGCAAAGCAGACAACAATGTGGAGGCTGGCGAAGATCGGGACAGGAAGATGTGAAGTGGGGCCCCAAGGGGAGACCGCAGCGCACATGTCTGCAAAGTGTTAATGTGAATTTATGATGCATTACGCGCCATCGCCACTCGAGAGCCCCATATTCATATTCCAACCCATTCTCCAACTCGCATACTCATCTCATATACCTCTAACTGTCGTCTGGCTGCACTTTCGGCAAAGATAGATAGCTTCTTTTGCAGCGCAGTTCAATTTTTCTAGTAGCGTAATGAAAAACAGATTTGGGAAAGTTTTTACGATTTTTTTTCCGTTTGCCTTGGTCGATTTTTCGGTAGTTTTTATGATGGAAATTTGGAGTGAAGTTTTATTATTGTAATAAACAGAAGAGTGCTGGAAGATCAAAGCATTAAGTTTTTGGTATTTTGCTTATAATTAGGAACATGAAGTTCTTCAGAGGATGATGCAGGAGAACATTTCAAATGGTGATAAGCACTGCAGCACTAACTTTTCTTTGATAATCTTAGTTTCTTCACAGCTGGCACTTATTGAATTATCCCGCCCCTTGACTAATTGAAACCATTAAAGGCTAACCCCAAAATCTCGCGGTTTTTCGAAACTCACTCGAAAAACTGACACCTGAAGTGCATGACAAAGTTAATTAAGGGCCCGGCGAATGCCTCTAATAAACTTTCAATTAAGACAAATACCCAAAAATACGCCACACATTGTTTGTCCATAGGATCGGGGGTTGGATGGAGATGCGGTTGTGGTTGGGGCACCATGGCACCAGAAATAGGAGGCGTCTGTGCGTGCGTGTGTGCACCACGCCCATTAAAGTGCATTATTGAGGGGTGCGGCAGGTCGGTCAATTTTTTGAAGTCTCGGGAGAAGACAATTTGCTCCAGTTCACAATTGTGGGCGGGCGAGAATGGGAAAGGGATCGGGAAAATGGGCGGACGGGCGTTGACAGCTGCGCCTGGTGGCCGCAAACTATACGAGAATCGTATAATTTATGCAGTTCCACAAGTTTAGACAACCATTTCACTCGGAATCGAAAAAGCGGATGGAGGAGCGGCAGAAGTTGGTGGGGGCTTCAGCGCAATGAGCATGACAAATTTTTGTTTGGGCCGCTGGCTCCTTTTGAAGTTCCCTTTCCTTGCGAAACTCCCCAAGTCACCTTCGGATCTGCGCTATATAGCTTTCCTGGGTGCTTGAGTTAACCCATACCACCACGTTCTCCTCTTGTTGGCGGCAGCTCGTAAATAAAATCGTAAATTGCCATTTTGTTTTATTGTCCTCCAGTCCGGTCGGTCGACAGACAGTTTTTATTTTTATTGAGCCCGTTTTGCTGCCGCAGCCAGAGGAGTAGGAGGATGAGGAGACTCCTTCGGCTGCCTGTGGGATGCAAAAGCTATCGTGGTTGCCACGACATGTCGTTAATGAGCCATAAAGGTGTGCAGCGTCTCCACCGCCAGGAGGTATAGAAATCGAAAATGCGGGGCGGTTACTGCCCAACGGGCCAGATGAGGTGGGAAATGGAAATTGGGCACTGAAAGTGTTTCTCGATTTCCTCCCCATGGGGATTTATGATCGGCGAAGAATTTTATTTTGATCTGGCTATTCGGGAGTGATTTATAGATGGAGGGGGCATGTTCGCTAACACTTACCGGGCGTGATTTACATCAAACGGAGTAAAAATGTAAATTTAATTATATCTAATTTATTAAAAAAGGGATAATATGTGTAGTCTCCCCCTCGCATCAACACTTTTTTCTATGAATCCATCACCCTCATCCATTTGTTGATGTGTTAATGCAAATTCTGGTTATTCCAGTTGGGATCTATGATATATGGAGTCGCAGCCCGATGCTTTATAGAGAACTACAAATTGCAGGCAATGACAGCTCCAAGAGGGCAGAAAGTCTGGAGGGGGGAAAAAGTGCTTGGCCTAATGATTAATGTAAGTCGCGTACAAGAATCGGGAGATGATGACGATGGCACTGTGACGGAGACGGAGCTTTTCTTCCCGGAATCGAGGCACAATGGCCATTGGCAATGTCATTGCCTGACTGACGGATTGACGGACTGACTTGCCTGCCCGACTCGCTGGCTGACTGACAGTAAATAATCTATCAATAATTGAGAATGCCTTTTTGCCTCTTTAATCTTTTCATGGCCCTGGCATTGGCATCATCGGCCGTCCAAAGAGGAGCGGCTCGTGCTATCGGATCTGCAAATGGAACCCACGGACCACACTTGGCGACGTTAAAGGATTCCGATTCCTATATTCCGATTTCCTCCTCCGATTATTCTCTTTATGGAGCCAATGCCGTTGATAGGCTCTAGGCAAACACCCCCTGGCTCCCCGATTTCCTGCCACATCTCCTGGACCGTCGGCGTCCAAACTCCTTGGAACGCATTGCTTTCATGGCTGACTGAGTTTGCGCTCGATTCGATTATTTATGTCATTTGCTTTGACATTTATCATTCCACGATTTCACGATTTTTTGCCCCACTTCCTATCTTTGCACAAATACACGGAACAAAATTGCATAGTAGAATTTTCTAAATATATCTGCTGATTCAATTGGAACGAGACTAAGGCTTAATTTATATTGATGGTTACGATCAAAAAACCATTTTTCGGAGTGTACCCTGGTTTTTTTTACTCCTATTGTCAAGGCCAGAAGATGATGACTATGCTGTCCAATGGCCACTCAGTCCATTGCCGCTTTTGGCTATTTATGGGCGCGCTACTTAACATAAATTTTATTGCTTTTGCTATTTGCTCATTTGGGGGGCTAGTCCATTGGAGCTGGGATCTCGGAGCTTGGTCCTATCTGTGGCTTACTCACCGGGACAACGGCCAGGATGGATGCTCTCATCGAATGCGAGCTCCTGCTGTCCATGAATTGATGAGGATTCATTTATTGTATGATTAGTTTTGCCTTTATGGAGTGTGTGCGCTCCTCTTTCCTTCTTTTTTTTTTGCTCCTTTTTAATGGAACACAGCCGCCAGTCGCATTAGCTACATAAATAGCAATATATATTGAGCTTGCACACTTAAATGAAATTATTATTCATCGCTGCATTCCCTGCCATGCCTTCGTATACGTGTAGTTAATTGAAAATTATTCAAAAGGCACGTAAATTTTAGCCAGAGGCCATGGTGCAGAAACAGGTTGACTTGGTTAACTCAATGCCGTGACTCATGGCGATCCGAGAATCAGGTCACAGGTGCGGGAGGCACAGATGTCAATCACTCCGAAATGCAGTTTGCAGCGATTTACCAGGAAATTATTGATGAATGAGCCCTTTTTGCGCAGGACTGTGGCACTCATGATGATGCCCCAAATCAAAACTAATGACTTCGTTCCCATCCCTCGAGCCTGCCACTAAGCAATTTCCGAAAGTTGCCAAGTCAGTCGAGAAGAGGCAACAATTAAGTTGCCCCACTGTCAAATGCAAATGTTACTGCCCATCAGGCGGTTGGATTTCGGTATGGGATTTCTGTTCGGTGTGGGCTTTCGGTTTTGGCCATAAGCGAAAACCTGCCGAGTCACAAATCGATGCGTAATTAATTGGCTTGGGCAAGTTTCGCATGCCGCATGCAATTAAAAATTCATATTCAAGTTCAATGTCTGGAAACTTAGACAACCGCTCTCTAAGTTCCTTTCAACAGAATGCCGCATGTGGTGAGGATGGCAAATGGAGGGCTTCAGACGAGTCACGGTACAAATTTTAGTCCATTCAGCAGCGTACACTGCGAGAAATAAAACTTTTGGCCACACTACATACGACATAGTCTATATAGGTCTATACATGTGAATGGTTTTTTCAACTGCATTCCAATTTCTCTCTGTGTACATACATGAGTTTGCATCCTTTGGCTCTGGGGACTTGTTTTGACCATTCCCATCCGTGTGGCTGGCCCGAACGCCGTACATAGTTGCTGTGTGTGGGCTCCTCGAGGAGCAGATTGTGGGCCGAAGGGGGCTGGGCATCTTGAAAATATATGGTCCGTTGATTACCGCTTGCTGTGATTTTTGATTATGCAGTTTCCGTTCCGTTTTTACTGGTTTTCTCCAAGCCATTCATTCTTGCATATGTTTTTTTCTCGCATTTTGCATATGTAATTTCAAGGACTGTTAAATGCAGCGTTCTTGTGGTCCATAATTAGTTTGATACGCACACCCGTACAGTCGGACTATTAACGTAACCGTTTCATTACATTCGAAAAACCAGTCAAGCAATTCTCGAGAACCAACTTTATTGGCCAATGAAAAATAATTACTAAATAAGCCCAACAAGCTTAAGCATTTTACATGCTAAGCCAAAATGTAACAACTTTGTTGCATGTGCTACATAAGCTCAAAGCAAAGTTAATGAGTTAATACGAAACCAAAAGAATTCACTATTTAAAAGTCAATTCAAGTTCAATCAAATTAATCCCCATTCCAGCTGCGTCTGCAACAAATAAAGATTAACTCCAATATCAAACCATATCTGCGGTCATTCTCTTTCTTCCAAAATCCACCATGACTAAACAAAAAAAAGCTTTTGAAAAAAACTGGAGAACCTTGTTAGACGATTAAGCCCAAATAATGAAGTCAATTAACCAAAGTAGACAACTCAATAGGACACAGCAACCCAAAAGCCAAAGAAAAGAAATATTGGAATAAATAAATTAGAGGGGAGAAACTCTTTTTTTGAGAGCAACAGGTTCGAAAATATTACAAAGCCCAACTTTGTAACTCCGGCAATGACATCATTTGGCATCAGTGTCAACTTCATTGTTTTCCCCTTTTATTTTCTCCTTTTTTGAAGATGAAAAACCCACCGTATCCCACAATCCCAGCACAGTCCCATCAATTATGTGCCGCATAGAGTGGTCGAAAAAGGTAGCCAAGTAAAATGGGCATTCGTTTGATAGATTTTGATGTATTGCCTGCGATTTGTTAGGCCCGGCAAAATGCTTTCGGATACGGGAAATTACCGACACGCTGTGAGCGGATCATACAAATTAATTAAATACATGGGAGATCGATTCAAAATAACTTTAGGGAGTCCATGTCAAAGATCACAGCCAAACACGGTTCGCTTATTTAGGCTCGAACTGCTGTTTGTCTTTCGTTTTACACGGTTCGCCAGGCGGAAAATAAATATTCGAGTACAAAAGAGCTAAGGTTGGTGGGTAATAAATAGTTTGGCTCGTGGACCGCATGTGGTCTGCCTTTAACCTTTTGTTAGTTTCCATCCGAGTGGGTGTGCGTTTGTGGAGTTATTTGACCCATCGGTCGCCGCATTTGCATATAAAAGATTTGACAGTACTTTTGGAGCTGGTAGTAAAGTTGAATGCTTCGCAACACTAACCAAAGGTTGTGCAAGACTAATTTGTCACACGATTTTTGGAGGCCTTTTTCGGGTCACTTAGACAAAGTAGTTCCATAAAGCTACAATTTAGTTATTGGTTAGTGTACTGGAAGATTAAATTTGTTATCTTTAAATTCTTAAATTCCACGTTGTGACGAAACGCACCTCAAAATTCCGCCTTGTTACGTTTGATTTAATCCGTTGTTAAAGTACTTGTTTTAAATTGTTTCCTAAACATATATTTCGCTATCTCTCCGTTTGTGAGGCAACATGCCAAATCGAATTAGTTGTTGACTTAGCCTAAGGAAATATAGAGCGTGTGTCACAGTTGCCAAGCTGACCTAATTAGATAAGCGAGAAAACAAAGATTTCAATAATTAAGACTTGCTAAGCGTGGCTATCGTTTGTTCTATTTTTAGAACAAGTTTCACGTCCAATCAGAAGAGAGTAAAGGCGTGAGTGATAGGGGTTACCTTTCTCAATCCCCTCAAGGCGCGTCGGTGGTGTAATGGTCAGCATAGTTGCCTTCCAAGCAGTTGATCCGGGTTCGATTCCCGGCCGACGCACAAGTAAATTTTTTGTTTTTTTTTTTAATAAAAAATATTTACTCTTGTTATTGCAATATCAGCATTACTAATGGTTTTACTCACATTGTTGTTATTGTTGAATGACTTAAGATAAAGCATAAGCACACACAGCTAAATCAGTAATCAGCAAACCTATAACTTTGTAATTCCAAGTGAATGCAACACCTGCTCGAAACTAAAATCATTCCAAACGCATTGTTATATACGTTATATACTCCTGCCCATTAATTTAAAATCAAATATTTGCATTGAAAATTTAATAAGGTTGACATTGCCTTAGCCTCAACGTGCAAATATTGAAGCTTGTAATTTGGTGTTCGCATTAAAGATGAACATCTTTGGTCCAGTCCAAGGTCAATAAACGATGTTTTGAACAGGGGTTTAAATATTCTTGCACCGAGATTAATTAGTATGCCGTTTGCGTATGGCAAAGCGTTTTGTTTGCACTAAATTCTCAATAACAGATTTTCAGAGCGCCAAACACCCTGCGAAAAATGTTGTCATTTTGACTATTGGTAAAGTTAGAATAATCTTATGATGAGCAACTAGCTATGTAAGTATGATTCACATAAGCCTCTTAAACATTTAAATACTTCCTGGTGTATAATAACTATTTCCGAGCACTAACATTTTCCCTCGTACTCGGCCTCCTTTTTATCCTCCTCCTTGGGAACTCATTTGCTATTCATTTCGGTGCTGTCCTGTTCTTGACTTATGCGTATTACTGCAAATATCAATTAATGCTGGAAACGTGCGTGAAATACCCAACATGATTTTGGCCCTGGACACGCACTGACCTTGGATTATAATCAAGCCCCATGTGGAGTAGTGTGGCAGATAAGGACCCACCGACGGCTAACATAATTGATTTGGAGCCCGATTTATGTGTCTGCCAGCAGAGCCAAAGGGTCAAAGTCACGCACTTATTGGAATTTCCGACCTCGGATTGCTCTCAAAAACTATTCAAGTTGCTGGTTGGCCAACGATGTTGCTGCTGCATCGAAGTGGTTGCTGCAACACTTGCCACATTGGAATATGAATAGCACATTCACAGCACTTGTAAGATGCCACAGCACCATCGAGAGGTAAGTATAGTTTAACTCTAACTATTCAGATTGCTTTGATTTAAGCTAACGATACATGAACGTTAAAGTCTAATATTAAGCTTTCTTTATAAGTCAATGGTAACCATCTAGAAACCCATAAAGAACTCTATACCTTCTAGAATGAAATAGTGTTTTTTCTTAATTTATCGTCTAACTGCATTTCAGATTTATATATATAATAATATTCCTTCTCTGCTGTTGGCCTTTTTGCTTTAATTCTCTCAGCTGAGCTTTACGTTTTTGGCATTTCAATGAGTGCCACGCCCACTTTTCATTTGGCTCCCAGCCGGTTGGATTCCGTTTTGTTTATTTGGGACTCGCATATTTGTAGCAGCCACTGTGTATTATGATGACCGGTGGTCCGCTGGCGTTGTTTCGCTTTTGCTGCCCACTGTGGCTGATGTGCCTCAGCATTCTGTTTGTGTTTGCTCTGCGGCATCTTCACAGCTGGGTGATTGCGGCCCAATATTTGTCTTTGTCCACCGATGTGCCACCGGCAGACAAGGGTTAAACGGGGTCAAAGGGCCATCGGTGGCGCGAGAGAATTGCCTGAAAAACGAATGATTTGCAATTGTAATTTTTGGCACATACGCATAAATGCATTCGCAAATATGGGGTTTCAAATAAAATAATATTTGATCGAATTTTAATTTTTAAAGAATTTAAAAAAGTTGAAATATTTGAAATCTTTGTATTGTTAGTAGGTAACATTTTCTTATATACCATACGTTTAAATCAATCCTAGGCATGCCAACCTGAAATGCAAAAGCGCCAATCTGGTAGACGATAATATCTTTCCTTATGGCCAGCAATCCACCAGATCCAATCTCCTCCCGACCCCACACACACACACTCCCCCAGATCAATCGCTGTCATCTCATTCTATTTCCACATCCATTTAGCATCTGCCCCAATCTGCCGCTCAATCCGCCGGCCAGAGCTCCCCGCATTAATGTCTCTGTTAAATTGCCAGCTAAAAGCCAGCGAGCTGTGGAGTTTAATTAAAAAAGGAACCTATGCTCCCGCCTCCCAAAGCACACAGATACACACACGCATACTCAGAGAGGCGCATATCAATTACGCAGGCGATTAAGCCAAACAAACTGCCAACTGATTGGCGATGCATGCCAATGCCAAAACCAAAGACCTGAAAGGAGCCCACGAAGATGAGGCTCTCAGACATGCACTGGAAAAAACAAATATCATGATATCAGAAATTAAGTTATGTGGGTTAAATAAACGATGTATATTTTCACTAAAAATTGTTCCTAACAATCTAAAACGGCAGGACTTAAAATGTATCTTTTAAGCTATTTGCGATAGTTGATTTTTTCTGTGCACTCAGCGTCTGGTTTTGGTAACACACACTGCGATAGAAATATGGCTAGAACCCAAGTGACGGGCTCTAGACCGCGTTACGCACACGAATTGTCAACTGGTTAAAGGAAACTGGTTAAGAAAATTGCAGCCTTGATTGCATGTGACCGCCAGGAACACGCACATACGCCACATAGTCATGGCCAACTAGAATGGCCATCGGAAGACGTCGAAAGAGACGGAGTTGTAGGCCAAGTAGTGCCAGCAACGGGGCCTTAATTTGGCTTAAATGGCCGGCCAAATTGGCTGGCTACCTCAGCACTATGCAAATGCATTTTCCACTCTCTCTGTGTGCCTGCGTGTAATAATTTTCCAATTTCATGCAATTTAATTTCCGTTGTCATGCGGCGGACCACGAATTCTTGGCAGTACAGGCTTGCGTCGCTAAATTGTCGCGAATTTTTCGAACGGTCATGGTGCAAGTTAATTGCATTTTGCTGTTAATATCTAATTATATAGCTAAACCGTTATTTCAAACTGGAAAATACTGTGCTTAAATATATATAGCTAGCTATCATTAATGATCCATGATTTCTGAAACATTTATGATATTCCAAACATTTAAACTTTACCATACCCAATTAAAAGTCTAAAATAGGTCTTACTTAAATAACTCTTGCAACAAAAAAAAACAAAGGAAATGATGCCAAAAAACATGGCCCAATACATTGTTGCCAATGGCTAGCCAACAAAAGAAAATGAAACAACGAACATCCCATTGAATTCCACACATCCACAGTCACCCACCATAAAGTGGACATTTCATGGCTCCATGGCGGCGGCAACAACTTCGTTCTCACCTTGATCCCAATCAACCTTTGGTGACATCCGCCACCTCCTTGCAACTCCTCCGATCCGAACATGGCATCCACATAGCGCTGGCCTCCAGCTCGCTTATTTTTATACGGTCTGCTCCGGGGTCTTGGCCAACTAATTAGCGTGGATGCAGGGAGCAGCAAGTCGAGATCCTCTGCGAAGGCAGCTGCATAAAATACTTACAAGTCTACGAGCCGAGCGACAAATTTGCAGAAAATTGCTCATGTGGTGCACATTCTAATTCTATTAGCCCGAGCACCGCGAGGCAATTATGAAGACCAAATGGATGAGCACCCGGTTGCAAGTTGCCTTCAATTTCCGCACGCACAGCTTGAACATTTCATTTTAGAGGCATGGTGTGAGGAGATTGGGGCAACTTGGACGCTCCCATGCCCCACAACTGGCCACTGGGGTAAGCAACTGTCCGCTTTTGTAATTTACTATCCAAAAGCCACTCGGTGGCACCACAATTTCCTCGGCCCAACTTTGGCTTGCGCGCATATAAATAAATGAAAAATAAATAAGGCCTTTCCTGTGTGGAGTGAACTACTCCATACCCCCTACCTAAAATATTCAGAAACATAACTTTTTAATTTCCGAACCCTAAAAGTATGCCTGCAAATCAACAAATGGTAATTAGCCAATTAAAATCATAAAATTAAATATTTAAATTATTTAATAAATGGCAAACATATTAGCGTGCCTAATTTGCATGTTTTTCTCTCGCCTTGACTGTGAAAATATTTCAGCAATCTCGACCAGCTAAATATGTGGGAAAAATTAATATAAATACATACTTTGGGAAATATTTAATTAAAATTGTTTATTAAGGCCACCAGCGTTATGCACATATTAATTTGCCCAGGCAATAACAAAAATGCGCATTTTCATTTAAGTGCTCAACTTTGTCATCAGTTTTGTTGTTTAACTTGTGTATGAATGGCATAAACAGTTGATAAAACTATTTGCATATCATCTCAATCACATAATCATACAAACACGCACACACATAAACTGTTTGATAATTAATTGAATTAATTGAGAGTGGGTTGAATTTTAAGTGCAATCAGCATACTCTTAATAACGAAAGACTATCTAACCAATAAATGGAATTAAATATTTTGATCGCTGAATATCACTTTTAAATTTTAATCCACATCTGCAGCTATTGTTTAATAAAAAAATAAATTCAAAGTTCCTTATAGGCCTTATAATTAAATTAAGGGGATTTAGATAGGCCCAAATAAATGGTTATAGCCAAAAACCGTAAGCGCTTTGAAAGAGCATCGTAAGCCATTAGTGGTAAACTTTGCAAGTAAAATGTCTGGCGATGACGAGCTGAAGTCGGAGGGCATAGGCCAAACACAGTCCTCGCTGATTATGGTGGAAATGATGGGCCGTGAAAAAGGGGGGAAAATAACTACGTACTATCTGAAATGCAGATGATTATGATATTTGCCAACTGGCAGAAACTTTTTTAATAAGTTTGTCAAAAGCAAAGTCTGGCAGGCAGCGGCTTTTTTCGCACAGAAAACTCGTCGTTTTCCGCCTGCTCGTTTGGCATTTGGAGCCGTTGAGCAAGTTTGTCCACAGGCGGTCTCTGTCGAACAGAAAACCCATTGACCTTTGACACCTACGCAACACCTCCGTGGAGATGGAAGCTCAAGAGGTTTCCACACAGTTTCCACACTCGCGGTGGTGCTGGGCAAACAAATTTAGGCGATTACTCTCAAAGCAAATAAGCAATCATCATAAATATCATTTTATTTATCTTATAGCAGTCCATAAATCTTTAAGATTTTTGCAATTTATTATGGAATGGCATGAAATGCAATCGTACATACAAGTGTGCTCACAGAACTAATTAAATATTTTCCTCTTGAGCACGTTTAGATAATTAAATGAGTTGATTAGGTGTTCTATATTTAGATTTTAAAATTTAGTTTGTGTAGGCTAAGCTGATATTCTCTCTCTACTTAGTGGGTGTCTCTCTCTCTTGCTTATCTCCCTTCGCCTAACTTCAGTTATTTTCTCCGTACATTCAAGCGGCGTCGGTGGTGTAATGGTCAGCATAGTTGCCTTCCAAGCAGTTGATCCGGGTTCGATTCCCGGCCGACGCACAAGTAAATTTTTTTATATAATTCTCTTAATTTTCTATGTTAAACAAACCCATTATTATAAACAACTATGGGGAAAGCATACGCTACTGCTTGCTTATCAGCATATTTTATTTATAACTTCTGCGGCCTTTTTGACAACTTTGAAATTCCAATTTAGCCATCTACCACTCCCACGGCCTCTCCTAATTTCCCAAAAAATTTATGGAAATTGTCCAAATTATGGAGAATTAAAGAATCATAACATTTTGACTTCATTTCCGCAGCGATTTGATGTTTTGCATTCGAAATGTGATTGAGCGGGCAAATCAAAAGTTGGCTGCAACACAAATTATCCATTAGACGGCACATCAGCGCGGCCATAATGGGCAGTTTGGCTATTATCAATTCAAGGCGATTAAACGTTTATCGATTGACACAACATGCCTGGTGGTCCCCCTTCCGTTCTATAGCACTTATACCTATATATATATATATGTACATACATATATCCCCATTCTCAATCCCAATCGCGATCCCCAGCGCGGCTGTCAATGCTGTCAACATAATTAACGGCAAACGTCTGCGCCCGACTGGCAGCCAAAGTCTCAGGGCCATGACAAGAAGTTATGCGACGGATTGTGAGGACGATGATGATTATTTCGACGACGATGGTCGGTGGCGATGGTGATGGCCCATCGCTCCCGTTGTAATTTCCCCGCATAATTACACGAAATATGTAAATGAGCGAAGGCGTCGCCAGCGCTTGACTTTGACTTTGGCTTCCTACTTGGGAGTTCTGCACCGGGAAAAAAAGCAAGGCGTAAATCAAGGAATACTTTTCACAACTAAGCATGTTTTGTCACTGGGTATGTATTTTGTTTCAGTGCCGGAGTTTTGTTCAGCGGCTTCCGCGCCCTTATTGCTCGATTATTTATATGAAAGGTGATTGCGCGCAATTAATGCATCAATGCAATGACGAATATACTGAATATATTGAATACTAATGATGCGCACACACACTCCACATAATTGCGAGCCATAAATTGCAAAGTCAGGGCTGCGATAGATGCCAAAAGGAGCAAAGGAGCCTAGATTCAATGACTCCCGGCTCGAGGACAGCAATCTGCAGCTCCGCTCAAACTGCTCGCTCGTCTAGTCGATGTCATTGGCTGCAGACATTCTCCAGACAGAGGACCAACCAGCCCTGTGGCCATATCTCATTGTCATAACGGACAGTGCTGACAGTAAATAATCCATCAATAATTGCATTCTCCAGTTGGTCGTCTCCCTGGTTCGAGTTTTTCCAGTTGGCCTGGTTGGCCCTCGGCGATTTCCACTCTCGGCCATGGCCAATGCTTTATGTCAATTGTGCTGACATTAATCATGGCAGTTTTGATTGCTCGATGTCGCGTTCTGCTTAAAATTGGCCACCCAAGGGTTTGACAACTAGGAAAATCTCCTACTAACTCTCTTTGGGTGTCCGCTGGAACTGGTTTCCTAGTTGGGAGATCCCATCTTGATTAAGCGTAGTTGTCCATTCGTGGTCATTTGATTAGAGACTCTGTGGAATGCTGATTTTATTAATCCAGTTTGGTAACCGGCAGGAGCTTGCGATTGCCATAAAGTTTTTATGTCTTATTGACTTGGTTAAATATCCCTATTTTCAATATAGTAATATATGAAATATAGGTAATCATACAACCCTAGATATACTTCGATATTTCATTAGATAGCCTCCAGTTTATATCCACAGAGACAACCGCTTAAGTAGTTCGTTTATATTTGTTTATGTTAAATATTAGAGTGCATGTGGAAGCCACTGAAAGTGAAGAAAAGTTGAGCGCCACTTGTAGCCATTTTGGGGTCGAAATAATGGTGGCATTTTGGCAAGAGCAAAGGTAACAGGTAAATGGCAAATGCCAAATGGAAAGAGGTAACAGGTAACAAGCATCGGTGGCTGCCACAGCAATAATGTGAAGAACTTTTTACTGGAAAAGTGGATTTTCCTTTTGCGGCATTTTACGTTTCTTTGGCTCGGTTTGCTTCTGCTTCAGCATCTCCAGCTGGCTTTGCGTTTTCCTTCTGCTCAGCCTTTGCTCCTCGTGGCAGTTCTGTTTGTTTGCTTTTTGCTTTGGCAAGTTATTTACGTTTTGCTACACACAGCAAACTTAACCCCTCTGCCAAGCCCACCGCCAAACCGCTCGACTCAAAGTGGTGCTTTTGGCTGCGTCCAGGCGCAAAAGTGTTTGTAGCCGCCAACAAGCTTATTTAGCCGCTCAAGAGCCTCTGCAGACGGTGGTTCTTTGGCGGCTTGGAGGGATTTGGGGGGCATGGCGGTTAATCTGGGTCAGGGTTCAGACGGAGAGTCTGTACCTGACATAGAAAACTTGGGCCGGAGGGTTAAGTGGAGGAAGCGAAGGAAGTGAAAGGATGTGGCGCTGTCAATCTGCTAATTTCTGAAAGTAGTTTGCGGCCACTGCAACCAAATCAAAGGTAAACCAAACAAATGGAGATGTTGAATAAATTTTGTTACCTTTTTCATTATTTTTAGGAAATAGCATAAGACCATATAATTTCTTTAATTTTTGTAATGGGCTTTGAGCCTCAAAGGATGCTTTCTAGTTTGCATTTTCTCAACTATGTCCTAAAATACACCACCCATAATTATAAGCCAAACTTCCTGACCCGATTAATGGAACAGCGATTTGCACAATTGGCGAATGCCAAAGCCCAATTCGAACCCCAAACAATATACAGTGACAACCGAACTACAACACCAGCAATCAAATCAACCAATCAACTGTCGATTACTTAAGCCATTTTCAATCAACACGGCCAAAACCAAAACCAAACTGGCTCACACACATGGCAGATACAAGCACACATACAGATGCATCGCCATCGAATTACAAATCTCAAACGCACAATAAACGCAATTACGCGAGTGTGCGAGTGAGAGGGCCAGCGGGAGCGAGTGAGACGGGGAGGGAGTAGACCGCAGGTCAGAATAACGTGGCCTGAAAGGAAATCGAAAGGCCGGGCGCCAAGGATTTATGCAATTTTGCTCCACCAACCAACCATTTGCTAGGCTTCATCAATCAATCAGCAGTCAATACATATGCCCAATATGATTGAAGTCAATTGTGAGAAAAACAGCATTTTAGATAAGTGGGCATTTTTGGGGGGTGCGATGTTTTCGCCCACTTCCAATCTGCCATAAATTATTGATACGAAAGTCAATGCTGAATCTCTGACAGTGGGTCTCAAACATTTGCAAACAAATATATTAAAAACATTCTAATTGAAAAAAGTATTTATCATTGATCTCATTGATATAAATTTAATTTAAGCAAAAAAAGTATATAAGTTGTTTAAAATCTTTCTTCTTTTCTGCAAAGCACAGTGCTGAAATATTTTTCCAGATTTTTCCATTCAGAGGAAGGGTGTCCAAAAGACAGCCCCAACCAATTGGCAGTTGTTTTCCCCCCTTTTCGATTGATACAAAAGTTCTGTTTTCATCAGATATTTACGCACACACATGCACACCACCGCACTACACAATCGAGAAGGCAAACACAAACACCCATAAATTTATATAGACAAAGTTCGATGCATAGCAAATATTGTATCTTATGAGTTTGTCTGGCAGATATTTTGCTTGTTGACAATGCATGAATAGGATAAATACTTGCAAATTGTTTGTAGTAAATAAATCAAATGTATCTGAGCCATGCTGGCTTGCAATGCCTACGGTGAGGTGTAAAATTCTCTATTTCATAGATTTTGCGACCGCCTTTCTGTAAATGTCTTTTGTTATGATTTGCAATTTGTGGTTCTATAAATTGCTTCGAATAAATTTAATCTGGGGTTAGCCCAAATGTATATTTATTTTTTGTGTGGTACATTAAAGCCTAATCTGTGGAAATAAAGGTCTGTTTTTGTGTAAGTATCCATGGTACAGGTTGTCACTTAAAAGCCTTTTCTTCCGAACAACAGTTTTAAGATCAAAGAAGTTTTCAGGCCTAATAATATTCAGCTGCTAGCTGTAACTTATGGTTAAGACCTTTGAGACAGTGAAAGTGCTTTGAGTCATATCTTCTACTGACTAGTAGTCAGACTTTTAGGGCAACATGTGTCCAGGCATTCAGTCATGATTGAGTTCTGCTTGGAGTATGTTGGCGCAAAGCTGTTGCCTTCGACTGCTGATCCTCCTCCTTCTGTTCACATCAATCTGCAGCGTTTCGAAAAAATCCCTCAAATACTTCAGGAACCGAAAATTGCGAGAGAGAACGATCAAATTGTTCGGCACCAAGAAGACAGAGATTCAATCACTTTTGATAAGTACGTGGAACTATACGGATGCCAATTTGCAGGCATGGAGTGTGTTGCAGCAAGGACATCGAAGGACTCGTCAGGCGGTGATTCAGGGATGCATGGCCTGCCAGAACCAGCGATGTGGACGCCTTCTGGCCGGAAGATCCTCTCCAGATACGGAAGGAGCACTTACCCTGGAGGCAGCCATTATGGATGGAGAAAGCTTGGAATACGGTGCAGTGGCTGGGATGGATGGAGTTCGGAATGCCATTCTAGTGGCCGATGCAGTTCTGAAATACACAAAACATTCCGTTCTGGTCGGGAAAAGTGCAACGAAATTCGCCAGATCTTTGGGTTACAAAGAGGAGTACCTCACGGATGCGAGAACGAAAAATGTCTTGAAAAAGTGGAGTTCAAACGGCTGTCAGCCGAATTTCTGGCGAGATGTACATCCTTCGCCGGCGAAAAACTGTGGACCATATTCACCCCTACCCGAGCACCTGCATCAGCATCCGATGCACCAGGAATATGCCATCACACAGGGTCAACACGATCAGCTGGCCTTCTTGGCCCTGGATGCGGAGGGTAAATTCCATGTGGCCAGCCAATCGAGTGGCGCCCAATTCCGGATTCCCGGTCGAGTGGGAGATTCGGCGGTGCCTGGTGCCGGGATTTATGCGGATAACGAAGTGGGCGGTGCGGTGGCCAGTGGCGATGGCGATGTCCTGATGCGCCACCTGCCCGCCTTCCTGGCCGTCGAAGCAATGCGAGCGGGTAAGGATCCAGACCAGGCAGCCGAGTGGGTGGTACAACGCCTGCTGAGGCACAATACGGAATTCAATGGAGCCGTGGTGGTGGTCAACCGACGGGGCATCTATGCCGTCGCCTGTGCAGGACTCGACGAGTTTCATTTCGTGGTCAGTGGGGGCAAGGAATACCTGAGCATGGCGCGGGTGGAGCGGGTCAAGTGCTTGGAGCGGGAGAATGAAGTCATAGATGGTGGACCCAAAGGACTGTTCCCCACCATTCCCGAAAAACAAGAGGTTCCGTGAGGGTAGACCTACTTAGTCATTTCTTAGTTTTTTACTTAGTTGCTTAAAAGACCATTAGCTATAAGATATGATTTGGCCACAAATTGTAATATTTTTCTTTTCCATTTACTTTTAGGAGGACTCCCTTACTTCTGAAAATATTGACCTAGCCTCATTTTCTTTTCTATCATTCGGGTTTCCCTATTACCAAGGCTAAAAACTTTTTACTCCACCCTGTAAGCCCTCAATTTTTCCTTAACGCTTTCAGTTTTCTCGTTTTGCTACATTTTTATTTTCCCTCACGCATTTTTATCCCCAATTCATCTGCTTTGCATATTTCTTTGTTATGTTTGTATTATTTTCGTTTCATTTTCCATTTCGGGGCTTTCTCGCCCTCTCTGTTTTTTGGATTATGTAACGTAATCCCCTCGTGTTGGTTGTAAGGGAAAATCTGTTGTAAGTGTATGCAAATAAGTACAGCTGTGCTTTAATTTGCCTGGCCAACAAAGTTTGACCTCAGCATTAAAGTTGTATGGAAAAACTCTACTATTTAAGGCGTCAGTATTATTAAGTTTAATTGCTAGATTTATCTTCATTATAACTACTAGAATTATTAGGCTATAAACAAATATTGAGCTGAGGAAGTCAAATGATAGCATTCAATTAAAGGCAGAAATGTCGGTCGTATCTTTTGCCAACTAAGATTATAAGCCTGTGTGTCATAAAAATGTACTGTCATAACTCAAATCGATCCGAACCGATAAGTTCTAGATAACCGGAGGGCACATAAATAAGAAATTGACCGGCAATGGGCCATTCGAAGACTTGTTAAAAATTCAGAAAAGTTTTCGATAAGAAGCAAGCAAAATAACACACAAAAATCAGAATTAATGCTAATAAATAATTGCTAATTAAAAGAATATAATCCCCCGCGTGAGTCAATGCAATAAAATTTAAACACTTTATTTTACATTTCACTTATTTGTCCGACATAAGCCAGATAAGATTTTTGAATGGCCAAGCAAACAAATCGTATATGGGGTGATATAGAAACTACTAATCTTTAGGGAAACATCTTGAAATTACTTAGCACAACAAGTACTGCATTGTAATATCTTTATCAGTCTGCCGACTGATTAATGTGAATTTTCTCAAGTGTCGCAAAACAATTGTGGATTTTTCGATTCTTTCAAATTAGCTGCAGCCTAGTTTCAGTTCGATTTGGTCGTCCAACGGTGTTGGAAGCTCTTCAAAAATGTTGCAATCGGGCAAATTTGTTATACTACTAGCTATTTTCCTGGCTTCTAGGGAAATTTCAGGAGAAATTTCTAGGGAGGTGCGAAATTCAGCTGAATCGCCCAAATGTTACAGCTGTGAAGGCATAAATTGTTCGAGAACCACTCGTCAAAACGCCACCGTTAGCTGTTCTGATAAACTGGACGTTTGCGTTACCATTTATGAGGATTGTAAGTCTGAAGTTCGAAGGATACTCCATTTTTAAATACAAAAAAATTTCCATTTTAGTTGCTGTTAGTGAGCGCGGTTGCTTTTCCCAAATCTCTTTGGCTGGTCAAGCCAAATGTGCGGCCAAGGACGATCAATGTCAAAAGTGCAGTGGACAGCTGTGCAATAATGTGGGACGCAGGGATTTCAAATGCATTCAATGCGTGGGTTCTGATGTAAGGAAGCCAACCTCTCAAAGTTGCAACTGTAATACATATATTTCTTATATTTTTCTGCACAGTCAGCTGACTGCAACAAGGGTGCCACCGCCTCCTTGGCCGCCACCCAATGTGGCCTCCCCACCTCCGCCAATTCCTACTGCTATGTCAAGGTCGTCGGCGATCAGAAGGACAGCCTCCAGAGAGGATGTGCTCTTTCTGTTAAGGAGCAGAAGGCCTGCCTGGAGGATTCGAAATGCTCGCTTTGCCTGCCGGAAAACTCCAGCGATTCCGTGGCCTGCAACAACTTCGATTTGGAATTGGGACCCAAATCCTCAGCTGACCAGAGTAAAAAAGTCATGAGCTTCGGCTTGGCTTTCTTTGCCCTGCTCTCGCTTAAATTGCTGAATTAAATTTTTAAATAAATATATGAAAATAAAGCGAATAATCACTTGTTTACTGAATGTTTTGTTTTTCTATCTTATCGGCTTTTTGGATTGTTCAATTTTTTCCGTCAATTAACTAGCAGGTGGTCCCTGAAATACTACCACTGTTCAATCACGACGGAATTCTTTGGCGGACAGTTTTTTAGAGGTCACTTCAAAAAAGCTTCAAAATACAGTGGTTGCTAAATTTATATATCCACTAAAAATTTAATTTGATGTTGCTTCTGAGATGACTGCATGCCATTCGATATTATTTATGTAAGGACTAACTAATATAAAAACTTTATAAAGCTTTTTTTATACATGAACGACTTTATATATTAATATACGATATTAATTTTTGTATAAGTTTTGTGCATAAAATGTGTAGAGTAAATGTAAAATAATATATGTACCGATTTTTCTTACAGTAGTGTATGTATGTATATACTAACTTGTTTTTGGTAATGTGAAGTGGATGGAGAATCCCCAGTAAGCTTAAGCCAAATCGTAGATGAGTAATTGAAGATATCTATAGTTGTATACATGTGACTGCCCTCTGCTGTTAGTTCTTTATAGAAAGCGCTCAAGTGCTTGGCCATTTCCATGCACAAACACACATACTGACAGCAACCGCTCTCGAGGACACTTCAGTGGGGCATTTGAAGTGGTCGGCGGTATAAAAGCCGATCGGAATGGCCAATTGCCTGACAGTCGAAGCAAAAAAATGAAGGCCCAAACAATGGCGAAGGTGTTGAGTGCGGTGGTGCTGGTGGTTATGGTGGGTCATGTGGCCGCTAACACGGCAATCAGTTGCCACACTTGTGAAGGAGCTAATTGCCAAAGGGTTCAACTGAGTAAAACGCAGACATGTGTGGATTCCCTGGACTATTGTGTGACCATCTACGATGAAGGTGTGTTGAAGGAAAGGAAATAGCTTGTTGTATCAAATAAAAACAACTCTATTTTGATATATTTCAGCCAAGGTTTTGTTCAAGGGTTGCTCCCTGGAGATTCCGAAGGACTTGCGTTCCAAATGCAATGACAATCGCTCTTGCCACAAATGCAACACGAAAGAATGCAACAATGTGGGATCTGCGAAGTATGCTTGCATTCAGTGCGATTCCAGCAAGGTAAGTGAAGAATTTTAAAATATAAAATAAATTTTAATTATAACATTTGAATTCCCCACAAGGACTCCAATTGCGCTTCTAATGCCGCCGCTTTGGAAGCAGCCCGTTGCAGTGCCCCCACGGCTCCAAACTCGTATTGCTATGTGAAATCCTCGGGAGGATCCATTGTGCGTGGATGCTCCACCACCGAAACCGATCAGCAGAGCTGTCTGAACGATGCCAACTGCCTGTTGTGCTCACCTGGCGACATTAGGAACTGCAATGCTGCCAACATCGTCGAGAGCTCAAATGTAGGAAACCGCTTCATCCGATTCCTGAGATAAAATTTATAATGAAATATTTGTATATGGGTCAAGAAATAAATTAAATGCGATTATAAAATATATACAACCAAAAAATGAACTAAAAGTAATTTTATTTTGTTCTCAACAGTAATATAGATAGATAGAATAGACAGATTGCCTGAGATTCTGTGTTCCATATTAAATAATGTTTAATTGGCACAACAAAAGAATAAAACAAAGGCGATTTTATTTAATAAACAAAAATAATTGGCATGTATTTGTTTTGAAATAAATCTGTAAGACAGAAAGTCTTAAAAAAGTTGCCTTGTGAAATTCGTATGATAACTGTTGTATACATATATTCAGGACCTCTCTGGGATTAGACACGCAAATTAAATTAAATTATATACATACATTATTATATACATCATACATACAATATCGACAGTTATTGTATAGTTTCGCAACAATTTATGTAATCAATTAATTCTCTACCGTTAAGTTTAGTCATCAAATTTAATGATTGTCCGCGAAGGACAGTTTTAAATTAATACATCCAAAAAAAAAAAAAAAATATATTCAGATGACAAGTCTTTGATGAATCACAAAACCTTAATTGATAGGACCGGTGTTAATCTATGACAACAACCTTGAATAGGTTCACTCCAAATTATCTGAAAGAAATTTGATCTAATTCGTTGTCTAATCTAGGGAGATAACCCAATAATGGCGAAAAATTCCATTACCAGTGTAAGCTTGTTTGTTTACTTATAACCAAGGAACTACTTTAAAACTACCCCATAAGAATTCCCGTACTTCAAGGAGCCACACAAAAACAACTGAATTGCTTATGCAATTTTTGAAGTGATGGACAACAACTTAACGAGCTTAATTACTTCAGTCAGCTATCTGGGAAAATATATCAGTAGAGTCCTCTTGACACACCAGAATTTATATAAAGGGATGACCAACAAATGGGAGCCTTTCAATGCTAAATGTTCCCTCCACAATGTCAAACTTAAATTGTTCTAAACTCTTGGTCGCACTTGTGTTGACCAGCAACTATGTTTTGGCATCGGAAAAATGCATTTATTGTCGGGATATAAATTGCCAAAGGAGCAGCTATGATGCAGAGGAACAATGCACAGAGAAGTTGGATGCCTGCGTGAGTGTTTTTAAGGCAGGCGTAATTCAGGCCCAAGGATGTCTGGAAAGTCTCGAAGATGATTGGCGAGAAAAATGCGAGGATAAAGATGAAGGACATGAAATCGATTGCGAGATATGTGTAACCGAAAGATGCAACAACGTTGCATCCAAACGGGCTAGTTGTCTTCAGTGCAACAATACAGAGGTAACTATGAAAAAGAGCAATGTCTTATTCGATTTTTTAAAAAACCCTTCTTCTTCAGGACGCACAGTGTGCTGAATCTCCCGGGCTACTAAAGGCTGTACAATGTCCTATTGCTAGATCTGGCAGAAGTTTTTGCTATGCCAGTTTGGTTGGTGACGTTTTAAGAAGGGGATGCTCCCTAACCCTTTCAGATCAAGTCAAATGCCTGGCTGATCCGAATTGCCACTTGTGCGATCCTTTGGAACAACCCCACTGCAATGATCAAATTGTAAGAGCAGATGATTCACCAACCACTCCGGAACCGACGGAATCTACAAGTTCTTCAACGGAGTCCACGCCTAGTTCAACAATGACAACTGAATCATCATCAAGTTCTACAACCAGTACATCAACAAGTTCACCAGAAAGTTCAACAACAAATTCACCAGAAACTACACAATCCACCACAGAACCTTCGACTACTGAAGAGGTTCCAACCACAACCGACAAACCCAATTCGGCATTCGGTTTGAACGCTTCCGTATTGCTGATCTTTGCTCAATTGGCAGTTTTTTTTTACAACCCACTTAAATAGGCAAAGTGGCGGCGCTTAGCCACAATTCCCACGGACTTCTCCAATCTATGTACGACATAATTAAAGTAATTTTTATGAAGTGACCATAAATTATTTTTTGCGATCAAACACAATCTTTTCGTTTTTTATGTCTTTACCAATATTCGGTGCTGGACGTATTATGTCATTGATTAAAAGTTGATAAGCCCCGATTATGTGGCGAAATACCACTAAACCATAGGCCAGCCTACTTATATAAACATTTCATAGAATCAAATTGGGATATCTTTAAACAGGATCTACTAAAAATCCAAAGTAACTTACTTATTTTCTATTTTTACCTGTTTGAGATTATTTTTTGGTGTTGAAAAATGAGAAGCTTACGAGATAACTAACAAATTGGGTTATTCCGATAGCAAAATCTATAATCAATTAATAAATTTTATTCACTCATGACTCATTAGTTACGAGTATGTTTCTCATTCATTTTTTACGTGAATCATGTTGAACATTTATTTGTTTGTAACTACTAACTTTGAGGTGACTTCGTGACATTATAAAATTGATTGCCTAAAGTCCAATAGGGAGCTATAATAATATGCAAAAGCGGTATTAGATTAAGTTCTTAGAAATAGCCTTTGCCTCTATCTGGGGTTTTCCAAAACTATTTGATTTACAACTGTGAAATGAGCGCCATGATTTGACAATAACTATCGAATAATCGAACTGACCATCGACTTTTGAAGCTTTAAGCCATTTCCCTTCGCAGATAGTTATTAAGGTGCTTTGAACTGATACGAATCTTCGCAAAACTAGCAGTATATGAAGAAATATTTCAGGGGGGCCCCCATTTGGCGGCTTTAAATGGCAGAAGTCCTCTAATCAGCCAACATATATTTCGGCTGTCCGTTGCACAACCTTATCGAGTGGTGTAAAAGTGTTCACGACTCCATTTCGCCTGATTATGGCCGGCTTATCTGGGATAGTTTTTGTTGCTTTTTATGTTAATTCCCCTCAATCGGTTATAAATAACGAAGCTTTATCGGCCATATAGCTATGGCAACAGCACCTACAATATAATCGCATTGGTCCCCTAATATAGAGCAATAATCAAACAGCCACGATAGGACCCATCGATCGATCGATTGCTCGAGCTTGTCGCCATTGGAAAATCTATAAAAGGCCTCACATCAGCTAGCTAAAAATTAGTTGCCGGAATCCATTTTTGTGGCTAATACGGAAATACGCGAAGTGGCCCTCAAACGATCATGAAATCTACGGCGGCAGGAGTAGCTTTGCTACTTCTAGTGCTAAATCACTCAAGTGGTAGGTTCGATTTTAAATCAAGGATTAAGATCAATGTAAAGTGAAAGTGATCGTGATGGTTAAAGTGAAAAAATAGCTGAAACTACCGAAAGCTAAGCCACTAAACAGGAATATGTATAAAACACTGAATAAGCGCAGATCCGTTTGGTGTTTTACGTAATGACTTTCTTTAAACGAAATCTATGAAAAATAGTGACGTGAAGGATACGCAAACTGTAAAATAGCAACATATTGTAGCCATACACATTGCTATGTTTCAAACTTAATTTACTTACATAATACATGTAATACTAAACACAACTTACCAGACACGAAATAAATATTCTTTGGGAAATACAATGAACAATAAAGAAAAAATAGAAAAGAAGATTAACGTATCTAATCTACCAAAAGTATCTGCTCGTGTTATTCGCCATCGGACAATGAATATAACAAGTGTACGTCCGTCAATCGCGCCGACATTTATGACTCATACCCATGCTTTTTTATATGGTGTATATAAAACATTTATCTATCTATCAATAAAAACTGCACTTCATGATGTGACATAAGCATGTAACTCTTATTGGTTCAAAGTAAACCCATCCTCATAGTAGTTATTATAGTGTGTTAATAACGTTGCGAAACACCAGCAACCTTAATCGAAATTTTCGAGTGCCTTAACAATCCATTCATTTTGATTTAGGTGGATTAATTCAAGGAAAAGATTAGAAGTTGCTTTTGGACTTTGTATTGAATCCAAAGAAGTGGTTTGAAAACAGTTTGTTGGTGCACACTACATCTAAAACTAATAAATGCATGATTACAATACATTCATACATATTTTATGTAATAAAGGTCCACTTTGCCTTGATATAGTAATCGAAAACCAACTGGAATGACGAACTTTCTCTTTTCAAAAGAACACGCTTCTTAGTAGATTGTGTTTTGCGATCGGTATTGAATTGGCCGTTTTATGGATCAGAAAGCAATTACTAGTTTATTAATTTATTAGCTGATTGCGGAGTAAAAGATCGCAACGATGTGGTAACGGCAGCCTTCAGACATCGGTGGTCATAAATAACGCGAAATTCGATTATCGTGCGGCCCATAAACTCTTTAATACGTAACAAGCCGCAGTGTCATTAATTATACGTTTATCAACGTATTTTCCAGCATGGATTTGGCTTACTTGCTGAAATTAAGGGCGAGTGGATTAGGTTTATTTGCACTCAGAATTACTTGGCTGTTGATCGTGTTATAGCATAGTAACATAGTAGTGTTATCTATTATTTGCAGATGCTTATACCCACAACTGGCATTCGGGCCCCATCAATTGCTACGAGTGTTCCACACTCGATGAGTGCTCTGCAGGATCTGGAGCCCTGCGAAAATGTCTGGGTAACGATGGCCAAAGTTGTGTGGCCATCTTCAACAGCGATGGTGCTGTGATTGAGAGAGGGTGCAGCGACAACTTAGCATCCGTTTGCACGGAAAGCGGCGATAATTGCTATGAGTGCCGATCCCACGGATGCAACTCCCTGAAAAGCAAGGAGAATTTGCTGGATTGCGTGGTTTGCGATGCCCAGAGCGATGATAACTGTGTCTTCGACATTGAACTTGTGACCGAGAGAAGGAAGTGCAACCAACAATGTATTACAGCACTTTACCCCACAAATAGTGAAGTGGGTGCTCCGTTGGAATTGGTTCGCAGTTGTTTGGATGATCTGGATCTGGACGATCGAGAGGCCTGTTCCGAAGGATCCCTCGAAA
Organism: Drosophila mauritiana; assembly: GCF_004382145.1. Classification (NCBI taxonomy): domain Eukaryota; kingdom Metazoa; phylum Arthropoda; class Insecta; order Diptera; family Drosophilidae; genus Drosophila; species Drosophila mauritiana. The sequence goes on along the minus strand of NC_046668.1, from coordinate 20,137,456 downwards.
ACTGCGTTGCCTGCAGTACGGCAAGCTGTAACACAGTGGATTTGGGTGTCCGTGGAAGCTGTAATGTCTGCAAAGGAGATTGCAGCAATCCCCAATCGAAAACCTGCCGAGCTGTCCCATCTGGGAATAAGCCAGAGAGCTGCTTCATCGAAATCGATGCATCCGGAGCTATCTACGAAATGGGATGCCTAAGTCAATACAATGTGAGCGATGTTACCCTCATGGAAACCAACAAGCAGTTGTGGTACTGCACTGGTGACAATTGCAATGTGGAATCTGCTCTGGCAAAACCACAAACATGCAAGCTGTGCAGCTCCCGGACGGATGAGGATTGCGCCGTGGCCCCCGATAATGTGGAAACGAATACGCTGTGCGAAAGTCTCGTGAACACCGATTGCTATTCAAGGATCCTGGAAAATGGACACACGGAGAGGGGCTGCCTGACCAGCTTGGAGGGTGAGGATTACCTGGACTGCCTCAAGGACAGCAATAGCACCAAGTGCAGCAGATGCACAGGAGAGTTGTGCAACGAGCTGGTGGGTTTTTTTTTTCAAATGGAATTGGATATTTTATGAGCTTTCTATATCTATTTAATTTATGTATTGCAGCTCCAACCCACGGAGCGACTGAGCTGTCAGATTTGCGATTCCGGTAAAGATGCCTCCTGTGAAGGAACGCCCTCCGCCTCTGCCCTCTGTCTTCTGCACACTCCCAACCAGCAGTGCATAACTGTTATAGATCTCTTGGGTAACACTCAACGTGGATGCAGTGCATCCGTGGAGTGTGAGTCCAGTAACCCGAAAAAGTGTGAGGTCTGCTCTGGAGACGATTGTAATACTGGAAACCTGAAGAGGTTGGAAGATGGACAGCCAGGGCTGTGGGGACAGAATTTGCCTCTAAGCTGCCAGAGCTGTTCTGATGCCACCAGTTGTGCCGCCAGTGATCTTTCGAATACAACCTGCTCAAGTAACTCCGACTATTGTGTGACAGTATTCGGTGCGAATGGATCTGTGTCGGCTAAGGGTTGTAGCCAGGAGGTTGAGCAGACCTGGGCCAGTTACTGTGATGCCAATGGCGGAAGCTGCCACAATTGCAACTCCAATGGATGCAACAGTGCCACATCCTTGGACAGCTACACCGAATGCATCTACTGCGACTACGAGAACGAAGATTGTGCCACCAATGCCGCAAACGTAAAGTCCCGCCGCCTTTGTAATGGCCAGTGCTTTACTGGTTCCCGCAGGAGATCCAGTGAGAACTTCATTTTCGACACTGTGCGAGGATGTTTGGATGACAAGGATCCGGAGGATCAGGCAGCCTGCATTGCTGGCACCGATACGGCATGCATAGCCTGCTCCGGAGCCAACTGCAATGTGGAGAACATATCCGAAATCTCACAGTCCTGCTACAAATGCTCAGGATCCGATTGCGATGACCCGAAGGCCAGCAACTGCAGCCAGTACAGTCCCGATGATCGTTGCTATATCCTCTTCGACTATAATGCAGATATCAGGGGCATGGGCTGCCAGTCCGATTTGGATGAGGAGTATGTGGATGAAAACTTCCACTCTCTCCTGTTCTGCGATGACAACGACTGCAACTTCTTCGATATTCTACCAACCCCACACGAGTGTATCGTCTGCGATTCTTCTGAAGATCCCAACTGTGCTACGGATCCTTCAAAAATCACATTAATTGGAAATTGTGGAGTCCTACCGTATACCAGCTGTCAGACACGCATCATAAGTGAGTATTTCTTACTATATAAATCCAATTTTATTCTCAAATGTCATACCTTGAATTAATGGGGTAATCCTCTTTTGTGTTTCATAGATGGCAGAACTCAGCGTAGTTGCCTGAGCAGCTTAGAACGTGAGAATTTGCAGGAGTGCCTCGATGGAACAGGAAACTGTGTGGTTTGCACTGGCGATCGCTGTAACGTCGATATATATCCCGCGGATCGTCGTCGTTGTCAGCGCTGCAACTCAGTCACCGATCCCACGTGCTCATCTGCTCCCGATGCATCCGAGGTGTGTCCCTACTATCTGGAAAACGAAGGATGCAGTGCCAAGTTGGTGGATGGAGAAACCTATCGTGGTTGCCAGCGGGAGTTCACCTGCGACGATTCCGACAAGCAGCACTGCCGTCTGTGCTCAGGCAAGGACAATTGCAATGTGGCGGATCTGTTCAACTCCAACATTGGATATCCGAGCAAGTGGCTAACTCCGCCAGTTAATTGCTATTCCTGCAACGGCACCGATTGCCAGGGAGCCAGCTCGGGCACCTTACGCAAGTGTACTGGTAATGATGAGCAGAATTGCGGCACCGTTTTTGATGCCTCTGGTTCGGTGATCTTCCGTGGTTGCTCGGACACACTCTACGAGGATGCTGAGCTGCTTCAATACTGCGATGAAAACTCGGCCAACTGCAAGTTCTGCAAGTCCAGCGGTTGTAATAACGCCAAGGAGTTGAGCACCTATGTGGATTGCCTGTTCTGCGATGGAAGCGATGAGGCCGAATGCGTCCGAAAAGTGGGCGATATAACCCGAACTTTGTCCTGCCAGGGCAGCTGCCTAACTGGCCTGTATCCCCGCAATCGATCGGAGGCCAATCCTGTTTACGATCTGGCTCGCGGCTGTTTGGACGACCTCGATTACGATGATCGTGAGGCATGCTCTGCCGGAACCCTGGAGAACTGTGTTTCCTGCTCGGGCGCCACGTGCAACAAAGCTGATGTTCCCGAGGATCGTCTCAGCTGCAATGTCTGTGAGGATGCCGCCTGTGAAACACTTACCAGTAAACTTTGTTTGGGATATCGATCCGGAGATCAGTGCTATATACATGTGGGCGATCGCGCTATCAAGGCCATGGGTTGTGCCACCGACTTGCAGGATTCGTTCCTGTTAACCAATCGCAGGGACCTCTATCTCTGCTCCGGCGACGATTGCAATACAAAGGATAAGCTGAATTTGAATGGCGTTTCGTGCAAGGTCTGTAATTCTACTTATGATGATGGATGTGTTGCAGGAGTCACGGTCTCGGCTACTGTTTGCGAACACTACATCAATCCCGAGTGTTATAGTTATCTGAATGAGGAAGGCGTTTTGCTGCGTGGTTGCCTTATGGATACCAATGATGAACTGTTCGATGAATGCTCCAGCGCTGGCAGCACCAACTGTACCATTTGCAGCACGAATAATTGCAACAACGACGTGTATCCCTCAAATTGGCTGACTTGCTTGCGTTGCGACTCCGCCAGCGATGCGGATTGTGCCCTGAATCCGACGAGCTATTCGAGCTACTGTCGCACCTATTCCGAGGATGATGCCTGTGTGACTTCTCTGTCCAACGGTCGTACCCGTCGTGGCTGCCAATCGGAGCTGAATTGCGATGCATCTCAGGCGGGTAGCTGCCGAGTGTGCTCCGGAGCCAACTGCAACACTGTGGATCTTCAGTCGAGCTACGTTGGTGAGCCAGGAAAGTGGACGGATCTTCCGCTGAGCTGTCACGTTTGTAGCGATGCAGCCAGTTGTGCGTCAGTGGGTACGGAAACCACGAAGTGTGAGGGTAACAACAAGCAGACGTGCTCGACGGTTTTCAATTCCGAGGGTCAAGCGGTGGCCAGAGGATGCAGTGACGCTGTCTTGGCTGCCAACTTGGACTACTGCGATTTGAACGGAGACAAGTGCGTACAGTGTAAGTCGGATGGATGCAATAATGCCGTCTCCTTCGACTCCTATGTGGATTGCTACTTCTGTGATGCCGAGGATGATGTGAACTGCGCATGGGAGAAGCCAGAAAGTACCAGAAAGTGCCAGGGTCAGTGCATGACGGGATTGTATCCTCGCAGCTCATCCTGGGACTCCGCACTGCTGCCCACTCGCGGATGCCTGGACGACTTGAATGAAGCGGAACGAACATCCTGCGCAGCGGGAACTCATTCCAATTGCACCGCCTGCACTGGATCGCTCTGCAATGGAGAAGATGTCATTGCGAATCCCCTGGAGTGCTACACTTGCAAAGACCCGTTCTGTGAAGACCCGACAACAGCGAAGTGTGTGGCCTACCGGGAGAATGACCAATGCTATTTGGCTTACGACGACTCTGGGGTGGTGGCCATGGGCTGCGCCAGTGAGTTTGAAAAGCAAGTTATCAAGGAGCTGGTGGCCCAGCAACGTTTGCTTCTGTGCTCCGGACAAAAGTGTAACGAATACAGCATTACACCCGATCCCAACACTTGTCTGCAATGTACCTCTACGGATGATCCTCGATGTGCCACCAACCCGAACCAGTTGACCACTACCAATATTTGTTCCCAGATTCCCTACACAGAGTGTGTTACCCAGATTGATAGTCAGGGTAACACCATTCGTGGTTGCATGTCCAGTTTGGGTGGAGACGATTTCTACGAGTGTCTCACTGGCGATGGAAAACTCTGCGAAACGTGCACTGGAGACCGTTGCAACGGCTTATCCGTATTCCCCGCCGAACGTAGGAAGTGTTATCAGTGCGATTCCACCAGTGACCCCAACTGTGCCGCCTCACCAGCTACTCTTACAAGCACTGTGTGCCCCATTTACTCCCAGGACGAGTCCTGTGTAACCACATTGTTGAATGGCATTACGCACCGAGGATGCAGTTCGTCACTCACCTGCTCAGATCCCTCCGATTCCAGGACGTGCCGCGTCTGCAGTTCCGCCGATGGTTGCAACACCATTAACCTTGAGAAAATTGGCGAGGATGGCTTGCCTGGAGCATGGCAAGAGGTCCCCATTGAGTGTCTGGCGTGCTCGGGAACAGATTGTGCTTCTGGTGGAGGTACCCTAACGAAGTGCTCGGGATATGATAACTGTGTGACCGTGTTCAGTGATTCCGGTTCAGTTACTCAAAGAGGTTGCTCAGAGTCCGTCTTCGAGGAGTCCGACTACTGCGATGAAAATCCCGCCTACTGCCCCCGTTGTAATTCCAATGGCTGCAACACTGCCGACTCCCAGGATAAATATGTGGAATGCATCGTTTGTGATTCCAGTGTGGACTCGAATTGTGTTAGTGATCCCACACAGATCACGAAGACACGCCAGTGCCATGAACGTTGTGTCTCTGCCTTCTTGCCCCTCTTCAACGAAACTGAGGATCCCAGCTATGCGCTAATCCGCAATTGCTATGATGACTTGGAAAAGGAGGATCGTGATGCCTGCACAGCCGGTAGCAAGAGGTTCTGCGCCACTTGTGAAGGAGCCAAGTGCAATTCCGAGGACTTAGTGGCCAGCCGGCATAGCTGTTTGGTATGCCAGGGAGATGAGTGCCAGAGTCCAAAAGCTAGCAGTTGCTCCAATTACAGGGAGCACGATGAGTGCTACATTCAGTTCGATGAGGAGAGGTCGATCACCTCGCTCGGCTGTCTGAGTGAATTGAGTCACGACGATATCTATCTGCTGAAGCGCTCCAAGAGATTGCTGACTTGCAGCGATAACGATTGCAACACCATTGAATCCGTGCCAGAAACTCAGACTTGCACTCTGTGCAGCTCGCGTACCGAGGCCAACTGTGCGATAAGTCCCATAAGTGTCGTTTCATCCACAGATTGTACCTTGGGTGGCTTCCCTGAATGCTATTCCCGTGTCCTGTCCGATGGTAGCACAGAGAGAGGTTGTCTCTCCAGCTTGGAGGACGACGACTTCCTCTCGTGCTACAACAGCACCTCTGCCTCGTGCAACTCCTGCCAGGGAAATAAGTGCAACCAACTGGTTTACCCCAGTAATCGCCGATCCTGCCACGTCTGCAACTCCGGAACGGACGCCAATTGTGAAAGCAACCCCAGTAGCCTTACCGTGTGCTATCTGTACGATGCAGATGACCAGTGTGTGACCAATCTGAGGAATGGAGTGACCTACAGGAACTGCGCCACCTCGCTTAGTTGCGAGGCGAATGCCAAGACCTGTGTCTACTGCGAGGGCGATGGATGCAATCAGATCGATTTGGCCGCCAAGTCCGATGACAATATTGGAAAGTGGCAAGATCTTCCTCTGGAGTGTCTTACCTGCGAGGGTACCGGCTGCCAGGAGGAGGAGATTGCCTCGGTCAAGTGCCAGAACAACAACGAACAGGACTGCCTGACAGTGTTTGGATCAGATGGAGCCGTGACCAGACGCGGCTGCCAGGATGAGGTCGAGGCGGATGCCACCATCTCCACATATTGTGGTACCAACGCCGGCAGCTGTCCTTCTTGCAAGTCCAACAACTGCAACAATGCCACTGCCCTGAGTCAGTACACCACCTGTATTTACTGCGACTCCTACAAGGATTCCTCCTGCTTGTGGGATCCTACAAGTGCCAGCCACAGAACTCGTCAGTGCCAGGGCCAGTGTATGACTGCTCTGTATGGCAGCGCAGATGCTGGCTTGGATCTCATCCGAACCTGTTTGGATGATAAGGAGGCGTCTGACCAGCTGACCTGTGCCAACGGCTCTGATTCCACCTGCGCCGCCTGCAGCGGTGACTCCTGCAACGTCCAGAGTTTGCCCGAAGACCGCCTGAGCTGTTACACCTGCGAGGGCGACGAGTGTGAGGATCCACAGCCCAAGACCTGTGCCATCTACAAGCCCGAGGATAGCTGCTTCCTGTGGGTGGACGAAGAGAACGATCTGAAGCAACTCGGCTGCCTGAGCTCCTTCCGCAACCAGGATCTGGAGGCCATTATCAAGACGAAGCGCATTTCCGTCTGCAATGGCACCAACTGCAATGTTCCCCAACTCCAGTCCCCCGTGCGATGTGCCGTCTGCGACTCTCGCGAGGATTCCTCTTGCGCCACCGATGCCCAGGCCATTGGAACCTTCAGCACCTGCAGTCAGTTGCCCCACACAGGATGCTTCACCAGATTGGAGAATGGTACGTTTGAAAAGAAGGCTTTTAGTCAAATATTTCTTTAATCCATCCATATATACTGTTTCCTAGATGGTTCAACCCAACGTGGCTGCCTGTACGATCTCGGCCAGACTGATTTTGCCTCGTGTCTTCTAGGAAGCGATGCCAACTGTACCGTGTGTTCGGTCGATGGATGCAATCGTGAGGTAAATAAACAACAAAAAGAAACATTTAAACTTAAAATGATCTAAATATTGTCCCATTTCTAAGGTCTTCCCGGCTGATCGCCAAGTGTGCTACTCCTGCACCTCTGCGGATGACTCCAGTTGTGAATCGGATCCCTCGTATACCTTGGCATGTCCGTGGGTCAGCGACACTGAGACATGCAAGACCCTTCTTTCCGGAAATGTCACAACCCGCGGTTGCAGCAGCATCGTCGAGTGCGATTCCAGTGACTTCCGAAACTGCCGCAGTTGTTCAGGCAGCGAGTGCAATGCCATCGATTTGGCCAACCGGGTGGACGATGGTCAGCACGGTTTGTACCAGGACTTGCCCCTAAAGTGCCACTCTTGTGTGGGCGAACACTGTCTGAGTTCGCTGGGACCTGCGGTTACTTGTTCGCTGAATCCCGAGCAGGATTGTAAGACTGTCTTTGAGGCTGATGGCGTGTCGGTGAGAAGGAGAGGTTGCTCAGACGATGTGGATGACTACGAGGATCGCTATTGCCGAAAGAATCCTGCTTTGTGCTTCACCTGCAAGTCGAACGAGTGCAATGACGCCTGGTCCACGGAGGAGTATGTGAGCTGTACCTTCTGCAATTCGGCCAACAGATCGAGCTGTATCACCGATCCCAAGGAATCCGACCTGAGCAAGCGCAGTTGCAAGGGTCAGTGCTTGGTGGCTCTGATTGGAGAGGATTTGATTCGATCCTGTTTGGACGACAAGGAGCTGTATGACCGCTCCGATTGCAGCACCGACGAGAGTGGTACTAACTGTGCCACCTGCTCCGGCGCAGAATGCAATACCTTCTCGTATCCGGCTGATCGACTTAGTTGCCACACCTGCTCGGATGCCACATGTTCGAGCAGCCAGTCCCAAGCCTGTTTGGCCTACAAAACGAATGACTACTGTTTCGCCAAGTACGCCACTGATGGCAAGGTGGAGCTGATGGGTTGTGCTAGTAGCCAGAATAGCTCCAGCTTGGAGCAGTGGCAGGAGGGCAATCTGTTGTACTCCTGCCAGGGCAGCGAGTGCAACGAACTGAGCCGACTGCCCGCGGAAGGAGAGTGTCTGTCCTGTGATTCCAGCAAGACCTTGGAGTGCGCCCAGGATCCCACAGCTGTGCTGACCACCATTACCTGTCATGCCCCCAACTCCGATTGTATCACTCGTCTGGCGAACGGACATACGCACCGTGGATGCAGGAGTGAACTGAGCTCTACCGAAAGCAGCAGCTGTGTGGCGGATGGCACCTGCTCCGCTTGCTCCGGAGCCAAGTGCAACGTCGAGATCTTCCCCAACAATCGACGACGCTGCTACATCTGCAACTCCATTGATGACCCACTTTGCGCCCAGCATCCCAGCAGTTTGGCCGTGTGCCCAATTTACGAGGCAAACGACGTATGTGTCACATCCTTCAACAACGGTCTCCTGCGGCGCGGATGTGCCAGCGAATTGGAGTGCGAGATCGACAATGAGGATCACTGCAACAAGTGTTCCACGGATGGTTGCAACACGATCGAACTTACGGGTTCAGCCGGCGGACTGTCCGGATTGGGATTGGGTCTCACCCTCATCGTCGCCTGGCTGATCAGCTCAACTCAGCGACTGTAGGATATTTCCTAAGAACAAAAACCTTCCAGTTCCATTTCCGCCATCTAGTTAAGTAGATTTATATAGAGTATGCTTATGTAATTAGATTGCTGTGCTGAGCGCGATGGGTCGTTTGGACTCGTCGCTCGATCTACCAACGATTTGTAAATAAACCAAACGATAATATCGAACAATTTAAATGGTTCTCAACTTCTTAGCTTACTTAAAGAAAGCAATTACGTTGAAAGGACTTTTGAAACTGAAAGACCGGGTAATTATGTACTGCAGTGCAACTATAATATCGTTTTCTTTGTGGGTCTCTTTACCGTTCGGAAAATTGCAAAACAAAGTATTTTTCAGTGTATATACATTTAAGTTCCCTATTTATTTTACATTATGCCCTGTCCACACTTGGTTGCTCTGTTTGGAAAGCCTTAACGCCTGTCTACCTTGGAACGCCTTCAGTTTCCACGACTTTTCTCCGCTGAGATATGCCAGACAGATTTTCCCCTTTACCGACCCACTATTTCCACGTCAATTTTTCGCTCGAATAAAGTTGAAAAGTGAAATTGCCTCTCCTCCCGAGAAGCCAAAAAACAATGGAAGGGAAAAAAGTTGCCAAGAAATTGCGAAACGCAGCCATTGGAAATAAAATGCAAATGCAGAAGGCGATGCGTTGTGTGTTGCTTTAGTGAAGTTTAAAGCAAATTGAAATTCGTTCGGCATAACAAAGGAACGAAGAAACGCACAACTTAATCCAGACTCCTGCCGAGAAATACAGTTTTGTCGTCCAAAAATTGCCATCAAGATTGGGAGCCAATGAAAAGACAACTTTCTGTGGCGGAAAAGTTGCCGCAAGTCCATTTGATTTGCTTTTAATTGCCGGCTTTTTGGTCCGACCAGCGATAAGCAATTGCGTTTTAGATTTATAGCGAGCAATTAAGTGGTTGACAACGATTTAATGGCAAATTACACAATAACCACAAGACATGTAGGCGGTTACTGGAAAGATTCGAAACGAGTCCGGAAACTGGAGGGAGTCGTGAGTAATGCGAATTAAATGAACTTATTGATGGCTCACTTGGTCATCAAGGAACTAAAAGACTTTTGACTAACCAGAAATTGTTGGTGATGTATGCCATTTTGGTTTTGGATTAAAATCTAAAAAAATGTGCTTTTAGCCAGCTTAAGTCGCTTAAGTCAGTTAATATCTTTCTGTTACATTGCTTGCTTTAAACTCCTTTGATTGCTTATAAAACACGTTGGTCAGCAGAAAATCATTCCTTCCTTTCCAAATATCCTGACTATATATTTTATCCGATCGTGACGTTGTTTCTTTTCAGTTATCACAGTCCACAGGACCAAAAGTCTTTGCGGAATTTATAGATTACACGTATTCATCGATCACTTTGTAAAGTCGACAACCTGTTGTTTTTTATTTGCTATCGCCTTGCAGCTGTCACAACAAACTGCCCGTTAAACCAAACTGCAAGTTGACCAATTTATTTCGCCGCGTCTATCACGTCCTCTAACTCGGTTTTCCAGCCATTTTCCCGCGTTTTCCCCGCTGTTACCAACTTTGGTTCGCTGACAGCGACAGCCGCTTTTAAAATCTATTAGTTGGCCAACTGCCGGGCAACAAGGAAAACAGCAACAACCATTTCCACTGTAGGAAGCCTGTTTTCGGCGCCAGAGCAAACAAAATTTAATAAACCGCTTGCCGGCTTCCAGTTCGCTGTGAGTTATGTGCCACAAAATAAATTATTTTCGGGTTTGTCATTTGATTAAAATGTTTGAGCGCCGAGCCAATGGCAAATTAATTGCAGCCCTGTTTCGTGGTGTGTGGCAAATAGCCACATAGTCCTGTTTGAACCAAAAATAACTTCGATATTTAAAACATTTCATTTTATTTCAGCTCGATACATTATTATTTCTGAAAAACAGGGAGCTTTTTACTTACCCGATCTTCGTGACATTTGAATTGCAGCCTATATGTATTGTATCTCCCCTTTGATTTCAAGGGAATTCAATTAATTTCCGCAACAACTCGTTTCTGCCCCAACTGTCACTTCAATTTGCTGGAGGAGATTGCCACATATGTGGACTGCAGAAATGGAGGGCAGGAAACACGGAAAGTAGACAGTGCAACATTCGGGAATCCCACTCGTCATCTTCAGCGTTCCTGGATGTCTGAGGTGCGTACGTGTCTGTGGCATTTTATTAGGTTTCGATGGACTTGCATCGTGTCCGAAGGAAATTAAAATATTTCGAGCGGTAAATTCAATTTACTTTCAGCGCAAATATGGACAGACAGAGGGACGGACCGACATGGCCAGATCAACCCGGCTATAGATCACAGGTGCACTTTCTTCAAGCTGTTTCATACTTTTCAAAATATTTAACATAGTTTATCCAAGAGTGAAGTGTAAAAGAACCTACATGTGCCATTTAAACCAAATCCAGACAATTGAATTTTTTCTGCCACAACACACACACATAGAGATAGAACCTCGCATGCGAGATTATTGTTTTATGGAGCCAGGGCATTATTTAAATTGAATTTTTGCAAAATTAACTCGATTGTGCTACAAAGAGAGGAAAACAGAGTGCACATTTATATTCAATGTTGGTCTATGGGCTTATGCGATATTTATTTATGGCCGCCAACTTGTTTGTTGTCCCTGCGCCCTATTGCCTTCCCCCAACACCCCGCTCCCTCTTCATTTTCCGTGGGATCCCTAACAGCATTGGGCTTATATTTTATTTATTTTCCTACGGATACAATTGAACAATTGATTCGCGTGCATTCGAATTTGTTACGGGGATTTAAATTGAATGATGTATGGTTACGTGGATTCGTTACAGTTTTTTTCCACGATTTTTTTTGTGAGAGCAGTGAATTTTAGAATTAAAATTATGTGCGGACTTTGAAATAAGCGAGTATTTAATATGCTGAAACTACATTTATGAGGAACTATTATGTTATGAGCTTCATTCTTCTATGCGTCTCATGTTCTTCGGTCTATTAACTTTTAAACTGCAACAAATCACGCATACGCAATGTTATCCAAAAAATGCAACCAATTTACATTGCATTTGGCAAACGTTTAACAATTTTTGGCGCATCCCGTCTAGTTGGCACCATTTGGTCAGAACCAAAGAGGAACAAAGCTGAATAAAAGCTAAGAAGACTGGCCGAATTTGATAGTACTGTAAATAAAATACCCTGTAATACCAATGCATTGCTATGTGTAAATGAAATATTCTGTGTATTCATAAAATTTAAACCAAAATTCAAATACAATAAATTGTTGTGCTTTAAAATTAATTATCTTTAATAGTAATATACATAGGTGTTGAACAGTTGTAGTTTTTATTGAAACAATTCGAGTACTGATATCCCCATAATACGTTCTGGTACCCTATGAAAAAAATATAGAAAAATGTTTAAAATATATACAAATAAATTAAGCAATCACATGCAATAAAAACGGACTGAACGCAATGCGGAGTGGAATTTTTGTGTGGCGCCGACCAGGGTTGCCAGGCGCCACGGCGACGAGGCCAACAACCCAGGGCATCGTTTTCCATTAAATCCGTTCTTTTTTCTCCGCTTTTTTGGCGAGAGTTAGATAAATGTAAATAGGAAATGGAATGCATGACTTGCGCTAAAGAAAATGTCTACATTTTTTGCACATCCTTTCTTTTTTTTTTTTTGGTCTGTTGACCCGGTCAATGGTTCACATGTATAAGTTAAACCAAAAAATTGACTGGGGATGAGGTGTGAAAAATTGTGTTAGTTGGACACGCGGTCCGAGGAAGTCATTTCCTTCCATTTTGAAAAGGCTATGGGAGCCAATGCGTACTGTCACGTAAATGCTGCCAGCTTGAGAGAATGCATTATCCTCTAGCCTTTCTCTCTCTAATAAATGGTATTACACCTGAGCACAAGGACATGTAATGCATTTGGATGGCCGCTTAATTAACCGGCACGTTCTCCTGACCCCCAACTGGTGTCAGCTGCTGCAAATATTTGGCATGCGGCACCAACGCTGCATTCCACTTAATTAGCATTTCCTATGTATAAATACCCATTTGTACACAGAGAAGATAAGCAGAGTTAGAGTTAGCCAATGGTTAAGTGAGGAAAATAATATAACCAGTATACGAAATTTCTTTCAGCGCACTTATAATTTAATGAAATGCAAAACACGCACCACTTTCAGTTTAGTTCAACCGTTTAGTGCCTTATTTATGTTGGCAAATGATAAAGTAAATGGCAAGCGATTACATGGGGGTCACATGTTTGGATTCAGTCGGAACGATAATGGCCCAGTGGGGGACTCGAAGTGACTTCAACTATCCACTAACTATGTATTTTTTGCTAAGGCGACGATTTATTGAACCTGCCGACTTATCAGCGACAACAGAACGGAGCCAAATGGAGCAACCCTCGCACTGAGTCAGTTGGTCAAGGCAGCCACCCCCAAAAACAGATCCTGCAGGAAGTGAAGCGCAAACGATGCTGACACTGACACAGATACAGATACAAATACAGATACCGATGGCAGGACTACAACTAAGGGGGCGGATGGATAGATTCTGGAAGGAGTTCCGTTGACTGGTGCCAATTTTCCGTTGATTACAACACTCGACTGTCTTTGACCCCGCACCTTGGGTCAACCCCCCCACTTTCAATCGCTTGACAAGGGTCAAGTAAAAGTTTCAACGGGCAACTAAGGCTAAACTGTTTGCCACCCTTTTGGCCACTCTCTGTTCACTGCTCCAGTTTATTTGTTTTGAACTTTAATTTGTTTAGCTGTCGCCAAAGGCAGAGGAAGGTGTAAATACACCAGAAAGGAAATTGTTCCAAGTGGGTTACACAAGCAGACCTGATTTATTTGGACCGAAACCGAATGGAAAAGACCAGAACTAAAGGAAATCAAACTATCTGTCCGTGACATTTTCAGATATTAAATTGGAAAGATAAGAGAACAGGGATTAGGTTTTCCTTTTGAAACCAATAGCAATGGATGTATTTCATTATGTGTAGTTCATAGACCTGAATCCATTTGCAATTCCTACTTCCAAATTTAATCGTTGCAACTACCATAAACTTGGCTCAATTTTACCAAGAGATACCGAGAGATATATCATATCTTGGCAAAAATGTCCCACAAAACCCAAAGCTCTGCACTAAATCTTCCACACGCAGCAGTTTCGCAGAGTGGGTAGCCTGTGGAAATGGAGACAGACTACTGCCCCATCAGGTTTTTGGCATCGCTGCCAAAATCATACATCAATTTGGGGACATTCATCAGTGCCAGGCCACAAATGTGACATGGACCAGAGGCAGAGGTTTGCGTTTGCGTCTGCCACGCGGAATATTTCGGCACATCGAAAGCCAGACGGGAAAATGGAAAATGGCAAGGCGGCCCGGCCCTCACAGAGGTACATCGCTGCAACATTGTCAAAACAATTAATCATTGATGAAGAAAATGCGCATGGAACCAGCAAATGGCCGCTTGACTGCCTTATTTGTATCGAAATGTCAGAGCGCAGACACCGGAGGACAGAATGTCATGGCCGAGTCTGGCTTGCATTGTGAATTATGTAGGGGACAAGACCACAAATTAGACAAATTTTCGCATGATTATTTCAACCAGTTGTTGGACAAGTAAATTAATTTTCATTCGTTCAACGCCTTCGGGAAATTTCTGAGCTGCATAATGCAAATATCAGATGTTCAGATGGAAATCCAATTAAATGCCGCATTGAATATAATCGATAATTAACCAGACTTCATAACCATAATTTCAACTTAATGATTTTCCCCAATTAATTACTAACTAGGCGATTTTACGAATTATGCTTCAGTGGGGTATAGTTTACAATTTACGTTTTTGTTTTATTAACTACCTCCCCTTCCATCATCAAATAAAATATGAAAAATAATTGTTTTATTGTACTTAACCCATTGAATTTTCTGCGGTTGGCAAGGAAACGCTTCAATTAACCTGTGGTTACGGCGCAGAGAAATTTATGAATTATTGAAAACATCCGTGAAGGAATATCAAGCTGAAAATAATATTGGTCGCAATTTATGACCACAAACTGTGTCAGTTTTTATTTAAAATGGAACACCACCATTCGCTTTAAGGTTGCTAGATATAACAAATACTCTTTTAAATTACTAGGCATTTTCCTTTTTTTAGTTGCCTGATATATTTATTAATTTAACTTATATAAGGAGTATCATTTGTGCCATACTTTTTCAGCCGTTCAGGATCTTTTGGTCCCTTGACTCCACTTGCGGCAATTAAATGAAGCGCGGATTAATTAATTGCGGTTTGCAACTTTATTCTTTTCGGCTTGTTTATTTATAACTTTTGCCTTAATATGTACATATGAAATAAATGCACACAGTTTAAATTAAAGAATTGATTAAGAACTAATAGTTCAGCATTGTTTCAGATTTAACTGAATGCTTTAAGAATCAAGCCAACACATAAGAACAGAAAAACCGGTTTGAGTTCCAATTGATGAGCAATATTTATACATAGATTATTGGCCATTTTGGGTCGTTTGATTATTCAATTTTTACGTAATTTAAATATGTCAACAAACCAGATTTTATAGCACCAATTTATTTATTTCTTTTCTCCCCCGTTTCATGTAATAACGGGTCAGATTTGATGGCTTGTTTACGACTACATTCCCATAGAATTAATGAGTCGTTATGGGAGCATAAAGTATGCAATCGATCGAAACGAGGGCAACTTCCCGATCCCAAGCCAAAAAATCTGAATCACCTGTCGCGCCAGCATACAAATTGTATTTTTTATTTATTTTGTTTGTTTCTATCTCAAGTTTGGGAATGGGAACGCTGATCATCCGAGAGTTACAAGAGCATTTAAAAATTCCATTTAATGTTCCCATACCCATTTCCATTTTGAAGTGCTCGGACCTCCTTGAGTTTTTATGTTTGCTCTTCATGATGGTCAAACAAGCACTCAAAGTGGTTAAGCATGTAACGCCTTTGGTGACCATCTAGGCCAAAAAGGAAAATGACTTGGCTAATTGGTTTTATAGTGAGTTGATTGCTTTATTATGAAAATGTAATATAATAAAAGACATCTTTTGGAGGACTTTTCTTGAAACCCATTTTCATTTTTTATTACTTATAGCTGCCAGCTTGTGTGTGAGCTGTCTGGAATCGCATTACCCTGTAATTAATCCATTATGAAGCCTTGCGTGAGTAGGATCCATTGCATGCCATTCGAGAGTCGCATGCAAATTATTGCAAGTATGTTGAGCATGCCCAAAAAATCATTACACATTTTTAAGCTGTTTTTTGTTCGTGGCATTTTCGTATGAGTCTTTCAACAAGTACAGGTCATAATCGCTGTTTGTGCAAAAAATGCAATCGCGTGCTAGGGTTGCAGCCTGAAACTTGAGACTCCGGCTGTTGCATGCACCTTAAAAAAGTTTTCCTTGCGTGAGCTTTGATGCGATTCTGCTGATTTCCCAGCCAAGGTGTGGAAACTCTTGATCAGATATTCGTGTCTACTTTTGTGGCCTTCTCTTTCGAAACCAACACCGCCACAGACCATAAAAAAAGCAAAAAAAAAGTAAGCTCGGTTTCATTTTCCTTTCGCGAATCCTTTGGGTTGACCGGCAAATGAGAGGTAGCTGTCTGAATGGCCGCAATGAAAAGCGAGTGTGGCGCGCAAATGGAATAACTAATTAAATTTTCAACTGCAAATGAACAGGAGAGCCAGGAGCATTCCAGGATAGTTGAGTTGAGTTGAGTTCAGCTGCGTTGAGTTGCCAGCTTCCCAGTAGTCGACTGGCTACGGCTAACTACCGGCTTAATTAACTTGGCAGATAAAATTTTATGGCAGCCGGTTGCTAACGTGCATAGCAAAACATAATCTATTCGGTGTAATAGCCATTCATGGCTTGAATGGTTGAGTGGCTGAATGGTCGTCGTTGCCCTAATGGTTGTCTATGCAAATATGTTGCAATATCCTCTGCTAGGCACCCCCAACTTTCAGAAAATTTTGTTATGGCGGTACCTCAAAATTTTCCAGTTCTTGGATGTTTTAAAATGTTGTTTTACTTTTTTTTTGCCACACCTTGCGCCACGGCACGCGCATAAATCAAAAGTGAAATTTTTTACACGCACCCAACTGTCTGTGAAAAATTTTCCATTTACATGTGCGCTCGATGTTTTGGCGAAAAACTCGGGGTCAGGTCATGTCAGACAGCCAACGACTGCCCAACAATTTTGTAATTGTTTTTTGCGGCTTGCCGCGGGAAATGTACATCCTTAAAGCCGCCAGTGGAATTAAGAGATCCACTTTTCTGAAATGAAATTATCTTTTAAGCAGCCTATTGTGCAGAGAAATCGCACAAAAAAAAACTGGAAAAACTGCGAAAAAATAAAGAAGAAAATTTGGCTCGTATTAATGTCTTTAATTAATCAACGTTCTCAAACGTTTTAAATCATCGATTCCTTCTTGAGTCTGGGAACAGCAGTCCTAATAACAGTCAAATATGGGGTATCCGAGTTTAGGATATTCAAGTAATCCTATAAACCTATCCTATATATTTCGAATCCAAGTCAATCGTTATCCGTAATTGGGGTATCCAAGCTGTGGGGTATCCGAGTGTAGGGTATCCAAGGGTAGGGTATCCAAGTGTAGGGTATTCAAGTGTAGGGTATCCAAGTGAAGGTATCCAACTAGAGGGTACCAAAGAATGGGGTACCGACGTCTAGAGAACCAAAGTCTAGGGTTCCAAAGTATAGGTTACCAATGTATAGTGTACCAAGGTATAGGGTATCCAAGTATAGGATATCCCCGTGTTGGGTATCCCAGCATATGGGAGCTATTATAATCTGAATCCAATAATAGCTCCAAAAAATGTGTTAGTCGAAAAGTTAATTTTTGCGGTGGCCAGGATTAGCGAGTCCTTGAGCAACGCGATTTCCTAACCACCGTGGTGATCCAAAAATACACGGATAGCCTTATGTCCTCCGCTCGTTTCGCTGACGCCTCCTCTGGCAGTTGGAACAACCGCAGTTCCGGCCAGATCCATTGGAGCAACCGCAACTTACGCCGTCCACCGCAACACTACCATTGGAGGACATCGTTTTTGAGGCACCTTTGGTATTCCTCGATGATGCACTGATCTCGTTCGGATACATGGTAAAACATGGCAGCGACCTGCAAACTAGAATTAACATTCAAGTTCCTACCTTACAGGCGTATTTCCACTTACTTGTCCAACGAAAACTTAAAACACAACTTAAAATTTGGAACAGTTACATGGTCACAAACTCACACCGAAATACAAAAAAGCCGGAAAACATAAAACTATCCCATTTAGGTCTGGTGCTCTGAATAACTCAAGGTGTAATGAGGTATGTGGGTTCAGACCTTTGACGACTGCCAAAATATATTCCACAGGCTACTGGGATTCACAAAAGCTGAATTTAAGATATGTTATAATATGATTATGTACTTATGATGAGTTACTTGTGCACTAGTTGTACTTACTGTTAGTTATAAAAACATTACATATCACCTTTTGATTAATTTTCTCGCCATAATCACTCCTTATAAGGATAGACCCAGCATCGGAGTGGCAATCTGGCTTCATAATCGATTCATATACCCCCAATTTATCACATGCCACCCATCCTTGGTGACTTTTTGCCATGTACCTGCCGGCTGTAATTGGCCGAGCATGAGCTTGGGCTTGTTTAATGAGCGCTTAGTAGTTGGCAACATCTAATGTGCATATTACAATGCCAATTAACATATTTTGCCATCGTGTCCGCCAGAGCCAATCTGCCAGAGCCAGCTCCTCGGTGGAGGGAGGACAGGCTTTCCCGGCAATCAGTCCCAGAGTCACTCTGTTGGTGGTCACGTTTACCGGAGAGTGGGCCTTGCATAATTGCGTCGCCAAGTGCAGGTCCCTTCCTCGGGATCGTAAATAACCCCACTCCCATTAAACATATAGATGTGCTCACACATGCAACTTGTTCGCCCGTTTTTTTTTTCGGTTTTGTCTAGCCGGGGCATTATGCAAATGGCACTTTGTTTTAACTGCGTGCACTGCGGTTGGGCAATGCAACCGACTATGCCTTTGATGGGGCTGCCCACCAGTGATGCTAACGATCTATTAAAATAAAAGTGAAAAATCACCGGGAATTCAATTAAAAGCCCGCGCTTAATTGGCATATTTCATCAAGTTCTGCATACCACAGGGAATTTTCTAAACAATGGTAAATATCGTTATTATATTACCAATATTATATTATACTACCATTATTTGTACCCAAGCGGAGATACCAAATTAATTTCCGAAAAGTTAAATTTTGCATCTCTAGTGCGCAGATTCCGCTGAACTGACATTAGTTCATCATCATCATCATCATCCACAAGCCCATCCAGTCACAACTGCAACTCCATGTAGCTCCACTCGAACTGCATCTGCCTCCAACATTACGCGGACAATTAATATGCCAAGTGTTATGTGTGCGCATACTAATGACTGCTCCAACCGGCGACTCCTCGGGGAGACCTCCTCCGATTTTCCCCGCCTTTCAGGGCAGACCATCGACCATTCATCCATCAATGGCCGGTCATCCAAGTGGCGCAGGCGCAACGGCGCCGCCTCCACAGCCCTACAAGTTGCTTTTAATGATCCAGTGGAATGGGGCTACTTATGGTAAGCCCATGACCAATATGACTCACGACTGGAGTGGACACGTGCGGATGCCACAAGTCGGCTGCATCGTTAATCTCTGCTGGGAGGAAAGTCCAGCCTGACGGTTTCATGTCTTGGGGGAGGTTATTTTTGCTTTTATGACGATTGCTCTTCTCCTTGGGAAGCTAAAAGGGTAATTAATGTTGGAACTCAACAAGGCTTGCTAAAGAAAAATGTAATTTTTGAAATCTTATAAAGAAAAGCAATTTACATACTGAATAAAACTCGAAGCCTTTTGGAATTCTTCTACGTAAGATCACAGTTCTTAACCCACATATCAGCCTGTTTTTAAAACGCCCCAAGCTCCATGAGTCGGCCAAATTGGCAAAGCCAACCACGTAAACGATGTAAATGTAAACAGTGCCACAAATTTATTGTTGTCAGTGGCATTGTTGCTGTTTTTTTATTGTCAGCTGTTATAGCTGTCGACACACAAACACGGAACCAGCCGACCCACAAAATCGCCGAGAAGTAGCCCCAATAATATGAATCAAAAGAAAGTAAAATTACGATGCGTCGCCGAGCGATCGATTGGACGGAAAAGAAGCAAAAAAATTCATTTCAATAAGTTTGAAGCGAGAAAAAAACTTTCGCTACTTCAGTGGCGCAAATTACAACAAAAGCCCACTTTTGTGGATGAGTGGCTCCGATTCTGTTGAGTTTTACTTGCCAGCCAACCGAGTGAAGTATCATGGTCAAGCGGTGGATAGTGTGGATGCCCTGAGGCGCCCACGCATGCGCAGAATACAAATGCAAATTCAAGGGGAGTGCGAGAATGCACCGCGAGAAATTCTCACCAAGTTTGGGAAGTATACTTTGTATATAAAATAAATTAAAAATGTACATGCAAGTTATAGAAGCATTACCATTGATACTACCCTAAATATTAGTATAAATATTATGTTATTAGTATTAGTCGTTTATAATATATAGAAAGCTTCAATATAGGCTAAAATAAATTTATAGGTATAGAGTATACCTGTGTTTCTCTCTGTGCGGATTGGATTGGCAAAGTGGACGTGCCACCGGCCAGAACCACTTTTTTTTGGGTGAAATGCCGCTTTCAAATGCTGGCCAAGCGGCTGGGCGATCAGTTCGCCGAGAGCCACGCGAGTGAATCGGTGGTGTCGCTGTGGAGAAAGCCGGAAAAAGACTAGAGAAATGAATCGAGCCTGGTTGTGTCTGCTGATCTGCCTGGCCTTAAGCTGCGGTCCAATCCAATCAGCCAGCCAGGATCATGCAACGAACCAAACGGCAGCGAATCCCCTGCTGAAACAATCGCAGAACACATTTATCCAATGGGTTCTCTCACTATTGCCACAACGTCCCGGCAGCTCGGATTCGGAAAATGCCACTCTGGCCACCTTGAGCAGCAGCTCCATGATGCCGGACGCGGCTTCCACGACATCAACCACCACACCAGCCCCATCTTCCAGCACCACTACAACCAGGAGGGCAACCACTCCGGCCCCGCCCACTTTGAATCCGCCGAGGAATTGCAGCGACTGCGTCTGCGGAATAGCCAATATACAGAAGAGAATCGTCGGTGGTCAGGAAACGGAGGTTCATCAGTATCCCTGGGTGGCCATGTTGCTATATGGCGGAAGGTTCTATTGCGCCGCCTCCTTGCTCAACGATCAATTTCTGTTGACCGCATCGCATTGCGTCTATGGTTTCCGAAAGGAAAGAATCTCGGTGAGATTACTCGAACATGATCGCAAGATGTCGCACATGCAAAAGATCGACCGCAAGGTGTCCGAGGTGATCACGCATCCCAAGTATAATGCCCGGAACTATGACAACGATATAGCCATCATCAAGTTGGATGAGCCAGTGGAGTTCAACGAGGTGCTCCATCCCGTTTGTATGCCAACGCCGGGCAGAAGTTTCAAGGGCGAGAATGGCATCGTCACTGGCTGGGGAGCACTCAAAGTTGGTGGACCCACTTCCGATACCCTTCAGGTGAGCGAACTTAAGATTGAAGTATAAAAAGCAATATAAATGTATCTGAATATTATTTTTTGCAGGAGGTTCAAGTGCCCATTCTATCGCAGGACGAATGCCGCAAGAGTCGCTATGGCAACAAGATCACGGATAACATGCTGTGTGGCGGATACGACGAGGGTGGCAAGGACTCGTGCCAGGGTGACAGTGGAGGTCCTTTGCACATCGTGGCCAGCGGAACGCGAGAGCATCAGATCGCCGGCGTGGTCTCGTGGGGCGAGGGCTGTGCCAAGGCCGGTTATCCTGGCGTCTATGCCAGAGTGAATCGCTACGGAACCTGGATCAAGAACCTCACCAAACAGGCTTGCCTCTGCCAGCAGGAAACCAAGAAGATCAAGTAGCGACCATCTGGCTATTTCTGTATCTATTAATAGTTCAATACTCTTGCTTGGCTGGCAATGTTTAATATTATATCAGAATTGGTATCTCCCATCCAATGTGATACTTCTAATGTCTTCTCAACATGCAATAGCACCGTTTGAAAGACAAGTTTTCATTACAAAAAGCTTGTTATTTCCCAAATCACTAATCCCATATCCCAAGAAACGAACTATTTTCGCCGAAAATAACTATGCACTTTCTTGGGATATATGCTCCAAAACTATTTGCCATCTTTGCAAGAGTAAGTCAGCTTCGGCTTCGTCGAAGATTCCATTTTCAAGCTGTTTTATATTTATTGATTAAAAGAAAAGTTTCCATAAAGTGCGCTAACCTTTCTCGGGAGCCGGTTTCCTTTGGGGATTCTGGTCTAGCCAGTTCTTTGGCTTGGCTGGCACTTCTGGTTCTCATCAGTCTTCTTGCTGGATGTGACCAGGATCCATTTGGTTAGTTGCCAATTGCCAGTTGGCCAGGTTAGTACGCCATGTGTAATTTTCATCTTCTGCTGATTCTTGCCACAGCACTGGGCGATTTGGTCTGTGCCACGCCCTCTCTGCGTTCCGCCTCCGAGCCTGAGAAGATCTTGACCAATCTAGCTCAACTAAGGCAGAGTAGCTTTCTGGACTGGATTCAATCGATCCTGGGACCCGAGGTGCCAGCGGAATGGAGCTCTCCGGCCAAAAGGGAGTGCGCAGAGTGCTCCTGTGGTAATATTAATACCCGTCATCGCATCGTCGGAGGTCAGGAGACGGAGGTCCATGAGTATCCCTGGATGATAATGCTCATGTGGTTCGGTAACTTCTACTGCGGCGCCTCTTTGGTTAACGATCAGTACGCCTTAACGGCTGCCCATTGTGTGAATGGCTTCTACCATCGTTTGATCACGGTCCGATTGCTGGAGCACAATCGTCAGGATAGCCACGTCAAGATCGTGGATCGTCGTGTTTCCAGGGTGCTCATCCATCCGAGGTACAGCACCAGGAACTTTGACAGTGACATTGCTTTGATTCGTTTCAATGAACCAGTTCGTCTTGGCATCGATATGCATCCAGTGTGCATGCCCACTCCGAGTGAGAATTATGCGGGTCAAACTGCCGTGGTAACCGGATGGGGAGCTCTGAGTGAGGGCGGGCCCATTTCAGATACCCTCCAGGAGGTGGAGGTACCCATTCTCAGCCAAGAGGAGTGCCGAAATAGCAACTACGGCGAGTCCAAGATTACCGACAACATGATCTGTGCCGGTTACGTGGAGCAGGGCGGCAAGGACTCTTGCCAAGGAGACAGCGGTGGACCCATGCATGTCCTGGGCTCTGGAGACGCTTACCAGCTGGCAGGAATCGTGTCCTGGGGCGAAGGATGTGCCCAGCCGAATGCCCCGGGTGTTTATACACGAGTGGGCAGCTTTAATGATTGGATTGCGGAGAACACCAAGGATGCCTGCTCCTGTGCCCAACCAGAAGCCGCTGGGGAACCAGCTTCCCCTATGGAAACCACCGAACAGGGAGACCAAGAGAACACCACTGCAGATGGAGCAGCAGAAGCAGATCCCGAGGTTGTGGAGGCCAATAAGTTGATTTGAAATTGAGTTCATTCTTTGACCAATTTTTATATTGCAAATAAAGGTCCCTTAACTACATATGTTCTTGTTTCTTAATTAAAAAGAAGATAAATAAAGTAAGGTTATTAAAGCTCTATGATGCAAATCATAAGGCCATAGATAGGCCAACTGGTATTCCCCGCTGGCATCAGCTCTTGGTGAAGGATAATGAATGATCTGGCTCCAGCGATCGCCACTTACATGCCGATTTCTCTGAGGTGTTTTACTGCTTATTGTTCCAGTTTTCGGCTTGTTAGCTCCTCCACTCGCTCTGCCTCGATTTCCGCCTGTAATCCGCTTGTTTTCAAGTCTACCCTTGGGGCACTCGGCAATTTTTGCCACACGAAATTGCCACTAAATCAAAAAATGCTCATGCAAACAGCTACAACCGCAGACACCTACGCTCGATTTCAGACGACTCTGGTTGGGGGATGGGGGCTTGTGGTCCGCTGTGCGTGCCGATCCCATTGGGATTGGACCATAGCCCAAGCCCAGCCCAGACTAAAGTCAGAACATTGATAAATAACTAAATAATAGAATAAGCAGCTGCAAAGAGGTGCTAAAACTTTAAAGGCGGCTGAAAGTGAAAAAGGAAGAAGGGTATAACCGCTAAGCGAAGTATTGCATACCCTCTAGTAAGTTATACTAAACTATTCAAGTTAAACACAAATTTATATTATATTATTATTTTTTGCCAAGAACATATTAATATAATATATACAGTAAGGCAGGATGATCGTTTAACCTGTCAACAAAGTGAAAGGACCCCTTTGAAAGTTCATAAAAAGGCACCAAAAATTATGCACATCCTCGAGCGAAGTTTAAATTTGTGCGGGCAAATTGGCTTTTGTGGTAAAAATATTTATTTTTCTCGTGCTGCTCCCCATTCCCCAATTCCTTTTTTCGCCAGGCGCAAATTTGCTGCAATTGAGCTGAGTTCTGCTTTATTTTATTTTTGGTCTTCTGCACTTTTGTTTTGGCCAGCCGCAGGTTAGAAAAGTTTATTGGGGCGTAAAATTGTTTGATTGAATATTAGTGAGCGGTGCCGCTTTTGAGTTGGCCAAAAAACGAAAAAAAACTGTCGGACAGTAATGGCATAATAAAACGTGCGGCGAGCAATATATTGGGATATGAGACATACAACATCGATCAGAAAAAGCTTGATATATATAGTAGGATATAGATCATCAGGCGATTCCAGCCACATGCAGGGCATTTCCCACCGCATTCGTGAGACTCAAAACGCAGAGCAGCGAGGATACCAGAATTTTCTCGGTTACAACTAGCACCAAATCGGCAATATTCGCTGCGGGCTTCACGCAATTGAAATGTGAAAAGTATGAAAATGAAAACGTTTAACTTTCATAGCTCACCTCGAGAAATGTAATTGTCAAGCTGAGTGTCTTTTGGGCCAGGATCACGCTGAGACCAATGCATGCAATCATACCCATAATGGTGATCAGGGTCAAGACCTCCACCAGCCGCACGGCCACCGGCATTTTTCCGATGGAGATTGTCCAATGGATTAAGACGGGATTTTAAGATTTGGAGTTACTAGTTTTAATCGATTTGGAAACGGGGGCCAGAAAAATATACATAATGATTGAAGTTTCTAAGCATAACCAGTTTCGCTACTTATTTTCCATGTTATTCTTTTGTAAGCAGTAAATTAAAATTAGCACAATTAAAAACATTCCCGGTTTTGATCCATTTAGATATGTCTTTTATTTCAGCCCCCAGAAAGTCGCCGCACAAATTATAGTTTTTCAATCACTTTTTTTGTTCGTACGCGACATTTTCCAATTACGCTATGCAAATGCAATTTGTCTGGACTGCGTGCTATTTAGGTTCTCACATAAAGCCCTGCCACGCCCCATTTTTATTGGAGGGCGCCCAGTGATGGGCACTATTTTGTCTGGGCTGGCATAGATTGCTTTGAATTATGGCACTAAATGGCTAGACATGTTACATAATTCATTTAGCCGGCACGGGGACAAATTCCATGATATGGAACATGTGTCTCGCAACATTTTTCAAACCAGCGTTTCTCCGGCGAACAATGGAGCACTGGATTTATTATTTATTATTTCAGTAGTGTATTTTGCGATATGGGCAAATTCAATTAGCGGCAACTGGGACAAAAAATTAATTGATTTCCATGCGCACATTTTAAACTCAATTCTATTGACTCTCTCGGAGTAAGTTGGCTTTTATTTTATGAATATATTTTTAGTTGCTCGTTGCTACAGTCTTACAAGAGTACAAGAATTTCAGTATCCCAAAAATAAATATTTACACACGTTGTCTGGGCAGACAGACAGCAGAAAAAGCGAAATAAGCGAAGTTTTGCCGCAAATCCTTGGCAAAAAAAAGACAGCGCCTTGGGCAGAAAATTTGAAAAAAGGAAAGGCAGAGCCGAAATTAAAATGAAATAAAGTTAAATAAAATATAGCTACTTTGCCGAAAGGGACGTCATAGGATTTATTACTAACCATACATGCCTTCATATTGCATTTACATTTTATTGTGATGTCAGAAGTCACAAACCTGCCATGTAAAAATCTGTGAGCAAGTTGCTGAAAATTCTTTTAAAATGTGTTTAAAACAAGTAAAACGAATTCAAGACCGGTAGGGCCACCTGTTAGTCGAATACAATATATCAAAAACACATTCGCAGTGATATTGAGTGCATGCCACCAAAGCCATTCAATGGAAATAAAATGTCGTCAGCTTGCCAGGAAGTTCCATCGAATTTGAACGCTTCAATAAATCATTTTTACATTGCCAAAGAAGTTTTAAAATTATTCGTGCAAACTTTAAAACCAACTTTAAGGCTTTGGAACACATGTTTATATATATTCAATACTCTCGTTTGAGGTTTCCAAACGCCAATGAAATAATTTCTAATTCAGCTAACGAAAATTGTTCGCAAAGCTCATTATGATTCGCAACGAGAACCGAACAGCAATTTTCCCAATGTCCTTCGACTTCAATTCAACCAGCTGCCTTTTCTATTTAGCCCATCCATCGTGTCTGGCCCTATGTAGGTTTTTGTATCTGTATCTGTCTCTGTTGTTTTTATTCCTTTGATTTCATTATTATTTTTATTGCTACGGTCTTTTTGTGTCCAACTGACTGAGTTCGAGCCAAGCAAAAGGCGCATTTTAATTTTATTATTTCTGTTCGGTTTCATTCTGTGCTCGCAGCCCACCAAAAAAAAAAATAAAAAAAAGGAATCTATGGCATTCCCATAAAAAAGGGTATTTCAGCCAGGGCATTCAGTGATTGTGAACTTTTTTCTATGTCTTGTTTTCATTTTTTTGTATTTTTTCTGCGTTTTGGCACATTTTCAAGGCAGCCATATAGACACACGCCCCACTTGCCACATTTTTTATAGAATTTCTGTTTTTGTTTCCACTTCCACACTGCCCTCTTTGCATTCCACGCCTTCTTATTAAGAATTAATAATCTTTTTTGCCATAAGCTAGCTACAAATTTGGCATTTTATATTTTTTAGGATTTCTTTTCGCCGGCTGGGGTCGAAGGGTGGGGCACTTGAGGTCTTCCCGCTCATGAATCATGGTTATGCCGGCTATAATTTAGTTTTTATAGCATTTTCGGTGACATTTATGCTGTCAGCGCGTCATCCAATTTTATTAATGTCCAAATGAGCCACGCTATGTGTGATACGTCTGTATGATATCATAATGAAAAGATTTAATGTCTTTGCTGCAAATTAAGTTATGGTTCTCAGTTAGTAATTGAGAAAGAATGGGCTTTGCAAGAGCTGCGATGTACTTTATATCCATGGAAAATAAAGTTAAGATGTCAAGATCTATCTTCCTAGAAATTAACACTCTATCATAAGTTAAATATTAGCTTTAACTATCATATCCCTTGCTCTAACTATATTATTACAAGTTAAGACTTTGTTACTACCACTTAGGGCCTTTGTTCTTTTTTTTGCTCGTTTTCCTTTCTCATTTTCAATTTCCTAAGTCCGGTTTAGGAACTCCGTTTTAATGAGTCCCCCGAAGGCAGCAACTGCAGCAACAGCAACCGCGGCCAGTGCGAACCTAATCATCTCTGGCTCACTTAAGTAATAAAGCAATTTACCGCCTTTCAATATCCCTTTACCATTTTTTATCTTTTTATCCGTTCTGGGCCTTGTTCTCCGACGCCTCCTCCTCCTGGTGCTCCTCCTCATCGCAGAGGAAATCATCCCCTTGGGGTGGTTAACTCCCACACAAATTATTTTCCCGCTGGTTTCCACTTTGTCGTTACTTCTTGTTCATCCGCTCCTCGAATCTCGCATTTTATTGTTGGCCAGAGGAGGCTCCTCGCAGCTCCGGACTTGTCGCCTCACGTTGCCGCACTTTTTATATCCCCGGAGGAGGCGAGCTGATGCTGAAGCTGGAGCCCAAGGATCAGGAGTCGGAGGTGCTGCAGATTGGTCAGACGCCTGCGGCGTTGGTGGACCCGTTTGATTTTAGTGCCCGGATTGGCAGAAGATGGCAAGTCGAATGGAGCTGGAGCCGACATTGTCCTGCTGCTGGTTCTTGTGTGTAATGATTTTATTACACGATTTTCTATCGAATTTTATTACCTTGGTGCATGACGGTGCGCCAGGATTGCGCCATGTCCTTTGCGCCCTTTTAGCCCTTGCGGCCATCCAAATGGAATTTACGCACTCATAAAATTTCGCCCCCTTTGAATTGTGTGGGAATATTTCGAATGGCCAAGTAGCCATGGAGCTGCTCCTTTGGCCATCATAATTCAATATAATAAAACGTTTATCCAATTAATTTCTCTGGCCAATATTTATGATCGTTTCGTGCTGGCAGATCCAAGGATATTTACATACATATAGCACTCTATGCATGTTGGACCTTATAAATGGCACACATATTTGTTATGGCATAGTTATGCGTTCGAGTTGTTTATAAAAATGTTCATTAATCAGTATGTGTGAGTGTTGAATGAATTAGGATTTTATGAGGAACATGGAAATAAAATTTATTTAATTATCAAAGGTCTGAGTTTTAGGATTCTTTTACTTTATATTTTACTATTTCCTGAGCTTGTTACCTAGTTTGCATTTGAGTATGCTCTTGGCTCACTTTCCTCATGGAAATGACACTATTTTATTTATAACAACGAACTGTCATTCATCCATCGAACTGATTAGACAACTACCGGTTGCTGATCCACATTGATCTTGAAAATCTATCTAGCAAATGTGTGGAGGCACGCTCCAATGGTTTTCATCCATTTATTCAGCTGACCTAATCGAGTTTGATTTCCAATTACGATTATGCTGCTGGCACTTTTTCTAATGAGCCACCACCCATGTTCCCCCACTACACTCAACCACAAAGAAAAAAACAGTGAGTGAGCTTTTATTTTTCTTTTATTTAGTTTTTCCGTGGCAATGGTTTCAGTGTCAATGTCATGAGGGCCCTGATGTTGCATGCAATGTTTCAAATGGCTGCATGCCAAAACTAATGGGCTTCCCCACGATGACGATGATTTAGCCGGTTTGTTCACTCAAAGCCAGATACAACATACATACAATGTGTAGTTAAATTCCGTACAACAGATTTGTATTCATATGTGGGTCGTGTTCACTCGGAGTCGGAATTATGGCTTCGTTTTCCATATTTTCATTCCCATTTTTGGATTTGGCAATGCATTATTTTACGGCAGGGAGGAGGTGGCGGGTTCAGGGTTCAAACAAAGCTCTCATTAAATGTTTGTAATGGGTGTGAGAATTATTTTATAATGGTTTATTGTTGTGAGATAAACTAGATCGGTTAGTGCTTCCTTTTCGCATTTGTTTATAGAGCAATATTTGTTTGGCCTTCGACGTGCACCGAACAAAAGTATTATTTAAAGAGTAAGATACAAATGTATCTTAAAAAATTGGTGTATTTCAGATGTTTTTTGCGTGGTTACTATATGCTTTCCTTATTGCGATTTATTAGTCAATATTCGGACTTAAGCTTTTTTCTCAGTGCAGCATTGGCCAATTCGCTTAGACAACGGCAATGTCAGTGTTGCCTCAAATTGAAAAACTCATTAAGTGACATGCATACGTGCGGGAAATAGATTCAGCTCCGGATTTGGCATCGCCAGTGCTCGGTGCTCAGTGGGATCCGCACTCTCAGCTTTGGTTTTCCAGATATTAACTCTCGATCTGCGCCCTCGTCGGTCGGCCAATGACGTCAGATGAGCGAGCTTCTGAACCGCATCAGATATCTGAATATGTACCTAACAAGCCACCTACCTACCTACCCATCTAGCCGTCTATCTATGTATTTTTGTATCTGGCCAGTTCATAGTTAAATGATTCTGTTGCCGTTCAAATATTTGCGTTGAGCTTCAGTTCTCATGCGAACGCCGCGGCGTACAAATGTGCGCACTCGAAGATCGAAAGGTCCTCAAGATGGGGCCCACTCTTGCGTGCCTGACTTTACTGGCCATTCACCTGGCAGATGCAGTCGTGCAGCATAGATCCTTGGAGGATGCTCGACTGGAGCGCCAGCGATTGGTGCACAGATACACAAAGGTCCTGAACAAGGAGGAGGGAGCCATACGACTGGTGGGCGGAGATAATGAGTACGAAGGTAAGGAATTGGGCTCAGTTTGTGGTTACGACTACTGATGTCTTAAAGAATCATCACAGAGATCTATACTTCTTTCTTTCACATTTAAATATCTTTTTAGGCAACATTGAGGTCCTGCACAATGGCAAGTGGGGAGCAGTTTGCGATGACGAGTGGGATTCCACTGAAGCAGACATTGTGTGCCGACAAATGGGTTTCCCCGGCATGCGAAGGTATACGAGAAGTGGCTTCTTCGGACCCGCTCGTCGTCGCTTTTGGATGGACAACCTCTTTTGCGAAGGTCACGAGCAGGAACTAGTGGATTGCCATTTCGAGGGCTGGGGCGAGAATGACTGTGAACCTGGAGAGGCGGCTGGCGTGGTCTGTTACCCGCCAGAAAATGCACTGATCCCCGTAGCAACACCCATCATCCGCGACAAGGATTTGCCCAAATACCCGATTCACTCGCGATCACGTTTATATGTAAGACTGCGAGGCGGAAGATCGCGGATCGAGGGACGTGTGGAGGTCAGTTTGGATGGCGGTCGGTGGGGCAGTGTGTGCGCCGATGGCTGGTCACTTTTGGAGGCCAATGTCGTGTGCCGACAGCTCGACCTGGGCTATGCCAGTGAGGCCTTCCAAACCGATTTCTTTGGTGGCTCCAATGTGTCAAGACCCGTGCTGAGTGGCAGCGAGTGCTATGGCAACGAAACGGAACTGGCTGACTGCCTGCATCATGATGCAAGTCAGGGTATCATCAGCTGCCATGGCAATCGGCAGCACGTGGCCGCTGTGATCTGTGACTATATCGCCCCCGATCTGGTGGTGGATTATCTGGAAATCGAACAGACGGCCCATCTGGAGGATCGACCCATGCTGCTGATGCAGTGCGCCATGGAGGAAAACTGTGTGGCCAACGAGGCGTATCAAATCCAGCGGGATGATCCCCACTGGCGCTATCGATCTAGGCGATTGCTCAAGTTTACGGCAGCTGCCATCAATGCGGGCAATGCGGATTTCCGGCCATTCAAGGAGAAGAGCCAATGGGAGTGGCACATGTGCCATATGTGAGTACACAGTGAAAAATACTGGCAAACCTATAAACTACTTACACCACACCATATCTTTCACAATTCTCTAGGCATTTTCACAGCATGGAGGTGTTTGCCACCTTTGATATCTTCGACTTAAGAGGTCACAAAGTGGCTCAGGGACACAAGGCATCTTTCTGTTTGGAGGACAGTAATTGTCTGCCGGGAGTTGCCAAGAAATACAATTGCGCCAACTATGGAGATCAGGGTAAGCTTTACTATAACCTAGAGTTTTAAATTTTAATTTAATCTCTGCACACAGGCATATCCATTAACTGCTCGGATGTGTACCTGTACAATCTGGACTGCCAATGGGTGGATGTGACAGACCTGATTCCCGGCACCTATGTCCTCAAGATAGCCATTAATCCGGAGTTTAAGGTGGCCGAGATGAACTATGATAACAATGCTGCCATCTGCGATCTGATATACACTGCAAACTTTGCCAGAGTGCACAACTGCCAGCTGGGGAGACCTTGAAGGGTGGATGGTTAAGATTAAGTGGGCGGTGGACTGGAACCAAATCAATAAGTGCCAAATACAACGATTAACCAAAGGGAGCTTGTATATTTTCTACACCTATGTCTTTAACCCTAACTCGCATGCGATATAATTAAATGTGCACAACTGAAAACTCTTGAACTGAACTTGAAAGTCGTTGGGGTGGAAACATGTCACCGACATTGAGATACCACGATTTTTGGAACCAACCAAGCATTCATCAGGTGTCAATAGCCAGAGACTTATAGAGGTGTTCAAGTGGAACTAACAGTGATATAAGTCAAAACAACAAGGAGAAATCGAAATATTTTTGTGCTTAAAAACATGATGAGTGGTAACTTGCAAATTTGATTTTTATAAGCATCTTTTAACTAAAGTATTTAGTTATTTAATATACAAGAAAGTTCACTCCATTAAAATGGCCAAACATTAAAAGTTCATTTCTAAGTGGACCCTCGATACATTTTCAACTATCTTAAGAGGCTTTTGGTTATTGATTACTCAGTTCTTGTTTAAGAAAGCTTTCACAAGCAACTAACCCCACTCATCAATTTGGTGGGATGCCGACCCACCAATGACTTAACCCTTTCCGTTCTGAGTTAAAAATGTAAATACATTTTGCGTTAAACTAAGTTGCGAAAGCATAAGAAAAACAAACAACCTAAAGGACTTCTTCCTAAGACTTTTCTTCGGATTGATTGATTGCGGCGGTGGCTCCTAACATAGAACATTGAGTAACCCCTAAAATTTAATTAACATAAGCGGTTTATGCGGGTCTTGGAATGGAGCAAAACAAAAAGCTTTTAATTTGTATTTCGTTTGTGGATTAACAAATCAATCAAAGTGCGAAGAAGGCAGATTTCCATCTTCGACGCCAAGAGGAATTTGTTGTCTGTTGGTTCGGAGCTGGGCAATAACTTTCTAGGAACGCACTCAACTATCATCAGATCAGTCAAAGTCCGGCCAGGGGAAGCAGAAAATAAATGATAACCGGGAGAATTCAGTCAAGTGTTATAGTTCTTGGTGCTATCAGACACGTGCACATACGCGAGCACCCCATCTGCACACCAAACCACCCACGCTGATCGGAGAAGGAGGAGGGGTAGGGGGAAGGGGGCAAGCAAGCATATAAATAATTGAAATGTTCACTCACTGACCCCGCTCTGGCACACTGAAAAAAAAACTGTCCAAAACATACATCTGCTTCATAACCTAATTCACTTTAGATACATTCCAATGAAGAAACTGTTAGTTTGCCTACATACCATAATTAAAATCACATATCTAAGACATTGTAGAATATTTCTCACAGTGCACTCTATCTACCATTGGCTTTCTCTAGAGACTTATACTTTTGCGAAATTGCAGCACTTCTTTTGGCTGGGCGGTTGATGCCAGTGCGGATGACCCTTAGTCCCAGGCATTAAGCAATCAAACGTTTGATTTTCATTTATCGTGTAATCAAGCGTAAAAATAGCTTCGTGACCAAAGTGACTCATCATCATCATGCTGTCATGTGTGCACGTGTGTGAGTGCGAGGTCCTTTGCTCCTGCTGACCACTTATGGCTGGTGTTGATGACATTACGACCATTTGATTGCCTCGCATGCAAGCGACGATCCATCATCGGGGTCGAAAAATCCTTGGTCTGGCCTGAAAAACCATTCCTGATAACAGCGTCGGCTCTAAGCCAACTCTATATGGCACATTAATTGGGATCTCAACTACGGGATTTTCGCTTCTATGTGTGAAGCAATCTCAGTGCCGGCAATTAACCCATTAGTGGACTCCCATTCTATTACCTTCTGGCTTTTAACCTTTTCCGCTTCATTGGAATATTCAAAAAGCTGCGCATCGAATTAATTGTAATTAAAAATTAAAATGATTTTAACATTTTTAATTATGCAATTTGCTTTTCATAATAATTAAAACAAATGGTACCTCCATTCCAAAACAAAAGCCAATAAATGCGCACACAAATGAGCCAACAAGCTAGCCGTCTCTTTCTGCCGCCATATCCCCGTCTCTATCGCATCGTCAATGTGTCGCACCAACCATGAAAATGATAACAAGCCAAATGTGCGCTGAAATTTGCCGTGGAAACGTTGGCAAATGGATGGAAATGGGAGTGGGGATGCTATCATCAGTCTGCCACAAGGACGTACAGTTCTCGTGTGTGCGGTGAAAGGCGGTTGGAAGGGTGGTTGCCTGGCGTCTAATGAGTTTATTCCCAATTAGCCGCATTTAAAATTCAAAATCTTTGCCAAAATGTCGGTGGTGGCACAAACAACTGGAAAATGGAATGACGAAAAGTATACTGTAAGAACGAAGGGAAATTTAAAAAGCAGGCAGGCAGTTTGTTTAGAAAAGTTTAAATGTTAATAAAACTCCAATATATTTACAAATATTTCGTAAATCTGTAAAATCTGTCAGCAAGATTTCACTTATATTTGAATTCCATTTCTCGATTGTCAAACGTAAAAATAATAAAATGAAACAATCCAATCGTTACACTTTTCCCCTAGATACTTAGATTTCCACACCTATGCTTGAAAACCACAGAACTTTAGCTATTAAATGTGGTCCACTTGCCGCAACAAAATAAGTGTAAATTCCGGCCGCAAAGGACCAACTTATACCAAATTTACACTCATAGAAAATTGCTTTAAAAACTGTCATAAAACGGCAAATGGCAAAGTGGGGATAGCTGGCCAAATGCAATATACAAATGCAATATGCGAGCGAATGTGTGTGTGTTCCTTAAACGCAGCACTTTGCCAACAACAATTTCATTTGTCGTCAGTTGCGGAGCTCGGAATTCCTAAGGTCCGAGGACATCGATTCTCGATTGTTGTTGGAGGTCCTGCAGCGAGCACTTGGCCATACCATACGACCATATGTGTGTCACTTTGACCCACTGCACTGCAACCACCACCCCCTTTGCACACCATGGCCATGTCGTTTTAGTGAAATTGCACAAAATTGTTTTCCGTTTCGTTTCATTGGGTTCGGTTCGCTTCTTTCATTGGAAATGTGCATTTAAAATTTATTGCAGTCACAAGCACAAAATTAACTGCATACGGAGAGGAGGAGTGCTGACAATTGAAATAACAATTTGCTCGAAATGAAGTCGCCTAGGATTTCGATTGAATTTGCAGCTGACCAACATTTTGTAAACATTTGCCAGCCGGGCCACAAAATTCCAAACGAAAATGGAGAAATCTCCTTTGTTGATCGCCGCAATTATCGTGTTTCGTAAATCAAGTGAAAGTGTAGCAATTGTTGTGCACAAGGCTTCTCCACCATCATTAGCATCGGATTCAGCTGGCTCAGTGGAAAGGCGAAAAAATGTGACAGTGCCTTATCGAAGCCTTTATCTGAAGACTTTCCGCCTTTGATTTCTTGCCGCTGGCTAAATTTCCTGTTCTGACTCTTGATTACACCGCATAGAACCCCTGACATCCGCACCACTTGACGTATGCGTATTTAAGCTCACACCAAAGTCAAACGCATTGAAATGTGACTACCAGTCACATGCCCAGTCACATTCGCAGTCACAGTTCACTCCCACTCACGCGAAGGCAAACAACACCGCAGGGACCCATATATCAAAAATCAACAGCTGCCGAGATGAGGAAAAAAAAAAAGTAAAAAATGGAAAATAAAATACGTGGAGCCTGCTCTCTCCCTACTCACATGTGACAAAAGATAAACACAAGAAGAAACATTCTAAAATCAACAAAAAAATTGTGTAGAGTTCGTCGGAAAAAAAAAACTTTCATGCTGGCGACATTTAAACGTGGCAGAGAAGCCGATAAGAATGCAAATGAAACGACAAAGCAGCGCAGTCAGCAGTGCTATGGGTTTGGGAGAAAATAGGGACGAAAATGGCACGGAAAATGGGCGGAAAAGGGGGCGGGCTTACAACGCCCTAAGGCAGCAGCAGCTGGCATATGAGTGGAGCCAATCTTAATTGCGGTTCAAAGGGCAAGCGAGCTGCAAAAAGCACAGGATGTGAAAATCTGAAGGCGAAAATGGAAATTGAGATACAAAATGGTGAATAAAAATCCGTCGTGATTGCTTATGGTTAGCAAGCAAATTTAAAACTAAAAGGAATTACTATGTAGGCGTTTTTAAATATTTAACATTACCAACGCCACAGAAGCTGGGGCTATCTTTTAATCTATAGCTTAGAACTGAACTTTTAATCGAATGGGTTAGAGACTAAAAAAGTTACTACTTCATAGGTAAGTAGATCCTCCAAAATCGACCACAATTCACCTCACCACCAGCATAAAAAAGACAGTAAAAGTCAACCGCTAAACGGAAGGCAGATACAAATCCATCCGTATACAAGTTACACCCGCTTAAGATACAATTTACGCATTGTTAGAGATACGAGACTGACAAACAAACAAAAAAAAGAACAGAAAACAAAAAATGCGGGTAAAATGTGACCAAAATGCTGAAAAAGGGCGCTGAAAAGCCGGGAAAACTGGGCGGGCAGAGCCCAAAAAGGAAGAGTCAAACAAGCGAAATGACAAACTCTGGTAGAGACCCACCTTAACCCGGGAAATCACCCTCCCCACCGCGCTCAGCACCCCCTGGAACCCTTGCCGTTGACAAAAAGTTTTTAACACGCATACGCCGCGTTGCCAGCGACGCCAAGTTTGCGGCATTTCATTGCATACTTTCTGGCGTTCTGGCAGAGTCGTTGTGTGGGTGCCGCTTGTTATTTTTGCACTCTTATGAATTATTCGAATTTTATGCGACAAATCACCTGCGAAATATAAATTCCTAGCACCACCGCCAGCGCCCTGGGGTTTCCTTTCGTTTCGTTTGGGTTTCGGCTGGATCTTTCCGCTTCGAAATCCCCGAGCACGTTCTGCTTGCCAAGTGCCACGTTACACCGTTAATCGTTCGTTAATCTGTCGTAAAATTCTCGCAACGCCATCAGGTTAAGTGGATGTAACTGACAATTGCCTTGCGACTGGAAAACTTTTTAATCGAAAAACGATGTGACCGCCCATTCTGGAAAAACCCACCCACGTTGTTTTCTAATTAAGTGCGCGGGGCGTGCTGTGCTTTGAGTGACACTCCTGGGGGTTGGAAATCTTTAAATAGCAGGCACAACTCTTTGTAACCGAATACCGTGGATATTCTTAAAAGCCCGTACTTTTCCCAGAATCACAGCAGAAAAGCCTTTCAGCTGCTTCCAGGTTTTTCTTTGTTGATTGTCAAAGGCCTTGCCACCGAAAAAATTAATTGCAGACAACAAATGCTGTGTGTGTAAGTCAAAGATAAACGCTCATTCTTATGCAACACCTTTTCCTGGGGGGTTAAGGGAGCACAGACAATTGTACAAGCATACATTCGCCAAACGTACATCAAAAAATCAAGCAAAACAGCACTGTGAAAAAATACCATAACCACTTTTAACATTTTTAATTTTCTTACTATTTTAAGTAGTATATATGCACTTTCTAAAGGAGATGTGCTTTTATACAATTTAAATTAAAATTTAAAAGAATCAACATTTCTCTGAGTGCACTGAAATTAACAAAGAAGCATTAAGATCATGTCAGGAGAAGTCAGCTTCTCCTTTGGTCTTTAGTTCGTCTGGCATGTGTGGATATAGTTGTCGTCATTTCAAACAACTCAGAACACAAAAACTGGGAAACGCAAGGCAAAGACTTCAAGTAAATGCAACTTGAACGGAAAAAATGTTCAACTGTCTCGTCATCATCCACGCAGCATACCTCGTACGATATTCCATTTGAATTTTGATTGTCTGCGTAAGCCATGCAGCACACACATATAGTGCGATAGTACAAAGTACTTCCATGTCCATGGCTCTGACTTCTTGCCAAGCTGTCACATTTGATACGCCCCTGAGAAAACTGCGGAGTTTGGGGAGATAAACAAGTCTGAGACCCAGGCGATGGCGATGAAGTTGATGATGAAGGCGATGGCAACTAGCAGGAATTATTTCTTTGCTCCTGCCAGCGCAATTTGTTTGGGGCACTGACAAAATTAATATATCTGCTGCTTTGAAACATGAAGTAAAGTAATGTATAATTTCAAAAAGAGCTATGGTCGCCTATTAATGCGAATAACTTACGAATAAGTTGAATAACTTACCTAAACCCTTATGGCTGAGTTATTTTATTAAAAAAATATATTTTTCCTTCAGTGCACGCCGAACACGGAAAAGAATTAATGCTCGCTTGAGAACAAAACGCAAACATAATTAAACTTGCCATGCCCATTTCGCAATGAAAGTATCAGCACTGCGTACTCCCCGCACTTGCAAACATAAATCGAAATATCTGCATCTGCATTTGTATATGTATCTGTATCTGAGGACTTGTGTCTGCGGCGGTACGAAAATAAAACCAAATTTGTCACATTGCCCAGACAGGAACATAAAATAGGCGGTGGGCGAAGGGGGCGCGGCCATGGGCAGGTCGTCATAATTCGCGACTAATGAAACGAGAGGAACTCCATTGCCTATGCGCCCTATGAATACTCCTATATAGTATCTGACCCGCTGTCTTTGACATTTATGGCCGGCAAACAGAACTTTTATGGCGCTAAAATTAGT
The DNA here is from genome assembly GCF_004382145.1 of Drosophila mauritiana. NCBI lineage: Eukaryota > Metazoa > Arthropoda > Insecta > Diptera > Drosophilidae > Drosophila > Drosophila mauritiana. The sequence continues at coordinate 20,099,222 of NC_046668.1, read as the reverse complement.
GGCGAATTGTTGCCGTGTGGCAAGTTTGTCTGCGGACTACCGTGGTGCCCAAATATTGAGTCATAAAACGAGGCTTGATTGGAAGGCGACGTGGGCGCAAAACTTGCAAGGAGTCTGCGGGATAAGTGCAACTAATTTGAGATACAGTCGCAACTGTAGTTTATCTGCTGCCCTGTTTTAATGGCCAACTAATTGCATGCATCTGTGGGAGTGCTTGAGGATTAGGCTGAGGACTGGTCGGAGTTGGGGTTCGGAGTTGGGGTTCGGGTCGTGGGGACTCCACTCGAACCTGTGGCCAATTTTCGCACTTAATTATAAGCAACTCCAGCTGCCAATTGCAGCAAAACAAACAAAAACAAGCAAGAACAGGACACTGCACAGAAAAGATGTGAAATTACCAAAATAAAAAGTATCTACATCATTTAAAAACCTCGTTAAAAAATGAGTATTTATAAGCCATATATGATATCTATAAATCAAATTGGCCAACTAGCATAGATATATGGTTTTTGTTGAAATAAATAAGCAAGATTTATTTTGTGTGTACGGGAATGGAAAAATCCCCTACCCCAAATGTCTGGCCAAACAATAAACGTAAATAAACTTGGCATATATGAAATAATTTCTATCCCGCGGCACCGACGGCGTCTGCTTTAAAATGCATTTTCAATTTCAGTTCGAAAAGACAGGAGGGCTGAGAAAAGCGGGCGGATAGGCTGGGTTTGTCGTCCTTTGTAAACTAATTTGCTTGGAAAATGGCAAGCGCTCGCACACAAACATATACATATATACATATATATTGTGTACTACCCATCTCATATTGGCGGAAAAATGGGGAAAAATGGTGGAAAAGGGAGCGCTTTGAGGCCTCTTTGCATAACAAATACACGGACACCAGCCCGAAACACTGAGTGCAAAATGTATGCAAACAATGTGAAAAATTCAAAAACAAGTAAGAAAACGTGGGGAGCGAACAAATGAGTGGCGAAAAAAACTGGGAGCCGCAGCAATCAACAAGCAAACAACGAAAAAAACACTGAAAAATGGAAAATGAAAAACAATTGCTCATTGTCTGAGCAATTATACACGCATTGCTGCGCTGCAGCAGTGGCAGCGCCAAATAAAAAGGACTCCTACCACCGCCAAAGGACTTGAAAAGGATATTGCGCACAGACACCGAGGGACGAGCGGAGTGGGGCGACATCCTTCCTTCCTTTTTGGCACATATGCGCCAGCTGAAAAGGATCTGACCAAACAAGTATTTTAATGAAAATGAACCAAATGGTTGGAGCCAAGGGGAATACTTATGGGACTATAAATAAGTCCACCACATGGCCAATCTGAAGAAACACTTTATCCAACGGCACAATTAAGCAATGATTTCAATAAATTTATAATTTAATTTAAGCTAGCTCTAGCTAAGTATACAGCATTTATTTGAAAGCTAAGCAGTATATAATAATTCATAAATTTGACTCAATCTCAGCATTTCCCTTTTGCAATCTAACTGATTTCTAAAAGCCTTTTGTCATCTAGCGCAAATAAAACGTTAGCCATTCCATTTTGTATCCTAAATAGCTTCGTAAAAATTCCAAATCGGCTATCATTATCCTCGAGTAACATTTCGGAAGACAAAGCAATCCAAACGGAATCAAGTCAAAGGGAAATGTATAAATATTTACCAGCAAGCAACAAAAAGTTAACGTTTCTTTGTCAATTTGGGGCCATTTACCATTTTGGCTATATCTGCTGGCCTCCTTTCATAACTGGGCCAGCAATTTTACTGGCTCATTAAAATATGGCAGTCAATTTGACAAAAAGAACCCCGGGTAATAACAGCATCCTCACAGGAGCAGGACCTGCCAGGAACTCAGGGAGATCCATTTGAAAAGAGAATAAAAAGTATTATGGGCGCTAAACTCATTTATAATTATAATGGACCTTTTACGAACGGTTTCTTTTGGCAACAGCACTTTTTTTTGTCGCTGCCCAAAACCAACATCATAAAAGACAAATGAGCCGCAACTGAAAAGCAGGCCAAAAAAAAAAGAACAATAGGGCGACATCCACTGTCATTGTCTTGTGTGGTCAAAATCAGCTTGTATTGTATTCCCTTTGAAAAGTCATCTAATATTTTATGTATTTTCTGCACTGCAATGGTGGGGCAAATCGGTGGCTGTGTAGGGACGGCGAGGAAATGGCTACTTTTCTAAGCTTTTAATAATATCCTTTTTATGTCCACTAAATGAAGGATATAAAGTCAACACTTGGTACAATAAGGCGAACGGCCAAGAGGGGCGACCAAAAGCTTTGCACATCTTCAACGCCTTCCCGTACACTGCGCGGAAATACAAGATGTTAAAATGAAATACCCACGAAATGGATAATAAATAATAATAATGCTTGATAATATATATAACTTATTTCTTAGCTGATTAACATTGTAGAGCATCTTACTTTTTCCTTAATGTTTTTGCTTAACATAGTTTCTTTGCTCAGTGCATCGCATCCTTCTGACAGTTTTTTGTCCTAGCCGGCGGCATAAAAACTTCGGACATCGTCTCGGTCCAGCCGGGATTGCTTCTTAGTCGCCGTCCATTCTTCGGCCAAGTTTTGTTCGCTTAGTTTGCATAAGTTTGCCTGCCGGGCGCTTCCGGTTAATGTGGTCGAGAGGAGCAGCATCCACATTCACAACAACATCACCGCGACGAACAACAAATAAGGAAATGGATCTGGCCAAAGCCAAAGTAGACATTTATATGGGCAAATCTTTGTGTGATTTCCGCTTCATTGGCGAAAGCTTTCTGGCGCCAGAGGACCGTGTCACCCTTCTCATCCGGACCTCCATTCGCATCCCCATAACCCACGCTTAATGTGTCCATCAATCTTTCGCTTGGTCCAACTTTAACTTGTTATTTGGCTACTTTAAGTCGGGCCAAAGCCAAATAAAATCAATCAATTGAAAGTAACAACAGAAATGGATTCAATAAAGTGAAGAGCTTCCATTTCCTTATCCCTTTTCTCATGGAAGGGGTCAGATCGATTTGGTCATGAGTCAGCAGCTTTGGTAATCGAAAGTTAAGTTAACGATGGAGCGCGACTCCTTTAATAGACATAGGTTTAATCTTTTACATAATTACTTCAATCTGTGATTTCCGTAAACTTCGATTTCCCCTTCAATAGTCTTCCATCACTTTCAATTCATTTCGAAACATTCTCGCAGTTTTTCTGCCACCAGTTTGGCGAACATCCAAGAGCAACGGCCACTAGAGGAAAAAATTTCAATAAGCAATTAGATGGCAATTACTTGCAACAACTTTGGCTTGACTTTCGTTGAAGGGCGAAAGCAATTACTTGAAATTTATATGTAACTGCGGTGGCGGATCCTGAAGGGATCTCAAACTCCCTCAGCCAGAAGAACTTGGCTAACATAATTGAAACGCTCAAGAGAAACCGGCGATTGGCATCGAGTGGGGGATGGACAAACCTCCAACTTTCGGATGGATGGACCACTTGGTTGCCCGGCTAGCTGGCCACAAGAACCGCAAAAACAACAATGTATTACAAATAAACTTTTAGAAGGAGCATCGGCTAGTGTACAGGAAAAAAAAAGTTGGCAAACTGAACCATATAAATTAAGGATAAATCATGCAATGTATCATGTATATTTATTGTTGTAAGTGACTTTAAACACACATATCAAAATGCTTTGTAAAATATATAAACTATTTGGGAAATTTGGGAAAAACCTCTTGGTACAGTAAACAGCCCCCTATAACGAACCCATGAGCACACGTGCGCACACTTGAAAAAAATGTTTCTACTAGCATGAATATTTTAAGGCTCGCATCACATTCAAATTATGATAATGATGGCGTGAGGCGAGAGTGTGTTTTTGCATATGAGTTAAAGTGGGTGGTTCCGCAGAATGGGTGTTTGAAGCGCTAACGCAGGTACACTCAGGAGATCAGGGACAGCTCCCCAGATCCCCGTTCGAGGACCGCCCCTCTGCCAACCCAATCCCAGTTCCACCCCACCATTGCCCAGCCAGCAAGGAGTCTTTGAATACACACTCACACTTGTCTGAATTTTTTGTAATTTATTTTAATAATACAATAAGCTAAACGTTAAGCACTTCAATACTGTCAACAACTGATTAGTCATGGATGGCACATTATCAACGGTAGAAGGGGGGATGGCGGAATCGTCCTCCTGGAGCACCACGATCGCCACCACCACCACAGAGGCTGCCAAGGCGGGTGGCATGGCTCTCGGTATCATTGTCCTGATCGTTGTTATGGTGCTCCTCTGCTGCCTGCTCATCATCTGTCTGCCGCTCCTGTGCCTGTGCGGCTGCTGTGGACTCACCTGCTCCGCGTGCCTCGCCTGCGACGAAGGATGTTGTGGTGATGATGGTGAAGGCGGCGGGTGTGGATGTTGCGGGGATGGTTGTGGCGACGGCTGCGGGGACTGCAGCTTGGACGATGATTAATTCGAGTTTCTATTAATATGTTCGTAGTGCTAGGATATGCGATTTAAAATCCTATAAATTGAATGTGCCCAGATACATCCATATAATAAAGTCTAGCTTAATTTTGAAATGCTATCTATTAACTTAATACAAGGCAACCAAAATTCAAATTTAAAGTACAAAAAATAACAGTAAGAAGACTTCGTTAATTTACTCAACTTCCGGTATATTAGCTTTTGGAGCTGGGCTGTCCGGGTCTGAACCGTGCGCTTCCATCGATCGAATCCGTTGCGCTGCAGGCAAAGGGCAATCAACTGGGTCTCGATACTGGAAGTTCTCAGTGGATCCCCCGTGGTATCCGAATCTAGATACTCCTCAATCAAGCCATAGAAGGCATTTAGCTTCTGCTCGGTTTTATTCGCATCTACGGCAGTGAAGGCGTCGAAACGATCCAAGTAGCCCAACAGAATGGAGTTCTGCGAGTCCAAGACGATCAGATCTTCCACCATATAGTCCACCAGCTCAATTGCCTGCGAAACTAGCTGAGTGCTGATTGTTTGCAGAGCGTATTCTGATTCCAAATACAACCGATAGCGACTTTGGTCTCCATAAGCTTTGATTAAAGAAGGGGTCAGCTGGAATAATATATGTAGGGGTACTATAAGTCCTCTTATTTAAATAAAACACAAACGCAGGAGTTGGCCTCTTAGGTTCGACTGACTCCCACTCCGTTTGCGATCTGCCTCTATGCTTGTTGCTACAGAGCCGATGTTGCGAAATAGAGAGAATGCCTAATATTTATATACTATGTTGCTCTACTGAACTTATGTATGTGTACCTCTAGCCTACTACAAATGCGACATCGGAATTTTATTTTATAAAGTACGAGGAATATTGGTTAATAAAAACTTTCCTTTTGTTCGTAAATATGTGCATGCGGTTGGCATATTTTTCCACTGTGCACTGTGAATGAGCTGGATGAGGGGCGGAAAAACTAATTGAGTTACATATTTGGTGCTGACATGCGGAGCAAAGTTTCCTTCTGTTCGGCTTGGCGGTCCAACCAAAACTTTACATTGTTTAATTTTGGCAAATGTAGGAACACTCGAATGCGATTGCCATCCCAGACACTAATCTTTTGTTTGCCGCCGCCCCAGCTTTCCTTTTACTTTTTCCTCTTTCTTTTGTCGCAATACCAATCCCAAGTAGTTTGCCTGTGTCTTAACATCTCTTAATCTCTGCTGCTTGTTTCACAAAAACTTTCCTTTGCACTACATACATATAGCCATATCCCATAACTTGGATTGGGAAAAACCAGGGTAAGTTCTGCTCTTTTCTCGGATTCCTTCCGGCGGCGCCATCTTTAACTTTCATTAGTAACGAGTATGTGTAAATCTGTTTTTCGAGACTTGCCTGTAGTTTGCTTTATTTCTTTTGCCAGCTCAAAGTTATAAGTTTTTGTAATTGAGCTGTGGGCTGTGGTGGGAGTACGGGGCGTATTCGTAATATATGATGGCATTACATTATCATTTGTCAGGCAAAGAAAAACTTGCGAACCAGCCAGAGACGAGTGTCGTCTGCAAGTTAATGTTCTTTAAATGGCTCGACTTTAATTGTAACGAGCTATCTAAGTGGGTGGAACATGACCAAAGTTAAGTTAAGGACATAAATATAATAATTAAGTGGGAGTGAAATTACACATATGTATTATAAACAAACATTTACAATTTTTGGATTATTCACACCACTCCTTAAACACTTAAAACTAATAGTTGACTTATTATACCCGTTAAATCCAACCGAAAGTCTGACCACTGAATTAGTGCCCCACCAGTTTGTAGCCGACATCGTTCTGCACATCTTTATTTCGATTTTCCTTTAGAATCTTGGCCATCCTCCTCCAAACTCATTAGTATGCAACAATGTGTCCGCTTACATTAATTGGGCGTTGCAGCTGATTTGAATACGGGTAATCCCAGGCAGCGGGATTGGAATAAAAAAGTAAAACAAGGAGAAACCCCAGAAGGGTAAGGAGTGGAAAATATTTAGCCTGGCTAACCGAACTAACCGCAAGCAGCTGTCCGCCTGATGAACAGCGCTTTTAATTGCTGACTTCGTTTTATTTTCCCCCTGTTGACTTATGGAAATTGGCAGAGCCGACTACTTATATTGGTTAATACCAAACACGCTGGCTGCATAATAACGAGCGGCTCATCAAGGATGCGGTGCGGAAAAGTGGACGGAGGGCGGGGAAAATGGTAGAGTGGAGCATGTGTCTATTTATTTTAATTAAGCACAGGTAAACCGTGTTCAGCTTTCAGGCGAGTGAGCTCGCTTCTTCCTTTGCGACACTTTGCTGCTATTTTTTGGAATATTTTTCCTTGTTACTGCTTACTGGATTGTGTGTGGCGGCTGGGAAAACACCAGAGTGCGTACCACTAACGAATCACTAATTAATAAATTAGGACGGCGTCTAAGGCACAATTATGCTGATTAATTTAGTAAGGCTCTTGGGTTTCTTAGGACTAATGTACACTTGGCTTGCAAAAAATGTTCCGAGAGCTTTGTTTTGCCAACTAAACTATTAAAGATGCTTTGTTATTTATAGAATAATTGCTATGGCTATTTAGCTTACAATACTTGCTCCACTCACAGCTTGCCTTGTATTTAAATTCTTAAGATACTATATTTTCATTTGGAACATTACTCTGTGCCAAGTTGAGGTCTCAGAACCACAGTCGAGTTTAAATTATATTCTGGCGCACCATTTAAATTTGCATTTTCATCTTTTTAAATGCAATAATATAGCAATAAAACCATCAACTCTTGACACTTGGCAGCCATTTTCATTTCTGCAGGCAAAATGATGTCATTAAAGGCACATGCTTATGGCATTTTGAAAGGCATTACGCATACGCCATGTAGAACGCAACAGCTGCGTTATGACAACGCAAATGCGTGTCTCCATCTTTGTCTCGCTGTATCTGTGTGTGTGCAAATTCGAGTGTGTGCGTATCCGTTGAGATTTTCCGCCAAACATTTTACGTGCAAATATTTTAAGCCTTTGCTGGGAACATGGCAAAACCAGGGAGAGAAACAGACAAATCTCCACCCTCCGGCATTATTAGGCGCATATTTGTTGAGCAAGTGTAAGCACACCATATAAACATATATTTCTCCGGCCCACTTCAGTATATATGTACATATGCATACTTGTATTTGTTTCACATATGTGGACCGTCAGCTGGGGCATCCGTATGCCCAAAAAACTCATCCCCGTTCTGTCTTTTCCCTGCTGAACCGAAAAAACGTGACTGCGTCATCTTTGGTGACTTATTAAATATTTTCTTTGTCGTTTCGCTCTTCCTGTTCCATATTTTTTGTATTTTTCGCCGCTGGTGACTTTAACTCACATTTAATTGCCCCAACTTTTCAGTTAGACTTTTCTTAATTAATTAAAAAACTTTGCAAAGCCAAAACGCCAACTCACCTAGCACGAAAACCTTTCCCCCACTCATATTCAGTACCAAAACCGCATTTTCGAGCATTGTTGCTCTGTTTTTAGTGGCTAAAAGTGTTCCAAAGTAAGAGTCATGCCACGTTGGAGTTGCCCGAAGTCAAATAAAAGATTTGCGGTTGCCGATGAATAAGCGAGCGGCCTTCCCTGGCCAAAACCAGCCGCAAAAGGTAACTTTGACTGGCTGGTGGTCGTGGGGTCAGTAATTTCATGTCTCATTTGCGGGACATTCGAAAATGCGGCTAACCAAACCGCAGAGCCGAAAATGAAAGACTTGCGAAGAAAGCGTTTAGAACTATGAAATTAGGGCTAAATTCATGCGTCTCTTTAACGTACATTTGTATTTGTAGTTTCAGATATTCAATATATTTGTATGCTGCGTAACTTCATTGTTTATAATTCCCTCACAAGTAAATATTGTTTTAGTGGTAACACATTTTTATTTGAATATTTTCACAGCACACGTGCTATTTCTAAATTTTATTTTAAAGCAACAAATTCTCTGTTGCCAGGACAAAAGGAATTAGTTAACATGCAAAAATAATCACAGATTTGGAGATATATACCTTTCTGCTTGCCAAATTTTATCTGTTCCCATACATGTGCAGTTTTAAAACTTTGTGTTGTCTGTAGTTTGAAATGTTTCTTCTGTTTTTTTTTTTTTTTTGCCTTCTCTATTGGTATTTAAGCAGTTTATTTTTGTTTTGTTGCCTAACAAATATTACTTAAAAGACATATCAAAGCTGATGGGATTTCGTCCTTTTTCCGTTTAGCTCCTTGGTTTTTATGTGACGTTGCTAAGCGGCAGCAGGGACATATCAAATTTATAGGGCTTGCTGTACTGTCTGTTTCGTTTTAGCACTGACTGTGATTGTTGTGAAAGTTGCACGTGCACTGAAAAAAAAGGGAACCAATACAAAAGCCATAAGCTAGAAACAATAATTAGTAAATTGCAATTGTTTAACCATTAATATTTTGATTTACTTGCTTATAAGTATAAATATTCCATAGAAGTATCAATCATGAACTTAGTTTTTTTTGCAGTGTATCTATAAGTATTGGGAAGTGTATGACTAGATGGATGAAGTGTATGTGTTTATCTTGTCGCCATCTGCTTTGCTACTGCTTTGTTCTGTTTAATTTTCTGCTTGCTTTTGCTTCCTGCAGTTGTTTGTCCTTTTCCATGCCCTCCTTTTCCAGCCCACCACCCACTCTGGCTTTGTCTGTCCTTGCATTGTTTTCATTAATGTTATTATTCAACATTTCTGTGTTTACGTCATCCCATCCGACGGTAGTTTCTAATTTGTATGCATAATTTACAACCACGCCGAGTTCGAGTGGAAGGACACACATATGTGCATGTGTCCCCTGGCGTGGGCGGAAAATTGAGAGAGGGGAGGGGCCATTTTCCATTATCAACAGGCTTGTGTGTGAGCCGGAAAATGTATCTGTGAGTCTGTCTGAGAATTGATGAGTTGATGCCTAAGTAAGTCGCTGACAAGTGGGAATTTCTAATCAAAAGACCGAAAGATATTGATTAATTAGAGCTTAAACACTTAACGCCACTTGCATTGAGTGTTTGGGTAAAGACTTAATAGTTAAATACGAGTATTAATAGTTATACTTGTTCGTTGGGTAACCATATAAAGTTATATATTCTGGATATATATCCATATCCGTCTGTCTGTTTGAGTCTCGATCTCACGAAGTATTTAAGCTAAAAGGTAGAAATTAAGAATGCAGATTCTAGTGACATAGATTCATGTTGCCCACTCCAAGGCACCATTAGTTTGAAAAAAATTAAAATTTATTAGATTCATTCAATGCGTATCATTTTATTTCCGTTTTTTTACGAAATCAGGAAAGTTATATTATAAAAGTATTGTTTGTGGGAATGTGCGCTTTTATAAATGTTAATGTTTCTTCATTGATAGCATCATTTTGAATGCAGCTTTCTTACTGCGCTCCCAGTATGGATTTCATAACGTAGGTGTCTATACCAGGATTGGGCTTATAGGACTTTATGGGCGGTTCGGGCACAGGTTTAAAGTCAGTCGAATACGGATATGAACGTTTAAATTTCGGAACTATTAACGATGGACGTGCTATAAAATTGTTTGATTATTATTTGTAATTTATTTGTAATAGACCCCAGCACTACCAAACACTTACGTATGCTGTACTCATAGCCCATAGGCAGATGAATGGGGGGCATACGATGTTCATCATAATCATAATCCAACTCATCCATATCGGCGACTCTATAAATATGAAAATGTTAGTTGGTGGCTCAACGCATGTTGGCTCGGATTCGGGGAACTACTAGGACGCGGGACTCCTGGTGGGGTCATTAAGTGATACAAAATTAAACTTTACAAGGAACTTACTCAGGCGGATTTTCCACAACCCGCTTAATCAGGTCGCTGTTGCCTCCAAACGTGGTGTCGCTAAAAGATCTGCAAAGTAACAATAGATTTTTACTCGAAATCTAGATTTACCATTGGACTAATGGCAAGCCGCTGTATACCACATGCCTAACTTGCTTGTTAAGTAAGTTAATTTGCATCGGTATGCGAGGGGTATAAGATCGCCATTACCTGTAGGCCTCCAGATTGAGTCCCTTATAGTGCTTGGCCGACTCGGGATCCATTTCCATCAGCTCGCGCAGCTGCTCGTGCGAAACGTTTGCGTAGAGCTCCTTACCTGGAATACGACCAGTGCCGTAGACATGGTCCCTAGCTGCAATGTGGAATTAGTACCATTAAAATACCCTGCAAAGGGGCCGAATTGATTTTACCCTCGTCGATTAGCAGTGCGCAAAGTGGAAACTCCGCGGACAAGCGCTGGCGCTCCTCATCCAAATCGGCGAGAAACTTTTGGGCCACCTCGTTCAGACGCGGCTGGTAGTCGTGTGTGGTAGGTGGCTGTTCCTCAGTAATCTCGCTTGGGTTTTCCATTCTTTTCATAACAATCTTTATCGAAAAATCACAATTAAAATTGATGTAGACTGAACAACAGTGACAGTGAACTAAAATGTTGGCGGAGCTGCCCCAAACGTATGAAGTTTTGAGGTTGTCAACTTTTTCAGTGCTATAGTGATTGCTTAAATGTCGGTTTTCATATTATATTAAAAAGCTGCAATCCACGTGGAGTAACGGGTATAACTATCTCTAAGTATCTAAAGATTTTTAAGATTTTTTCGTGTATAATTTCATTTCTGCAAAACTTTTGCGAGAGTAAGCTCTTACCTTCGGTGTTTTGCCAAATTGAAATAGTTTTACACGATTGCCTGTCAGAATGGAAATAAGCAAAAAAAAAGGTGCAGAACAGTACGGAGAAAGTAACCAAAAAAGTGAAGAAAATTGCATACCGAAATTTCCTTAACATTCCCGAATGTTTTTTCCCTGCCAAAGCAAACAATATTTGGCTAAACTTTTAATTAAAGAAAATAGAAGAGGGAGCCAAACAGGGTAGCAAATTGCACCACGTATTGTTATCGTTTGGAATTGCGCAACTGCAACTGCAATCAATCTAAATGTCGGCTGTCAATAAAATTGTCAGCCGAGCTGCTGCAGATGGTCCAGCATCCTGTCAGCCAACTGCAGGAGCCAAGGAAAACACGTTTGCATACCTCCTTTCAGCTGACTGCACTCGCAACCTTTTCCTGCTAATAGAATGGGTCAAAGGGCCGGAAGGATGGAGGTGGTGCGGTTTGGGCCAGCTTGGTTAGCCAACATTCAAACGAGAGCTAGTCGTGTGAAACAAAGGCGAGCACATGCGACCTGCAGCTTGATTTGGTAACACATATTTGACACATGTCAGGCCAACAATGTTTGGCGCAAAAGGTCAAACTCAGGCATTTAAAAGTTTAATATTTGCAAGCTTAATGGCTTTCATAGAAAAAGAACTGATTGCGCAAGGAGATTTGTGATGGAAGACCACAGTAAGCACTGCTGTCAATGAACTTGCTGTATACGTAACAAATATCTTGATTAACGACCCATAAATATTGCATTTATTACTGAAAATGAATATAATATAGATTGCAGCGTAGAAGTTTCGAATCTGAAATTAATAGAAAAACTTCTCTATGTTTCTGTACCTTTACACCCCCTTGACCTTTCGGCGAAGTGCACATTTGGCTGCTACTTTCCTCAATGCACTTCAATGCGCATGACATTTTTATTAAAAGCTTTAAGTTGTTACTGCAGCGAATGTGCACGCACACATGCTCGCACATCGCACATACACATACATAGCCGTACATAAATGTCAGGCAGCCAGAAAGGATATTCGCTGCAATGGCAACGGCTGCTGGCAACTTATTGGCTGCAGGACACACACACACACACAAGCGCTTTTCTCTGCTCCTGTCTTATGCAACAATGTAATAATGCCAGCCAGCAGTCTATATCATGGCAACTTTAACTTTTCCCCCGTCAGTTCTTAGTCATTTTTCTATACCGCCGGGATTTACTTATGACACTAAAGCTGGAATGCAAGCTGGCATCATTTATTTCGCCGGATTCCCATTCCCAGAAGCAGCAGAAATTGCATTGCGTGACATTTTTGTGAAAACTCATTTGATAAATGATTGCGAACAATTGAATCCGCCGGAGGGGTGAGGGGTGACTTAAAGCGATTCGCGAATTGGGCTAATGACAATGCACATCCCGGTCGATGGTTGTTCCTTCAATAGCTCGGCATGTGCCCCATTTTAATATGCCAAACACATGTCGTATGCGCAATATTCGCAATGCCAGTTTGTCTGCGGGAATTTTCGCTTTCGCACACATAATTTTCGTGCATAATTTGGAAGGATTTCAACTGGGTCGGATCCTGCGGCAAACAGATTTGCAATGCACAAAACGTTTATGCGATGGGTATGTGAATGCCTGGCACCGCAATTCACCCCTTTGCCACCCGCCCACATGCACCCATGTCTCTCCATACACAGAGAGAAATTTTGGCCATTATTTCTCTGACTACCGAAAAGAAAATGTCTATGGTAATTGCTGTCCAACTTAAATTTAAACTGCGACTGCAATTATCACTGTGCATCCAATCGACATGTATTTTTAAGTAATTGCCTCTTTTTTCTCGCAGTGCACCCACACATCCCATGCTGTTCATAATGGGCATAAACATTCTCGCATCCGTTGCCGTTGATTTGGCCGCCTTTGCTTTGTCTTCCAGCTGTTGTGCGTTAGATATTTTGACTATGCCGCTGCGAAATGTTGTACGATTCGATATTGTTGTCCTCGCTTCCCGCATTGCATTTGTCGGATGTGGCAGGACCTGCTGCTTGTGTATTCCTGTTGATCCTGCCGCTGCTGCCATATCCTGATAATGACGGCGGCCTGGATTTGAGCCTTAATTTAAGTTTGTAATAATAATGGGGGTGAGATTCAGCAAGCACATGCTGGAACCCCTTGAATATGGTACACTGGCTCTGGGACTTCCATACTTTGCCATAACAATCAATAATTAATTTAATAATAGCTCGGTATAGTAACTTATTACAAGTTTTGGAGAACCATCGTAGGCTTGTGAGCGCTCTTAAGCATTATTTATAAAATTATTAGTTTAATTAGTTGGAAATGCCTGGTTCTGGACTTAAACTTAATACCTTAACCTTATTTTGTTATCTGCACAAGTTAAGAGTCCTAGATTTAGTAATGTAAAACCAGTTCTTCTTTTAATAATCTAAATTATTACATAAGTCAAGAGTATGATTTTAGCAAGTTTCAATTATTATCCCACAAAGTCGACTGCCAAACGAAAAGCAATCAATTCGATGGACTTGCGGCAGGTGGAGAAGTTGAATGCATTTGCTAGGGTGTTGTGAGGACATACTACGAATCACAATGGCAACTGTTTTGCAAACAACAAATGGTCAACATGCAATCGGGCAAACATTTGCATGCCAAAGGCAGCCGAACAACAATTACCATATAAAATTTGAAATGATTAAGCAACAACCACAGCGGCAACAACAAAGGCGACCAGCAAAATGAAAACGGAATGAGATTTCATTTCATGTATGTAGATACATAATGAAATGTGCGGAACCTCCAGTGATGCTGACAGCATAATCAGCGTATAATTTGCATAAAATTAAAATATGATTTTGCATTACCCGACCACATCAGAGAAAAGCTCGCGATGATTATTACCGAAGGATATGGTAAAATTCAAATAAATCATTTGAATATTCATTTATTCTTCTCCTCAATGCACAACTAAGCCCGGTGTCATTTTTCGAAAACATATTAACTTTTAAGTACCGGCGAAAATAAGGCTTTAGGCAAACATGTCCTTTGGCAAAAGATCATAGATATTTATATCTTTCGGATATAGGTCTTCAGGTCTAATTAATTTGGGCATTTTTGGATCCTCGGGAATCTGAATTTTGGGCTCAATTATCTTCGGCGTCTGAAAAGCATTGTTTTTCTAATAAATTAAATGTTATGACTCTTTTATATTCTTTACCTCGGGTATGTGAATTTTAGGTGATTGTGGTTTAGCGATCAAATCTTTTACATTTATTAAATGATCCGTTTCAGAAATCTTTGGTAGTATTGGCTCTTTGGACTCAGGAATATGAATTTTGGGATCAATTATCTTCGGCGCCTAAAAAGCATAGTTTTACCAATAAATTAAGTTTCTTTATGACTTCTTTATAATTTTTACCCCGGGTATGTGAATTTTGAGTGATTGTGGTTTACCGATCAAATCTTCTTCATTTATCAAATGATCCGTTTCAGGAATCTTTGGTATTATGGGCTCCTTGGACTCAGGAATATGAATTTTGGGATTAATTATCTTCGGCGCCTGAAAAGCATAGTCCTACCAATAAATTAAGTTTCCTTATGATTGTTTTAAATTCTTTACCCCGGGTATGTGAATTTTAGGTGATTGTGGTTTAGCGTTCAAATCTTCTTCATTTATCGAATGATCCGCCTCAGGAATCTTTGGCAGTATTGGCTGTTTGGGCACAGGCACCTGTAATAAAAAATGAACTTATTGTTTTTAATAATGTCCAAAAAATATTTGAGTCATATATTTTTATATAACTCGAATTGATAGATTCTTGGTTGTTTTATCTGTTTACCAAATTATGTGTGCCAGGAAGAGCAGGAACTACTGGCTTAGTTGCAGATACTACCCCAGTTATCTAAAATATAGATAGTTAACATGATACTGGAGTCAGATGTGACTACAATACATACTTGGTGTGTATTTGGATGACCCGTATTCTGACAAAGAAAATATAATATATAATCTATAAAAATTTTTAAGAATTTCTTTCAATTCTTACCCCAGACGATGGTACTTGATTCGGACGTTCGGATGGTAACAAACCATTTATAACTTCATTAGTATCAGGAATTATGGGTGTATGTAAATCCTTAAATACATTTGAATTTAAAAAAATATTATTCAGAAATCTTTTAAAACCTTACTCCGGGTGAGACAATTTTTGACAGCCCTTCGGATGGCAATGTGTTTTTAATCAAATTTTCTGTGTCAGGAATTGAAGGATCTCTCACTGGTACCATTTCGGGCATCTACAACAAAGTATTCATAAAGTCTGGAGTACAGATTAGAAATTCGAAACATACCGAAGGATCTTTTGAAGGATTTAAATCCTTAGCGCAATAAATAAAAATATTATTAAACTTTTCTTTCATATTAATTTTTATAACTTACACCGGGTAAAGCTGTTTGTATTGGTATTTCTGATGGTAAGATGCCACTGCTTATTTTATCCGTATCAGGAATTGAAGGACTTATCGGAAGAACACCAGCATCTGCTCCTGAAATCTAACATAAAGAGTTGTTATTTGGCATTCATTTTTAATATTATATAATAATATAATATTTACCGAAGGTATTTCGGATTTTGGAGGATTCAAATCCTAATTTAATAAAAAGACATTAAATATTAACGTATTTTTGGACAATTTTTTGGAACTTACATAGTAAATTCTTGGGGGCATTTTAGCTGGCAAAATACTAATTCCCTTTTTAGGAGGTTGAGAAATTGTAGGTCTTGTACTAGGTATCTGAAAAACAAGTTTGCCTATGCTTTTAGGATATTAATTCTGAAATCGTATTCTATCAATAATTGGTAGACTTCAATCATTTACAAACTGAATAGCAAACTTATGAAATTGGTTTTCAGGTATATAAACCCTCTTACCTTAGCTAAGGAAACACTTGATAGCTTTGTTTGACTTTCCATGTTTTCGGGAATTAAATCACCAGTTTTGTTCATTGTAGGATTTTCCGAAATTGTCTATTTAATTATTAAAACACTTGTCATTTTTTATCAAAGGTAAAAACAGTGTTCCTTACCGAAACTATTGTGTTTTCTTTTTTCGGATTCTGGTTGGGGTCTTCTGCCTTTGTATCGTTTGAGTTGAAATTTTTTAGCAGTAGTAGTAATAAAACATGTAAAATCTGCATTAGTACTTACAATGTTTCCAGGTTTAATATCGTTTCCTACGGCTAGGTTACTTTCAAAATTTTTACCATCCAGCTTTCTTGGTTTCGAAACATTCTGTATGCTGCTTGCACTCGATCCATTTACAGGATCTCTGATTCCATTTGTTTCTTGTCCAGGATTGGTTAAGGTAACGCTTGAATTCGCAGGTTTATTCTATTAAATGAAATGAAAGGTATCTAAGGAAGTTAACAAAACTATATTCATCTCACCGGTATAATGATATTGGGATTATTTTCGTTTTGGTCTAAGTCTTCTGGCTTACTAATATTCGTATTGTTGGACTGCGAATTTATAGTGTTTTTTGAGCTCAACTTATTTACATAAGGAACATCCTATTAAAATAATAAAAATAACAGGTGAACTATTGTATAACTTCGTAGTTCCTTACCAGATTTAAATCTTTGTTTGTCTTATCACCTTCAACTGCTCCTGATTCCGAAGGTATTTGATTTATTTGGGAATTTTCCGAAATAGGCTAATAAATAGGACTGTTAGGTTTCTCCACAAAAATATTTTCTGCAATCTTCTGCAAAATTCCTTACCGGTTTTAATATGCTGCTTGCATTAGACCCATTTACAGGATCTGTGTTTCCATTTGTTTCTTGTCCAGGGTTTGTTAAAATTTGGGTCGAATTTTCAAGTTGACTCTATTTTATGAATTACAATGTATCTAAGAACGTTAGCACACTTATAATGTTCTTACCGGTGTTATAATATCCGGATTACTTTCGTTTTGATTGGAGTCTTCGGGTTTACCAATAAAATTATCATTGAATTCCGAATCTAAGATATTTTCTGAACTTTCAGTAGGCATTTTATTTGCATCAGGAACGGTCTATTAAAATAATAATAAAAACAGGTGCATTGATGTATAACTTCTTTGTTTCTTACCGTACTTAAATCTTGGTTTGTATTATCGCCTGCGACTGCTCCTGCTTCCGGAGATGTTTGATTTATTTGGGAATTTTCCGGAGTAGGCTAAGTAATTATTATTATTGTTTACGTTCGGGCTGGGTTTCTTTACTACAATATTTACTGCAATCATAAACAATAAAATTTTCTTACCGGTTTTATTTTACTGTCTGTATTAGATCCATTTTCTGGAAGGTTGCTTTCATTTGTTTCTTGTCCGTGGTTTGTTGAAATTAGACTCGAATTTTCATGTTGACTCTATTTAATGAATTACAATGTATGTAAGAAAGTTGGCACACCTATAATGTTCTTACCGGTGTTACAATATCCGGATTACTTTCGTTTTGATCGGAGTCTTCGGGTTTACCAACATAGTTGTCATTGGATTCCGAATCTAAGTTATTTTCTGAACTTTCGGTAGGCACTTTGCTCTCTTCAGGAACGGTCTATTTAAATATTAAAAAAAATCACTAGAACTGATGTATAGTTTTTTAGTTCCTTACCGGACTTAAATCTTTGTTTGTATTATCGGCTTCAAATGATCCTTCTTCCGGAGGTATATTTTTTATTTGGGAATCCTTCGATATGGGCTAAAAAAAATATCAAAAATGAATCTCGTAAACCCTCGACTGTTGGGTTTTTCTAAAAAATCATTTTATGCAATTTTCATACCGGTTTTAATTTACTGTCTGTATTAGATCCTATTTCCGGATGATTGCTTTCATTTCTTTCTTGTCCAGGACTTGTTGAAATTAGGGTCGAATTTTTTTGTTTACTCTATTTAATGAATTACAATATATCTAAGAAAGTTAGCACACCTATAATGTTCTTACCGGTGCTATAATATCGGGATTACTTTCGTTTTGATTGGAGTCTTCGGGTTTACCAATATTGTTGTCATTGGACTCCGTATCTAAGGTATTTTCCGAACTCTCAGTAGGCACTTTATTTGCATCCGGAACAGCCTATTAAAATAATAAATGAACAAGTGCACTGATGTATAACTTCTTAGTTCCGTACCGGACTTAAATCTTCGTTTGTCTTATCGCCTTCAACTCCTGCTCCTGCTTCCTGAGGTATTTGATTTATTGGGGAATTCTCCGAAATAGGCTAAGTTAATATTATTATCTTGAAAATAAATTTAAAAACATGAGTGAGTCACCTTTACTGGTACGTTGATAGGAATATAAGGCTTTTTATCTTTAGAAGGGCTTTCTCCGATAGTAGCACCATCTTCCGGTATTAAATTCGGGGGACTAAAGGTAACTACTTCACGATTTTTCGGAAACACCGTTGAGTTTTGAAGGTTTTTCAAACAGGGCTACAAATAATAAACGTTGAAAAAGATATAAAAGTTTTGGTATCGAAGCTAGTTAAAGCATAATTACGATTTTATTATTAGTTATCCTTACCAGGATCGTGGGTTCTGCGGGGGTAGGAATAAGGCAGCTTCCATTAATGGCCACATATGGTGGAATGCAAAGGAATTTGGGCATATAATAAAAGGCGTCTGAAAATTGCCACGAGAACGATATAGCTGCAATCCAAAAAATTCGCATCTCGTTCGTTAAGTCTCTGCATGGAAACTAACTGAATAAATTGGAATTTATTCATTTTATTACTACACTATTTAGTGTCGCTTTAACATTGTCAACCAACTGAATCGAAATAAATTAATACATCACACCAAAGTTAAAGTCAAAGTCTAATCTATATACGATTCGCCTGAATCAGAAAGCTAGCTATTTGCAATGAATAAATACGATATCGAATAAAAGCTCGGAAATAGGCGAATAAATTCAAAGTGTCGAGGGTGGGTTGAAAATAGGGAAATTGGCACCCATCAGACGTGTCAAAGTGACAATTTTTTATTTACACTTCCCCCTTCCTCGACGACCGTGATGAATGACAAAAACAACAATGGCAGCTCTCATGACTCTGGTCACATTTGCGTGCGAGAGCGACGTGAGATGCATGTAAAAATTCGTAGGGGGTGCGAAAGTGTGGCCATGGCACAGGTAAAAATGCTTTGACATTTGTCTTTATTACACAGAAAATAATTCATTGTGTATAAATAAATCAGAAAATATAAGTAATATGTACGCTCTACTGACAAAGCATAACAATTAGGTCGATGGTTTTGTATCTCTCATTATATAAAGTATCTTAGTAAAATATCTAAAGTATAAGAAAGATTTTCATACACTGCAAGTATGATTTTCTCTAATTTGAGCTTTGATTTTTCTTACGTGTACCTATAGTTGATATGAAGCGATCAAGTTGTGCACTCTGTTTATTTATCAACAGATTAGCAGGCAGTTTCGTTGGCTGTCGCCATCTCTTTCGCCCTCCTTAGCTCCGTCCCTGTCGCTCTTGTGGGTGTAATGGCACATGAAATCGCAATAAACATGACACAGAGCGTAGCAACTTTTGCGGCATGTAGTTAAGTATAACTTACGCCCAGAGCGCACATAATTCAAAAATTCTGCTTCGAATGGAAGGGGTGATTGAGGGAAGGGGTGGGGTTGCGGGGGTGACCGGATGGGGGGCGTGGGGTGCTCTGGGATGCTGCAAGTAACAGTCACGCTTTTGAGAGTGGGCGAGTGGGCGTGTGGCGACAGTGGGGCTTTCCCTTGGGTCTGTTTTGTCCTTTTCCATCGCCATCTGCCTCGAACTGTGAAATATGTTGCATACTTTTGTGGGCACTCTATCTCCCTCCATCTTGATATCCCCCATCCGGACGCTCCTTTTGACTTTTGCGGTTTATTGTAGGCGTGGCGCGTGCCAAACTTAACATACACAATCATTTTTGTGCCACGCCATTTTTGCTTTCCTCTCACGTCCCACAAAATGGGGGGTGGGAAGGGTTGGGGGTGGGCCGGGAAGTGGGTTGGTAGTGCAATATTCAGTTGGCAAGGTCCTTCGGGTCTGGCGCGTATAAGTTCATAATTCATTCTTTCATTATTATTTTCATTTTCACATTTTCGGTTTCCTCCTCGACCGTTTTTCTTTGTGAATTTCTCTGTCCAGTTTTCTTGGGTTTTTGGTGCCGTTGACAAATTGTTTTAAATGGCATTTTCATAACGGTTCCGTTCTGTATTTAATCGCATTTATTTGAATAAAGTAAATTATAGTAAATTTGTATATTTAACAGACCATGCATAAAGTAGAAGTTTGTTAAGTAACCAAGGCATTCAATGGCACTATTATGTACAAGACGGAATCGTATTAAATCTTTAAAAATCTTTCAAAAACAGTGAAATGATCATGATGCTTGGATTAAACCCGGCTCCCCCTTTGTTCTACTGCCCTTTTCCGTGTCCCTTTTTGTGCTGCTCCAAAAACGCGCTATTTAATCGTGCCCAATGAGCCCTGCAGCCCAGCATGTCCCAGCATCCAACCCGATCCCTATTCCGATTTCGATGCCGATTCCGATTCAGATCCAGATCCGACAAGTCAAAGTCCCCAAGCCAACGACGACATTTTGCGTTCGACAGCCGCCGGCACAGTGTGTAGTTGTAGATGGGTGCTTCGCTGGCTGATTCACTGGATTCTGGAGGAGCGGTAGGGGCAGCAACGACCACAGACGCGTCTTTTGTTTGCTTTGACAGAGGGTGCACCTCCCACACCACCCGATTCTCTGTGTGTCTGGGTGGCTCGGCTGTTTTGGCATTGGCGGCTACAGATTTGCTCGCCGGAGCACTAAACTTTTATTTCTTAAATCTGTGAATCGTTTGTGCGCCTCGCTCAAAGTCAATATGCGGGCGCAAATGTACGAAATGATGAGACAGACTTGTCAGTAGGTTGGTAACTGCACTGCTAAAAATGATTAGGAGTTCATTAAATGAAACAATCAAACACTTAATTTGCTTTGTTCTTACCGCCTAAAATCAATAACAATTGAAATAAGATAAATGTATATATTCTTTTTACAAATTACTAACTTTGTTTTTAAGTGTAATGTTGATGTGGCCCAAAACTGGGCCCCTGATTTTGCCAACATTCGCGCTGCTGTTGCCGCTTCCTGTTTTTTGGAAAATCGGTTTTTGTTGATGCCAGCGCCAGTTGTTTAGCCTCCAACAGCGCAGACTTCAGTCAACCCACTACGCCCTCGTTGTCCCTCCCCAACAGCCCCTTGAGCCCAACCGATTGGGGCTACCGCCCACCCACCTAACCACATCCCATCCTTTGACCGAGCTTCTGTCCAGCAAACAACGACAACCGACAACTGAAGTGGAGTTTTGTCTGTTGTCCGTTTGTCAATTACAAAACTTTTATTGCAATTTACTTTTGTTTCGAGCTCGCAGCAGTCACTTTTACCTAGCCCCCCCACAAAAGACCCATGCCCACCCACCCACTTTTGAGGTCGTTTCGATTGCTGTTCGTTGACAATTTCGTTGTTCGCTCGGTTCAAGTATTTAATATAGCACTCGATGAAGTAATATCCATTCGCTTGTTTGATGAATTGTAACGGCTAGATATTCGAGGACATCAAATATCGATGCCCAACGGATGCCAACGATGTTGGCCATGGGTTAGATACGGATTGGTGTACGGATTGCCAGGGGGAAATTCGGCTAGAAAGCTGCCGGATAGGAGACATTTCAACAACTCGTCCTAGGCTCGTTAATTGAAGTTTGATGTCTGTTGTTCTGGATGGAATTTGCAACCTGCCAAAAAATAGATCATAGAAAGGCTTCCTAAACCATATATACTCTCCCTCCATTGATTCAGTAACGACCTTATAAAAATCCCACTGTGTTCATATTTCTCTTAATGGTATTGTTTTATTTGCATACCCACCTTGTGAATGAACCCCACTGTGAACCACTTGGAGCCAAGTGGCGACTACTGGGGAAATGGGCAGCTGGGTATTCGACTTTAAATTAACAAGTTTTTGCGATTTTCTGTTCGACGAGCCCAAATGGAACGCACAACAAACGATGCGCTAATTTGACAAAACCCACATGAGGTCCTTCGGGGGATGCGAAGGAGATTCGGGGTGCCCGTAAACCGAATGAGCCCCACGAACGCGCATTTAGTGTGCTCCACAGGAGTCTGCGGTAATTTGCAAGAGGTCCGGTACACTCTTCTCTGGCCCAGACATATACAATCCTATGCAATCAAATAGGAATGAAATTGACCATTAATGTGTGGGGCAGGTAAATATGGGAATGTATGTGCCCCAAGGGTGTATATGTGTATGTGCAATTGGTAGCAAGGTGCATTGAATAGCGCTGGTAATCCCCCCGAGTTCCTTGCCATTGACAGCTATTGTGAATGATGTTGACAAATGAGCGATTGTGAGTCCTGTCGAGCTAAGGAACCTGCACTAGACACTAGACCTACTCGGTTCAAGGATATTTACAGCACAAGGAACTTACATGCCATTACTGAAACAAGGAAAAATATTAAAGTAATAGTAAAGGATTTGTATTCCACCGAGCGAATGGAAACTTATAATAAATCCATTTCCATTTATAAGAAATTATTCGAATAATTCTCTATGATAAGGATTTTATTAATCATTCATAAAATTGCTTGTTATAATCCAAAGAGAGAGCTGCCGTTGACCTTTTGCTAGTTGAGTTAGTTCATAAATTAGAAATGCCTTGGATAATTGCTATCTGAAAATGCCTCCGGAACTTTTAAGCTCCAAATAAAATTCTAATAAATTAATCGTGACATACACGAGCCGAACTCGAAACTTTTCGCTGGCAACTGAACATCTCGAGTGCTTCTAAGCATTGCGCGGCATTTGGTAAACTCATTAAAAACTTTTCCTTATCGTGATGCTGGAAGAAAAAATGTCAATACAGTGGGAACTCAAACAACCAACCGTTTTTGCCACCTGCATAATTTTTTGAGTCAACATTTTCGCATAACTTAAACATTTGCCGTGCACTCTTTTCCGCCATTTCCTTTGGCTGCCGCCCATTTTTAATGCTTCAACTTTTGCCCGACCAAGAACAGCAAACATTTTTATAGCGCATTTAATTAATTAGTCGGAAAGTTTTTTTTTTCGCTCGCAGCCCTTTCTCGCATATTCTTATTGCTTATTCCTCGGAAAGTTGGCTGTTCATCAACTCGAACTCATTATCCCTTTCTGCCGGCCTTAACTTATTATCTCGTCAACGGGCCCTCGATTATGCCGGCAAAACTCTTTTCCCGGTTGTCTGGAGCACATCCTTAAAATATTCATGCGGTATACTCCTTTCGAAAATGCCCATTTCCCCAGATAACTCCCGCAAGCCAAACGATTGTGATGATACCAAGTCGTCGCTGCCCCGTGAAATATTCATAAAATACCTAATTAATTGATTAATGGACCCCAAAAGTTGAAAGTTTAGCTAAAATGCTTTGCTATCGCAAGGTATCAAATTTCCATTGAATGTGGGCGGGGATGGGACCGATGATCCCACGGGGAGTTTGGGCGCACAGTTGGTGGCAAACTTTGGTGGCAACTTTAGCATCTCATGGAAAATGTATTGTATAGGTGCGGAATTCCACATTTATTATTTATGATACTCTCAAAATGACTTCAAAGATTGCTACGATTTTTCTGGCATTGATCTTTTATTGCATTGCAGATAACTCTGTGATATTTGTACATAAAATTCTATCAAGTACCTGGTATATATTCTATATAATTATGTATACACATATCCTGTTGCTTTCGTGTTGACATCCAGCAGACGTGGCATAGCGACAATGGGAGCCACCCACTTTTGGTTCCGGTCGGCAGAGCCAAGTAACAATGTCACGCACACATATTTCCTGTCATTCCGGCATTTACTTCCTCACTTCTACTATTTTTTTATCGCATCCTTGTTAACACGTGCGTTGCTCCCCCATTGTTGCTATTGCTTTTTCTGTTGCAGTGTACACTTAAAAAAGAAATATATCTCATGTTAAGTTAAGTTTAGACTTACAAAAAAAAATAAGTTAAATGTGTGAACTTATATTTCCTCTTTAAAAACAGGCAGCCACATGTTTGCTTTCAGTGTATCTGTACTCCTGTAATGTTTATCATCTGGTAAAGATCTCAGTTGCATGGCCATGGCCAAAACTGAGACTGGACCTGGCTCAAAGTCACCGTTCGGATAGCATGTGTAAAAACAAAGAAATACAGCAATAATATAATTATATGTTGGCATGACATGTTACGTGCAAGTGTCGTTTTCAGAAATTTTAACACGTTTTCCCCCCAAAGTTGCAAAACTCCAGAGAGGCTTGTGTTTCACGACTGATGGGATGTCATTAGATGCACGATGGAAATTTGATAGACGTGGGTGTTGAGTCTTTAACAAAGTAAAAATGCTAAGTAAAAGCTTTAAACACTAAAGTTGGCTAATTGTTAGAGTAAACACTTTAGCAAACCATCTATCTTACAGATAGCAGCAAAAAGAATCTCCAACAATTGGATATCCGGCCATTTTTCGGTCGTTTTTTGGTAATTACAAGACTCCGATGCCCTGGAATTTGTAATCAAAAATGCCACAAAAGCCACCGAACGGGAAAACTAATAATAAAACGCTTAATAAATCGTCTATCAAAGGCGAAGGAGCCGCCGCTGCAACTCGCACATGCAGTCGGGCATAGGGAGAGTTGGTGGAAACTATATGATATATGGATGGGTCTCACAGGAGTCTGGTCTGGTCTGGCTGCCACAATTTTTGGGATCAGGAAGCGGGCGGAAATGGTGTGGAGCCACGAAAACTATGCAAGCCCGCAACTCGTCTGGTCAAAGAAAATTCTAATAAATTCTTTTCATGCTGGAATTTCTCGTTTTATGGAACTTAACACGCTGATAATTGAAAGATTGAGTGCCGCATACATTGTTCGGACACGCCCAATTATATTAGCCATTAAAAAATGTCTGGGCAAATGAAATTAAGGCCCGGCTACAATGTTGCCCCACTGACTAGATAATATCGCAATCAAAATGCCAAATGCATTTTTTATTGAGTTAGTCAGCGACTGGCACCCATCGTCGCACTCTCACAATTCATCGTTGGCAATTGCATTCATCCTTCAACAAATTAAAACAAAGTTATATGCCACTGCAACACTTTTTTTTCACTCCCTTCAGCTTTTATAGCTGGCTAAAAAAAAAGCGAAAAAAAGTTATGGCCAGTGTTGGGCATCGTAAAATAATTTCCATTTCATTTGAGTTGTAAATTCTTTGTGTCGGTAGTCATAACAAGTTTTCGTACTTGAAGTTTTAGAGTTAAAGTTCAAAGACTAACATACCCCTTTTAAATCTTAATTAATGTAGCTTCATATTATAAAGATATTTACACAATAACCAAATTTAAACGAAAAACAGCAGTTGAAAATTTGTTTACCACTTTCAGGTGTTATGAAGTGATGGCTCACCAATTTTTATAATCAATCCTTTCGTCGCGAAATTGTGCCCCAAAAACAATTGAATGAGCCAAATTACGCATTCGACACGTGTGTCGTGACATTTTTCATGCGTTTGCACAGTGGTTCCCGCCATAGGCCAAAAATAAAAAAATCATAGTCCAAATTTTGACTTTAAATGTATCATTACTTTCTCATATGATAATTGGTCTAGCTATTCAAATTTATTTGTGTTTTTGTTTTGCTCGAACTGACCGCTTCAAGAATAGCATCGAAAGAGATATCATGATATCCGGGACCGAGTACGGGACCGAGATTTTTTTCATATAATTTTGCTTCAAAAATAAGAACATTTTGAGCTAAGTTTCAAGTGTCTGTTAAAGTAATTTTGAAAACGAAAAAGGTAAGAACCAAATTTGGCAAACAAATTACAATCAATCTGGAGCACTTTTCAATCATTTTAAGCAAACGTTGCTGCCTGAATTACGAAAAATATGTATGTATTTCACTATCGTGCATGCCCTTTGAGAAATTGTTCGATGGGGTCTTGAAACTTTAATGCTCCGAGCCTTGACCTCATGACGTTGCACTCAACTTCTCCACATGCAAATGGATTGCAAGGGGAAGGGGGTGGAAAGTGAAGCCCGTGATGGAGGATGGAGGCGAACAATGGAACACGACTGCCGGCAGCAGGTGAAAGGAAAGCGCATTCAGCAGAGCCTCCGAAAGGACTCGCTCCTTAATTGCTCACTCCCCGCCCTCAGACAATTGTGATCCCTGTCAGGTGCAACTTAAGCATCATATTGAGCAGATAAAAGGCTGCTCTGTGTTTCCGCCTCCTGTTTGCATTTCCTTTGTCGCCGCACTTAAGTCATTTTCCCCGATGGAGACATTTTTAAAATGGCTCCAGGGCCGGCTTTAATTGATCAAAGTTTATTAAATTAAATAATACTTTGTATTTTATGGGTCCCAACTGCTATCTTTGTTACTGCAGAAAAGCAAAAGGAATATCATAAGGCGGCCCATTTTCACAGAAAATACTTCTGCAGTATGCCCTGTTCGTATAGCCGCTTCACGTCGGTGCCGCCGCCCACGAACTTGCCATCGATGAAGCAGCGCGGAACGGTCCTCGAACCCGTCATCTCGCCAAGAACCGCCTGGATCTCGTTGCCATCTTCCCGCTGGTCCAGCTCGATCACCGTTGCCTTGATGTTGATCTTCCGGAACTGCTCCTTGGCCATGCTGCAGTAGGGGCAGTAGCTCTTGCTGAAGATCACAACCTTGTTGCTGCTGATTGTGTCCCGCACGAACTGCGCATGTGAGCTGTCCATGCTCACGTAGAGATTGGGTCGCTGCAGGGTGCTGACCACCGTACCCATGGAATGTCCGGATGGATCCGAAAATGTTCGGGAAAGAGGGAAGCGAGGCTTGAGGCAATGGAATTTTGTGCAACCGTTTTCGACTGAATGTTTTTGAAAAGCAGAACATCAGTTGCTCAGATTCACAGAGATTGCTTGGAATGCTTGGTAATACAAAAAGTGACAAATTTAAATATCTGGGATCTTTTAAATTTTAGTGTTTTTCACATTTTGATTAAAAAATCATTAGGCATTAAGCACAAGCCGCAAAACAACAAGCCAACTATTTTCCAGCTGTAACTGCGGTTTGGGCCGTCATAAAATCTTCCCTTTTAGCCAGGCTTATGACACTTTCACCGAAACTCTGGGCTGAAAGGCTAACCGCAGTAACCGATGGCTCTTGGAACCGCAAAGGGAACCCAAAGGAAACCCTTTTTGCAATCGAGAATCGGGAGATGCTGAAGGCGAGACTCACTAATGAACTAAGGCGTTTATTTATGCAAAAGTTCCGACCTCAACTAATGGGTCGAGGACATCAAAGACAGGACTATGGCTCCCTTGTCGTCCTGCTTAGGAAATCCACTGTCTGGCTGGAGTTTAAATATTAAATAACCCAAAGAGGGAAGTGAGTTCCGTTGACAGATGGGAGCTAGGTGGCAAAACTAACTGCAGACATGTGGATGCCGGAGAAATCCTTTTCATTAACGCGGCGCTTGTTGCTGACTTCCTGCCAGGACCTCCTCCACATGTGTGCACAGATATGCGAGTGTGTCCGTGTCCTGGTCGTAAGTTTCCGTGTAACAATGTAATTTATTGTGCGCACCTTTGTTTTCAGTCAACACACACTCAACGGCTTCGCCCTGGTAATAAAACAATTTCGCCCATCTCACAAGTTTACACAAAGAAAACATAAATAAAATCGTTTAGTTTTAGAAATATTTTGATAATATTAATATATTTCTTTACAAAGTTAAAGACCGCATTTATTAAATAGTAGGAAGTAGGAAAGCAAATTTAATAAGTAATAATTTATGTTATGGATATTACGTTTTTTTCACAGTGTGCACAACTTTGTTGTCGCCAGGACATTGCCCATACACACACTGTAGCTAAAGGCACTCCTAAGTGGATTATCCTTTCTTCAGTTGCTTCAAAAAGTTACCCCCTCACCAGAACCAAAGGGCCAACTCATTATTGTTGTCTTGTCTTGTTCAATGGCCATCTGCTAACAGTTTACACATATGTAAAGCGCCAGTCCTTCGTCCTTAATCATCCTTTATGCCCGACATGCTACAAATTTATCGCATGCAATAAGAAATCTCCTCTCATCGCGCCTGCGCATTAAATTGAATCTCTTTCAAGGATTTCGCCTCAGTGTGCACTAGACCATCGTAATTGTTTTGGGAAATTTACTTAACAATCATTTTAAATTGTTCGCGGTTTTTGCCAAGGATTAGTACTTAATTTGATTAGGCCATTCAAGCTGGCAGCAAGTTCTCGTTCTTGGTGACGCCTTTTTATTGTTTTGACTGGAATTTCTCGGTTCGTTTAGAACGACCATTAGGAATGTTACTTTGCAAGAAAGAGTTTACACAGTATGTAAGAGGAAGAAATTGGCTGGATTGTAGGAAAAATTGCCAGAAAGCTGAAAGAATCATTGTTATAGAACCTTACTTCCAATTAACAGCTGTATGTAAATAGCAATAAAATGCATTCAAAGACTGATGATCTATTTAGGTGTTAACTGTGTACTTTATCCGTTTCCCAACAGAATCACCCAACTGGCAATTAATCAACTACTTAATTCACATCAATACCCCATCGCCACACCTGGCGCAGATCGATAGCCATTGTCCACTAAGTGGAGCTGGAGCCAGAGGTCCGTTCACCTGAGCAGAACTGCTGGAAATCACCCAGAAATCGCCTGACGAACAATGCCTTTGTCTTCGTCTTTGGACTCCCTGCTAATTGTGAGCAATTTGTCTACGCAATTGCGTAATCCCATTGGCCCATTCCCCCGGCTGATGAATTAATTTCCAATCATTAACTCAGCTATGCAATGGCAACAGATACTGTGGAGTAGCTCGAGAGGATTGAAAGGGTTCAGGGGATTGGGCGTGGTGATGAGAAGACTCCTCAATTGATCACAATTTAAATGTCGGTCATTTATAGCGGATGAAGGGTGAGAAGCGAAGGAATTCGCCGGCTTTGGCTAATTGGGTTAGGCAGCAAATGGGCCGGAAGTCGCTAGTGGATAGAACTCTAACTGGTTTACACTGCGCACAATTTTGAATTGATATTTTTTCCACTTGTATTTGAAGCTATTTACTACAAAGCAAGGTTTTTCATTTTCTAAATTCTATTTGTTTTAATTATTCTACTTATTTAAAGTACTTGTGTATTTTAAATATATATACAATTTCTTTCGGTGCACTGAGAAAAGCGTTGCCAATCTTAAGCGCATTCTGGACCTAATTGATTAGCTTAATTTACATTTAATGTTCATAATTTTTTACCACGCCGTTCTTCTCTTTATCCACAGCCATTCCAAGCAGTCTGCTGCCATTTGCCAAAGTTTGTTATAAATTTCTTCATTAAATATTTTCATTCATGTGCCACGCGCTTTTCGCCTCGAAAGGGTTTTCCACCCCCTCAAGTGAATGAAATGAACTGCGTGCGCTGTAATTATTCATGTGGGGATTCCCCATTTTCCAGCTCAAATGCTCTCCAGATGAACTCAAGTGCTGGGTTAGCCCCAAAGTCCCAAAGACACCTTTTATATATTAATAGTTCTTTAGACCTGGTGGAAAGCTTAATCAAATGAACTACATTTTGGTAATGACTTGGGCGAATCTATAAATCACTAATTGGAAAATATATTTTTCTATATATTTTTACAGTTTCAGATGCAGATGTTATTTTTCCATCAAGATTTTACTAGCACATCCCACATTTCAAGTAAACAGGCAACATTTTTCCACTCACCCAAGACCGAAGCAATTTAAACTTTTTTTTCAGCTGGCGCCTTAAAATAAAGCTCATCTTAATCTCTGACAGAGAGACCCAGCAGCTGGCATTTGAGCCTACAGCTCCCTAGTTTTCTCCAGTTGTCTCGGCTCAACTCATCAAACCAATGCACATCCGTCCAATTAATCCAGTGCGTATCAGCCAAGAAAAGCCGAAGCTACGGCTTAAAAAGAGAAGATGGAAAATGGAAAGGAAAACTAGGCACACCTGCGCGCCTACCGCTTCAGCAATTTTCCGCACAAATTCCAATGACAGCCTGTCGTCTCTTTCCCCTCGCCCTGTTGCCGTCTCTTTCCATCTGGGTCTGGAGGCAGAAAGGCAAGACAAACGCATGATCAAATGTCACAATCAATTTCAATTTGGCGCTCGAATTGAGCTTCGTTAGCGGCAAAGGCTGCAAAAAGAGACGGCAATCTGAACGAACAATCGGCAGGGAAACGAGTGGAGTGCCTTGGATGCCACGAAGAAGATGCAACAGCCAAAGCCACCTTTTCTAATCAACTGCCTGTAATTTAACTAATTTGTGCAGCTCGTTGCAATTGTCTCACGTTGCAGCAGCCACGGCCACTGCCACTGCAACTGCAACTGCAGCCGCTTCCTTGACAACCTGGCTAACCAAATATAAATTGCAAATTGCTCAGTGAATACCTTAGCATGGCCAAAAGAAAGGCCAAAAGATTGACTGACTAACTGGAGAGCTGTAGTTGGATTGTCGAAAATATATAAACTGAAAGAAGGGATCTAATATTTGGTATGAAATGTATTGCATCAAAATCCAATCCAATTTGACTTTTCATGTTGTAAGAGCTAAAACTTCAACAATATCCGATAAATACACAATGAAATCCATTTAATTTAGTGCCAGTCACACTCAAATAAAGTTCAGTTGAAAGATCCTCACAATCCGACACCTAACCGCAATTATGTTCGCCGAGTGCATTATGCCAAATATCAGGAGCCAAAAAGTATAATAAGAAAACCTCTAAAACTTCCAACGCACTTTTTGGTTGAATTCCTTGGATCTTTTGTTCTTTGGCTATAGTGGCAAAAGCGTCTTTTGTCCTTTGTTTACCAACGTCTAGACGCCGATGGTGACTTGGCTCAAAAGCTGCATCCACGGTGCGTGGGTTTGTCCTTTAAAGGCATTGTGTAACTTTTAATGCAAAAAGTGTGTGGCTGATAAAATTGAAGGCAAACTGGGCTTAAAGTGTTTCATAACAACAGCAAAAAGTTACCACAAACAATAAGACCTTTGCACAAAAGACAGGAGAAGAAAATGGTTGCGATATGGAATGAAAATCAAAGTTTTTAATAAGCTACAATTCAAAAATGAAGTTAGATTTTTAAGAAAATCGGTATTCCTTTCACTAGTAAAGTTTTTTGTTCTCTGTTAAAGATTTTAATTACGCGCAGTAAGGAGAATGGAACGTGCTGCAACGGTCAACGATTTGTGGCAAAAGAGCGGCAAATTAAAAACTTTGCGTAAAATCCATTTTAACTTTTCAACAACTCATCGCGCATCTGGCGCCCTGAAAAAAAAGCCCCAATCTGAGCCTGACAGCCCAGCGTTTAATAAAGGCAATTGGAGTTGGAGTTGTAGTTGGAGGCGGAGTCACTGCAATCCTAGTTATTCCTGCTCCTGTGCGAAGAACACGATGAGTCCGTCAACGGCCTCTGGTTAACTAACCAGAGTCACTCAAGTTGAGGAATATGATTAAGAATGGGAACTTTTAGCGATGGGATAGATGTACATTGTTAAGCGGACTTATATGCTGAGTTGTAATCAAGATAAGTCTTCATTGTTAGTATAAAAAAAATATATATTTAAAGACTTTTAAGAATGCATTTCAAACTGTTTTAAAACTTTATGTGAGTTCTTTTGACCTTTTGACTACCTTAATATTTTAAGACTTAGCTATATCTTCATTTTCGTCATCTTAAAATTCTGTTCAACAATTTTCTATCTGTAAGCTTGATGTTTTAAATTAAAGCTCCATCTGGAGGAGTTCCTCGAGTGGGACGGCAGTGCAGAGATGCGCAGGCCGCTGGCATTTGCCTGCAACTCCATCTAAATGTTCATTTGTTATGCTGTCGTCGGTCGCGATCATCATCGCCGCTATATTCGCAATCACCATCATCATCCCATCCCCATACCCATCCTCATCGTCATCCTCAACTGGCGGGCAGCCAACAAGTGTCTTCAAACACACTTCCACTCCACTTCGCGCTGCCAACTGCAAAGGAGGCGCCTCCAGCGATGTCTTCAAGTAGCCCGCAGCGTAGAGATGCGCACATAACTGTTTGCTAGCTAAAAAACTGAAATATATTGAAAAAACAATGTTGCAAGTGAAGTTTAATTGTACTAATTTCAATAAGCTATTCAATTGTTTTAAATACATACTAGTAGAAATAGTATATATATGGTCAAATACATCCTTTCTATTATTATCTGGGATTATTTACAAAATATCTTTATTTCAAAAATAGCTCTTTTCAAGCAGAAATCGCAACAGATTCATCTTGGTACTGCACATGCAAATTGCCAGTGACCGCGATGTTTTGATTTTATTCTCATTTTGATTATTTTGTTCGCTCCACTTACAGATGGCCCGGAGACTTTGCTCCGGCGTGGGTTTGTTCACAAAGACTGGCTTCATGTGGCTCCGACTGGCCAAAGACTGGCCAGCTGTGAAGTGCAGTTGAAATTGCCAGCGCGTGGGCTTTTCCAGCTTTTCCCAGTTGTTCGGGAAGTGCGTGACATGTGTTTCAGAGTGCCAGAACGGTAGTTAACTTATGGAAATGCAGCCAGCTACTCGACAGCAAACTTTGTTTGATTGACTAGGCGACGGACATGGTCATCGTGAAAGCGGCCAAGTCACGTCCGCAGCGATAAAATGAAGTTGTCCAATGGGATCGCATGGAAATCAATTTTAAGTCGATACTCAAACTGGGCTTAGGTGAAATAAAAGATACATTTCATAAATGCTTTCTATAAATCTTTCTGACATTTGACTAATCTTCTGCACACAAGTCCAGTTGGCAAACATTATTAGACCATTCTTCCAAGCGGGGATTGCCCAATAAACGGCTCAAGATTTATGCCTGCCGTCGTTTTATTGGCCCAAATCCAGTTCCACCTCTAGTTGCCAGCCATATCCGCTGGCCAAAATGGTAATATTTACGAGTATCGATACCCAATTCAAATTGCAATTGCGAACAGCAAATAATCCAGTTCTCTAAAATGTGTGCCAACCGAAAGATATGGTATAGATATTCCAGCCATCCAATAGTACTTTACCATTTTCACACTCAATTTGATGGCCTAAGGGCAGTTGTTAAACAAATCATGTGTGGTAACTGATATTAAACTGTGCTAATTTATTTAAGCGATAATCTGGTAATCTCACCTTTTTTCTAATAGATTTTTTTATAATAGTTGCCTTCTTAACAAGACTACAAAAAATAGTGAATTTACATTCTAATGACATAATCATATCGTTAAGTGAGCACTAAAAAAATATTTTTGTAGTTAAGTTAAATACTACTTGGTAAATTTTAAGAAGTCTAAGCAGTCGTTAAACTCCCCCTTTAAATCTTTCAGCCCACTTAGGTGCACATAAGGCGCCTTTGAAGTGTGTCAATGCATCGCTTGCCACATGTGGAACATTTCGCACGACACCCGTTCGCATTTCACCCCTTTTTCCGCCCCCCCCCCCCCCCCCTATCGGTGGCCCCCCTTTTTTGGCCAACACATTTGGCAAGTGTCTGCGCCTGCTTAGGCCGTGATAATTTATGTGGCTGCCGCATCTCCGTCGTCGTTGGATTTTGCGGCTTTGATCAGTGCCGACAACAATGCACGCCGCATTTTTGCCCCCTGGAATTTTGCCTCTCGACTTGAAAGCGAAAGTGACATTTTACTAATTTAGCATTTTGAATGCGCCTCGTGTCTTGCGGTCGCGCCAAAAGATTTATTCGTTGCAGTGCAAGTGCAACTTGCCCGCCTCGCCGGCTTTTAATTAAAGTCTTTTTTATATTTTCTGGCCACTGGCTGATGGGGGGAAGGCCATTCATCAATAAGATGGTTATGGATGCTGGGCATGCTTGGCCAGAATTGATTGATGGATGGATGTCTGAAAGAAACCAATGAACTTGCAAGGAGTTCGATAAGTAGTTCTAGTATCGGTTCAAGGAACTCAAAGGAGACTTTCTACGTACTAGCTGAAACCAACAAATTACAGCTGACAGAGGCACATTTATTTTTAGAGATATAATTAATGCATAATACAATCTATAAAGCAATTAGTATCGAACCGTTCAAATTGCATTTACCGGACTTGCGGTGGTTTTTCGCTTTATCCGTTTATCGCGTCGAGACCAATCCGCGCCACTTTTTTTTGGGGCCATCAAATTGGAGTTGAAAAACGATTTAACAAGGCCAAAAACTACAGCAACAAAGGCAAACATTGCTGAATTATTCGGAGGCAAACAAAAGGCATTCAATTAAAATTTGCACAGTTTGCTGGGCATGGCAAAACATTTAATACAATTTACGCAAATTAATTTCGCTGCAAAAATGAGAAAATGCAAAACTGCGAAAAACATTCAAATCTGCGAAAATGTCGAGGAATTTGCGATATTCGAAGCGCGGCGCGGATGCAAAAAGGGCTGACAACAATCGCATTCAGCAATCGATGAATGTTTCGAGTGCAACAAAAGTGCAATATTAATGGCCTATATAAATGGCAGATATACTATATCCCGATATCCACACACACACGCACACTCACACACTCGAAACAGCAGTTAAACGCAAATATTTTGCGTGAAAACAATTTGCGAAAATTGCAAAAACCGATAGAGAGCAGAGATAGACAATGCAATACCAATTTGTCGTATTGTTTGCCAATGGCCAAAAAACAATGGCTTAGGTAACGAAAGATATGGCAATGAATGAATGATGGGTAGTAGGGTCATCCATTTTGCAGGCAAAAGCTTCTGGTTCTGCTCGTTTTCTCTGGAAAATTGGGTCAGCCGATAAAAACAATAAATAGTCGTCCAGAATTTATGGCATTTTAAGGTGTTTGCACAAGAACCATTCAACAAATTGATTGCTCTCCATTCAACTGGCAATTAAAATTGTATGAACTAAAAATACAGCATGAAAGAAGTTTTCTCAATTTTTCCGAAAATCATTCTTTAAAGGTTACAAGTTACTAGCTGGCATAAATCTACGCAAAAATCATGTTATCATATAAATTAAAATAATAACATTTTCATTTTGGAAACAATACTGCTATCTATTCTGACATATGGCTTTCTAAAACCCCAATGAATATTTAAGATGTTACACAGGATATTAGCAATTCATGCATCTTCATTTTAAATCACCTCTTTTACAACCTATAATTTGAGGCAGTTTTCTTGTAATGAACCAAAAACAACCTTAATATGTACATTTAAACATTCCCCCAGACTTGTCCCAGTCACATAAACTGCTTTCACACTGCTTCACAAATATTTTCATATGCAGCCTTTGGCTCCTGGCGCAAACATACAAAGTGTGAAACCCTTTGAGACGCACTAGACACGCCAGAAAACGAATAAAAATAGGAAAACCCCCAAGAAAAACAGAACATTTTCCGGGGCAGACAGTACACTAGGAGCAGGGAAAAGACAAAAAATGCTGGAAAATTATTTTACGGCTAGTGTGTATGCGTTGTGAAATTATTATGAGCTGAGGGTTCGGCTATATGTGGCAAAGGATGTGGCAAGAGGTCGCTGGTTTGCTATTCGCTTGAATTAAAATGAATTTAAGTGGTTTGCTTTTGGCCAAAGTTGCTCCCATATGCAGGCAGAGCCAAGGAGCAAGGATATCGTGCATAATGCTTGGTGGCAGGATAAAAAGACAGCTCAAACTCATGTTTATCTGCGGAATGTCTGCAAAGTTGCAACGAGTTATTAACTAGCCGAGCATTTGGTGCGGGTTTCTTTACTTTTCGCATTATTCACCGGGAAGGTGAAGTTCCTGCTGCATTCTATTAACTGGTCTAAAATCAAATATTAATTTCAGTAGATGAATGGATAAGTCCAGCCCACTGATAGAGCCATCAACACGCAATAGCCAAGCACCGTGGCTTAATTAAACTCGCGATCATGAGCAACTGGACGGGCAATTAAAAACTTAAGGCTGGAAAAATCCAGCCAGCTGCACTCACTCTCGCCGGGAAAAATGAAAAATAGGCGTTGCACTTTGAATGGCCGAATCAAGTGGATGGGGAGATTTGCTATCTGGCTAAGCCACGCCCCCTGGAAAGCGAGGGGCGTGAGTGGCAATTTTTCGCGCTGAGTGCAAATTGCGATTGCGAAGATCGGATCGCTGAGCTTTTACCCAGTGCAAATAAGCAATTAGTTGGCTTAATAACTCAATGGCCTTGCAACCGGTTCGCATTTCCTAATAGAATTCTTTTTTTTCGAAGGATTGGGGGAGACGTGGAGCGGGTGCCGCAAAGTTAACTTTTGCCTTTTTGCTAAACAGTCCGCGGAAAAGTTTGCCGGCAACAAAGTTGGCCGGGCACAAAGTAAATGAAGCCGCCGCAGCAGCCTCAATTTAAAATTAAGCTCATGAAAAGTAGTTAACCTCCAAAGCCACCCAACGCCGCCCACTCACCACCCCGTTTTCCCAAAAGCCGTTAACTACGGCACAAAGTCAACATGGGCGGGCAAAGTGGGGACTTTTCCTCTTGTTCGCATTAAAGTAAGCATGAAATTAAAGCTAAACCAAAGGGGCGACCGCCAACCCTGATGGATGCGTGGCTTTTATAAGCTTGTGGTTCGCTGCGCGACGGGAGGGGTGCGCTGGCAAGGGGGGGTGGGGTGCAGGGGTTGGAAGAAGGGGGGCACAAACAGAGCACTGTTGCCTGCATTGTTGCAGCATCAAATTAGCAGCCTTGTTGTATAAAAACTAGCGCGAAATTCGCATTTTTCGCCCATTGTTGGTAGTGCAAAGCTGCCAAAAGGAGCTCAAATGACCTCAGTCTCTGGATGCACTGGGAAAATTTTGTGAAAAGTTTTTATATTTGTGGAAAAATATGTTCAAAAGCTAAGTCAGAAAATTCAAACCACACACAGTTTTTAGAATATATTCAAAGTATATATAATTTTTATAAATAAAAATTAAAAAAAAATTAAACAGCATCAAAAATTTACACTTTAAAAAAACGATCACATTTTTTGTTGTGCCCCTAATGATGCCCCACCAAACTCAGCTTAAAGAGCAGACGCATCCGCATCTTTTGGTGCAAAACAGCTGCACTTGTTTCCTTCGTCCTGAATTTTCCTCCCTTTTATGTTCGTTTCCGTTTGCTATCCATTGTGTTCCATCTGAAGCCATTTGTTTTGTGAAAGAGGAGGGCAAAAATAGAATTACAACACCCAAAGGTGTAATTGAATCAAATGAGGAAAGCACAAATTTTTGAGATTACTTCAAAATGTAAGCTTCGAGACGAAACTCATTTCGCCGAGGGCAATCAAATGCAGTTCCCTGGGAAAGATTTTTTATTGCCGACGGCGGTAAGAAAAGCCCAAACAGAGGGCTGCATTGCTAATAACTGAAAACACAAATGAGGGGGGCGCGAAACGATTGTATTGGGGGTTGAATGGATCTCGGGAGCAGCAATCAGCGAAAGTGCCTGCCACAGGCGTCTGCCGCTTCCGGTGCGCCAAACGGAAACGGAAGTTGCACACGCCGCAGAAGCGGAAAAGCGAGTGGAACACTTTTCACGCACATATGCGCCCAATCATCATCATCGTCATCAGCATAATGCGGTCGAAAAACATTTAGAGACAGAATTATGACAGGCCTGCAGACAAAGCCCCAGACAGAACAAACTGCAGAGCGAAATAGAGAAAATAAGCGGCTAAACACAGACTCCAAATGCGATTGCCG
Organism: Drosophila mauritiana; assembly: GCF_004382145.1. NCBI lineage: Eukaryota > Metazoa > Arthropoda > Insecta > Diptera > Drosophilidae > Drosophila > Drosophila mauritiana. The sequence goes on along the minus strand of NC_046668.1, from coordinate 20,061,113 downwards.
AAAGACTGCGTCCCCGAAAAGTAGACTGGCAAAGCTGATTTTTCGCTTAGCAGCGGGAAATCGGTGGAGGCGGGCTAGCGCGGAGAAGTAAAAGCTGGGCAGCCCGGTGATTTATGTGCACTGTTGAAGGCTCAAATAAGCGTTAAGTTTTCATTTCCGCTGGCGCCGCACTCAGCGGGTCCGAGTGAAATATCCACACAGAAATATACCAAACTGCTAAAGAAATATTGTTTTCTCTTCTTGCCAAAACAAATTAAGAGAAATGCTTAAACAAAGTACCGACTTTCTGCGGATTTCACGGCAAGGGGTCGCGCATTAGCAGCGCCGGAAAAAGAATCCCCAGACGGGGAAAGCGTTAAGGAATATAAATAATGGAGACAGCCGGCTAAGGAACAGGTGAAAGGATGGACAGCAATGGGAAGTGTTTAATAACCGTTTTCTGGCAGGCCCAAGACCAGGGCTTAAATGAGTTTTCAAACGCATTAAAGCAATTAAGTTTCATTTTTATAAATAACATTACTTTTTAGTGGATCTTGGTAAGCAACAAATTAAAACCTTAGCCCGTTTTTAGTTTAAACAATGAAACACTTAATCTATTTAAACTTCCAACTCATTTGCTTATTTTTTGTACATCTGTACCTCTTAGTTATCACAAATTCATTGCGTAATTTGACACTCCACTTAAACACTTACCCATTAAAACTGCTAGTGCTTATCGCACCTGGAGCCAGCCATTTGCAATTAATTAAATGCAAAGAATCCCTGATAAAATATCTTTACAACTGCTAAATGGCTGGCAAACTTTTGGCCATAACCCCACATTTATCCCAGTGCGTTAATCAAAGGGAATGATATTTGCAGGAGCGGACTAAACTTGACTTGGCATTTTATTTATTGCTTAAATATTTCGCCAGCTCAGCCCGCCCCGTTCAGCAAATTGTTAAAGAACTCTCCGGCGTACAATGCGGCGTATACGCAATTTATCAACGCACAACAACGGCAATTAATTTGTGCGTTCGCCTTACAGCGCCAACATCAACTTTTATAAATCAAACGTAACGAGCGTGTAAAACCTGACGGGCCCCCAGGTATATGGCGTAATATTGCTCCTCCCACCGCCGCCCTAACATTTTGGGGATGACTTTTCATTAGGTGGTGGTATTTTTTAACGTATTTTCCCCCCTCAATAACAAAAACAACAAAGGCGTCGGCAACTTTTCAAATAAAACTCAATGGCAAAAATATTTACAATTGACTGCGAAACATTTTTTACCATTTGGCAGGCGTGACTTTACCTTTGTTTCTCTGTTATTGTTTTATTTTGTTATTTCATTTTTCCCTTACTTCTTCGGCCCACGCTGCGTATGAGTTATTTATATTCGAATTATTGGCATTTGAAACTTTTGTTGGAGGGGATGAACGTGCTTCTGGGATTTCTTATCTGTATTCGATTAGTAACTGAGCAGGGAGAATACCAGTGGATGATAAATGAAGGCATATTTATGAGTATTTAAAATTTGACAGCGAGATTAATGAGTTACTCAAGCGTTGTTAGCTATTAAGCAGTCTTTAAAGGATTACATTTCTTATCTCCTCCTTTCAAGGCAAAAAGCATTGAGCTCGTCAAACTGTAAAGAAACGCATTTAACTGACATAAATAACATTTACCTTTTTATTACTCATTTGTTTATTGTATAAACAACAAGATCAGCGTCTAAATTGTCGTAATTCCCTTGTGTTCCCATCCAATCAGCTCGAATCACTTCAATATCTCTCATCCCAAAATCCTCTTTACATCGTTTGTCAGCGCCAACTTCAGTCTATCCACTAAGAACCTGGCCAACAATAATATCAACAATGACAACTACAACTGCAACAACAACTGCAGCAACAACAACACGAGTCCTGCCAACACCCACACAGGCGCATGTTGGAAATCAGGGAAAACACGAAAACCTGCATAAGCGATGTTCCAACTCACCTGACAAACTCGAAAAGGCAGCTGCCGGTTGCAAGTTGCAACAATAACAGCAGCTTGTTGCAGCAACAATAACAAAGGGGCCCAAACAATTTGCCACTGCACTGGGACATCACCGCCGCACCCCCATCCCCCAGCCCCTTTGACCTCACCTCGCCTCTGGAAACCTCTTTAAAAACCCCCCCTTTCTGCAGAAGGCCCCCAGAAGCGCTACATTTTGCGCTTTATGCACATTGTTTATGAATTCTCGCGCACAAAAACTTTGCCCATGGGAAGGAAAGAAGGTAACGAGGGTGGTTACACTCAAAGAAAAGAAAATTTGCTTTAATTTAGCATTACAACAAATGAATATTATAATAAAATAAAATGTCTCTCTTAATTCCTTCTATCTCGAAAAGTTTGTTTGAAATTTTAAAAAAAAATTTTAAATTTCTCATAAGTTAGTTAAAGAAAAGGTGGGTTTCTTAGTTACTTTCAGAATTTCATGCAAATCGCATAGATGGCATGCAATTTTTTCTTTGAGTGCATCAGCTGGCTGGCCAAAAGGCCCAAAGGGCTGCAAGGCTTTTGCGCTGAATGGTTTTACGATTATTAACCCATAAAGTATTCATTGAAGTGAGTTTGAGTGCCCCAACTGGGTTCGCAATTTTTGGCTGCCCTGCACGCCCCTCCCTTTCCCACACCTCTGCCTTTGTCTCTTTTCAGCACGCAAAAGTGCAATAACAAACAGGAAACAGCAACAGCAACAACGAGTAATAACAACAAAAGGCGCCACAAGTTGGCAGCCTTTTCGCTCAGCCGTTTTCATACTTCATTCGCTTTGTGCACTGTCTTCCCCCTACCCCTTCCCAATCTTCGTTTCCTTCGCCTTCTCCTGCTTCTTCTTCGTGGCCCCCCCAACCTTTGCGGAGAGTTGTTGTTGGCTTTTTATTTTGCGCCGCGCTCTTCAGCGACTGCTCTCTTCAGTCGAGTGGCCTTCCATTGGTTTTGCATGTTATCTGCTCCATCAGCAGCATCTCACCAAACAGTGATGCCCATCTGGTTACTTTCAAGCTACATGTAATTTTGGTATAAACAAATCTTTTTCAAACTAATTTTTATTTTCTGCTAAAAAACGAGTAGTTTTAGCTACAAAATTTTATACTTTTTATAAATAAAAGATATACAAATTTTTTCTAGTTTTTAAAGTGATATATTTAAGCTTTTAAAGTTTTTAAGTCTAAAATTCATTAAAATAGCTATTTTATCATTGTTGTAATCTTCAGTTGGCATCACTGTCGCCCAGCCCGCACTTTTGTTGTTCGCTATTGCATTTTCAACTGGCCAACACTCAGCCCCACCCCGCCGCACTGGACCTCTTCAGAACTCAAACCCGAACCCTCGGACCCATCCAATCTCAACCGTTTGTGAGTGCCTTAATTTATGCAGCCGACAAGAGTGAATATTAAAAGTTTTCAATGCGCCCAGTGTCTGTTGTACCTTTTGCTGTGGTCGCCTTTTCTTCGTGGGCTTCGTGATGATGCGGCTCCGTTTATGTGGGCGGCACTTCTCCCTGCTCTTCGGATGATTATGATTACATTATTATTTTGTATATAGTATATTATTATGGCTTCCCTGCTTTCTTGGGTGGTGCATTCTTAATGAACAGCGCAAAGAACTATGAAGAGCTGCGGCGACTTGGGGAATGGACTTCTTAACTAGTTGTTAGGTATACAAAAAAGTTGCAGGACGAAGAATTGAAACCCAAGCTTTAAGTTTAAAGAAACGTTAGAAAACTCTCTGAAATTTTTCATTTTTCTTTTTTACATAGCCCCAACCTTAACTTTTTTATTTCCCCCCTAATCACGCTTACACTGCACAACCGAGCGTTAAAAAACCCATTCGATACACTTAAGTTATGACCTAGGACCAGCTACCCTAATATCTGTCCTGCCCGCCATTCCGCCCCCTGGTGTCCAGCCACAAATCTTCCATCTCTATACGTAAATAGAATTTATCAAATTTAATTTCACGCTTCATGCGCTCATTTCTATTTAAGTTTGAGTGTCGTGTCCTATCCGCAAATAAAAAAAAAATGGCGAAGGAGCCCGAGGAGCGGAGGAAAAAGGCCAATGAATGTCAAAAATTGTGACCGTAAATGACGGGCCGCAGCCATTGGGGCAATGAGCTCTATAAATCTGGCAAGAGATAACCGGAAAAATGCTAACGAGCCGAATGGCCAGAAAGCGCTCACTATCTTGGTAAAAAATAGAAACCGGAAAAAACATATATATATATGAAAATGATGAGGGACACTTAAAGTTATGAAATTGTAAATTTAGTTTGGCCGAGAAGCCGAGAAAAAGAACAAATATTTGGACTCCCAAACACATACCATATCACTTTCCCCTTGTCACAGGATGTGGGGCTCCTGGGATCCTGCATAGAAAAGCGGGTGGCTGGAGCATACGCACCCAAAAATTTCCATGTCAAGTGTTGTTCGAAAGTTGTTTTCAGCTTGACTTGGTTTCCTTGCAGCAGCACCGCCTCCATAAATGTAATCAAAAATGTATTCAAATTGTTTTTATGGTGGCCGTGTTCAAACTTTCTGACGTTTCGCACATAAATTTTTGATATATGTGCCATGCACGGTGATATGGTGTGGAAAATTACTTTGGATTTTAATGAGTTGTCTGCTGATTTCGGTTAAGATGTGGCTGTTGCTTCTGTTTGGTTTTCCAGCTACAGTTTGAGAACTTGAGATTCAGCATTTTCCATTACCTTCGTTGTGGTTCAAAGCGTTTTGAGGCTAAACATTTACTCAGAGCTCTAAAAATAATATTTATTTGTGTGCTCCAGAAGTCTGAAATCACTTCCATCAGCTTCTGAAAGCGCATGCAAAGATTTATTCAAGCTCGCAATGGCATATATTAGTCAGAAAAGTATTATTTTTCCTTTTTCCCCTTCAATCCCACCCCCTAACATGTTAAAGTGTAGTTTCAAGCAGACAATTAACGGATTAAACCCTTAACTAAATCCTCGTTCCGTACCAAGCACTTCCTGGACCTTTTGAGTCCCGAAACGGAACCATTATACCCAAGAGCATAACACCTTGGTCATAAACATTTCCTAATCAGCCCACAAAAGTTGACCCTTCACATGCATTCAGAATCGGGCAAGTGGTGTACTCCAGCTTTAGCCCCAATCTTGCCCTCCTTGCTCCTTGGGAACTACAAATTTTCCAAGAGTTTGCACTAAAAAGCAATTAAAATTTTACACGACCATTTGCGCAAGACAATTATGAGGAGCACATGGCCAACCGTGCCCCAAGAACCCACCATCCACGAGGGGAGACCCATCGCACCACCAAGTCTAGAACGTCAACATTATGCCAAGACAATAAAACGACAGCGAGCGCCGCCAGGGAAAGCGAGAGATTTGTTGGCCAAATGCCACACACTCCACCAGATGGAGATGGAGTTGGGGATGAAGTTGGCTATAACGAAGGAGCGAACGACCGCCCGTTGCTCAACTGGCAGTCATACCTACATACCTACGAGGCATAACACCCAACAATTTCCACACATTTACGACACTGTCCAGGTACGGGAACACATTTTTAAAGCGGCCAACGCGACTGAAGGGCCGAAAAAAACGTGGCCAAGAAAAAGCAAACATTGCAAATTGAATTGTAACCAAAGTAGAGTCACCACCGAGCAGCATGAAGGCTAAAAAAACGGGGGATTAAAACTCGAGGGGACTGCGCTATGGCTAACCGAGGTCTGCTCCAAGTGCACTGGAAGAAAATATTGTACGAATTATATGATGTTTGCTTATTTTAATTTACAAGCTTATCAAAAAGATAGATGATTAACCCAAATTGAGCTAATAAGCTAATTGTTCATGATAGAATAGAATGTATAATCCCAGATTAGTATGCAGTAAATCCAATTCGCAAGTAAGATCTTCACATTTCCCTCTCTAATTTTTTTCCAGTGCAGCGTGTTTTGGTTGCAAGCCCATTAGTTGGCAGCAAGTTATGACTCTATTAAAAAAGCAACGCCTTGCTGCACTTGCCACCGTCGCGGAAGTTTGGACACTCTCGCGCCTGATTCCCCAAATGGGCGTGGCAGGGCGTTGTGGACCCAGCCGGATTGTGGCTCCCTGCCATTTGTTTGGCCATTCGCGGACTTCAATAAACATTGGCAACATGGCAATCGTACGCGTAAGCTGGGGCTTTGATTACAACCACTCATAATTGTAGGAGATTGGGTCGCCCTGAGGGCCAAATGAAAATTCAGCAAATGTTTTAATTGCAGTCTGCCAAGGGAGCCGATTGAATTTGCATTTCAGTTCGGACTGAGGCTCCATAAATTGCAGTTGTCGTCTGCTGGAGCAGCCGAACCACATGCCATTAGCTTCGATTCCATGAGCATTGAGCAGCATTCACCGCAAGCCAATAATCTAATTTTCGACCATGCTAAAAGCCTACTATCCCTAAAACCCAAGGCTTAAATTGTTTTCTTTTTTCGAGGCAATAAAAGTTAACCTGCACCGCATAGGGCCCCAAAACTTGGCATAAGAAACTCAACTCAACGAAAAGCCGAATAAAATACCAGAACGAGGGAAAGCTTGTGGTTGCACGCCTGATGCAATTTACGGCGCTTTGTTAAACGCTTCAACGTGAAACCGAATGCCCAGGAACTTGGCCCATCCTTCGTCCCTCGTCCTGCCAGATAGCCGGAGTAGAACGAGAGGCATCCAAAGTAAAGGATATACAAGTTAAAGGCAACATCCGTTGTGGGCCACAGCCAGGCTGTGGCCATAAACAAACTCAACGCTCCGCACTGACCGTTCCCGGCCAGCTATAAAACAATTTCGCATATGGCTCCCCGAGCCCGGGACTCGTAGTTTTTCTCTTGCCCTTTGGATTTTGCACTGGAAAAAATTTAAATATTATCACTATTATCTTAGATGAAAATGGACCCTGAAATCGCCTTTCATGTTCCTGAGGAGCACATTTATAGAGCACTTTTTATTCTTTCAGTGCATGTGTAGCAAGTAGGAGTCCTTGCCAAAGTTTGTGGCTATGTCCAGGACCCCCGGTCGCCCCGCATCCTCGCCTGGCATGCACCAACACCTGGTAAGCGCCTTTGTTGCGCTCCGATGGCTCCGTTGGCCAAGTGTTGCATACTTTTTTTTCGGTTGCGGCTCCTTTTGCAGGCAGCATTTTTGCGGCTCTATGGGCAGCTAGCTAGCTTGTTTTTCTTCGAATATTTTTTCGTATATTTTAGCTGCCCCGGGCCGATATTCAACACTTTGTGGCTAGTGGGAAAATATTATGCTAAACTAAGGCATAGTTTGCAAGCCGAGATATTGTTGCATTCTGTGGGCTTTGGTGTTTGCGGCCATGTTACCGCCTTAAATTCGATCCCACCAATTGTGGCTGGTGGAGTCGGTGTGTAGATGCAAAAGTTTTTCTAATTAAAAACACAATAAAGCCTTCGGACCGCGGCGGTCTTGGCCATTGTGAAGAGCACCAGGCGCTGAAACCGCTGCTCCACATCCACATTCTGCTGCTCCTGCCGTCGTGCTGTCCTGGCTGGCTGCTCGTTGCCCACACAATGGCCATTATGACATCGTTATGTGGCATCAACTTTTTGCCTCATTAAAAAGGTGAGTTGGCTCAAAGGCTTCTTAATGCCCGCCTCCACTGTTCTTGTTGTTAAAGTCATCTGGTCTTAATTAAAGCCCGGATTAGATATGGCACTGTCATAATTGAAACGCTAGCCCACTAAGCCTTGACTTTTGCCCCGCTTTAATTTCAATTTCTGCCACTGCCTCGCTCTCGAAACCCTTTACCTCGAATCCTTTCAGCCGCAGGACCTCGAATCAAGAGGTTCCTTGGGTCAATCGGCTTTCGCCCTTCAGGCTTTTATTTTTTCTGTGCGTCGTAGTTTGCAAATTGCGGTTGAACTTAATGCCTGGTCAATGCCAATATCGATTTGAAAACTGAATTGGCTTTAATTGATGTTTGTATTTGTTTAAGAACTTTAAAACTGTTAAGTTAAATATGACCTGTTACATTTTACCCCATTTCTGAGATCATGCAACTCTCTAGTTTCACAATTTTTGCACTAAGTATTTAATTTTTGCTTTAAGCCAAATGCACTTATTGATTTTGCGGCACCTTTTCAAGGTCCTCGCTGCATTAAGAACCATATATCACAAGTCAATTTCCTGGCCACATAAATCACCGGGGATAGTGCAAACTCGCTCCGTGGACCGCATCATATACCATTTGTCTGGGCTATGTAGTCCATGTATCGCTGCATCCGCATATCTTCCATCCGCTTGACAATTATAAATTGTAACCTTGCCTCGCTCCGTGTGACATAATCGCGTTCGAATCCAATTTGGCCACGTGTAAGTGCAAGGGCAGGAGCGATTAATATTTTGTCTGGCGATGATGAATGGTCCGGAGCAACTGCAGTGCGCCACTGATTGAGTTATTGGCAGCAGAGGGAACGGGGCGGTGCGGAAGGTCGGATGCAAATGCGATAGCAACACCTACTACATGGCCGCAGACTTGTTCCCAGTGCCTGGCCAACCATACGTACATATGTGGAGCGGGATCATCCAGCTCCAGCTCCACCTTCCGGATTCTCACAGCTTCTACGGCGACTCAACTCAACTCTCTGCTCCAGCTGCATCGACAACAGGCTTTCGGTCAAGTTTATTGTGTTAGCATTAAACAAGGCCAAAACCAGGGGACCAAGGGGCGGGATCTGCATCACTTATCCGGGCAACGAGCCGTGCATGCTGATGCACTGAAAGAAATCTGGAGGGCATGTCAAAAATTATTCTTCACATTATAGTATTTTCATTCACTTTCTAGCTTTACGAATAAGTATACCCAACATCTAGATATGTCTTCCATATCTAATATGATAATATGATATACTAGTATTTCTCTCAGTGTACCTCGGTGCTCAGAGACAGCAGTGCAGGCCTATTGTTTGGCCAGTCTTGGCCATGTTCGTTAAGTGGGTGCAGCAGGCGAAGGACTCGCAGGACTCGTAGCACAGTAATTACAAGCAGACGCAGGCCCATCTCCCAATCTTGGTTTCCCCAGCAGGATCTGTCTGTGGCAAGGACATGGTTAGTACTGTCCTGTCCTGCGCTGTCCGTCGGAGGAGTAAATAAAACTGTGCAGACAATTAAGTTTGTTTTGCCTGGGCATATTCTTTTCACCGCCCATCCCATTTTTTTTCTTCGGGCTCACGTTTATGGCCAAGTCGAGCAGGTAATGGCTCTCCGTTTTTCGTCCTGCTTCTGGCCAAGAAATTGCACTAATTGTTGTTGCCGGAGCTACAGCAATTGGCTTTTCGTCGAGAAGGAGATACAAACTTAATTTGCAGCCGAATTCGATTTTTGTTTGTGGCCTGTTGATTAAAGTTCGGTTTGGAACTTCGTTTGGATAGAAATCATCTGCCTGATCATTACTTACCTTGTGGACTAGTTTAAGTCGATTGATTCGACTGATTAAAAACATTTAAAATAACAAAAAAGGAATATTGAGAAGGCTTTACTAGTCAATTGCCACATCTTAACTTCCATTTTCATTCTGATTTCAGCCATTTTTCTAATTCAATCTCTCCATCGACTTCATTCATTCAATTGATGGTTAATAAATTGCTTGTCACCTGTCCGATGGCTTTATTCGCAATTTTGTCAACTAAGTCGTCAATTTGGCGATTGTCCTTGATGACCTGCTCAACACGATTTGGCTTCCTCCCGCCGAGTTTTCCTCTCACGAATGAATTTCCCATTCATTCCCGCCATTTTTGGCTGTCACTTCCTTATTTACATTCAATTGCCATCCTTCGATGCAAGGACGTGAGTCTCGGCGTGCTGCCACTATCTCCCCATTTTATATTTTATTGTTATACCCTTAGTCATAGACTTAAAGTTGCCTAGTCCCCCTAATTCGTGGTCTCCTACGACTGAGGGTGCCTCTTTCTTCTGAGTGTAGGGTATCTGATAGTCGAGGAACTAGACTATAGTGTTCTTTCTTCCTTTTTACTTCTCTCATTTCTTTTTCGATTTAATAAAATGATACCATAAAATGGAACAGAAAGCAGTCAATGCAGTTAGCAAAAGCAACGAAATTATTAGGTTCACTGGGCTTTTTCAGCTGGATTTCGAATTTTATTTTCATTAAAGGGATTTTTTTAAAAAGTTGAGATATAGGTTTTTGAAGTTCACAGTGATTGAATACGAATTCTATATCTCTTTAAACACTAACGACTTAGTATTGGAATATGATTTTTAAATTACCATAAGTATTAAGATTAATCTTAACGTTTGAAAATTGAACAGTGCACATGATTTCCTCAAGCCAATTGATAGATAGCCAATTTCGCACTTTGAGCCGACTTTCTGCCCCTTGGCCTCTTTCACTTCCGGTGGCACACACTTCTTATCATCCCGGTAGTTGATTGTTTCCGCTTTCCACTGTTTTCACTTCTCAATGTCAGCTTGTTTTTGGGTCCTTTGTTCCATTGTATTTGTGATTATTTCGCCTGGCACTTTTTCTTGCCGCTTTCGTTTTCATTTTGTGTTAATTACCAATTTAAATGCAAACTTTGGACTGATGAAGATGGATGTGACACCGGCGAACAAAAGGATGGGCATTACGCGTGCCTGTCTTATTTTCCCAGTGTCCCTTTGTTGGTCCAGCGAACTTGTCAAGAGGTTTCCTCAAGGTCCCTGCACAAGTCGTCCTGAAAGGTCCTGGTCAGTGATACTTGGCTCAGACTTTGAATTAATTATGAGCCTGTTGGTCAGATAGAAATTCCAAGAAACGTGGGATCCAAGAAGGTCTCTAATTCCAATTCACTGCAATTTGAAAGAAATGTTTTCAGAATTTAAACAGTGCGTTTGCATGATTTTTGATTTAAGCGAAATATATGAAGAGTATTTGGCTGAGAGGCCTGCTTTTGAGTGCACAAAGAAAATTGATTTAAATTGCCGCTAAAAGTTGCTTTCGATTTTCAAGCAATTACTTTCTGGCCATCAATCAATCACGACTTTTGCCCGAAGTGAGCACTTACACTGCACTACATAAACAACGACTGACTGACTGGCACACATAAATAACCCCATTACAAACCTAATTACAATCAATAACAATTTTATTGCTCGGCCAACGACAAAAGCGAAAATGTCAGAACTGAAATTGTGTGGCAGCGATATCGATCTTACTTGTTGACATGGGCCAATTACAAACCAACAAAATGCACTGAACTGCAGCCAGCAGCCAAGAAAATTTATAGAAAACTAGATAATTGAATGGCAAAGGGGGCAAAACGCCCACACGCCAAACAAAAACCAACAGCAAACTGGTTGACAAACAAACTGCAGACGCCCACTGCCAACTTAGTTGTTGCACTATTAAAAGTGGAATTTATATGGAGACGCCTCGGCAACAGGAGCAGTTCCTTCTGCTCTGACCCCGCCAAGGTGTTACCTGATATCCCAGAGTATCTTGTCATCTGGCTGGGTGTTGCCCACACTTTGCTCCGTAATTAATTATTTGATAAAAGTACAAGCATTAAGTCTATTAAAACTAAATTTATGCCAAACGTTATCTGATTCTGACAAAAGGCGTGATTTATGCTATGATTCATTTTAGCGCGGAAACTAGTTTTGTGGCTAATACCTCTTACCTATTTTCTATTCAAAATGTTGCTAGCTTTTTCTTAAGATAATAGCAATAATAGCATAGCTAAACATTCACATTCATTTTGTCAATTTCAAATAGTTTTTAATATATTAATACAAATTTTACCAATTTTTTCTTTTATTAAAATTCATTTCTACTACTAATACTACTACTATATTATTTTGTACAATTACCTAAAATTACCGCCTGGTTGGATAAATCATTTATGCACATTGACCAGAAAACCAAAAAAACCTGGGCAATCAATCAAAAATGCAAGCCAAATGCCAGGATCCGCCAATTTAAACGCTCATTAAAGGACGAAGGACGAAATGTGGTGGGTGGGGTTGTGAAAATGGCCAAAATGGGAACTGCGACAAGCGCACAATTTGCTAATGTTGACGCCATTATTGTATAATTTTCGTCAAGTGGGCGGGGCAGTCGGCGGCGGTCGGTCATTTGTATAGCAAACCGCAAATGTCGACGTCGAGGTTTTCCTAGCCGCTTTCCACGATTTTTTCACCCGCCATTTGCTTTCTTTTCTGACAGTTTCCGCGTCATTTTTCTATGGCATTGTGCACTGAAAAAAATGTTATAGCTATAAATAAATTTAATATATTTTGAGATATAATAAACTTCAATTATAAACTTCGCATTTTATAATCTCCTTTTGTTTTTAAAGCAAACAAATAATTCTGTAACAAATGTACTATATTTTTTTCAGTGTATTGTGAGCAGGTCTTTTGGAGGTGCAAGCCCAGACTTCGTCATTATTTTGGCATTATGTGTGGGGGGCAAAAAGGAATGGGGAAACGGATGAGGTCCACCAAGTTTCGGTGGCTCGCCAACATTCGTAAATGTCATTAACAGTTGTAAGGGCTGCGTGCCACGCCCACACCCAAGAACTTTATGCGGTCCGTCCGGAAAAGCGGAAAAGCGGAAGGTGGTGGGTGGAGCGGGTATTTTTACACAAAATTACTTCTTTTATTCGCTGACTGACATTCATCATCATCATCAGCCGCAGTTTGCTGGCCGCTCATAATTTGTATTTTGATTCAACTTGAAATCCACTTGGAGTGACCTTAAAGTCTGGCAAGTGCTAAGTGGAAATCGATTCATGGAGCTTATCAGCACTCAACTGACTTGCTGCAAAGTTGTTGCTACGGATCAATGTTTGCACTTATGCATAATAAATGGCATAATAAATTAAGAACAAACGTCGTTGTGCGTTTCTTCATAGCATAGAAACTAGAGTTTTTTTATTTCATATTAAATGTAAAAAGTACTATCTATATGCATACCACATAGATTACAAGTATTGATTATATTAGATGTCTAGATCTTAAGCGCATAAGTTCGTACAGCTAGATGGTTTTTAACTATAATTATGTTTGTGAAAATTAATTTTGTTTAATGTGTGTGTCGGCGAGTGTAAAATCAAATTTTGGTACTAAAAGTAATGGGCTGAGCAATATGAATACGTATTATATATACAAATTCGAAACATAAAATAAAAACAAACTGAAATAAAAATAAAAATAAGAATGGCCACAGAAAATAAAAAGTCAACTTCGTGCTTAGTACACCCTGGGCAGGATGTAGCTGCGCACCTGGGTGCTGTAGCGCTGCCAGGAGGAGTGATAGCGCTCCTGGTTCCGGGCGTTCGCTCGGGTGGCGCGATGGAGCAGGAGCAGGATGATCAGGCTAAGACCCAGAACTGGTGGCCAGGCCGGACGCAGGGCCATGGGAGCAGCCAGGGCCAGCAGGGCCACGATGTCGCCGAGATAGTTGGGCTGGCGCACCCATCCCCACATCCCGCTGAGCAGCAGACGGCTTCCCTGATACGTGTGAATAGTTTCGATGTTGGCGAAGATCGGACTTTGCGAGTTCAATCGGTATTTGTACTTGTAGGCGCAACTGAATCGCTTGACCAGCAATCCCAGAGACAGCAGAGCAGCCACTCCCAGCGGAGCATACCAGCAGGAGATGGGTACACGCTGCTCGTAGAAATACTTGGTGACCGCCGTCAGCAGATACGGAGTGGCTGCGTAGCGCAGGAGCAGCAAGCAGCCGTAGCCTTCGTGTTGCAGCTCAAAGGATGAGCTCAAGTGGTGCTCGAAAATGATGGAGTCCAGTACGTAGAACAGCAAGCAGCTGGCCGAGAACAGGGTGGCAGGATCATAGTTTACATTGTTCCAGTAGTATTTGGCCTGGTAGAGATAGCCCTCCTGTTCCCCCAGCTGCGGCTTCTGGGGCCACACGAGCGTCTGGTAGATGTAGCAGCTGGCATAGATCAAAGTGGTCACCAGGGAGAGACGGTACTGAAACTGCTTCCAGTCCACGCGCCCTAGCCACTTGGGATTGAGCTGTCTGCCCAGCGCGAAGTCCACCACAAAGCTGCCAGTCCTGCCATAATCATTGGTCAGCGTTTGGCGCAGTACATTGTACTTGGCGGTGTCCACCAGCCAGTAGCTCCAAACAGCTGCCACAAAGGCGCCAACGAGTCCAAAGATGCAGAAACGCAGATAGTGACGCAGAACGAAGGTGACCACTGGATACTTCAGATACTCGGCAATTCCGCCGGCAATCAAAAGCGTAAGCGAAACTGCTAGACAGTTAAACTTGTAGGTCTCGCGGGTGAGATGAACCCTTCGTCCTGGCAGCAGTGCCACCAGCAGAAATACCACCACCTGATAGGCGGCAAAGGCACCCACCACGCGTGGCTGGAACACCTGGCGCGTTAAGTAGTTCACATCCAGCAGTATACCCAGATTGAGGTGCTTAAACTGACAGGCGTTCCTGGCCGTGCAGCTCCATGTCAAATAGTAGACGGCGGTGGGCAGAAGTAGCAGGAGCAGGAAGGCGCCTAGCCAACCGCCAAATTCTCTAGGAGCCTTCAACTGACGGCAGGATATTTCCGCCGGTGTGGCCGATTTACGGGTTACATTGAAACTACGGAACTGATCCTCCTCCAGTTCATCCTCCTCATCAATATCCTCCTCACCCGTGGAGTAACTACGCTTGGACGACTTCTCATCGTCGTAGACGGATCGGGACACACTCCTACTATAACGACTGCCCTCTTCGGTGTTTGTCACTGGTGTTCCAGCTAGATTCGAGATTGTCTTGGACACCGATCTGCGCAGTCGGTCGGTTATGCGCTTGCGAATGGAATCCGTGTCCACCTCGCCGTCTCCCTCGGCACGGATCTCGATGCGCTCCGTGGTTGTGGTGGTGCTGCTGGTAGTTGTACGGCTGAAGCTGTTACCGCTGTTCACGGAGCTTGTGTTAAATGCTTTGTTCGGGGCACCGCTGGATGTGTTGGTGGTCAATGTCATGGGCAGATTGCTGGTTGACAGACGAATGGGCGATGGTACCTGTAATTTAAGATCATAAGTAAGGATGCCATAAGTAAATAATCAAAATCAAAAGTACAAAAATATGTGGGTACTCAAAACTGGGTTAAATTTGTTTCAGAGTACACTAATAAGATTCCCCTATTCTTGTAATCAGAAGTTTAGCCCAACAATTACAAATTCGTTATCTTAACCCGGAATTTCCTAATGGTAGCATATGAGGGCAGAACTGGGTGCTGCTTATCAGCTCCATAAAACACACAGAAACAGAAGCTCGAAATTTGTAATAAAGGTAGGACAGTTACAGTTAATAATATAGTATAGTAGTTTAATTGATTGTAACGATAATCAAAAATAAATACATGGAACTAAAATTTTGGTATGCTTTTGCATTAAATGCAATCGATTTCAAAATTCTAAACTGCTGATGCTTGCAATACTGATCAAATATAGATAAGCACTTATCCACCGGCCAGCAAAACTGGTTTGTGTTGGGGAACTCACCTCGGAAACCTCTGGGATGGGCGTGCGTGCCTTGATGGCGGCCTTGATGGGCAGCGAGGAACCAGATCCCGGTCCGGTCAGCGGACCCACCGACGACCTCGGCCGACTGGAGCGACGGGTGCGCGGGCCGAGATCGGGCGAGGGCGGTGCGACGACCTTGTTGCGTGACGGGGAGGCACGTGTCCGGGTGGCGGGACCGGCGGTGGTGGTGGCGGTGGCAGCGGCAGCTGTCAGGGAGCCCGTTCGTCGGGTCACCGGCAGGAGGCTGGGCTGCTTGGACTGGGCCAGGAGTGGGCCGCTGGACACGTCTTCCGTGCGACGCGGGCGTCTCAGGCGGCGATCCATGGTGTATGAATTGCGGTCGAAAAAACGTGCTGCAAAATGGATATTATTAGTTGTTATCTATACGTTGTGCTCGGCGAGTGCTGCATGTTATTTATAGTTTACAAAATACACACAATCTATTAATGTACTTAAGTAACGCTGCGGTTTTCTCTAGTTTCTTTGTTTTCTTTTTTTTTCTAGTTTTCTGTATTTATTTGTGTTTGCGCGCCGAAAGGAAAAGCGACGTCGCTGCCGCAACTGTACATTCCACAGGCAGCGACGCTGGCAGAACGCGCACTCTCTCTTGCTCTCTTCCTCTTGGCAGGCACATTTTAAACGCCGTTTAACTTAGTTTTAGCAGCTTTTAACGCTTCACAACTTAGTTACTCACTTCTCAGGCGATTTATTTGCAGTTTTTCACTTGATGGGGCTATTGAAACGCCGTAAATTCAGCATAAATCACTTGATAAAAAAGACGCGCGTCTAGCTGTCGGCGGCTGAGAAAATTTTGTTGTAAAATGAGCGCGACCCACTGCGTTAGTATTTTTCAGTGTTGGCTAACGACGAAGAGCGCCTAACAGCACGCAGCGTGACGTTAACAGTGGTTTAGTGGGAATTTTTAGACAATTTAAAATGTATTCAATCTTAATTATCTTAAAGTATTACAAGAATTTTTACTTATTTTTACATTCCCTTAAACAATAATGGAACCATACCACTGCGCAAGTATTATAAATCCATAGCAAACTTTTTGGTGTATTTCATCTTTGCAAAGACTAACAGTGCTCATTTTATTTACATATGTAGCTTATGCAGACTAGAGTTTTCGCTTAAATCTACTTGTAAATTATTCGTTCGAGACAAAAGAATCCCGCAACTCTTCAAGAAACAAAAAAATAATAAAATGAATAATCAAATTAACTAAAATAACATCTTAAATAACTAGTTTTCTAATGACATTGAGGTAAATAATTATTTAGCTTAAAAGGAGCTAGAGTGTCGGATCTGTATAGTGGAAGTAGAGTGACTGTCATTCCTGGTATTATTTAGCACATTCTATCTCAATCTCCTCACACACATAACAAAAGGCAGGAGAAAAATTGTAAATTATTACGGATTTCTCGGACATTTTTCTGTCATTTCCGGAGCAATGTAAGTAGAAAGCATTCGAAAAACCCAATACGCAACAAACACACACACACAAGCCGGACGAAAATGTTGCGCTTGCCAAATTCTGGTTATTAATTTGTTATGAAAACGTCTCTCTCACGGCCGCCTTCTACCTAAAAAAAAAAAATTGGACAAACAACGAAAAACCAAAAGTTGCGCTGCAGAAAAGCAAGTGAGGCCCATTGGATCAGTTGAAAGGATTCCCCAGGACATCGCCATGGTGACCCCGCAATCGCCGACGCCCATGTTCAATGGATTGGACGATGATCTCTACAGCGACGCCAAGTACGCCCACGAGATCAACGACAAGATGCGGGTTCCCAAAAGAATTAAGGCCACCGGGGAGTACTCCAATGAGGATCTGCTGCTGTCCAACCAGAACGGCATGATCAGCTCCTGGAACTATCACGACAAGATCGACATGAACGTACCGGATCGAATTGTGGTCCTGGGCCACAATCAGCACCTGGAGACGCGCTCTGCCCCGCGGGAAATCCAGCTGGAGAACTCCATTCTGCCCAAGAACCCATCGGTCGGATTGGTGCGCGTCCAGACGCCGCCGCGCATCATCACCCTCACCGATCAACACTTTCCCTCGGCCTCCGAGGAGAGCTCGCCCATCCGGGCCAATGGCCATCATCTGTATGGCAATGATCTCGACGAGGACGCCGACGATGAGGAGGTCCATGCCACCCAATATGTACGTGCCAATGGAGTCGCCCGCATGGGCTTTCAAGCCAATGACACCAATTCCGTTGAATCGGACTCCCAGGTGAGTAAATGTGCCATCCTATCCACAATTTTCCTTTAGTTTTTTAAATCAATTGCAAGTGCTTGTAACTCTTTGCGATTTCTGTTGAAGAGCACTTGATTTGATGAAAGTGCAACTATAGACCTTAGCAATCAACACATGACGCAATAAAACAACCAAAATTGTTAATAGATAGCGATCACACTGCGCTTGCCACCCATTCAGTTTGCAAAGAGATTACCAGCCTGCTGGTTTTATTGAATTCCTAATACTGCTTTGATAAGACGGCTGACCCAATTTCCATCGACTGTGTGGAAACACACTCTCACTTTTTGTTAATCGCTGGAGTAGGCATGTGCCTCCGATCGATCCTCGCCCTCCTGTGAATCCTTAAGGCGCCTCGCGAAAGGACGACACTTCCAGATGTCCACCTCGGTGGCCAGGCACTTGCGAAAATCGAAATCACACAGACCCAGACTGTAAGAGCCCTCCATGGGCTCGAAGTAGTGAAGGCCACGGCCAATCTTAATCACCACTCCCGAGCTAAGCACGATCTTGCGATCGTGCAGACTGTCGTCCATCTGGAAATTCATCTGGATGTTGCCGCCGGCCAGGTCGCTCTGCATTTGCTGCAGCATCTGCAACTGATTCTTGGGCGCCGCCGCATCTGGACGCGTAGTCAGGCGAATGTACTTTAGATAGCGACAGTTCTTGACCAGCACCTCCAAAAAGTTGAGCAAATTCCTAAAGTGTGGCGGCTCCGTGAGGTGTGGCTCGTTGAGATGGGCCTCCCGCACCGCATCGTCCAAGTACGGACCAAACAGACGCTGGTAGCTCCTGCCCCTGGCACCCTGCTCGATGGTGATGTGATCCAGCATCCTGCTGGTGTGCAAGTGACCTTTGACCTGATCCCTCAGCTGTTTGGCCCGCGCCTCGTACATCTTCAAGTACTTCCCACACAGCTGGCGGCGACTCGGCTCCGCATCGGCCATCTGGGACAACTTGAAGATGCTCTCCTCGTAGAGCAGTATCGCCTCCATAATGTGACCCGTCTGCTCGCACTTCAGCGCGCTGATTATCGCCTCCAGTTTCGGCAGCTCGCCATCATCCACTTCTGCTACGTTGGGACTGGTTGTCATTGCTCGGATCGAAAGAAATTGGCTGACTATACAGAAAATTTCGACTTGGGGTTTTTTTTCGAATGTTTATTGCTTATATTGACACCGGAAATATTTGGGGGAGCTCTGTAAAATGACTCTTGCTTCACATTGATAACAGAAAACTTTCCCAAACCAGACACTTAACATGGTACACACATCTAACCCTATTTGGCGCAACTTTGACTACCTTATGTCTTCCAGTTGACCACGGGCAGTGCCAGCAAGCGCTCGCAGCTGAATCAACAGCAGCACAACAACCTGGATGCCTCGATGCTGGCGCACCGAGAGGGCACGCCCATGGGCGAGCTGACGCCCCACGAGGAGATCCTGTATCTGAGACGCCAGCTGGCCAAGCTGAATCGCCGGGTGCTGAACATCGAGATCAACAACGAGCAGCGCACGCAGCGGGAGAAGATCGTCTACTGTCTGGGCCTGGCCTACTTCGTTCTCAAGACAATATTCTGGCTGAATCGCAACTAGACGCAATGTAGAGCCCACTATGATGGTTGGCGATCTGTGCTGGGTGCCAGGACAACCACCCTGCTATGGACACCCTTTTGGAACAGCTTCTTTCGTTTCTTGACTTTTGTGTTTCTTTTGTGGAAAGGCTCTGAGAGAGACTTTGTTTTTTGTTTGCCATAACTTTGTAGACTAAGCTCCGTAATAAATAAGCGCAACATCGTTCTGTTTTGTACACCGTGGAAAACCAAAAAACAAAGGCCCCCCATACTTAATTTGTAAGATCTGGCACTTAAGGAGCGTGTATCTAAATCTAAGCTTTAATCTCTACGTGTTTCAACTGAGCAGCCCCCAACACGAAACCGAATCATCACAGCATTGCATTGAAAAGATATTGTTTAAAGGGTTGTTTCTATTTTAGATCTGTTAACATTTGATAATCCCAAAGTGAAAACAAGAACTTTAATGGTATTTGTATGCGAAATCCCATACGATAAATAGTTAAATATATACATAAATATAATACTAAACTAAATCCCACAGAAATCATTGCATTGATTTTTGCATAACTAGCGGAAACGAAGGAAATCCATTTAGAGTGTAGCATGAATCATCATCCATTGAATTCATAACGATATTTAAAATAAAACGTTTAAAGTACCAAAACAAACCTTGCTTCGTCAACTTTCTTCGAGGAAATAAGTAGATTTCGGTTTTCAACGCATTTAAAAAATGTATTTATTTTAATTTGTTGGTTTTCTCTTTAAATAATACGTATAGTAATCAATTAAAACTACCGATTAAATGCAATTACATCTGCTTGTCTCATCTAACTTCCGACTTCCTCTTCTGCTATACATCTTTAGCTAACAAGACGTTAAACATTAAATTTAATGCAAAATGACGAAAAGACCTGAGCGAAATTTCGTTCGATTCATTTGCGGTGTGTGTATTGTTTTTCGTGTATTTCGTCTGTGAAGTGGATTGTTTCTTTCCCTTTGCTGCCCGATCTTTCAATCGCTATCATCCAACTACTGAGAGAACAAGATGCAATTGTTTGTATCTTTTTATTTATAATGGAATTATCGTTAACTTTACACAATTTATATGCAAAGGGGACTACTTTCCTCTTCAATTCCAGGCGAAACGCCGCAGGATCGAAAAAAAAACACCTCAACGCACATCCTGCTAATCTTATTTCTTCTCCTTTCCTGTCGGTTATCCTCTTCTTTGTATATGGGCATTATAGAAGAAACGACTACTATCAACTTAAAAACTCGTGTGTTTAAATACAATTTTGCTTATTATCGCGTATTTTGTTCTCTCGCGTATGTGATTATGGATACAACGTTCAACAGATCTCGTTGTTGAAGCTGTCGATGAGATGATCGGGCTTGGCGGCTTTGTATTCTATTAAGGGGGACAGTGGTTGCTGATGTTTGGATGTGGTGTTGCCACCAGTGTTCTTGTTTGCTTGCGGGGGGTTCTGGCTGGTTGTGTGTGACTTGGTGATGGATTAGGGTGGGGATGAGCCAGTCTACTCGCTCTCATCATCGTCGTCCTCGTCGGACTCCTCCTTCTTGCTCTTCTTCGCCACCTTTTTCGCGGGTTTCGCGCGCTTCTTGGCTCCACCACCGTTGGCAGCACTGCTGCCACCATTGGCCTCAAACTCCTTGACGGCCCGATCGTAGTCGTCCTTGGCCTTAGCAGCCTTGGCCTCCCACTCCTAAGCGCAGCAAGAGAAGAAATCGTGGTGTAAGTAAGGATCTTTGGATGGCAATAACCAAGTGTACTACTTACAGACTTGTCCTTCATTGCCCTCCATAATTCGCCACCGCGCTTGGCCACCTCGGTGACCTTGATTCCGGGATTCTCGCGCTTGATCGACTCGCGGGCACTGTTGAGCCACAGCATGTAGGCGGAGAGTGGGCGTTTTGGCTTATCAGACATATTTGAATGTGTTTTTGTTGAAACTATTTAACAAGTGTTAAACTGTGAATTTTTGTTCGAGCTGCAAGAAAGAAGATAAATAATTATTTGCTGGATATTTGAATAACGTTTGTTTCTGCAAGTGTAACAGCTGTTATGAAAACATTTCCTATTATATCTATGTTATTACCGATTTGGACATGTAATATCCAAAATTATGCTATTGTATTGACATCTACAATCAGATCTTAACATTTTAGCAATGGTTGCTGGAAGTGGAGCTCAAGAGATAGTTTTTAGGGATGAGATAAAATGCTGTACATTCTGCGCAACTGAAAGCTGTACAACCAAGCCTTTGCTTTTTATTGTTATCATAGAATATTCATAAATTCCTATAACTACTTAGTCGTACTGTACTGAACTTAAAACTAAAAACTTTAATTCAAAATGTTACGGGCATCACATTTTCGTTTTAGCAGCGCGCCATGTTCCTGTACCAAAAAGCAAGGCAAACACAACAGCAGGGGTAGCGTGAGCGAGACAGCAGGCCACCACCGGGACGAAGCGATGGCGGCGCAAGCGAGATGGCACCACTACTAGGGCTATCGCTCAGCACTCTTGAGCAAGAAAATACAAAAAAGAAACCGAAAATGCGCGCGCGCGCGCTTGCTCTCTCTCGCTTCTTGCTTCCTCTATCTGCTCGAACGCGCGCCACTTAATAATTAATATGAAATTAATTGGTGTTCTACAAAGGAATATGCATGGACCTTCGACACCGCAACTGTTTGGCGCTCAAAGGGCCCGCTATTTGGCCAAAAGGTGGCACTACTTTCGACGGCGAGTGCGGAAGCAGCGAAACGGCAACACACTTTTTCTGTATGCGATGACTGCCTTATATTGGTACAGACTGCGACGCGCTCTCAAAATGTATGAAAAAACCTCGAAAATGCTGGGGAAATGGCCGTTTGGGGTACAGAATTAAAAGAAACACTTAATTTGTGCAGGAGAGGCAGTAATAAGGGGGCTTTAAGCAATTAATGTTGTCTATTCAACGTGTTTTATCACAGCGCTCTTTGAACTCTTCCTCGTGCTCGCTCTTCTTGGAGTTACTTGGAAACTAGCCGTTTATTTGAACAAGCTGTTGGTTTATCACTTATACATGTGTTATATGTCACAAAATTTATGTTTTTAAAGTTTTTATCTCGTTTGCTGCCGTCCGTTCACCAACCTTTGTCGCTTGTGGTTCCAAAAAAACTGAACGAGTCAGCGTCGACTGCCAAAAAGGAAGGCAGCGCTCTCACAGTCGACGGCGGCAGAGGTGCGCAAAAAAAAAAATGAAGGCGGCAGATGTTCGATAGAGAGAGTGCGGGAGAACTGCGTGGCTTTGCGGCTCGCTTTGGTTTTTATCACTATACCCCAACTTTCTTTACTGCTGATATTCACAAATGTTATTTTTATAAAAATAAAATCATTTAATTAGATTGCCAGGAACTAAGAAATTATTTACAAATAAATTAACTTAAGCAGACTACATTTCACTCTCTCAGAGAGCGAGAGAGAGCAATGCCGCTCTCACACCGAACCGGCAAATTAAAAGAGAAACGCTAAATGTCGGGTAAAAACAAATGCACAAAACCGCATATCTTATAGGAAATAGTAAAGCAAAAAAGGCGCGCGTTTTGCTTGGCGTCTAGAAAACAATTTGGAAAATTGCTACTTTTTGGGCGGAAATTAAGGGGAACTGCGACGTTGGCGGCCATTTTGAGGCGAGGCCTAAGAAGCAGCGAGCAAAGTGAAGAAGTCAAAGCCAAAATGGCAACGCTTTCTCTGCTCTTTGGCTTGGGGGTACAGACACGCGCTGCTTGATTAAATTCACAACTGATTCAACGACGCAAGACTGCTTTTCGCACTACAAATATGCTTCACACAACTAGGCACTTATATCTGTATAACTAATTCCATATACTCCTCACATTTTATCTTGCACAATATTATTTAGGACTCAATAGAGGAAACCAACCTTGCTCTTGTGCGGCTAAAAATGAACTGTACGGAAGAACGCAACGGTTCGCACAACGAAGAAAACGAGAGAAGATGTGAGAGTGTAAAGAAACGCCGCCAAGCAGCGACGTCGTGTTGGTATTGGTGAGAGAGGAAGAGAGTTCTCTCCCTCTCTCTGCGACGGTGAGCAAAACGGAAAACGATAAATGGCATGTAAAAACAAATAAAACGCTAAGCAGGGAAAATGCGTTTTGCACAATAGTAGACGAACTAAATGGGCAAAAACAAATAAATGAAGATCCCAATTCCTGCGAAATATTGCAACTATTTTGCGGTTTCTCATTTCTTCCACTTTCCCATAAGTACAAACTAAACTGCACGGGAAGCAAACTCTCTCAGTTGAGCAGTACAAAGAACGAGGGTCGCTTTCTAAAAATGGCGCCAAAATTTATATGCCCAAAAAATAGGTAACAATAAATATTTAAAAAAATATATGATAATTTTTTAACCTACCCTGGATTTCAGTGAAGTATTTTTATTTTAACCATACAGTGAATCAAGCTGGATTAGTAAACTTAAAAGAAACTATTAGATCTATATCACATATCACCTGTATTTTAATTTTTCAAACTAATCGAAAATTAAAGACAGTTAAACCCTTTAATACTTATATCAATATTTTCTAGTTAAAAATGTATAAATACTTATCAATTGATTACCATTTTATATCGTTATATTAGTACAATTACATTTAATTTAATAAAAACTAAAAACTAAACTAAACTAAAAACTAAACTAAACTTTGATGTGAAGTTAAATTGAATACTATGTGCAGAAGATCCTTATAGGGAAATAACCGTTACATATCGGCTAGATTTTCAGCGGCAGATGCAGCAAACCATTTTCCCACAATCAAATCGTAAATGCCCAGAAACGGGAACAAAGGATCCAAAATCGTGGCTGCAGTTTTTCCTCCTGTAGGCACAAAGGATAACGATGTCACGCGCTGTTGCAAGTTCACAATAGCGAAGGATGAAACAGGAAAAGCAAAGGGACGAGAGCGAAGGGAAGGAAAACAACTATGGAATCTAACAGAGAACTGCAAGGGTGCCATTTTTTGCCACTCGACTCACACTCAACAATTTTGAGTGCGGGTGCCACTCACCACTCACATCGCGGGTACTTCAAACGCCTGCATGTGCAGGCACCCGAATCAATACGGCACCCTGCGTCGGATACACTCGGATACTTTTTTTTTGCCGCAAGTAGAGTGGCAAAAAACACCCGGGTGCCTAGACACCGATTGCTAGCGGATGCACTTGGATTGCCAGTGGCTTGCTGCAGTTCTCTGGAACCTACCTGAACGAAAGAAACTGCATTCCGTTGCACACAGATTGCATGAGGGGAAATCTGCTTCGAAATCAAGAAATTGCAATCTTAATTCAAAATGGGCGAGCCCAAAAGATTTCTGTTAATTAACAGCTGCTGTTAATGTGCGATCCCTCTCCAATTCTTCATTTGAGTAGCAATTTACCTTTATTATGTGCGTGAGCCCGTTTATATGAATAAACAAACTTACAGGGGCGTTTGCAGGATTTTACTGAAAGACAAATATGCTTTAATTTTTTTAATGAAACAGAGAGAATAGAAATTTGCATTATTAGAGTCGTAAGAAGAAACTGAGTCCGCCACTGTGTTCAAAGAGCGCGTCCCGAATAACGGACCTGCGCTCTCTTTCGCTCGCAAAAGTAGCAAAGCAACTCGTCAGCACTTTTATTCGTTTTTGCTTTGGCAATGCTTGAAAAAACCGTTGTTTACTTGCTTTTCTTGGGATTTTGGGTGCTGAAAACATTTTCAATCTGTAATTTGATAAAATAGAGTTTATTTTTATACTTGAATACGTTGTCAGAGCCAAGGACTACGTTACTAAGAGGTAGTTTTGTTCGGTAGCTCGTTAAATTTTAAGGTTTCTAGACAACAGTTAAAAAATTTTGTCGTTTGTGCTTTTTGAAAGCAGACTTGCAGAAGCACACAGCAAAAGCATCACAGAAACAGAATCCATGAGCGAGAGGAGCTGTGGAGAAAAGCAGCAGAAAGCAAAAAGCAACATGTACAGTGTCAGTTGTTGAGCAGCAGTTGCTCGAAGTGGTTATCGTTTGTGCTTTTTCCCTTAGTGCTTTTTGGCACGAGGGACCAATGCCAAAGTGGGTTCTGTAAAAATAGAAAGCATTTCCAAAAACGATCATATATTAAACGCGGCCATGAATAGTGCAGCAGCGCCGGGTGTGTTGGGACTACCCTATCGATTTTCGGATGAGCGTACGGTCAAGTTCGTAGAGCTTTACGGAAGGGAACCTTGTCTCTGGAACAAGCGACCCTATTTGCGACGAGCTCGAAACGCCGCCTATCGTCGAATTCAGTCCGGGATCAATGCTGATATTGAACCATACGAATCAGGTCTTACCATCCAGGGCGTCAAGATGAAGATCAAGAATCTCCGTACTGGGTACCACCAGGAGCTGAAGAAGATCCGAACTATTCCGGGATATCAGCCTAAGACGCCCTGGTTTGCCCCACTTCACGGATTTTTGGCAGAGTTCTTGGACAAGGTAAGGGATATTTATGATTCAAGCATTCGTATGATTATAAAAATAAGATTTAGAACATGACTTATTTTTCTATTGAGGATTTTGCAGCACTAGAAATGAAAAGCACATAAATAAATTTTATTCATTTTGGAATTAAAAATCTTCCTCGAAATTTTTTGTGGCCCACTGTGGAATAAACATAATGTGGCTTGAAAAACTTTTGAGTCAGAATTGAAGCATCAGTCTTTTGCTTATAAGCTTACACTGCGGTCACAGTTTAGAATATATAGCAATCTACTAATTGAATCAATATGAAATCACATTGTGCGGTAGGATTGGTTTTATTAGATGTTTCTGGAAAGATTGCTGACTGGTTTTTATTTAAACGTATTCTCATGTATAAATTATAACACAAATAACAATGTTATATTTGGTTACAGAATGAGTTGGAAACATCAATTCCTCAACTTAAGCGTCTACAGATTCGGCTTACCAGACTGAAGCCGATTAAGATTCAGACGGAGATTAAGCCAGATCCCGATGATTTGTCTGCCCCCGAGAGGCCGTTGGATCCTACACCCTCTTCCTTATTTACCGTTCTGCCAGCACCTATGCCCATGGAGGAGCCTCCCACTCCACCGCCCTCCCTGTCCAAGATCGGAGACATCATCTCACCAGCACATCCAGCGCCTGTTCCGATGGCAGGGAACTGTCCTCTGTCGACAGCCTGCTCCATTTCTGAAAGAAGTGATGTCTTGGGATTGGGCCTGGGATCATCGGCAGCTGGACGGACGAATGGAATTGGCCTCGGAGTTGAAATGCGAGGCGAGGACGAATTCACCTACTTCGGGTTGAGCGTTGCCGCGCAAATCCGTAATATGCCATTGCCCAGTGCCATGCTAATGCAGTCGAAAATCCAGTATATGCTCTCCATGGAGCGTCGTAAGATTAACGGCCATCCGGGCGATATGGACATATTATTTACCTAAAAACTAAGATTCTTTTGTAAATTATGAAGATTACATTCCTTTGAATCAATATGTGAATATGATTATACGTTATTTGCTTGTATAATTTGGCAGAACATTAACTGTGCTTATGTGATGTGTTCTTGTTAGAAAACACTCTTGAAGTATCATATTGGATTAAACTCAACGACAAAGCAACCTCGTGTTAAATATAAGTTACAATAAGTTTATGATAAGTGCGAAAATAAGAAGAAAAATATATTTTTGTTCATACTGTCATCGAAGACTTCGAATTTAATTTTATGTAAATTAAACCTTTGGTGTACTTATTATGTACCTACAGATAGCAAAAAAAAAACTACAAAATATTTAAAAATAATATAAATTATAATTCATTTGAGTTGGATTATCTAAGGGCTTCGATTTGCGAGCGTTCACTGTGCCGCCGGAAGAAAAGCAGAAAAGCAAGACGGCAAAAACATTGCGAGTGGGAGAAAGCAAAACTGTACTGTACAGCGAACCACCGAATAGAGGCACTCTCTTCGACCGACTGAGTGTGTTGGTGAGCAGAGTAAAATACACGCGTGTAAAGTGCGTGTAAAATGTGACATAATGTAATGCGTGATGTATATTTCAATTAAATCTATACCCAGTCGCAAATATCTTTAATTTAATTACTGATATATCTTTTATATCGAATTTTGGCTCTTTCAGCAAATGTGACGCATTCACACACACACACACACCCGCTGTATGTGCTGAATAAATTCTCAAGAGAAGAGAAAACCGAGACTCTGAAACCGGACGACGAACGACAACAAAACGCACGACTGTTGTTGCTTTTGCTTATCAACTTCGCCAGTTTATTCGCAGCATATCAACACCCTACGCGAAATCGCAAGTCGGGCTTAACGGTTCTTGCAGACCCTTCGCATGTGACCTTCAAAATGACAACCAATACTTGATACTAACCTCGGACACAAACTGCATGAAAGCATCTAAAAAAATAGGTTTTTTAAGACCACTTTAGTTTGGTAATTAGAGCTTAGTCAAAGTTTATTTTGATTAAATGAAGAATTGCAAATAACAAAATTATATTTTAAATTAAATTTGATCTATTAAACTAACTTTCATGGTAGTAGCTGGATCACATTATCATTTCTAAAAATTACTCACCATGAAAGTTTTAATTACTTAAAAGTCCAATCAGGCTCAAAGGACCAAGAACCCAGATCGAGTGAAAGAACTTGCTCTGTAGTCCGCCCACATATGTTTGGCCAGTGGCTAGTGTTGCACTTTAGAGCCCCGCTTTAAATTGGGTCACACCGGAGTTAGTCCTGTTGCTCGTGCTGGTTTTGCCACTGCCACTGCCGCCTGGTGGTGCAACAATAGGCCCCACGGAATGTGCCGAAGATACAGATACTGAACTTGGCCGTGGAGACCGATGGGGCATGGGGCGTGGGGCATTCGGATTCGCACTCCCATACCGTGCTCGTTGTTGCTAGCGACCGGCAAGCTCTATCCAAAACACACACCAACACACCAACACACTAACAAAACAACAACGCGTCGCCGGGCCCTCGCCAACCGTATTATTTAGCGAGCTGCTTCCCAGATTTTCCCCGATTCCCCCCTTTTGGCGCACATGCAGCCGCATCAGCTGTTCGCCCGAAACGAACCCCTCCCCCCGTGGAAGGTGGGAGCTCAAAACAGAAACAGAAATCGAAAGAGAATCCGAACAAGAAAGGAAGGCCATATAAGTGAATCGCGAGGTTTTGATTCCACCTGCTGTGGAAGCTTAAGGAAACGATTAAAACGTGCTTGATCCAACAATCAATTAACCAGGGATTATTCAATGATTAATCTCTGATCCTTCAAGAATAAATTTTTATACGGGAAAATCAAATGTAACACCCAGATTTCCTACTTAAAAACTTAATAAATTAGATTTCCTTTAAAATGCATTTATAATTGCTAATTAACTTCTTTAGTCCCAATTAAATAACTTCTGAACGATACCCTGCAAAATGTGGCGCCAAAAGATATATTCGTTCCGTAAGACCCTCCATAAAATGTAAATGCAAAACCAAGTACATTTAGTCCATATGCCAAGCATATTGGTTCGAGTAGGATGGGCAAAAACGATGCAACGTTGAGGAGCGGCAACAACAAGTGCCCCGTGTGCCTTATACCGTATCCCCTGTCCCTATCCCTGTTCCCGGCATGTTTGCCTGCATCCTGCTGCGAGTACTTCAGTCTCCTGATTGTCTGCACAAGGATATGCCAGGAGTGCTCATGTCTGTGTGTGTGTGTGCTGGCAAGGCAGCTCACTCACGCAGTTCAGATCCATGAAAGGCACAAACTGCTCGACCCTGCAATCCGCACATATTCGTCTGCTAAACCGAATAAATGTGAAGCCGGAGTCCATATTCTTGTGTGGCATGTCCACGTCCAGGCAGCAGGAATCAACCTAGGCCGGGTAAGCGGGTCGGTCGGAGGAAAGAAGAAGAACCAGACACCAAGGATCTCATAGAGGAATGCTTAGTACACACAAAAAGGTCCGAGACCTTCTCTACGCTTCAGCCATTACCAAAATGAAAAGTTGCAACAGAATGTGGCAGGAAAGAAGCATGTGTTTTATAGCTGTGCTGATGATCCAATGTGCTTCCTAAAGTTCCAATAAAACCTATTCCAC
Organism: Drosophila mauritiana; assembly: GCF_004382145.1. Lineage (NCBI taxonomy): Eukaryota > Metazoa > Arthropoda > Insecta > Diptera > Drosophilidae > Drosophila > Drosophila mauritiana. The sequence goes on along the minus strand of NC_046668.1, from coordinate 20,031,524 downwards.
TTCGATTATATTATTTACATATAAACTAGTGATTTATAAGTATATCACTTTTGTTAGAATTTGGGATTTACTTGTCTTGGTAGTGATTTAATAAATGGGCATCTTATGCCCAAGAGGGTGATATTAGTAGCGAACAAATGAAGATGGCAGTTCTGGACCTGAACACCCCGTAGAGCATCCATCCTTCGATCGGATGGCACATCCAAGTACATACGCATGCAGGCTCGTTATATCCACATCCTGTCAAATGTGCGCCTCATGCGTACCCATTTCGATGAAGCGTCGCCAGTTCGTTCGGCTCGTTAGCTGGTTCGTTTTTGCATACTCCTCCCGATGAGCGGCTGCCCCTCATCCGCAGCCACTCCTGGCCGACAATTGCCACCACCGAAAGGCGGCGTCAGTAGCGTCGGTCCGCCGACTGCAGCCCGCTTGGGTATCAAAACCGAAAACGAAACCAACACCGAGCCATAACATCAGAGCCCACCCAGCACCCCACTCCACCCCACCATCCCCCGGCGATGTCATCCGTCGGCCGGGCCGTTGGCTTCATACCATGGCTATGGGTATGGCTATGGCTATGGCTACACAGACACACGGCTGAAATGAGACGACAAACAACCATAATAATCGACCGACCCACTGGCACCGTGGGACCAATGGGCCAAGCGGAATATGTCCATTTCTGGATCTTGAAATTATGCTATATTTTCCGGATATCGGTACACGCCAAAAGATATATTTTGTGTATCCTGCAAAGCAACCCCTTTTTAGGCACCCCAAATGCTTTTGGATTGAGGTCAATGATCTGTAAAATACGTTACCTTGTTAGTCCCATCAACGGATACAGTTGCAACACATTTCTGAAAGATATTTGCATATTACCCTTGATCCCTTAATATCGATGTTCCTAATCCTGTTTGGTTAAAAAAGGGAGTGACAAAATAACAAAATGCTGCGATCCTCCAATGAACTTATGGAACTAACTATTATAAACTATGTAACTTGCTAGCTCGTATCTCAGGGTTACCACATATCTTATCTTAAGGATTTTCAAATAAATGTCATTTACTAAGCCATATTTTACCACTACGAAATTATCAGTGGCAATTGCAAATCTGAAATCTGGTTAATCCGCTGAGCGATTCATCGTTAGACGCACTCAGATTGTCCCACTGCATTTTCGCATACCCTACACCCAAACGAATCGGGTTCTTTGGTTTCGTGCGTTGTTTGCCTTTGCTTCGGACTCGGGCAGATACAGATTCAGATTCAGATTCCGACCGATTCAGATACAGTCGCACACACAGTCGCGTATGTGGAACGACCGCCTCAGTCCCTCAGCCCCTCTCCCTGGCACCCTCAGCCCCGTCTCGCTCGCACCGACTCCCCTTCAGAGACTCGTTCGGTTCGTATTTTCGTATTTAGCTGTAGCTACAGCCGTGCTGTACTGCGGTCTATAGAGCGAGATACTGGTGCACGAAAAACAGGCGGGACTGGTCGACTCGAAGAGTCCCCTTTTTCCTCGCCGAAATTTCGGCCAGTTTTCTCGATTAGATAAGGCCCTTTGGAACAGCACTCTGATGTCATTTCGTCCATGTATGATTGTTGTAATTTTGAGGCCGTTTCTTATCTGTCTTATCTACTTGCTTACAATTTATTAATTTATTCATTTCATTAAGTTTTATTTTAAAGAAATTTTTTTTTAATATTTTTATTTTTTTTTTAAAAGATTCATAATAAAAGAATTCTGTGATCGAATAGGAAATTTTTATTTATACGATTCTGCTGTTTATGTAGCAAGTTATGATCCAAATTGATTTACGAAAATAATAAAGTTAATTTAAAAAAAGAAAATATACGAATTTGCATACACTAAACATTTTGCATTGTTTACAAATTATTTTTCTTATTCAAAGCGCTTATCGCATTTGTTTTTTGTTGTTTTTATGAAAATCACAGCCCTGCAATTATTTTAAAAAACTTTAATTAATTTAGTATAAGCAAAAGTTTTAAATAATAATAATAATAAATTCAATTAATACATTATCCATTTTGAATTTCTATATAACAAAATTATCACCCGTATGATTTGTATTTCCTAAGCACTTTCTCATACTTGTACACTGCAGGTTTTATTTTCCAAGTTCTTGACGAAAAAGATCTAAATTGCAAATTTCCTTAATTAAATATAGAATTATTTAAATGCCATTGGGTTGCTTGATGTCTTTCCAATACTTCCACATACCCCGAATGCTTGATTTTAGTTAAAAATAATAAATTGTTTAACTAAAAACGTAGGATACTACTAATATTTTAAGTATTATTTGCAGAAAATGTCCTAAAAAGCGCATATTTAAATAAAATATTTAAATTTTTTGAATGCCAGTCGAAGGATTGATGCTTTCCCGAAATTCCCGCATACCCAGTACACCCCATGTTAGTGATAAAACCATCCAAAATTCAACTGAAAAGCGGACATTATATGTCGAATGAGCCTGCCCAAAGCGAACCACAGGCCAGTCAGGCCAAACCAAGGTACCAAGACCAGGCGGCCATGTTCAATGCTTTGACTCTGCGCTCTTGCCGTTCCGTTGATACCTCCACCTCCAGCTCCTCCTCGTCCGCCTCCTGTTCCGTCCATCTGCTCTGCTCTGGCGTGCTGTGTGTTCATATAACGAACGAACGAACCCAGCAGAGCCAAAGCAAAAACCCACACACTCGCACACTCGCCAGCCAGGCCAGATACACACCGATAGTGAAACGTTCTGTATCTGTGAGTGCCAGTGTGCCTGTGCCAGCAGCGAGCGGCGAGCGCTACACAGACACACAGATACTCGGCACGCACACAGCGAAACGGCAGCAGTTTGCCTGCGTTTGCGTCGTACTCGAGCTATATGGCGTATGGCCGTATGGCTCTGGGCTCTGGCATTCACTCTACGCTGTGTATTTCATATTGCAAAGGCAAAAGCTGTACTACGTACGCTCAAGCGACTGACTTGGGCATTCAGTGCAAAGAAAATTTTATACAGTGAACAGAGCAGCAACTGAACCAAAATCGAGCAGATTTTACCGATTTGCCGCAATTAAAACGCAAATTACGCGACTTTTTCGTACGGGTGAGTGTCAAGTGCTTCACTACGATTGATTCGTTATTGTCTAGCCTAAATTATCTGGCCAAATAATAACGCCACCGTGGCCGTTTATTATATAAATTTTGCTAAATAAACGAAACGACCCAATTTTTTGGTGCTACGGCGTGGGCCATACACTCTACTACTTACTACTTGGGCCCACATAGAGCCACATTGCTTTCGCCTTTTGGTTAGGTGGCTTTAGCTTTCGTCCACATCGTGCTCGTATTGAATTGAAATTTTGAATGGAGGGCGCGCGCGAAATATTGACGGTTATTTTTTGAAATGCAGACGCGTCGGGTGTGCGAGCTGATTGGCTTAGCTGATTACTCAATCGATTTAAATGTAAATGTCGAATCAATATTGTAGGTTAAATATATTCTGGAAATGGCCAAATCTTTACATTGGCCAGCGGATTTATTAACAACTGAATGATGGCCAAAGGGCAGTGGCAATGGCGATGGCGATGTGTAATTGGAAGTGCTGAAATAGGAGTGCTTTATTTTTTAATTTTTGCGGGACGAGGTGGGCGGTACAGGTGGGTGGTGGCAGTGACGACGTTTTGGACGAGCTCTGGGGTATTAAATGGGTCGGTCAGGGGGGGAGGGGGAGGTGGGGTGTGCGGAGAGGGGAAAGCGGCGCCGCCAAATACTACTGGCAATTCGTTCTCACAGCTCCATGCTTTTTATATGAACAAACAGGGTACAGTCGCGGCAAAAATAGTCGGAACATGCGCGTCTCATTAAATTTTAGGGTGCTTGCTTCGAGATAAACAATGGTAGGGTTCGTACCGAGGGTGCAATCAAAAGAAAATAATTTTAATTTTTTAAAATTAAAATAAAAAAAACTTTTATTCTCTGGCAGATTTAAAATATTGTTTTGTAAGCCTCGTAGAGGTATCTTAATTTCTTGTAAAACTCCAAAGCATGCACTTTCAATATTCCGTGCCTGTACTGTGCATGCGCTGTTCCTCTAATTGGAGGGCCCGCCAGTGTGCGACCACGCAAATGAGTCGCCTCGCGTGAGCCGTGCACACCCGAAGGCCCGCCACTGTGCGCATACAGTCGCCTACCCCCGATGTGCCCTGCTTGTTGGTTGGCTGGCCGGGTTGCTCGCCTCTCAGATACAGATACTTTTGCTTTGGCCTGCCTGTACGTACGTACTCCGTGCTATTTGATGGTCTCGCTGTTCGTCGTTCGTCGCCGTTGCTGCCTTGCTTTTGCTTTTGCTTCTGCTGTGCTGTGCTGTGCCGTGCTGTGCTGTGTGTGCTGTGTATGCCCCCTCTCTCTCTGCCGCTCGCCTCTATGTGTGTTTCTGTTTCGGTTTCGGTTCGGTTTGGTTGGGTTTCTGTGTAGCTCGTATGTATGGCCATTGCCTGGTACAGCTGCTTCAGTTGAATTTCAGTTCAGTTCGCTTGCCTATAGACGCTCGCAGTAGCAGTAGCAGGCAGGCAGCCAGCCCAGTACATTTTGTTCGGTTTCAGTCTCAGTTCAGTTCGTGCAAGGCAATTTTCACAGGCAGCAGAGCCCAGTATCCACTATCCAGTATTCAGTATCCAGTATACAGTATCCAGTACAAGTATCTGAACCACGTTCCGGGCCAAGAAGAGTGGAGCAGAAGCAGAAGCACAGCGACAAGGCAAAGTACGTACGTAGATATGGGCATTTTTCATACGATTTTTGCACTTTGCTGGCCAAGAGCGCATTTACACTCGTCGTCAAATTAGTCGGCCAAGCATTAATCTTCGACTCAAGTGAAATCATGTGCGCGCAAATATATTTATTCGGTTATGTATTTACCTAATTAACCGCCGTTTACAAGGCTTCGGTTGGGTTTTTAGGCCTCTGAATGAATTTCAATCATGTGCTAGCTGATAGTTTGCAGTGCGTTTTCGTATTTAAATAATTAATCACAACTAATGGCTGTTTCGTGATGAAATTACTATCTGGTTTATAATTGAGAACAATTAGCTGAAAATGAGTGCGATATTCGCTTTGGTTTTATGTTACAAGAATTGAAAAACAATTTTTTTAGTTTTCTTTCGACTTTAGTGCGAAAACGAACTTATAGATAAAGCTAAAAGTTTAATTGATTAAATCGACGCTGACATGCAAATTAATGCTGATATGTGAGGTAGATTGATTTAACCACAATTATATTGAGTTAGTCAGTGTTTTGCAGGGTGAATGTGAAAATGCTGATTGCAGCTTTTAAGCGATTGGCTTAATAATTTGTTAGTTTTATTTTATTCAAAATTAAATTCATAACAAGTGGCTTACCTAAATATTTTTGGAAATAACACACTGCAAGAAACGAATTAGGCGCTTATACTAATTTTTTCTGATATATTTTGCAAGTGCATACTCCGATCAAGGTTCGGTTTGGCCAGTGTAGTTTGTTGCTGTCTGCGGAGCGTTCCCCAGTGCAAGTCACTTTCAGTCGCACCTGCTTGTTGGGGGCTCTTGGTTTCTGATCGGCTTTGGGTCTCGCCTTCGGGAATTGGCCACCCGCTGTCCACCCACCTGTCGCCATCTGCGGCTTCTCTGGGCCTGAGCCCTTTTGCCTTGCCTTTTGCACTTTTCCACTTGGTCCTGCAAGGCTAATCCTGTTTTTCCGCAGTAGTCAGGCGGGACTTTTGCTTTTCTCGCTGCTTATCGCATGATTAATTCGCGTTTAATGCTTGCCATGTTCAGGATCCTCGCTGAGCCTGCTGTATCTGGACGCCCATTTAGCCAATTTTGACCTATTTTAACTGGTAATTTGATTGCTATTTGCCGAATCAGTTTGTTTTTTCTTCCGCGTGCCTGTCTTGTTGTTATTTTCTAGCGCTTTGCGTGCTGCACTCTCGAGTGCAGACTAAAAATGGCGCCAAAAGTTTTGTTATTCAGTCCCCCCACTGCTCACACAAGCAGAAAAATAAAAACCAACACACCGATAAGGAGAGAGCGGGCGAGCGCGAAGCTCTTTTCGCGCCACTTTTGCGCTGGTTCAAGTTCCTAATCGAATACGACTACGGGCTAATCTTACGCAGATAGCGGTCGTTGTTTTGATGTCCCTCAAAGTCACCCACCGACGATCATACCCACTTTTCTCAGATTTGAGATATCACATTGTGTTCAGCGCTATCGCTAGAACTAGACCTCCAAAAGTTTACTACTTTTATGCTCCTTACTTACGCTTTTATTGTCATTTTGGCATCTATGCATCATAATTTTGAGATTTGAGCTGAAAGGTTTTAATCATCGAAATATTTTGGGAAGAATGAATCCTGCTGATGCAACGAATAACATGAATAATTGATGAACATAACCATAGCGCCATCTAGCGTTCCACTTTCAATCAGCTTCGCTATCATATTGACCTACCTACCCTTTGATTTGTGCCACGACTGTACCGTACACTGAGCGAAACCGGCGAGACAGAAGGCAGGAAGGCCCATTAACCGAGTGCATTACGTGCCTTATGTATCCGCTCGTTTAAAAGTCACCACTGTGCGTTCCACGCTCTCCAAGCGAAAAACACATAGAGGCCATCCAGTGCGCAAATCCCTGGGAAAGTATCTACCCTAAAATGCCGGTTCTGCGCACAAGCTTCCTGCTGCAGGCAAGCCAATACTTCGTTGGGTTCTGCTGGGCGGTTTGGGTGGTTTCGGATGGACTCGGTGGTTCGGTGGCACGGTGGTTGCTATTTGGACTGGTGGTGCTGCACGGAAAGTCTCTCCTTCGGCCGGGTGGCATTAAAAACACACGCCATAAACACATAGAGCCGACCAGATAAGCGTTGTCAGTTGTCTCTCAGTTGACGTCAACGCCGCTGCCTCATTTGCTGCTTCAGTCGCTGCCGCTGCTGGTGGCGCTGTCGAAGCCGCTGCCTCTGTCGACGTACTGCTTTTCAATTTCAGATCGGCAAAATGACAGTTGTGCCGTATTTTCCACTGAAAAGGATTTGCGTTTTTTCCAGCTCCTTATTTTGTATTCCGTTTAATATGCTTTGTGCGCCTTTTGTGTGGGTTCTGTTTGTCGTTAGTCTGGGGCTTCATTATGCCACATGCACAAGGGGGCGGCCGCAACACGCTGCGTATGCGTAATGTGCCATGTTGCCAACGCTGCGTATGCGTAATGCCGCTAAATAATGGAACAACACGAATGCGTTGCCAGTCAACCATCGACATTATGAGTCCAACTTATGAAAAATTACTATTTTAGTTGTATCATGAAATTCATCATGTAGTTATCGTTATCCTTTAGGAGAATGTATTAAAATATTTTTATGTGCAAAATTGTAAATGTTTTAGGGTAAATCAAGTACAGTATTTATGCTTTCGCAGTGCAGAACAACAGATACAGATATGTATATTTACGCAACCAACTATGCACATACACTCGCACCAATGGGAAATGGTTTTCGCTTTCGATTTTCTAGGTGGACCCCCACTTGGAAAGGAATATATATATTTATATACGTATATACGGTATTGAGGGGGAGAATATGTAGGTAGGTGGCATCCTGGCTGCATCACGTGTTGCCGCAATATGCGAAGCCTCGCCAGGCATCATCCGTCTATCTGGTGGATGCGTGTATCTGTGTATCTGTGTCCGCGTTGAACTAGCAACAATTTTGCCGCCGTTTTCCTGTTGCTCCCGGACACAGGATACGCAGATACGAATGTGTATGTATGATGATGCATCTGCGTCGGTGGAGGGTGGAGTGGGAATATCCCCCGGCCGTTGGCAAAACGATGGTGTTGTGCAATCTGCAATGTGCGATGGCGGCTGCCTGATTGATGCGCCACTCGTCCAGCCACCTTCTGCCTCCCACTTGACTCCTCAGGCCGCAGATTCCTTCGCTTTCGAGTCGTTTGTTAACCCAATTCACGTCGTTATGCTCCTCCGTCTGCAGCAACCAACCGTCGTCACCCCTTTGCCCTGCCCCCGCTCCGATGGCGACGTCGATGTGGATGTGGATGTCGATGTCGATGTCTCGTTGTCGTGCATTTTGCGCTGAATTCCTGGATTTGGGTCAAGTGCATGGCAGCCCATGGCTCATGGCTGTTGTTTTGGGGGGCAGAGTGTCGTCGTCATCGTTGTCGCCTCATTTGCATGCCCATCTCCCAGCTGATTTGCTAAGGCGCACGGGCTCTTTAAAGTCCGGTGCAAAAAGTCACTCCATGTGGCCATTGACCTCTGTGTTATATAAATGCAAGGCTTATATGGTGGGCCATCACTGTACATATGTACAAGAAATCGACACCCGCAATTAATTGGAAATATTGCTGCCATAAATAGCCATTATGTGGGGGGGTTATATAAAGCCGCAAGGATTATGTATCAAAAGTATTTCATTTACGTTGGCATCTGGGCGGCAGAAAGGGGCGGGGCAAAAGCCAGGGGTCGTTTGACCGCGACCGGCATATTTAATTAATGCCTGTTTGCCCATAGCCCAAAATGCAATTATTGAATATTCAATCGGCTGAGTCAGGAGCAAAAGAAAAACATATGCAGGTGTCTGTGATTCAAATTAAGCGCATTTATTCTTTTGCTCCTGGGCGTTTTAAATTAGGATTTTAAATGAGTAACAGATCAACTAGTTTTCTTCTTATCAAGTTTAATTTTGATTTTAATGAATATTTTCTGTCGTTTCAGCTGCTTAAGTGCTCAGCCTTTATATATTCCTCGAGAGAAGTCAAATTAAACCAGAAAAATGAGTGGAGATCGCCCGAAACGTCCCCTTTCCGCCTACATGCTGTGGCTCAACGAGACCCGCGAACAGATCAAGAAGGATAATCCCGGCAGCAAGGTGACAGACATCGCCAAGCGGGGCGGAGAACTCTGGCGCGGACTGAAGGATAAGACCGTAAGTGGAGACAATCGGCAATACTGTTAACTGATTACTAATTGCTGGGCATTTTCGCAACCTTTCGCAGGAGTGGGAGCAGAAGGCCATCAAAATGAAGGAGGAGTACAACAAGGCGGTGAAGGAGTACGAGGCCAATGGCGGTACCGATTCCGGTGCGCCCAAGAAGCGAAAGAAGGCGGCCGCCAAGCCCGCCAAGAAGGCCAAGAAGAAAGAGTCCTCCGAGGAGGAGGAGGAGGACGAGAGCGAGTAGACGGTTGCATCCATCGCAATGGGCAACGTTTTTCTGCATAAGTTTTAAAATACATTTTATTAATGTAATTTTTTAAGTGACAAAAAAAACCCACAAAATGAAAACCAAGAAAAAAACCTAATTAAAAACCAAAAAAAAAATATGAAAAAAAAACAAAGAAAAACCGAATTAAGACCTTAAATCTTTAAATACGCACTAAATCCATAAACATGCGAACACACACACACGGATACACACATACACATGCCAACACACAGCATAAACCATAAAGACTAAGTTAAAGATGTGAAGGATCACACACACATTCTTTCCAGTCATCTGTTCTTTATATTCTAGGTTTGTACGTATAAATGTATCTATATGTATGACACTCCTCCCAAACACATACAGCCCACTGCCCCCAATGGGGGGATTCCCCGCGCCCCCTTTAGCCACTTTCGATCGCGTCAAGTTATTTGAATTTTGAGTCCCTCGATTCGAGAGCAAAAAGTTATATATATATACATACATTTTAAACCGTATACATAAATATATATTTAAATATATATTATGTAATTTAAAAAGGAAAACAAAAAACAATATTACAAATATGTAATTGTGAATGTAGAGCTGAATGGAATATTTAAAAAAAAATATATAAAAATTCTGAAAACTCAAAATATTTGATGGCATTTACTTCAGTGTTTTGGGAACTGGAACTCAGGTTTATTGAAAGCTAAAAGTAAATAATTATTTAAATATGATATGTTAGGTGTGATTTTAATGGGCTTAAGTATTTGAGCAGAGTTTTGATCGTTCTGGAAAACATTCGCTCTATGAAAGCTTTTAAAGTTTGGTTTAGTTTCAATAGCTTTCGCACCACTGTATCTGAATGAAGCAAAGAGCGCCTGCGTCAAAATTGTTTGGACTAACTAAACAAATGTACCGCGCTTCGCTGACCAGTTTATCCTCCTCTGCATCGACGGCTGGTGACTGTCTGTCCAGGATAGAGGTCCTTCGCCGAATAAATAAGTTTAGCCTAAAAGTAGTGAAAGTAAGTTTACAGCTAGTGCTAGCGACACAACTCAGAAGGCAGTTAAATAAGAGCAAACACTTTAGTGTCAATTAAATACCTGTAGAGGTCCAGGTGAACTTTTCCCCAATTTTCAACCACCTGTTGGCTCTTCTTATCAGCACCCAAAGAAAAGCCAACAATGGGAGCACGAATGTCGCACCACAAGTTGCAACAGCTGGAAAAATCAATAGTGCGTAGAGCGTATGAACAGGCAAAATGAATAAGCTGAGTAGATAACACACGATGGGGTCAAGTGCACTGCGATTTGCGTGTCCACTCAGCGCACATTAATCATACGCCGTGTGCAACACGCACCAGGCTAAACTCGTTTCTTTCCCCTGCTTAATTACAGGCTAACGACCCTGAACTCTTCGCTGACACTGAACTTGTCCGCTGGCAGGTCGGTCAACACAATGGCCAGCATGGCACGTTTTCGAAAGGTAAGCTATGGCCCATCCTATATAGTATATATATTTTTAGGACAATATATATCCTTGTGACTGATGCAAATGATTCTTGAATGGTATTCTCAGTCTAATGTATACTAAACTCAGTTCAAAATAGGAAGAGCTGAGAAGGAAATCATATTATTTAAACTTCATGGAATCCTTAGAGAGATTATTTAGCTTTATATATTACTTATGAGTATATAGTTTTGTTTATTATTAGGGTTATTAGATGTATTATGTTTATAACTTATTGCCCTTTTGTTGATAGTAAAGCACAGAAGATATATTTACTGTGACCTTAACTTCGAATATAATCAACTTGCGAAGTTGAATGTCCCTAGGCAGGACTTCCGTTCAAGGATCTTGAAAGTAGAGTCCACGACCCTTTGGGTTCATACTTCTTCGGCTTCCACAATATAGTTCGATGCCTGATAGTTCGATGGATGAGCTTGTGGCGTTACAGCGACTCCAAGCCGCCGTTGTGCGGGTGTCTCCACTAATTACCATGCGAATCACACACACTGTCCCCCGTTTTTGTTGTTTTTATTGCACTTGCGTGCTGGTTCGCCTTGTTTTTATTTGCGTGTATTTCTAAAACCGACCCTCAATCGACTGAACGTGCGGCTCCGCTCCATTCGCTCATTTGCAGGTGAATCGCCAAAGTGAGAAGCTCGAACCGGAGGCGAGTGCATCGTTGCTAAAGTCATCCCCGAATATATTGGAGAACTTTGCCTACGACGAGTTTCAGCCAATACAAACGAATCACCCGCTTCTTAAGCGGATGGCCACCACACCCGTCGCCCAATCCGGCTCCCAGAGCAGCTCCTCTTCCACTTCGTCTTCGCGCAAGGAGCCCAAGTTCTGCGACACCCTGGAGCGACATGCCTTCATGCGGAATGTCATTAACCAGCAGCCGGAGAGCACCCGCCGCTACTCGAGTCCGGGCGAAAAGGAGGCCCAGGTGCGGCGCAGCCTGGAGGAGATCACCAAGGATCTGAAGGAGATCGAGCAGTTCGTTAGTGCCACCGAGGAGCTCATGCAAAGGGAAAAGGAACAGGAGCAGATGATGTACTCCAACAAGGAGAATAAGTGCCCGAGTCCGGTGAAGAGGGTTACCTATAAAATTAATGCCTACAAGGCGCCGCCTCGAAGACATCGTCCTGGAAGTCCACGGTTCTACCACTCCAGATTGTACTTTAGGAATGGTAAAATTGGATGTGTCGACTCCACGGAGCATCAGAACAATGTGGGCGCCACTCATGCTCTGGTCAAGCACATACTGCACCATGAGAAGCCCCTAGTGAGTCCGGATAGTGTGAGGAGAGTGCTCGAGCAGGAGAGCTTCGAAATGGTTCCGCTACCAGGAGCTGTTCCTGAGATCGTACCCGATCCGATTGCCATTCAGCGGGCGGAGGAGCTGGCCGCAGCCACAGGCCAAGTGGTTTTGCCCAAGGAGGAAGAGGAGGAAAAGAACTCACCACTGCATCAAGTGGAATCCCAACCAGACGTTGACGAGGACGAACAGGATGTGCAGATCTGTTACAACGAATCGCCGGAACTTCAAAATGAAGATCGAAATGAGCGAACCCAGAGGACACCCTCAATAAACGAGAGCGAGATAGTGGCTGTCGATGAACCGGACACGGAAATGAACTCGGATGTGGATCACCGCAAGCCAAGCAGCGCTGGTAGCTTGGACTCCCAGGGTCAGCAGTTCCTCCGCGATCAGGTTCGTCATCTGGTTCGTCGCTTTACAGCCAGAGCCAACAAGGTGAAGTCCCGGATCGAGCTGCCTCCGACTCCTTCGTCCAGCAGCACGGTCAGTTCACCATCTCCGCCTCCGACCAAGAGTCTGCATCCTTCTCCGCAGCACAAGGTGCGTCTGGTGCCGGCTGGTCAATCACCCCATCGTGGAAGACTCTTCGAAGCGGACACTCCAAGGTCCAATGTGTGGCTCTGCTCCAGTTTGTGCGGCGCCAACAATGATGAGCGAACCCTGGATCCCCAGGGCAAGATCTATATCTCCTGGCTATGCGTTGTATCGCTATCGTTCCTCTACAACGCCTGGGTAATCCCGCTGCGTGCCTCGTTTCCCTTTCAAACCAAGGAGAACACCAATATCTGGCTGGCCTGTGACTTTTGCGCTGACATCATATACCTACTGGATGTGGTCTTCTTTAAACATCGGGTTATGTACCTCTTTGAGGGATTCTGGGTGAAAAACAAGAACCTCACCAGAAAGAACTACATGCGAAAACTGCAGTTTAAGGTGAGTTAACTTACATTTTCGTTTAGAATCGTACAACTTAACTTAAAATGTTCCAGCTGGATCTCCTGGCCCTTCTTCCGCTGGAGCTATTATACTTTAAACTGGGAACACAGGCGGTTTGGTTGCGTTTTCCTCGGTTCTTCAAGATTCAAAGCTTCTGGGAAGTGTTTCGCCTTTTGGATCGAGTTATATCCTCTCCACATTTCGTAAGATATATTAACAACTTAAACTATGCCTTGTTACTAAACTATATTCTAGGTTCGAGTGGCCAAAACCCTAACCTACATGCTCTACATGATCCACATCACGGCTGCTCTGTACTACGCCTATAGTGACTACCAGGGTCTGGGACAGAATCGTTGGGTCTTCAGCGGCAAAGGGCATCCCTATGTAAGGTGCTTTGCTTTTGCCACCAAGACGGCAACTTCGATAGGCAAAAATCCCAAACCGGAACGGCAGGGAGAGTACGTCTTCATGACGGTGGCCTGGCTAATGGGCGTCTTTGTGTTCGCTCTGCTCATTGGTCAGATCAGGGACATCATCTCGACAGCCACTCGGAACAAGCACGAGTATCGCCAGCTGGAGGATGAGACACTGGAGTACATGCGACGCCTCAATCTCTCCCAGGAGGTGCAGTCGAGGGTCAAAATGTGGTTCCAGTTTACATGGGAGCAGCAGCGCACTTTGGGTTTGTACCCTTCTAGTACATGTTACATGCAATATCTAATTAAGATAAAATTCTGCAGATGAATCCAACATATTGGATGCTTTGCCCATCAATTTGAAAACCGATATCGCCATCTCCGTGCACATCCAAACGCTCTCCAAGGTCCAACTCTTTGCTGATTGCGAGGAGGCCCTACTCAGAGATCTGGTTCTAAAACTAAGGGCAGTCACATTTCTGCCTGGGGATTTCGTTTGCCGCAAAGGCGAAGTGGGCAGAGAGATGTATATTGTGAAACTGGGACAGGTTCAAGTGATGGGTGGTCCTAGTAGCGATGTAGTGCTGGCCACTCTAACCGAAGGTTCCGTGTTCGGTGAGATCAGTCTGCTGGGAATTAATGGAGCCGATCGCAGAACAGCAGATGTCCGATCCAAGGGCTACTCCAACCTGTTCGTGCTGTCCAAATCGGATTTAAACGAGGTCATAGCTTACTATCCTACGGCCCAGGCGATCCTCAAGAAGCGTGCTCGTCAGCTAATGCGGAAAAATGCAGCCAGGGAGCGGGAAGAGGAGCGAGAACGAGCACGCAGCGCCCTTCAGGCAGATGTGGTTATCGGTAATCCCAAAACACCGGAGACGGCGCCCAAGCTTCTGCAGACAGTTATCCAGGCGCTGCCGTTTGAATCGCCCGCCGTGGTGCTCATCACGAGAGGTTCGAAGAGGATGCGCCGCAAGCGCCAGTCCGTACAGATGGAGACCATTGTGGAGCCCAAGATGGAGGTCACAGGCGTCGCCGAGTCGCAGGATCAAAAGGGTTTAAAGCCGGGGCGATGTTCGCCAGATTTGCTATCTTCCATACAGCAAGAGCTGAAGTCTAAGCACAAGTTTATCAACCTCACGGACTCGGAGAAGGCGCTGATCAGCCAATCGGCAAACAATTCCCTGGAGGACGTGAAGGTGGTGGATCTCTAAGATTTCATAGCCAATTCCATATTATTTGTCTAACTATTATAACAAAATATTCTGCGATATAAACTCTGTGTGCATAACGACATGTGTAGTTAACTATTTACTCGGCTGAAAGGCAGATAACACCGCTTCCACAATTGTGGGAACCTCGGCCATGGCGCCGTTTCCAGTATCACCGCACATTAGAGTCTTGGATATGCAGGGTATCTCCTTGTAGCCCCAACTGGTCAACTTGTCGATCTGCTCCCGAGTGATTGGATGGTCGTACATACGGGTATTCATCGCAGGTGCAAAGAGCAGCGGCTTCTCAAGGTCCCAAGCCCGCACAACACACATGACGATATTATCGCAAATCCCCTGTCATAAACAAAGATACTGAAATATTCTTGTGGCTAAAATGTCGACCTAAACTTACGGTGGCCATTTTGGACAGTGAATTTGCGCTGAGGGGGGCTATCACCAGCAAATCCGCCCACTTGCCTAAGTCTATGTGAAGTACAGGATCTCCTCGCTTGTTCCAGGTGATCCACTCGTCGCGATTGTGGTAAATGGGTACTACAATATATAAAGTAGAGTTCGTTAAAGTTAACAAATACCCCTAAATTGCCAAAGATGTATACAACCTACCATTTTCGGGAATTTGCTCCAGTTCAAAGAAGTGCTTGGCTGCTTCGGTAATAAGTACTTTCAGGTGGAACTTGAAGGGCAGGCGCTCGTCGGAGAGCTCCCGGATTAACTGGGCTAACTTAATGGTGGCCACACTGCCGGTGGCCGCTATCATCACATTACGTTCGGGCTTCATGGCTCACAATGCCGGCTATTGCTTCTGCTCCTCCGGTGCTTTTTGATCGGTCTTGGAACTCTGGTCGTGAAAGCCCAACTTGGACCACTCGGTTTTCTCCATAAGATTGTTGTCCATGCGGCAGGCCAGATAGTTCTGGGCGTCCTGGCGGCACTGGCTCGTATCCTGGGCGTTCTTGCGCAAACAACTGGCGTAAAGGAGGAATTGCTTCTTGCAGAGACCTTCGTGGTCCAGAGGAAAGGAACCCCTCTCGGGCGGCGTGGGCACGAACTTCTTCTGGCTGTAGATCTGCGAAGTCATTTGTGAGTAGCTCTGCGCGCTTCTTATCTTAATTCATTGATAAAATATGACTTCAAATTACGAAATAATTGTGTAAACAGCACGTCAGTGTGACCAGAGGATATTGATAACCACAAATTGGAAAATACTTGGAGTTACAAAGATCACTTTCAAATCTTATATGAATTTAGATTTTGGGAATCATATAAGAAAATAAAATTAATAAGGTTTCATGTTATAAAAATAATCTTAAATATGCTACAGCATTAAATACACATAATGTTAATTATAAGACTTTGATATAACTTACATGTTGCATTAGGATTTAGCATAGTTTAATAATATTAAAACCATTGACAAACATATAAAGTAATCAGTAATCCACAAAACAAATCAACCTAGCAATACAGATTCACTCTGATTCCGAACCGATTCAAATCACAGTTTCTCAATACAGTGACTTCGATTGGAAGGAGTACCCCTACGTGACAGCTGTCACACGTGCCAGTGATAAAAAATCCCGCACACCTTCCAACGGAACGCGTTAGTGTGTCGTTTTTTCGTAGCAGGCTATGTCGTTGGGCAACGCAGGGCGAATTGCTGTCTGTTGGTTTGTAGAAAAATCTTGTTTAGTTACACACACTTAGCTTTACTACATGGTGTTTGAAAATCCCGAAACAGGACTGTTCTGACCGTGGGTGGCGTCTACGCATTTGTGCTGTCAAAGAGATCCGTTGAGAACCGGCGTTACGAGAGCATGCGAGTGCGTGAGCGCATGAGGAAGGCAAACCAAGGGGATTACGACTCAAGCGCAGCATCGGACAGGCGATTCGACTACTAAAGGGGCAGCACCCAGTACCTAGAACCCATCAGTAACACACCCACACCACGATGGCACTGCCCCAGATCAGCACCGCCGACCAGGCCAAGCTGCAGCTGATGCAGGAGATGGAGATCGAAATGATGTCCGATTTATATAACCGCATGACGAACGCTTGCCACAAGAAGTGCATTCCGCCGCGCTACTCCGAGTCGGAGTTGGGTGAGTACCATAGAAAGCTGCATCTAGTTCGCAGCTTTTCTAGCCTATGCAATCCAGGTTTCTCTTTGATTCGATTGATGAAATTCTAATAGAAATCTTGAAACTTGTACCACAATTATCATATGTATGCACCCTACAGGCAAAGGCGAGATGGTGTGCATCGATCGTTGTGTGGCCAAATACCTGGACATTCACGAGAAGATCGGCAAGAAGCTGACGGCCATGTCCATGCAGGACGAGGAGCTGATGAAGAAGATGTCTAGTTAACCTGGCACCCATTAACCCACATTTCCGCTTAACCAATGTGCATTTTAGAAGCGCTACGATTGTTAGAGGTACATGTACAAAACACCCAGTTGTAGAAAATAAACCACAGATTTATGTGTGCTACATAATATCAGACCTCGTTGGCACAGATTTATGCATTCAAAAGGTGGTGACAAAGCGCGACATTTCCGGCAGCATGACACTCAGATCCTCGATGCTGTTCTCCAGCGTACTCTCGTCCGTCGAGTCCAGTTCGCTGGTCCGCACGCTGTTCGCCCAGTCGGAGGAGTCTAGATCCTGTCCTGCTCCTCGCTCCTGATCCGCCTGCTGTTCCTGGGCGTTCAGGCTAGCCCGACTGGCGAGACCATCGCAAATATCGGCGGGATCTGACGGCAGCTCCACATACAGGTTCGTCTGACGCTGCAAAATTCCGAAAAATTCAACAAAAGAAACACAAAGGTTGACTTGGAGCCTCACCAAAGCCATTAGCTGTAGATCGCGGTGCAGGCTGATGGGATTCTTGGACAAGTTGAGCATGTGAAGAGTGCGCAGCTCCTCCAGTTGTGACCGCGTGGGCATCTCGTCAATACAATTTTCGTTGAGGAAAGCGAACCGCAGCTTCCGCATGGCCATCAGCATCCTGGGCAGCCGCCGCAATCGATTCCCCTTGAGATTCAGATGCACCAAGTTTCCCAGCAACGCCATGGTGAGTGGCACTTCGCTGAGTTCGCAGCCCTCGGCTGTGAGCCAACGAAGGGAGGACAGAGCGCCTATGGCATCGGGCAACTTCTTCAAGGGATTTCCTCGTACGCCCAGCGTCTCGAGGTGTTCACAGTTGCGAATTTCGTTGGGCAGCTCCAGGAGTCCAGTATTATTGCACCAGAAGGTCTCCAGCTGGGTGAGATATCCAAGTTCGGGGGGCAAACTACTAATGCTATTGCAGCTGATGTTGAGAAACTTTAGCCGGACCAAACGACAGATGCAGATCGGAAATTCGTCCAGTTTATTGTAGTCCAACGTGAGGACCTGCAGGCGCATCAAACTACCAATGGAGGATGGAATCTGTGAAGGGATTGCGAGTCTATTATTTCATTGGCTCTCTTGTGCAGCTGCTTTCTCACCTTTGTTAGCTTGTTTTGGTTGAGGAACAGCTTCATCAGCGTCTCGCACTTCTCGATGATGTCCGGAACGTCGGAGATTTGGTAGTGGGACAGATTCAGGGAGAACGCCTTCTTGTATATGGCATCCTCGCAATTGGCCAGCACGTAGTTGTTGCGGAAAAACTGACAAACCTTCTCCATGTCGCCCTTATTAAGTGTTTAATTTTGCAGCACTTGAATTTGGGTTCCAAACTACCTCACAATTATCTGAATACCTACTCTGCTTTTGGCGCTAGTAGCTTAGTTTTCAGGACTCGTATTTTGTAGTTTCGAACTGTTGCCCGATTTGCGCATTTTTTCGTTTGTTTTGAGTGCATATTATATAACGATTCTCAGCGTCTATATATGCACAAAAATCTCTGTTTGCTGCACTCTCTCTGCCTGCCTTCTCTTCCCAAGCTAGTGAACTAAATTTAAAAATTTCTTTTGCTGGGCAAAGGCATGCGCAAAATGCTAGATATTGGCAATAGGAGGGTAGTTCTATTTTAGAATTGGTACATTGTCGCTTGTAATGTTTGTCGCGCAAGGAAAGCTCAACATCTGACATCACCCATTCTCAGCTGCTAATTGGCAAAAGCTCGTCTTTCTATCGGTTCGTATAAATAGATTTTAAATTACGGAGCCGCTCTCAGTTGAAATTGAGCTCAGTGACTGGAAACTGCATCATGAGATCGTATACTTTACTTGTTTGCATAGTGAGCACGCTGTTGTTTGCCGGTAAGTTGAGTGTGGGAACCACTAGAACCGCCAAATCCATTCAACACTCTCTCTGTTTTCCACCAGTGACAAGTGCGCAGCAGAATTATGATGGTAGAAATGGTCCCCATGAGTTCGGCACACCTGGAAACGGCATTTACATTCGGGGTCAGAACGAAGGACCCTACACGGTGCCCGGAGTGGGAGGAACCTTCCAAAACTCACCCTCAAGTGGCCAGCATTCCTACACCGATGAGCACGGAAATACTTACACCCATTCCTCAACGGCAACTGCCACAAATTTGGCCTCTGCACCCTTGGGTTTCAGCTTGGGCGGCGTTCTCGTTTTGCTCATGAGTTTAATAACCATTTAATTGCATGGTCCAAGTGCAAAAGTTCCAATTAATTAATTTAACACATCGTTTTCTAGTTCACTCCCACGAAAATCTAATTCTGCAACTGCATACATGAGAATAACCATTTTCCATCTAAGTATTCTGCACGTTTATTTATTCGCTATTTCTTTTCTTCACCTTATACACAAATTATTTAGCTATTAAACAGAAGTACATCAAATTATAATTGATTTTTTTGAAAAGTGCGCCATTTTAGTTATCGATTGGCAACGACGTAAAGGAGGGATTTAACGTAATAAGTCATATTTGAAACATTGAAATGTGATCTTTAACTAAACCTAAAAATCAAACCAAAGTTAATTATTGTTATAATTATTTTCATTCATATTTCCAATGAATTATTTAAATGCTAAAAACGTAACGAAAAACGTAAGACACAGCCAGCCATCGATAGTTGCGGCAAAATGCAGCGCTGACTTTGCCATTCTCACAAAACGAGCCACAGGTACAACGACGAACGCGGTTGCATTACATTATTATTATTATTATTATATTAATTTCCCGCTTCGTGGGCATGCAATTAAAACCGAAAGTTGAGCCCGTTCAGCAGTCTTGAATTGAGTCAACCTTAATTAATCGGAGTCCACAATAAACCATCTGCAAGATGGACCAAATGCTAAGCCCCAACTTCTCGATTCCGAGCATCGGAACGCCGCTCCACCAGATGGAAGCGGACCAGCAGATAGTGGCCAATCCTGTGTACCATCCTCCGGCTGTATCGCAGGCGGATTCGTTGATGCCGGCACCCGGTTCCAGTTCCGTGCAGCACCAGCAGCAACAACAGCAGTCGGACGCCAGTGGGGGATCCGGTCTCTTTGGCCACGAACCATCGCTTCCGCTGGCGCACAAACAGATGCAGAGTTACCAGCCATCGGCCTCCTATCAGCAACAGCAGCAGCAGCAGCTCCAGAGTCAGGCGCCCGGCGGCGGTGGGAGCACTCCGCAGTCCATGATGCAGCCGCAGACGCCGCAGAGCATGATGGCCCACATGATGCCCATGAGTGAGCGGAGTGTGGGCGGTTCGGGGGCCGGAGGTGGCGGAGATGCCCTGAGCAACATCCACCAGACGATGGGCCCCTCCACGCCGATGACACCAGCCACACCAGGTTCCGCTGATCCCGGTATTGTGCCACAACTTCAGAACATCGTGTCCACGGTTAATCTGTGCTGCAAACTGGACCTCAAGAAAATAGCATTGCATGCGAGAAACGCCGAGTACAATCCTAAGCGATTTGCGGCTGTGATTATGCGAATCCGAGAGCCCCGGACCACCGCCCTGATCTTCAGCTCCGGCAAGATGGTGTGCACGGGGGCAAAGAGTGAGGACGACTCCAGACTGGCAGCGAGAAAGTATGCGCGCATCATCCAAAAGCTCGGTTTTCCTGTAAGACAAGACTTCACATTTCCTATCTCTTCCGGACGAATCTCTCACACTTTCTCCCTTGCAGGCAAAGTTCCTCGACTTTAAGATTCAAAACATGGTCGGCTCCTGCGATGTCAAGTTCCCCATACGCTTGGAAGGCCTGGTGCTGACCCATTGCAACTTCAGCAGCTACGAACCTGAGCTATTTCCCGGCTTAATCTATCGTATGGTGCGACCTCGTATCGTGCTCCTCATCTTCGTGTCCGGAAAGGTGGTACTCACTGGAGCAAAGGTGCGGCAGGAGATCTACGATGCCTTCGACAAGATATTCCCAATTTTAAAGAAGTTCAAGAAGCAGTCATAAATAGGATAGCGCTTTATTAGTTCTGTACGTGTACGTTTTAAGGTCGGTAGTTCTGGAAGTCTGATCATATGAGTAGGAGCAGCCTGGCGAGCAGCTCCGATCGAGAATAAACCACAAAGTAATTTAGCTGTACGGACAGGCTTTTATTTTTTTCCGTTAATTACTATTCGTAAAAATTTAGACGAGGACTATGAACGCGAATGAGGTTCCTACAGGCACTGGGCCATCAGGGCGCCCACATTGTCGAACTCGATCTTCTCCGTAATGTTCTTCGTCTTGATCTTGTCGTCCTGCATGGCCACGATGACGAGTCCCTGGCCCTGGTTCTTCCAGCCGTTGCGCTTGATCCAGCTCTCCAGCGTCGAGTCCTCGATGCCGCCGAGCAGCTCCTTCAGCAGGTCCTTGCGAATAGTCTGGAATGTGGTGCCCACCACATGCGAGACGAACTTGCGAATGGAATCGTGGAAGCCGGCGATGTGGCGGAACATGTTGCGGTTAACCTCGGCCCGCTGCCAGAAGAGGGTGAAGTCCGCCCGCTCCAGTATGTCGGCGAGGTCGATGATTGTCTGCACATTCTCGTCCTTCATCTGCTGGGGCAGCAGCAGGCACTTGGCCATCACGAAGTCCGTGTGCGGCAGGCTGGTCAGCGACTTCAGCAGAATGGTGTACGTGATGTCGAAGTTCAGCATGTGCGGGTTGAACTGGTACAGCTTCAGCACGGCCAGGTTGGCCTCCAGGTCGTAGGTGTTGTTCTTAGCCTGATCCTGCACATAGGATTCCAGTGTTTTCAGATGATCTGGGTTGTAGCTGCGGAAAAAGCGAGGTTATGTTGTTACTACACATCCTAACTCAGTGAATTTGTGCAGTTCTTACCGCTCGATGCAGCCCAGCATCTCCTGGATGGTCTGGCTCTGGCCGTTTTCCATTTTCACGAGGTGCGACATTTTCTACGGCTAATTTGTACGAAAATCGCAAGTTGACGTCGTGTTTTTTATTTTAATAAAGAACGACTCGGTGTGACCGCAGTGCTGAACTCGAATTTGCCGATGCAAACAAACGGAATGCGGTCACACTGTGTGGGAATCTGCAAGGGGGATTCCTGAATTTTATTTCTAAATTCCCGTTACACAAGGAAAATATTCGAATTCACAAACTAGTTTATTTTGAAGTTCGAATAGCTCGCATTTCACTTTATCTGGGCATTTAACCACTTTCCCTTACTTCTTGGATTGCTCAAACATTCCGAATCTCAAAAATTGTTTTGTTGCGCAACAAATAAAGTCCCATAAATAAAACGCATATTTAAGTGGAAGTTTAATGATTTTAATACATATACACGTATGTATCTCATGTTTAAGGGAAGTTCTGTTCCGTTTTGCTTAACCTGGAAGTTCATGTGGAAGTGCATGTCTTGTGAAATCTACATGTTTTGTACAAAAGTATGTACACAATGGTATAAAAAGCAACTTAGTTGTATCCGGGATCGGAGGACTATGTCTTGTCCGCCTCGGCGACGCCGTTTTTGCCAGCCTCTGCCAGTTGCGCCTGGCGTTGCTCCTCCTCCAGCTCCAAACGCTCCACCTTTTTGATTTTGCTCAATTTCTCTGTAAGTGCAACATGAACGGAATGAGTGGCTGCAATTTAAAACGAGATACTTGTTCCTTACTTGCACATCTTAGCATTATGGTCCCCCACCAAATGGACCAGCCCCATCCCACGAAGCAGAAGAGCACGCAGAAGAACTGCGACACGGCCACGATAATGTTGATGATGAAGGATCCGATCCTTGCACGAGCGCTGTCGAACTGCGAGAAACGCGGTATGCCCACGCAGAGGCAAAAGAGTCCGGAGAGCAGGGTTCCTGGGTTACGGAATCATAAGGCATAAGCATGGATACATGGATATAACCACTTATCAACCCACCTAGTCCTGGGAAAACCACATTGCAGAAGGCACAGAACCAGGCCAGATACAGCGGCAATACGGGAATAGCTCCCTTCATCTTGGATGAGTACTCCACCAGGTCCACGTGCAGCTTCTTCCGCGTGTCCTGATAACAGAAAAAGGATCTTTCAATCTATTTTTATACAATCAAACTGATGGAGCACTTGCCTCACTGGGTGGCGGCGCCCTGATGCTCTGCCTCCTAGCGTTGGACTCGCGGCGCTTCCTCTTGCGGCAGCAGAGCAGCATCAGCCAGAAGCGCTTGCAGCAGCCCCTACAAGTAGTGGAATTAGTACAACTAAACTCGAAAGTCGTTTCAAATTAGACTGACTCCTTAACTTGGCCATTCCCTGCATCGGTTGCCGCTGACATAGCTGCCTCCGAGGCGCCTTCCACCACCGATGACTCGGTGGGCTTGATGCCCAGCTCGGGGTCTTGATCCCGCCAGGAGACGGTGCTGCCCTTCTTGTTGGGTCGACTGCCTCGACGACATGGTATGCAGAAGCAGCACTGCTTCATCTCCGTCTCGTCGCCGGTGGTGGGATCCACCCTGTTCACCGATCGACAGCAGAACACCTTGCTCAGACAGAGGCCGCACTTGCCTCGTGTCCTTGGTCCCGTGCTCATGTTGGCCTCCTGCTTCGTCCGTTTAGATACTTCCTCCTGGTGTGCTTCGTGCTCCTCGGTGGCTGGTTTCTTGCGACAGCTCCGGCAGCAGCTGGACTTTAGCCAATCCGATACCTTCTTACGCTTCGGCTTGGTCTCGTCAATCACTTGGACATTGGTGGCCGTGGTGGCACTGCTGTTGCCGCTCCACAGGACGGGCTGATCCTCGGCGGATTCGTTTCGCTCACGGCGCCGGCAGCAACGGGAGCAGCGGGATCGGCGGCAGGGCATAAACAGCTTGGAGCAGCATCCGCACAGACCGCCCTTCTTGACATTATCCTTGTCCTCAAGGAACTCCTGACTGCTGCTCCTGATTGAAATGGGAATGGGATGGAAAGGGGAAATACAATTAAGGTACTAAATTAAGGAAACTGTCTTGTTGGTTTCTACAAGGACTTCAAATGTGTATTATTGATAAACCTTCTTGCTTTTAAAGCACCAAAGTATTTGAGAGAGTCCTTCAATCCCTTTAAGTCCGATTATGACTTGGTGTAAAGTACTTTGCCCACCCATTGTCCTTGGCTATCAGGCGAGCGGATATAAGCTTTTATGGCTTCGAGGATTGGCCAAGTGCCAGGCGGCGGAAGTGCTGTATGATTGGAAAGTTCAAGTTTGTGGGATAGTCCTGAATCACTTCCGCACTTCGCTGCCGTGAAATATAATAATCACCTTCGGAAGTGAATTACCATTAGCGTGGGCCTACGGATGGCGCATGTGGCGTTTATCTAGAATCTCAAAGTTATGAATAATGCAGTTGCAGCCAGTTAGTAGCGTGTAATGCTAAATCTGTGGCTTTTGAACTTTCATCCGGGCATAATGAAGTTTCGTTTTCGGGTCGATTTCGAGTATGCCAGCCCACCAAAATGTGTCACGAGAGTTTTGCTTACACAATTTCTATATGGGTCCATGCCCGCAGCCCAAGAAAGGTGTTCACGTGTATATAATATATATATGAATATATATATGTTCATGAACAAGCAGCCCAGTAATTCCGTTCTGCACGAGCCAACAACCAAACGCAATTTGGAGGTCGGCAATTTATTTGACCCGCTCCGGTCGAAATTCAAACAAAACTGCGAGACAGTCGAAATGAATGGAGCAAGTTTTCCGCACATTCTTGGAGTCGGAGTCGGAGTCGGAGTGCCCCAAATGCCTCCAGAAGGTCAGTGCGTTTATTTACCCGCTGACAGATGACTAGCAGCGATAAGTTATAATTGGATCTCGTGCCTAATTACCTAAAGAAGTACTTGTCGCCATCGATGAAGGAATCCTGGGCCAGATCCACCGTGTAAATGACCGCGTTATTCGGCGTTCCGTTCAGCATTTCGAATTGGCAAAATTATCTGAATGCTTATTTCGTATTAATTGCTGGGAAAATCATCGACTTGCGAGGACTTTTCCAACTTTCCGAACTGGAATTTCCCAGCGAGTGAGTTGCTGCGGTTGGCGCGATTGTCCGGCCCGAACTGATTTGTTATTGCGGCAAGAAACTTAAGCCGTGTTGCGAAAATACTTTTCCCCTGTTTTCCGCGCACGCTATACCGTACAGTGTTGCCTGGCCACCAGTGGACATTCGTCCGATGGCGCAAATTGATTTCGATCCAGGGAAATCCCCACTGTAACTGGTCGGCCAGAGGGCTTTCTTGTGGGTCTCGCATGGCTGGAAAACAATGCAGTGAAGGACATCGTTACCTTCGCCGACTGCGACGGCGATTGGGAGGACTTCGCGACCTGCCGACGAACGGATTTCCTCAAAGGCGGTCCCATCGTGTGGCTCCTGGGCCAAGGGTCTTGGCCAACCCACTCCACCGCGCGCGCCTTCTCCCTTTGAAATTTATTGACGCACTTATGAGTGGCTTGACGGACCTGTGCCAGCAGCAGCGTCTAGGGCACGGAACTCCTGCCCACACGGCGGGCACTGTAAAGTTTTATGTATCATAGTTGTTGGCTGGCCCGAACCCCTCGCCTCCGGCGTTTCCTGTATGTAAATTGGCTGGCCAGGCGCTGTAAGCCTTGGCTGGTGCTTTATGTGGTGACCCTAGGGCCGAGGCAAAATGTTAGTATAGCTAGCTAGTCAAGTTCTAGTCGAAGCATTCAAGTTCTAGCCGAATGGAAAACGGTGAGATTCGACGGGGCTTTGACTGATGAATATTCATAATGGTCAAGCTAACATGGGGAGTTTAGTAGTTGTTTGTTGCGCGGGTCCTTTGGTGACAAAGATAGAACGATAAGCAATCTCAAGGGTTAATGCAAGGTATATCATACTTTTTTTGCTCATATATGTATGTAAGGACTTCTCAAAGGTTGGTACTTCAAAGTTTCTAATGGGTTAAGTATTTTGGTTGGTTCTAACTGAAGCTCAAGTAAAAGAATCAACAACATTGTAACCCATTGAAAACTCATATCTAAAAGCCCATCTCTGTAAAAGGTTTTAAGGAATATGCCTTGACTTCTGAACCAAAATTGGTGGTTTTAAGTCTGCACAGAGATTTCCCATTTCTCAGATTCCCACTCCCTGGTTACTCACTTTGCCAGACCGCCGCTTCCCGCCGTGGATCCTCCCTGTCCGTCCGGCGATCGCCGCTTGGCGTCCACTTTGAAGTCCGCTCCACTCTCGGGCGTGGGCATAACATTACCAACCAGCTCGGATTCGGAAGCGTCTAGGGCCGTTGGAAGATCGGAGCTCTCGCACTCCACCTCGGGCACGCTGGCTATTCGATCGGCGGAGCTTTCATTGGGATGCAAAACCGAGACAGAGGCTTCGATGGGTTGGGTGGGTGGAAACGGTGACTTGGGCAGCTCCCCCGAACTCTGAGG
Organism: Drosophila mauritiana; assembly: GCF_004382145.1. NCBI lineage: Eukaryota > Metazoa > Arthropoda > Insecta > Diptera > Drosophilidae > Drosophila > Drosophila mauritiana. Next base: position 20,005,066 of record NC_046668.1, on the reverse strand, counting down.
AGCAATGCTGCCGTCGGCTGTGCCCGTCCGGGAGGCGGATTCACCCGGCCTGGCCATCGTGGTACCCGAACTGGGCGTTGGCGAGGGATCAGCGGCTAGGTCGTTCTCCAGACTTTTCAGATCGGTGAGATTTTCGCTGATGGTCTTGTGGATCTCATCGGTGGCCTCGGTGACGGTCTTTTGAATGTTTTCCAGAGTTTTCTGCGACTTTTCCAGAATAGCAGCAGCATCATTGGACATGGGCTGCAAGCTAGCTCCCACTGTTTCTGGAAGGGAAAGATGGTCAAATTGATCCTTGTAAGCAGTTGTAAAACCCACCTTCTTTCTCCGTAGCATGTTCCTGTACGGTGGCCACCTTTCGGTTTTGAGGAGAATCTGATCGCACCTTGGTGCTCTTGTTGCTCAGCAGGCTCATCCTGGAGCTCATTCGCACCAGTTTCGACATATTGGCGCCACCTTTACCTCCTGGCGTTGAGGGCACGGTAACCTCACTGGTAACCGCTGGAACCGCTTCCACCGCCTGCAGGACTGCATTGCCCACCTGAGCAGCCAAAGGAGGAATTCCTCCGACGGGATCGGATCCATTTGCCCCTTTCTCTAACGTTATTCCATGGGCTTTTGTGGTGGCTGGTTTCTTGGCCTCCGCTGTGGTTCCCCCAGGTGGTTTAGTTTTTGTGACTTGGGACTTACTGGACTTTACTGAAGACTCGGTTTCTTTACCATTGTTTTTGGCGGCTCCAGACTTCCTAGTCTCCTTTCCCTTCTCCACTTTTGCATCCTTTGTGGAAGTTCCCTTGCCGGCTGGCTTTTTTGCATTTGTGGTTGGTCCACCACCTACAGGAGTTTTATTTGCATTCTTCGCTGGTGGTTTCATCGGGGATTCCGTCTTGGTCTTTGGTTTGGCACTTGCAGGGATCTTGGGCTTCGCTTTGGGGCTTCCCTTAGTGGTTGCCCCTTTTCCAACTTTGTTGCTCTTGGGCGTAGTTCCCAAGGCTTTGGGTTTCTCCGGCGATTTCGATCTCTTCTTGGACGAAGACGGCGGGGACTTGGAGGCAACTTTAGTCGATCTGGTGGGAATTCGCGAGCGGGAGTTCCTTCGAGATAGAATCTCTGGAGGCTCGGGCTTACCCCGACTAGAAGCTCTTCGGTTTTGGGCAAAAGCATCGGGGCTGATTGATTTCCGGCGACCCATCATAGCACTGGCTGGACTCAAGGAGATGGACTTCCGGCGACTGGGTGTTGTGGCACGCATACTCCTATTCCTGGCCATGGTAGCGGGTGAAATGCTGGACGATCGCAGCGAGGAGGAGTTGATGCTCAGTCGCGAGTTTGCACGTGAGTTTCCTCGCGAGTTGGACACATCCAAACGAGAACTGGGTCTCTCCGCCCGAGAACTAGATCTCTCAGCGCGTGAGCCGGATCTTTCCAAGCGTGAATTGGGCCGATCCATTCGAGAACTGATCTGATCCAATCGGGAACCAGGCCTAGAAGGTGGGCCCCTGGATGCTGACCTCGAGTCCCCAGGTCTTCCACTCTCCCTCGAGGACGTTCTGCTGGGATGCATGGATCTGGAAGGAGATCGACTGCCGGCATTCATGGCTCTGGAAGGGGACCGAGTTATGCTAGCCCGCGAGCTTCGTCCAGAGGCAGGAATTCCAAAGTCTTTGGGTGGCGAACTGGAGCGTGAGTCTGGACTTTTGCGAACCGGTATGCGGGACACCGAGTCCCGCCGCGTGGAAACCTCGGATGGGGTATCCGCCGCATCGTCCATTAGCGAGGATCTGTGGTTTGGACTCTGGGCCGAACTGCTGTCCTTATTTGGGGTTCCAATTATGGGTGACAGCGTGCTCGGCTTGGCGATCTTTCCGTGCCTGCTCAGCGGCTTGGGCTCCTGATCCCTCTGATAGATGGACTGCCTTCGCTGTCCAAAGCTTGGAATCCTGTTGGGTATCCTATTCGGACTTAGAGCCTGCACAGATTTCCGACGCATCCTGGACAGTGTCTGAGCTGCTGGCAGTGTGGAGAGCGTGGGTCGGCGGAAACTGAAATCCGAGGTGGTGGCGGTAACGCTGCTCAGGTTGGAACTTCTTCGATCCGAGACCGTTTGCGTGGAGCTGCGACGTTCCGGTGAGGTGGAGCTGGAGCGACGTCTTGCCTGGTTGGGAGTGCCATCGAAGGAAGGCCGGCTCAGGTCATCCAAACTGCACCAGTTGGAACGCGGCGGGTTGTGGGCGAGCGACTCCTCCTTGTTAATGATCTTCAGGAGACCGCGTTGCCTTCGCGTGGGATTCAGATTTGGCTTCAGTGGTCGCGGCAGTGCTCCGGGCGGAAAAACAGCGGGTTCCGGCCTGCTCAGATCCATGGTGGATCCGTAGTGAAGGCGGGGAATGGAGCTGCGATGCGGATCTGTTATCAGGGGCAGTGTTTCCATGCTCTTGATCTTTTGGCCATAGGGCAAGCTGCGGATTGGATCCCTGCCAATGGATCCCCTTCTTATTTGGGCTCGGGGCGTGAAGGTGTCGATGGAGGAGGTCAGCGAGTCCCGCTGCTGGAGAATGCCCTTCTGCGGAATGGCCAGCTTGCTGCGACTGTGGCGTCCACTCATATTGAACTGCACCGATGGGCGTGGCGAGTCATCCGTGGTCTGGTGGACGAGGTGACTGGTGTAACCCAGCGAGGAGGGCAGCTCAGGCAGTCGCGGCTCTGAGCCAAAGATCGATCTCCGTCGAGGACTGATCTGAGGCCTGCCGGCCGGCGATGAGGTAGTCGTCGATGTCGACTGGATGGAGGCGTGTCTTCCTCTGGTGGGAGCTTGTTGCGGATGCCGAGGAGCAGAAGAAGCTACCTGTCCCGTGGAAAGTATAGTGAAAGCAGTCTTTTTGTGTGGACGAGGTTGCTCCACTCTAGAGGGGACAGAAAAACTTGAATATATGTATAATCTTCATGGATATTGTCCGCAGCATGACCTCACCTATAATCTCCGCCCATAGGTATGGAATCCCTAATGATAACTGGGGACATTTCCCTCTTTAAGCTATGTTCAGGGTCCACACTCCGGTTGTCATCCTGCTCCGTCAAGTCGGTCCTACGGAAAGGAGGCGGGTCAGCCGGTGGAGGTGGCATTCTATAGTCCTCCAGCGACTGCCTCTGGCTGCCTCTCTCCAGACCCAACTGTTCCTCCAGATACTGCTTCGGTGAGAGTACAACGTCCCTGCTAACGGGCCTGCTCTGGTTGGGTGCCACTCGCTCCTCTCCGCCGCTGCTCGAGCTGTTCATGTCCTGGATCATAGTGGCCAGCGGAGAGAGAGGTCCTTCATCCTGCTTCATCGACATAATCATTTTGGAGCTGGGCCGCAATCGTGGGATGCGTGTGAACTCTGGGAAGTGCTGTGGCGCCGGACGGAACCAATCCCTCCCCGAATAGGAGTCACTGAGTAATCTAAAAAGAGACACGAAGGATTAGTTTGGATTATAGATTAGTGAATTCATCTACCCACCCCCTGTGATCCTCCGTTGTGATGCTGGACACACTCAACTTGGCGGGCGCTTGGCTAGGAGTCCCCGCCGGCTCATCTTCCTCATCATCGAAAGACATTCTCTGACCGACTACGGTGTACTCCTCGACCTCGTTCTCCAAATCATAAACGTCCGGCTTGTTCAGAATGTCATCAGGAGCCAGGAGCCGATAGTTAGGCGAGCCCAGTTGCTCTGAACTGGAGCCACCGCTGGAGTTGGGCAGGATTTGGATGTCGGGTGGCTGGAGGTACGGCAGGAGGGATCCTCGGGGAGTCCTCGAATACGGCACACTCGGAAAGATGCGTTCCCTGGCCGCAGGAATAAGTGCGTTCAGCGCCATGGCGGCCACCAGCGCATCCTCTTCGGAGCTGGGCAGTTCCACAGACCCATTTCGCAATGTCTCAAAGGCTGCTGTTCCGAAGTAATCATCCGGCTGGAGAGGCGGTGGAACCGGATCCCCAAAGAGGCTACTATACGGCTGGGCATCCGACTCCGAGGGCTGGCGCACAAAGCTCTGATTGGAGGCGAACGTGGAGGGTGCCATCGATTGGGCGGAGAGAATGGAGCGGGTGGTGTGGGTGCGATAGCTATAATCAACCGGGATGATGGCCGGCTGGAACCCCGACTCGCCTCCAGTGGATCTGGGTCGTGGTATTGGGTTCGTACTTGGACGCACGTTCAGATTCGGTGTCGGATTCGGGATCGGTGGCGACGGCTGTGCGGCTGAGGCTGATGGCATGGGCATCGGGGATGGGGATGGCGATGATGATGAGTACGAGAGGGTCTGCTGCATGGCTTGACATGGGTGCTAACCGATCTCCGGCCCTCATGCATTCACTATGATTTCGTATCCATTGTTGCAGCGTTTTTGCGAAATTCAGTCGTGGTTGCAGTAGTTGGAATCCGATTTTCACGCAGGACACTCCTCGTTCGTCCTTCGGCTCAGTTTAAGTGCCACAAAACCAATGACGCCAGGAGCTGTTTATTCGAAGCAACAGAATGTATTTAAAAATCACTCACAACACCCATGTGCGCACATCTCTTGGTTCCACAGACCAGCGAGACCTTCCGGCCCTCTTGCAATGTCAGAGAGACGTACACGCGACGCCTTCACCGGCGGAGAACGGATAACGGAACGCGGAGCACGGAGCACGGAGTAGGCAGTCCCAAAAACCGGAGAGCGAAACTGCAGGGCTGCCGGTTTCATTGCCAATTCACAGTGATGGAAAAGGGTACGGGCTCAGTTTACATGGGCGATTTTTTAAAAATAATCACAAGAGTAATTTCTTTTTTTTCAAAAATCCTATTTTCTTGGACATTTTTAATGGCCTGAACAAAGTAATTAAAATTCGTCAGCAATTTTTGTACAATCAAAAAAAAGTAATTAGGTACAACTGCCCGAATACGTCCGCTTCCATCACTGGTTGTGGCAAAAATAGTAGAGTAATTATTACTGCACGGCTTTATTTTCTAATGCCATTTCACTCCCATTCAACTATAAATAGCTGCGTGTGCTGATAAAGCCGCCCCAAAACCAACCGATTTGAAATCGGAATCGTTATGGTATGCCATGCACCTGCTGCTATATGCTATATGGCTGCGAATCCAAATCGGACTCCCAACTCCCAAACGCTTGTCTTGGCGCTAACGAGAGCATAACTTGATGAGGAGGCCTCAAAGGCCTGGAGGGATGGGGGGATGGGATTTGCTTTTGGGCGGATGGCTTCGGCTTGGCTGGCTGCACCGGGGTTGCATGTTGCAAATTGCCGCATTAGTGACTGCACTTGAAGTCGAACGACCCGGCAGATGTGGAAGCCAGCGGGCTGAGACTATCCTATCACCAGAAGTAAGCGATGGTTTAATTGGAGCTGTGCGGCTGGGTACGCAGATATTTTAGCGAAATGACGTAGCCCATGGAGGTTTTGGGGGGGGGCGGAGGAAAGGTGTGAATGAATGGCCTTTGTTCGCATTGATTTTCCTCTGCCTAATATTTAACCTACATTTTATGGCCCGCCGCTCAAATTTCGGTGACACACTTTGGGCCAAAGGAAGTGACTTGGCCGGCTCCTTTTCGTTCCTTTCTTTTTGTTTTGGCCATGACGCGTTTGGGGAGTTGGCCGGCTCCCAGGCGGCTTAAGCTTCCTATTTGCGAATTGGTTTTTTAACCGCCTGCCGCATTACACGCAGTTTTCATGCATCTCATTAACGCTCGGTCACACTTGAGTAACGACTTTTAATACCTGCCACGTCCACACTGACTGACACTGGGTTATTTTGGCCCTGGAGCGCATTATATAATTTTCATTTGGGTTTTAAGCTTAGTCTAATTCGGAAATAGAATGTATTTGCTGAAAAGCCGCAACAAATAATGGAAACGCGACGAAACGTGGCCGCTGCCTAACTTAAACTGATGGCCGACCAGCGGTAAGTGAGCAAAATGGAGGCCTTCAAGAGAAATATTGCCTACACTTCAAATCCAAAACAGCACACAATGCCCCATCCCCCACTCGGTGCCCCAACAGTTTGCACACGCAGACCCGCTGAGATATCGAGACTGGCGAAGTGAAAAGCCGAAAAGAAAAGGCGACCGGGGGCGCCAATTCGCCGCGACTTTTCCGCATTTCGCCGCCTAGCGAGGCGGCTGCATTAGCCGTTTGCATGTCGTCGTGTTCATCTGTGCAACGTGTGCTTCTTTCTCAGCTCTTTCCGCCTCTTAGACAACTTTTGATTGCTTCCCCCGTGTCCCCCGGCAGGCTGTGACACCTGTTGTTATGTCTGTGGCACGCGATGTTCCAACACTTTTGTACTTCTACGCCGCACTGCCTGCCACCGAGGAGCTCAGCCAGCTAAGTTTTCATACTTTTCGGGATGCCTCATAACTTTAATGCCACTCGTATCTATTGAATGCACGCGTGTATTTCAATGAGCACTTTCGCTCATTTCACTTTAATTCGGTTTTATGCAGTTGGAGATTGCACATAAGAGCTCTGATTGAACGTAATGATAGGTATTAATAAAAACTTTCCTTTACAGTGCTCGAAAATCATATTGAACATGGGATAGAAACTAAAGATTACCATATTTCTTGATCTTAAGCTTTTTTAAAGCTTTGGGAGCAATAAGAATTTGCATTACGAATTGAAAACTAACATTATTTGAATATGTTATCCCCTTAGTATCCATGTAAACTCACAAGTTATGCGACGCCCAAAAATTTGGATCACTTAATCACTCTGTGAAAGGTGTCTCTGCCCATAAATATTGCGAAATGCTTCGGCAGAAGGACGCTTTTCCTGCACTCGACTGAGTATAAGACCCTCGGCGAGTACACTGCACTTTCCTTGGCTTTGGAATAGGGTCAAAACCGCAACAAATTCCGCGTCGCCTTGTGCAGCGGCTAGGAGTCAACAACACTTGGCCCGCAGCTACGTACTCCTTGGCCAGCCGGGCACTGTTGCAACATCAAGACAACAACGGCAGTGGCAGCAATAACGCCTAAAGACAGGTATGTGTGCAAACACAGACCACCCAAACCAAAGCCACGAAACCCGCGGAACGGGGGGACTTTTAAGTGGCAGTGCCGGAGAAATCCTTGGCTAATGTCGTGTTAGCCCCCAAAAACCGCCCCTTGTGGGGTCCAACTCGAACCCCCAGTGGAGTCACACGGAGTCACAAGTCGGGGAATTCCTAGAGACATCTACGAGTTAATTGTTTTGGGCTTTTTCACTACACAGCCGAGTTTGAAGTTTTTAATGTTTGCGATATATCCGACGATTTCCATTCGATTTCAATCACGCTCTTAAGTAGTTTGGTTTAATTTTTAATACACCGTTACTTGTAGAGTTTATGTCATAAAAAAATAGGAGATTTTTGATTAAAAAACTGAATACCCAAGAAATTCAACGCGCATTTGCATCGATCCGATGCACTGCACTCGCCGTTCGTAGAAAAACTAATCCGCCGTGGGCAAATACCTTCTTATACATCGTCCTGCGCCGTGGAGCTCCACGGCAACTGACCAGTCGGGTTTGGCTGAAGAAACCACCGAAGAAAGCCGAAGTCCACGTTTGGCCAGCCACACGGGTATACGTGGGTCAGTAAACCTACTTCCGGTTGACATAAATACGCCTTGGACATGAAAACTTGGCACTGGCGGCGCGCCGCAAGTTGTTTTTATTGTTTCCAACCTCCTTTTTTTCGCCATGACTCAAGACAGGTGGACAGCGTGGAGTCCACGAATGCAGGTGTGCAGATGCAGATCTGATTCCCCCAATTGAGGGGGCTTCGATTAGCCCAGCCCAAGTTCTTCAGCGGATTCACGTGATCTGGCTGAGAGAGCGCAGTAATCTAATCACGACTTTGGGCTTGGCTAATCAAAATTCGGGAGTAGTGCTGACCCTAATCTTGTGTGCCAAGCCCATGGATGAAAATTCATATAATTCACAACTGCACCTTTGCTCACTGGGAGCGGCTGGGTAATTTTATTCGGTTGCAATAAGATTTTCCCACGCGATATGTGGCTCATCTGCTCGCCATTTTTGTCCTTTTGCCATATAATTTGGTATCCTTGGGGGGGAATGGAGTCTACATCACGGCTTGACCCACATCGGGCACAAATTAATATCAATTGTGGCTGGCAGATTGCGTGTGCGAATATGGCTGGAGGGCTGGAGGAACAGCTGGACGAAGGCTTGGGCATGGGATTGAAAGGCATTCAATTGTAATTGGCTGTGACCGAGGATTACACAATGACTAAGCGGTGCTCCCTGGCGAAATTAAGTCATAATTATTATGATGTGTATAGGCTTGTAAATACCCAAGCACGGTAATAAAGGTCACATTTTGTAGGGCACAGTCTGGGATCCTGCGGTCCCGATACTCTGACCTCTTTACCGGGCTGCTAATAATGTAATTGTAATGAATGTATTTGTGGGGAACTCCAAGTTGGAAATTAAGGCATTTATAATAAAGACTTAGAACGAATGTTTTTATAAGCAACTACAAGTGACTAGAAATTTTAAGGATGGGATGCTTCTAATTCTCCACTCCATGTTTATACAAAACGGCTAGGTTCATCTCAACCGTGTTCACCTGATCCTGCAGATAGTCGATATCGTGCTCATGCTGCAGTTGCTGCTTCACCAGGCTGGTGATGTCCTTTTTTGATGAACTCCTCCGCCTCGGACAGCTTGAATTCCATTTGCAGAGATGCGCCTACTTGAAGGGTAACCCTTTCCACTGGCGGTATGCTCACCCATCGGAATACTCCCTGCGCGATTTGAATGAGGCTCTGAACATCCTTGTCTGGATTGTCCATGAACCTCCTCAGCAGTTCCAAATTATTCTTGGCAGCTTCCAAACGGGTTAACACTGCTGTGAGGTCAGTCTCCAACTTGGCAGCCAGTTCGCTGTATTGCACATAGAAAAAGCGTTGTAGCTTCAATGCCGCTTGAACATTCGAATAGAACTCTGGTTTGGCGATGTAGCTGACGACATCGTCAACTAACTTGGCCTCTGGGATGGACATAAATGACTTTCGGCCGCCCAGAGGCGGCTTTTCTATGGTATCTATGAATGCAAACATTTTCAATAATTGTTGAGCTTGTTTAGTACATCTATTTCAGAGATAAACTGATTTAATCTCGTATGCCAATTATCTGCTTGAATGTACCAATTCTTCTTTCTCTATTTAAATTACTCCACATTGCGTCAGCTTAAAATCCAGCATGGTCTTTATTTTGCAAAAAATGTTATTGTGATTTCTTAGACCTAGAGTACATATTAATGTATCAATAATTTAAAAGCGCATTCACATAGATCCTAATCAAATATTGTCATAGTCTTCGTCTAATTCGAAAACGGTTTCAGTGGGGGTCGCTGATGCCGCGGTGGCCTTTGGAATGATGGGAGCGCTGCTCTTTCCAGCCATTTGGTTCACATTGTTGTTGTCCCCCGGCGTGGTCGCTGGTAATCCAATAGAGGTGGGAGGAACACCACTGCCAGCTGCTCCACCGGCCACGATATTCGTCAGATCGATATTGATAACCGGAGCAGCAATGTCGAAGTTAAAAGCTCCAGATCCGGCGCCCGATCCTGACCCAGAATCCGAGGCGTCCGGTGTGCACAGGTTCGCCGTCGGCATCTGCATCTGCACGTGGCTGTAGTCGATCTTGACAATGGGCTTGTTGAGTTCGTAGTTGCAGATCGGGGCGGGTATGGCAGTATCGAGCTGCATCGACTGTTTTTTGAGGTGATTGGGGGGCCTGCCGCGTGGCGTGTAGGCCGGCGTGGACTCGGAGCGGGCCAGTTTAGCGGGCAGGGTGGTGCTGGTGGTGGCAGTTGGCTGGGTGGAGTGCTGCGACTGAAACTGCCGCTTGGTGGCGGCGGCTCCTCCGCCTGATCCGGCTCCGTTGTTCAGACTCATGGAGCGCATGTAGGCAGCTGTGCCGTTCGCCTGCGAGCGCATTGACGTCGATGGCAGGCTAAGATCATATGGCGTGTCTGAATCTGGATACTGATCCTCTGGCGAGCTGCGTAACACATCGTCCTCGTTGTAGGCGGCCTCCTCGGCCACACTGATGTCGGGTATGTTGCGGACCAGCTCCTTGAGGAAGTCAAAGCGTTTCTCGGACACGATGCACTGCCTCATGTGCGATGGCGATAGCGTCTTAGCGTTGCGCGCATTCGTGATGCGCAGCGTCTTGGTCAGCAGCGACTCCACGAAGAGCTCCAGCGTGCGCGAGATGATAACAGGCACGGCCTGGGCCACCTTCCCGATTTCCTCGTCGCTTTGCATGATCTTCTTTATGCGTCCCTGCATGGAATATATGGTAATGGTTTGGAAACATTATAATCTCGCACCGGGTTGGTTTCTCTTTTACTTTTTTTGAGCCTCTGATTATGCGAGGCGTGTATGTACATATGTATGTACACATGCACGAAAACTGATAACCCATCTTCGGCGTTCACGGCCGCCAAATGGCTGGGGCCTTCCTGCCGCCAAACGGGGGTTTCAACTTACCGCCGGAAAGCGTGCGTTGTATTTTTTCTTTTTCGATGGCATTTTCCGATTTGTGAAGTAATCGTCAGGAGTCCTAGCGAAATAAAACAAATGTGTGTGTGTTTTTCACACAAGAACAGTTCCTTGGTGCCCAACTGTCGGCGTCGATCGGTGAATGGCAGTTGCTCTCGCAGCAGGCGGGGTATTCACAGAGAAGCAGAAGGTACTAAAATAAAAATTTTAAAGAGTACAAATTTCTGTAAATTATAAGAGATGTTATTTCTTTTTGTTGTTATATATGTAATTGTTTTTTATTTTGCATTTATGTATTAGGTTTCCAGACCTTCTACACAGCTGACCGACTCGCAGTCTGGCAACATTGTTCGTGCACTGTGAATGACTAGAACCGCCAAGAAGAAGAAACAGCAGCAGCAGCAGCACACTGTATTTTTCACATATTGCAAGATCGATTTAATATCGTTGGAATTCTGGGCCGGATTACATGTCTGACACGCGCAAGGATCCCTGCAAACCGAACGCCTGCCGCATACAAGCCTGTTTGACCAGTAAGCACCGCCGGTGACTCCATTTTCATGGTTATGTAAGCTGACTTGCACTTGGTTACAGAGAATCACTACCAGGAGGACAAGTGCTTGGATGTCCTTGAGGCAATGCGCCAGTGTTGTTTGAAGTGGCATAAGGAATCACTTTGCTGCAGTGGAATCGATCTGGAGAAGACTTACCTACCAGACGCATCCAAGGAAAAGAACCCAATCGGCAAGTCGTGAGTTCTAGCCATCTTCTCTATTTCATATACACTATAACCAACTTACCAATTTTGCAGGAAAAAATAATGTCCGCACCGCAGTATAGGCCTCCGAAAGAAATTCAAGACTTGCTAGACCAAAAGGAGCGACAGCAGGCGAATCAGCGCAGGCGTACCGCTGTGCTGCCCAAACGCTCGTGGATTCAGCGAAATCCACGCCTGTTCCAGATCTGCTTCCTCACAGGCTCACTGCTGGTCTTCTTCTCCAAGCCCCTGTTTGACTGCTTTATCGCCGATCCCCTGCCGCCGCCGGAGACCAAAGTGCCGCCTCACAAGCGCTGAGCTGAGGCATGGAATCGGTGCGCAAAGCCAACCAAAGAATCCGCAACTATCCAGTTCTGCTGAGCAAGTGCGCGGACAAAGCCACTGCGTATGCGGTTTGCGTGTCGCGTGATCTGAACGTGCAGCACAAAATCTGCGACACCGAGTTCAAGGAGTTCCTAAGCTGCATCCGCAAGACCGCTTTGGAAATGAAGACAAAGCTCTAGACAAACGTAAACAATAAACACAATGACTCAAACAAAGGCTACGACCACTGGATGGCAACGACTGGGTCGCCGCATCCTTTACACAAGTTTTCAAACCCATCTCCTAATATCCGCTCTGCTGCGAATAGCTTTAATCTGCTACGGACAAATACACGACAGTCAGTCAGCCGTGCCCTACACGGATATAGACTACAAGGTGGTGACTGATGGAGCCCGTCAAGTTTTGGTTGGGGACACACCCTTCGCCAGGCACACTTACCGATATAGCCCAATCATGGCATATCTGCAGACCTTAAACATCCTGCTTCATCCGGCGTGGGGTAAGCTACTGTATGCGACGTTCGATCTGCTCATCGCCACACTTATTTACCGTCTGGTGCACATGGAAATCAAGAGTCAGTACCAGAAGACCGTACAGCACCTGCTCAGCAAGTTCAACAGGCCACGGGATTCGGACCAATCGCTGGATGCCCTGGATGAGCGAAGTCATCCAGAGAGCTTGGCCCGCGCCTCTGCTTGCTTTTGGCTTTACAATCCGCTGACGGCTGTAATATCCACACGTGGAAGCGGCGACTGCTTCTCGAGCTTTTTCGTGATACTAACTATATACCTGCTGTTGAAATCTGAGCACAATGTCGCCAGGAGTTACTGGCTTATATTCGGAGCGGGCTTAGCTCATGGCCTAGTCATTCACCTCCGTTTGTATCCGTTGTTATTTAGTTTGGCATACTATTTATCGCTATCCACGCGGCTGACACAAACTCCCCTCGACTTCCTGTGCCAAATCCTGCGGCCCAACAAGCAACAACTGTGCCTGATAAGTGGAACATTGATCAGCCTAGTGGCCTTCACTTGGACCTTCTACACAATGTACGGTTGGGAATACATATACGAAGCCTACCTGTACCACTTTGTACGCAAGGACCCGCGACACAACTTCTCGCTGCAGTTCCTTCTACAGTACCTGGGCAGTGCGTCGAGTGTGGCGGAACCTTCTGCGATCCTGAAGACTCTAGTGCTGGCTCCGCAGTTCCTGCTCATTCTCTACTTAAGCTTGAGCTTCGGTCAGTTCCGCCAGACGCTGCCATTCTGCATCTTTGCCGTGGCCTTTGTCATCGTCACCTATAATTCGGTGGTAACCTCTCAGTACTTCATTTGGTACTTGGCCGTTCTGCCGCTCTGTTTGAACAACTTCAAGATGCTGTCGTGGAGAAGGTGCTTCGGTCTCCTATTCCTCTGGCTGGTTGCCCAGGCGCTGTGGTTGCTGCCGGCCTATTTGCTGGAGTTTCACACATGGAACACCTTCTACTGGATTGGACTGCAAGGAGCCGTATTCTTTGTCACCAACGGATACATTTTGGAGCAGCTGTTGAGTCATTACGGGTTCACACAATTTAAGATAAGCTACAGAAAGTTACTGTAATCAAACAATCCGCCATACTTTAAGTGTGTGCAAAGCAGAAATTTAATATAAAAAATAAACACAAGATATCACAATTAATACTGGCACTTAAAATCGAATGTATTTAGTTAGCTCTTCGTTGAGCTCAGAAACTTGATGTAATTAAATAGTCTTTCGTGCTCCTCGATACGCAAAGCGTAAACTCGATTAGATATACCCCAGGAATCTCTGCATCCGACCATGTCAGTCTCAAAAACGTTGCCCAGCTTGTTCCACTGTACGTCCGTGAACTTCTTTTGAACAAGGCGGTAGAGTGCTCGTGCACAGACTGTTTCCACGGATATATTATTGGTATATATGTACTCCTTGCGATTCTCGTACAGCTTCCTGGTGTGCTCGTAGTTGCTTGCCAGCTGCCGTGATGTCGTGATGAACATGTGATAGACGCGCTTTCGACTCTCCGGCTTCTCGAGGCACAGGAAGCAAAGGTACTGTGTGCCGTCGGCTGGATTAAACTTCGGTGGAGCTACAGGTGGAGCATCGGTCTTCAGTAGAATCCTGCTTAATATCGCTGGAAATGTGTTCGGATTCACTTTGGGTGCGTCCAAGACAGCCGGGGGCTTCTTTTTGCCCCTAATGCGGGGTGCATTCCACACTGACTTGGCCCTTCCGGATATATTGAGCACAGGTGGCGCTGATGAATCACTTATGTTTGCAGATACAGGTGCACTACATTCTTGAGCTTCAGCTTCCATGGTTATAATTTTTAGAATTTTGTAATGTCTCCCCTTTAATGTTTATATGCCAATACTGAGTTGTCTTGGTCAAAAACCACCCGTTAAATAGATGAATTGTTTTACAAAGTATCGAAATACTCTGCTATTTCACAACAAAAGTTCACAAGCAAAGCACAGAATTAGTGGTGAGCTCGATAATGAAAGTTTTCCAGAGAATGGCAATCATATGTTTTTTGATTTGGGTGGACCATCTGATTGGTGCATATAACTTTATTTCACAAATTTTAAAATTGAATAATACCATTTAAAGTAAAAGGGGTTATGAAAACAAATATGTTTAGCTGTTCGTTGTGCTTAGGAACTTAGTATAGTTAAATAGCTTTGCCCTCTCTTCGTTTTCCAGCGCATACAACTTGTTCCAAAGGTTCAAATTGTCCTTTAGTCCAATCTTTTTCATCTCAAAAACATTTCGGTGCTTATTCCACTTGACGTCCGTTAACTTATTCTGAACTCTGTGGTACAAGGATCGCGCACAAAGGGTGTAAAGTGTTAGCTGGTCCACGACTACGATGTCCTTTCTTTTCTCGTAGGTTTTTCGCACTTTCAGATAGTCCTTTTCTATATACATTTCATTTGTGACGAACATGTGATATACTCGCTTTCCCAACGAAGGTTTCTCCATGCACAAGAAGCACAGATTCTGCTCAAAGTCGGTTAGATTCACTTTTATTACGGGTTCCGGCGGGCAATTAGATCTCAATAGTATTCTACCCATTATAATCGGAAATGATTTTGGGCTTATTACTGGCAGATCAGGAACTAATAGAATTTTATTTTCAAGACAGGAAACGCTTTGGCTTGACTCCACTTTTCCGGATATGTTAAGCACACGTGATTGACAAGTTTTACAATTACTCGAACTTTTTTCTTGAACTTCCTTTTCCATAGCTCTATTAGTATTTTACACAGAATTCAAACTATCTTTCTTTATCTATGCGGTTACTGAAATTCAAATGAACCGATAGTTGGATTGTTGAAAAATGAAAAGCTTAGCATTAGTCACCTTTATTTTTATATCTGCGTGTGAATGGTAAAAATAACGAATATTTTGAAATTAGGGTGAACCTTGGTGTAAGCTATTTTCTTCAAATGACTGATAGTTCTTCGGTCTCACTCCCATTGCATAAAACTAACTAGAATATGTTATATGAAACTTTAAATCTATATGCTTATATTAGTTTATTTTACTTGTTAAGATAACACAAATATTGGTAGATATCATTGCACTCTTCCTGCAAGCATTCGGATACAATACTCTGTATGTTGGACATTGAATTCTTTTTGTATTGAATTACATTTTCGTTAACCCAGTGTTCTTTGGCAATCTTCTTTTTCACGCGGAAGACCATGTCTTTGGGCAGAAATGAGCATCCATTGATGATGACTCCAGTTTTGTATCCGTCAGGAACGAACTCGTAGTACTGCTTGCCATTTCTCATTATCTCAGTGGCGGCAAATCTTTCGATGGACTCTTCATCCAGCTCCTTGGGTTTTTCGCCATTGAGTAGTAATTTCCGCATGTGGTTCTCAAACTCGAACTCAAAATATGCTTTCGGGTTGCTTGTTTTCTGCAGCTTGTTATATAGTTCCTCGGTGTCATTTCCAATACTTAAAACGTTTGTTGTTGACGTCATTTTTGGTTCTGAAAGATACACAGTAAGTGGAATATCCTAGCTTGAAACTTTTTCAGCTAACCTGGTTTAGTATTAATGATGCCCGTTTGTGTTGTGTGTAGTTCTTTTATTTATTTATTAATGAAATCATTTCGGGTAAAAGTTCCCTCAAAAGCTCTAAATTAGTGATGGGCTGATTTTGTTTATAAACAACGGCGAATGGCAAATAAACGATGTTATAAAGTTCACCTCCTCTTAGTGTTTTCATTTAGATAACACAAATACGAGTAAATATCTGATCTTTCTTCATTCATAGTGCTGAAAACGGTATCGATTATGAAGTTCCTCGAATCCTTTGGATACTTAACGACGTTGTCGGATATCCAATGCTCCTTGCCGATCACTTTCTTTAATCGTCCCAGAATACCCTTGGCATCACAGACAGGTCCGCTTATCATCCAGCCTTTTATCTTATCAGCCGGACCGAACTCGTAGTAGTAGTATCCGTTCTTCTTGAATTCTTTCGCCGCAAATGATCTCACTGATCTTTCATCACAAACATTTGTTAATGGTTGGCCGCCATTGAGTAGAATTTTGTGCAAGTGCTTCTCCAAATCAGACACAGAGTACTCTTTACGAGCTTTTGTGCTTTCTAAATCTCCAGTGCTCTCAGTGCCAATATTCAAAACATTCGAGTTATTATTCATAATTGTTTATAGTTTTACTACCGATTGGCGAGTGTGGTACACACTGAATTAAAATATGATTTCGTTATGGGTGCGCTTTTTATTTGCTTACTTATGAAATAAGGCCAAAGAAAAGCTCACTTCTTTAAAGCTTAAATAGAGATGGGTTCTTTGTGCTTATAACAATCTGTGTGAATGGTTAATAACATATGTTAGGGTGGCTCATAAGAGTGTACTTAAAATCTATATCTACTTTATTTATTTTATTTTAGATAACGACTACATTTATTAATATAATTTCGCTGGACTCTGTTTCTTTGTCCCTAAAAATTTAACTTCAAGGTCATCTGAACAATTTTTAGGTGTTAAATAGATCACAAGTTCTGCCCACCATTTAAGTTTTCACATTTACCTATTAGCTCTCTTATATATTTACTTTACGAACTATTCGTGATGATATGATTTTGTTTATAATTGCATTGGGTAATTTAATTATTTGACATTGATAATAAATGCATTATCTTGTTATCTGACACATATGCAATCTCAATGCCTTTAAAGCCCCATCATCAAAATGGTTAAATTATCTGTCAGAACGAGTACATACATCACATTCACTTATTTCGATCCAGAACATGAAAAACAACAAAGCAACGCCTCGATCTTAATGAAAGATAAAACATCTGGCATCGGTGATTTTTTTGTCGGTGGGGCTTTAGTACCGGTATTAGACGCGTGCTAGATAGTGGCTTCAGGTGGTAACAGTTTTAATGGGTTATGGGTTGTGATCGGGGGGTTTTTTCTGGGCTCGCACAATTTCTCCATTTGTGTGTGCTGTAACTGCGCCCTGGCATATCTGATAATACACACGATTTGGCGTTATAACACCTTCGCACCGAACAAGGCTTCATGCGATTATTGCTTTTCTTGAACTTGCTTTTGCTTGACGAGCACACTTGAGATAGCTGCAGAAAAGTCCCCGTTTACTGGCCCAAAACGGCGATCTGGCAAATAAATCATTTTATAATTTTCCGCAATAGATAATTGATTTGTCAACAGTGAATGCACCTTGAAAATAATAAAAAACGACCTTCTCGGCAATACACCCCTTTCATTTGTAGCCCCATAGCTGCGGTGCTTTCCCCGCACGAGTAAACATTGGGCCAACTGTTTATGGTAGATGATAGCGTGTTTATCCAGCTGGCGATCTAGATACATATGCTTGACTTGGCCGGGCTCTGCTCAGCTCCAGGCTTCCCAGCCGACTGAGCTGGCCACTTGAACTGGCAACTCAGCTTGGAACGATCGCAGATAATGCCAAGATCGAGAATCGGAAGCATTCGGGTTGTACTATATGCATATAAGTAAACATATACATATGTGAAGTAGATCGAATGCCAATAAAGGCGATTGTGCAAATTACGGGTGAGATTTTTTTGTTTGTAAACAAACAGGCTCATGAAGCCTCTAGAGGAAACGATTGCCTCCGTTTCACAGATCGCACTTGGCAACTGCGATTTCTAGTGCTTAAAACTTTATCATCGGTTATCGTCGGTTATTACCCCTTTTGCTTTTGGGTTGGTGGGTTTTTGACTCCGCGTTTACGACTCCCAAAAATGGAAATCAGCAACTATATCAGTGGACTTAATAATGATAACAGCAGTTAACAAAAACCCCCATCAAAGTTGGGCCTGTACTGCATAAGCTGATAACAGTCTACACAGCGAAAAGTTACAATGCGTAAGTATACAAATTCCACTTTGATGGGTAAAGACCCGAATAACACCCATTACTATAAGGGATTTGCTATAAGCACATAATTTAAGGAAAAACTATAAAACAAGAAGATATACTAATGATGTTCGAATTTACTGGTGAACTTAATATATATTTAAACTTAAACTATATGCTGAAGATTTTGTTAGCTCAGTAGTAGATGGACGAGCCCATTATGAGGGCAACAACAGGTGGCTATTACTCATGCCGAATAAATTCGGCGACCCAATCAAAGGTCTCCCCAGCTGGCAAGGTGCCTTTAAGTTCGCGACTCTCATGCCTACGAGGTGATTTTCGTGCCGGCCCTCGGTCGAAATAAAAAAGCCCCGGCGCTAGACTCTCCGGCGGATATAAAAGCGGTTCCCGAGCGGCATTAGCGTTCAATAGCCAAAGTGCCAGTGAGCGAGCAGTAAGCGCGGCGAAAGCGATACCCGAAATCGCCAAACTCAACACACAATAAATAAAAGTTCAGAAAACAGAGGGAGTTCCCCTGGCGGAAGCAGACGATCCCCCAGCGCACATTGGATACAATAACAACACACACAATTGGATATCTTTGACCTTAGCCATCCGGATTGCTCATCATTCGGAGTCTTCCCCCAGCGACAGAGACAGAGAAAACAGACAAAGAGATAGAGATAGAGATAGTGTGTGGATCGGTCGGAAAAAGAGTTGGAGAATGAGCTAACCGACGGACTGGACGGTGATTTTTACGAGTGATTAGCAGCGGAAAGAAACGAAACCGGCGGTAATTCACACCAAAATGGGCGTTCGTGTGATAGAAACCGATTCGGCGAGCGATTCGTATGACGATGACGAGTGCTCCACTTGCCAGAAAGAGCACGAGCAGGGTAAATCCCCCAATAAAAGCAAGAGGAGTCCCACCACGCCGGAAACCACCATCTACGCCAGCAAGGATCTGGTGGGCAACTGCAAGGAGTACCGCATCGAGAACAACTCCCGCGATCTCCGGATCATCGGCAATGGCAACCGCATACGGATCGTGAACAACTCCGGGCGACTGCAAGTAATCGGCAATAGCACCAGACTCAAGATCCAGAGCAATAGCGGAGACCTCAAGTACACGGGTAACGACGGAAGGATCTACCTGGGCAGCGGCTCCACGCAGCAGGTGGTCGACTACACGGGCTGCAATGGACTGCTCAAGGTGGTCAAGTCCCTGGATCTCAGCGGCGATGCCAGGAAGAGGCCCAGCTCTCGACCGAAAAACGCCAAGCCAACGCCAACGGATGCTGGCCAAAGCAAGTCCGGCGGCATTGAGATCGACAGCAATCTCACGATCCGGCACGGAGCTGGGAACATAGTGATCAAGAATGCCATCAACGTGAGCATCTGAGAATCTTGAGCTCTCTGAGTCACCTTAGGCCAAAGATTAAGGATTAATGTAACGAAACTCTTGCCGCCGAACGCAAAGGTTCCTATTGACTGCAAAATAGTCACTTAGTCTTAATGTGTCTTTCGACTGCTACCAATATTAACATCACGCCGCTCATTCAGCAATGTCAAGTATTAAACGCCACGTCGCTAGTCTAAAAATCCATTACTATTCACAAAACACCCACTGATTAGGGAAATATATGTATATGTATATATGTTTAGTCGTAACGCAGCAGCGCAGTGTGAACAAAGCCTAAACTTCATTCCGAGAATGAATAATCTGATTAAAAAATAAAACTATTTGTCTAAATATATATGTTTGCTGCGGTTTTCTTTCCATTTCTTGCTAAAAGGACAAAAAGTCCCCCAAAGACAACGTAGCTTCGGAGCTTGGTGAACTACACAGATAAAGTCAAGTGCTTTCCACAGCATAATGCGTACTCGACCATCTGCGGTCAAGTCGTACCATTCACAACTTCTAAGAACCACCACTTAATCACCACCACCGAGATGCTGATGCAATGGACACTGACCCATTTTCATTGTCACCGGAAAAAGCAGCCGACGATAGCCAATACAGGTACTGATTAATTAAATATATTTTGCTTTTCTATAGGTGCCGAATATCAATTCCCGGGGATTTTTTTTTTCGAGTTGACAGTTGGCATTGGCATACAAAGCAACAATTCATTACCGAAATACGAGTGCCACCTTTGCACTCACACTCACTGTTTACTCGAGTGGCCGGAAAGAATTTCGAGAGATGCGAACTCAGGGTGCAATCAACCTCATTAGTCTGTGGGAAACTCGAAAAGATACAGGGTGCAATTAAGATTGAGATAATTTCTTACTTCTGATTGGGATTAATTAATTAAGAAAGTTGTTATCAACAACAATTTGAAGGTCGCTAAATAAAGCTCACTATCCGAACGGTAAAATTACATATATGCACATATATACGAAAATAAGAGGTTTATATATTATGGTGTATTTTTCATGAAATATTTCATATAATTTATTTACATATAATATAGAATTCTTCAATAGAAAGGCAAGTAGAAACACAAAGATAGTTTTTTCTAGCCGCCACATGTGTTGCATACTTGTAGGACTACAAATGTCTTAAATAACATTATTTAAATATTAACTCGACTTTAGGTATTTTTTTAATTTTTGAATTATTTGCCGCCGATTATCGGAGCGACCGATAGAAATCGATAAAACATTATCACTGCAATCATACGACACAACGCGGTTTCCGCCGGGGTGTGGTGACACTGCTATGCGCTCTTCATTGGCGAAATAATACAAACACAAACATTTTGCGGCATCTAAAGCAGAAGATAATGTTTGGCGCCACACAATCGACGAACCGGATGAACGACTTCGAGGTCGCCTCTCCGCCGGACGACTCCGTCTCGGCGCTGGAGTTCAGCCCCAGCACGGTGCAGAAGAACTTCCTGGTGGCCGGTAGCTGGGACAGCACCGTCCGCTGCTGGGAGGTGGAACAAAACGGGGCCACCGTGCCCAAGTCGATGAAGACCATGGGCGGACCAGTGCTGGACGTTTGCTGGTCGGACGATGGCAGCAAGGTGTTCGTTGCCTCCTGCGACAAGCAGGTTAAGCTCTGGGACCTCGCCTCCGACCAAGTGATGCAAGTGGCGGCTCACGACGGTCCCGTGAAAACGTGCCACATGGTCAAGGGTCCCACGTACACCTGCCTGATGACCGGCTCCTGGGACAAGACCCTAAAGGTAAGCCCAACAACGCGCATGATACTTTTCACAACTGTTTTCCGCTTAGTTCTGGGACACCCGTTCGCCCAATCCCATGATGACCATCAATCTACCCGAGCGGTGCTACTGCGCCGATGTGGAGTATCCGATGGCCGTGGTGGGCACGGCCAACAGAGGACTCATCATATACTCGCTGCAGAACAGCCCCACCGAGTACAAGCGGCAGGAGAGTCCGCTGAAGTACCAGCACCGTGCCATTTCCATTTTCAGGGACAAGAAGAAGGAGCCCACGGGCTGTGCGCTGGGCAGCATTGAGGGCCGTGTGGCCATTCAGTATGTGAATCCGGGGAATCCCAAAGATAACTTCACCTTCAAGTGCCACCGCACCACGGGCACCTCAGGCTACCAGGACATTTATGCAGTAAATGACATCGCATTCCACCCTGTGCACGGCACCCTGGTGACCGTTGGCTCAGATGGCACCTTCAGTTTCTGGGACAAAGATGCCCGGACCAAGCTCAAGTCCAGCGAGACCATGGATCAGTCCATTACCAAATGCGGATTTAACGCCAATGGCCAGATATTTGCGTACGCCGTCGGCTACGACTGGTCGAAGGGCCACGAGTACTTCAACCCGGCCAAGAAGCCCCAAATCTTTCTGCGCTCGTGCTACGACGAGCTCAAGCCGCGCATCAACTGATCGGAGGACTACTTTAGCTTTAGTGAAAACCCCTACGCGTACATGTATTGCGAATAAAGTGATTTGGAGCGATAGCACAATGGGTTTATTCAGTATATCTAATGGTGTCCCTTATCTCCGTGTTCCTCGTGGCCGTGACCATGTCCATGGCCGCCCTGACCCTTGCCAATGCCCAGCGCGTACTCCACGGCGACGGTGGCCAGGAAAGCGCAGAATCCCACGCCGAGTCCGCGGAAGAGGAAGGTGTTCAGGCGGGATCTGTGGGTGCCGAATGCCTTGGGCTCATAGCGCCAGACTTCGTTCCTGCAAAGAAGACAACCGGTTAGATCGGCGATGCAGTCTAATCCCGATTTGAAAGCTCACCTCAGCCAGGGATCTTTCAATCCCTGGCGGCCCAGAGCCTCCTTCACCTCCACGAGTTGGGGCACACTCTCCACCTTGTAGGTCGATGCGTGGGGCACCGTGTAGGGTTCGCCGTGATGTCCGCCCATTGCTGTACTGGAAATCAGAAACAATCGTTGTTATCCAGGATAAAAATCATATGTTTAACCTAGCCCTGAACAATTACATAAGAATGTTTACGTTTGACAAGCTACAAGGCCTGCTAACAACAGCCAATTGTTTATACTAAGAACACAGATAATTAAAATGATATTTGCTAACTGATTAATCGGTTTAATTTCCGTAAAAAAACAAAAAACTAGAAAAATAATAATTTTTGTAAAATACGCACAGTTGACTTAGAGATGATCAGTAAACGATATATTTGCACAGCTGATCTATCGATATATCACATGGAGTGACTAAAAAACACCACAGTCATCCGGCACTTTTCGCGCCAAACTCTTTTTTTCAAAAGGAAAAATGAGAAATGCAAATTATTTCCATATTCATTTATTCATTAAAGGTATTTTTGCAATTTGTAGAACATTTGTAATTTATAAACGTGCTTAAGTGAAAATATACATAATTGGATTTCCCATTTAATTCTCTAGTTACACAATAAGTAATAGTAATATTTGTAGGATCTATAATTAATAGCGTTTCTCTCTTTGATCGTTAACTTAAATATGTGTTTTTTCGTGTATTTTGTATAGTATATATAGAAAACTCTGGCTCTTCGAAACTTTGTCACTACAAATGGAAAGGAAACGGGCTAAGACTTTAAGCAAAGATACATACAACGAAATACTGATGATTACGCTCTATCGCTTTGTCATTTTGCATTGAATTGTAATGGCTAGGTATAAAATCACTCGGCCCAAGTGTCCTCGCTTTAAAGTATATTACATTTATAGGTGTGCCTCACGGGAACCCTTACAAAGGGTTAAATCATATGCACTTTTGCCGAAATAATGTATCTTCGATCTGAATGTGAAATGCAGAATGCACAATCAATCAATCTAACGAACTTTTACTTTCATCTACTTTTGGAAGCGACTTGTTTACAAATTAATTTTAAATTCTCCGCTCCTGGTTCTCCACAAATGCTGCCATTAATCGGGGGAAACACGCTCCGCCCTTTTACTTAACGTTACGCGTCGGTTAAAAGTTAAAAGTTAAGGTCTATATCCGGTTGTTAAATAGGTTTGCTTGAATCACATTTTGAATTTCTAAAGATTAGTTGATTTTGTTTCATAATTTAACTCATGTTGCTACAACAATTTAGGTATTCTGAAATCAAATTGTACTTTAAACTTGTGTTCCCGCCCAGTTCCCCCATATATATTCATATTTTTTCCTCCAGATCTGGTTTCTTTAGCAAGCTTAGGCGCACTCCTCGGCCACAATCTCGTTGAGCAGGCGGTTGAGGCTGTCCAGGCCGGTGAGGAATCCCCCATCGGGTCCATGATGCACTGGAGCTGCCGCCGGAGTGGGTAGCATGGTGCCATTGCGCGGCACGAATGCCGTGTGGGCAAAGTCAATGAGCCGGACGTCCACGAAGCACTGGTTATCATCAGTTGGCGGTGCCGACATGTCCAGCGACTTCGAGCTTTGCTGCAGGAGTGCATTGCGTCGCTGCTCATTGTTATTATCCAGGAGCAGGCCCGACAGCAGAGATTGCTGGTTTGAGATACTCTCGCAGCTGCGCAGTTGTGGGGCTGCCTTAGCGGGCGAGGATACGGCCGAAACGGGCGTCGAAGTGATTGTCGACTTCTTCGCTTCTCGCAAATCCGATTCGCCCAGGCTCGCAGACTGCTGATCGTCATCATTGCATCGTAGACGCTTCACCGCACCCTTGACCGATTTCAGAGAGGAGGCGCTGGATGAGGCGGGCGAAACCAGTGAGCGGACGGTGGTGCCGCCATTGGAAACGCTCGAGTTTCCGGCAGTGAGTGGCGGGGAGGACGCAGAGTCGGCAGCTGTGGCGGCGTCAAAAGATTGCTGAGACTTATATCGCTTAAACATAGCCTCCGTGGGCCCAATGATACTGCTTTCGTAATCTGAACTTGCGTCATCACTGCTGTTATTGCCTAAAAACAAGAAGAACTTGGTTAAGCTGCAAGATATATAAATATATAATTAATCTTACATGTCTGCCGTCCACTGGCCACAGCCTTTATCTGCTCGGATAATCCGGAGAAGTCGTCGCTGCTGTTGCTGCTATAGTTCATCCATGAGTCACCGGAATGTGGCGATGAAGTCGTCACGCTGGGCAGCGCTGGCTCAGGGTCCAGAAATACTGTCTCTTCGGAGATTGGAATGAATGCGCCCTGGCCCTTTCCGGCCAGGCCAGCGGCAGCGGCTGCCGCTTTGGCGGCCATAACACCACAGGTTCGAGGCGGTGGCATAGCCGGATGCTCATCCTCCTCCTCCTCGTCGGTAGTGGTGTTGTGGGATGCCGTCTGCTTAACTCCTCGCGCCGCTGCCTCTGCAAATCCACGCTTGTGCAGGTGACGTCTGGTAGCCAGGTTGAGCAATGAGTTGGAATCGTTGGAGGCATCTGCATCGTAGTTGCAGGCATCGCCTCCTGTGCTGCTGTTCGTGGCCGAAGCGTTGCCACTGTCGGCGGCCACCAGGTGCAGATCGTCGTCGGTGTCGTGCGCCTCCAGCTCATCGCCAGCGTCGTTGCCTGCCTCGTCGTCATCCTCCAGATCGTCCTCGTCTATGCTGTTCTCCGGATGATAATCGAAGACGGTGCCAGGCACGGTGGCCGACCTGGGTGCCTCTGGCCACTCATCCTGACTCATCGAGGGAGGGGGGGCCATTGGATTCTCCTCAAATCCCTCGTACACAATGAGCAGTGAGCTGGAAAATAGAATTTTATAATTAGTACCGCATCTAATTGCTCACATTATGTGTTTTTATGTAAGAATACTCTAAAGTTGCGTACTTACCAAGAGTAGAATCTGTAGCTCGACTGCTTCTCAATCACCCTTCGTAATTGGAGCAGGCGCTGCAGAATCTTGCGGATGACACGGATGCGTAGGCGGTAGCCATTGTGAAAGAAATCGTGCAACGCAGTCTTGAATCCGCTCTCGTTAAGCTCGCGGCCCCAGTACTTGTCACGCTTGGCATACTGTTCCAGATCGGCCAGGTAGGTCTGCATTCCGCACAAGCGAACGCCGAGCGACCCGGATGTGCTGGCCGCGCACTTGGCCATCTGCTTGGAGCGCTTCTCCGCCGACGCATCATCTCCATGCTGACGAGTGCCCATCTTGAGGTCCAGGATGCAGGGATTGCGGAACTGCGAGGTGATGTTCTCGAGCATAAGGAAGTCTGCAAGATAATATATATAATTATATATACAATGAGGTCTAAGTATTTAGAGGGGAAAATGCTTACATTGCTTATTGGTGTTGTCCAGTTGTGAGATGCTTTTGATCACCTCAGCTGCCTGTCCATTCTTGTGCACCTTCATTCTGCAAAGGAATAGTGATTTAGTATGACTTTCAGAGTTCGAGTGCAATGAAGAGTACCCACCTCAGCACCTCATCCCGCTTCCTCTTGGAGGCGCTCATCTTGCGAACGGGAACAGCGGCCGCGTCATCCCGGAAACTGGGCGAGTAGCGCTTGTCCAGCTTGGCTCCGCCCATGGTGGTGGCCTGCATGACGCCTGGAATGGACACAGAGAAGAGCCGGGTAAAGGGATTATTAAACTGCGAGTAAGCATACTCTTCTCATCTGGCTGTAGTTGTTTGTAGTTTAGCATCGATTCGACACGAAAGATGGGTTACGAGGATTATTAGGATGTGGCTGAATGTAGAGGCAGAGGCAGAGGCAGCGGCACCTCGGTTTTAATTAGCAGACACACGAAATGTTTCGGAACAGACAAACACGATTACACTCAAGGATAATGGAAATAGAACACTGCTCAGGTGACCAAGGCAAAATGATGTTTCAATCAACTGGGGATAACTTCTTTGATCATATGAGCAGAGTTTTCAAAAATTTCTTTGGTGCAATGAGTTCGAGAAGTGCATCATGCATTTCCAACGGCAGACGGAATCAGATGGCTTCCAAATGTTTATGCGTTTAAATGGAGGTAGTAAAAAAGCCTAGTCCTAAGCTAAGTTGGTGCAATACAGATAGATAGAGACTTAACGAACCGACGCATTAACAGGTGCATAGTAAAGTAGAAACATGGCTTTCAAAAACTGGCTTCGATTTTCCTCAACTTAACATACTAAAATGGTATCGTCTTAACTATCATACGGTAGAATCTAGAATCGTATCGTATCGTATTCGTATGGTATATTAAACATTGGTAAATTAACATACATAGGTAAAATAAATAGATTGATGTGTTTTAATCATACAAACCCATTCGATTTGGCTCGCCTGCATTCTAACCGACAGGACGGAGCAGGGCGGACCTGATCACTGAGGATCTCTAGGGATCGAGATGAGACGAGCGGAGTGGAGACGGCGACGACGACTACACAACAACACAACGTTCGAGGGAAGGAGGGCGGCACGATGTGCGTTCTGAACAAACACATAAAATAAAACTCGATTTTCTTTGTTTCATAGCGGAAAAAAACAATTCTTTACACTTTCGGCATTACGCTTTCCCATTTTCCCGATGCCGATTCCGATTCCGATCCCGATTCCGATCCCGATAGAGGAGGACTCTCTGGACTCCGGTTCGGATCATTTCAGTTCGGTTCGGTGAGGTTTGCTTGGTTCGGCGGCAGATCTCGAGCGGGTCTGTCAGGCAGGCACCTCGAACCTTTGGATAATACGAGCATAGACGTACATGTAGTGGCGGGTCACGCCCCCCGATCCGGGCAACCATAATCTATATATGTATATACATGCGCCGAATCGAGGGAGTGCATTGGTTTAAATTAATCCATTTCCATTGAAGTGATTGTGCAGTTTTTGCTGACAAAAAGTGTACAATCCTTATGGAGGGATTCGATTTACGATTACATTACATTACATTACTTTTGGGTTGGAGTTTGCTTGGTATTTTGGCTGGTTTTTGTTTGGTTTTTGGTTGTTTGGTTTGTGCGACTTACCCATTGCTCTCATTGTTCTACTAACTAAGGGGCTTAATCGGAAAAGGTCTCTGGTTCGGGCGTTGGCGACCCGGACTAGTTACTAGTTCCAGGCGTCGTCGAGTCAGAGAATGTTCTGTGGCATGTGGCAGCTATAACGTTTTTGGTTCTTTTATTTTCGATCTTCTCATTCTTATTACAAATCGTTAAAGCTATAGGTTAGCTACATATTATGGTATATGGTTCAGTCTTTACGTATTACGTCAGTTTTTATTTATTTTCTTCTTTTCTTTTTTTTTTTTTTGGTTTTTTTTATTTATTTTTTTTTTTTTAAGAGATCGTTTTTATTTTCATTTAAAATATTCAACTTACAGACTACGGATATCACATATTTTTCAGTTATATAGTTGTAGAGAAAAGTACTAAAAATAAAAATGATATTCGAATGCGATTTGGTTTGATCTAGGGACGATACAAGAGGAGCAAACGCAAATTGGTTGGTTGTTTGGCTTAATCATTTTTGTTTGTTGCGAGTTAATTCAAAAACAAAAGTTCGATTCAATAAAAAATTGGCGATTTCGGAACTCAAGACACATGACAAATGCTTGGCGCGATTGAGAATGCTGAATTTAATTATTATCTTTTTCTTTTTCTTTGGTTTTATTATTTTTTGTTCGATTGAATGAATTAGTTAATTCGAAACGAAAGAGCAAATGAAGCGCTTCGACAGAATCGATAATTGGCATTTAAAAGTGTGATCAGTTTGGGATGCGGGTGATGAAACAGTCGGTATCTTACCTTTGTACTTGGGCACAAACTTCAGTATGTCCTGCGGAATGTTCTGGTAGAAGTCCAATTCGCGCAGGTTCAGCGGCTTGATCACCGTCGACTGGTTGAGCAGCAACAGGCGAGTGTGTCCTCCGACCTGCAATACAAAAGATACAAAATCACGGAATTAGCATTGTAACTAATCTAAAACAATGTTACTAATCTAACAGCTACCAAAGCACGTAGGCATCATTGTGTTTTACTTCTGCGGGTAGTTCTAATCTGAATGCTATGAGCTTGAAGTGGAATGTTTATAGCCCTCTAAAGCTCTTAACAAATACCTAGATTAAAATGGAGTACCAATCAGCCTTAAGATGGTACATTTCTATAACTCCCATCCAATGTACATATATGCCAAGCAACCAGTAACATAACATAATCTCTAACAAGTTCTTTGAGAAACCTGCTAACTGGCGCGTGGCCATAACCCTGATTGCTGATATCTTATCGTCCTACGGTCCTACGTCACTTCTTTGCTTTTATCGGAAGCACAAAAGCGAACTGCCGGGAAACTCTAGGCACCCATGAGAATCTGGGCATGGGCTTAGTACCCTTTAACCTTACTGACAAAATTCGAGTGATTCGATTTTATGGTGTCATTGACAATGTTTTAATTGAAGATGACTAAGAACATTGGCTAAAATATGAAGTCGATTCAGGCCCGGTTAAGCCACCGATTCCGAAAACCTTTGGCGATGGACAAGCCGTCTAGCAGCAACAGCAATCGGATGAGCAGGAGCACTTCGAACTGCAGGAGCCCTGCCATAGTACGTGGTCCGCTAAGCTCTGAGGAATTTCAGGACCCGGCAACGGCAGTTGCCACACACCAACGGCTTTTCTGGAGCGGCCAGCGCGGCTCGACGGCGGGCAGGGATGATAAGAACAAGCCTGATTCGACCGCCGCCGCCGGAAAAAAGAAGCCACCAACGTCGACAAGGCAGTCAAATTTTACTCAGACGGAAAGGAGTCGGACACAACGCAAGCTTAGTACGCGGAGCACGCGGTGCAATTCGGTGGCAGTTACGGCGCTGGTCAGCAGAGAAAACATACCACAAACATCCGGTAAGCGCGGAAAAAAATCTGCGAGCAACCGAAACACACTAACAAGTAGCCCATCGAAAACACTACAATTAAAAACGGCCGCAGGGTACAGAAGGCCGGAGGACCTGACCGCTCGGTGCAGTGCGTCGCACGAGGGGCGCAAGCTTCTGCAGGAGCGGCTGACGGTGCGGGTGGACGCACTGTTCAACATGCTCTTCTCTGCCTCGCCGTTCCTGCAGAGCTTCCATGAGCGGCGCAAGTCCACCGATCTGAATATGGGCGTCTGGGCACGGAATGCCGGTGGCCAAAATCAGCGCACTGTCTCGATGACTGTGACACTTCAGGCGAACGTTGGTCCCAAAACTGCCAAAATTACCGAGACACAGACCATGCGCGAGTGCAGCCAACCCGGCCAACTGTACTCGATCGATGTGCAGAGCGTCAACGCAGATATCCCCTACGCGGACACCTTCGTCGTCCTGATGCACTTCTGCCTGAAGGCCACCGTGGAAGAGCACACGGACGTTTTGGTCTTTGCCCAGATCCAGTTTCTCAAGTCCGTGTGGGCAGTGGTCAAGACCTTTATCGAGAGGAACGCGTACGCGGGTCTCGAGGAGTTCTGTCAATCTCTATACAGCGCCCTACTGATTGAGATTAGGAAGAGGTAGGCGGCCAGATTGCTTAAATACACATCAAAATATTTGACGGTCTTTGATCGGGTTTGATTTGGGACTCACCTGGTTGGAGAGCGGGTGCAATGCCACCTCATCCTCATTGTCCAGAAGATCCTTGCTCAGCTGTGGGTTCTTTAACGACTTGCCGACAGCGGTGGCAGCGGGAGCAGCTGCTTCTGGGAGCAGCAGTGGTTTCTGCTTTTGTGGTTTGGTGGGAGTGTTGCAGCCACTGGCGCTGTTGTTGTTGCTACTGCTGCTGCTGGAGTTGCTGCTGCTCACCGACAGCTGCTGGAGATTGGCAGTTACGAGGCTGCTGCTGCTGACAGGACCATGTTGTTGCTGGGACGGCGAGGGAGATGAGCCTTGTTGCAGGAAGCTGGAGCCACTGGCGAACTGCAACTGCGATGGCACTTGGCTTAGGCTACTGGAGATTTGTGCCACAAGTTCTTGCTGCTGCTGCTGTTGTTGTTGCTGCTGCTGCTGCTGTGGGAGCTGCTGCTGCTGCTGTTGTTGCAGGAGTAGATCATGTCCATGGATGCGTCGCGGCTGCTGTATATTTGGAACATGTTGCTGATATGACGACAAGTCAGAATCTCCCATGCCCCAATCCCCCAAGAAATATACCATTCCCCGCCGCGCGAAACAGTTTAACGATTGCTGTACGCTTTTCTTTTCCCCGGAGCTTTTTCCGCAGAACGCTCTGCTTGGGAAATCCGTTTATCCTGCTGCCGCTTTGTTCAGTCTGCAATGAGAGAAATGTGAAGAGGGAAAAATGGTTAAAAACAAATTGGGTTAAATATGCAATCGCCTTAACCTGCCACACTTGATCGCGTTATGGCCTGAATCATCGCGGGGTCGTTAATTCAACTGCCCCAAAACAGGTTCCCATACCGCATCGCATCGCATCGGATCGGATCGGAGCAAGTGCATTCAGCACGCAGGCCGAGGGTTCAATGTCATTTCCGCCACGGAACACCAGACGCGCGACTGCGGAGAATGCAAATGAGTTCCGGTTGCGATTCTGATGACGACACATTAAGTGGCGGGGGGGGGGGACGACTATTCCATAGTTCTTGAGTGTAATCAGTTTAAGCAAGATACTTTTGTATTGAATCTTATCTCTATTCCAGCAAATGCTTAACACTCCTTATCATTGTTTTGAAGTCCAGCTCGCCTCATAGCTCACTTATCAATTGACAAACGACAGATGTAGATGTGCGAGGATCAATAACATTTGGCGCCCTATCAAATTTCGAATGTATCAATGTAAAGATCAATCACTTTATAGGCGACTGATCCGTCAACCAACAAACTAATGGGCAGGGGATAGGGTATATATGTTATTGAAAGGCAATCAAATCAGCCTGCGAACCATTTAATGCATCGCGCTTTTAATTGCAAACAATTGCCAATGGGGGAGTGGGATGATGATCATGAGTTGGGGCTTCTGCTGGAACTAGTCAAGCGTGGGGCACGTGAACAAACGGGGTCGGGAATCTCCGCTGCTGATACGGCCGCTGGGATCAGAGGTTCTCAAATTAGTGTGCTGGCAATTATAATAATAATCGAATCGCTGCCAAGAGAAGTGGCACGATTTTCGAATTGCGTTGTAGACACACCTACTCCAGCCTCTGTTTATCACTAATCCTCTGGCAAAATAGCTATCCACTAATCGGCAATGCAAACAGGGAAGTGCAGACGTCATAAAGATAGCAGAATGCATATTTGCCAACTGCTGGGATATGTAATTATTACCTGATCTAGACCAGACGGCGTCGTTTGCTAATCTCAAAGCCAGACAGGCGGATAGTTAAGTGCATATGTCGGTATGAAGATATGTAGATACACAGCAACTACCGAGATACAATCATATTTTGGGGGAACCACAAAAGGCACTTAACCGATTTGACGAAAACAGGTGTTGGGATGATGAGGTTCGTTAACTCGGGGTGATTCACTCCGTTGTCTTGTCTACGCCGCAAAAACAAAACGGAGAAGTTTATCGCCGCTTCCAAGAGGCTAAGGCTGCTGCTATTTCGACAGCGTTATTTATAGCAAATGCCTTTAAATAAATGGGTGTTTACCCCGCGGCCATCCGTTAGTTAATGTCCCGGGAAAATGTCAAGCCAAAGTTGCGAAAATTGATTGGAACACGGAACACAGTCGACGGAGGCCTAATGTATATGGTATATGGCTAATCGGTCAATTAATTGAATCCGATAGATAGAGATCCATGATCAGGCAAAGATCGCGGGATGAGTAAGCGAAAAACAATGGCCTTATCAGCGAGTGGAAAAAACTGAGCAAATATGGCAAGGAAAACTTTGGGGAAACCGCAATAAAAGCAAGTACGACGCAAAACTAGCCTCCCCACTCCCTGCATGCTCCACATTAGTAGGAGGTTCTGTTTGCATACACGTATGTGCGTGTGTGTACATATGTACATATGAGCGTATATAAGGTGAACTGAAACTGGGTCAACGACAGCGAATAACGCGGACAGACAGAGGAAGGGACCGAGAACCGAACTGAAATGTAACTGAAACATCTGCAACTGCGCCGGAGGAATTCCGTGCTACTTTGTCCGGAGCTTCTCAGTGCGTTGCCCAAAGCAAATTTGATTAGCAAGTCGAGCCAAAATTGAAACACGCATTAAAATCAGCTGCCAGCTGTTCTGTCACACAAAGGCAATCAACAAGATATACGATAGTAAAACAGCCGACACAAAAGATACGTTCAGACCATTACAAAAGATACATTCGAAGCGTTTTTGGACTTACAAGTTTACGAGTAAAACTGACGCCGGTCTGTTGAATTTGGCAACTCTCAAAACAGCAGGCAAGCGAGGCAGATATCGTATTAAGTGTAAATTGACGGCTAAACAATCTCTGATTAGGCCAATTTAATTTACATACTAACAAATTTGTTTTGCCTTTTCAAATTTCAGTCTCGGCTGCCGAGACAGCAAAGTTCATTGGGCCCTGTTCCCAATTCCATTTCGATGAGATTTGCGGGGAATACGTTTTGAATGTTTATATGTATAAAAAGCTTATAAACGAAAACATGGAACTTGTATATTTATCCTATTTGGATCGTTTTAAATTAAATTGAATCCTTTTAACCTTTTACCTTTTTTTTGAGCTACATTGCTTTGAACTTTTGAACCACTTAAAATGAGATTGGTGTTTTTCTTGCGTGCAAAAAGCAGAGTTGCAAATCATTTGGGAAATTCAACTCGGTAAGTAAACGCAAATTGTTTGGCTGCCTGCCAAGCGAAGTGAGTTCACTGAATTTGAAATTTGCACATGAAGTAGGAAGCTATGTGAAACGAGGTGGAATTTGAGCTGTTTGTTATTTGTTTCCTAGCATTTCGCTTAAATTCAAAAGAGGGCAGCAGACACAGACACCCATACTAAACAAAAAGGAGGCCTGCCTTTGTTTGTTTGGATCCCCCCCATCCCCGTCCACACCCTTCCTTTGGCCAATCCATAGTGCACTGATAAGCGCACCAGTTATCGCATGAAACTTACTTGGGCGAGTGTGCCTGGCAACAAAAACAAGGGATTATAAGGCAACTCAAATAAACTGTGAGAAATCCACCGTAAATGTATTAATGCTGGAGTGAAATCCAAGCACCTCTTCATAGGCAAGTCAGTTATCATCGGACTACGCGCGAAAACAATCTAAATCTTGCGACAAACAAATGCGATAAAAACAAAAGTTGAGCAATTAAAACAGCAATTAGTCATGTTCGTAAGCGAATTCAATGGGCAATGGAAAAGTTTGATACTTTTTTCAGGCTTACATCCAGATATTCGCATAATTTTCGAGTAAACCAAACTGGATTTTTACTGTTTTTGTTTTTTAACTGCGCCAACGAAAGCAGGTTGATAATACCGCGTATCAAAACAAAAAGCAGCTGAGTTCGATATCTACGGGAATTACGTGTACGAAAAATAATACAAAAATCAGCGAGAACCAAAAAGAGAGAGAAAAAGTAGAGATCATCTCGCACACACTCGCACAGACACTGAATACATGAACGTATTTCAAAACAAAGCAGATAGCCAAAGGCAAGAAGAAGAGCCAGAAGCAAGAAGCAGCATATTAAAAAGAAAGAAAGAAACGCCAGTTGAAAACGACTCTACGTGAACGGTGACGTCGCAGTCACGACCAACAAAGAGAGAGGGAGAGCGCGCCAAGAGTACTTGCCCTCTCTCTTTAGCTATTTTTACAGTGCACATACACGAAACAAAAAGTTAAATAAAATGCAGACACACAGCCGCAGACCGAAATTACACACTCACACATAGTCAAAAATCGCTAATCGCTTTCTGGCGTCGTTTCTGTGTAAAAGATTTTACCTTTTTCGAGACACCTCTGCGTGTCCCCAATGCGAGTTACTCTTTTCCAATTCGGCTCTGGCTGACTGCGATTCAGTTTTTCATTCAGTTTTCATATTTTCCACGGCGAAAAGGGAAAACCACACTAGCACTGGCACACACACACATACAGCGATGTGGATACGCTCGATATGTATACAATTTTTGATGCTTCTCAATTAAATTTGATTTCTCACATGCGCGTTGTGGCTTATTTGCACTTTGTCACACACTTTTTCACTTTTTCCTTTCAGAGCGCGCACACGTCCGTTCCGAGCGAAGTTTGTAAAACAATTGAACGAAGCGAGCGACGTTTCCCAGAAAGAGGTACACGGTACGATGGTTAGAGCGGGACGACTGCAGGCACCACGACACTTGTTCACCCGCGCAGGGGCTGTCTGTGTGAGTACAAGCGAGTCAGATAGTAGAGCCTATGCGCTCTCCAGATACTTTGTGAACAGCTCGTGCACTGAAGAAAACGGGCGGTTGTTGGTGAATTCAGTTAATTTTAAAACCCTAATAAAATACTAAGCTTAACATATTAAGAACGAATTTGAACATATCAAAGGCTTGAAATATTTATACTTAGATGGCACCCACACAAATCTAATAAAATTTAGAAACTATGATAATATTTTTCTAGACTAACCGACCAAGAGTTTTTCTACGCGCATAAGTTCTCTTTTCCGCGCACCCTTCTCTTTCTGACTCTGTGGTGCTGCGCTCTTCTTCGAAATAGTGGTTCTTTTCCCAGCTCAAAAATAAGTTTTCTTATTTCCCAACTGATTTTTCTCGGATTTGAATATAGATGACAAATTGTCACAGGACACGCGCGCGCTCTCAATATTCCCATTGGAAGAGTGTCCTGTGTTTGTATCTATATCATTTAGTAGGTCAACAAAGGTTCCTGGTGGATGCGATGAACTCTATTAATAGATCTCACCGCTTTAAGCTGAAAATCCAATCTTCAATTCCAAGAAACCAATTTAATTGCCCATTGTGACAAAAACAATAAACAATGAAAAGTCTCTTTGGTAAACTGTTTTTTCCTCGCAATCTGCAAAACGACACTGCCCACTGTTTGGCCACAAAAATTCCGGTGCAAATATTTGTTGACGGAAGCTACCCTATATATAGTAAATAGAATCGGGCTCCCACCGATTTCCGCACAATTGGGGCTCATGAGTGGAGAGCGGCCTAATTAAATTAGCAGAAAAGGCACCAAACAAATTTGAAAAAGAGTGCGAACAGCTGCCGATGTTGACAATTGTTCCATTATCGTTCGCATCTTATCTCAGAATATTCCGCTCCATTATGGTTGACCAATCCATAGGTGTGATCGGTGCAAGGGGCATGTTGATACGGACTGTCTGGAAGTTCTCGACAAGGAATCAGAAATAGATTAGGATGCTTTACTGCTGCCAGTGGCGCAGCCATCGATGATATTATCAGCGGGTGACGGCATTCCACTTAAAGTTAAAGTTTATAGCTTTAGCTTTCACTAAACAATTCACTTACTTACTGGCGGGCTCTAGAAGTTTCCAAACAGTAAAGATACAATTGAATTGAGATTTGGTTATCATATCATATCAATGTTAACTTAGATTAACTTTCAAATTCAACCTAAGGAATGTGCTGGTAAAAGCTATTCACTTCTCCCTGTTGAAGTTAATATGAAACAATTGAAATACTTTTCCTTGTGCTTTTAACTGTGTAGATACATTTGCACTTCAGGTACATACCTTTGCCATTATCGGAAGTGTTCGCTGGCGACGTCGCTTTGTAATATGTAGATACTTTGAATGGTAATAAACCAGAGCACATCGAATAGAATCGCGTGAGCTTCGACTAGCTCTTCATTTGTGGCACATCCACAATGGAAACTGGCAGAAGTGACGTAACCTTCGGGTATTTTTACATCAGTCTGAGCCGCGATGGGTGATAGACCCAGCAGTCTTGTCGAGATAGGCACCGCCCACTCTATTCCACCCACATAACACCCAGCAGGGAAGCCCATTCATAACCGATAAGAGTTATACCTGCGAGTTGGCCTGAAATCCAACCCAATCCCCCAGAGGCAATCCCATTGACCCTGGGGCGTCCGTGCTGCACCCATTGATAATTTATTCACACAGCTCTCAGCCCAGTTCGGATGAAGCGGGGCGTGGCAGCGGCTGGGGCTGGAACTGGTGCCTCGGAAGGCCATTGTCAGGGCTGTGGATAAGTGGGCAACTGGGCGCCACATCGTTTGTCGCCTCCATTGTTCCATGAAGCTCACATCCTTGACATTGACTCTGAATGCAGCCAAAAGGCAAGGCCTTCACTTTCCCATTCGACATGCATGTATGCGGGTTCTATTATATTCTATAGTACAAAAAAATAAAAACTGAAATGGGAGAAAAAGGACATTTGACTCGAACTTTAAGCAATTATGGGGAAATTCAATTGAAATATTAGACTGTAGAAAGAAGTATCTGAATCTAAAGTATCTGACTGACTTTAATTCTTGGAATTTACTTTGAATTGAGTTTCCTTTTCAGGGAAAGTACAAAAACGTCAGTTAAATGCCAAACACGTGTGATACTAAAACATCTTTCGACATTTATTGACTAATTTATTTCGTGTTTTTTAGCGCTTCACAGCTTTTTATGTGCCGTTCTCAAAACTGTATTTGCTTATCTCCCTGAAATTCATATTTGATCGTCTTGGCTGGCAGCTTTGGCAAAATGTGTTTTTTTTTTGTGGGTAGGGAAATTGTCAGTCGGCAAATATATGACTATTTTAATTTTCTGTGTTTGTATATTTTTTGGGGCTTGTTCTGCTGACAGCCGAGTCAAACAAGATGCAGACGTGCCGCTCATCCGTATTACTCATCCGGTTTCCTCTAGTGGGCCAATTGGGATGACAGGCGAAGGGGAAGCTGTCACTTTGGGAAATCGGGGGTGTACATGATGAAAATCAAGGGGATGGATCAGATCGGCCCAATCAGCGTCAATCACTCGGTGCACGGTATAAATTGAGTTATGAAAAGCCATACACGAGTAATTTGTCCATGTGATGGATGGCTGAGCAACGACCTTGGCAACATCCTCAGCCTCTCACAAGGATACCTGCTCCCACCAACTAATCGATTTTTTGGGCAGCAAAGAGCAAGGACATGAGGATGGCATTAAGCCTGCATTAATGGATTGAATGTGGTGCCAGCAAGAAATGTCAATTAGTATGGATGTATCCATGTATCTGTATCTATGAATTTACATAAATTGCAGGTGTATGTACATATATGCGTGTCAGGCAGCGATTTGAGCTCCTGCTCGATGCAAATTTTCGCAAAAAGAGGTTTGAAAGGGCTCTTTCGAGTGGTTGTAGGATCGTTCCACATCGTGCCTGGCTGTCTGGTGAACTCCTATATCGATTTCAGCATTATTGAAAACACGCGCCAGTCGCTCGTGTGTTTCTAATTGAAAACAGTCGACAAAAAGCAAACAATTGAAATTGCCCGACAACAATCAGCAGATTGTTCGTACCTACTAGTTTAACCAATAATGAATCACAAGCAGCGAATCAAATGAGTTTATCAGCTGGTTAGTCAGCGATCCATTTGATTTCATTAATTAAAACGATTTCTAAACCACCTGTAGCTTTTAATAATAATTCTGACAAATGAATCATGAGAAAATGGGATGGAAAATAAACTGTTTTGAAATTTTAAACTAAAGACAGATCGTTAACAATTTCAAATATTTAGGGATTGTATGAGTAAAAACCTTTATTTATATTCATAATTTCTTTCTTAATAAAAGTTGTAGTACAAATAAATCACAAGCTAGCAAACAAGTACTGTATCATAAATTTATCTTGTCAAATTTTAACCATATTTCATTCAGTTTATCGACCAATTCACAAATTGCACAACTTACATATATTTGATGAAACAAAATTGTTAGAATTTTTTGGCAGCCGAAAAGTGAATTTTATTAATTTTACTTTGACTGAAAAATGTTTATTTTTGGCACCCACACGTTGACATGGTAATTCAGCATTTGATACAGCACCCAAACCCTCCCGAAACCCTTTCAACCGACCCTGACATTGAATGCCGCATATATGTATGTAGAAAGTAAGATCGCCAAAAGGTATTTCAATCATTGCATTGTCTGCGGCTCTTGTCTTCTGTGGGCGGAGAATTCCCCCAATTCTACACATTTCACTCTTCGTACAATGCCAAGTATTTAACGCTGTCTCTAGATATCGAATCGAGTGAGAACTGAATAGGGGATATGTATCTTGTGGATACGTCACCGGTTACCGGAACAATGGCCACGAGCTGCTGCCGTGATCTCCGCCGGCGCTTCGATGAGCAACTCGGCGGGTACACTTCCGCATTGATGGGTGGGGCACTTTGATAGTGGGAGGGTCTGTCTGGCACCCGGGAAAGCCAAACAAACCAGTGGGCTAAAATGCCCGGGAATGCTCGCCCCTGACAACGACATGTGTGTTTTCAGGGCCAATCTAACAGCCGTGTGGATACCGCAGTTCCAACCTGGGACGATGTCGATTCACTCTGGCACTGACCACACCAAATCAAGACCCAGTCGCAGCTGTTGTGGGTGGGCATCATATTTGTGGCCAGCTGCCAAATCTGAAATGCCGGCACTCGGCGATAAATAAGTTTCGCATGTGCTCGGCGATGAAAGATTCATTTCTCAATTCAATGAAAATCCCTTTGGTCAATGCCCCTAAAAGGCAACAAACCGAAGGTCCTGTGTATCTGGTTTTCAAGATTGTGCTCTTGAAAATTCATTTGATTACTATTTGATCAAAAATTATGTTAGATTGTACAAAATATACACAAATCGAAAATGGCAAAAGTGAAAATAGAAACAAGGCTCTGCACCACTTTCATCTTTTTCCTTCACCCACTTTAAGGGGTATATTCCGACCAAATCGAGCCTTGAGATTCTGAGATTCTTCGCTCGCGCTCGAGCAGCCAGCCAAAAAGCTCCCCAGAATTCATGACCAAATGGGTGCAATGTCAATAGCACACGCCCCAATCTCAGAGAGAAAGAAGCCGCCGCCGCCTCGTGTGCCCCACATTAAAAAAACGCTTTTACACTTGGTTTTTTTGCCGAGCATATGCAAATTCTTTTTTTTGAAGTGCCGAAATCGGAAATGAAAACGAAATTGCGCCGCAAGAAGCCGCTGCGATAGTGCTAAAAATATTTTACATTCTATAATTGTACAAATTATATAAATATTTGCACAGTGTTTGGCTACAGATGCGTTCGGCCAATTGTTTGTATTTTCCGCCAGCCGAATGTGGATCAAGTTTAAGTTTATTACCAACGGATAAGGAAAGGAGTTTGCCCAAGCCCAAGGTGGCTCATTCGTGGGGAGATACTAAATAATTTACAATGCCTTTTGATTAATAATGTTGCGTTTCGTAGGCCAGTTGAAATTCGTAAGTAAATTCCGTGAGAAAACACAAGTGTGTATAGAGCATTGCTGCGTCGAAAATGAAAACAAAATTCGGTTTAGCGTGTGAATTGGATGTTCGTGACGGAATGAAAGCGCCAAAATACTCGTTCGTAGCGAACCGAAGCGGTAATACCCTGTAAAATAGTATTAAACCATTATTGAGCAAGCGCATATATTTTTAAGCAAACCTCGGAATTTCCAATGAATCATTTTGATTCATTACAAGTGAATATAAGTAGCATTCATTTAAGGATGACTTTATAAAAAGCCATATATTTGAAATGGAGAAAACTCCGAAATAGTTAGTGATACTTGAGTATTGTTAAATAGTAAACTATTTTCCTTAAAACTTCGCTATGAAGCAAAGTCTTCTGAAATTCACAATGGGTTGCTCCAAATTGTTTACGTTAAAATTCCAAATGGGCATTTTACAGCGCCCATTTGTTATGGATAACTTGTTGTTGTTATTGAACATTTTACGCCGAATTGTAAGATAGCACAAACAAAATTAAAATATCAGTAGTAGACAACATTTGTTAATAATCGACCGTAAGAACGAGTATTATTTGCGAAGCACCGAGCGCAAAATAAACAATTTTGTTATTCTTTTCAATTGCGTCAATGGGGAGGTCTTAGAATTCTGAGCAGGTGGAAATGCGGCTAGCAGGTGGGCCAACAAGTGTTGGCCCTCTTAAATCTGGCCCAAGTTATTAGCACACAGATTCGCGGTGTCTGGAAAACTTTGAAAGGAAAAGCCCGATCAGCGATCTATCGATCGATCATTATCTGCGGTCAGTTTAGTAAACAATATTTGATTCTCTAAACAACACTTAATTTCCCTTTCATATTCTTACGCCATTTGTGCGGCTGTCGCTGTTTTCGATTTTTGTTTACCCAGTCGTCATTTTAATGACACAAACAAAGAAGGAAACTTGACAAGTCAGCTATAAAGCAATGGGAAATATGTTGTAGTCTTAAATGAATAAGAAGAGCTCGCCATCCATGAAATACAATCCTTTCCAGCATTCACTGGAAGTATAAACAAGGCCTCCACTTTATGATACTTTCCAGCAGAACTTCAGGTTCTCAGATTCCAGTATTGTTATTGTTCAAAAATGTATATTTTTGAAAGTTTTCGTTAGCACACAAGCGGCGCAATATTAATAATTGAACTGCGCCTTCGATGTGCTCGTTTATTCCCAATTGCGTTTTAATATCACTGCCCCAAAAAAATTGGGGGTTGGGATTGGAAATACCCAGCACAGCCATCAGAAAGGTAATCTAAAAATTGGATGGATTTCTTTGCCTGGGCGTTTGGTGACGTCGTGGATTTCGATTCGAAAATCTGAATAAATGCCAAAACCGCCGAATATTAACACAAAATATTGTGCATTAATGTAAATGTGTGTTTTGTGACTCGGCTGTTGGCGAATCAAAGGAATTTATTATGAGCAATTATTTTGATCCCCGCCTCCCTGCACGAACCTCTCGACTGTGCCAAATCAATTAAATTTGAAATGGATGACCAACTGTTGGGAGGCAACAGTCGCCGGTTTTTGTTCGATAGTGCGCGATCTGAAAATAGATATTTTTGAAATATGTATTTTTAAAACGTAAAGCCCTATTAACATTTTTCCCATTGATTTCAAATGTTTGAAATTTTTTTGTGTAAAAAATACACTATGTGACTGACTAGCGAATTTGTAGGAAATACTTTGTTGGAGTCCTGATATTATCTTAATAAGAATTCTTCTATTTTCTAATTAATTCGTTTTGGCCCACGACATTTATCTTGACATTTATTTGGCCGCGTGGCCAAGTTTTATTTAGACGGTTTTAAGTGCAAGGACTTTTCCAGCCAAGCATGAAAGCATATGACATTTAAGATGAAGAAAATATTATATAAGTGCAATGAATATATGTAAAGCTAAATGTGAAGCAGATGTAGGTATAGCTAAAATCCATTTAATAAATGTTGCAGTAGATACTGCAAGTTACGAATATGTAAGACTTTAAAAGAGAATTAAACGAATCGAAAATATAGGTATCTAAAATATTAATGTATCTACTATTTGAGCCAGATTTTCCAACAGCTGGCTGGAAAATGAAGGGCGGAAAGTCGAAGGAATGCGTCATATTTGTAAGCGGAAAACCAAACCTTTATCTTATCTTGCGAAACGCGGCTGACCGCCATATATAATCTGAACAAAACAAATAAACGGCTGGCGATTTTAGCTGTCACAATGTTATTCCAATTGATTATTTTCGCGGCTTATTTGCTAATTAATTAACAATTTCTTGTGATAGCCGCAGACTTCAGACTGCGAGCATATAACTGATTATTAGGGGGTCACTTTTTATGGGTATTATAATATAATATATATATATGTACCTAAATCACACTAATAGGCAATTACAGATTTACATAAGCATCCATACGCGAATCGTTGTTATCCATATACTCCTCATAACCGGATGAACCCGACACGTGACAATTGGGAATCAATAGACTAGACCTTGGCTTGATTGTTGTTTTCTTTCGATCAATTTTGTTTGTGTTCTGTTTTTCCCGGTCTTCTGACAAACCGATTGAACAACAAGCCAACAGAACCAGGGAATTGGATTACACGCTTAAAATAAATATTAACGGCCAGATGGGAAGTACCAGAAAGACGAATTATGGTTTCATAGAAGGTTTGTTAATTTATTTTGTCGTTCAGTTAAAACAATTTCACTTATTTCAAAGCCCAACAATGAAAACCCAACGCCAAAATACGTTTAGCCTAAAATGCCAGTCTGTATTCCCCGGGAAAACAAAATAATAATAGTAGGATAATAAAATTAAAAACAAAAACTGGCACAGTCCACACGCAGGATTCGTGCACCAAGCGTTTGGATGTGGGGATCCGTCTCCATCTGCCTACCTAAAGTTTCGTATCTGCTTACAAAATTCGAGTGAATCGCTTAGGTCCTACTAAACAAGTTCTACGACAGTAATCTAGGATTGCAATATTTGTGTAGTTGTGCTTATTCCTAAATTGTTAGCTAGACGGGGGTAGTACAAAAATATATATATGTATATATATTACATCTAAGTGGTCATCTAGATGCCGAGCAGGCACTCGCCGCTCCCAGGAGCACCTGCTGCGGCAAACTCCGTTGGCTACGCCTGCGTCACGAAGTACACCTCGCCGGAAGAGCCCATGACCACGGCGTGGGTATCGCCCGTGCCGCCGGCCAAAGTCGCACCCTGGCCGGTGGCCATCATGTTGGACATGTCGGTGGTGCCGTTGCTGACGATGCTCACCGCCCCGCTGAAAGCATCGTCCTGACCACTGATCTGCACCTCTGCACTGTGGTCCGTGCTCTCCACATGCAACTGCAGTGAGTCCACGTTGTCGTACAGAGATCCACACTCGCCGCACTTGAACAGCGGCTCCACAACCTCCGGATGCTTGCGTTCTACGTGCCACTTGAGGTTCACCGCGGAGGAGAAGTTCTTTCGGCAGTTGGCCACGCCGCAGCAATACGCTCTCTGCTGGTGTGTCTGTCTGTGCCTGTACAAGATCGCCTTGGACTTGAAGGTTCGATTGCAGATGGTGCACACCGGCGTGCTGGATTCAGCGTCGTGCGTCTTCATGTGCATCCGCAGCATTCCTGGGCCCTTAAAGCTCTTTAGGCAGATCTGGCACTGCGGCTGTTTCTTGCAATTGGCCCGTATCCAGTTGGTGTGGGAGTGCATGTGGTTCTGCAGGCCCTTGAACTGCCGGAACTCGGTGTTGCACAGGTGACATATGTATCTCCCAGATCCCAGAGGCGAGGTGTGCTGGCGTATGAACTCAGTTACCAGATTAGCATCTATTTCGTAGTTGTCGTCCGCACCGGCGGCCGCAATCACGCTCGCCGTCTGCACCAGCTGGCGAGAGTTGGCTGCGGCCAGCTTGCTGCTGGTCGTTGATCCCGTGGCAGGTGGTTGGTGGTCGCAGGGTTCCAGAGTCACACCGGCTGGAATTTGGTGGTTGCTTCGCTTGGCTCGCTTTGGCGTAGGACTGGCCGAACTGACGGTCATAGTGGGAGCTACCAGGGATTCCGTTGTAGTTGTAGCCTGACTGAACTCAACCACAGCGTTCTCCAGCGATATGCTCTGCATCTCCTCTTGGTGCTGCTGATGATGCGACTGCTCAGACTCCAT
The DNA here is from genome assembly GCF_004382145.1 of Drosophila mauritiana. NCBI lineage: Eukaryota > Metazoa > Arthropoda > Insecta > Diptera > Drosophilidae > Drosophila > Drosophila mauritiana. Next base: position 19,961,089 of record NC_046668.1, on the reverse strand, counting down.
GAAGGCCTGGTCAATGTCCACACTTGTCTCGCCATCCGGCGGCTCCATAATAGCATACTCCAGATCGTCGTCTACGTCGCCGGACAAATGCGGATCCTGTTCGTCACCGATGTACTCACAATCCGGGTCGATTTCCTCCCCATCGGGGTCCTCGAGCATCTCGTCATCCTCCAGCTGAATCTCCTCGATTATGAACGTATCCTGGTCGTCTTCGGGCTTCAGCTGCTCCTCCTCGTCATCCAACTCGTCCATCGCTTGCTGTTGGTCCAAATCGTCGAAGTACTCATGCTCTTGGCTTTCACTCTGCGTGAGATCCTCGTTGATCATCACTTGGTGGTGCTCGTGGTGGTCCTTTAGGAAGTCCTGCTGCTGATCGTCGTCCAGGACAATAGTCTCAAAGCTGTGATCTCCCTTGCTGTCCAGTTGCTCGTACACATCTTCCAGTTCCTCGTCCTCCACCTCACAGCCGTCCTCCAACAACTGCACGTCGGCATCACCCAGAGAAGCGCCTACATGCTGACCCATATCCGATGCGTTCGTGGTTGTGGTCACTGTCGTGACTCCGCTGGTCGTCAAACTGCGTTGCGGCACAAGTTGAACAAGCTGCAGGGTCTGCGTGCCATTGGGTTGCTGAACAATCTGCAGCGTCTGACCGTTCGGCGTCTGTAGAAGATGTGGCAGGAATTGCGATTGCGCAGCGGTGGCCTGACCATTAGTCGTTGTCTGCGGCGCTGTGCTGATGATCTGCGCCAGCTGCGGCGCTACAATCTGAGTCGTTATCAATTGGCCGTTGGGCAATAGGATCTGCTGCGGCATAGCCGGGGTGGTACCGGCAGCGGACAGTAGCTGGGCGGGGGCAGGCTGAAGTGTGGGCATATGAATCTGCTGGATCTGCTGCTGCATCGTGGGCTGCTGCGGCGCATGTTCCTGCATTAATTGCATCTGTGGCTGGGGAGCGGGCTGCGGGACTGACTGTGGTGCTGGTGCGGCCTCCAGATGCCTCTGCTTCTGCTGGCGGGAGCCCTTGCGGAGCAGCGGCTTCAGTTTTGGTTTGGCAGGAGGCTGATGCTGTTGCTGCTGGACTAGCTGCTGCTGGAGTTGCTCCTCGAGCATTTTCTGTTGCTTCTGCAGCTGACGCTGTTGCTTTCGCTCCAGCTGAAGCTGCTGCTTGGCGCTGGCCGCCTCCTGCTGCTGCTGCTCCTCCATTACCAGTGCCACGGTAAGACCGCGGATATACTCGCGCAGCTCCTTGTCGCTGCGCTCGACGAGCGTCTTGAAGGCGTGATTCCGGCTTACGGCGTGGACGCACTGCACGCAGATCTTGTCCGGCCAGCCCTCCGTGGGCTCCACCCGCACGCTGGTACAGTCCATCAGCATTTCGGGCACCTTTTCGCTGAACAGCGGGCGCATCTCCTTGCGTTCCGAGATGCACAGGCGGCAGATCTTGTCAAGCTCCAGGACCTTCTTGCGATCCATCACTTCGTGTTCCTAGGGGGACGCTGCAATGGGCCAGTTTTTTTAATTTAAAATTTCACTTAGAATGTGCGGGTCCCCGAAAGGTGCATGAGTACGAGGTTTGTTATGATTTGCCCGCCAAAAAATGGTCAATTAAAATTCAGAATAATTTCATCTGTTGTAAATGACCTGCTAACTCGCTGTTAATAACAGGGACTATCGACACGTCTGGTAGCTCTTGTGCCAGACAGAGACAGCCATATTGTTATACACAATTTACCATCTTGGTGTTGGTGTGAGCGAAAAATGCGATTTTTAGGCCCAAAAAATGAAACAAATACACAATTCCCGACTTAAATTGGGTAAATAATGTTTTCGATTCACTTGCACCCGCACTTAGTGCACCTTTCGACCGGGTTCCCGCAACAAAAATTAACTCACCTGCGCTGTATTTATGTAATTTTCGCAGCTCGCCCCACATTCAACACAAAAACTCTTTAAATATGGCCGCGTCACACAAATCCCATTCGGAACTCACATATTTGTGGTTCAGGGCGAAACACACACGTTCCCAGAGATGCGAACTTCAAAACCAAAACAAGTGCACACCAGTGGGTCTTTCGGGACCCTGATCGAATGAAATCACTAGCTATCTCTGGCGACGTTATCAATAAGGTTCTTCCATGAGATGAATGAATTGATGAACTGAACTTCTGCCTCTATCTGTCTTTCTCTGTGTGCGAGTGTGAGTGAGATGATAGGCGTGTTGCGAATGGCACTGCCAACGTGGTGTAAAGAGAGAAATCCCTAACGCATGCCGGTCGGAAATCATTTTGTTTATTTCCTCAGATTACTAGATTCCTTTTGAATACTTAAAACCTCATAAGTTTATGGCATGAAATTCCTTTCAAACTTACCTTTTCTCAATTTACAACTTAGTTTTTCGATGTGGGGTCTTCAGCTCACAAGTCTCTTTAATTTCTCGATTCTAGAGCCATTCTTTGCCGTTCATAACAAGGGATTTCTTTACATATTTAAGGAAACACACAACAGTTATTTAACTCACTTTAACATTTTGAAGCCGAAATTTTTAATAAATCTAACCCAAAAAACGAACACACAAATTTTAATTCGAGGACATAGCAATAGAGCTGCCAACTCGTTTTTTAAACTGACATTTCGAACTAAAAACACCTGTTGATCCTGGTGTTATTTTCTGATTTAGAAAACTTAACTTAATGTTCATAATTTTTAGGCGGGTGGAGGCACATTCGTGTTGGCCACTTCGTACATCTGGCGCTTCTTGTTTCTCCTGTTGTGAGCGCTGACTACAATGTATATGCCCAGGATAATAGCGATGGCCAAGAGCAGGCAAGTAACCACAAACCAGCAGTAGAATCCTGGACCTTCCTCATCGTAATCTTCTTCCTGTGCGTTCTCCCACTCGGTATAGTTGCCCGATGGATCCTCCCTTATCTGGCCAACCTTCGGCTCCCGGAAAAGCGAGGCCTTGGCCAGGTTGCTAGACTCCGGAGCCATGAAAACCGGTTCCGTGTTATCTATTCGGATGAAAGTGAGCCGTGCCCCGGTCAGAGTTTCCTTATAGCGTCTCAGCCCATGGCCATAGTACTCGTAAATGTCGGCGCCGAACTCCCGATGCTGGTCCACCCACTGACCAATCACCTGCACCTTCACCTCGCTCCTGGGGTCCATGCTTCGTCCGAAATAGGCTTTTTCCGCAACATCCAGGCCACCCATTCCATACGAGTCCAACTCGAGAACAGAAGACCGGTGCTCGAAGAGCAGAGGCAGCCTGGATAGTTTCCTATGCTGGTACACACTGGACATGTTCACCAGGATCTTCTCCACAAAGTCGTAGTTCAGGCTCCCGTAAATGGGCTTACGTTCGCCGCTGGGATTTCGGAGCACACTGTCGCCCAGGTGCATCTTGTAGCTGTTAGTCACATTGCGCCACGGCAGGTAAGTAATGTTCCTCAGCTGGTAGGCCAAGGGTTCCAGTTCCACCAGTACGTTAATGTTATCCTCAAGACCATACTATAAAGATATCATATTTGTAGGACATCAACCGAACCATCTTCCCGAGGAACTTACAAAGTTATCACCAAAGATCATGACCACGCAGGTGAACAGATTGTCGGACACCGCATTGACAAGATCCGTGTGTCGGAAGTGACAGAGCTCAGTCTTCTCCCGCTCCACGTTCGTGGCCTTGGCAATGTATGTCAGCCGCTCCTTAGGATTCAGCTCGGCCGCATAGTTCTTGAGCACGGTGTGGTAGGGAATCCAGGCCAGGACCGAATCACCTCCGTTGGCGCACACCTCCGCCTGGACTCCCCTTCCAGTCAGTTCTCCGTTGCGCAGCTTAAAATAGTGATGGTTATCCCGCTTGATTGTGGTGGAGCCGTGATCTGCGCACAGGGTGTCCACGAGGCTTGCCTGGGAAACGGAGAGATAAAAGTTAGACTAAAACAAACACCTTGTTCGTAAATAACCACCGTCTTCGGCTTATCTCCGCCGGCATTATCTTCTTCAGCTGCGATGGACACTTTGTCACTTTATCGTCAAGCTAATTCAATTTGGAATATCAGCCACTCGAATAATTTACGGCTGGCATTGGATTTGTCACTTAAGGATGTCGATGGGGCAAACTAGTTTGGCGACGCTGCATTTGCCATTAAAGGTAGGGAGTTTTTGAAATTGAGGCCATTTTTAGCAAATATGGAATCGTTAAATCTGCTTTTAGTCGCCAAATAATTGCACTAACTGCAATACTTTTGTTCCAAAAGCAGTTGAATCCATAACAAATTGCATATTTGCTACTTCTTTACTTTAAATTGATCGTTTCTAAAATTCTTCTTTTCTATTATGGTTTACCAACCAAGAAAATCCAGAAAACTATAGCTCATAAATGGGTATTTCCATATGCACATGATTTTACCTTCTCATTTTGGGTCAACGTGGTGGCCTTAATGTGGCACTGTAGGTCCTCCTCGCTGGGGATGACCACATGTCGATCGATCTCCGACAGAAGGATGGGATCTGTCTTAATGCAGAAATGAGGGTGTTCATCGAGGGCCGCAACCAGTGTCACCAGCACGGCCAGGCATCCGATGATGGTGGCTTTCATAGACATTTCCGCAGATCCGGTGCACAGAGTTCTTGGATTAAATTGCGCCACAGCCGTCGATAGGCACACTTCGGTGGTCAAGTAGTAACTAAATTTGCAATTTTCGAACACCTGAGCAACGGCCTATACGAACGCATTCAACTTGACCGCGAAGCTGTCGCACAACGAACACCTTAATATCACCATATTTATCTACTGATGAAGGATTCGGCCGAGATTCGCTTCGATTTTCGGTGAGAGCCGGTCCGTGTCCGTAATAGCGTCACCGAAAACCCAGTTAGTGAGCAACGACCGGGGTGATGAATGTATTCGTTTTTCCAACTTGCAGTCCACACTTGGCGATAAGATAATCGGCACCATTTGACTCAATCCGAATAGACCGTATGTGTAACACTGGTTAGTTATGATTTCTGTAAGCATTAGGGTGGATCAATCAGTTCTCGTTGACTTTATTTTGTATAATATTGTCATTCTTTATTTAATTAATATTGTAAAATATCCTAGACACCCCACGCATCCCGAGATACCCATTATTCCATTTATCAACAATATATTTAAGTCCAGAGACTACTGTGGGAGTTATTCAAATCAATACGACATAAACATTCGGACTTCTTAGGTGACATAAATCACACGATCGACGCCTTACCGTCGACAACAGACATAAACAATTTTCAAACTTTTAAACAAAGGGTCCAGCCAGTGAACCCATTTATCAGCATAAAAGCTTCGACCAATCCGAATTAATTAAACAAAAGATGAAGCCTGACGAGGCATAGATCAGGCCACAGTTTTAGGAAACCGAAATCTTCTGAGCAAAGTCAATTTTCGCTGACAGCGTCGCTGTCATCTATTCATCACCATTGCCCAAGCCCAAGACACCGTCCATCAAGAGCAACAAGGAGAAGGCCCGCTCGCTGGACTCGGCAACCTCGCTCTCGCGACAGAAGAAAGTCACCAGGAATCAACACCACTGACTGGCTTATGTACCACCGCAAGACTTATTGAGGCAAATAATATTGTATATAAATAAATTCAGTATATGATAGCATTAATTTCTAAAACGAAATATTTAATATTTTACAATCAGGAATAAAGTCTTCCAGTTAATAGATTTCTAATACAATAGGCTCCTTAGCATTATACAAAAAGTGGAAATTTTTTCTAGGTTTCTATAGCACAGAAAGAAGCCTTTTTTTCTAACAAAATTGTTTATTTTTGTTTTATAGCAAGAGTACACAAATTTTATTCAGGCTTGTACAATGAAAATTGTTGAACAATTTATAGATTTGATTTTTACAGTCGGTACTCATCATGCGATTTCTTTAATAATCTTTAGCTGGCTTTAATGCAATCCTGCGGCATTCGTATTTGATTTGTACAAAATTCAAAAATAACAATTTAAACTTTATGGTAACAGCTTAATATCTACTTATGCTACGACGACTGTTGCTTGCTCATCCTTCCATGCGCACTGCGGACAACTAAGAGGTTCAAACGAGACGAGACGAAACAGTGGGTGAACAGTGGAGCGGAGCAGTGGATCGGTGGAGGAACAGTTGTGTGTGTTGTTGGTTTGGATGAGGAGTGGGCTCAATCTAGGGGAGGAGAAAATACAAGTCGTACACGAACAGAGTCTAAAGATCTTGAGTTACCGTCTGAGCTGCTTCTATCGAAGTATTCCAGCACATCAAAGTCGTCGTCGCCATTGTCGGAGCCGTCGTCGTCGTCACTATCGTCCTCGGAGTCCAGCGGCTCTCCATCATCGTCGTCTTCATCCAGATCTCCGTCATCGTTGTCCGAGCCATGAAGGTTACGAAGCAGGTTGAAACCCATTAAATTTTGACCTATAGCAAAAGCTAGGGAAGTGAGGAGATTTAGCAACGGATGATTAAATGATGAAGATCAAATTCAAACTTACTGTTCTCGGAGCCCGTATCCGAGCCGTCCTCGTCAGATTCGGGCACCTCCTCATCATCTTCCTGCAAGCATAGACATAATATTTAGTTCAAAATCATCCATGCGCCGCATGAGGGTTCTCAGATCTATGGCAGCGCCGATTCCGACTCCGCCACCACCATTAAGATTCAGATTCCCATTCCCGCCACTGCCGCTGCCATTGCCACCCAGTCTACGTGCCCGCCGTCGCACCCCAACAATTGAGCTGTTGGGTGCATGTTGGCGAGAAAGATTTGGACTTGCTTGCATGGCGGGACTTAGCCGGCGTAGCTGCTCCTCCTCAAAATTGTTGGGGCCAGCGGGTGCAGCGTTCTCCGCCGGCTGTGGGCGCTCTGGTGCCTCCTCGAAAACCCGAATTAGCGAAGCATCGCCACCATCGTTGGCGTTTGCCGACCCCGGCGCCACTGCGTCCGATACCTCGCTGGCCAGCTCCTTAACCGCACGCACCTCTTCCGAGCGCTCGCTCTTTTTAACGCCCACAGCGTAGATCTTCACGTAGGTCTCTTGTTTGGACTCGTAGCCACTGTAGTCTTCGACCACGGCGATCAGACTCCCGTTGGCACTGACGCTCAGATCGTTTATGTTGCGCTTAACGTCAATGGTCGCAATGCTCGAGTAGTCGTAGGCGTCCAGAACGTTGAAGCTGGTATCGTATGTGGTCGTCTCCATGTCATGATCCCTATCCGCTCCCAAGCTAGCCCCGTAGATTACATGCATCGGGGAGAAGGTGCAGTTACGCTGGTCTAGCACCGGCACTGTCTGCAGCAAATGAAAGGTGCGCAAGTCCCACACCTCGGTATTGGCAATGATCTATAAATTGTTTTGGGAATATTAACATGGTATAAATAGATCAACACAAATTTGGACTTTACCTCCAGACAGTTGGGATGAAAGACGCCTGATATGCACTGATTAAACTTGTCGAACTTGTGGATCTCCTTTCCGGAACGCACATCCCATAGAACGCCATCTAGGAATTCGATTCAGTTACATTACAGCTAACTCTATACTTATAAATGCATTTTACTATTTACCCGACAAAATCAGCTCATCGGTTCGGCAAAGAGTTGCTCTATTTTTGGTATAGAGATTAGGTATGGTTGGCGTAAACGAGGCCACCTTGGAACCAGTGTTTATGTCAAAGAGCGTGGCGCACTGTGTGAAAAAGATTAAGTTATTAGTTTAAATCTCTATAGATCATAAAATAACTCAAATTATACCTCATTCTGGGTGCCCAACAAACGATCCTGCGCCGTTTGACTAAACTCACAGTAGGTGACATCGGGAAGGCGCAACTTTAGCTTGAACTCATCGTCCGCAATGGACCACAGAATGCTGGTGGGTGTCCGCCAGAAGCTAGATGTGATGACCAAGTCTCCGGCCCTGTTAGCCTTGATAGCATCCACGCTAAAGTTGTGGCAGTTGGAGAAGAACTGCTCCACGCCGTCGTTCATGTTGAACACTCGTCCGTCGCCTTGCTGCGTGCCCACAATTATGTATTTACCCGCCAAATCGCAACAGGTGAACTCTAGGTCCTCGTAGTCCGCCGATCGAATGCTGCGCCATGGTGAAAAGTGCGTGTGCACATAGCGACGGTCAAAGCGACTGGTATTAAATCCGGCTTGGGTTCGAGCATGCCGGCTGGTCAGGTTGTAGTTCGAGCTCAGGAGGCGGCTGGGCTTCGGATCTGGACATTTGTGCGGCTCGTACAAATCAAACTGCGGACAGGTCGTGACCGGATTGTTGCACAGCGAGTGCTGGTTGGTGAGGTATTCCGTTACGATGGTATTTAGGGTGATCCTCTTGGGATGCAGTTGACCATCTTCGGGAAGACCAACTGACATGCCACCAGGCTCCATTGTCTGCTTCTGGATTGAGCGGCTGACTGAACTTCTATCCGTCCTCCTTATTTTTATGGGCGTCTGCGTTGTGTTAAGTGAGCTAAAATTTGGTATGCTGACTCCATCTCCCGCATTGCTACCACCGGCTCCTGCCGGCGAGGAGTCCTCACCAAAACTTCTGTTTAAGTCTCCACTGCCCATTATCGCTGCGTTTACATCTTGCATGCGGCTTCGCAGACGATTTCTGGACAGCGAGCTACTACCACTGGGAAGACTTTTGTAGTCGAAAGGTGATTGATGAAAACTGCGCGTAGTGGGAGTCTGTAGCGGAAGACCCACCTCACGTTGCAGCATTTGGGCTGTCTGGGAGAGACCATTGCTCTCCAGGTGCTCGAAGATAAGCTGATACAGCTGCTGCTTGTTGTACTGGATGCGTGTCTGAGCAATTACATTGGCCTTGTGCATGTTGGAGAGCGATGGATCCAAAGGATTATTTAGCGGTTTCGTCTTACCCGACACTCGTTCTAGCAACTCCAATGCGTACTTTTGGAAGATTACATGTTCCGCGCGCTTCTCCTGGAGTATGGGATCCCGCATCAGCGTCTGGAGTTGTCCGCTGGCAAAGAGTGGAAGCTTGCTGACGATCTGCCTGACCCGATCGGAGCGAGCAAGTCCCGCCAAGGCCCTACAGGCCATTCCTCGTATGCAGTCCGCATCCGTAATGGGTCCTTTAGTCTGCATCAGCGATAGCAAGACCACAATGCCATTGTTGGAGCATACGGACTCCCAAACACGTTCAATCAGCTCTTCGGCGTACTTATGGTTGGCCTTGTTCTTCCTGGAGGACGTTCCAAACTTAATAAGGCTGGTGCCGCTGTCCTTGCGGATGATCGGAGAGCAAACACAATGGCACAGCACCGCTAACGCCGATTTGATAACCTCTGCATCCGAGCTAATCTCTCCTGCAGCAGCGCCCAGGACCGAGCAAAATCCGGAGGTAGTTGTCTTGTCTAGCATCAGCAGGCGCTCGCAGAGCACAACATAAACTCTTGGGATGATACAGCATACGCTGAGCACGTCCAGAGCCGAGCGCACCGTCTCAGAGCGTCCACTGTTCACCCAATCGTAACTGAAGGCGATGATCCTAAGTAGCATGGTTATTCCACCAAGCTTCATCAGCTGATCCACCGGTTGCCAATGAGCCCGAATAGAAGTGTGCTCCTGGAGCGTGCGAATCTGGTCGTTCAACTGGTCAAAAGTCAGTTTAGCAGCAACCGTGGGATTCTGATTGAAATAGTGGGCTGATGACGGTGCCGGGGATGCCGCATTTGTTTGGCAAAGGAAGCTGTTGTACTTGTAGAAGAAGTGCGCCTCCATATAGCGCTTGAGGGCTACGCAGACGTGGCGCACCATTTGTCGGGAAGCACATTCTACGTCTTCGTTGAAATCAGAGTCATTGTCGCTGTCGTTGTGGCTCGGATCAAGAATTTTTAGTACAGAAATCTATTAGGAAGGAGTTAAGGTAACTGACATTAATCGAACTTTTAACCATTTACTTACGACATTGTACAGCTTTCTTAAACCATCCTGAGCATCAAACTCATCCAATATGACCTTGAATTGGAAGCTCAGACTAAAGAACATGGTGGCATGACACTTTGAGGAGTCGTGGCAACGACCCAGAATCCAGAGAGCGTAGCGCACGAGTTCTGAAATAAGTGGTCTTTGCATACTGCATATGCGTTCCATGGCGTCTTCACAGTATGCTAAGTAGTAGATGGCGATGGACACACCAGTTGTCGCCAAACTGGGGCGGGGCACTTTTAACAAAAGCTGCAAAAAATAGTGAAGTTAAAAATAATTACGTTCCCTACAAGACCATTTACTGACCTCCAATCCACCGTGTGAAATAAACTCTAAAGCAAACTTCTTGTGGCAAAGAAGGGAAGCCAGATACTTCAAAACTTCGTAGGCCAAGCAGGTGTCCCGGCGATCCAAGTTTTCCAGGTAGCCAAAAATTAGCTGCATCACATTGTTTTCGAAAGCCATGGCTAGGAACTCTTGATATTCGCCCAGACTGGTCAGGAAGCGCATGATTAACATTTGGCTAGTATCCGCTGTGGCCGGGTGCAAAGGAATATACATCCTTTTGTAATAGCGAGATACGGAAAAGGCATCTCTGCTGTTCTCGAACAGAATGGACATATTAGAGGCGTCGCCATGCTGCGAGGAACTTGCTCCCAGCCCACTGCCATTGTGCTGCGGCGATTGAGGAGCTGATGCATTACTGGCGCAGGCCACCCAGCTGAGCATGCCCGACGTGCTGCTGTCAGCCGACAGATTGTGCATCGGCGTATTGACATCTGAAGTGGCGCTCTTGCTGATCGCCAGGAGCATGTGCAGACGCTTGATCATCTTTGGCACCAATCGAATATTCAAATCGCGAAAGTTTATGGCTATGTCGCTCACTTCCATGGCTTCGGCTAAAAGACCGGTGGCATAGCTCTGAAGCGGTTCAATGCTGTCCTCTGCCCAAGAGTAGATTCGATTGATGGTTCCATCGCCTTCGGCGGTCTGAAATACTGCAGAGGTCTCCATTCCTGGCATTATTTCCAGGATGAGGCGGCAGGCCAAGATATTTAGTTCTAGAGAGCTGCGACTGACGTTCTGGCGACTGAAATAGTTCTCTCGCAGGTAATCGTTGAGGAGCTAGTTAAATAAAATATTTCACTTTAGTTAGCTTAAGATTTGGAAACCCTAAAGCACCTGATTTTCAGAAAACATTTACATTGCTTTTTAGAAAAATAAATATCTCTCTATTCTTACTTTGCCCATGAAGGTATCCTTCCGAAAGAGCAGCTTGAGTAGCAATCCGTACTGGCAGCTAGGATCGGCTCTATATGGATGACGTGAATCCAAGGGATCCGGATCCTTGCGCCGATACACGTCCTTCTCACGCTCAAAGATCTCCGCAAGGCTGCGAAAGTAAAAGCATTAAGTTGGACCCATGCGTGAATGATCTTGTAGCTCACCTCCTGAGAGTGGGCACTGGATCGTATCCATTTTGGGTTTGCTGTTGCTCCCACTTGTCGATAATCTGGGTGAGCTCCTTCTTGGTGGCCTGGCGCCGGTCGGCGGCGGCGGTTTCCTCGGCGTTTCCACCGCTATCGCTATCGTTTTCCGCATTTTCCACGCTCATGGCGTCGTCAGCATCAGCGTCTTCGTCGCCCTCTAGTTCCAACCCATCCTGTTGTTCACCGGCGTCCTCTTCCTGGTTATCGCCAGCCTGCTCAGGTGTGTCCTCGGCCTCTGGCTGCTCCTCCTCGTCGCTCTGGTAGGCCACAGCCACCGCTTCAGCCATCAGTGCCGCCTCACTCGCGGCTTCTGCCTCGGCCGCAGCATCTGCTGCGGCCGCATTCTCGCTACCGCTGCCCTCAGACATCGAAATGAATTACCGGGTTTTGGATGCACCAGCTCTGGATCCAGTGGCTTTCTTTGCTAGTTTTTCGACACAGGGAAACTTGCTTCTAATGGCGAAATAAAGCAAATAAATAAGGTATTAAATACCACGCGCTTTTCGCGAAATAAGTGTGGCCTTTTGCTGTTGACGTTGAAATAACGAAGTCAGCTGTCGCACAAATTTGTTTGTTTTGGTCTTTCGGCAAATTAAACCAATCTAAAAGTTATTTAAAGAAGTCTAAAGTACACAAAACGATGTAATTGTCTAGCTCATTTAATTATTTCCAAGCAAATGCACAAATAAAAGCGACGTGCCGAAAAACGACGTACGACTGTGAGGTACACGGAACGGTGGTAATTGTAACACTACGTTGTTGCTTCTAAATTCTAAATTTACAACTTTGTAGTGATTTCATAAACGAAAATACAGATAGGTTGAAAAACTATTAAGAATTAAGCATATTATCTTTTACAACATTTTTGCTGGATGCATAGGAAATATATTTGTCTGAAACCATTTCAACGTCGATTTAATTAACTATCGCCCGTGTACAGGATCTACATTACAAATTCTACAACTCCTGGATATAAACAGTAGCTTTCTTAATCTATTCTTACTTTTTATTTTAATAGACAGTTGAAAAATGCGGTTAAATTAGGGCCAACGTTGCCAGGTCTTGCTGCAGTAAGTCTGCGGCCTGGCATCACGCTTGGTAATGAAGGCATTGCCGGATCGATTACATACGCGGTCTGGCAGCCCTCCATGCTTTAGCTCTGAAAATGTTGTGAAAAGAAAACGCTCTTTTCCCCATGATTTGCGTCCAATTCGGAAGTGCTAACTGTGCGGGCGAGATAGTGATAATGCCGATCGAGTGAGGACAAGACACTAAACGGGCGGAGCGACTGCGCTGCGATCGCCCCGCTTCAGCAATTGTGTGTGTGTATCATGGACAAGCTACGAAACAACAACAAGGAGAATGCACCCATTGAGTACCCCTACCCACAGACCCCCCGTCCCACCCACGCCGCCCCGTCCGACACGACCCCACTGGAAGCTGGCGAGGATGCGGAGAGCAACAAGAGCACACCCTACTTTACGCCCCTCGAGTACCTGCAGACGTCCTTCGAGTTCCCCTCGCCCACGGTGGAGGTTGGGGGCGGTGTTCCGGGCATTCCCGAGCACGAGGATCAGGAGGAGGAGGTCTTCACCCCCCGACAGTTCACCATTACCAGCCCCCATCCAGCAGCCCACTTCCACCATCCATCCAGCTCACAGTCTCCTACTTTAGGCCGCAAGTTCAAGAGGTTATCGCAGTATGACCGCCGATCTTGCTCGCCGCATATTACCACCTCCAGCGGCGAGGAGCGGCTCAGTGGCCGTGGCATCGACAAGGAGAACACCATGCCCAAGGGCGGGTCAGTCGATCAAGACCTGGAGAACAGCTTGTACTTGTCGAAGAGCGAGCACAACTCACCCACCATCCTGTTTAAGGATGAGTCCTCCACGACACCGGGACTGGAGGCCAGTCGCCTAAGCTACTCCCCGAAACTACTATCCTCCATCAACAACCTAAACGTGTCCGGTTCACCCTTGAACATTATTAACTCGGCCGGCTACAAGAATGGCAACTTCTTTCGCTTCCCGGAGATCGATCATGTCGTGCAGGATGCGCCCATGGATACAGGCTGTTTAGAGGAGGCTACACGCCGGGATCGTAGTCCTGCGTTGGCGGAGCCGCCGGAGCAGCAGCAACAAAAATCGGAGGGGCGAAAGAACCGCAAGAATAAAAATAATCTCACCATTCGAATCACGGACGTGCCCATAAAAAACTCGAGCCAGCCATCACCATTGCCCAAGCCCAAGACACCGACCATCAAGAGCACCAAGGAGAAGGCCCGCTCGCTGGACTCGGCTGCCAACGAATCGGAACTGTCAATCGTGGTGCACAACATAACCGAATCTCATGGAAGTTGCGACGACATGGAGACGGGACAGAGCAATCCATCGACAAGTGTTATTCACCATCACCATCTTCAACAGCCCGCATCTGCTATCCACTCAACATCGCTCTCGCGACTGGATAGTCACCTAAGCTTGGCCAACCAGAGACGAACGCCGCGCAGAAAGTCACCAGGAATCAACACCACTGACTGGCTTATGTACCACCGCAAGCAGAACCCATATCAGGTGCAACCGACACACTGCAGCACCACGACACAAAGCTCCTTGGACTCGGACGCCAGTTTAACCCCCAGTTTGGGGGACTTTGAACTGAAGTCCGCCTGCAGCGTGGACGGCGGCTCGAAGTTTGGAATAGGTGCAAGCCTAGCGCCGAGAAGCGCCCATAAGCACAATCAGTTACTGCACTCGTCCAGCACAAATTTAAAAACGCTTCCCGAGTGCCTTACCCTGGTGGAGTTCTCCTCCTCTGGCGGTGGTCCTAAGGAATCGCCTTTCAAGCAGAAGTCAATGGATCTGCCGATGCCGACACTCCAGGCAAAGACCACAGTGTCTACATCATCGATGAATCTCCTTCAGCGTCGGGGATCCAACCACAGTTTAACGCTCAACCTGCACAGCTCTTGTGGCAACCTAATGAACAGTGGACTAAGTCATTCCAACTACAGCCTGGGCTCAATACTCAACTCCAAGTCCAGCTGTAATTTGGATGCGGGGACCGCCAGCCAAATTCGTTCGGATCAATTGCCACAGTCACATCTACTGGGCAGCAGCCAGGGTAGTCGGCAGGGGTTGTTCAGGAGGCGGGGATCAAATCACAGCATCACCCTGAAGACGGGACACACTACAACATCATGTGGAGATCTAAACTCCATGCAGCAGCTCCAACAGCAGCAGGCAATGCTAAGCGCGGAAAAGTACAACCGACTCAATATGCGAACCAATTCCACCGGCTCGGGATCGGGCTCCGGATCCAATGTACCTACTCCAAAGCGAGGACTTTTAGAACGCCGTGGCTCCAATCAAAGCCTCACTCTCAACATGGGAAGCATACTGGGAGGAGCAGCAGGTACGGAGATCCAGATGACGGACATCGTGCAACCGAAAGTCACGGTTTGCAGTTGTGCTGCCGCCAACCAAGCCCCGCATCAGCGCAAATTCTTTAGCACTGAGAACTTAAACAGCAGCAAAGCAAATAGCCAAAAGTTCTTCGGGCAGGTATGTTTCGGATCTGCATCGGATTTGCAACCCAATCCTCAGCAGGATTCGGTGAGGGAAGATCAGGCCATTGGCACGACGTGCACTTGCGCTGGCACCGTGCGCAACATTATGACGCGACCTCTGTCGCCACAAACGACTAGCGAGGAGTTCAAGATCTACCTGGCCAGCATACAGATGCTGCAGAGCGCCTCCAATCCGCTTAATCAGTTCGATCTTATCCGGCTGAACTACGTGTTCGATCACAGCTACCAGACGAATAGGAACATCATAGAGCAGCCCCCGGTGCTGGGCTCCAACGCACGGGATGTGGAGACGCCCACGGATCTGGTGCCCCCGAGCTCGGAGGACAGTGAACTTCTCGCGTCCTACCAGACAGTGGTCAGTAGGATCGCGCAACCAATACCGGAACTGAAGGAAAACGAGCAGAAGAGAATCTTTCGGGATCTGCACAAGGAGTTCTGGGACCTGCCGCTCAATCACCAAGAGAAGCCCATGGTCTTCGGCTCGCAGACAAAAAATCGCTACAAGACTATCTTGCCAAATGAGAACTCTCGCGTTCTACTCGAATCCGAGTCCAGCGAGCTGATTAGCTTGCTGGGGGAAGTAAAACGGACCAGCTCCGTGACCGCCAGCGAGGACTTGCCCTACATAAATGCCAATTACATCAAGGTAATGGAACTCAGCCCAAATCGAATGAAAGTAATGTATATTTCCTTCATTTCAGGGACCCGACTACGTGTCGAAGTGCTATGTGGCCACTCAGGGTCCGTTGCCCAATACAATCTTCGAGTTCTGGCTTATGATCTACCAGAACACGCAGCGCTACATAAGACGGTGCGTGGATGGGGGCAGCAGCAGCAGTCCTCACGTTGACAGGGAGCAAATCCTGCAGCAGTACTTCCAGAAGATTGTCATGCTCACAAACTTCACGGAAGCGAACCGGCAGAAGTGCGCCGTCTACTTCCCCATCGAATTGAATGAGATCTTCGCGGTGGCCGCCAAGTGTGAAGTGTTTCAGCTGAGTGCGGCTGCCCGGGATTACTTCGATCGGTATTTAACGCCCACCTTTGTGCCGGACACTGTGGTGGCTTCCTCGGATGCGATCGAATATGAGTTAAGTGGCCGGCACATAGGCGTGGAGTCAGTGAAGGTGACGCTGGAAGGGGATCTGCTGGAGGCTTTGCCCGCCCAGGGAAGCTTCTTCCTCATTAAAAACGTCGGCATTGTGCGAAGAAATGGTTACTCGGTGAGGAAGCTGGTGCTGCTCTATTGCATTCGTGTGCCACAGAGTGCTAGCTACCACCTGCAGAAGATCTACTGCTACCACTATTGGTATCCGGACTGGCCGGATCATCACTCGCCTCGGGACATCAACACGCTGCTGGACACCTGCTTGCATGTACTCAACCTTGGAAAGTGTGAGTCGGAGTTTGACATATACGATGACAGCAGGAGCGAGAGGAATGCCCACCTGGCGGCTCAGCGGCTGGAGATCTACCAGCAGGACATCTTCAATGCAGTCCAGCCGCTTCCCGTCATCCACTGCTCGGCTGGGATCGGGCGCACCGGTTGCTTCACGGCCATCCTGAATGCAGTGCGCCAGTTGCGGCAGTCGTTGGCATACTCGCTGACAGGAATGCTCACCAAATCGCTGACCAGCAGCTCGACAGAGGAGTACCATAACCCAACGGACAGCGACAGCAGTTTTACTTGCAACACCATCCGGCACATCAGCCACATTCTGGATCATCGGGAGGCAGGGGCGGTTAAGACGCCGCCATCCTTTGACCGTCTGCCCAAGATGCCGGACATTTTCGTGGACGTCCTGGGCATCGTTTGTAATCTTCGCCTGCAGCGGGGCGGGATGGTCCAGAACTCGGAGCAGTATGAGCTCATCCATCGGGCCATTTGCCTCTATCTGAAACGCACACTGGCGTTGAGGCGATTTTAAAAGAGAGCGAAAACCAAGATCAACAACTTTTTGACGACAAAACGATGGAGATGAAGAACAAAACACCAATTTACTATTTGTAATCACAATTTTTGTGGCCCTTATTTTAATGAAAGCGACCGCGACGGACAAGCAACAAGTAAAACAAGAAACCATGGCTAAAAGAGTCTCGAAAATGGAATATGATGGCATTCTCAGAGGAGGATTGACGGAATGCTTTCAATGTTTGCTAAATATTACTATTACCACATATTCTACATATATATAAATGTTTATTAAGTGTTGGATGTATGTGTGTTAAATGTGTACATAAGTGTAAATGTTTCCGACTTTTGGTGTGAACTATGCTTAAACTAAAGTTAATTAACAATTATTATACCCTACCTTACCTTACCAAAACCATACCTTACCATAAAGATGCGCATCTATACATGACTCGCGACGTTCGTCGACGTCCCTCGGTGAGTTGTGCATCCTGCTTGGAGGCGGAGAAAGCTCAAACCTTTCTCAAGTCGGATCCTACCCTGGGTCCTTCTGACTAAACACCAATTTCTCCAATCCCAAGCGGGCAGCTCGATCGCCGGACGTGGACCAAAATACGGAAACGAGTTCATTTAAAACACAAGATAAAAATTCGATAAGTAACATGGAAACCCATAAATGAACATGTATTTACGTTTATGCAATGGAACTAGTCAAATAAAAATTAGAAACATTTTAAATGTAACCTAATGTGTAAAGTTGGCATTGTCATTTTGTTGTTCTTTACGTTTTTAAGTAAAGGGAAATTGTGGTGAGTTTCGTTTTTGGCATTAATATAAAATTCTCGAGTACTCAAAATTAAATTTTTTAATTTGAGTGTAATTGAATTAAATGTATGTATATTATATTTAAAAAATAATAGATTTTCAGCTCTTGTTATAATTATTATGGTTTATAGTATGTAATCCTTTTTTTTATTGATTAAAATTGGCATTTTAGCCCTTGTCAATGCATTCAAATTCAATCTCAACTATTTTACGACGAAAAGCACTTATGCAGCACCATCTAAGGGTTAAACGCCTCAAACAGCTGATTTCGACGAGCAAAGTTCAGTGTTTTCAGATTCAGGTTTTCTGATAGCCGAATAATTGCCGTTAAGGTAACCCGTAACGGGCTGATTTCACAATGCTTCTTCGTCCGTGTGGAAGACTAATCTTTACCAGGTTTTGCAGCAGCATGAAGGTACTGTGCGCACTTCCAAATCGTAACAAAATTGTTTAATTGCTTGTTTGTAGGTGAAAGTGCCAGTAAAACAAGGCGTTTTGGTGGGCCGGCAGAAGAAGCTGGTCAATGGATTGGAGTACTACAGTTTTCTGGGTGTTCCCTACGCGGAACCACCAGTGGGAGAACTTCGCTTCCGCGTAAGTTTATGATAATCTTCGAGATGCACATGTAACTAATTTGGTACCTGGAATGCCAGAGCCCGCGGCCATTGGAGCGCTTTCAAGAGCAGGAGCTGGACTGCAGCAAGGAGGGCAACGTGTCTTACCAGCGAGATCCGTTTACTTTGGAGGTGGCCGGCTCCGAGAACTGCCTCTTCCT
Organism: Drosophila mauritiana; assembly: GCF_004382145.1. NCBI lineage: Eukaryota > Metazoa > Arthropoda > Insecta > Diptera > Drosophilidae > Drosophila > Drosophila mauritiana. The sequence continues at coordinate 19,942,511 of NC_046668.1, read as the reverse complement.
TAATGTATATGCACCTAAAGTCAAAAGTACGGGGACTCCTATACCCGTCATGGTCTGGATTCATGGTGGAGGCTTCTTCTTCGGCAACGGCAACAGTGACTTGTGAATTTTCCAGAGCTGTATATGTTCACATTTCCATAACTAATGGCACTTACCCCCTTGCAGCCACTTTCCCGCCAAGCTCATGGAACAGGATGTCATTGTGGTCACCCTAAATTACCGACTTGGAGCGTTTGGTTTCCTTAGCCTGCCCGAGGAGGGAATACACGGCAACATGGGACTTAAGGATCAACGTCTGGCCCTCGAATGGGTGCAGGAGAACATATCCAGCTTCAATGGCGATCCAAATAACGTAACCCTCTTTGGTGAGAGTGCGGGTGGTTCATCAGTACATCTGCACACTTTTGCCCGGCATGCCAACCGACTATTCCACAAGGCTATCATGCAGAGTGGAACAGCCAACATGGAGTGGGTTTTCCAGAACGAGGCACCTGTCAAGACCCGACGTCTGGCCGAAATTCTGGGTGGTGGTGATTTTGGCGGCGACACCAAAGCACTTTTGACCTTCCTGCAGTCAGAGAAGGCAACACCCACTGCCATTTTGGCTAACACATTGAAGGTCTTAAGCCCCGATGAACGACGACGTCACCTGCCATTTGCCTTCAAGCCAGTAGTCGAGGACAGCAGCAGTCCGGACAGCTTTCTTGAGCAGGACATCATGGAGCTGATGCACAAAAAGGACTGCCTCGGCAGCATGCCAGTGATCATGGGTTACAACTCCGCCGAGGGCTTGGCCATGGTGGTGAAGGCCAAGCAAAAACTGGAGGCCTACGATGATGACCTGGCCAGGTTAGTTCCCCGCAATCTGGTGCTAGATCCACAGGCTCCAGAGGCGCAGAAAGCTGCTTCCGACATACGAGCCTTCTTCTTCAACGGACAGGCGCTGTCCAAGGAAAACATGGATAACCTTGTGGACCTGTTCTCCGACTATCACTTCAGCATGGATCTGCAGCGCGCCGTGGAGATTCACGCTAGCTGCCAAACGCATTCTCCTCTGTACTTCTATCGCTTGGACTATGTGGGCGGTCGTAATCTGTACAAGAAGATCTTCCAGAACGAGGACCTGCGGGGAGTGGCTCATGCCGATGATATATGCTACTTGTTCCAGATGGCGGGTGACGAGACCGAGATGAATAAGGATGACTTGATGGTCACGGAACGGCTATGTGAAATGTGGGCGAACTTCGCGCGCGATGGAAAACCTTCGCTCATTTGGAAGCCAGTCAAGAAGCCGAAGGATGGCGAGCCCATCAAGCTGGACTGCCTGTTAATCGATCGGGAGCTGAAGATGTGCAGCAATCCGGATGGCGAGAGAAGGGACTTTTGGAGGAGCATGTACCGGAGATACAGGAGCGAAAGCTTCGAAGCTGTGAGAGCTAAACTTTAACTCATTATTACTAAGATAAACTAAATAAAGCAATACTCCCACGGTTTCCAACATTTTCCCCAGGTTTGGAATTTGGTTAAATTAAGTTGTATATTTTTACATAGAACTTTAATTTGAAAACATACTTTTTCAAAATAATTTGGTATATTTTGTATTTAAATAGTTTTCAGACCAGAACGGTATATTTTATCAATAATCATAATGTTGGTATATTTCCGCAGACCAGCGGCGGTCACACCACACTAAATGCAATAAACAAATTTCTAACTTATTTTGCAACAAATGCAAAAACTGAGAATCTAGCTGGATACGGTCGCGTGGGAACAGCAAGGATACGCGCAGGACGTGTGGACGCGGGACAAGTCAGGTGCCAACATGTTGGTCAAGTGCGGCATCGGATTCGGGTCACTCTGGCCACTGGCCATGATGGTGGCATTTTCCACTGCCTACAAAAACGGTGAGTGCGTGCATCCTCCTGTTCAGCGCATGCTAATAACCGTTGTTCCATTGCCCAGTTCGACTTCAGGACAACATGTGCTCGGACAAACTGTTCTACACGCTGGCCAAGCCGTTCCGTGGCGACCCGACTGTGCGGCTGGAGTTCGAGGACACCTCCGGTGCGATCGTGACGCAGATGTGGAATTTGACACTGCCCCACGGCCATACGGCCAACAAGATTAAGTACGATTGCCAGTTTAGGGTCGTGACCAGCGAGCGACCGCGACGCGGCATTTACACCATCATTACGCGGCTTAAGTTTCGGCGCGACCCCGTTTCCAAGGAGTGCATCGACTACATTCAGTTCACCAGCGGCAATCGCTCGCCCAGCGAACGCATTTGCACCGACATCTCCATTGATGGCCCGGCCGGACGTCTGATCTTCGATCAGCGTGACCGCGACGTCAACGTGCACATCTTTATCGATCGATCGCGTCATATACTGGGTGATCCCTTGGAGCTGCGCATGGTGCTTACGGCACACTCGGAGTGCCAGTTTAATGGTGACTTCCTTTGCGAGCCCAACGACCAGTACTCGTGCATTTCGCGTCACTTTGTGCGGGACAATATCACCAACTGCCTGTATCCGTGCCGCGACGAGGGCACCTGCTTTCATGACGCCATTGTGCCGGAGATCGATACGGCCAATGTGGCTATATCGGCGCTGACCTCGCTCATCTTTACCATGGTGGGCGTGGGCTTCTGTGTGTGGATCTGCTGGAAGTATTGGAACTGCATAACGGTGCAGCAGCGGGCGCACGAAGCCTCCGCTGCCCGCTTCCATCAGCGTCGAGTCAGAGTGAGTATAGCGTACTTCAAGGATAAGTCTCCATGCACAACTAATGCCCAACCACATTTCCAGTCGGATGTGCCCACCATTGAGCTGCCACCATCGGTGCACTACGATGATAGCGTCTTGCACGAGCACGATACCCAGCAGCAACAGCAACCCGCCACGCCAAAGGATCTACCGCCCAGCTATGAGTCCCTGTTCCCGGAAAGATAAAGATCAGTGACGGGTGTCGCTCCGCTTTGTGCCAGATCAGCAAGTACTTGGTATCGCACACTTGTTGTATTAGTCCTATTAGGTAATTGAATCTCTATCTGAACCGTTCAGCAATCCATGTAAATATGTTAGGACTGATTTTATGTTTTGAGATTAGCATTAGCGATCAAACATCTTTCTCGATGTGTTCACTTTGAACCAAATTCCAGAAAACACTCCCCGAGAATTTCCACAGTTTTACTGTTGTACATATGTATAAGTTTTATATTGTTCCACTCTCCGTATTATTTGAGTAACTGTATTGTAATTGTTAAAAGCGCCCTTTTGGCGAATGCAAATTGTTTACTCACTGATGAAATCTCACTGGTATTAGCGTACTCAATGAAATTATATCAATTATTTACCTAAGCATCAATTATTTATAAGCAAAAGCAAAAGCGAAAGCCACACAGTACTAGTCTCTGTATTAGCTAGCGTAAATATTCCAAGGGCCAGCCAGGACTGGGCCGAGCATTCCACATAGTTGTACCTGTTTCTGTACTGCATAGATATGTATATGTTATGTATTTGTACGCATAGAATACCACGCGCTTGTAGATGTCTTTGTTGTGTGCTGGCCGAAAGTGTCAATTGTTCAATTTCGAGTATAAGATGTAGGCGCACACGCTCACAAGATAATGTACGAACTACAGTATTTACTCCACACATGTAACTGCAATGTAACTGAAAGTTCGGGCTAGTGGTCAGTAGGTCTTAAGCCAATTAACTCATATGTATACACACGCAACTCACTCAAATACGTATATTAACTGATAAATAAACCAACTAAATCTCAGCAGAGCGTGGCGAAAGTGCGGCTGGGAATTACCCCACTCTTCGCTGAGCATCCCCAGTTGCAGGGTGGCGGTTTCATCACATGGTGACACACATCGTGAATCAGCACGTGCCTTATCCAATAACCTGTCGAACCGGCAAACCGATCCCCCGCACCACCAACTCATCTGCCCAGCAATCGGCGTTTGGTCACGACTAGAGGAACTGCGTTACTGCCACTGCGTCATATCGTGGGCTAATCAATGCTGGTCCGCTTACTGCTCCGAATTAGATTTGCCTTTGCTACCAACCATGTATGTATGTACATCATCGTGGATGGATCGCGTTGGATGCGGCACGTGCTGGGGTCGCCTGGTCGTTGACTCGTCACAATTGACCAAACTGGTTATTGCCATCGTAGCTGCGAGACAATTTGCTGACCAATCTGTGCCCCCGTTCAATGTCGGCCCACAATTGTCCAATTGCCTTGGAGTCGCAGTATGCCATTCAATTAGCGAATGTGCAGCCCTCTTGGCAACCGGTAGCTGCTCCACGGATACATCTCTATATATAACGCCCAGGTGCCAATTATAACACGCACACAAAAGAGCCGAGCCGCTCGATCGATCGACCGCTCGATCTATTCATCAAGTTCAGGGTCGAACTCAAATCACTCCGTCGCTCATAGATTGGCCTTAATTCGTGTCAAGCACCCTGATAAGGAGTTTGACCGCTCCACCATCCATCCATCACCCGAATCGCGGACCCCTGGGGGATCCTAGAAATTTCACTCCATCTTCTTCTGACGCCTCCACTTGGTCGGATCGCGAAATTCACACAGCGTATTAGCACCTCGCAGAGGGGCGTGTAGGTGTGAGTTCACGCCCAAAAATAACCCTAAGCAGAGCAGAGCAGAGAGTTCCTTGGGCCACTTTCGCAGTTCTTTAAAGCATGCTTAAGCTTTAAAAATAACTAAGGTAACTAAGGATCTGCGAACTGAGGTGCGGCTCATACCTTAACCGATATTCGTGATGTTCTTAAAGGTGAAAAGGCAACATTTGTTAATTTAAGCGCGCATGTAAGACCTACACACAAAGGGCATAAACAACCAACATTGATTATAATTTATTAGCGTTTCTTATCACATTTTCCTTATCAGCGACACATTGTCACTTCTTTAACATTGATAATTTTACAGCCCACAATGATATTTTGCATAAACTGCGCAGCAAGAAGATTATTTTCGTATAGCAAGATCAATATTTAGTAACTTTGGATATGCAAATTATATATTAATTTTAAAATTCAATGGTTTTTTCATTTATTACTCATGCTTTCTATCCGCGTGGTTACTAGCCGAATTAGTAATAAAACCATTATAAAATTAAACTTTGCTTCTTTGCATAAAGGAGGTTTTTATGAAACCATCCTAGTCGGAGAACCCGAACGGAACCACGTTCTAATCATTCATGGGCTTGGCGGTGGCAACGGAGCTAGCACCTCCGCCTCCAGAACGCATTGTTTGATGTTTTGGCCAGCAATTATATACGTTGCTCTAACCAGTTCCGCCAATCGCTGGAATCACTACTACACTTTCTCGCCCGGCGGAGAGCGAGTGACTCATACGCACGGGGGGCCACACAAAGACGCTGGCAGCGATGGAACCAACAGCAGCAAGAGCAGCTCCGGCTAAAAGCTGTCGGCATGGCGAGCGACGCGCTCAGTCTGCGACACACAGTTGAAGCTGAAAGATCGATTCGATACGGCGGTCAGTCCGCATCCGCATCCAAGTCAAGTCCAAGTCCAAGTCAAGCCCAAGCCCGCCTCCGTTCCCAATTGCCCGGTGCAGTTCTCAGTGAAGTGAACGATTTATGGAAATTCATTGATTGCAATTCAAGCCGACAAGTGTGTGAACCAAAAACAAACAACATTCCGAGTTACCTGAGCGGCAGTAGCAACAGCCGGATCCATACAATGTGGCCCATTATGATAGGTGAGTCTGGGACAGGCCTTCTCTGGATACTATACCTGTGTATATATCTATGTATTAGCATATGCTAATTATGCGAACGTGAACTTCCACAAACTCTAGCTGATTGCAAGTACCTACACATACCGATAATGCTCAATAGCAGGGAATGTTTGTGTGGGAAAGGTATTCCTTATGGTACGACCAATTATCCCATGGAACTAGTCGTTCTAAGCTATGCTTAAAAAAAAAAAAAAAACAGGAAATATCACTACTGATTGCTTAATTCATTCTTGGCGTAACTGGTGACGGTTTGCCTGGCATTAAAGCCTCATAAATATTATTAAACGGTCGATTATGATTAATGGATTGCCCCTCCAAACAAACACAATCGAGACTTGAGCAGCTGTTTATTAGTTTCAGTACAAAGATATAGTTTCCGAAGAGCAACTGAGCTTCTACAAGCCTTAAAACAATTTTCTTTATAGCTATTAAGCTAGTGTTATCACACGCAATTACCATTATAGCCTGTGGCGTCTGTTTGAGGAACTTCTGGCGTCAAGACCATATCATCTTGGGCCTCCATCCAGACGTCGTAAACCAGTTAACGATGTCTTTACGATCCCCTCATCTGCTAAGCCCGTTAGATAAGATGTGATAGCCGGCATTAACCGACATGTGATCGCCCCATAAATATCATCCAAGCGAATCAAAGTAAAAGCCCCTCGTTCCGTTGACATTTCACTAAAGTGGGACTTTTAAAGGGGGGGAGCCTGCGGTTACTCGACCTGCGATTTTCCCGCAAGTTATGAAAACCGGTTAAACCAAAGTCACTGGCAAGCCCCAAATGCTAATGATAAACGGCGTTATTATGGTGGGGCGCTGTACTCTACTCCCAACTAAGCCACCCAACTCGGGCATAATGGCAACCCCTCACGGAAATTCCCGAAATTCGATTTCTTGAGCGGAAAGCGGGTTCAAGGCGCTTGTATACATTAGCCGAGCGAGCAAATGGCATGCGGGCCAAACAATACCAATGTGGATACCATATCCCATATCCCATGTCCAATGGTCCGTTTGCACAGGTGCCACCGCAGCAGTGAAGTGGAATTGCTGACGTTGACTCCAGCACGTTTTGCCATTAGTGGCTAATTAGAATTTAATTGCTAATATTTTGTTGTGCCCGCTTGTTTTTCCACTTCCACTGGGTTCGTTTTGTTTGGCGTTCCAATGGTGTTTGCATGCGTTCCTTTACCGCCGCCTTATCACCACGCACCCGACACTCTATAAATAAGCGAACCCACCCGATCCACCAGCGCCAATTACCCGCTGTTGACTGGAAACTCTCCCCCAAGAATAACCCGCAGTCAAACATTAGCTTTGGCAGTTATTTTTAGCGGCCACATATCAAGTGCTTTAATCTAGTTTGCGGTGCTTGCAGAAGTGGAGCAGGGTTGTCCAGGTCTGCTCCTAATTACCTGGTTACATATGCAGTTAGCTCCGGAGATGCCTTTCGGTCTTATCAGCGTGGAAAATATTTGTTTTCGACTAGCAGAAAGATTCCACATCTGTGTTTTCACACATGACCATTTGGTCTAGAATCTAGACTCTAGATGAATCCAAATGTTGTCAGAAATTAGCACGACGATTCCATTCAGCTAATTTTTTTCCACACGAGAGTTTCCAACGACTTTCTCGACCCTAATAAAAGAATATCAAGTGATTTGGGAGATGAGGTGGTACTGCAATTCATTCACCTACCTTTCGTATCTATTAAGCAATTACATTTTTTGGCTAGACAACGGGGCGTATGAATAATCTCATAGTCAGTTGCGCAACTTTCCCCTGGACAGACACTACAAAAATTGCTCATGGAATTGACCAGCTGTCGCTCTCACCGAGACTCGTCACATTTCCAACCTAGGTCAACGATTTCGTACGACCGAAATTTCATCAGCTGGGTGGTGAAATTGATAGCGAAGTAATGGGCGCGCAATCAGGTAATTACACGCAATTGACAGGCGTTGTAAAGATACTTGGTCTCAAAATAAAGATGGTGTGCCGTGTGCGACTCCAGCCATCCATCCCGTTCCAAGAGCGAACGCACCTTCGATGGTGAAATATGTCCGCCGCCAAAGAAGTGTGCAAACTTGGTTGCCAACTCATCGAATGGGCTTTAAATGAGATAGCCATGTTTTATTGGCGGCAGCTTAACGGGCTTTTATGGTGTTTGTGTTTGTGATGGGTGCGTTAAAATATTTTGCAAACCGCAACCAGGAAGATAATGCCCGCGCATTGTGGGCGGACTAACACCTACCCCACTAGCCGCAGTAACTAGAGATCTTCTCCAGCCGTATCAGGGCTGGAGATATACCCAAAAGCCGTCACAGACACCGGGTCGTCATTGAGGGCCTTATCGTCAAGTGGCTTTTGGCCGTAAACCTAGTCGCCCGATTGGCTGAGATTATTAAGCGATCCATTTACGGGGGGAAACACCCTGCTGGCACTGGTTATATTTAGATTCCTTATCAGTCGCCGATGAAGATGTTTGACTTGATCACTCCCACCTGGAGGAAGATCCGTTCGTTCGCACGCCGCAGAGTGGCGATGATAAGCTATCAGTGAGCTCACCGCTCTGTCTTGATTTCCTGATACCATAATATCGCTAATACAGCTCGCCCGCTTCGCTCCGTTCCCCTCCCTGCCGCCCTCTTTCCGATTCAATTCGATTCGATTCGTTTCGGTGCGGTTTGGTTTGGTTCGGCGTGGCCGTTTTGTTTCCTTTCAGTTATCATCGCCAGCTCGTGCTGCGTAGACGGCCAGTCCTATCTCTTCAGCCTGGAGAACGTTCTCAACGAGTCCGCCCGCCCACTGCCCTACAACCTGACGAACGCCAACGGAACCACCGAGGTGGAATTGTTTCCCGACACCATCTCGAACAACACGCGGATTATTGTCTACAAGAACAGTGAGTATCTGAAGGATGCAATACTAAATGCAGCTAGAAAAAGATACTTTGAGTAAATGGTTCTATTCAGAAACTAATATAGCGATCCTTGAAGTAATGTATTTACAATCATTTCTATTTCACTTAGACTGTCAAAAAAGACTCATCCACTTATTTTTAGAGTCTTATCAATGTTAAAGAATAAATTAAAGTGATTTATATCGATAAGGTTTGCTACAAAACGTCACTGATTACTTTGGTAGTAGAATTGACTTGAGTACAGTGCAAAGTAAAAGTAAAGGAGATCGATTGAGCAGGCCATTTCAACTGCCATAAACATTTGTAACCCTTGTAACACTCGCCCACCGGTTATATCTTAATTTCAGTGGACCCTTGAAACCGGCAATCAACAACAATTCCCGTCTAATTACTGTATACCCGCCACTGGGGTTAGCCCCTATCAATGGGCCATTTAAGCCATTAGCGTAGTTCGATGACGCGACAGTATTGCGAATCGAGCAGTTTCGTCATAAAGTTTATAGTACAGACCCACAATTCGTGACTAGAAGCACAACACCACCAACTGATAACTTGATGTCCGCCGGTAAACTTTGCTGCTGGGATGAAATTCTAGCCATTCTAGTTATTTCCATGTAGAGTCAGAGTCTGGGCCTTAGGTTCCAATTAGAGTGGGGAGATTTGTCTATGTTTTGGCTGCAATATGAACCCTATACTAGTCACGATCCCAACTAATTAATACCTAACACTTTCAGCTGTCGTCGAATCGCCCAACGATCTGTCCCAGACGGCGATGGATGTGATCACTATTGTGTGGTATGTGGCCACGTTCCTGGCCCTGGCCGCCTTCTTCATGCTGATGGCCTGTTCGGATCGCAGATGCCGCGACATGAGGCGTCGTCCCGCCGGAGGTCAGTCCACCGAGGGTCTGCGGGCACCACCCACGCCCTCGCCATCCTACAGCGAGTTTGCGCCTCCCAGCTACGATACGGTGATCAAGATGCAGCACGCGGCCAAGACGAGCGTGTTTGTGATACCGTTCAGCAACAAGGCCGGTGAACTGGGTGCTCCACCGTCGGGTACGCCGCCCCCAACTTCCAGCCCATTGCCAGCCGCAGTCACCTGCGATGTGATCATCGTCAATGAACTGCAGAAGTCCGCTGACTAACCAACCGATAAGCCGACGGTGGATCCCTGGATCCGGCCTTCCTATTCCGACTCTGTGATATTTGCTGTTTATGGCAAAGGGCCAAGTATTAGATGTCGTAAGATCCCCACAAAAAGACTGACAATGAAAGATATCTGTGTGCGCATATGCATTCAAATGCCAGTTCAACTGAAAGTAGATGATTAAGTAATTAAGTCAAATAAATCATAGCCATATCGTAAATGATTCATCCAACGGGATGTGTGCTCCATGTTTTCCAAGAAGTTGGCTTTCCAGTTAATCAGGGGCTTAATGGGGAATATTCAAAGTTGGTGGTTGTCTGGCAACTTGCTTGGCAAAAGCTTTCGAGCAAACGGATTCCGAAGTCCAAAACCATTTCGATTCGCTCGGCTAAAAGCTTTCGGGCGAAACGAATTCAAAACTGATTACTGATAAGCGTTCTGATGGTGACTTAAACTTGATGCGAACGGATTGGGATTGACAAGGCCTGAAACTGAACCCTTCACTCAGTACCAGGTGATCTGGAGTTGAAGTGCCTGCCGTGAAAACATTGTTTGTTTGAACACTGCGCTGGCCAAATAATGGAGCAAGTTAAGCAAACGTAAATAAGGCACTTCCCTCTCCCATTGCCATTTGGGTGCTCAGGGTCAGGCGTTCGGTTCCATTCATTGATCGATTCCAGTAAATTTCAATTTCTTTCCAGCCGCCGTTGTTTAGATCGGGTGAAGGTAACATCTGGCCCAAAACAGACCTGTTGTTGTTTCTGGGGCACAGCCAGCACACCGCGTATGCGTAATATTTCGATTCTTCGGCGTTTGTTTACTTTCCACGCACATAATTCACACAAATTGTTTTCGAAAATTACACAAACACCGCCGACTGAACTGAGCAAGATGATAGCAAGATGTTTGTGCCAAACCAGATCGGATTGCAGTAAAATCACGTTACGCCCCGCTCAATGCGGTTCTTGCACTTGCGCCCGCTCCGCGCCGATGGTCGTTGATTGCCCCGTTGATTGGTCGCCCGAGTTGAGCGCTTGATTGTGGGTCCATTCATTGGGCGATCTCCACTGCACCGCGAGAAACTTCAAAGCTGTAACAATCTTTTAATAACTGAAGAGCTCGCCATTCAATGTTTTATCCTAAAGATACCCTTGATTTGTATACTAAATGATGCATTTTGTTTTTTATATCACTGCTGCTGTAAAACGAATAATCCTTACATTATTGTTTTCTTTTAATGTAGAAACGCGTTTATGGATGTGTAAATATTAACCACTGATAAGTACAAGCTAACAACAACAATAATCATAACAACGCACTCTCATTTTCTCTGCGTGCACTCAAGAGCGTTGCTGATTGAAGCGGATGAAGCCGAAGCCGATCGGAGTTGGCCAATTTTCTAAACTCTCTCACGGTCTTCAATTGAACGGCACTTCCTCGACTTCCTCCCGTCGCCCCCGCCCTCTCACACCCGACGGCCCAATCTTCCGCTCGCTCCGTCTCTTTCTCTTTCTCCGCTTCTAGTTGTGCAAAAACGCTCGCTCTTTCTCCCTCTCGCGCTGTTGCTCTCCCACTCTCCGTCGGCAAGTAATTTTTCGTTGAAAAGCCTCTGTGGCGTAATTAGCTGGGATCAGTTCAACGCTAACCGCGCCATCGAGAGGAAGTGGATTACTGCTGCCCAGCTGCCAGAGTGAAGTGCATTGAAAGCATAGCGAATCAGATCGAAATTCTAGACGTATCACGCATACGCCCGGTAGTACAACCGAATACCCAAATAGCCGAATATGTCGCCGAGAAGGAGCTTGCTGTGCTGCCTGCTGGTGAGCAGCATCCTGGTGCTGCACCAGGCTCAGGCCAACATCGAGACAAACGATGTGAATGACCCCAATTACTACAGTAAGTGTGCGATGTGGATCAGGCGGCCATAGCGAACTACCACTTAACCCATTCAAATCGCAGTGCTGCAGGGTGTGCGTGTGTATCCCAATGACCGACAGTGCGTCATGGTCGGAGGACTGTGCGTCGCGGAGTCGGACTGCATCGAACCCACCTCGAACAAGGGATTGTGTCCCACGAGTGCCGGAGAGGGCGTGGAGTGCTGCTACGAACGTGAGTATATTGCTGGCTCTCTGCTGTGTGTACCATCCTGCTTAAAACCTGCAAAAACCCCAAACAATCCCCAAAATATCCCAAAAATATCCTAAAAACCCGCAAAATATCCGAAAACCCCCATTAGTCCGATCAAACCCAAACCCAACGCCTGCTTCGCACCGCTAAAAATCTAACCACAATCAAATTGGCATCGTTACCGAATTACCCGAATATCGCCACTAACCCCCGACAACCCGATCCATTCTGTGTGTCCCATCGCCCTCGAAAACGTCAAACGTCATCCCATTGCCGTTGCAGTGCCGGTCAGACCAGCGCCCTGTGCGGAACACCTGGGACAGTGCATGGACCGTTGCCACCAGAGGCTCCTGCGACCCGGTTTGGATTGCAAGAATGGCCAAGTCTGCTGCGTCCTGATTTAGTTATACTTAACCACACCACACACATACCCGTGCAGAGGAACAGCATAGCCAAATCTTAACAAGTTGGGCAAGTCAGTGTGACAATTCGAGACTTCTAGAATTTTCGAAAAATATTAACATTAAATTGATTTGAGCGCTGAGCGGATTAAAACTAATTTGGTTGTGTCTTTCCTCTGTACACACACACACACACACCGTACATAAACATGTATTTATTTAACTATATGTATATTAATTATATTGTACGAATAATTTTGTATGACATCTTAAGAACCCCAAATCTACCCACAATGTGAAATATTTGACTGCTTCCAATAAATGCATTGTAAATATTTTCCAAAACAAATCTCTACTCACTCGAGCGGTCACGTATCTGAGGATTATGTAAGTATGTACGTACGGGTATGATCAGCTGACCGCCCCCAGTTCTGATCCGCTTATCATCTGGAAGCTCGGCCGTCACGTGCCCCAAGTACAGTTGGGTGATCGAAGTGCCCCGAATCGGGATCGGGATTGGGAATGAAAACAATAGCCGCATCATCGACAAACTAATTCCAGAGATGATGGGTCAGTGTGAATCACACGATGAAGATGGCAATTGAAAACAACAGCTTATCGCTCCGCCAACATTCAATGTCAAGTTCAAAACACGAAGATCAGTTCGATCCTTGGACCGCCTGCTATAAATACAGTTTGGAATATTTTCCAAACAGTTCTCAACCGAAATAAACGACCTTGCCACGCATCGCAAAGATATAGCATCCACGTCCATGTGCCGCGCATGCCTTGCTTTTCTGTGCTCCCCGATATCTGTTTGTATCTGTATCTTTCGGTTTGCATGATTTCATTGCTAATGTTTGGACGCTTATTCCACTCGGTTATTTATAGTTGGGCGGTCGGCCACTCGACGGGGTCACTTAAGTTTAGTTCGATTTGATTTGGCCAGCGCTCTTGAGTTGAATGAATTCGTATGCAGGGCGGCATTGAGGCGCCAGCATGTGTCTATATCGATGGGGCGTAGTGGAATGTAAGTGGCAGAAAACGTGAATGAAATAAGACTAAATTAGTATAGGTACATTTTATTAGTTGTTTTTGAAAACGAGGCATGATTAATGAACCATTGAAATCGAGCTCTGATGGTATAATTGCAATCATGGTTGCATGAAATTCAAAACTATTAACTGAAGTTCCAGAAACATCGCTCAGATGTGAAATATAAGAAAGGAAGTAGTTTAAGCTACCTTTCCACATTGTATCTTTGATGGAATTAAGATGGCACATGTCTCGGACTTCTTCCAGTCTGGAAATCTATCCTGACCTTGCACTGAGTGCATTGCATCACTCTCGCTGCATCGAATTCATTGTCATGGCACTTAACCCGCCAATGCCAGTGACAGTGAAACCATCGGCCTTGTCCGGACACTATTCGCGATCTATATCAGCATATGGAGCGGAATCAAGGCGTGTGCATTCCGGCCGGACTATGTGTACTATGTGCCATGCCATATACTCTCGCACACATTCATGTGCGGCACAATTGAGTAAATCAGCGCATATCAAAGCGACGTACTGCGTCTTAGATTGCATAAGTTGTGCAGTAGGTCCGAGAAATCGCTGCCGATTGAACCCGAACCCGAACTCGAACCCAATTCCAATCCAAAAACCCAAACCCAATCCGAATCCGAATCCAAAAAACCCAAGCCGATGCGATCCGATCGCTGCCGAGTCGAGTTTGGCGTAATATTTGTTAGGTACTTTGCTTTTGTTTTTTTCATGTGCGGCTTATCAGGGCGGCTCATCATCACCGGGCGGCACGGCATATAATAAATTATTTATGTGTTTTGTTTTTAGTTTGTTTTTTAGCTTTTTTTCACTCTTTGCATTTGTTTACGTTTTCGATTTCATTTTTGCGAGCTAATCCCGATTTATTTTCTTTTATTTGTGTCGCATTTGCGCCACAGAGAAACTAATAAAACTTGGTGTGCGGCATTTTAGGGGGCGTTGGGGCGTCGGGGGAATTACGGACTGCGGAGTGGGGGGATAAGGCTCAGATTCAGATACGCTCATATTTCATGTCATAGTTCGCACTCATTTTTCACTTGACATAAAACTGCGTTGGCGTTTGCGTCTCATATCCTGCGGCCAGTGCAACGCAATTTGCATCTCCATGCCACTCCGCCGCGCTCCGCTCCTTCGTCCTTTGCCTTTTTATATTTTGCACTTTTTTAATTTTTATTTTCACATGTGGCTGGTAGTGTGGAGAGTATAAAAGAAAATGATTTTGTGGCATAAATTAACGCCAAGAGGCACACGGAACACTATTAAAAAATACGGATCCGCCAGAGCACACACATGCCGAGCTGACTGGTTGGCTGGCTGGTTGGTTGGCTGGATGTATCCTGGATCCTGGGCCTGGCCAAAAGGATGTGGCAAGTCAATGGCTTATGGAAAATCCAGGATATGCACTTCACGGCCGCGTGCACTTCGTGTTGTCGTGGTGGAGGGGTTCGGAGGAGCTCCTCATGCAATTAATCCTTTTTTCCCCTGGCTCGCAGCTCATCCTTTGCCGGCAAAATGACTTTTTAAGTTAATTTCTTATGCGCTGAGAATCCTTCCTTCATCGCAATAAAATGTATGACGGGTTGAACATCCAGCTGAAGCTCTGGCGTCCAAATAATCCATCATTTAATATAACTGAAATAATGGACATTCCATTGTGATGGAAGCTGCTTTGAGAGCAGCTGTTGGCCATAAATTGCAATTATTTGTTAGCTCTTTTTTTTTGGAACGTATTTAAACTCGTTTTTGGCCAGGATCAACAGGTTAAGCTCTGCGTTGTTTGCTGCCAAATATTTGGGTTAGGTAAACCCGGTTTTATGGTCCGCACAATGTCAACACGACATCACATTTTCCTTAACCACACACAAACAGTGATTTCGAAAAGTATGTGTCAAAAGTAGAACATTAATTGCAAGGAAGTGCATTAAAACAACTTCAGAAGTAATGCTAAGTAATAGCACACATCATTTAAAGAAATCTTGCAAGATTATATATATGTTACTCATAGGAGGGAATTGGCATACTATCTTATATTTAGTATTGATACTAGCCTATAGTTAAATTGCTTTAAGTGTGCTTAGTAGTGGGACTTAACTTTTAAGTGGCACTTTATGACAGTGCTCCATTGTGGTCCCTCGACCATCTTACGAATTTGAAATTTTGATGCAAAGTGATGTGCAAATGGCATAAAATGAAATTACTCAAAATCCTTTGACAAATACAAGGGAGAAGGGCTGGGTGGGTAGCCACCCCACAGCCCCTGCCACCAGAACAACAAGCCCCCTTTGTGGATAATACCATTAAAAGCGAGTAAATGAAAGTGAAATTGGAAATGTTTCCATAAGCCAGAGAGGCAAGGATTTTTCCGGAGATGTTGCTTCACCTTTTGATGTGTGCAAGATATACAAATGCCATATTCATGCGAACATGGGTAGATTGTTGATGGATTGAAGGGGTTATATATGTATTATATTTTTTTTTGGTTGTGTTGCAGCCACAGCGAAGTGCTGGGCCCCCGGGGCGGAATCTTCATTTTTTGTAACGGGATTAGCCGCAATTTCTTTAATTAAAATTTCCATCACTCGCGTGGTCCGGGCGGAGTTTCTAAGCTGGCTGGGGAGAAAGGATTGTAAATTACGCTGTCAGCCAGTCAGTCAGTCACTCAGTCTGTCAACAACAATTAAAACGGGAAGCAACAGCAACAAATTAAAAATTCATCTTCCGCAGGATTCCCAGGAACTCATCCATGTCTTACATCTTTTCCCATTCGCATCCCATCCCGGGGGTTACTTAATGGGGTCCTTTTTTTATTTTTTTAATTTGATTGGCACGGCGTTTCCGGTTTTTCTTTGCTCACCACCTCGCTCCTTGATTAGCTCACTGAATGTGGGTGGCAACAAGTGGGCTTCTTTCTTTTTTATTTTCGGTTATTTGCTCTATTCGGTCTGATTTGGCTTGAGCACCCCTTTTTGCCTCCTTTCTAATTGAAACCTAATTTTCTGGACTTTTCTCATTATTGGCGAAATAAAAAGGAAAATGCCGCAGGTGGGCCAAGTTTTCCTTTGCTTTGCCCAGAAATGATCCCCTTCTTGGCTTTATGGCATATCATATCATCGTGGCTGACTGACTTCTTTTCAAACATCGCCAGCTCCGACTGGCTCAACTTTTTGACTTTTGTTGTGTGCAAATAATTTGCAGCTCGTTCGCTGGCGTCATTAACAATGTACGAGGGGGGGAGGGCGGTGGGGGAAATGGCAGAAAGTTTTATCTAATTAATGAAACTTCAACGCAACGTCAGTAGTCAGAGTACCGAATGCCTGGAAATCCGCCTTGATGTCGTATTGTTGACAGTGACGACAGTGCTGCGCGGGATAACTGGGCGGGGCAACGTGGCGTATGATTGCTTTTGTGTAAACAACAGACGCGTAGCCATACGTACATATATACATACATATATATAGGTGTATATCTATGTCGCATTTTCGCTTTTCGCCCATCTCCTTTTTCATTTTTTGTGCGCCTCTTTATCCGTCAAAAGTTTTTTAATTAGCAACAAAAAGTAAAGGGTTAAATATCGCGTCGAAAAGTTTCGGCAAGCTAACAATTAAGTTTCGGCAATGCCGCTGACACGCCCCCCCTTCCGCACACCACGCCCCAAAAAAGGGGCGGAGGCGCGAGTGCAGATAATAAGTATTAAGCAACACTTACTCGCAATTAAGTTTTGCTCCTGCCAGCGCCGCGTCCTTCTTTGTTGACTTTTTTCCGGGCCGTAATTACGCGTAATCGCAAAATTAATTCCTGCACATGACTGCACCGCTCGTCGGACAGGACAGGATGGCAGGGGGGTGGAGCATCCTTTCCCAGCTCACCCTCTTCTCCTCTCCCACTCCATCTACTTCTCCTTTCCGGCTAAACTGAACTATGGGATTGAGGATTCCGCTCTGGCAATAACCCGCAGCCAAGGAAGGAACATGACCACTCCTCATCCTGGAAATGCATTAAACAGACAAATCTGTGTAATATTCATGAGATTTGTTTTACGATGTGCTAACAATGCGTAAATGTACCACTACAATTGCCACAACAAGCAGCTCGCAGTTAAGTGGAGCACCTTGCCAGGTTCGTTTTCCTCCATTTCGCGCAGGACGACGACTGCAATAGCCGCTGAGGATTTTTTCGGCTCCCTTGTTTCCGTTTCCCTTCAGCTTCTGCAAATATCCTTTCTCGGGGTAAGTAGTTCTTGGGATGGGAGGATGAGAGGTTTTACCACTAACTATTAAGTTTATCTGCATCTGGCATTTATTGCCTGGAAATATTTGTATTTCATTGTATTCGAGCTGTAACTTTCTTATCGAAATGCGGTCAGGGCCTTAGGGTATTCCATATTCGTGTTGAACTCAACTAAGTTTTTCTTTTCCATTTTTTCCTCTCACCTATTCCGCTTGCCACGACTTCTCCCTCCAATTCTTTCAACTTTTTCTTTGGCCGGGCAATTTTTCACTTTCGCAAGATGGCAGCGCATTTTAATGAGCCACCGGACAAGCGGTCATCCTGGCGGGCCAAGTCCTGCAAAGGAGCAGGAGCAGGAGCAGGAGCAAGAGCCAGTTATCCTGGCTGGCTGGGAAATTTGTGTTGCATTTGCATTTTCATTGGCGCGATATGTTAATGACTTGCTTACTTTTGTGCCATCCGCGGCCATCTTGATAGGGTTCGAAACTGGAAACCGCTGCAAGTGTTTGCCCATCCTGCGGAATTACTTAGGGATTTGTTGTGCGATTGCGATTACAGCGAAGGAGCCGTCCTTCTCCGTAATCCCCATAATCACCAGAGTCATTTATCATTGTGGCGCATTGTTAAAGCTGTAATTTAAACTCATTTTATTTGGCACTTAGTTCAGTCGAAATCCAATTGAGTTGCGAATTTTCGCCCCTTTGACTTGGATCATAATCTAATTTGTGTATTTTGTTTAACGCTTCGATGAATAATTGTAGAAAAATGGCATTTACATAACTGTGGATAATTTTGCGAAATATAATATCGCAAGTGTATGCAAAACAGCAAACACGAATGCAGTCTGTTTTTTGTATTTATTTACATTGCACTTTTGTTGGATTTGCATTTGTGTTTGTGTTTGATTAAATAAAGTTTTCGATTTGGCCCGAATTATACGTGACAGAGCCAATGTTAAATGAAGAGAAAAATTGCATTTAAAAGCCAAAAATTGACAAAAGTCATTTCGACATTTTAACATTTTCCCAATGAAACCAACTCAATTCGACGTAATGTCTGTTTCTCTGTACCTGCTTGCCTGTGTGTGTGTATGTGTGTGTGTGTGTGCGTGTGTGGGAAAAACATTAAAATAATTGTTTTAAAATCCTTTTGTCAGAAAGCAAAGTAAATTATAAACACACATGCGGAGCGGAGACAGACGGATGGACGGACGGATAGAGACAGCCTGGGAGACAGGATAACATTTGCACATCACAAGTCATTGGATCAGGACTCCAGTGAGCCATTAAAAAGGATATCGTATGTATGTGTGCGAGGACAACTGCAAAAACATGGCAAAAAATGATGGAATTTAAAGAAAATGCCAGGAAAAACTGTATGTTTCCAAAAGGCAAATCAAGTGGTGCGGAAAAAGTGAACTCCAACCAGGACTAAGCGGCGACTTAGAGGCACACAAGGAGAAATATTTGAACAATACATGATTTCGGCACCGAATGGAGGATATATTCGCCTCACAATTAATACCTTATAGAGCAGTTGAAGGACAACATAATTGGGTGAGTCTGCCAGGACCGCGCACTGTCCTACATGTCTGTGAGTAAACTACCGCTCTGCCAGGTGTCCAATTGAAATTGATATTTGGTTTCGTATGTGTCGAAGGGATATAGATTCGAATATTTCGGCTATTTTCGATGCTGCCAAAGTGCAGTTCTGCTTTGCAGCAGTTGCAAGCAGAGCGAGGCATGTGCAACATGCATTTTCCATAAATCGAACCAGCAAAACGTTTCAATTCCCATTTTATTCATTGAAAGCCCACTTTTTTCTTTGTCAGATGAAATTCTTTTATTTTCTGGGAATATTTACACGAGCGGCAAGGCGAGGGGGAGGGGAGTGGGCGGTGGCGTGGGCGGGGGCAGTCGTAAGATGAAGTTGCCACCGGAACCGGAGTCAGAGCTCATTTCATCGGACTGGGACTCACCTTTGCCAGATGCTCAATACAATTGTACAATATTTATTTAATGTAAATGAGAAACGGAGCCCAAGCCACATGAGTCCGTGCGGCGGAGCGGAGTGCAGGGCATATCCTTTGCTGCAGCAGGACCTCAGCTAGCAGTCCCCAATGTCGATTGGTTCTGCCTCCTGCTCCTTTCTTCAGCCGCCTCGTCCTCGTCTCCCCGCCTCTGTGTGTGTGGCAATGCATTGGAGCAAATTAAAATTGGAAATTAAATGTTTACGAAGCACAAAAATTGTAACGAAAAGTAATTGCTTTTGCAACTTTGCAGAAATTGAGTGGGTTCTGCAAGTAGATTGGGCTCTCTGTACATACGGCATGCCGAACTTAGACCAGCAAATGACAAAGATGGAGCACGTCATCCAGTGACTGAAGAGCCATCCGAATAGTCTAAATTTGATTACTTGTTTGACTTGGATACGGAACATGGATGGGTGTAACTAAGACTTCTTATTTGCCGTTCGCCAGGATAAGAGCCTTGGCAGCTGCCAATCCGGTCAGCTCGGCAATGCAACAAGTCATTATCCTGCATTCAGCACACGGAATCCAAAATCCCATGCAGAATCTCATGCAGATGATGCAATGATATGGGCTTCCTTGGCCGTGCTTGCAAGTCTGTTGGCTTGGTTTTGCATTTCTGCCGCAGGATTCATTGTAATGGGCAGGTGCGACTACGGTTTAGAGGTTCCTCTTCCAGTTCCGTTGCTGTTTTCTGTTTTTTTTGCTTCTTCTAATTTCCGCTCCGTTGTGTTGCCAACTCCGACTCCATGCTAGCCCAGTTGGAGCTACTGGCTGGTAGATGGTGGCTGTTAGCCGGCCCAATCCAATCCAGGCCAGACATGCAGTTCACGTTCGCATTTCCTTTGCAGAAATAACAAGGAGGCCAACCAAAGTGTATGATGGTGGTTGTGTATGAGTGTGTGTGGGCAAGTCAAGGAGGGCGGGTTAGAAGCAAAGCGCCGATGGCCACTTCCGACCACCGTCATCGCCATCGTCACCGTCATCTCACCGGAATTCAGGGAATGCCATGGCCACGGCCGCATCCTGATGAAACCAAACAAGCTCACCGCTCCAGCAGCAATTTGAAAGACAAGCGACTTGGGCCCGCAGGATTAAAGGTTGTTTCCGCTTTTTGCCATGACCGGAATGACAATAATTTGGGCGATCCCTGCGCAAATAATCCGATTGCCCGATACTTTCACCTCGCTCCAAAAGTAAAAGGACTTCCGCCCTATTATTGGGTGCGTAAAAAACGCATGGCACACCACCAATAATTGCCATTAAAATGTACATTATAATTTCAATGTTTACTTGTTTTCTTTTTCGCAGGCAGCCAAAACTAATTAATATTAAAATAGCACGTTCATAAAGTGATTTTGTTTTCATTGAACGACGACGACACAGCGGCCATATACATATTTATATTCATTTCGAGCCTAAAATTATGCAGCGGATTTTTCACGTTTAATAAAACATACGCAGCCCGCGGCTAACTATTAATTAACATGTTAATTACAATTTTTCATTGGCATAAATGCAAAAATGCAATTTGTAAAATGTCGCCAATTTTAATTTTATGCACAACACTACCACTACACTATCACCACCATAACTACAACTACAGTCCACACACACACAGCTGAGCGCCATTCAAGTGGGCGGTGAAGGCGAAAAGTGGGCGGACTTCTAATCGAAAAACCCGCTCAGGTGTATTATGCATGGGTGGGTGCAAAATATTGTGCAATGGCTGGAAAAAACCATTAATATTCTTATTTGCTTAGCCGATGATGGCAAAATTGCTGGGCACTGCGGTCCCGATTTTCCGCCAGTTTCCCCCGTTTCACCCTCTAAACCAACACCTGATATATTTTGCTCCACATTTTGATTGGCAATCTAAAATGCACCGGCATTGAGTTATATGTATACATTTATAGAATGCGGCAGGGGGCACTAGCCAGCCTTTGTGTGTGCGGCAAGCTTGTTAAGTTTTATTTAAATTCGAACTGCATTTTACCGACCGCCAATTTGGGGCGCAATGGCAGTGGGGTCAGGGGTCGTGGGGGTCGTGGGGTTCGCGGGGGGCGTGGCAGCGGGACAAGCGACTGTCCTGGCTGCCGCCTGAAGCGCCGTTGTCCCGCTGTGATTGTCAAAGGATGCGGCCAGGAAAATAATTAAAAATTCCATTTAAATGCAGATTAGCTCCGCAAAATGTGAGACTACAGAATTATATAGAATTTCCCCAGCTCATCCCCTTATCACCACCTGCCCCAAAAACCCCACGCGAACCAATACACACACATACACAGATGTGTGCTCATGCTTAGGCGACGGCTTTAATGGTAATCGCATTGCTTTTGAAAATAGAATGCCGCCTAAAAATATGCAAATCGCGGACAAGCGGTTTTATAAATGCAAGCGGCGGTGAGCGTGAAGCGGAAAAGTCTTTCCATATGCATGCTCAGGCTGGGAAATCTGGCTGCATCGGACTCCAGGTGTGGCAATTATTCATGGGCCCTGTAATAAAATCAAAATAAATTTCTATAACAATTGCATTAAATATTGAAGCTGTTTGCGCAGCGATGTTTTTTCGCAGAGCGATACAAATAGTTTTGCACTTTCTAAGCTTTATTTGCATTGAGCATATTTGATTGGATTGAAGTACACTGAGGATTCGGCTTAAAGTCATTTTTTGCGCTGCTCACGTTTCTGTGAAAAGCGCGACATGAAAAACAAATTCGCAATCGAGTTTTTTTGTATTTTTTGGCGCGGCCTCATCTTTATTGGCAATTGCATTGTTTCGGTTACATTACTCATACGTCCCGTTGGCACTGCTCTTTTTGCCCTTTATTGAGCCCTCCACGATATGGCTTTTGTCAATCAGTGTAACGGCATTTAAATATACAATATATATGTAGATATTCCGATATGTACGTCCTCGTCGTTTGCCAGTTGCCGCATTTCATGCATTTTTATGTGTGACAAAAGTGAGCAGTGAAATATAAAAAATCGAAATTGTACCATTGGGACGCGTGTGTAATGGCTACGGTTACCGTTTCGCATCAGACAGCGGCACAAGCCATCAGTTTTTATGCCCTTGCAGCTGCAGCTGCAGCCGCAGCAGTTGCAGTTGCAACGCAGTCGGCAACAGGACCCACAAACCTGTGGTGCATGCATCAATCTGCTGCCCGCCCGACTGCCCGATTGCGACTGCAATTGTCAAAATGTAAATGCAGCCAAAAAGTTAATAATCACGCCGAAGGGGGCCATCTTAAATGCACCACGTTTTCAGACATTTTACGTTCTGGCCTTTTATGTTTCGTAACTGCTGTATTTGGCTGCACATTGAAGAGTAAATAAGTTCAATATTACCCCATGATGGAGAATCAAATAAAGTGGGCAGTTTGCAACGAGTATTACCAGTGATATGATTGAATTCTAACATTTGAACTGGGATTAAATAATGAAAAATTTCCAGTTTAAATCTAAGTATTTGAATTGTATTTTAGATACCTAAAGCTAGCGTTTTGTTTGCAATCTGCACTGCCCATCGCGAAGTTGAAACACGTTGTTGATCCATCACCTAATCGAAATTTATTGTTTTACGAGCAGCGCATTACTCGTGTCCAGTTTATTACCACCAAAAGCTTGCTGATGAAATCAAAATATGGTAGAAGTATTTTCATAACCATCGCCCAGATCGCATACACTGGCAAAATGCGGGGGCAAGGCAGCTGGGCGGAGGTTTACAGCTCGTTTTTGAGGTACGCAACGATGTCCTGCGGCGGCCTTTTGGGCCCTTCAATGAACATGAACATTTGAAACGAATTCGGTTCGCATTCCACTTTTTTATGCTTTATGTTTTTTTTGCCCTTTTCATTGGTATAAATTTCATTTTTGGTATGTTTAGAACGGCCAGCGGCATATTTTATGTACAAGTTCAACACTCCAAGGATGCGTGTGTGTGTGTGAGAGTGTGAGTGGGGGTGGGTGTGTGCGTTATCGCACTGCATTTATGTATGTGGACGAATGCCTTCCACGTGGGTTACTTAATATACAAAGGCCTTTAATTTCGTCTAAAGCTAAATAAACTTTATACCCTTTGGTATCTGCCACACATCCATCCGCATGTGTATGTATTACGTATACACCTGCGGTCATGCCGCCACCAAAGGACCTTCTCCATTATCCATTCTCCGTGTGTGTTTGATGTTTGGGCTGCGTTCTTTGGCGCTCTCCCGCTGTTTTGACTGTGTCTGCCGTTCTGGTTGTTGTTGCTGCAATGTCCTTGGGCGCATATTTGCATGTTTTATTGTATCTGCTGTTCGCCCAGTTTAGGCCACGCCCCACCCGCCAACGCCCACTTCGCCCGCGGGACAATCCACCGGCCTCAGTACGCATGTACCTATGTTTTTAATTCTTTACATCGATATTTGGCCGCTGGCAAGTCAAAAACGCGAGTCGCTGCCAAAGGTTGATTGCGGCAACGAACAGGGGGCGGGTGTAACCTTACCCCTGCCTCCTCCCTCACACACACACACACGCACACCACAGGCACACACACAAGTTGACCAGGGAAAGTTGGACAGCAGCGCGTTGGAGGCAATTCTTCTCAAAATATGCATGATATGTGTGCTACACCTTTTGTTATGCATTTGTTTTGATGTCGAAATCTAACCATTGCTGCCGGGCATTTGCCACATTATTTGCTATGTTTAAAGAGGTCGAAAATAAAAAAAGAAGAAAAACAATAAAATTGACAGTGGTGTGGGCGTGCCATTAAAGTCCAATAGTAAGTGCTAATTAAAAGAGTGCTGCATACTCTTAGGCGCATGGTGAGCCGGCTGGCGCAAGGACTTCTCCTCAGCAGCTCACATATTTACACGCTAGTTTCCCATTACCGGGATGTCTTGCAGTCGCAGTGCGATTTTTAATTTGCGTTATACGAGGAGTTTCCTTTTGCCTGGCCCGCGGCTCACATGTGGAAATGCGGCGGGAGTGGAAAGGGAAGCGGTAGCGGAAAAGGACAGGCTCAGCGGATGAGAAAGGGATAAGGATAAGGAAGGAGCAGGTGGAGCAGGGCCGTTGAGCAGCGTAGCGTGACATCGCAGGAGCAGCAAATGTCACGCTTCACTCATTTCCGTCCCATGATGACGACGTCGTAGTCGTAGTCGTCATCATCATCATCATCATCATCGCCATCGTCGCCATCGTCGGTGGCTGCTGATGAAGCTCAATGGTTAGTGGCAGTCAACCAGGAGTTTTCCCCAACCTCCAGCCTTTCCTCCTGCATTGGCGAAAGAAAAGCACATGACAATATTGGTAGGTAGGCTGCACTGAGAAAAACAACAATTATTTTTACAATGGCATAAGTAAGGAGTCCTATTGTGAATGATGAAACTATGTAGATCTTAATTCCTGTAACACAAAATGATTCTAACGAATAAATATATATTCGTGCCCTGTCAGTGCAGTGGATATCTTTTGGCTCAGTGCACAAGGTGGGCGAGTGGATGAATCGGAAACCGGTGGGTGGGCACGAGGGTTAGTAGTGGTGCCCCCTTCCCGGCGCCGTCCTCGTTCACGTTGCGGTTCTGGGTAGGCAACCTCTCAGCCGGAAGCACTTGAGAACTTGCAATGGCCAGCGGGCATTTTGTGCGGTTTCGTGCGTCGTTGCCCCCGTTCTACGATCCCCGCTTCCCCCCGTGGCTGCCATCCCCTCTCTCCCCTTCCCCTTCCTTTCCCTCTTTCGCAGCATCCTTGACGCCGAGTTCGCGAACTGAAAATTCCCTTCGTTTTCATTATGTTGCGGCCATGTTGTCCTTGCCTCGGCCTCGGCCTGGTCTCCCGGCCTGCTCCTGGCTCCTGGCTCCTCCATCTGCCCCATCTGGCCCATCCTCCTGCTGCCGATTCCGCTGCGGTTGCTCCTCCATCATGGTTCTTTTCAGAGACCACGCCATCATTATTATGAACACCGTTATGCCCGCTGGCCTTATATTCCAATTTGTTGTTGTTGCCGCCGCTCTTATTTCTCCATCGCCAGCGGTACTCGCCTTTGTTGTTGCTCCTCTTGGTGTTCTTATATGACCGCCAAGTCTCTCTGTTTCCCCGCATACCCATCACTTTGGCCCGGGGTCAAGGGTATGCTGGATCAGAGTAGAGTCTACCTATACAGTTTCTTTATATCACAGTATTCAATGGCTTTGAATCAAACTACCATATGCACATATATGTACATGTTAGTACACTTACTAAGTACCTTTACCCCTGGGTATCTGTTAGTCGTATGACCACACAGCACAGTTTACTTCACTTGTTCCCTTATTTTCGTTTATTTTGCAACATTTCGCCGCACTGCAATTGCATTCGCGTTGACAAAAGTCCTGATGCCTTCGCAACGTGTGCCATTTGTGAGTAATAAGAATGAGAATAGATGACTGCAGGGTCTTGGCAGTTCACTTACCTGTTGTTGTGTGGCTGCTGGAGATTGGCCCTGCTGTTGCATTGCGATTGCTAATAAATTCTAGATTTGGATGGCAAAATGCATATGCAAATAAATAGCTGGGCCAACTAACTGGCCGTGGACGCCTGCGAGCGCTGTAAAACAACAGCAATAATAACAATAATCGTGCCACATTTAGATAGCGCACACAGAGAAAAACGCTTTCAGCCAATTGAAGAGTTTAAACATTGGGCCAAGTATGAAATTGGTTTGCCCATCTCCCCGGATCCCCCCGGATCCCGCCGCATCCCTCGCCGTGCGACTCAGATCCCCAGCATCCTCGCCCCCACCCGAAATGTTAAGTTGCCGCAGTCGGCTGCTTATCTCTGTTGCTGCTTGCAACATTCGCTGGGGGCCATTTTTACTTTTTGGCTTTTCGATACGAGAGCCGCTCCACTGTTCCACCGCCTCCCGCGCGCCACGCCCCGTCTTCATTGGGAGGACCACGAGCTGCTGCCCAAATGCAGTTGGCCTTCTGGGCGTGTGGGAGCGTGTGGGCGCGAGGAATGCGATCGTGAGTGGCTTGCGAAACAAAAAAGTATACCCCATTAATAACATTTAATATACAAAAACAGTTTACATGTATCATGGAAAGAAATACAAATTCGTTGTGTGAGGTCTTAATTAACTTATAAGGTCTTTGGCAATTTTCGTCGTTTGCGACGCAAGCTCATTGCTTCTGTTGATGGATTGTACAATCCAATCCACGTGGTGCTCAACATTTGTGTAAGCACTGATACCACTACAAACAGAAATACCATAGGTGGTCATGCCGATGAGGAAAGTCCGAGATTTACTATTCCACTTGCCCTCACCATCGATCCTCAACTTTACGCTCAGCGGGCCTCCAATATCCCCCTTACAAGTGTCCTTTCTTGGACCACCAACACATAACAGGGATGCATCCATGTTCTCCTTAAAAATGCCTTCACAATACTCTCTATTAAATCTACTCAAAGTGACTTTCTGTAAAATGGTGCTGCGTTCATGCTGGTTGGTAGCGCCCCAACCGGTGGCAGTGAAATATTTAATACCACGACCCACTTGGCGATCGACGAACAGGCAAATTGGCCTGACATAGTCTACAAAAGATTGTTTTGGTGGTCACTGAAGATCATATCATGTCCTATAGTTACCTGAGATCGACACCTTCTGTGCCAACCGAAGCAGCGCAATATTATTAACTTTGAAGTTTTTGAAGTCAAATTGGTCATGGATAATCCGCTCATCGATATCAATAACTTGGCGGATGGACGTGCAATCCACAGAAGTGCAGTTCGTGTCGTATTCGCCCAAGATCACTTGTCTAAAAAACAAGAGCTTCAGTAAAAAATTCCAAAAAAATATTGAGCTCATACTGGGGACGCGATGAGACGCAAATCGCTGAGGTCAGGACAAAAACTGCAAAAACACTGATAGTATAGATGAAAGTGAAGGAAAAACTTTTGGCAGGACTACATACGACGAGTGATAAGCGAACCGCCGCAGAAGGTATAGTCATAAAGCACCATGGCCATCCAGGGGTTGCCGAACCTGTCCGCATCTCTACCTCCAACAACCCGCCGAATTCTCGATGGGTGCCTCGTTGTCCCGCAATCATTCGTTAGCAGGGTGCTGGAACCTAGCCTTGCGCCGAGGACCAAAATCGCTAGTACCGCTATTTCAGCTACGAAGATCTTCATGTTATAATGAACACTGAGCTGATTGCTGATACTCGGGACTCATGGGACTATGGGACTCACATAAGTGTTTGCATACATACATGCGCGATAAGGAATTCGACCACATTATTCATCTATATATTAATAGCCTAATGGAACTTTTGGCACATATATCATTTGATTTGATGACGAGCATTAAGCACTGTGACTGGTGAGAAATGTGTCTCATAAGTATACTGTTGTACAGTCATTGCCGCTCTAAAACTTATGGATATTGTGAGTTAAGGCGCTAGTAACACATTTCAAGTCTTTAATGATAACTATTAATTCTTGAATTAGGTAGTTATTGCACTATCGAGAGAAGCATTAAGTTGAAGGTAAATCGGTTCGATTTAAACAGGCTTATGTTCGTGTCACGTTGCCATTTCTGCTCGTGTGCTAAGTTGGCCGTAAATACTTTTGGCCTCGCCTGGTGTTTGGCATTTGGTGTCTGCTGTCTGCTGCCCAAGAGCCTGGATACTTGCAAGCTGGGATGCTTGGATGCTGGGATGCTGGGATGCTGGGATGCTGGGATACTGGGATGTTTGAATGTTTGGGGGCTCTGGTGTCTTACCGTTCCTCGCTGTTTGGCATCTGCTCTTTAGCCCTAAGCTGGGATATGGCCGCTCGTTGGTTCGGTTGTTCGTTGCCTTATGAAATATTTGTGCTGCAACTTTATTTACAATTTTTTCGGTTATTTATTGTTGGCAATTTATGCTTTCGTTATGCATTTTTCGTTTCTTGTATTTGGTCAGTTCTTGCACTCTGATTTATTGGTATTGGTGTGTGCTCTTGTGGGCGTATGTGGAGCCCTATGTGCATGTATTGTCCATATTGAAATGGGCCCACACACGCACACGCACACCCACTGTGGTGTGTGTATATTCGAAGCCAAACAAGCTGTGAAAGAAGTTTTTGGCAATGTTGCTGGAAATTCGAGAAAATTTCATATTTCTTTTAATTGCTGCTACAGTTAAAATTAGTGGTTGCATATGGGAACAGCTCACAGCCGTGAAGTTTCTCTATTTTAAGAGGGGTTTTCAACACTTTTACTCTGATAAATGATTCACGGAATGGATTATAAATCGATATCCGCTCATTTGTCAAATAAGATAAATGTATATAGTATCCCTTTTTTCGAGAACGCCCCTGCCTAAACGGTTGCGATTTCTCTTAGAACCCCGAACGTATTTATTTTTCATTTTCAATATTCAGGCTGTCTGCTGAATTTCTGGGCAATTGTTTCTGGCATTGTTCTTTGGGCTCTTGTTTTGGCCATGGACAATCTGCAATCAAAATCAAGGAACTTGAGAGATATTTTCCCAAATGGAACATGACACATTTGTTCTGCTTCAACTGTGCCTAATGACGGTTTTCAATCTCGGTTTTTGTCGAGGATGAGTGAAGATATGATTCGGCCAAGTGCAGAGGGCCAAAAGCATTTTTATCCATTTCTGCAGGCCAGTTAAATTAATGGATGAACCGGAGTCGAGTAATAAGACATCCAAATGAATGCCTTAAGTCTGCACTCGATGGCTGGATTTGACAGCGACCAGATGCAGATACAGATAGTATCTGTATCTGTAAGTGCAATTGAGTGCATTTTGTGCAGTGATTTTATGACTTTTATTCTCTACGCTGTCCACATAAATTGCGTACTGTTTTTCTTATTTTTCGTTGTTGTTGCTCCGACAGTCATCATATATCAATGTCGTTGCAATTGATAATGGAGTGCAGTGGGTATAAAAATCAAAAGCTGGCCTCTGGGCAAACATTTGATCTGACATTTGTTGTTTTCTTGTCTTTTGTCTTATTTATGTTTATTTACTTAATGCCAAGTTATCGTATTTAAATCAAATATTTGACTAAAATATTATTTCTCATAATAAGAAAAATGCCCAGAGCCTTGAGCTCAATCTCACTGCGCTTGTGTGCGTTCGTTTGTCCATTTTAAATGGAAAATAATCAAGTCATCACTCCGTTGCCTGTCAATCTGCGTTTAAAATGCCTCTGTGCGGATTTTTGCATTTACCGCCCGCAAACCCGACCACGCCGCCACTCCACCGCCACCCCGCCGGCAAGTGCAATCAAAATTGCAAATACAATAATATGAAAAGCACAATGAAATCAATGGAAATACCTCAAGCTATGTAAATGGGGCAGCTCCACCAACTGAGCAGCGGTGTCCTGGACATGCACACGGTGACCCCCAGAGCCAATGCCAAATACACACGGCCCCCAGCCCACAACCACCCCCAGCACCCAAAAACCCAACACATTGCCAAATCAGGCTGGCTAAAAGGAGAAAAGGTCGCCGACCTACTCTTTTGCCGTTTTTCGGCCACTTCCTGTTGCGTATTTTGCCCTAACTCAACCAGGCTGTTGGCCAAATGACTTAAACTAAGTCTAATTGCTAATGCTAATCTTTATTTACTTAAACCACATCATATTCAAGAAAATGATTAGAAATGCAAGAGTTAGTTCATAAGAGAAGAAGCCACCTTCGTGTCTGATACCTTTTAAAATGTCTGATGTTGCTCGAGGGCCAGGGTATTTGGCCTTCGTTAAGGATACTCTGAGATACATCCGTGCTCCTTTTTTATTCGGCGTTGCTGATGGGGGTCTGAATGCTGTGGCTGTTGCTGCTGCTGTTGGTAGTGGGACGGCCTCGTAATCAGCATTTGTGGCGCTCGAGGTCATCCGCAAAGTCTGCAGGCGTTGTCGGGTCGGAGTCGCCGTTGCCGTCTTCATTGTTGTTGCTGTTGTCGTGTTGCATGTGCCACAGCGGCAACAACAACGAAAGTTCCGTATGACGCCGCTTCATCTTCCTGTTTTCGGCCGTGGGCAAAGTTCTGGGTTGGCTGGAATATTATAATTACAAGCGAAACAGGCCCCAGAGCTCTGCTCTCCTCTGTTTCGAGCCCAGGCATCAGCTTTGGCTTTGCCTGTATCTGTGGCAGCGTCACAGTGCACTGGAAACAAATCAAATGTATCCTTTCAATGATGTGTCCTAAAAATGTGATTAGTCAAAGAGGGTCGTATGTAAATTGCTGTGTTGAATAAATTAAAATCCACAATTTATATTAGGTTTTTTTTTGCATTTAAGGACTGCAGTACCCATCTATTTCTTTTCGTGCTCACCTGTATCTGAAGCTTTTGCAGCCATGACGACGAGGTGGAGACACTGGCGACAGCGAGTGGGAGTGAACGGGGACGAAGATCCTGATAGCAAAATGAAGTCGAACCAGCGCCAAAGGTGTTCGCGCTGACGTTGTGACAGTTTCAGTTACCGTCTGTCTCCGTCTGGAGGAGTAGGTGAGCAAGTGGGGCTGGGTGAACCAGGGAGCTGGGGAACACTGAGTGTAAGCCGGTTGCATGCGCCTGTGTCGTACAGCTGTTGCCACTGCCACTGCCACATGCAGAGGCACAGCTTGTTGACTGACTGATGCGTCCGGAATGGCGCTGATGAAGAGCTCTAAGCCCGGCTGGAACAACTTCATTTCGGCTGGAGTTCGTGTGAAAATTATTGAGATACATTTCCCCCAGCGATGGGCACACGGTCGAAAACGAGATGTAGCCCCCCGCAGCAGTTCGTCCCCGTCTGGGGCCCTTCTACCGCTCCTCTAAGCGGCGGACATTGGCGATTATCTTGTCCACGACTGAGAAACAAATGAGCGTCGTAGTCGCACTGAGCCAGATATATTGCCCCAGGGACATTTGCCGCATTGTTGCTTCAAAGCAGATAGGTTTCGGTCTGTATCTGTATCTCTTACTGTATCCGTTTCTGTTGTGAGTGTTTCAAGGTACGGAAAAGAGTTCCCACATTCACTATATGTGAGAATATCGCCTTCAGTTCAATTGGCATCTATTTTGGTGGGAGCCTTCCAGCCAAGTTGGCATACTTGAGCCCTGGGATGGACCAACTGTATTAATAGACCCGCTAATGGAGCATGGTTTCAAAAAAATAGACGGAAATGAATGTATCTGATTAATATATCCAATAAAATACTAATTAATTTGTTGCTCATTAAATGCTTGGGAAATGTTTAAATAGGCTTTATTAATGGTGGGCAGTTTAAGGGGAAACCCTATAAATAATACTACACTTTCTTTGGGATGATGGGAAAATCAGAAGTTTGCCGATTACGATTTAAAAAAAATCGCATTGCTAATATTGCCGCATGCGTTATCTCTGCGGCTAGGAAATTCCAAACTACCATCCACTTCTGGGAAATATTATTATTGCAAAAGCAGCATCTTCGATTGTATTTTAAACTTTCACATATACAGTGAGAGTGTGAATATAGTGCCCCTCATAAAAGAGTGGCTACTGATAACAAATATTTATAAGTAATGGACGAATACAATTTTAGCATCTTCTAATTAAAGCTTGGGATGATAAGTCAGCCTCTTTGCTTTATTTCGTCTAGAAGCGAGTTGGATTTCGTTGCTGTCAGGCCAGTGGGCAGATTCCATATTCAGATAGTGAAAGAGGATGGCTGAGAATAGGAAATCGCCCGCCGGCCATCCGCATCCGCAAGATACACTTCGTCCCGTCCGCTTCGCAGATACAGATAGTCCGCATTGTTGTGTTGTGTTTACGTTGTAAATGGTTGTTGCAACTACCACTTTCGACTGCCTTGATTTCGGTGCCTCGAACAGGTTCGATGTTCGCTGCCTTGCGGTTCGCTGCCGAAAAGTATCTGTGATTTACGAGCGTCTTTAGCCGCTCACAAAAATATTTTCAAATTACACAAATTGTGCCATGCCGGCCAAAGTTGGCGACTCCGGCCCTCGGGGGTTAATGCCACGGATTAGTCGGCCTTGGGCTATGACATTTATCGAATGTCAGGGGTACGGAGGCAGCGGGTGAGGGAATGGGGCGGCAGGTGTATAAAGAATGGCCATCTACTGTTTTTCCACTTTGCATTCCTTTGTGGACAATGGAATTTCAATTTGCCGGCGACGCAATGTTTTTGCAACACGCGCTGGCAATTTAAATTTATGCATGAGCATTTTCTAATACCACTTAGAATAACAGAAATAATTTATTATTTTTAACACTTTACAATTTCCGCGGACTCTGTGTGTGCTCTCGTTTGTGCGTGTGTGTGTGCGCTTTTGGTACTATTTTGGCAAAACAACACAGTTTAATATTTGTTTTTCATTTGTTAGCCTGGCACCACGCGATTCAGGTGGCAAATGAGGGGCGTGGCAGAGTGCAAGAGGCGTTGGAGCGCGAGTCCTATTCAACACTTTGTTGGCGAGCGAAAAAAGAGCCAAAATATCCATTTATAAATATTTTACAATAAATATTTCACCATTGAAATAGAACTGAATAATAGAGTTCGCTGTTGTTATGAACAATGTTTTGATTAAATCTTCAAATCCGCTGGCCCATCAGAAAATGGGCGCTCTGAGCAGACGCATCAAATAGTAGTAAGCCTTCATTGGCAGTCTAGAGGTTTTCATTTTTGCCTGATACCGGCCTTCTTCGTTCAGATTGCTAGTAATATCGTAGCACAGGATATAGACCAAGTACGCCAGGGTGGCCACAAAAATTAGCAAACTATAAAAGTAGTGATCATCTGAAGAAAGGCGATAGTTCTGAATCGATTCGACTTACTATTGATATTCTTACCAATCACATGCAGCGCAAGTTGAACCTGCTGCGAAGCGCGGTCCTCAAGCACTCTTCCCAAATTTGTATTTTCAAATGTTTCCACTGGATCTTTCTGGACCTCTTTGATAAGAACATCCCGATTGTGGGTCCCAGTATTCCGAGCTGCTCTTTCAAACAGTATTTTGAGGGTCTTCTTTGGGTTATCGGAGTATCTAAAGGATTCCACATCTGATTCGGATTCAACCAGACGAGGTTTAACTTTGGCTTCCTGTACTTGGATCGGTGGCCGGTTTGTTGTGGCTGGGGCGTCAGGCGTTTTTGAAGGTAAGATCACTGGTTCGGCACAGAGGTATTGATAGCTTTCGGGAAGCCTGCGTGTTAACTGATGGGTTGGTTAAGGAAAACTGAAAAGTTCATTCTGTATTTCAAAGCTTATAGTATCCCACCTTAGTAAACGTTTTTAAGTTTAGGGGTCCGGCGACGTTTTCATCATTTTCCCGTTTTTTTCTTTTGATCTGCGAAAATTCAGTCAAATATTAAAAAAAACTAAGAGTTAATTCGCAAGTACCCTCTTTTTTGTGCACTGTATAGTGGAAAAAGAGGGAGTTCTTTTTCTGTGGTGCCCGGCGTCCTTTACCTTCGTCCGATCCCTAACTTTCAATTGTTCCTTTAGATCGAAAGACCCCTCATTACCCTGACCAATGGGAATGGCTTTAACCGGCTTCGACTTCTCACATTGAATCCTCCCGCTTCCATCTGCACACTCGCAATCCGAGATCCCGGCTTCCTCCTGATCCGTGAGTTGGAGGGAGAGGTCATAGAGATTCTTGTTCTGCGACTGCGAACTGCGCTCCTGGATGCTGGGCAATTTTGGGGAAGCTATCAGGTGACGATCCCCTATGACCCTGGCTGAATCAATGCGAATGAATCCATTTAAGTCAACTGAGGTGCGACTCGAATAAATCGAAGTCAGTCTAGGGTAAAAGAAAGAATGGGATGCAACTGGAATATTGGGCAATGTAAATACTAACGATTCGGCCACAAACTTCTTGGGTTTGTACAGCTCAACCAAACATTTGTCAAAATCTTTTCTAAAAAAAGAATACTATATAGAATAGAATGTATAATATAGAATAGAATGTTAAAATAAGGCTATATTCATTGGATGTCACTTACGGACTTTTTGAAATAGCGTGTAAGCGTTGCATATTTATCAATCGCCGATAAAAAGAGTTTAAATAAAAATAAAAACCTGTATTAAATTTATTGGGAGAGAGTGAAGCAAAAATGTGTTGTTGTTTCTATTTATTCGATTTGAGTGTCAAGGGCTGCTGTGCCGTCGATTCCCTGGGGGCACATTTCACACATTTTCGCATTAATATGCAATTAAAGCGAATAGTTGCAACTAGTTGCAGTTGCAGTTGCGTGCACCGTTAGTTGCGCAGGCGCATGTCCTGCGGCACTACTCCACGACCCATCCTGGCGATCGCTCGCGGCGCTCCTTCAGCTTCCATCTCCGGCTGTTTCCGTTTCCGTCCCTCCCCGCCACTCCCCTCGCCGGCGCTCATCAAAGCGTCTAAGTCCTGCGGCAACATTAACACAGCGAAGCGCAAGGACCTCGCTGCCTCGGCCAGCGTCGCTGCCCGCCGCAGGACACTTTTTCACGCAGCGACGCTTTTTCGTACAGTCATCGTGCAGCAAAAGCGGTTCCCATCCGCAGCTCCTTCAACTTGGTTCCGCACTTTGTACATAAGTCGTTGTACATAAACAGATAGACACTGTTGGAAATTGATAAGTGAAATGACTGAGATAAGTGAGAGCTTGCAATCTGTTTAAACACACATTTAAATAAGTATCCAGAAAGTTTATATTCCTACTATTTACTTATTGCTTCTTTTATCTTCTGAAAAATGATTCATTGCTGTCAAATGCCGCTTATATTTCATATTTATTTTCTGTGTATAATTACTTTACTCACTTATTGCTTATCACTCGAAGCTTATTCTTTAAATGCTTTGCAAAAAGCAATAATAGTATAATGCTTAGTTTTAGTAATACATTTTTTGCGAAAGTGTAAACCTTACTGGCGGCCATTTGGTATGGCGCAACTAAAATGCAGTTGTTGTTGCTTCTTTCGCTTTTCGCCGTATTTGTCTTCTGCTGCTTTGGAATTGTTGGCGGTTCTTTGCCAGCGCCTGCGGCTATTTGAGGCAAGAAGTTGGCCGGCGGGCTCCGGCGGACAGCCAAAGCAGCTGACAGGACGACGACCGCCAGACGACGGGACAGGACGCTCGACTTCGGCTTTGACTTGAAGAGTTGACTGCCATTCGCCGGCTGGCTTTAATTGCGTTTGATGTTCGCAAAAAGTGTGTAGGTTGCTGGGTGGGTGCCAAATAAAGAATTCGAAAGTCAGAAGCCGAAATTGAATTGCAATTCATTCAATTAAAAGGGGCGGAGTGGGTGTGGTGCGGCAGATTATTTAGATGCCTAGAAACGCACTTTGATTTTGATTTTGTTGCATGCAACTGTCAGTTGCACGCATTTCCAAGCGAATGCATTTGCACAGAGCTATTCAAAGGGGGGTTTTCGATGGGTTGGGCTGGGGGAAAAGCCTTGTTTGTTGCGCTTATTCATTCGAATGTTAATTAAATTGTATTTAAACTGCATCGACTTTTGACATATGCCTCGTCTGCGCTGCCTGCTCACTGAAGTGACTAATTTGATCAGAGAAAAAGTCTCGTTTATGAAATGCACATCCTTTGACTGGCGAAAATCAGCATTAATACAGACTGGCAATTTAATGCATAACTGCAGTATTGAAATTCATATTTTTAAAACCAAACGCCATTAGCCAATGAAAACATTTATTACTCGTAGAATTATTAACAAAGATTTTGTGGAAAAGTGAAAGGGCTTACTTATATTAAATATTGCTCAAAACCGGGATAACTCGTTCTACTTATTTTACATTTAAACGAATGAGTCGAATGGCAGACAGGAAACGTCATCAGCAATGCGGCATGAGTTCCGTTGCATTTTTGAATGCACTTCCTGTCGCACGGGAAATTAAAATGCTGCCTATGCCTATGCCCACGCGGCGTATGTGTAATATGCCCCAATATTATGCACACTCGGAGACAATGCTCCTCCGAATGGCAGAACCGAATGCCAGATAAGCGTGGGCTCGTCGTAGTCACCATAATCATAGTACGGAATAATAACAATGCCCGGCTCCGTTCCCGAGTTAAGAGTCATTAAGCGTCGTTTTATGGGCATTGTGTGGGACAGAGCTCCTCCGACGGCTGCCATCCTGTCCGGTCCCGGACAATTGGTATGCATATTTGGCTATTAAGTGCAGCTCGGAGAGTGCGGGCGAAAGAGTTATCTTCAAGCCACTAAATTGCAGCCCGATAAACGCGGCCAAAGCAGGCGGCATTATGGCCGCAAAGAGGTGGTAGAGGGGGCTAGCCAAAACTTTTGGCTACCATCGGCCATCGTATCAGCTGAAAGAAATTTTAATTAAATGTCGCCGCAAACGATGCGGTAATATGCAACGAGTCGAACGTAGTCGAGAACCCATGGGTGTCGCCGGGCATGGGCGCATTATTTTAGCGTTCAATATGATTGCAGCCTGGCGGGCCATGCCACTCGGCTCAATTTATCACAATGCTGCCACATGGAGCCGGCCAAGCTGCGCCGCTTGACCACAAATCAGGATTCGAAAATGATCCTGAGCCAGAGCCGGAGCCGGAGCCGAGGCTGAAGCCTCATGCCGCTGTCAAGCGCCTCGACTGCACTTAATACCGTTTTCTGACTGCCGTGAATTGCATTTCATGTGTCAGCGTTTTTAAGCGCTTTCAGCCCGCGGCATTGGCTCGGTTCGGTCTGCCGATTTGGGGTCTCGAATTGGCGTCCCTCCCCTCCTACCTCTCCTTCCCTTCATTGACGGCTAATTTGTAAAGTGTGGACTGAGCGCTTCCCCTAAACGCGAACTCAGCTCAGCTATTTAATAAGCCAACAATGCGGGAAGTAATGCGAAAAGAAATGCTAAATCCTTTGGCCCTTGAACTGCCCTCGGTAATGCGATGAGTTGCGATGGCTGCGATGACCTGGGATTCGGAATCGGATTGGGATTGGGATTGGGTTTGGCCACTGTCCGAGGTTGGAGGTCACAATCACAGTAGCCTTGCAGCAAGGGTGCGCTAGGAGTCCACAGTGGGCACTGGCTATCTATCACTCTGAATTAATGCAGATTACTTGAATTTACATAGTGCTTAAATCTAGTTAATCAGTTAGCAGATACTAAGTAAGTTACTTAAGAAGTGTACGAATTAGAAGAGTTTAGTCCTATATAGCTTACTAGTTTTTGGCAGAGTTCTTAAACGGTCTAACTTCCCTCACCTGGCAGATATCACTGTACCTTTTACACGTTGGTTTCAAAAATTCATCATTGTTGGCTGCTGCTGCATTGTTGCCAAAACCCGCTGCTGCTGCTGCTTCTGCCTCTCCGCCGCCCTCCCCCTCAGCCAGCTCGCCGCTCCCCGCTGCTCGTGCAGCACAGCTTCCCCACTTACCGCAAACCGAAACTGACTGATGCCTGGGAGCTACTTTTGGGATGAAATATTATAATTACAAGCGAATGTCCTGCGGCCAAGGAGGAGCAGGAGCAGACGGGGGCGCGGCAGGGGAGGGGAGCGGCTCTGGTTTCCCGGAGGGGCGGACGGAACGGAATGGGATGGGATGGAGCGACATCAGCCAAGCATCAGGCAGTTCAAATCGCAACTCTCGCTCGCTCTCTCCTGCTCTGTTGCTGTTTCTGTCGCAGTCTGTGCTTCGGTGTTTTCGCCCTTGGGGCATTCGCATTCGCATGCCCCACCCCCGTGGCGGCACCCCCTGTTCTGCTTCTTCTTCAGTCGCAACATGTTGGAACGTTGTGTTTATATGGTCTATCCTGCCGGCAAAAGGATACTTTAGATGGCGCTGTGATAAGCCTTGAAAACTGGTTTCAATGTTTCCAACATGTTCGATGCGGCAACAGTTAGGAGTGGGTGGTTGGGTGGTTGGGTGCTTTGGTGGCAAGGTGGCTGATTAGTACGTAAAGGGGTGCGGGACGGGGTCTCGCCCGTTATTAATTGCAACTGAAAGGCTTGCAGGTATTTATTAAGTTTTTGTTCAATTTCTAAAACTGGCATTTCCATGAGGCTTCGTCCCATCTTATTTTCACTCATTTCATTTATATTAATTTAGTGTGCGTCACTCACACACACACGCACACACAATCAGACACATTTGTGTCCTGTACATACGGCTGTCAGCTTTATTGAAAATTAGCCTGCAGTTAATTTAGCATGCCATTAAATTTCTACATGCCCCTTGTCGTTCTGGGCCCAAAAGTAATGCATGCAGATTATAACTTAAATATGAAATGTCACGCATTGACAGGCATTTTTGAAAAGTGTGCAGCAGCAACAGCAAGTTTTACACCTCGGGGCCAATCCGTTTATGGTCCGGAGTCGGAGTCGGGGTCTCCGAGCTGGAGAGATGGATATGGATACGGACTCTCGGATCAGCATCTCACGCCATGGGTAGCCATGGCCACAAAAGGCAGGCCACAGCAGAAACAGGAATTTATGGGGCCTTTTGTATTCGCTCCGAGGCGAAAGTGTTCAGGGGGGGATCGAAATTTGGCTGGAGCTGGGGGTTTGGGATTGGGATTGGTACTGGTACAGGTATTGGTACTGGGACCGGGCTTGGAAATGGAAACGGGAAAGGTATTCGGACTCGAGACTCTTTGGAGTTGACAAGGGTCGCATGCCAACTGGAGGCAAATGTGAGTGGAACTGGCTGCATTAGTTTTGTTTCAACTACCAGAGGCCTAAATAGTTTATCGTCTAATCAGTGTGAAGAGAACAAAGAAATATTTTAGTATTCCAATTACCACAATTAGCAGAAAAAAGATTTAAGCCCAATTTTAACGGTTTACTTTATTTATGATTCATTTATTTCATCATTACTTTATTTCACATTACATTCTTGCTGATTTTGAATAAACTTATTGCTCAAGTATAGCAAGCATATATACCTCTTCCCCATCTGTGAAATATTTAAATAGCTCACTCCAGTTGAAGATCTTAATCGGTTTCGCTTAACTGTTTCCCTTTTGGGCCAAAAAGTGTGCAAAGCAATTACGAACTATCTGCCACACTACAGTGGCTACTCCATATGCTGAACAACTGATTCAATTCAGTGGACGACTGGTCGCGGCTTCCGTTTAATTGTGTGGCTCACACGCATGCTGCACGTTTTTTCCCCACCAAAATCGCCAACCTTTCACCTGCCGCCCCCTTCGCCTAAATGCTCGAATGCAGTTCGTTTCCGTGTGTGTGTGTGTGCGTGCGAGTGTGAGTGTGTGAGTGGTAGTGGGTGGATACTCCTCACGTGTAACAGATGTCTGTAAATTGCTTTACTGACTGACTGACTCGCCAGTTGGCTGTTGGCGGTCGCTTAACTGCTGATGTTGCTGCTGTTGCTCCTGTTTGGTTTGTTGTCAGTCAAAGTGTCAGTATGTATGTGGCTGGCTTGCAGGTGTGAGTGCAGGTGTGACTGTGTGCGTGAGTGTGCGTGAGTGGGCGAGCATTGCACTTATAACTGCATTAATACGAGCTTATGGCTCACAGAATCGGAGGACCCATTAGTTATTGCTGCTGCGGCTGTTGTTGTTGGCCCAACATGCCACACACGGCACACGGCGATGGCATTGCTTACAGGTGTGCGGCATTCGCAGCTTGTCAGTGGCCGCGTTTAACGCTACACTTAAACAAACAGCCGCGTGCGTCCACAAACATTGCACACATGCAACCGCTTACGCACACTTGTACACTCTCACACACACACACGCACACGACGGGCGGCGGAAGTAAGGACAACAACAACAACAACAGCAGAAGGCCAGGATGTGGCCGCCTATTAAGTGATTTTAACACTTTGCGCATGAAAATTGCAAAAAGGCAACGGCGCGGCGTTGATAATTATCCCTTAATTGCTTAATGAGCGGCACTTGAGCAGCGCCGTCGACAGAAGCGACGTAAGTTTAATTAATGCCAATTTAATTACCACGCCACACACACACACACACACGCAAGTGGACGCATTTATGGGCTACTATGGTACTTACCGTTGTGTGGCACTTAAAAGCCGCAAAGAATTCTCTCACACTATGTAAGTGAATTAAAGATTTACTTGTTGTATATCTTAATTAATCGGATAGTTTTAAAGGATGCACGTTTTTCTTAACTAATTAGCATTATACAAGCATTTAAAGTCTTGAAAGCTAGGCATTCATGCCAATTGCTTGCTGGCTACCATTTGAAATGCAATTTTCCAAAAATTCTAATATCTCGAAAATCGCCATTAATAAACACTAATTGCTCCCACATATCTTGTTTATCTAAGTGAGCACTGGTTTATAGTTTCGGCCAGAGCTTCGGCCGACTTGTTTCTGGCCTCGAATGTTGGTCGAATGTCTCTATTAGCCAGGGCCATAAGTTAGTTGGTTGTTTGGCTTGATTAATGTTCACCTGCCCGTGTGTTCCGAGGAAAACTTAAGTCGAACGTTGGACTAGGAAGAGGGGGCTCTACTATTCGTAGCCATTCGGACCTCGCTTTGTGGATTGTCAGTGGCAGCTTAGTTTTCGCTCAACCCTTTTCCATTGCCGGCCGGCCGGGGGCAATCTCTTCTTCCAGTGATCTAATCTTGTTATTGCCCTGACCGCCGTCTCCGGTTCCAGGCAGGCATACCCATAAAGACATACACATACATACATACATGGACGAGAGTGATTTAGCTGATGTGCCAATTCAATTATTTCTACCTACATAGGATTTTTCCACATGGCACCGGCAAAACATATAAACACCGATAAATGCCATACATACAAGCCATGTGGCATATAAAATAGTGAATGTAATTTTATTCACATGTCTGGCCGCAGGCCAATCCGCTTTGCCCGCCGGCACCAAATTGCACAGCAACAGCAGCAACATCAGCAACCCCGGAACCACACGGCGCACCTCTCCGCATCTCGGGTGTCGGTCTTTCTTCGGTGTGTATATAAATATGTATATATATATATATGCCACATTATATGCTGTGTTCAGGGGGAGGGGGAAGGGGAGCGGTGCGGAGCGGACCAGAGAGCTGAAATCCATCATTGGCGCATGGCCCCGGGCCACATTTGGGTTGAAATATTATAATTACAAGCGAACGCCCGCGGGCAAGGCGAGGAGGAAGGTGAACCGAAGCTGGAGCTCCGGCGTCGAACATTGGCATCGCATCGCGAGCTTAGCTTGGCTAACAACCACACTGAAACAAAAGTCGACTGCTTAGATGGGAAATCAAAGTATTTCACTGAGAGCAAATTTGAAAGAGTTTGTCCATTTATAATCAGAGGCACTTGAATACCAGCTAGTTTTTTTCTCAGTGCATGGAAGGGGGTTGAAGGGTACGGGCCAGTTGGACGGGCGATCGAAGTCGCCTGCTGCGGATATGGATACTTAGTTGTGGTGGTTGTGTTTACGTTGCGGCTGATAACATCCCGTTTTGCTGCTGCCGCTGCTGCTGCTGCGCCAGATGTTGCTGCTGCTGCTGCTGCTGCGACTGGCGTCGTGCCCCATGTTGCATGCAACACGCTCGACGGCACTCGGCACTTAGACACCAACGAGCCCCCCCAAAACAGTCTTTTCTCAACGGTGGTTCAGTGTGTTTGTGCCGATGGTGTTTGCTTTTGCCTTCGACAACGGCAGCAGGTGAATAACAGTGGCTCTGGCTATTGCCACATGCTTTTTTGCGTTTGTTTTCGCCCAGCCTGGTAACTTGTTGCACGGCACGTGTTTGGACAACTGGCCGGGTGTCCACATTAGTGGGCGGGGCAGCTGCAGCTGCAGCGCAGGATAACAGAAAACAGAGATGAGTGGCATATAATTTAAGAACAACACCGAGTGCCGGTGCCGTTTGCCTATAATTACCCACAACCAGCTACCAACTAACTGGCCAAAGAATCACAGTTTTTTTTTGTACCCCAAATTCATACATACCAATGCACACAATACACATACATATGTAAGTCCGGCAGCAGGTGACAAGCAGTGTGAAAAAGCTGGGCGCTGGTACCCTCATTATATGCAAAACGCTGCGTCAGGGCCGCCAGCCACTCAAACTTAACTTATTTTTAACTTGCATATTTTTGCCCATTCTCTGGCATTGCCTCAGCCAGCGCCTCTGCCTCTGGATGTCCTTAGGCCATCTTAGTTGCATGTTCGAGCAATCCTTTCCGTTCCGTTCGCTCGTTCCACCCCAAAAAGCTGGAAATAAAGAACTGGTCCTCTCCCATTCATAACTCGCGGCTATATCTTCTTTTGCGTTATATTTCCCTCATTCTGCTTGTCTCTGGGTATCAACTGTCAGTTTTCGAGCTAAAAACGCCGCCGGCTTAGTTTGTAAATCATTAAAATTATGCACACACACACACACATGCCTCACATCCGCACACACTTATTATGTACAATATGCTAGACTGTGTGTGTGTTGTTGGGTTGGGTTGGAGAAGTTGGCCAAACTGCATAGGAATCATTATGCAGTTAATGACAAATGTCACGCATTGCTAATGACAAAAGGATGTCGGCAATCGACTGCTGAAGAGCCACCTTCCCACTTTTCCCCCCTCTCATTTGCGAGAGTCCAGCTTTCACCGACCCCAAGAAGTTGGTAAACAAACTAATAAACATAAAGCAACAAATACAATTCAGCACAATTTACCAAATACGCTGCGTGTATAAATATTAATCCTGTGTTAAACAACCATATTTTATTTAGTCACTCCATCATATATATTTATTTTTCCTCTTGGGCAGATTATAGTTTATTCAATGCATTTTATACCCCCACCTATTTGTACGGTTTTTAAGGCACTTAAGTATTGCATTTAAATTAAATGGTGCATTAAATTTCGGGTCAAATTGAAACAATTGAAATAATGTCAACTGCATTATGGCATTTCGATTGAAACATATTTTTAAATCAAAGCCAAATCCTTTAGAATATAACAAATTCGCAAAACGTAAGCTTAGCATAAATGGGATAATATGAAGGACCAAAAGGATATTCAGCAGGTATTTTATATTGATAATTTGAACAATTTAAAGGACAGCAAGCGATATGTGTCCTTTAAAAGCTATACAAACACCTCATTTTGGCACGCATTGCCTGTAAAATGATTACCATTCAAATGTTAATGTAAATGTTGTGCCACATATGGATGAATTGATGGGTCGATAGGTGGATAGCTGGATAGGTGGATGGGTGGACGGATGGGTGCCCGAATTGATGTGATGGTTGATATGTGGTCGCGCTTGCTGCCACTGCCGCTGCAGTTCGGTCGTGCGTTAAAAATTTAACGCGAATTTCAGGCTGCGGCGGCAAAAATGGCATCATTAAGTAAAAGCCCCGCGGCCAGACATTGTGAATTTTATGAGCCTTTTCATATATATGCTTGTGTATATATGGGTATGCTATATATGTTTTTGTTGCTTCCTCGGTGGGTATCGTTAATAATAAAAAATATATGTGCGCTTGTATGTGTGCACCCATCCATCGTATATTTTAAAGCCCATACACATTTTGCCATTTGCCCAGCCTTGTGATGATGAGCCGAGCACACATAAATAATAGTAATAATAAAAAATCACAATAATGATGATGCTGATGCTGATGCTGATGGTGTTGGCGGTCGCGGGTGGCGCAAAAAATCTGCGGAAATTCTCAGCATATGCGATGGCATTTAAATGTTTGTGTTTTCCCATTCAGCATTCAGCATGATATTGATTGACAAGCAAATGCACAAGCCTTGAATAAATATGCAGGCGAGTGGGCGGCGGTGGGGCGGTGCGCCCGCTGGAGGGCGTGGCGAGCGGGCTAGTTTAAAAAGCCATCAACAAATAATTACAAACGAGCGCAGAGGAAGTGTATAAATGTCGACGCTGATTTCTGAGCTGATCTCTTTTACTATATATCTTTCTATATGTATCTATATATGTATATGTGTATACATATGTACATGATGTATGTGACTCCTTGCACCCCTATACACCGCCCCCCGCCCACTGCACTGCCCCAAGCGATCCAAACAATAAAGCATAAAGCGCGCCGCACACATTTTGTCGAATTATTTTGTTGGCAGTCCGCTGGCGGCTAGCTGCAGCAAATTGGCTTGAAATATTGGTATTGCCATATGTATGAGCTTGTGTATGAGTGACTGAATACGTATGACTCTGCCTCTGTGTGTGTGTGTGCGTGAGCTTGTGATTAAAAAAATATTTA
Organism: Drosophila mauritiana; assembly: GCF_004382145.1. Lineage (NCBI taxonomy): Eukaryota > Metazoa > Arthropoda > Insecta > Diptera > Drosophilidae > Drosophila > Drosophila mauritiana. Next base: position 19,897,616 of record NC_046668.1, on the reverse strand, counting down.
AAATGGCAAAAACGCAAAGCGACGTCAAAATAAAGGAGCCCGCTACCCCATTTTCCCGCTTGAAACAATAAAAGCCCCCCAACAACCCCCCACAGCGTTTCCCATTCCATTTGAGTGAGTGAAATGAGCGATAAAATTGCAACAGTTTCCACTCGTCGTACGCATTTGCTGCGATAAAGGATGAAAAATTGAAATGCCACTGCTCACACGAAACAATTAAAATTTGACATGTTTTATTGAACACTTTAATGTCGGTATTATTTGCAGTTGGCTCCACGGAAATTAACGTGTGTGTGCACCTAATTGCGAGAAATGTAAATATGTTTTATAAAAAAGTAGTAAGCTAAAACGTTTAAAAGCTATCATCGTATAAAGAGATATAAAGTAAATCTCTTCCTTCTATTTTATTGATTTCCTGCACGGATCAGATACACGGTGCACTATGGCAGATCGCCGATTCTAGAAATATAGCGAAATATTATTGTGGCGCATGTACTTCAAAATGAATATGGCCGCGGGACAAATAAGCGAGCATTCCGAAACAATTGCCAATGAAAAATGATGCGACAGAACTCTCGGCTGGGGCGGGATTTTGGCCACCAACCCCGCGGGCGTTGCGTTCTCCAGCGGGCGGGGGTGGAAAGTTCGCACTCATTTTAATTACAGCTGCCTAACTGCAGGCCTCACTGTACTCGCTCAGCTCCGTCGTCTCCGCACTCATTCCAGCTTGTGTTTTGAAACACGGCCTGCGGCGTATTTATCACAAGTTTTTCTTTGCATTGCCGCCGGGCAGCAAAATATTTCAGCTGCCTCCGTCGCAGTCGCTCCTCGAACGCCCCGGGGCATTCCAGGCGGGCTCAGCTCAGCGCCCCAGTGCCCCGTTCTTCGTGTTTCGTACCGCCGTAGCCGATGCCGGCGGTTCTGGTTCTGCTTCTGCTTCTTCAAAGTCTCTGGAGCTGATGCCGCACAAAGTTTCATTTCGTTTGGCCGCGGGGCGCAGCGTTCTATGCTTTGTCATTAACACAAACACGCACACTCGCACACCCGCTCACGCACACAGTGGCAGTCGCACCAACACACTGGTGTCAGCTGTACATGCACCCACACACAGGCATACACATGGCCAAGGGCAACAAAAACAAACAGGCTTTGATATTTACAATTATAGAAAATCGACCATATAGAGATGTCCCCCATGATGAATGCAACTTTTGGGTTAAATTAGTGTGTGCACTTGCCAAAAAATATTTTTAAATTCAATCTCTTATTTGAAACTATAAAATACATTTATGAAATATTTCAAAATTCGATATTTTTAATTTTTATAATATAGAAATATAGCGTAAATCTTAGAAGAAAATAGTTGCCGACGAGTAAAAAACAATGTTTTCGAATGCTCTAGCTCTAATTAAATGCATCGATTAGCAAGCCAACGAAATAATACCAACCATTCCAATTCTTCTACTTGCAGTTACATTGTTAATTGCGGCAGATTAGTTGCAGGCCACAAGGAAACAAGAACAACAAGCCAGATCGGACCACTTAAACCGGAAATAGACCATTAAACGCTCTCACACACACACTCACGCACGCACGAACAAAGGCATCATATGGTGGAAAAGCCAAGCCGCTAAACAACAAACGGCGCTCTCTATCTCTTTGCCGCTGCTTCTGCTGCTGCTGCTGCTGCTGCTGCTGCTCTCTCAAGGTCGTCGGCTCAGACGCCAGCGCCGACGAACTTCACTCCACCCCCACTCGCAACAAGACGCAACTCGAGCCGCAACACGCAACATTGGGGAGCCGAGCCATTGGCCATTCGCCATTCGCCATCCATCAGCCAGCGAGCTAAATCAGTATTCGAGCAACTCTCGACGCGAATGCAAGTGAGGTAAATTGCCAGCGCTCAAAAGTAGGCAACACTTAAATCTAACAGTGAACGGCGAACGGTTAACGGTTAACGGTGTGCGTTGTGTACGGCAAGCGGAAACGGAAGTAAACACTCGTTGGCGCGCGCTCGCTTGATTGAATTTGAAAGGGTTCAACCGAAAGCAACTAGCGATCAGCAGATCGAAGCAAACTGAGGATATCGAAGCGCACTGAAGATCCGACAAGACGAATATCGTTTATCTACGCGCGCGTTGTATTAAAAAAGAGTTAAAGTGCATTTCCTAAATATACCAACCTTTTTGTGAGTTTCTTGAGCGGTGAAGAGACATTTAAGTTGCAAATATAATTTGTTTTCTTTTTATAATTATACAATTCATTATATGATTATTGTGTGAATTTTGACTGAAATCCAATTTAACAATTTACACCAGCCTTCGTTGTTAATTTATTATCATATGCATAGTTTAAAAAACTTGAGCTCTATTCATAATTAAGATGAAGATCAATATTAGCTCAAAATTCAACACCCAATCGAAATAAATTTTTCTAACTAAAATTTTCTTTGCTTTCCTCCCAAAAACAGAACTCCGTTTGTTGCATTGGATCAACGATCACCGTTGACGGTGGATTCCTCCTGCCCCAAACGGTAAGCGTAAACTGAAAACTTTTCATTTGCAAAATGCCCCGAAAATCCCAACCAGCCTTCGAGCTGGCCAATAAATTAGTTTAAAAAAAGATTCTGTAATAAACGAATTTTTGACACACAACAGCATCGACAGTCCAAGTTGCAGGCCACCCGATCTCTCTCCCTTCGGTTTTGGCCAAAAGCGCCGCTGGCCACTGATTTTCGTCTCTCCCACATGCCAAGTCAGAAATTGTGCGCCATAAACGAAGACTGTTTAAAAAAAAAAAATTATACGCCTCAAGTGCTCTGTACCCGCACCAAAGGAGAAATAAACAAAAGTAAGAAGAGTAACCCAGGGAAAGGGAGCGGTAAAGGAAGCGGGCTACGGCGACGGGGAGAAAAAATCATACAAAATACGCCATGGGCATTTTTGGGCAACCTTAGCCCCCGGCTGAGTTATGTGTGCAGACGAGAACGAGTCGCATTATTTTTTCTACCTTAAAGGCTATAAAATACGATGGTGCTGGGGCGGGGGTCGTGGGTCGAAGCGAAGCGAAGCAAAGGAGGGGGCATGACCGGTTGTATTGTGGCTGGTCGAAAACTAAGCGGCCAAAAGATGACCCCCGGGCCAAATACATACAGCACACTCGTACAACAAATTTTTGTTTAGCCAGCGAATCGACGTTCCGTGAGAGTCGTCGTCCGTCTATCGGTCCATCTTGTCCGTTTGTCCGCCAGTTTGTCCGTTGAGTTGGAGCCAAGTCATGAGGCAAAGTTCAAAGCAAGAACTGCAGTGTGCGCGGAATTGCATTCAAATAGAGAGATAGCACTCTAAGAAAATGATTAATAGTATTACATGTATATATTGAAGGAGAACTTTGGCAATAATACTTTTAATCACATTATTAAATCACAAATTCTCCCATTTCCAACTGATTTCTACTGATGACTATATAATTTTTTCCTGTGTAATGGGAGGAGCGAGGCGTTGACGACCTTCGCCTGTTGCCCTCTTATTCCACACAGCCCTCTCTTTCACATGGAAGCAACTGGTTTTGGTGTTATCTCTTGCTGTTTCTGCTGTTTTTTGTTTGTTTTTTCTTTGTTTTCGCATGCCAGACACAAGAATTTCCCTATAGAAGGTGGAGTCGAAGTCAAAGTCTTGTTTGTTTGCCTGTTTGTTTGGCTGGAGCCGCAGTTCGCGATTCTTAGCTCGCATTGTCAGGATCTGGCAGTCGCCATATTCCCAGCTAATTTGTTTTCATTCAGCGGATTCAGGCTCCAGCTACTTGCATTCACATTTGCATTAACGGCCTATACCTGCTGCTGTTTGGAAACGGGAACCGACGGCAAAGTGATTTCCATTACGTGCCAATAGTCAAAGCCCTTACTTGCTCCTGCTGCATTTGAATGGCTGAGGCAGTGGCACAAAAGCTCTTAACGCGCTGTGTGTTAATTAAGCTGCAATTCGGCATCATTACCAGCATCAACATTGCGCTGCCAATTTGCCACCAACGGAGTGGCTGTGCCAATGCAACTTCAATGGGTACGACTTCTGGTTATCGCGTATATATGAAGTTTAAGATTTTTTAAGCATGTTGTATAATAATAATACATCTTATGCTTTAGATTAGATAGCATCTGTAAGTTTAATATGATGCATTACATCGTTCTCACCATTGTTTGATCTAAGAACAATCTTAATCGGATGCCTAATACTCCTGGCTTACACTCTGATGATACCCAGGACTTCCCGCTCCGAAACCCGATTCTTTGGCCGACTGCACCTGCCGCTGTTGTTGTTGTTGCATCGGGGAGTGCATTTTACTTCAGTTGCCTTTGTGTTGCATCTGCTGTTGATGCTGTTTTTGGCTGCGATATGCACACGCAAATTGCACCAATTAGGCAGGCCGTATTGTCTGCCGCTGCCAGTTGCACTTGCGAATCCAGTTGCACTGGCAGAAGTGCATCTGAATGGGTTTTGGCTTTGCGGTGGACCAGCTTGCTCTCTGCCTACTGTTTTCCGGCCGGATTCCGAATCGTGTTCCATTGTTTGAGCGCTGTTCGAGTGGAAACATGGCTGTTAATTATTATGTACACTTGATTAAGTAGCGCCGGCAATCATACAATGCCCGGTTGAAGCTGCAGTGGAGCTATCAGTTTGCTCGCACCCAGCAAACAACGCTGCGTATGCGCAATGTTTGCCTTTACGGCAATATTCCGACGCTTTGGCTGCTTATCCTTTGCGCTTTTGACTTTCAATTCAATTTTCGAATTTAGCTGAATAAAAACATCTCATCTTTAGGTAGACACACTCTCACATGTGGATTTATCCGGAATATATTTATATTTTGCTAGTCGTCGTCGTCATCGTGGATGCTGTTGTTTCACTTTTTTCCTACATGGAGGTCGTATGTCGGCGAGTTGTGAGTTGGCTGAGTAATGTTTGCTCTGCATACGTAGCTCCAAGCCCCCTCGAAGCCCCCACCTCCCGCTGCCACAACCCTTGGCCTGCCTTTTGCTGAGTGAGCCATATGCAGCGCAATCGTCGTTTTTATTTAATATTTTCTAATAAATTTTTCAAAGTTTATTTTTGAAAGCCTTGCAGCGTTTTAATATCTGCTGCTTCAGTATATGCCGGGACTCCAGTTACTCGCTCACTCACTCAACTTCTGCCAGACTTCCCTGCCCATACCCACACACTCACACTCACACTCACACTCAGACTAACACTTATACTCACGGCCATGCTCTATATATATTCACATATATATCGCATATATTTGTACAATTTGCCATGGCGCACACATTCTGCAACTTTGGCCAACAATTTTCGTAGCATCGCAGTGGGAAAAGGATGACGAGGGGCAGAGTGGTCTGATTTCCCATATGCCGCAGCTCCAGCTCCGCCGTTTGAATTTGGACCCTTTGGCTAAAGACGACGTCGACGCAGAAGTTGAGTTCGGGCACTGCAGCCCGAGATCCTAGATCTGGAGGGGAATGGGCGCCATGTATGGGGGGCCACCTCCTGGCTTTGGCTTTTTGTGTTTTACTTGGGACCTCCGACTGCCCGGCAAAAGTTTTTCATTTGCCTGCTCATCAGCGTTTTGATTTTGGTTTTGGCCAACTGCGAAACGAAAACAAGCCAAGCCAGAGTGGAGGCAGTTGCTCCACATGCCACTCCTTGCCATTGCCTCTCGACCTTCTCGAGATTCGCCCGGGGCTTTTGGATTCTTCTCAACTTGTCCCCGGGACATTTTGCAGATTTTTCCTCTGCTGCTCCGCGTGTGTGTGTGTGTGCGTTTGTGTGTTTACTTTATGTTTGTCTTGGCTAGATACACAAGCGTTCCGTGCCGTTCCGCATTCCCTTATCTGCAGCTCCCGGGAGCCGTAAGTTTGCTTTCTTTTTCCAACCCCGAATATACATAGGTCCTGCCTAATTGGAATCCACCGCCCTCGTCGCCCGTCAAACATAATCTGCTGCTGCTGCGGCTGCTGCTGCTGCTGCAGCAGTGCTGCAATTTGATAAATCTTCGGGTTCCCAATGTTTTCGTATTAACTTTCGAGGTGGATTCAGTGCAGCCGACGTCGCTTTCGCCGCGGGCGTTTTAAAATTGAGATAAGATTTTGCCTCGAAAACTTTCGTTTTGCTTTTTATTTTCCCCATTTTTATGCTGCTGTTTTTATTCTGCTTTTATACTCTCCACTCCTGTTGTTGTGCGAGCTGCCTGGGGAGCATTGAGGCCATGAGACGCAGACCAACTTAGGTATGATATCTTTAAATGCAGGCAACACACATGGGTATAAGCCAAAGCCAGAACGGACACGACTAGACTTACCTACCAATCGCAAAAGTTTCCGCCTGCAGCATCCATCCAGCCAGCCAGCCATCTAGCCATCCAGCCCCAACCCCTAGCCTTATCGGAATCGTTGTAGGAGTCGGAGAAGGGTTCGGTTCGGTTTGGGTCCGGAACGGAATGGAATGGATTGGGAGGTATATCCTTGCCGTTGTGGTTACTGGCTATGTTCCTGCTCCTTTGTTGTTGTTGTTGCTGCTGCTGCTGCTGCTCTTGTTGCCGCTAGCGCTGCAAGGATAAATGAATGAGGAGGCACCCGGCATCCACACACGGCCACCCACACACTCAAGCGGAGTCACATGTATGAGCCGGAGAAGCCCTGAAGGAACCACCCCAGAACCAACTGGCGGGAAAGAGGCGGAGTGCGGGCAGGATAACCCCAAGTTTCAATCCCAAACACCGGGCACGGGCACGGGCACGGGCACCTTGCCCGACTACAGTGGGCACTCGCTCGTGCAGAGCCCCAGTGGATTACATTCGGGGGCCGCATGGCCACACCCCTGCTCCGGCTCCTCCTACGCTTTCCATAGCGCTGTGTGTTGATGAATAAGCTCTCCACCTTCCGAGGGTCCTTTGGGCCCCAGTTCCGCCCGTGTTCCGTACTCCTTGGCTCGGCTTGGCTTGGCTTGGCTCGCTTTCCTTGCTTGGTTTCGTTTCGTATCCATCCATGATTTCCGCACTAATTCCAAACGATCGCCGCGGGCCTAGTCAGCTTTTGCCCTTTTTCGCTAGCTCTCTCGCTCTCGCACAGCTAGCCTTCTCCTTCGACACTGGAAAAAACGTATTTCTTGAAAGTACAAAATATATGAAACATGCACTTAGATCACTTTCCGACAAATGTACTGTGAATACTTTGCGTTAGTTTTTAAATTATATAAATTAGTATTATTGTATGTAATTTTACGATGGAATAAGATCTCTCTACCATTTTTGTAAGTGCGGCTACCAACCAGGACACTCGGGCTGTCTGGCCTTTGTGTGCGGAAGGTTGGCTGGCCGCAGGACATTTTCTAGGGTTACATAGTCAGCGTCGCAGTCGTCAACGTCTGATGCTCTGCCTAGGTGTGTGTCGCTATCTCCGTGTGGACGAGGATGAGGACGACGACGAGAATGGGGATGGGGGTGTGTGTGATGTGGTGTGGTGTGCACTTTAGCTCATTTCTTGGCTTTTGTTTTCGCTTTTGTCCTGTTTTGGGAGGGCGAATGCCAGCAGTGCCACCCGATCCGAAAACCGAGCAGCCCAAGTCGTGGCGAATTGCCTGGGTGGCACTGAAATGGGCGGGTTCCCACACGGGTTATCCACCCAGGATTCGAGCATTGAGCATGTGCCAACGGCCAGTTTTGTCCATAATTCCATCTTGGAAAATGGTTTCGCCCCGGGGCCAGTTCATCCCGGACTGGTCAGCAACCTGATATCCAGCTCCGCACTCACAATCTGAACAATGGAAAACTAATAAGCTCACAGCAGTCATCTCTTTCTCCCGGAGCCGAATGAAACATGAAACTCCTCCGTCAGAAGTATAAGAGGAAGTCTCCGTCCCAGCAAATGTGCAATGCCAAGAGTTAAGAGTTAATGGCATTGCCATTAAAACCAGACCTGCGCCAGGCAAAGATGTCAAATAATGACCACAGAAAGGACGAGAGCATGCAGAGCAGCAGGCCGGATTGCCAGGATGCCAAAATGATGCGGGGAAGGAAGCCGGTTGACAAATATGACTACGGCAAAGGCAACTCTTCAATATTCATATTGGTCAGAGGTGCGCAGCATGCGAAAGTTCACAGAGAAATCCTGGGATCAGCTGATCCTAATAGGATCCTTCGTTGCATATGAATCATACAATTTATATTTCATATTTTATCATTACATGTAAACGGAATTTTCATAAGAAAAAAGATTAGCCAAGTTAGAGTTGTTCAGTTTTTGATCTGGGGAATGTTCTAACTTTTTGGAAGTTATCTACATATTTGGAAAATTCGACATATTTTCATATGTCATAAGTCACGTGCTCAGCTCTGGGTCTCATCTCAAGTGTAACCAAAGGCGCTGCGAACAACTCCAGCAACTCGGCTCCCCCGCCCAGCCGGCAGCCTTGCCCCTCAGCCCCTTGCCACATTACCCCCCCGCGCCCACTGCTCGGCTCATCCTGCTACTAGACGGCATAGAAAAGATACCGCTTGCGGCGGTAATGGACTAGAATAGGATGCAAACTGCAGTGCTTGTCTTATATACAATACCGTTAGCTGTGGGTGTCCACACCCACACACACACATGTGTGTCCCAAACTCGGTGTGTGTGTGTGTGAGTGTGTGGGGCTTGTTGTTGTTGTTGCACCTGCTCAAGTGGGCCGCAAAGCAATTGAAATTGAATTGTTTGTGTGGCAAGCCAGAGCTCAGGCATTGCATATTTTGTGGCTGCAACTGCAGCAGTTGGCCCTAGGAGGAATGTGGTCAGGAAGGAGTAGGAGTAGAAGAGAGAGAGAGAGGGGGGTGTGGTGCGGTGCGGTGCGGTGGGGTAAAGGATATTGGCTAGGAAACCATTAAGCCAGATCCCATAAACGAATATGCAATGTTTGATTGAACGCATTACTCACGCTTTATAATTGGCGTAAATTAATAAAACCCAGCTGTATATGCCACCCATTTCTGGACCCCGTCAATCGCCATTGCTGCCATGAGAATGCCTTGCAGCCATTTATTTTGTGCAATTTTTTTGTGCAACTCTCTTGGTTTCCATTGGAAACCGTAACCCTGTTCGACGTCGCTCCTTACGTTTCTATTCGCTTTTTAGCCCTCGCACAATCGTACACTCGTAAACTTGTACATCCACTGCCTCTCCGGTTCCCATTCGCATTTGAATGTTCATGTAGTTAAAGTTAATCAAATCGTAATTACCCAGCCCGAGTCGTCGTGGCCGCAGGGCCTCAAACATTTAAAAAAAGCAAACTTGTTTAGCTAGATGGACAGCGGTGATTTGTGGCGAAGCGAAGAATAAATGCTCTTCAAGGGGCAAAGTGATCGGTAAGATAAATTTCAGATACGGACAATCCATTGCCACATTGCTGAGAAAGTATATGGGAGTATATGGACGAATTCTCTCTCATCTGTTGTTTATTAACTAGGATAAATATAGTTTACTATTGAAAATACAGAAAATGTAGTTTCATCCAGCTAAGCTACCCATTCAAAGGTAGTTCCATCGTAACGTACATTCATGACTGAAGAGAACTGTGTGTAAGCCAAGTTAATGTGCATAAAGCATGTGAACATTTGTCATATGGGGCCAACTCGTTTTGAGTGGTTCGCTCGCCGGTTGATTGAGTTTTATTAATTTGCGGTCCTGGACCTGGAGGAACTGAAACTGATACTAATGATGATGCTGATGATGGTGATGATGATGAGGGCTTTGGCTCTCGCTTTGCAGATTTAGATGTAGCCACCTAATTGGTGTTGACTTTGTTAAGTCGGCTCAGCGGGCGCGTTGCGCATACGCCGTGTGGCACGCATCCGACTGACACGTCATAATTGGCGAGCCCACATCGCACCGCGAAACAATGCGATTTTCGTGTGAAATTCGACTGGCAACCCTTCCGGCCAGTACAACCACAACGACGAGTGGCTAAAACGATGCACTCGATGGCCGTTAACATTAACTGCATCCACAGGCCGCCCAGTTTGGGCTGCTATATGGTATAAGCCATGCGGGAATGGCGATTTGGTCTTGTCCACGACCGAAGCTGCAGAGAGCCGATCGCTTCGGGCTCGACGCCCCGTAACCGAGATGGAAACGCAGTGAAAATCCAAATATTCCCACACAATCAGCCCAAGACCGTGGCCATATGAAATATATATATATATGTACGTACGACTTGGCTCTGCCTCCCTACAAATCGCTCTGAATGCCTGTGTGTGTGTGTTGGGCTTGTGTGTGAACTTTTATGGGCCCTGTGGAAAGCTGCAAGCCATGTTTGGCCCGTCGCGGCATTTTCGTTGTCACGTTCGCTGTCCTCCGCCGATGTGGCTGTCCGTAATCAGAGTCAAGTCAATTTCAGTTTGGCGCGGGGGACAAATTGGTTCTCATGATTACCGACTTATATAAGCTGCTCTCATTACTTGTATATTATGTGATAATTAACCGGGATTTCATTTGGTTCTTGGTTGCAGGAAAAAATGCGATATGGACCGAGAGCGCGAAAGAGATGTCAAGGCCCTGGAGCCACGCGACTTATCCTCCACGGGCCGCATTTACGCCAGAAGCGATATTAAAATCAGGTAAGCTTGGGTTTAATGAGCAAAGATATTCGTGTAGTAAGGTATAGGATTTACAATATGTTTCTAAGATTTTGAAGAATTTATTGGTTTTGTAAAGAAAATTTGGGACTTTCAAAAGTTTAAAGAACTTTCTGGCAAAGTGCAGTGGAATGCAGAGTACTCCATCGGCTGTATGATGCTTCCACGCCACATTGCCATTCCCCCCTGTCGCAAACAATCTCATTGTGAATTCGTGAACGGCTTTCGCCCGCAGCTCCTCGCCAACCGTCTCGCCAACGATCTCAAACTCCTCTTCGCCCACACCGACGCCACCCGCCAGTTCCTCAGTGACGCCGCTGGGCTTGCCCGGAGCGGTGGCAGCTGCTGCCGCCGCCGTCGGAGGAGCCTCCTCGGCGGGGGCCAGTTCCTATTTGCACGGCAACCACAAGCCCATCACTGGGATTCCGTGTGTGGCCGCCGCCTCCCGCTATACGGCACCCGTTCACATCGACGTGGGCGGGACCATATACACCAGCTCACTCGAGACGCTCACCAAGTACCCGGAGTCGAAGCTGGCCAAGCTCTTCAATGGCCAGATACCCATCGTGCTGGACTCGCTGAAGCAGCACTATTTCATCGATCGCGATGGGGGCATGTTCCGCCACATTCTGAACTTTATGAGAAACTCAAGACTTCTGATTGCCGAAGACTTTCCGGACCTGGAGCTGCTGCTGGAGGAGGCTCGCTACTACGAAGTGGAGCGTAAGTATTCATCGTCATAATCTCTCAGCTTCCATATGGTGTAAAAAGTTTACATATTTTCCGTTTAATTTATTATAAGTTATACTTCACATGATACTTTTTCACTGTGTATCGAACCTCGTTATGGCCACCAGCGATTATAGCTAATTTGCTCTTCTCCCTGTCTCCATTCCCTCTCCACATGACCAACCGGTGTGCCCACAGCGATGATTAAGCAGCTGGAGAGCATGCGCAAGGATCGCGTTCGCAACGGCAACTATTTGGTGGCGCCACCCACTCCACCGGCTCGCCACATCAAGACGAGCCCGAGGACCAGCGCATCGCCGGAGTGCAATTACGAGGTAGTGGCGCTGCACATCTCGCCGGACCTTGGCGAACGCATAATGCTGTCGGCGGAACGGGCTCTGCTCGACGAGCTCTTCCCGGAGGCCAGCCAGGCGACACAGTCGAGTCGCAGCGGAGTGTCCTGGAACCAGGGCGACTGGGGGCAAATCATCCGCTTCCCCCTCAACGGCTACTGCAAGCTGAACTCGGTGCAGGTGCTCACCCGACTCCTCAACGCCGGCTTCACCATCGAGGCCAGCGTTGGGGGCCAGCAGTTCTCCGAGTATCTGCTGGCGCGACGCGTTCCAATGTGATAGGCTCTGGCTAGGGATTCCCCAGCTCCCCAAGAAGCTGCAGATGTAGCACTGATTCCGTCGGCTTCTGTAGCTTCTGTTTCCGGTTCCGGTTCGGATTCGGGTTCGGTTTCGGCATCGGGCTCTTTGCGACGCGGGCGTCTGATCCATGTGCGTTGCAGGCGCTGATTGATCTGGGTTAGGTGACCCAGAATCGCAGGTGGGGAGAGTTGTCTATGAACAATTCCAAGTGATACAAAGTACTGAGAAGGGAAAATGAAAAATCAAGTGTTACACCGAATTGTTTATATATCTAACACATTAAAACTCGATCCACCACCGTTTTGGGGACTGCGCATTGCTGCTCTGAGCAGTAAAATACATAATTTAGAAATACTTGGACACCGTTCGGTGAGGATGCAAGTTCTGAATCTGAATCCAAATGTTATTTAATGTTTATCAATTAAGTTTGCTGGCACGGACACTGAACGCAAACACGCTCGTGTGTATTATTAAGCATTTACAGAGCCAAGAGCCCAGCACTGATTTTGTTTTTTAGCCTTGAGTTTAAGTCGATATTGTTTTCTCTAAGTGTACCACCTAATGCTAATGACCCTAAGTTGTTTCATCGAGTTGGCCAGGGATATTAGCTGGCTTAAATTATTGTAACACACACGGAAAACTATGGTAGTATCAACTCACAGCGAAAATAGTTTTGTAGTACTTAATTGATGTAATTGAACCTTTATGAATGTAAACTATGGGATAACTTTTTCAATATATACGATCCGACGTCTAAATAGTCTACACCAATTCAAATACAATTACATGCAAATATAGATATATTCAACAAAATACAGTTTGCGACCACGCCCTCTATAGAACAACCACTCAATTGAATATTTAAATAAAGAAAAAACATACGTGTAAGCTGTTGAATTTCCTCTTTGGATGCTTCATTTGAAATTTGTATTCCTGGCGGGCACCAACCGGTTATAAAGCCGGCTCAACCGGTAAAATATGTAGATAATTTGTACAAGTAAAATGTAACTAAGTACATACATTTTACATGTCAAAAAGGTCTTCCTTTAATTTTCTTACACATGTACTTTACGTAGAATTCATAATAGTTGGTTACATTTAACCACACCTTACTAACTAGGAAACCGGTAAATAAAAACGTTTTAAAGTTTTATTGAAAAATAATTTTATTTGTATATATATACTTTCCACATACATGTAAATAGCCTATTTTAAATTAAATTAACTTATTCAGTAGGCATAACTTGGCAAATCTACACGTGTACATGTGGTACATATATTATATATTAGAAGTATATGTTTGTGTGGATTACTTATGTATCTTTGATCAGTAACATATCGGCTAGGCATTCGCTTACACTCTAGTGTGCCAACAAGGTATTCGAAATCTTTAGGAGATTTGCATCGATCGATGCATGGCACGCTCGGGATTTGATTGTCAAACTTGATATATCGAATGGGATTTGAAACTTGGCCTAAAATTGCATAAGATCGGTACTTTGTCACTATTTTCATTCACTTAACTGTTTCGAGTCGTTCGATTTGTTCATCGTGTTAGAAGTCCTTAGGTCGAGTCCTACAAACTATATCACAGTTGGAAACTAGGCGCTAAACGAGACGACTACTACTAACTACAAGTACAAGAAGTAATTGACGCCCGAGTGAAGTGGACATCGGCTTAGCTAAGTGGGCGCCCTCCGGCGGAGCCGATCCGGATGGGATCTCTTCGAGTTTGGCATGGCGGAGGCGTCTTAGAAATGCACTATCGGTGTTTTGTTCTCGTAATTACATGGATTCTACAAGCGCAGGACCGCGACGACGATCCCTGCTGACTACTGGTTTACGGGCTAGGATAGAGAAGTATACACAAAGATGCGGGCGGGGGACTGGCTAAGTACACTAGAAAGTAATTTACAAATCTATGGGTCGGTCTAGGCTCTGTACAGGCGCACGGGCTCCTATCTAAGATAACAGCCAGCAAAGGCGTGTCCGCATGGCTTCCAAAGGCACTTGGCAAGATTCTCCTTCTTCATTGGCAATTGCTCCTACTCTACTGAAGCCTACACCCTCGTCTCCGTGTTGCGGTTTCTATGCAGTGGCTGCAGCTCCCGTTGGGTATCGTTGTAGTACTCGTGATCGGAGCTGGTTGGCTCACTGCCTGGCATTGGCACCTTGACCTCCATGGTGCCCGGGACTCCCATCACCGGTATCCCGATGGTCTGGGTGGGTATCGGCGACTCCCCAACTCCCAGTGTCTGCGCATTCAGCAGATACTCCGGATTGTCCACACTAACGGGCACTCCGATGAGATCCATGTAGCCGGCAGCCACGCCCACAGCTGCCATGTTGTTTTGATTGGGATTATTCATGTTGTTGTTGTTGTTGGGCCCCGGTTGACAAGTGGGCATCAGGTAATCATCCTCATCGACTGGTAGATCGAGGCGCAGATTACCCACGCCCACTTCCCGGGCACTCGAATCCGTCTCATCGTCGCCGGCACTCGAATTCTTGTTGCTTGGATCTTTGCAGTAGCGGTTCAGCTTGGGTATCTCATCCGTGCAGTCCGTTCTGTGACTAGGACCAGGTGCTGCCTTGGGTTGCAGGTAGTCATCGGGTTCCACAATGGCTTCGGAACCATCGGTGGTGGGAGCCAGTTTTCGGATGAGATCCTTCTCGTCCTGACTCGTGTAGGCCGGCAGCCGGGTGAACTTATCCCCGGGAATGGCCAGATAGCGACCCGGATCTCTGGCGAACTCGGCAAAGACCGTAGTCAGCTGCTTGAAGGTTGGACGCATGGCGGCATCCAAGTGCCAGCACGAGAGCAATGTGCAGTAAATGTCCAACGAACAAATCTCCGGTTGCTCCAGCTTTAGACCGACTTCAATAAGATCGGGGATATCCTTAGCGGGTATGTTCTCGTGGGGTCTCTGGCCAAAGGTCAGCAGTTCCCAAATGGTCACACCAAAGGCCCAGACATCGGACTTGCTGGTGAATACACGGTTACGGATGCACTCCAGTGCCAACCACTTGATGGGCATCTTGCCGCCAGCAGCCTTGTACTCATTGGAATCGCTGCTCAGCAACTTGGCCAGCCCAAAGTCGGTGATCTTCACCAACGAGGGAGTCTGCACCAGGACATTGCGTGCAGCCAAGTCTCTGTGGACCAGTCGCTTCTCCTCCAGATACGACATGCCCTTGGCGATTTGGGTGCTCCAGTTGAGCAGAGCCTTAGAGCCTATCTTGTCTCGGTTATTTCGCACATAGTCCAGCAAGCAGCCAAGTGGCATCAGTTGCGTGATTAGCATCATTTGTGAGGACATGCAGACGGCCAGGAGCTTCAGCAGATTAACGTGCTCCACAGAGGCCATGATGTAGGCTTCGCGCAGGAACTCTTCGCTGGACTCGGCGCCCGTGGACTTGAGCAGCTCCTTAATGGCCACTGGAATCTTGACGTTCTCACCCTCCGGCACCCAAACGCCCTTGTACACTCGTCCAAAGGCTCCCATTCCGAGGACTCCACCTTTGCGCAACTCGGCGTCCTTGACAATGCGCAACTTGCATAAATTCGCTCCGATGTTCGAGGGACGCAGCGGCTCGGAATCCTCGCAGCCGGACAGAGCCATGGTCATCTTGACGGTTTCCTTCTTGGCCTTTTGCTTTTGCCGGCAGATGTAGGTGACCACGCAGAGAATGCAGATCGTCGGCACCAGAACAGCACCAGTGATGATGAAGATCATGTTCACATCCAGATTAGCAGTTATCTTGCTGCTCCTCGGCGGACTAGCTGCGCAGTAGGGACCAATGGCCGTGTGCTGATAGTTCACATGTCGCATCTCCAAGGGACACTTCGAGGTGCAATTGAACATCGTGGAGTTCACATAGGGACCCGTCTCATTCGCGTCGAACAACTTGAAGTTGCGACAAGCCTTGCAATCGTCGGCACCCGGACCCGTGCAACCATTGCATTCCGGGTGGCACTGGAAGCACTCACGCTGCTCCTCGTCCGTGTAGTGATCCGCCGGACACTCGGTCTCGCACTGCTCCCGTCGCTTGTAGTGGGTGCACTTGGAGCACACCTGTTCATGGTATCCGTAGTTGGTGCACAGCTCGCAAAGGGGATGACACTTTCGGCAGACTGCTCTGCCGGCCAGTGGCTTCAGCGATCCCTGCTCTTGCGGATGCACATACTCCCAGAAGTAGCCATCGGGGCACTTGTCGTCCTTCAGCAGGCAGCGTTTTACTGTGGCGTCATTGTTGATAATGGCCAAATTGCACGTCGTACACGCTCCAATGCCGATGGTGTCCTTGGGCCCAGTGCATCCATCGCAGGTGGCGTGGCACTCCCGGCAGACACCACGATCGTTGTACTTGTTCTTCGGGCACTCGGACACACAGTGCTGACCGTCCCGCACATGGACGCACTCCTGGCAGTGATCTGCTCCAGCTCCATTGCAAGTCCGGCACTCTGGATGGCATATTTTGCACGTTCTATTGTCAAACTTGTAGGCACTGAAGGAGAGTAACAAGCGTCGGTTAACTGATGTTCTTTTGATTTATCTTTGTGGGCTTGATACTTACTTGGATATAAAACCACAGTCGGAGATGCAGGTGCCATTGAAATTGAAGTTCTTGCAGGTAAGGCACTGATCCGTGCCAGCTCCCCAGCAGCCGTCCTCGTTGCACTGATCCGAGCAAATGGTTCCATTTTTCTCTGCGAATTGCAAAAATATACATGATGATATTATGTTGCAAGAAGATCAAGATGGGTGAGAACTTACCGCATAGATCCGCCCTGAGATTCTCGTTGACCCACACCTTCTGTTCGGGCTCCTTTTGAATGGCCGGCCAACGGATATTGCTTACGTAGCAGAGGTCCCTATTATGCTGGATGACCACACTGCCGGAACTGATCTGCTTCAGATTGCGCATCTCCAGGCTGTACAGGGATGACTTAACGATCGCCAAAGCGGCAAACATGCTCTCCATCAGCTGGCGGCCATGAATTGTTTCCAGATTGCGGAAGTACGACAGATTCCGGAACTGCGGGTGGGTTCCCTCGATGTTCAGATACCCGGTGATCTCCTTCACCGTCGAGAAGACCTCCAGTCGCTCGGGATCGAGCGGTATGTAGCGTGGTCCCATCGTGTAGTTGGCGTAGACATCCTGGAAGCCCGAGAAGGTCTGATCCAAAATGCGAATGTTGCCATCAATCACCGTACAATTCCGGAACGAGTCAATGTTGCCGGCATGCAGGACAGTAACGCCCGGGCAGGTTTTGGGGCACGGTCCATTGCAGGGCACACACTCGCCCCCCTTGTCCATCTTGTCCTGGGGACAGCTGCGCACACAGGCGCCATTATCCCGCAACAGATGGCCGGGACACTCCTTGACGCAGGTGGCACCATAGGCATACTTTCCCTCAGGATTCGTTTCAAGAACATACGTGGTGGGGTTGTACTTGCGCATGGGCGGGCACTCCTCCTTGCAGACGCCCTCGTCGAAGAAGTTCTTGCAGGCGATGCAATCCTTTTGCGTAGGACCAGTACATCCTCCGGCACAGAAGAGGTGACAGCACTCCCGTGGCTTGGGTCCGTAGCAACGACCTCCGGCACACTGGGGCGAGCAGGTCAGCTTGCTGAACTTCTGGCAATTCTTGGGACCCTCACCCCAACATCCGTGCGTGCAGCTCTCGTGGCACTTGGGACACTCGCGCTCCGGAGCAGTAAAATCGTAGTTGTAGTACGCATCTGTGCCGTTGGACACAATCTCCGACCACTGGATCGTCCGCATGTGGCAGAGGTTGTAGTTGTTGTGGAAGCCCACCTGGCCATTCAAGACATCGCGTAGATCGGGAATCTCCAGCGTGTACATCTTGGAGTAAGTGACGAACAAGGCGTACTTCTCCTCCTCCACGGATAAGCTGAACAACGTGCGTCCGCGAATGATTTGTAGTCTGTAAAAGGGGGTAAGCAATATTAGGTCTAGTCCAATAACATGGTATTAAAACCTAAAAGTTAAGTTAACAATGTAGCTTTAACTTGACTTCATTAGTAAGTTATACAAAGAATTTTCTTCAAACTTGTTTTATTAGAATTTAAAGCTTCTTAATTAAGGCAAACCTACTTTGGAAACACCACTTTCTTGACGTCCACATGACTGATCAGAATGTAGCCGGTGACCTCCCGAATGTTGTCCAGGAAGCTCAGGTCCAAATTCTCGTTGGGCAGCCAGGTCAGCTCCAGGTTGCCATCCACGTACGTGCAGTTCGTGTAGCGATCTCTGAGGTTCCGGTAATGATGTTCCTTGTTGGAGGGCACGGAGAGCCGGGATTTGGTGCCTATGCAGACTGCAAAGAGAGTTGACAAAAGGGAAATCGTTGTAATATTGTAATACTGTGGGTGTTGATACGGGCTAATGGCTTTTGTTTCGGTTGACCCTAAACTGTCCAATTATATGCACAGCCCACCAGGTCGGGTAGGTGTTGAAGTTGACTTATGCTCGGGCAGTTTGAGAAATTAATTTCGGTTCGAGCTTTGGATCGTAAACGGAAATAGCTTTGCCCGGCTGTTTGTTTGCTCGGAAGCAATAAAATGAGGCAGAAACCTCAGAGACGAAACCAGTGGGCGCGAGACTCTCAGTGCCAGTTGGCGTTGTTAATAATTAGCAGCCCACGCAGTCTCGCTCCTCATCCCAGACGGCCTCTTATCATTAGTCAGCGACCTGTTTTAGCCGCTCGCGTAGTCGAGCATCTTCGGCGATAACTTCATTGATTTGCATCCGATAGATACAATTTCATATGCACAGATGATGGGGATTCTTATGAAAAGGGCTACGTGGGCTGGTCGCCACCACTCCGTGTGGGCCGCGAAAGTGTGCCATGTGTCAGCGGTGAGTTGGAGTTAGACAACCACCACATTGTGGAGGTGGATGCCCCGGCCCAGCCCACGGAGCACAGAGCACCCAACTAATTATCCACAAAATGGCCGCTCCTCCTTCCCTAATTTATCGATTTCCTTCGAACAAATATCCCATAATTATGAAGAGGAACGAACCAAAGACAGAAATATTTCTGTCGCCAGAAACGGAGAAATTCCTGTGGCGATGGGAAGAAAAAGTTAAATGCCCCCAGATATGCGTCCCATGCATTGGCATTCCGCCAATGACGAAGGAGGAGGAGCAGGAGGAGGAGGGATACGAAGGTGAGGCCACGACTGGGACCTCGACTTTGTCGCTGGACACTGATCAAAAGCGGCTCCAGCAATCGAAGCGCAAAAATTTTCGTACAAATTCTTAAGCTTTGTTTCTGGTCGTTTTATTTTTTTTTTGTTTTGTTACTTTTTGTTTGTTTTATTTTATTTTTTGTGGTGGAGGTTGCCGCTGGGCAGCAGTCGCAGCATCAGTCGCCTTCATTTCTCATGCCGAACGAAGTCGACATCACGAAACCCTTTTCAAGACTCAAGACTCCTCGCCTGGGCTTTATCGCGCACAATTTATCAGCCAGGTTTTTCATGTTCGAGGCCTGAAACTTAAGCCACGACGCGACGTCGGTGGATTCCCTGCCAGGCAAACGCTTCGACATCAGCATCGGGTTTCTTGCGAACCGAGCGCATGGCTGGGCATTTGTGATTTTTCTTCTCGGGCAGCGACACGCCCGCCGCCGCCTCAGCAGCCGAGCCACAAAAAGGCTAATTTGTAATCCTTAGGCTAAGGCTAAGTGTGGCAACATTAATGAGTCGCCGGCGACTCTGCGACTGCGACTCGGCGGTCTGGCGGTCGCAGCGCAGCGCAAATCAAAGTCATAATTCATGATGTGCTCATTAAAACAAAAGACTTAGGCAACGAACTTCAGCGCTCAGATTAATCAACCAACACAGATACAGATGCGCTAACGCAGACAGTGGAAAATCGCTGTATTTGCTATATTTGTTTATCGATTTGTATGCCAAGCCATCAACACACACGACTCCATTCGCCCTTCGACGCCCCTCTGGCCATCATCACGACGGTGATCATCATCTGACGTACTGATTAATAGGCAACCGCATTCCAGACTCCACCACGCTGACTTTCTAAATATTGTTTTTGTTTCCAGCTGCTGTGCTCGCTGTTTGCCTTTTCACCAAGATGGAAATGGTAGAAGAAAGCCAAGAGACTGCATAATCGATTCTTTCGGTTTTCCATCGGCAATTTGACTTTTGGACCCCAAGTTTTCCACCGATTCTGGCCTAGACGCAAAGCGTTCTTGACGTCCTCCACGTCCCATCCCGCTCCCCGATGCTCCCCTCGCTGCCCGCGCTGCCCCGCGATCCCCCTATCCAGCAATTTCATCGCTGCAACAGACCCGACTCGCTCAGCCGGTTCTGCGCACTTAACAGTTTTTGCTGCTCACGTTCGTACCGCTCTCGGCGCTCTTTACCTTCCCTTCCCTGTATCTGTATCTGTGTTTTCATTTCGTGGAAAAGATTTTTAACTCATGGCCCGAAACCGAAACCAAAACCAAAAACAAAAGCAAAACCCAGACCCCAGATGGCTGGCAACATTTTTGTGTACCCTCGCCCGGGGCAACGCAAGAACACGAAGAACAAGAATTGTCTAGATTTTGTTGTAATATAACAAAAGATTTAAAAGGGCATTAGGAGAGGCTTTGTTTTCTCAGCGTTTGATATTTGGAGCCGTGTATCTGTATGAGCTCGAATGGTTACCCCATTCGATCAAATTATCGAGCATTGCTATTGCTGTCCGTTAAATGCCGCTGGCTATCTGTGAGTTTGGAGATATTTGATGAACAAGTACATTGATCTGATCCGCGGCGCTGGTGAAAGTCTCGATCCGGCGCCATATGCAGATGCAGCTGGCCGGATCGCAAGGTGTCATAGATTAACGTCCGCTGGCAATTGCAATGCGATCGGTACCTCTGTGCCCGCCCCATGTTTTTCTCCGCCCCACTGCCCGTCATAAATAATTCATAACTGTTTTGCGACAATTTCAGTCCGCTGCGGCTCGGCACGCGCCTATTTTACAATGAAATTGTGTAAAAGTGCTTAATAAATTCATTTGTGCGGCCATTAAAAACACGCAGCTCATTAGGGGAAGGGGATTACCACTGGATCGGAATCGGAGTCGAAGCCACAGCCAGAGTCTCCAGTGCGACGCTTACGTGCGCGGATTTTGCAATTTTCCTCTCTCCGAGTTTTTCTGATTTTTTTCACCAGATTTTTATTTTGCTTTGCAGAATGCTGTTGCGGCAACTTTCTTTCGTGTTGGCCGCTGTTGCCGCGCTGTTCTAAGCTCGCATCGTGGCGTCACGAAGGCGAAGGCAAATAAGCGCAACTGCAGCGGGTGGTGGGATGGCTTGCGAGGGGCAGGGCTGGGGGAACGTGCAGCAGGGGCCAGGAAATCTTCGCCAGAAAACGCTTCAAGCGCAGGCGCATCTTCAGTTTGGCTTGGCATAACAAATTTGCAGCCAGCACTCGTCGTGGCAACAACAAAGCTCCGACAATCGACTGTCCTCGCTAAGAAAAAAGGGCACTGCCAGAAATTAGCCCCTCTAAATACGCAGGCATTAACCATTAAAATGTAATGTACATAGAATTAGAAAATAAGCTATTGAAAAAATTGTTTGAACAAATCTCATAACCTACAAAAGATAACCAATAATACACGCTATATTTTAAAATATTTTTTGAGGACCCCGCGCATTTCTCTCAGTGCCTGAACAAAGGCAAATCAGGCAACGGCCACGAAGCGAAGATGCAGCAACAAGGGGCACAAAAAGGCAGCAGCCTCTTGGCTGGAGATGATGGTGATGGTGATGCCTTGTGGCGGCTCATCTGGCTGGTTTTCCTTAGCGGCGACCCTCCCCGTGATCCTCGATCCTCATCGCCATGATCAGCATCTTCTGCTTTCGGGTTTTCGTGTTCGAAGCGCGTTCATTTTGTTTCGAACAACAATTGGGCGCAGGTCGTGAGGCACGACAGCAAGAGCAACAGCAAAACAGCAATGCCTGGATTAGATAAGCTTATTGTTTTCGCTGTTGCCAGTACTCTTTGTTCTGTAGCCCCCATCCCCACCCCAACATCTGAGTCTCCAAGCTCCCCCCAATCAGCAAAAATCCCCAACTGGGCTGAGCTGCAGCTTTGCTGCTGCTTTGGCTTTGGACTTGGCTTAATGAGCACGCCCTGGCGCCATTTTTGGTCTGCTGCCCGGCTTTGAATTTTCGCATTCGCCACTATTTTTAGGCATAGAACGGCTGAAGAGCGAGACGGAAAAGAAAATCGGGGAGAGGTCTGCGAGGCGATCTCCACAGCAGCAATTCGTGGGCAGAGGACCGACAGCCTCGGCTTTTAACTCTGGTTTTCGAAATCGAACGCCCACATGCGGAAAAAAAAGAGGCAAAGAAAAAGGCGGAGGCAGAAAGTCAAGCGAACTGCAGTCAAAAGTTCACAACTGTCAGCACAGAAAGAAAATGTGGCATGCTGCCGTGTATCCTAGGCGAAGTGCCTTTGGGTCCAGGAAAACCAAACAAATATGCGCAGAGAGCATAGCTCTATTGAAACAATCAACAAGTGAGCGACAGACTGCGCAATCGCAGCAGCCCAAGATGCTCTTGCTTCACCGCTCAGTTGCTCTCCACTCTCGCTGGTGTGTGTGTGTGTGAGTGTATCTGTGTGGGTTTTAGAAAACCAGTATTTCGACTCGGGCTCAAAATTACTGGAAGTAGTTGAACGGCTAAAAGTAAATGCAACGCTAATGCATCAGCAACTGCAGCAGACCAGGCATCAAAGTTCAGCATTGGCTGAAAGCCAAGCTCTGGCCATTTCGCAGTTCAATTTGGCCATTATTTCTTTGATATGATGGCTTAATCAGAAATATCGTAGAAAAATGCAAAGCGCACACAGATACACACAACGCACACTTAGGCAAAAGTCAGCGCGTGCCTGTCGCCGTAATTAGCTCCAAAATGGGGGATTTTCAGGGGGCTCGGATTGGGATGCTGGTTGGAATCGGACTCGAACTCGGACTTGGACTCACGATGCCGTCGCAGCAAAGCGCACTATGGAATGTGGTTTTTCCAGCGCTAGCACGCACACTCATACCTGCTGTGTTGCATTGAGTGTGTGTATCTATGTGCTGGGAGGTGGGTGGCTATGGTTCTGGGTCCAAATGGTTAACTATTTACAGGAAACTATAAAGGCATAAGAGAAGTCCTTTCAAAATGGTACCACTAACTAACTACTTTTAGTTAATCCACTTGACGTTCAGTATGATTAACTGGAAATAAAATACGTCAAAGTAAAATTCTAGGGAACTTGTTATTGATTTTACTACAATTTTGCCCGAATGAACAATTAAAGGGTGATTTTTTTGCAAGCGAGTGTAGCGTTTTGAACTATAAAGACTTCAACAACAATTGCCAGTTGTTTGAGTTTGCCAACCCCTTACGATTTTTTAACGGTTTCGATTCGAATGCACGTGCAGGCTTTTCTCTAGCATTTATTTGCATACATGCCGCAGCTGTGCTTATTTATGGTCATAAAGAAAAAAGCGAAACAGTAAGCCAGAGCAAATAACTCGAACAATTTCTGCGAAAAGGGCATTGTGACAGCAGCGATCGTCTGTGCGAAAAAAAGGGTAATATCGCTGGCTGATTATCGCCGTAAGGACTCTGGCATCTTTATCGGTTTCATAACTCGCTTATCTAGCCATACATACATATATACACATATATCCACATATCCGGCTATGCGGTGGTGGTCTCCCATTAGCATAGACTGCGTAGCCAAAGTTTTCGTTTTCCTATCAATATTTGCACAGTTGCTGGCGCACAATGCGCACATTCAGTTATTAATTTGCAGCTACAAGATCACTGAGTACTTGGTATCGACGGCCCGCTTTTATTCGCCTCCCATTTAATTTTTACTTTTCTGTTTGCCCGCCAAATACAAACATTTGCCTCAAAGTACTGTGCAAACAGATACCGCCAGATACGCCACGGTGTTCATTAAATTGTGGCCAAATGGTTACCCAAACAGACAGCCAGCCAAGCAGCCGAAACTTCCAATATGCGAATACAATTTTCGTGTATTAATTTATTTCCCAACGGGTAAGAAACAAAGCCCACAAAGAAAACCTCGAGAACTGCAGAGTCAACAAATCGAGTCGCCATTTTAGCTGGAAATTGTGTCGCTAGTTGCAGTTGCACTGTTGCTTTTGCTTTTGCTGTTGCAATTGCAATTGCTGCTGATGCACAGAAAAGGGCACGCAGACGGCGGGAAAAGTGGCAGTCGGGCGGACTTAACACTAACTAACTACGCTTTACCTTGTACATTTGACATTACGAAATGCACAGCACAGTGCTCAGTGCTTGGCTAATCAGTGCGTTCTGGTATTCTGGTATGTTTGCCGTGATATCTGATGGCTAGGTGTGGGGGTAACTCGAAACAGGGGCGATAGTGCACACAAGACTCTTTGACTAAGCCAGCGCCAAGTCAAGAGGTGAGCCACAGGGCAGGTGAGACCGTCGCGAAGGGCAGGTATAAAATCAGGGAGCATTCACTCTGGACTAGAGGATACCCTGGCGTATACGTGATATTGAGAAATCTCATTCAAAGTCCGGATTAAAATCCAGACAGAAATGTTATGTAAGCTTATATCACTTAAAATACTACTACATACAAGTGCTCTTTAATCGATGAGCTTAGTAAAATATTTGTAATATTGCACACTTTGCAGCTACCCCTCGATAATTGATATTCCCAGGGTAACGATAAGACCAAATAATACGAAATGCAGCCGAAAACGTAGCTATATTTAAAGTGCAGTACAGGGGACAAATAAAAAAACATCACGGCGATAAGATAAACGACAGCATATCGCTGGCACGAAACTGAAAACCCCTGAAAACGGTGGAAACTCTGGAGACCAACTGATACGGTGGCCAAATTCGGGCCGACCTGGCTCTTTTGATATATGGGCAGCCAGGCAGTCAGACAGATGATCTACATAAACATTTTGATAGATGATGGGCGGCTTGAGGAAGATGGATAGATCCTTGCGCTGCACTTACTTTTCCCCTTGACGAACTCGTTCTTGTTCTTGTCCTCCAGACTGGTGGGAATGGTGACTCCGTTGGCTCCCAGTCCCAGGGCGAAGTTGGCCCCGCCCCTCTGCCGATTTTGGGCCGAACTGCTGCGGTACAGGAATCGATCTCGATCCCGATCGCGATCTATATCCTGGTGGCGCTGGCGATTGTTCTGGCGGGCGTAGCGATCGCGGGCCGCCGAGGCGGGCCAAATGCAAATGCAGTGGGCCAGGAGCAGGAGCAGCAGTGGGAAGGGGCAGGGGCCGTTGCGCCGTCGCAGCAGCATTGTGGCTGAGCGGTGGGTGGTTTGGTGGGTGGTGCTTTTTGTGGGCGTTACTGGTGGGATGAATCAAGCCCTCTTCCAAGCTATAACCCCTGACGTCATAGGGGTTATTTTTTGTGCGTTTCTTTTTCTTGAACTTGCGGTTTACTTTCGGCTTTTTGCTCACTCAGCTTTGCGTGCCAAAATACAGCTTTTCATAAATTTGATTTCGACTCTTTCACTGCGTTTGCTGCTGCTGCTGTTGTTGTTGTTGTTTTGAATTTAAGCTGTTGTCGTTGCAATTTGCCACTGTATTGGTGTTTACATTTCACTGTGTGTGCGCGCGAGTGAGTGTGTGTGTTTTCGAGTGGGTCTTTTGAACGCGCCAGTGAGTGAGTGTGTGTGCGTGTGAGTGTAGGAACCAGTTTCACATTACGAGCCACAAGAGTCGTCCGAAGGCTTTCATATATATATGTGTATGTACAAAATATATGTGTATAAAATTTTTGTTATTTTTCAGATGTATTTTTCAGCTTCTTTTTTGAGTTCGCCAACGATTTTTGAGGTTAGAGAGGCGTGCGCAGGCGCAGCTCTCAGCTTTCAGCTTTAATTGCCCTAAGCAATTGTTGTGTTGCCCCCGCAGCCGTTAACTTGCACAAAACACACACACTTGGCCATCATTCGAACTGAGCCACAACCGCCACAGCCGCGGCTGCCAATTAGCAGGGAATTCACAAAAATACGCTTAGTATAGGCCAAAGGCACTTGGCTTACACCCCGTTTTTGGCTTTGCTTTTGCGAGCGTTTTGCGAACTGCGATTTCTCGGTACTTCGATTAGCACGATCTTCGAATTAGCAAACGCTGCGATCGAGAGCACAGATATGGCCGAGGATTCGAGCTCAAGACGTCCGTACTGAGCGATTCGCGTCTGCGCAGCAACAAGTTGTATTCGAGACTGAGGCCAAAGGCGCAGCCAAAGTCGCTGCTTCCTCTCTCTCTCTCACTCTCTCGCCGTGTTTCCCACTCTCCATAGCGGCGAAGAGAGCGCGCACAGGTAAAAATAAAGGTGAGCGGCGAAATCTCGAGCTCAGATCAGGTCAAAATAAAAGCAAAGCCAGCAGCGATACAGCAACAACTACAGCACAGCTGCGCACTGCTGTCGCCCCCTCTCGCTCGCTCAGTGCAGCGCTCCCACTCGCACTGCCAGCGGACCATCTACATCCACAATCCAAAGGTAATCGTAAACGTAGCAGCAGCGTTTTAAAAAGTCAGCGTAATACGAAACGATACGGCCAGATACATTGGGCAATCTCCCCCAGACCAGCAAATGCTCTACATATCATGGGAAAATGCTAAACGGTGGCCCTAAAGAATCGCATTTAGCGCCATCTCAAATGAACGGAAACATCAACTAGAGTTCGCAGAACATAACTACAACTTAAGAATTATAGCATAGAGCATATGGTTCTGAGCGGTTAAGTATCCCAAGCTTGAAAAGTGGATATGGACAATCTTTTTGCACAATATACGTTGCTCGATATACAATATACTCATGGGATTTATGAAACAAAAATTGGACACACTCTATAAGATTTCCATGAAAAGATAAAACAGAATTGATAAGAACCATTTGCATTACTTAAAAGAGTTTTGAGAAGCATTTATATGTAACAACCTAAGTTTTAAGATAGCAAAGTGTAGGATGTATTGTAGCATTTCGGCTTAAGGCGCCAGAAATGTTCTTTTCAACTGCAGAGACGAGTTTTCCAACAAAGGCAAGTACTTGAGCAACAATGTCCTGATTTTCCCCTCCCCCAAGATGCCCAATAGCAAAGACAAGAGCAAAAAACCAATGCGGGGATTATCCGACAGCATCTTAACTCCGACAGCTGTGCAGGGCATTTAAGATTCGCATCGATTGCAGGTCGTTCCCAGGTAAGATCTTGTGTATATCCCAATTTCTTACTGCTGCTGTTGTTGTTTGAGGTTCTGTTGTTGCGGCGAATTCGAGAGCGCTCAGGTAAAGCGATCGCCGCTCTCTCACCTGGCTGTATATACATGGGTGTGTGTGGGCAATGCTGCCATATAAGCACAAAAGATCTCGGCAATTGTATCTGTATCTGTGTGTGTGTGTGCATCTGTGTCTGTTAGCCGAGCCTGCGTGGGCCATGGATTGTCTTTTGGCAAAAAGATTTCTGTTCGAGCGTTGTCAACATTGTTAGGGCAGATCCGAGACCGAGATCTCGGTGGCCTCTTCTTCACCTGTTCCCAGCCCACAAGAAATCGGGGTTTTTACGCCTGCGCCATGTGCTCTGCGGGATCGGGCTGGGATCGGGCCAAAAGGACACTGTTTCGGCAGGTAAATCCGAAGCGTTTTGACCTTTTCACGTTGCCATAACAGAAATACAAAAGGTGCACTTGGAAAAGCGCAACCAACTCCTCGCTCTGCATTTGAATCTCGAATCCCACGCTGTGACTCTCGAGAGGCGTTGCATTGTCTTGCTCGGCGCTTTGTTTCAGAGCATGAAAGTACATTTAAATTGAAAAGCGTTTCCACAGATTTTCGATGGGGTAAAAGCGCCATGCTCCGCTCTGCAGCCATAATCAAACATATTAATAGCCGTCTGTCCCAAGCCAGAAGACCTCAATCAAAGGTCCACTGCCCAACCCGTACAGAATCATCTGTCAAAATCGAAGAGCGTGCAACTGACAGCCGAACATCGAGTTGAGAACGATCTCAGAACTCAGAGCTCTGAAACCACTTCAGGGCACTCCACCAACTCCGCCACTGCGAACCACAGGTAAACGCCGCTCGAGAGGTGTAAGATGCCGAGATTCTGAGATTCCGAGATGCCCCGACCCACACTCATAAACATTTG
Organism: Drosophila mauritiana; assembly: GCF_004382145.1. Classification (NCBI taxonomy): domain Eukaryota; kingdom Metazoa; phylum Arthropoda; class Insecta; order Diptera; family Drosophilidae; genus Drosophila; species Drosophila mauritiana. Next base: position 19,869,355 of record NC_046668.1, on the reverse strand, counting down.
ATCAAGCGTACAAAATGCCATGCGAAGAGAAATGTTTTTTAACTCCCCCACTCCAGTGCAGCACTCCATCTGTCTATGATCTCTCCTCTGGTTTAACCAATTTCAAAAGAAAGCCTCGAGAACCAGGCCCTTGAAGTGATTCCTGGCCGCTCTACAGGTTGTCGGACTCATTGGAATCATCGGAATCATCGTGATCATCGCCATCGATGTCTGGCGAGTCGACGTCTAGGCGTTACTTTCAAGTGCCACGCAGATTAAGGGCAACAAAAGATCGGCTCAGGAGGCGCTCAAGTGTCTCGGCGGGATGAGAGGGATGCTCCAGCCCATAGGGCGCAACGAATTCGTTGCATTATGGAGTGTTGCACATTGGCACATGGAACAAACAAGTACACACATACTTACTTACATAGCGCATTACATCGACTTGGGATTCGATTTTTTGCGAGGAAATAATGAAAGTGCATGTTAAGGGGAATACTATGAAGACCTCACTCCTTAGAGATCTTAAAAACAAGAAGTATTTCGTACAAAGCTATACAAACTTAGCATGGCTATACAAATATTTAAGAACCAAAGACTGGACCTGTATTAGTCTAAAAATACACAAACTCACAGATATTTTTAGAATACAATGTGATTAGCCGAGGTGATTAAATAACCATTAGCATATTCAAAAGAGAACCTTAATAGCGTTGAAATGTGCAAAACCAACTATTTAAACAGAATAAAATGGGAACTTTTTCAATTCATGCCCTTAACTATTAGCTTAATTTTGGCCAACTTTAAGCGCGTGCTAGCCCCAACACCTGAAGGCGCGTAATTGGATTACCTGTTTATTTGGCCCTTTGGCATGGTCATAGCCCTGTGCCTTGGAATTCCATCGATACAGATGATAGATCGATCAGATTCTCCGGCTGGGGTTGTGCTTCATCAGCATTCAACTTGTCACACGGCTGTGAAAAGCTGCTTAGAATTAAAGCTAATTGCCGAGTCCCCAACATGATGCGGCACATTTGACTTGGCTGGGATGGCATAGAGCATGGAGCATGGAGCACGGATTCCAATTCCTCATATTCAGTCCGGCTAATTGGTCATAAGATCGAGCGCGCTCTTAACTCAACTTTAACCCCCAGCCAAATGGCAAAAGGCAGGCGTGCAGATACGCAGAAACTTTGACTTCATCTCATCGTTTTAGCATAAAGAGGTTTATGTTTTTTGTTTTCTGGTTTGTTTTTTAGCAGATTTTTTTTATTGATTGTCGCAGAGTCGTCTGCTGTGTGTTGGTGCACGACTCACGTTTCAAAAAAAAAAACACACACAACAACATGCTGGGTAAAATAAGAAATACAAAATACGGAGAGTGCCTCGCCGTCTCTTGGGCCGATTTCAAGTTTTTTTTGAGCTTAGCACTGTGTTCCTCGTATTTTTATTTCGCCGTTCGCTTTTCGTTCCTTTTAATGTCTTTGTAAACATAATTGCAACAACTCCAATAACAGATTGTTTGCGCGACTTTAATCGCTTTGTCGTGAAGTGTGAAATATGAGCGTCCAAGTCGCTGGGGAGCTTTCGGCGAATCCCCATCCCCATCTCCATTTACGTTCCGATCTGCGGCACTTCGAGGGCCCCAGTATTCCCCAGTACTGCCGCCCAACCTATAAATACCCACCAAAAATATTTAAGACGAGTCTGTCGTCCCGCCGCCCATAATATTTGCAATGTGTGGCTTGGCTTGTGCCGCTAAATGTAAATTATGGTCGAGTATATGTTGGCTACATTGTGTGGTGCGGCCATTTTAGCAGCGTACGCTGCCAACAAGTTCAATTAGCGCATCGGTTCGATTTGCTAAAATTTAATCCGGGCATAAAGCACGAAGTGAATGCCAATGCCACTCCGGTCAGATAAGCAGAAGCACCACCTCCGGAGAATCGGAGAAAGAGAGAGAATCGGGCGGCGATAAGCGTGGAGAGGAGCCGAGAAACTGAGAAACGGACGTTTTAGCCACGCACACGTGTGCTGCACACAGAAAAACCCCCATATTATCACCCAAAATAAATGTTGTTAATAAACTTATGCATAAATACCTAAAATAGAATTGATAAGAAAACCAATAAAAACATCACATTTAATTGTTGAAATGTTTTGGGAAATATACGAGTCAGTGGAAAACCCCACAGATAACGATGATCTTTTTTCTCTCAGTGTGTGGACTGGGCCTACGTAGGCCTTTGCCTTTGGACCTTGGAGTGCAGGGCGCCCGTCGACAACAGCATGTTGCAACAACACTCGACAGCGGCAACCTGTGGAGCCTGCGTGCCATTAGCCATGGAGCATGAAACAAAAGCCGAGCCAGCCAAGATGGAGCGCTCAGTAGGAATGGATCGGAGTGGAGTGGAGAAGAGTGGAGTGGAATGGAGTGAAGTGGAGTGGAGTGGAGTAAAGTGGTGTGGAGTAGGGAGGCCTGCCACAATGCATTTGCGATAAATGGCAGGCTTGCAGGCATGGAAGGCCCTTAAAAGCCAGCGACAAGCGAGCGACCAAGAAGTGAAAGATTTGCGCAGTGAGATAGCTCATTTTGGATCCGAGCCGGGTCTGGGCCAGTTCTTCGTTTGTTACCTTGGCTAATCGGCGGCTATGTAAGATGGTTGTTGTACGTGCGGCGACACAGTCGCAGCCTCAGCCCAAAGTCAAGACCACGAACGTGTTGTTGCTGCTCGATGTTGCCGATGTTGACACCAGCAACAACAGCAGCAACATCAGCCACATCAGTCCTCGGTCCTCAGCCTCAGTCGACCACAGCCGCATTCCGAGATGTAAGGATTCCTGCAGCTCCAGAGGCCGCCCCACTGGCAGCGGGCCCGGCAAGGTCAATAAATCCAGAAATCCAGATCCACTCCCGATTAGTGATGGCTAGGGTATTACTGCCCATGCCCAGCTACACTCATGAAAGTCCATAACTATGGGTATATGTGTAAGGTAGAAGGGGGATTCACCCTTTCTTCATGAAATATGATTGATTTTGACTTCTATCAAACGAATATTATTCTTGAAAAGTAAAATCAAGAAATACAAACAATTACATGCCGTTTGGACAACATCGCACCATTTTTGGTCGTGAGCAACGCTTTAGAACAAAGCCATAAAATCGCAATTTATAAAACCAACGCTGGATTTTGCCCGCTTGTCACACACTTTGAATCCAAACAAAGCACTCATAATTAGATGAAAATTAATATCGTATCGTGTCTTTCGCCTGGGTTCGAAGTTCGAGCATTCCAATACGAATATTCAAATTCCAATGCTATTCATTTATTGCGGCTCATTTGCTTATTTCAAATGAAAATGATTAGTTCAGCCGTTGTTTTTGTAGCTAATATCCCTCCTCTCGGTTTCTCTGTTTTTCTGACTGTGTGCAGTCGGATTTTCGAACTGGAACCGGTTCTGGCACCACTTACCAAAGCTTCAACCTGGCCAGCGAGAAATCGGGAGAGAGAGATCGGAGTACGAGATGCTGGCGAGCCAAACCCACACACCAACCGATCTTACCTCTCTTCGTGGGCATACGAATCTCCGAAGAATCGGTGGCTCAGCATCAACACACGCGAGGAGAAATAGGGGGAATTCTTGGAAATTGTGGGGTCACATTTCCCCTCTTTCGATCGCCAGCGAAATTCCTCGCAATTATAACCAACAAAAATTCTTAATAGATTGTGCATCATTTAGTATTCCATTTAAAATTGATAATTAGAATGGAAATACCGCGTGCCGAATATATTGTGTTAATTACATTTTGGGCCCCTTATCGCCTCGTTCGTATAAAACACAAATTTTGGACCGCCAATCTCTTAGTACGGGATTCGAGATGAAGATCGCCGCAGCTGTGATTATCCTGCTCACTGGGATTGCATTTGGAAATGGACAATATCCTGTGTCATTCCTGGAACCAAATTGCGGAGTTTCGATTTCGAATTATGGCAATGGTAATGCGGTTCCCATGATTGTCAATGGCCGGCCGGCTGATATGTTTGCTAATCCATGGATGGCATTGGTATACGGTAACGGAACTATGTGCGGTGGATCCCTCATCACGAACCGTAAGTAGGGCGATGGGAAAACCATAAGTAATTTTATCAGCAAAAAATTAATTAATACGATTTTCAGGATTTGTTCTTAGTGCTGCGCACTGCGTATCTGATGACCCCACGTGAGTATAACACCACTTATTGGAGAATCCATAATCGAAGTCCTGTCACCTCTTTAAAGGGACATATACCTAGGCGAGTTCGACAGGTCAACCGACACGGATTGTTCCACTACTGCCTGCATGCCGAAAGCCATTAAAATTGCGGTCGATGCGTATATAAAACACCCCCTTTATGTGCAAGCCACCCAAAACGACATAGCCCTGTTCCGACTGGCCACCAAGGTGGAATTCACTGGTAAGCTAGACGCCAGTTTCTGAAGGATATTAGCTAAACATCAATCAATACACCACAGACTACGTAAAGCCAATCTGCCTGCTGACCAACTACAATCTCTTAAACTACGTTACCACTCTGACTGCCACTGGATGGGGCGACACAGAGCAGGGAGTGCCTAGCCAAGTCCTAAAGACAACAACCCTTACCCAAGTGCATCGCTCCTACTGCTCGAGACAGTTTGGAACCCGAGTGGATTGGTCTCACATCTGTGCCTGGGACTACACTTCATCCACGTGCAGTGGCGATTCGGGTGGCCCAATATCCGCTAAAATAACAATTGATGGTATGGCCCGAGTCGTTCAGTTCGGTATAGTCAGTTATGGAGACGAACAATGTAGGTCCCTGGGGGTCTATACGAACGTTTTGCACCATATGAACTTTATCATTAATGCCGTGCGACTTAAAGATTGTTAGGTCTCGGATAAAAGAAGTAACTATTAAACGCCTTGGTTTTATTTTAGTTGATTTCTGATTAAATGATTCAAAGCAAGCTCGTATGATCTTTAGCAAGAGCTTGATTCTGATACCTAGCAGTATGCTCTCTTCTCTCCGAGAGGCGATAAGCCAATTCATAAAAAGCGAAACATCCCAGTTGCGAACTTTATTCAACCATTAGCTGTATGTTTATACAGCTGGGGTATGAAAAACACTGAGATCTTTGTACTGGCCGTACTTTTGTCCAGCAGTTCAGTAGTTGTGCTGGGCTCGGTAAGTGGCAGCTTTCTGGAGCATCCGTGTGGCGCTGTTCCGATTCGCAAATTCAAAATTCACGGAGGTCACGACGCCCCAATAGCCAGCGCTCCATGGATGGCCATGGTCATGGGGGAAAAGGGTTTCCATTGCGGAGCCACACTAATCACAAATCGTAAGTTATCAACAGAGTGAGGTGAAGCAAAATACGAGCTATTGTTTTTCAGGCTTCGTACTGACGGCAGCACATTGTATAGCAAACGGGGAACTGTGAGTATGCTGCCACATCCTTGGATTAAATCCAACTTTTAACCATCTCAATAGAAAGGTCCGCCTGGGCGCACTCGACCAAGAAGCTGAAGCACAGGAGTTCGCTGTCGATGCCATGTTTGCCCACACAGATTATGACTTTAACCAGCACGACTTGGCTCTTTTGAGACTGGCCAAGCAAGTGCACTATTCAGACAATATAAGTCCGATTTGCTTGCTCCTGGACCCGCTCTTTAAAAACATTGATGAGCACATTATCAAGTTTAGAACCTACGGCTGGGGACAAACCGAATCGAGCCCGTCTAGCCGGATACTCCAGAAGACCTCGCTCTTTAACCTTCGCCGATCTGAGTGCGCGAAGCAGTATTCGCATCAGCAGATCAATCGCAATCACATCTGCGCGGAAAGAGCTAATGCCAACACTTGCAATGGAGATTCCGGTGGTCCGCTGACCGCCATCGTAACTTATGACCATGTCCAAACTGTGTTCCAGTTTGGAGTCACCAGCTTCGGACATGAGGACTGCTCCAAAGCCACTGTCTTTACAAACGTAATGGCCCATTTGGACTGGATCGTAAATACTGTTCGCCGCGCAGGGAATATGTAATGCGGTGAAGCGTTTTGAAAAACAAAATATAACGGTTGCATAATGAATCCAGTAAAAATCCAGCGGATGATTTTTATTAAAATGAATTATTAAACTTATTTAATTACAAGGAAAACCCCATACCCATATACTCATATGAATAACTTTTTGTCAATAAAAAACAAGAGAGAATGCTATATTCTAGCTGCCCGACTATCCGATACCCGTTACTCAGCTAGTGGAAATGCCAACGCAAAATTTCATAATTTTTCTGGCTTATAGATATATGTTGTAGAATAAAATGAGAAACAAATTTTAAACAAATTTCTATAAGTGTGGACGTGGGAGTTTTGGGCGATTTGTGGGAAACGCTTCCTTCTACCTGTTGCAAACTTTTCAACGAATCTAGTATACCCTTTTACTCTGCGAGTAATGGGTATAACACCTAATGATAACGATTCGCAAGAAATGTATTAAAGCAATGTGCAGATTATGCCTCATTGCCTTATTGAGTTCAAAATGAAATGGCTGGTGGTTTGCTTTATTCTCGCGCTTCGTTCATACGGGTCGCTTGGCCAGGATTTGCTAGATCCGAACTGTGTGCAAACACCAGTTGGAGTCCGCAGGCAAATTTTAGGAGGTCATAATACTGATATACAGTCGCATCCATGGATGGTACAGATACTCCAAAGGGGCTATCACTACTGTGGCGGCTCACTGATAAGCTCACGTACGTAAATAAGCTTAGCAGGATGATGAGAAATTAATGTGTGTGTTTTCCAGTATTTGTTCTGACAGCAGCGCATTGCGAAAGCCAATACCGTTTGTAAGTAACTACGAACATTTTTCAGTTCAAATTTGTATAAATCTTTTCTCAAAAAGGAAAGTGCGTTTGGGTGGATATAATGGCAATACGCCCAGATACGACTGTTCAAGCGAATATTGCTCACCATTAGGCGCAGAAATCGACGTGGAGCGGATATTTTCGCACCCGTTCTACGGTGAATATCATAATTATGATATTGCCTTATTTCTGCTGGCCCAACCCGTAAGATATAATTGTAAGCATACAATTCATGCGTATCTATAAAGAGTTAATAACTCCTCTTTTCCAGTTCAAATAAGACCGATCTGTGTGCTGAAAACTTCGAACGAGGACAAATTGCGACGATTTCTGAACTATGTTAGCACGTTTAATGTGACCGGCTGGGGCAAAACGGAATCTGAAAACACGAGCACAACACTTCAGACAGCTAGTTTGTACCACCTGTATCGCGGATACTGTGTCCAAATCTTCGACCGGGAAATAGGCTGGCCACACATCTGTGCTGGCCATTCGCAATCCTTTACGTGCGCCGGCGATTCTGGTGGTCCGTTGAGCGCGGAGCTTACCTTTTCGGGAGTGAAACGCCCCTATTTGTTCGGAATAATCAGCTATGGGGCTCCTAAATGTCGTGAAGCTACCGTATTCACGAATGTTTTACATTACACAAGCTGGATTAGAGAAGTTGTGCACAAGTTCACTCCCATTTAAGATTTGCAGGATTTGTAGGACTGTCCACTTCGGTATTGCAATAAATGCAATCATTTTCAATGCAATTTGTTTGTAGAAATGCTCCAATTCAATGCAATCGGGTCCCGAGAACTCAAGTCAATCGCATAATTCCAGGAATTTATACATACGTCGAATGACTGTGAAATAACGATAAGCTTTCCTCTGATATGCATTAATAAATGGCGTTGGCGAATGAATTCTCAGTCAGTTCGAGCTTTATTACAGATGAATATAATGGGAACTGGAGCTGTGCAGCTCCTTGTTTTTATAGCCCTGGTTTTCCTAAAGGTACAGGGCCAACCACATTTACTGGATCCCCAGTGCGTTACAGCCAGATCTGAGCCGGGACTATATCGTGTGATCAATGGCAAACCAGCGGACTTGTTGTCCAATCCCTGGATGGTGATAATCATCGAGCGCGGGATGATGAAATGCGGAGGATCGCTCATCACGCCACGTATGTATTTAGTTGGAAAATGCTCTTTCAAGAACCATGAATACCTTCTGAAGCTTTTAAGGATACGTTCTGACGGCTGCCCACTGCAAAAGCGAAACCAAAAGTCAGTTGTAAGTGGCTTCGTAGTATCCGAATTGGATAGTTGGATAATAATCATTCGATTTAGGACAGTGCGTTTGGGTGATTACGACGTGAATCAGGCCCTCGATTGCTCCAGTTATGGCTGCATTCCACGGCCCAAGGAAATCAATGTGACCAGAACTTTTGTGCCCAATCATTACATCAACTTCCGAAAGAATGACATAGCTCTACTCAGACTAGAGACGACAGTACAGTATGGAGGTAAGCTGGGGAGCGCTACATACGCATTTAATACAAAGATTTGTCGATGCAGATAACATTAGATCGATCTGTTTGCTAATGGGAGACTACACCTGGTCGTCGAATATACTGAAAAACCTGTCTAGGTTCAACACCACCGGATGGGGACGCACGGAATCCCGCATAAACAGTCCCGTCCTGCAGCAAGCATCCTTGACGCACCACCATCTCAGCTACTGTGCCCAAGTTTTTGGCAAGCAACTGGACAACACCCATATCTGTGTAGCCAGCAGCACTGGTTCCACTTGCCAGGGTGATTCGGGCGGACCGCTAACGGCGAGGGTCCGGCTTGGGTCGGAAAGAAGGGTGATACTCTTCGGGGTGGTCAGTTATGGGGCGGTCCACTGCTTTGGTCCCACTGTCTACACAAACGTCAATCACTTTGCGAATTGGATCGAGTTTCATACCAAGCTAAATTAATAAGAATCTAACGAATGTATGAAATGTTTTGAACCTTAATAAACCGCATATCTCTGAGACCTTGTACATACATAAGTGCATATATATATGAAGGAATGATAAGGTTTACTCTGCCATGAAGTCAGAACCCACTGATATGTATGGTTCAGTTTGTTCTGCTCGCTTCATATGCAATGTACTGGATTTTGCTGTTGGCGTTTCTTTTTCCATGGCATCCCCATGCAACTGCCCAATTTCTGGAGCCCGACTGCGGATATATGTCACTGGAGGCACTCCAAAATGAGGAGCACCAGGCGCACATATCCGAGAGTCCTTGGATGGCTTACTTGCACAAATCTGGCGACATTGTATGTGGCGGAACTCTTATAAACCATCGTAAGCATTCGCCACACGAAAGTAATCTGTAGCTTACCACCCATTTTCCGAAAGGATTCGTCCTGACAGCAGCACATTGCATACGCGAGGATGAAAACTTGTAGGTATTATGTGAATCGCTACTAACTCAGCTGAAATTGAGTCTGTTCATAGGACTGTGCGACTGGGCGAGTTTAATAGCTTAACTAGTATCGACTGCAACGGCTCCGATTGCTTGCCACCTTCAGAGGATTTTGAAATAGACCTGGCCTTCAGGCATGGGGGCTACTCCAGAACGAATAAGATCCACGACATTGGACTTCTCCGGCTGGCCAAGTCAGTGGAGTATAAAGGTTCAAGATATAAAGATGGCACACATGTATAGATAGCAATTCAAAAGTTTCTTCCTCCCATAGTTCACATCAAGCCCATTTGCCTGATCACAAATACGACACTTCAGCCCAAGATCGAGAGACTCCACAGGCTGGTAGCCACTGGCTGGGGCCGCAGCCCATCTGAAACTGCAAACCACATCCTCAAGTCCATTCGGGTAATCCGAGTGAATTGGAATGTGTGCAGCGATACATACTGGGTTGACCGTCGTAGGGATCAGATCTGCGTGAGTCACGAGTCCGGAGTATCGTGCAGCGGCGACTCCGGAGGACCCATGGGCCACGCCATTCGGCTCAACGGTCGAGTGGTCTTCGTTCAGGTCGGAATTGTTAGCTATGGCAACGCAGAGTGCCTCAGTCCCAGTGTTTTCACAAACGTGATGGAACATATCGATTGGATCATGGCGGCTTTGAGCACTTCTCACCATTCTCGGCAAAAAATTAAAGTGAAATAAACCAAAAAATTTTGTTCGCAATATCATTTTTAAGCGGGGGTTTTAAAAAGACCAAAGCGACAGCTGACGGTCTTTTGAAGAACTTCGCTCCATTTCGCTTCATTTTCAGCGACACCTACCGTTTGTTTGTAATTTCTACATTTTACTCAACACCGTTTGCTTGAACGCTATATGTAATTTTGACATCTTACACAGTCGTTCTTAGCGCAACCTAGCGTAAAAAAAGTGCACCACCTTACACATACCTCACCACGAGCTTAGTACAGACTCGAACCAATTACTGTATTTGTTGATTTTCTAAAATTCTGAATTTTCCAAAAGTTGATACAATTTGTATAGAAATTGTGGTCGTTGGCGCAAGTCTCCCAAAGGTATACTTCAAACGCTAAAATCAAATACCTCTTACATTTGTAGCGTCAAAGAGAACTAGCTGTAAATAAAATATAAACGGAAAAATCATATTTAATGTAATAACTCCTGTAATAACTCCTAATTTGGCTTTCAGTAGCAGTTTTGGTAGCAATAATGTTTTGAAAACCTACGCTTAAAACATTTGCATAATACATTTTTTGGGTATTTTTAAGATGTAATAGTACTACAGGCTGAGCTTGAAGTATATATGTACAGTTGCGGTAACAATAATAGCACCAAAAGCACATTTCGTGTTTGCCCCAGCGTTTCTCTATTTTCTGACATTTTTTCATCATTTTTTCCACTAATCTTAAATACTACAATGATTTTCAATCGAAATAATAAAATTGGTAACAGATATAATGGATATTTTAAAAATAATTGGTAAAACAAAAAAAAACCTCCAAATTTAGGCGGTAACAAAAATAGCACTGTTTATCGTATTTTGCTAAAACTAACTAAAAAAATAAAATAAGAGTTCAACAAATGGATTATATCTTAAGAACTATGTTTAAAAAATCTTAATATTTGGTTGCGTGACCATTGTAGGCAATGACAGCTGCGCATCCTCTTGGCATGGAGTCCACCAAGCCCTGGTACCGTTTTTGAGGAATTTTGCTCCATGAATCCTTGATCCTCGATCCCCCATGAATCCAAAGTTCCTCGTTATGGTTGGGTTTGGCTTCAGAAACCTTTTTTTCACGTCCGCACAAAGTTTTTCGATTGGATTCAAGTCGGGTGACTGAGCAGGCCATTTCATTCCTCGGATCGATTTCTGCTCAAACCACTTTCGAGCCTTCTTCCTCGTGTGTTTTGGGTCGTTATCCTGTTGAAATGTCCAAAAAAAACGGCATTTCATCCTCGGCATATGTCGCCATCACATTTTCCGGGATATCTGTGTAAATGTGCTGATCCATGATGCCTTGAATCATATGAATCGGATCTACTCCATAGTATGAAAAGCACGCCCATACCATGATGTTGGATCCCCCGTGATTTACCGTCTTAAAGGTGAAGCGAGGATTTTTTTCAGTTCGTGGTGGACGCGGAACATAAGACCGAGAGCCTTTCCAACCAAAAAACACAATTTTGCTCTCATCTGACCACAAAAATGTGGCGCCACTTCTCCACAGGCCAGTCCTTGCGTATCTTGGCATATTCGATTCGCTTTGCCACATGCTTCGCAGTCAGAAGCGGGACTTTTCTGGGACTGCACACATTATGGTTGTTTTGTCTAAAGTGTTTGCGAACTGTTTCCACGCTTTCAGCTATCTGAAGCTCCTTCTTCAGTTTCGTCGCCGGCTTAAAAGGCTCCTTCTTGCTTTGCCGAACCAAGCGCTTGATCTCCACGTTGGACATAGAGGGCTTTCTTCCACGTTTTTCGTTATTTTCGACAAACAGAAGTGCGTTGCGGATCATTTTGTTTGAAAAACCAACAAACCGTCCCATTTTAGCGTAGGTTTTACCTTCAGAGATCATGTTTTTAATCAAATTCCTTTTTTCGACGGTAGAATGCTTTCCCCGACCCATAACTAGAGAATTTTTGGTCTTCTTTTGAAAAAAATTCAATTAAAACCTTTAATGCAACTCCTTTTTTCAAAATATGTCGAAAAAAAACCCAAAGCAATCACTCCTATTAATTTTATTCAGCAAAAACGTGGTCAGTGCTATTTTTGTTACCGCCTCATTTAGCGCCCTTTTGCAGAAAGTGCCCAAAAACAAAAAGAACCGTTACATTGAGAGAGTCAAAATTTCTTGCTTAGAGAGACAACATATGGTACTTATTATTCATGCAATCAGACTTTTAAAAAAATAAACATTCAATACCTTTTTTTAGGAAATCAACTTTCCACCTGCAGTAGTGCTATTATTTTAACCGCAGCTGTATGATTCCCAGCTAAACACGTTTTGAAAAGCCTTTGAAACAGAGGGCAGAACTGCGATTATCGAACGATTCATGAGCATTATTCATGTTTGGCGTACAAAGGTGAGCCCTTGTGGCCGTCGTCGATTCGCACCGCTTTGTGAAATCACCAACCGAACAAATCGAATGCTAATTCGCTTGTGCCGGCCGTGCAAATCCACAGGTTGTCCGCCACCGCCAGTGCCCACTGTGCTGGCCTGTCAGCGATGTTCCAGTTATGCGGCGGCGGTCGCACAATGGTCGTCCCAGCACATAAACTAGTACGAAACACCATTAACCCCCGTGTGCCACTGCTGCACGTCCACAGGTCATACTTTGTCCCAAACTCCAGATTCGTTGCTGCGTTGGCGTTGGCGCAAGCGCACTCACTTGGATTGCGGGACTCGTGGGGGAGAGAACCCCCGATGTGGGCAACCAGGCGTTAAGTTTTTCCAACCTGGTATTTTGGTCTGTGCTTTGTTTTGCTTGCTCTCTTCTGCCTGCCCCTAGCCGCACCATGGCCAGCATGGGCGGGGTGGGTCAAAGGGCGGGGGAACTCGAATTCGAACTCCCTTTTGTCGGGCAATGCGCATGCGTGTCGGTGTCGCCACCACCGAACTAAGGGCTTGATGGATGGAGGTGGGGGTGGACGCAAAGTGGGAAGTTGGCCTTTTGTCCAATATCGCCGTGTGCAACAATTGGCTGCCAGTTGGGTATCTGTTGCACTCCGCAAATGCGCACTGAGCTAAACGAGCTAGCTACTTTAATTGGAAAATTACTTTGTTCTAAGGGCATATATTAATAGATTCAACTAAGTTGGCAAGATATTTAAATTATGATCCGTAAAATGATCAATCAAATGTAAAGGTAACTCATTGAAACAGTACGCATTAATTCGTTGCCGTATCAAGCGTAATAAATAATTTTTTCCTGTGCAATTACTGCGAGCCGTTCTTGCCATAAAACACCTCATGCATAACTTTGGTATCCCCCGGATTCGTCGCCACGACAACGGAGAGCAGCGTTTTGGCCCGGCCAAAACAATTGTGCCACGGCGTTCCGCTGCCTGCGCTGCCTCAACCGGCGTTGCAGTTTAAAGTTGAATGCTGCATTTGATTACGATACTGCCGGCGATTGCCACAGCGGCCGGCCTTAATGAATTTCCAATTGTTTGGCATTTTATTCTCGTTTGGGGATTCTTGTTTGTTCCGATTGTATTCTATCTTTTATTTCGGACACTCATTCAATGCATTCGAGCCAAGCTTCGTCACGAGCTCAGCTGCCTAATTGCCTTACAAACCTTTAATTGTCAACTCACGAATGCAACTCAACTCATACGTGTGCATAGAGACCCAGATTGGACATCTGCAGCGAACTCACCTGCAAAGATGGAAAGACAAATGAGGTGATTAGCTGATAGATCTTAAATCTCTGTTTTCAGTTGTTTTAGATACTTTTTTTAAGATATTCAAGATTGCAGCAGCGCATGTGCTCGATTGATACCCACGGCAATTCCAAAACGCTGACAAGTGCTGCCGCTGCCTGTTGCTTGTTGGCCGCTTTGCGGGCTGGCTTTCCCAGCACTTGCAACACTTTCGCTTCCCAGAGAGTTTCCGCAACCCAGCGCGGCTGCCTGCGCCCATCCTCCCGCTTTCCGCCCAACTTTCAATTCACACGCTGTGCGCCCAAACGCGAAAAAGTTCTCACGACACTGAAACGGGCCAGAAAAAAAGATGCAGCCAGATGAGCTGATGATCTCCACTCCCTTTTCGCACTCGCACTCACTTTTTGTTTTGCGCCAGAATCGGAATCGTCACTGCATTTGCCCCAAAACACAGTTGCACATCTCGGTGGCAATGTCAAGCATAAATTGTGGCACATCTTGACAGATGCGATCAAGGAGACCCCAGTTCCAGATGCTAATTGTGGGTTAGCAGCGCTTTGGTTTTTGCGATCTGTGCCAATTTGTTGTGGTTTTGTTTACCGCGACGAAAGATACAGATGCAAAGGTCAATGCCACAGTTTGACAAATGAATTTCAAAGCGAGACGAGATAGTTTGCTGCTGCAGTGAGTCAGCCAATTGAAATTTCATAATTTCTAGGAATCCAATTGTAGAGGCAATAAAAACACTGTTTCTAGGTAAGAAACTGGAGCAAAGGGGGAATATTACGGGGAAAAAAAAAATAGTTGACTTAGGGGAGAAAGTTATAGTAAAACTTATTGGCTTTATATTCGCTTATATTCTAGTTCATATCCATTGAGCTAACTTCTGGCCCAATACTATGTATTTCCAGTTGTTGCTGGATTGTTTTCAAACTATAATCTCAACCTTTTTGAGTATACCGCATCTCCATCTCCGCCGCCATCCGATTGTGCTCTAAACGCTTTCCGAATTCCCACAATTTCGGCATCCGCTCCGCAGCAGCAATCGCTCTCATATGCAAATGCCCACCTGACGGCTGGGGAAACAAAAGGTTGACCCGCAGTGAACTCGAGGTTTCAGAATGAGGGGCAATCTTCTCACATTATAAATCATACGAGCCTCGAATTCGAATCGAAATCCGGCGGAGTCAAAGCGGCCGAATGTTAATTAAGTGCTAACTGCAGATTCTCAAAATCGTGGCTTCACATCATTTGATGGGCCATAAATATGTGTAAATTATGTTCGTAGGCGGATGCTCGACATATTGAAGCGCAAATGAAATGGCAGACGGGCAAATGTTTATTTGCACTTTGGATTGTTGTCACCAAATGCATAGTTCTGCTCCACAAAGATGCAGATACATGCATACATGCATATGTGACTCTATATGTTGGCTTACGCAATTGAATGTTTGTCGGTTGGAGCGACTAAATCTAGATGGGTGGGATGGATCACCTTGGATCATCACAAATACCACGCTCCGCACTGGTGAACAAAGTCCGTAATCTGCCTTATCACGCCTCTGGCCGGCTACTATCTGCTCACAGACCATGGGTCATGTCAAAAGCTATCGAAGATTGGCCGGGTAATTCAATAATAGTCCGCATCGAAACGCTGAGCTGCACTGTTTTGGGGCAGAAAGTCCGCCATCGAGCTGAGCTGAGCTGAGCTGTGCAAGCGGAATTTCCGTGGTGTAATAACAAAATGTACAGAAGAATCGAGGACGACAACCGAACAACGCTGGCGACAACCAGCCTGCTCGATTCCAGCAAATGAAAATAAATAAACAATATATATTAAGCGCACACAGCGGCGGGCACAAAATAAAATAATTGAAAAACAAATGGAAAAAGAGCGAGAGACACACACGAGCGCCAAAGCACTGAAATAAAATATGAAATGTTGGCAATTAATGAACAGCAAAAAAAACCCGTGGAGCTGTGGAATAATGAAAAAAAATAAAATGAGCTTGCGACCGACCGATCCAACGACCGATACCAGACGCCTCTGACTCCAACTGGGTGACCACTGGGCTTGGCCACGGCCCAGTGACTTCTGCCGGAGTCTTCTGCTCTAGCACACGTGCACTGAGCGAAATTGCTGGCCTGGAACCAAACAAATCAGGAGAACAGTACTTAAAGTCATATGTAAAGTTGAGGTCCTAGTTTGATTGACTTTAAGGATTTTAGTTATATTTTTCGGCAGTTATGTCTATATGTTGTTCTCTACAAAATAGAATTTTTTTATAGGCGTAGAGAGCTGGGGTATATCAATCAAACCATGTGGGGATCGTTAACTCCGCAGACTCAACCCGTGGCAGCTGGCGGAGGAGGAATAGTTGGCCTCGCATTCACTGGCGGAGGAGGAGGAGGAGAAGGAGGAGGAGGAGGAACTGGACGCGATGCAGATGCCCGATTGCGGCATGGCAACTCAAGTTGGCAAACAAGGCATTACTGTGATGCTCGGATCCCGGCTCCTGGTCGCTTTAATTAAAGCGAAGACAAAGGGTAAACACTGAGTGGCAGCCAAGCAACCAGGCAGCCAGGCTGTGCGACCAGGAATGGAGTGCTCAACTTGCTCGCTTTGGTCAGTAGGATGCCACTTGGCAATTGATCACAATTATGTCGCTGCAGCAGCGCCATATTGGGATCACGAGTGGCCCCCGCCATATTGGGCATCTTGGAAAATTCACATCATTTCCAGCTGACAATTCGGTCAGCGAGTGCAAAAAGCCAACTACATCTGCACAGCTAGCTGGCGCGCACTGGTGAAAGTTTCCAACTGGCACTCCAGTTCCCAACTCCACTCGCCATCGCATCGTTCGGTTGGGGCATAGATTCTGTTTTTATGTGGCAAACAAAAGCCGCGCCGCGATGAGGTGAAAAAAATGAAATAAACTAAAGCATTAATTACTTCCGGAGCCCAAGACGACGAAGCTGTGATCCATCGCAGAGCCGGTTTTCTGGCTCTTTTGGGCCTTCTGGGTTTGCTGGTCTTCGTTGGGCTTTGCTGGGGTCTCCGTGCCCAGAAGATACCCATACGGACCAAGCCCTGAAAAAAGGTCTCCCTGTCAGCGGGTGTTCATCAAAATTCAATTCAGCACCAAAAATTCGGCCCGATCTGCGGTGCTTAACACAGTTTGTTAATCAGTTTTCTTTCTTCTTAATTCTTTTTTTTTTGTATTTGGTTGCCTCTTTTTTCGCCACATAATGTGAAAATGAATGCCCCATAGTTCAACTGAAAAACAGCAAGCATTACGAGCATATATACAAATGAGCATCGAGTATTATAACCATAATGGCGTCGGGTTCTCCACTGATACGGCGCAACTGCTGACATTTCAAAAAAATATTCCAAACGTGCTGAGCCTCACAAAAAGATCTGAAATCGAATTGGAAATGTTTCGTATTCTGTATATTGTATTTGGTATTTTGTATTTTGTATTTTCCCCAAGACACTGCTGCTGTGCTGTGCTGGGCCTTTTTCTGGGTTATGATGAAGTGCCTACATGTGTACACGATGTAGTTGTCGAGGTGATTTTAGTGCTGCAATCAGCACAAGTCAACAACTAGAATCAAAAGGTCGCCCGGAGTTGAGCAGGCAAGAGATACGACATGGTGTGGTATGGTATAGTTCTGGTACAGGGATCCCACTTTTACCCCAATGGTAAGTCCGCTGCACTGGGTCCCAAATCTTCGGAGAACACGTTGTTGTCTTGCTGTTGTTGCTACGTGATCGCCATGACAATTTGTCAATTGGGTTTTTATTGAGCAAAGCATATATGCATATATATATACATATATATACATATACGTTCAATACCGATCCGATCCGAGGTAAAATTCATATGTTGTCTGTAGCCACTCCCTGCTCAATCGGACTTTGTGCATTTGGCAATGCTTGTTATTTGGTTCATGTTTCTGCGTTCATTGTGACATATGCAAAGGCAAAGAGTTTCTGTCAATTTTGAATTTGAATATTCTGGGCTGGGGAGTGTTCTTCATAATAATCTGACACACTAATCGCTTTCCCAAGAGCCGGACCCATTTTGAATATCTTTTGAAATGCCACTTGGCCATTGACATGACCCCAGATTCCATCGTTTCTCACATGCTTGGGAGACAAAAAAAAAAGTGGGGGGGAGCATTTTGGAAAATTGAAAATGCAGTTTTAAATTTGAATGGCTTGGCCTTATCTCTTTTGTCTCACTCGGCTCTTCACTATCCGTCTCTCTTCCGCTGAGTGTTTCTTCACTGCTTCTTCATTTTGTATGCATAAGGGGCTTGGCTTTGGACATGTAAAAATCTCAGCACTGTAAAAAAAATACTAGCAACAATGAGAATAAAGTATCTCATTAAGAAATGTGATGTACATTTAACTTGCTCACCTAATCTGCTTGAATCAGCTTTAAGATAATCATTTGTTTTCAGTGTGGCCCTTTTTGGGTTCAGCGGGCCTCTAATGATTTCGTGGAACACTAGTGATGTTTTCCCCACTTCCCACTTTCCACTCCCCAAGAAGCCAGAGTGCAAGTGCATAGGATAGCCACTAACCTCCGAGTGCCCCTATTAACCCCGGCGACAGAAGACGGTGTGCAGCATCATCATCAGCCTCAAATTACTTCCGCTGCAACATTCTGGCGCGGCCAAAACAATTACTTGCTGCCACATGTGTGTTCGCAATGCACGCGGCCAATCGGATGGCGTTGGCCCAAACAGGTACTGACAGGGCCCAAATGGTGTGTCGCCAGCCCATACCAGCCCATTCATTCATCGGCGTAATTAGCGCGCCGCCAACAAGAGCGGAAATTCCAGGCAGGAAAATCACATTGCCTCGGATGCGGAGCATAACGATTTTCTTTACTCATTTTCCACATCACATTTATGGCTGGGCGGCAATCCTGTGCGAAGGCAACCACCAAATGGCCAGCACAAAACCAGTCGATCCACACCGGATGGCCAGCGCCGGATGGGGCGGTTTATTGGGCGGATTCAAAACTGGGAACTGCGATCTGTGAGCTGGTGGGGCATCCATGATGGCATAGCGAATGGCAAAGTGCCCATCCGCGGATGGGACATTCTGAAAGACTTGTCGTCACGTTGCCAGGAAATGGGAACCGGCTGCACACAAACGTATCTAGCTGCCCAGTGATGATGAAGCGTGGCTAGAACTGGAGATGTAAAACCCGTTCGGAAGCAAATCACTTTTGAGCCAGTCGAGCCTCGTTTCCGTTAGCAAACGCCCGTCATAAAAATCTAGTTTACTTCCGAAAATTATTAAGAGTTATTGTGTCAGGCAAATGCACTTTTCCAATTACCAAAAGTAGTTGGCCACTTTAAGGTAATGCTGTCTGCAAATTAACGCTTAAAGGTGGTAATAAAAAGTATTAGTTTGATAATCATGGCAAGCTGTTTCTGAAAAATATTGTGACTAATTGCCACATTTGCTTTATGAGCAATTAAAAGAGGTAGTTAAATTTCTTTAGCTTGTGTGTGGCATACTATACTTCATTTTGAAACGCACAGAGTATTTTTTTAAGTGCAGCCGAAAAGTGGCAACTCTTTGGGCCACTCCCCCAGCTGCTGACTTCACTTACCCCTTTCGGCGTTCCGCGGAACTGATCCCCAATGTGAACTGAGCCGAGTGCATCAAGAGCGGCAAACATTTTGGCGCAGCTGTTAATCCCAATTAACCGCAATTAATATTATACAATTTGTATGGAAAGTCAAGCCGATCGCGGGGGGAGGGTGAGGGGGTGGGTAAGATGGAAAGCGGTGGCCCTTCCACAAGTCAACTTCCCCCTAACCCGACCCACATTTGCCGCTCAAGCCTTTATATTTCGGCTCGATCTGCTGATGGTTGGTGTGCGTGATATATATAGTATATATATATACGAGTATGGTTACCATTCCAGCACTACTGGTGACCCCGATGCTGGCCAACCCCCGGCACCCGCTGAACCACCCGGCACCCCACAAACGTTGCCACTTTAATTGTTTTTAATTAACGCAAACGCTTTCGACTTCGGCTCGGCATAAACATTCCAATTTTTCCAATGCTTTTTCCACCGCGAGATCTCGACTCTCCGATATAAAAACTTTCGTCATCGCTTGACTTTAATATTTCCCGGCTGGCAGGCTGTTGCCTCTATTGAATTTGAAATGATTTTGAGAGGCGGCAGCAAGTGGGGTGCGGTTCCCTCACAACGAACCATACCATTCATTTGCACAACAAATAATTCTTATGATTTCTTTCAAAACATCAAAAACTGTAGCGAATATTCTCAAAAGAACTTTTTCAACTTAAGCAGCTAATTTTATGAATGAAATTTATGAATTGTTGCTTAACCAGCAGCATTAGTTGCGTTTCTTTTCTAAGGATACAAACCATGCTCCGATTTCTCACAGTGTCGAAGTAGCAACATGGAATTCATCACACCCATTGCGGGCTACTGAGCGACATGAGGCGACAGCGGGCGCTTCTTGAGATGTCGTTGAGTGATGCATGCGGCGCTTCATAAAAACTGTCAATGATTCACATGCGTCCGTTGCCGACCCCGCGGGCATCAAGGGGTTAACTCTCGCTCTCGGCCAGACGAGCAAGCGCAAAAAACAAAAAATAAAAACGGAAAAAAACGAAAAAGATCGAGGGGCGTCGGAAACTTAACCTTAAGCCGGGGTGGGGCCATACCTTTTCCGTGGCCCTGCAATTATGCAAGATCACTGTCAACGCCGTTGACCTTTCATTCGTGCCGCGCACTGTCTTTGCAAGTCCGATTCCGATGCTGGATCTGAACTTATTATGCTCTTTGGCGTTTTCCGGCCCAGAACCTTCGGCAGCATAAAGGCAGAGAACAACAAGCAAGCGAAGAAGAAAAACAACAGCTCGTCCGGCTTGGATTTATGTTTATGGACGCAGCTCAAGAAGAAACATACATACATACATATATGTACACCCAGATTGGGGACTGAGGGATCAAGAGATCGCGGGGGGAGCAGCTATGGCTAAGTGGTAATCCGATGCGAGGGCTCAGCTTACCGAAGTGACATATGGTGCAGTCCCCGTCCCGCGCGGCAACACCACCCACACTCGCCGATGTTGCAAGTGCCCCCTTCACTAATTGCAGTATCTCTTGATCCGCACAATGTGGCAAAAGGGTAAGGAGATCGCCCCAGCCCCCGTCCCGCATCGCATCCTCTCCCCAACTCATCCTCATCTCAAGCCATCGCATCCAAGCCGGCAACAGCTGGCGCAATCTGCTTCTTTCGTATTTTTGGCCAAGTCATAAACAAAACAGAGAAGTTGCCAGTAAAAAGATACATTTGGGGGAGCTGCATGCACTGTGATAACAATAAATTGAAACTGAATGTGTGTAGAAAAGCGGGTAATACCCTGGACTAAGATATGTTTTATGCTTGCAACAAAGCTATTAAGTAAGATATACAAATTTGTTTGAATTGTATTTGGTAAAGGAAAATCAAAGAATGGGCATGTATTCCAAACATACTGCTGATTGAATTGTATATAAAATTAAAGGCAACTTTTTGAATATTTAACAGAATTTAAGTAGATGTAAGATGACTTTGTAAATAAATAATATATAATAGTAAATAGTAATATAATATATATTATTATATATAATAATAATAAAAATAGTAATAGTAAGTAATCCCATGACTTTAGGGCTAAGTTCAGTTCACTAGTTTAGGAGGACGCATGCGTCATGGGCAGCGAATGGGGCAGCCGTTGATTGGGCCAACACTTAACCTCCGCAGCCGAGCGGCGGCCACAAAACGAGGCAGCGAGCCGAAGCCGCGCGGAATCCGAGGCGGATTCTCTCAGAGAATGCCCCCATTGGCAGCCTCCATTTTGGGTGGGTGGGGGTGTTGGCGGTAGGTGGGCTTCGCATGCAAATGGGGGAAACATATGTGCACAAATGTTCGACAAATCAAACAAACGGAGCGAGGCAGGAGAGACGCATGGGTGCGGAGGGAAAACGGCAAACAATAAATACATTTTAAACAATCGGCTGATTGGCCCCTCACCTCGCGTTGTGCTGTCAGATTTAATTTGTACATTTTCTCAGCAGAAAGGAAAAACTTGCAGTTGCATACGCTCCCCAGCTGGAGAATGGAAATGGAAAACTTGCGGAGCGATGGGAAACATTTTGGGCACAGGAAATTGATTATTATTTATGATTGCAGGCCTCTTTGCCCCCCAACTTCCCATCTGGCCATCCACAAACGTGAGAATCGGTGTGCCGAGCAGCGTCGTTTCCCCAAAAACAAAGGGCAGAAATGTATCTTGTAGATGCAGTAACAGTAGCATGCTCAAGATACAGAATGCAATTGAGTGGGAGAACCAAGATGCGAGAAATGCTGGTGGCTCTCAAGTGGGCTCTTCTCATAATCACAGACATGCGGCTGGCGCATGCAGCTCGAGTGGTTTTCCATTTTCCAGCTAAAAGGACATGGGAACTTTCTGGGCTGTGCATCCGCCGGGAACGGAGCTCAACGAAATGTGGCATGTCCTTTATGAAATCGGATACTCTGCTCCGCCAGGAGAAAGCAAAGTACGAACCTGAGACGTGGGCGAGCGCTCCTTACCTGCCAGCCGGTTCTTATGTGCTCTCAAAAATATGACGAAAATATGTTTTTTTTTTTTAAGGGCCAGACACTCGACTCGACAATGGGATGTGTCGCGATCCTCGACTGGCCACTTAGCCGGTTCCTGTTTCGCTGGAAGCGAAGTCCCTAAACAGGATACTAATGCATGCGTATCTTCTCATTTTGTCGCAAGTTGGAAAAACCCCAGTTCATTATAGGCCCAGCTGTGTGCAGTTTGCTTATAATTATGTACTGTTTTTTCGGCCTTATCAATCGATAAGACGCAGTGATTCATACGCTTGCAAAAATATTTTGCTTTCACGGTTCCAAAAATAATCTCCACTTCACCTACTCATAAAAGGTAATCATCACATTTAATGAAAACCGCGTTCACGGTCACGTATCCATTATACTATCGTGGGCATAAATAATATCTACAAGTTTACAGGCCGAATGTCTCACTATTTATATTTATATAAAATTCCCTAAATTACATAAAATGTAACACATTACTCCCAGTTCAATTTGAACTTCAAACTTCAACCTCAAACTCTGAAACCTTTTAATAAGCCATTAACGGCCACCGATTCGTGCATACAACAACCGAAAAAAAACAAGGCTGCAACTGCAGCGAGCCGAACTTATAATTTATAAGCTGGTTTCCTTGTTGCAAGCGCAAAACACCTGCACAGGTCGCCCCGTCTCTGTCTGCCCTCGCACTCGCCGTCTCGTTCTGTGTTGCGCATGCGCAGCCGAGTACTTCTACTTTTTCTGCCTGCGCCTCTGCTCGTTGGCTCTTGTGTTGGCTTTTTTGCATGAAATAAAATCTCACGGTTCAGATGCGTACGGAGTTGTTGGCGAAAAGCGGCGGGGGGGCGAGCGGGGGGCGCAGGTGGTAGGAAGTCTGGGCAAAAACCAAACAAAAACCCAGCAAAACCAGCCGTAAGTCGGTCGCAGAGGGGAGGGCGACATGCATGTGGGTTTGTTTTTTTTCACTCATTTCACTCGCTTTTTTTTGCAAGAAAAACTCAAAGAGCCGAAACTGGTTTTTGCCAGCAAGCTTTTGAGGCGGCCAGCAATAGAACGGAGCTGGAAATTTGAATAAACGCCGCTGCATCGCCAAAAGTTGTTGTCCTTTTTAACGAGGCAATCCGAGTCTGCGTTTTCAGCTGTATCTGTATCTGTATCTGTGTCTGCCAGTGTATCTGTACTTCATTCATATTTCGAGATGCTTAATGGGCTCTACCTGGTAGTACCCACACACACACAGGTAACGAACAGGTAGAAAAGGTCCATAATAGTGTGTGTGTGTGTTTGCACTGCTCATGGGAAATCACTGCTCACGGGAAACCTGTTGTTCTTCGCTATGACCATATAACCAGAGAACCAGTGAAAGAAGCCTTCGCAGCCGAACAGAATCCGAGGCTGCTGCTCGATCTGAACAGATGCACGATAAGCGAAGGGATCGAGAGATACAGATAGCACTCACTTCCTCTTCGTGCTGCCCCTGCTGAATGAATGAATCGAATCCCTTTTATCAATCTTTGTCCGCAGCAGCCCCCTTTGTTCCGCACCCATGAATGATCTCAGAAGGGTCTCGGTGCCCAGCAGCACCTTGCCATTTTCCATTGGTATCTGCCGGATTGCTATCAGACAGAAACAAATACGAGTGTCTCATGCTGATACGCAGAACTAGAGAAAATATACAGTGCATCTGGCCTACAACGAATTTCGGCAATATCCGATTTATTTGATCTGCATTGCAGAAATATGTTTAAGAAATATTTAGCTTAACTTTTATCTTGAACTGCAATTGTTTTTCTGTAATTTGAGTTAACAAAAAACGACCATTTTTATGTGCCACATTTTAGTTCCATTAAAATTCTTAACCATATACTACAAACATATGTGTATGTTTGCTTTACTGCCGCCAGTTGGCGGTTCGAGTTACAGAAGCTCGACTGTGTGGTGAAAAAGAGCTTACCTTTCATATTGCCATTATCCACATAGCCGGCATTGCTGACCGATGTGCTTGTGGTGGTGGATGCCAGGCAGGCGAGGATCAGCACCAACGACCAGAGGGAGCTGCTGTCCCACGATCCTCGCGATGTGCTCATCATCCACATGCTGATAATCATGATACCGATGCGGGGTCGATTTGCTTATATTCACCAACTGTACAAACACGCGAATCTCGGCAGAATTGTTTGTTTACTTCGTGCCGCTTTTCCGGAGGGGGGAGGGGGTGGCGCGGGCGTTGATGATGGGTGGTGCCTAGTCAAGCGTGGCCGACGCTCCTCCTTGCCCCATCTCAAAAAGCCAGACTTTGACCGGCGATTAGCAACGAGCTTTCCACTACACCTTTTGAACCGATCTCTGTTTTGACCTCTCTATATATATATTCGCGAAAAGAGCGTGCAAATCGTAATGTGGCGAAAAGCGCACAGATAACGCGAACGATCGCGCGGGGGCGATTACAAAAAAGCTGAAGCCAATGCGAAACCAACTTGGCGAACACACACACGCACAATAACACACTCACACACTGTTGTTGGCCTACAAGCTCCGCCTGCTGTGTATTATTGTGTACAATATAAACAATTACGATTCCAGTGGAATTGCACTTGATATTGATATTAAAATATCATAATATTTATATCTTTTCGTAATATAACCGATGATAATTTGCCCGGCGAGTTACACATATACGCAAGCGCAGTTATCTATGATGTTATTTGTTGATGTTTTCGATTGGAAACTGACACACGGACAGCGCGGTTTGAAATTTATCTTCAAATTTACAGAGTGACTGTTGCGAGTTGCTTATATAGCTTCGGTCGAACCGTTTTTACCGATTTGCCCGTTTCGCTCAATGTTCGAAACGAACTTCTCTCTCGCTCGCAACAAGTTGCAGCACACTGTGGTTGGAGTTCCCGATTAAAATCATGCTGGCAGTTCCTTTGCAGCTTAAGCCCGAGTTGGCATGATCCAGATACAACAAGCAACCGAATTTTTTTCAACTTAAAAATTTTGACATTTCAGAAAAACTAGTATACAAATCCTTTTGCAATTTTTGAAATGGGTGAAAATGACACTTACACACTTGGTACACCATTTCTTAATCACTTTACGAATATTATTTATATATTCTATTATATATTTTTTTATTATATTATTATTAGGGTATAAAGCGAACTGCTTGGACTTTTTAAACGCCAAATGGAAAACGGTTGGGATGCCATCACCAAAGACACTAGAATATTATTCCGAGAATATTGTTCTAGTGTCTTTGCTATCACCGAGCCACCGAGCAGTCTTCGCGCAAACATGAAAGTGTTCAATGCGATAATCGCGGCGCTCGTTTGCCTACTTATTGCGAAAAATAACGTAATGTCGCGCCTGCTGGCTGAGAATTGTGGAATATCAAAGGAGGATCCATACGTTCCACTCCATACGCTCCGCTCCGTCCTTGAGCTCCAAATTTCGTTATTGCCACAAGCTCCTGACTTTCCAGTACGGGTTGGTCAGCTACGGATCCGAAAGCTGCAAGGCTGATAATGCAGGTGTTAACACGAATGTATCGTACCACACGGAATGGATATTGCATATTGTTCAAAACATGCTGTCTTTCTAGTTGGGCCGCGTTAACCGGACGCGATTTTCTCCCTTTTTGAGACTCTCTTTAACGTGTAATTTGGCTGCCTGCGTGCAGTAATATTGTACTCTAGATCAGTCACAATACATATTTGAAACGAATAAATATGATGGGAGAATACGAAATTACTCTAACTGTGTTTTCCTGCTTAATGACGTTCATAAAAAATTTGTAACACAAGAGTCAAAAAGTAAAATATAGAACTAATTTCTAAAAAAATTTTATATTTTTTAAGCAGGGGGATCCGCTCGTTTACTGGAAAACGACTGTGGAACCACGAGCCATAGTGGTCATATAGCGCGGTTTCAAAGTGATGAATTCGCGAATCCCTGGATGGTCATCGTAATGATCTCGAGGAAAGCAGATTGCGGCGGTTCACTTATAACTGCTCGTAAGTATTTGCAATTGATAATACGAATTATATACTCAAATTATCATTTTATGTTCTCGCAGGATATGTTTTGACCGCCGCGCATTGCATTTCCCCAAAGTATATGTGAGTGCATACTATACTATTACTGTCCATTTTATCCTCGAAAACACTTTTTGAAGGAATGTGCGCCTGGGCGAATACGATACCCGACATCCCATGTCGGACTGCAATGATTTCGGCTGCAGACCAAGGGCCTACAATGTGGACGTGGATAAGAAAATAGTTCATAGTAATTTGGAATATGATATTGGTCTGCTGCGAATGCAAAGGTGTGTGACATTCTCAGGTAAGTGCATTTCGCTATCAAAAATTGCTTAGGAACTAATAAACTAACTAAACTTCCCCATAGACTATGTCAGGCCGATCTGCCTGATTGTTGGCAAAACGTTTGGTCCCATTTCACTCTTCAATATCACCGGATGGGGTACAAATAGTGATGGAGAACAGCAACATAGGCTACAGACTGCCACCCTTCAACAATTACCGCAAAGCAGGTGCGAAAGTCCTGGAAGACCTCTCGATATATCCTATATATGTGCCGGCAGTTTTAGCAGTGATTCGTGCAAAGGCGATTCGGGAGGTCCTCTGAGCGCACTTCGTAGATTTCAGGGGCAGGAAAGGGTCTTCCAGTTCGGTGTCGCTAGCAAAGGACTTCGTTCGTGCGGAGGTTTGGGAACTTACACCAACGTCACACACTTCACGGACTGGATATTGGATGTTATTCAAAACCATTCAGGCGAATTTGATTGAGATCAAAATATGTTTCTTAAGATCAATATAATATTTTAACCTATACATTTTTGTTATCAATATCATAGTTTTGTAGTTACTGCAAGGGTATCCTATCTTGTTGTTTTTAGTTTATTTCAGATTGTAGGCTATATCTACATTTAACATACATTTACTTTACAAGGAACATACATTCAAGCAAAATATATGGTACGGCCACATCGATGCCGATAACGATAGGTGGCTCAACGCGTCCTAGTATCGATGACAGTCTTGTTATTGTTATGGTTTGATCAAACTGAAAAAAAAACTTTTCAAATCTAAATATAAATTTATTGATTTCATTGCGATTTAAGCATTTGATTTAAGCAAAATGAGCAAATTCTCGCTCTTCAATGGCAACGATGAGGACGAGCACGAAACGGAGCAGAAATACGCACACCTTATGAGTGGGTAACCAGCTTCCTCAGCCGGTTCAATGTTACCAAATCCTTATTTTTCGATACAGATCTAGGAAATGCTAATCACTCGGTATCGGAAAATAGTTCTGGGAAAGCAAGTCGTTGCAAGTGGACCAGCGCAGAGGTGGAGACCTTTCTGGGAATCATTCACCAACTAAAACTGCAAGCTGCACTCCGAAGGGCGCAAAGCAATGCAAAGGTGTTTCGGATGGTGTCCAGAGAAATGGCCCGGCGGAACTGCCCCAAGAGTCCAAAGCATCTGAGAGTCAAGTTCCATCAGATGCGGCGTCAGTATGCGAAGGCTCGGAATGGCGGCGAACCCTTCGAGCACTTTGAGGCGGTGGACGAGTTGATGCAGGGAGAAGATGTATCTGATCTGGATGAAGAGGCGCTGGAGAGTGACAGCGATATGGAGGCCGACGAGGACCAGTCCGGCATGATCTCGGAAACCGAAGGGGACGGTAGGTGCCACCAGGCAGGAATGTATTGGAATATGAACTTAGGCGACTTTCATTCGCAGATGCTTTGGATGCCTCAGGATCTTCAGTTAACATCGTTGCCCGCTGCAAGTGGGCAGAGGGCGAAGTGGACCTCCTCCTAGACCTGATCCACACACTTGGTCTTCGAGCAGCTTTGCTGCAAAAGCGCAATGCCAAGGTCTTCAAGCTGCTGTCCAAGGAGATGTCCAAGCGCAACTGCCACAAGGGTGCTGAGAAGCTGCGCATCAAGTTCCAGCAGCTGCGGCGATTGTACAACAAGGTCAAGAACGGCACAGGGAAAACGTTCGAGCACTTTGAGGCGATGCGACTGGTCCTGGATCCCACCGAAGAGGAGGCGGCCGCGGATGCTGAAGCGGAAGCCCATCTGAGCAGCGCAAGCGATAGTGATTTCAATGACAGTGACGAGGAAGAGGGTGATGCATCACAGAGAAGCGGAGGTAGATATTATAATAGCTATTTCCTATTTCACATTTAATTAAATCCCAATGTTCCTTAGCGCATTTTTGGACAGACGAAGAGGTTGATTCGTTTCTACTCATCATTCGGGACAATGGTTTCTTCCGCGCCTTGGATGGCTCAAGGAAACGCAACTTCCAGACCCTGGTGCACATTTCCAACATCTTGGCTAAGCAGTCCATCAAACGCACGCCCCACCAGCTGCGCAATAAACTAAGGCTGCTCTGCAAGCGTCATCGAGAGGCCAAGGAGCACGGGCTAGATAATGTACGCATTCTGCCTCGCCACTTTGAGCTCTTCGATGAGCTGATTCAAGCTCCGCGGGAGAACAAAGAAAATGCCATCAGCAGGCTCATTCGCATCAGTAAGCCTTCCTTTCTCAAGCCGCCAGGCAAACCAAGCGTTCCGCTGGAAAGTGACAGCGACAACTCCAGCTCCACCTGCGATCTCCTAAGAGCGGCAGCCGATAGCGAGGACTACGTGGACGCCATCGAGACGGAGGCTGAACCAACGCCGATTGAAGCACTTACTGCCATCATGGAAGGTCAAAAGCAGCTGCTTGCGCAGATCAAAACTACCAACGAGAGCTTCCTGCGGCAGCAACGCGAGCAGCAGCATCAATTTTTGGAACAAGTATCCGACCTGATGCGTCGAGATCGAGAGGAGACCCTGCGCAGGATCAGTGAAATGCTGCAACCGAAGTAATGGAAACACAGAACTCAAGCTTCTAAAACTTTTATTGAATTGAATTCGAAGTTATTGCAAAAAGTTGTCATTATTTATATATATTATATGTATGTATTCTATATTCATATCGTGTGTGTGTGTGTGTGTATCCTGTTTTTGTGACAGTGTCCTGTGTCTAGGGTTTATTCCTCATTCATTGTGAACAGAATGTTGGTTGAAGTTACTCGCAATTCGCAGTTGTCTACGATTTATCTAGGGTTTTGTATAAGTATATACGTAATTTTGAGAGATTTTTCGTTTGTTATTTGATATGCTACATTGTTATTTTTGGGATTAAGTTAACAGTTGGATTCGTTTTAGGTTTTAACATTAAGCGAGAATGCTCGTTAGTTTTTAGTTTTTGTTCTTTTTGTGTCATCTGTATACACATATGTATATATTTTGTATATTGTTCGGTTTACAACAACTAAGCAAGCTCGTCATAAAATATGTGTTGCACTTCAAAAAAAAAGGTAACCAATTGGGCATAGAAAACTAAACTGCTGTTGCTGATCAGAACCGATCTGGCTTGATATATATACGTGTATGTTCGTTACGTTACGCTCAGGCACAAAGTGTAAATTACAAATATCTCTCCGCGTCTCGAAAACTATAGGGAAACACAATCAATCAACCAATCAATCAATCAATCAATCAATGGGTTCTCATTTGGTGGTTAATTATTGCATTCGCATTCATTTCCTAGCGGTGTGTGAGTTGCTTGTATTTCATAATATTATTATTCTTTGAGTTTCTGTGGCTTTGTGTCTCTTGGAGCACGGCTGAAAGCTTGGCTTGACTTGGCTGCTGCTGCTGCTTTATTTTTTCTCAGTGTGTGGTAACAACAATAACAAGGTGTCTTTTGGAGATTATGTGGACTCTGCAGTAACAATCTAAGAGCTGACCGGCTCGGGCAGTGGGTTCTCTGTGATGCGTATCTTGTTGCTCTGGGTGCCGTAGTAAAGCGTGCCCGATGTGTCCGTGGTCACGTAGGCTCGGTTGCCATTTCCGGTTCCTGTTCCGCTGCCGCCGGCACATCCGTTTCCGTTCTCCAGATCCAGATCGTCCCCGTCGACGCTGCGACCATCCGCATTATTATTGTCCCCCTGGCCGGCGGTGGTGTTGGAGTTGCTGTTGGTGCAATTGATGGCCGTCTCCCGGAGGCGATTGCCCACGCGAAGGCTCAGCTGCCGCTGGCGATCCCGCTCCCTTTCCCGCTCACGATCGCGCTCCTCCATCGCCTGCTGCTGCTGCTCCCGGAAGTTGGCAAAGAAGATGGAGGAGTAGGTGTGGTATTTAGTTCCACAGGGCGAACTCGCTGGCGTGGACAGCGGCGTTGCTGTTGCAGTTTTATAAGTGGAGTTGTTGTTGTTTTGGGGGGAAGGTAGTAGTAGTTTGGCTATTGTTATTTACGTTATGTCACTTGATAACATGTAAGTTGTTGGTTCTTGTTCTTGATGGGTGTTTTTCTTTATACACTTTCTAAAAGGCTTGCCTGCTGTTTTTGAAATGTATGTACGTGTGGTGATGTCTGTACGTTTGCAAGGCTGCGATCAAAATACATTCTTAGATTGCTTGAGATACTCTTAAAATTCGAATGGAAGTTAAGATAACTATGTATATGCTAGTATTCAATAATATCATCATTCATTATAGTTACAATTTACATCGTTTAATTCAATCTATAGATTGTTTAATAAGGCTATCTATCTTAAGTTGGCTGAAGCTATAAAAGCTGCTTAAAACACATATAATTTAGTCCTATCCTTATTTTAACCGCAGCTG
Organism: Drosophila mauritiana; assembly: GCF_004382145.1. NCBI lineage: Eukaryota > Metazoa > Arthropoda > Insecta > Diptera > Drosophilidae > Drosophila > Drosophila mauritiana. The sequence goes on along the minus strand of NC_046668.1, from coordinate 19,838,228 downwards.
CAAGTGTATCTGTATCTGTACCTGAATGTAATGTGTCGGGTGCATTTTGCATGATTCGAGATGAAAGCGGCGACAATCTGCTGCTGCTGTTCTTCTATTATCGTTAAAATTAATAAATTTTATTATTATTGTTGTTTGTTGTTGTTGTTGTTCTAGTTGATGGACGAGATGGAGGGGGAGGGGAGGAAGCTGGGCTGAGATTTCGCGATGGTCGATGAGCGGATCGATGCGATGCGATGCGATGCGATGGCCCCCTTTGCTGGGATTGGATTGGATGTGGCTGCTGTGACGACGATGCTGCTGCTGTGGGAAAGAGACGCGACTCCCAGTGGCCAGAGGACCACCAACACCAGATATAGTCATATCGGAGGAGTATATCACTCTGGCCGCACCGTTACAGTTCGAAATTCACGTTGTTCGTTCGTTTATTTAGAATTCTCAAATATACAACAAAAGCTTACACTTTCAATTTTCGTTTCGTTTATCGTTTTTCTCGACTTGAGTATGGTTAGTGTATGTAATTTGTATATAATAGCGTTGTCATGTATGTATATTTGTATAGCGTGTTTAAACTTATTGCTCTCGTACATTTAAGCTGTGTTGTGGATGGTGAAAGCAGCCCGACTTTTAAGGCATGTGGGAGAAAGGGGTGACACAACGAAAGGCTATATGTAAAGTACATATACGCAATGCATTTATTTATGTAGACAACAAACGAAATGGAAACTAATCACTTGCCGCTTTCCACTTAATAGCTTACCAACTAAAAATCGCATTAATTACAAAAAAAAGTATTTAACATAAACAAAAGAGCAACAATAAATTTCAACGCAAATCACAGAAGTGGAGAAACCGAAGCAAGTTTTTTTTGCCCTTAAAAGCAAAGCTGTAAACTATTTTTCTCAGGGTGGTTATTGTTCTAATTTTTTGTTTGGGTGTATCAGTGTCGGGGTGATTATCCAATTGCTCTCTCTCTCACTCTGCCCCACCGAATTGGGGCCGATGCTGCTGCTTCTGCCGATGCCGCTGCCACTGCTGCTGCTCTCTCCATTCGCTCACTTAGTTCTGCTCTGCCGCCGCCGTTCACTGTACAGTGAGCTCAATTTGCGTGGAACTGCTCCGGCTGACCGATGACATTTTGCGCGCCAACTTTTGCAGTGTGCCAACAGCTTTTGGGGTTTTCGAAATCAATGTTCAATTGTTTGTGGTTGTTGTGGTAATTGTTTTCGATGTTGATATTGTTGTATAATTTGTATTCAATTTGCGTGTAAATAAACAAAACAAAATGATAGGTCAAATAAATGAAAGAGTTATTCGAAACAAAAGGCGTGTGCGAGAGAGTGTGTTTTTGTGGAGGAGAAAATCAAAGAGAGCGTTGGAAAAGCGAAAGCGCATCAATTGCCCAGCTAACGAGGTTGCACTGTACTCAGAAGCAAATCTACGTAGATGCAGGCTAGTGTAAGTCATTTTCACTATTCAGCTCTGTAAATCTTAAGGTGTCGTGGGTTAAGTCAGAAAATTAGTAATTTATAGAAAAATAAACAATTTTTTATAAGTTAATAAAACGAAATGTACTGCTATTAGTATTTTGACATTATGTTATATTACCCGTTAACACCTTAAAATATCGAAAGAACCATGACTAGCAGTGTGTGTATGGGTGGTTTTTAAGCTCTACTTTGCCTATATAATTGTATATAATGTTAATTTGAATTATTGTATTAATTAATTAGCTAAATGCATTCCAACTAGATTTCGGGTTTGTTTGTTTTTTTGCAATTTGTTGGGTATATTACTGCTTGGGTGCTCCGGCAGATCTTCCTACTGAGGTTTCTCGGACACTACGATCACAGGTGCGAATATGATGGTGTACAAATATACATACCATACACACGATTATTATATTTAGTTTTGTTGTTGAAATTATAGAGAACGCGCAGTTGCATTAGTTAAACAGTTATTTGGCGATCAATTCGAGTTGAGGTGGATTGGAAAAACCAATTTCGAAACGAAAAGAAAATCAGAGTTAGAATTGAAACGAATTGAAACGAATTGAAACAGAACGGGAGGGAAGTCGTTGGTGAATGCAGCAGAGACCAAGTCGATGGATTGGATTGCATAGACCATGAAATCGAATGAAGATTATGGAATTATGGGGTGCGGATTTTGGGGTTTTTGATCGTTTGAAGTTGCAATTTCGTGTGAAAGATTTTGTTTGTATATTTTTTTTATTTGGATTCATGTTGCGTGTTGTTCGTTTGTTTTTCATAGAATTTTTTTTTATATTTTGTTTTTTTTTTTATTTTTTGTTTTGTATGTTGGTTTAGCAAAAACAAGCAGTTTTGGAGAAAGGAAAAAGAAATGAAAAACAAAGTAATGAACATCTTGAATATCTTTTCTTGTTTGGTTGCTGTCGTGGATGCGAAATTGTGTGTATTCTTTGGGGTCCTAACTATTCGGGGAACTAGGTTGGGGTTTGAAAGTGGTTAAATATATGTGTGTAGAAAGTAAACGCTTGATTTTCAACAACTTTTCGATTTATTTGGAAATACTTTGGTTGCGTACAAATACTTTTTTTTATTATCAACATAAATATGAACGATCAATGTCAATTTTATTAGTTTTTTTGTATATCTAACCAATTTGTAAATATAAAATTTTGCACAATAGATTTTTGGTTTCGTTTCAATGCATCTCAAAAAGCTTTTGATTCTCAAAGATTTTCGTTTAGACTAAAATCAGGTTGGGTCAGGGACGTTTGTGTACTTTGTGTGTGCGTGTGTCTCCACGGAGAAAATCGGGGGCTAAGCTAGGAGCATCTCCTGTGGGAAAACTGAGCTGAACTGAACTGAACTGAATCTATGGAGGGGATATCTTGCTCCAAACGGAATCGACTTCTAGATGAAGCTGCTCAACTGAGTGCCGTCCCAGTCGCCGGGACGGAAGTACTTGACTAAGAAAGTTAGGTGGTAGGTAGTTAAGTAGTTAAGGTAGTTGCGGGTTAATAGAAGGATTAAATAGAGTGGGTACAGTAGTAGATTGTTGAGATTGTAGCAGAGATTGCTGAGGTTGTTCAGTTGTTGTAGCATTTGATGTTGCTGTAGTTCTAGTTGTTTTTGTTGCTGTGGTGGATCTTGGTGGTGTGGTGTGCGGTGTTCTAACACTTACCGTAGCCCTCGCCCTGCAAGAAGAGCCGGAAGGCCTCGGCCAGCTTAGCCGGCTGCTCCTCCAGCACCAAAGCGCAATCGGAAATCTGTGGGTGGGAAAAGATTATTACAATCGAACAGAACTTAATAACAATACACAGATATGCGGTGAAATATTACAACCGCATATGTATGTCGGTTAAAATTTATAAGAACCTTCATCCACGATGAGTTTGTGGGGTCTAGACGGCCATTGAAGGTCACCGTGTCGTCGACGTGCGGCGAGAGCGAACCCGTGATATTGATCACCGGCATCTTCAGCGTGGTGGCCGCCGTTTCGCTGCCCGGAGTACCTGGCGGAGTGCGCGCCAGATGCAGGTCGTTGCGATGGATGTACGCGTTGATCAGCATGGCCAGGTTGGTCGGATTAACGCCACGCTCGAAGTGCTGCTTGTACATCTGCACCAGGTCGTGATTGCGCTCCTCCGGATTGCGTCCGAAGTGGTGCCACATCAGATAATCGATCACGCCCTGTGTCATGCCCTTGGTGCGCAAAAAGCGCGCATTGAAGCTCTGGTAGCCCCACTCGATCCAGCCCGACTGCGTGGACACGCAGTTGATCAGGCACAGGGCGCCCACCTTGTCCGGATGGGCGTGAGCGAAACGGGCCAGAATATTCGCCCCGGCACCAACGCCGAAACCAATCACCGACTTCAGGCCAAAGTGGGATAGCACGAAAAGCAGCTGGGCGGCCAGATCATCCATGGTCGGATACACGTAACTGCAAGTGATAAGAATAGTTGTTAGAAATATATAGTATATAATACTCGTGTAACTATTTCTTTCAATTTGGAAGTTCTTTTCTATTGATTCAACGCTATTTTGATAACTGACAAGAAATGCATTACGCGATAGGCAATTAATTCTTACTCCTCTGGCAAAGTGGGTGCACCCTCCTCCTGGCCAGGAGCAGTCACATGGTAAACACAGAAGTTCTCCAGCAGACCTCGCATCACTGGAAAATTGAAAAAGCCAGCAAAGCTGGTGGCGTCTACAATGGGTCAAAAATACCGATTAGTACGATCCGAATTGAACAGGTATTTTCGACCACTCACAGTTGAGGCCCAAATCGTGGTAGGTGATGATGGCCGGCTTGGCCGTATCGCCCTGTATGGCCACGTGGACATCGCCCTTGTCTGTGGGCACGCGTCGCTGTTCGCAGGCCTCCAGGATGGAGCCGCGGGCATTGGGGAATTGCAGCTGCACGGAGCGCAGTTCGATGTCATCCATGGGATCAACGGGCATGGTGCTATTGGGATGGATAAAAAAAAAGGTAAGTTAGTAACATGTGGCTCCTTAATCCCCGATACATATGTTTTTTGGTGGGATTTTTGGGCGGCGGCAGCAGCAGCTGGGTAGCTGTTCATAGACTGGCATCCTGTGAGTTTTAGTGTCTTTGTGTCGCAGGATATGCATCCTTGATTCGGATCTCATCTAGATACTAACAGGCTACTGATCTTGGGGGTATACATATATGGCAGGCGTGAGTTGATCTCGCTGCTCTCCTCTACTCTAGGCATGGTTCATATGTATGCAAAACTCAAATAAATCAAGACGTAAGGTATCGGTTAATAAACATTCGGAGAGATAGAACAATTTGGGATGCTTTTACAGGGTTTAGTTGTCAAACTCAAGTCTAGGCAAGTAACTTACGAACTAATGGTTGTCTCTTAACAATACTTTTACTCGTAAATCAAAAACTATGTGAAGGGTTAATATGAACAAAAGTAACGAGAAATTAATTCAAACGCAAAAACTCTAAACTTGTGTGTTGTGATAGTGTTTTTTTTTTTTTTTTGGGTGTTTCAGTGTCTTGCATATATCTTACATACATTCGGATGGTTCGGAAATTTGGGGCCTAATTACACAATACCCTGGGAGCATTTTCTATAGAATTTGTTTCGTTTCGTTATCGTTTCTTTTTTGTATTTTGCTTACCCCAGCAGGTGTGCCTCCTCGGCAGTGTGTGTTGGAGCTGACGGCATCTTGGTGGTCAGTGTCTTACCGGATTTGTCGCGGTCTCTGAAAGAGATTCTATGAGCATGCAAGCAAAGAATAACCAAAGGAACGCAAAAATCGAGGCAAGTTTCTGGCAGACTCTGTTCCAAATCGGCTAAAAACTTTCACCGTATATGTATTCATATTTTCTTGTGGACTTGAAATTGGAGATCTTAGGAGTAAATATATATATATTCACAGGACGTAGGATGTGAAGTAGGAGTAAAGCAGACATAGAGCAGTAGAAAGAAAGAGCGGAGGAGCAAACTTGTTTGTTTGCCCGGATGAATGAAGCGGGGGAATTCTCGTCAAGGTCTCGCGTTCCTTACGTAAAACGTGAAACGTAAGCGAATGAGTCACGCAATGTCATTCGGGGTAAATGTCGATGGATGTTGGCGATGTATGAAAATGGCTAGCGACAAACAAGTGGCGCCAGGAAAATGCGACCAGCTGGCATACAACTAATTTGACTTTTCTCTCCTTTTCGTCCCCTGTAAAACGTGAAAAGCTCGGAAACTTTTGTTTACCTACACCCTCTGCTGCTTGGGATAACAAAAACTTTTACTGCAGGGACCGAACTCAATTAGTTAATGCTGGAGGTGTGGGGATAAACTCAGGTGAGGGATGAGAGTTCATTATCCTCATACATAATATACATACTATAGTATGTATATATACGGTTGGGGTCATGGCCGTCTTCATTATCACCTTTAATTGGTTACGTGATTGAGGCAGAGGGAAATTGCATAAGCAGAGCTTAGTTTTTATGGATGTGCTTAGGGAGAAAACTATTATTATCATAAATTCATAAGATGTTACTTATGAATGCGAATGACTAGCTCTTGAAATATGCAACTTCCGGAGCTTCTGTGTTTTCTTGTTTAAAGTATTATTATTATTATTACTAACTATGGGCGTAAGCCTTTCATTTCCCTATACATCCATTATTAATCTGAACAATCAATTTCTGGGACAACACGCAAATAATAAATAATTGAAATGCTTAAGTACAGGCGGATTACTTGTGTTAATCAGCTGTTTGCATACGCTTGCTGTACTTTCTTTTCAATTTACTTGGAATCTCCAGCTTAAACCGGTACGGCCACCAACCGGTTAGAACTGCTCGGTATCGGTTAACTCCAGGCCAGGGACCAAGAGCAATGCACTTGGCTGAAGGAATGCACAACAGACGGTGCGATCTGGGGTGTGGAAATAACACATTAAGTGGACCAAATCACTTACGCGCGATGCCAGTGGCTGCGGAAATACTAATTAAGGCCACTTGAGATCGCCAGCTCAGTCGTGAATAATAATCGTACAATCGTGGATACTCTCTACTGCGTATGAGTATGAATAATTTGAAGAGTGACCGCAAATTAAAGCGAATGTGGGTCGCAACCGGCGGCCAACTAAACCCAAACTAAACGACTCAAGAGTTCACTTTAGTTTCTGAGCTCTGTTTGCTGTGCTCTCGGGATTGTTGTATTGACAAAACTGCTGCAACTGCAAACTGCAGTTTGACCTTGAGCCACGGCTAACCAGAAACGAAGTTACATTTCCGACGCTATTCTTTTGGGCCTAGACCCTTTCAAAATGCTCTACTTTCAGGGATTTCATTGCAAAGTGTCTGGATTCATCTGATAAAGTTATAATTAAAAAATTCCTTTAGAGCGGCAAGCTTGATGCTGATGATGATGATGTAATGCGGAATGTGAGCCTTTGAGTTTACATCAAATATATACAATTAGTTCTTCCTTCTGCTGGGCAAATAATTTCAATAAAATAATGCAAGGTGCCTTGGAAAATGAAGAGAAATATAACAACAACATTGGCAACAACCACAAACAATCAAAAGCAAGAAAAGCAAAAATCAAACATTTTGGGCTGACATGCAATCGCAATTAAGCTTCTGGGGTTATGGGAAGTCAGGTGGCAAAGGCAAAATCGAGCTTTGATGTTCGGTGTTTAACCGAGCTACACAGAGAAAAGAACTCGCAGATACAATCTGATTTCTGGGAAATTGTTGATCAAGTAATTTGAAAGAATCTTGAGCAATTAATTACAATTAAATTGCAAAGGAAGTGGCTTTTTGCTGTGCGATTTAGTTTTAAGATAAACATTGCAGTAGATATATTTTTACATAGAACTTATATTGAAGGAAAACCTATTTGATGACTCCGTTCTTTTTGTTCTCTGTGTAGCTGCGAGTGGGTCACTCAGTTGGTTAATGATTCAGTGGTGTGGTGCGTTCAGTGGGGGATTTTGTGTCCGTGCCTAAGAGGGGGCAATGGATGTGGAGCCACATTGTGGTGGGTGATTAAGAGTGATTGGCGGAGAGAGCTCACCGTCGCGTCGCCCGTAGAGCGGAGCAGGCGAAGAGTGGGTGGCTGACCCCCCGGTTGGATGGACTTACCTGGAGCCGCCGACGATGACCGGCAGGCGGTCCGAGCGGAGCAGCTCCTCGCTGTCGGTGGGCGAGGACTTGATGGCCTGGCCAATGGCCCGCTTCACGCTCGCGAAGACGGAGGGCGGGGCCGTGGGCTCTGTGGTCGACTGATAGATGGCGCCGCCATTGCCATTGACGGCCGGCAGCGATACATAGCCGCCCTCTGACTGTGGCATGCTTTTTTGGGTCTTTCGCTAGATTTCTGATTTATTTGTTAACCGGCTAGTTATCTTTCGGCTTTGCTCGAATTTCTCGCTTAAGTACTTAGCCTGGCGTGCTTTGTTTTTTATTTATTCTTTTCTGATAGTTAGAACTGAGTGTTCCACTGTGCATGCAAGTGTCGGTGTGTGGGTGCGTTTCTGTTTTCGAGTTTTTTATAAACAAGGCTTTTGATTCATCAGCGCCGAGGTGTGTAATTTTATAGCCGGCAGACAGACAGACAAATACAATGGGCATTTCGTTGACATTCAAATATTCATATATTTATTTTTGTTTTTTTTTTTTGGCAGCAGCAGCGCAGCAGCGGCATCACAACGTCACAAAACATAAATCACATAAAAAACAAAGAAAATAAAATTATAATAACAAAAGCAAATAGAATGATGATGAGATTGAGTCAAACGAAAGCCGGATTGCGGGGGGTCCACAGTATCAAATGATTGACATTGGTTAAGAAGCAGCAGGCCACTACAGTGGGGCATCGCTTTGACGAAGCCAGCACCAAAATTTAGTTAGTTACGCTCAAAGCGATCAACTTTTAAACTTTATGGTTAAGAAACAGCGGTAAAAAGCCAGGGCCAAATAAAAATGTATTCAAAATCCAAAGCCTTTAGTTGTTAATCGATTTCTTTGAGAGAGTGAGATACGTGTTGATAAGTTAAAGGAGTAGTCAAGTGTAAGTAATTCCACATCCATATTCATAGAAATAAATCAAAGCAAGAACATTTTCTATTCCACATCGAATCGATAAGAATGCTCTAGGTGACTTGACATGACATGAAATAGGTATTATTGGACTTATGTTAATCAGCATCTGGTGCACCTTAAAGATCTGCCGAATCTCAAGACCTTCAACCCCCATCTGCCATCACTATCCAAGCTCCACTGCATGGGGGAGCACTGAGCTGGGGCGTCAATGCTCGTACTTGAAACAAAATATGCAGGCCAAGCCGGGAGAGGAAGGCGATGTGGGTATGTGGGTTTTGGATCTGGGTTTGGGATTGGGGCACACAGAGACTGCAGCAGCAGCAACCCCCCGGACCATTCCCATCTCCTGCGTCGCCAATGTAGCACATATGCATTACATTAACCCAGTTTGGGCCAAGGGTTGAGGCCTGCTCTCCACGTGCCCTGGCTTGAAGCCAAAGTGGAACGGAGGCATGAAAATTTCACACATCCCCGGGAGGCCACACACATGTTTTCCTCCTGCCGTTCTCGGTTCGTCGTGTAGTTTTCTTTTTTTTTGGCACTGATTAAGTGCGTCATGCGGCTCGAATTTATCAACTAATAATCACCGGACAGCAACGAAGCAAATGCAAACGCTTCGCCCACTCCAAATGCTATGACGCAGCCCAGATACAGATAATTATATACATGTTATGTACTGGTCACTGGGCAAGTGTATAAGTTCAAACGATAAACAAAACAAAACTCGTTATGGCTACTATTTTTTTTGCGTCTTAGGTTTTAGAACCCAGTCAAGCCAAGCAATTTGAATTCATTTCCGAGCTGGGACCTCAGTGCGTATGATGAATGTGGCTCCAGGGTAAACATACAGCAAAATGTATACAACGCGGAGGATTTCGGATGCGGAGCCAGAGTTGTTCTAGGAGTTTTATTATTCAAAAGCCAACGACTCAAGTATTTTATTGCTCATTTAGCTGCAATGGTAACTGCATAATTTAGCCATTCGAATTGAAACTTTAGTCATAAAATCACGACGTAAAGTGAAGGGAATGGCAAAAGTCGTGACTTCCAAGTGGAACAAGGCATCGCTTTTGGTTTCCAGCTATCTTATCTTGGTAACTGCGATTCAAACTGGATTCCTGACTCTCCAATATCTTTCGAAACATCTCAGCTCTCAAGTCTTATCTTTGGTTATACAGATAAGTAAGTTAAATAGTTGCTACAGTGAATTCAAACAAGGCCGTTCTTTTATCAACTGTTATAGAAAGGAACATGCTTGATTTCAGCTGATCAAATAAAATTACCAACTTTTTATGGCATAATTAGCTGTTTTATCAACCATATAACCGATGAATAATCACACAAAGCCACCATGATTTGTTGCCCTAGTCTGAAAACCTAAACACAAATGACAGCGCATTTAAAGTTGCCAAGTACATTGGCACTCGCAAATTCCGTGGGCCATCCTCCGCCACTGAAAAAGCTGTTAGTCTAGCTCAACTTTGACCTTTTGCTGCTCGATTTATGGGCGCTGATAAAGTTGCGCTTGCACTTTTCACCTCGACCACACGAAATGGTATATGATATAATGGGCCATATTCCTATATATATACATATATAATGTAGTAATGTATAATGTACTATAGGCTATTGGTGGCAAGCGATTTATCAGCGGCATCTGGGCCACTTCAATTCCAATAATTGCAGCCCAGCGTGTGCCATTTATGGCGAATTATTCATAATTGCGATTGCACGTGAAGAGTGCAGAGGAGGAGCTTGAGGTGCGAGCAGCGTGGAGCCATTGAAATTAGCAATCGGCTAGAGTGGGACGGCGACAGGCGAACGACGTGCCCTGGCTTTTCCGTTTTTCCGGCCGGAGCGAAAGGAGCGCACGGAATATCGACAATTTGGCAGGTCGCCCACGGCAACCGTTGGCAGGTCAACGGGCAACAACAAACCGAAGCTCAAGACAGCAATCTGAACTCAATCTACTGCTGAGCTGTGTACTTGATTGGGATTCAATGCTACTTCGGATTTACCGACTCAAAAGCCTAACTATTTACGAGTTTTTCTGAGAACAAAAGTGATTTACATTATCCTTGAGCCTTTGATTCACTTTAAAATATATCTTTATCTGCTTAGACGTGAGAAAAGATCATTTTTAAGGAAGTCTGCTGTAATTAGATACATTAACAGATTTATATTGTTATATCATTCATTCTTATATTATCATTTAATACGTTTGATGGCTGAATCAGGAGTGATCGTTAAAACTCTTGTATTTTGTCAGATCTTTCAGTGTTCGATTTCCTTGGAAGGTGGCTAACAACAAGTTCCCTGCTGGCCCTAAAAATACTTGCTCAACTATTGTATTGACTGCAATTTGTCCGAGTCCTTCAAGGATATCGCCTGCGGGGCGGAGGGGGACAAATTTGCAAAACAGAAATTATTCAAATGTTCTTTGGGGGGCGGAGAGACAAGATACCCCAACGGGAGGGGGCGTGGCAGGGGCAGGGGCAGGGGCAGGGGCAGGGGCAGGGGTTATGGGGCACCGACAACGGCAGCAAATCACATAAAGGAAATGTCACGCTATGTCAGGCCGCAGGCCAGCAGGAAAAAAAATCGTACAGCCGAAACGAACAAAATCACACGCTCAACGTCAGAGTGTTGTTGCAGGATATGGGAGAATATCAGTTGGGTGGTGGGGGGCGTGGCACGGTAGTGGGCGGTGGGGCAGAGGGGAACGGCGCAGGTTGCCCTACTGTTACGTGTTTGCAATCGATTTGAAAGTTACATAAAAACAGAGCCGCAGACCAAGGGCAGAAAAGGGAGAAGGTGCCAGGGAAGTTGGTAAACACCTGAGTGGCCAACAAAAGCTAAAACAACAACAACAACAGGAGCAGCAACAAGGCGCCAAAAGCAATTTGTGCGGCGAACTTTTCATTGTGTTTGCCTTCTGAGTAAACTGACCTACGCATTAAACATGCAGGAAAGTTAAACATCAGATATAGATACATATATGTATGTACTAGACCCAGATACTCTGGTGGACGAGACGAAATCCTGTCCATGGCGATGGCGCCGACAGGTTACAGTAAAGCCGTTAAAGTGGAGTCCCCACCCATTCATTTCCACACCCAAAAGCCGCTAGAAGCAATAAAATTTCACAAAACAGCGAATAACAAATGTCTGCAGGAACAGTAAACACTGCCAATAGGTAAACCAATTAGGGCAACTGTCAGAGATAACAGTCAAGTCGCTTTTAATGAACAGCCCCATTATTCCATTTCGCTTTTCCTTTGTTTAGTTCGGAAAATTGGTCGACTATTGTCTAGAAAATCAACTCGAAGTTGCATTATTTTTTAAATTGCTCAAATCGTTAAGTTTCTTATTTAACTTAATTGCGATTCAGAATATAATCTTTCTAATAAGAAAAACATTCAGCAAAGTGGAGTTAGAATTTGAACATAAAATAAGAATTGATATCAAAGAAACGTACTAATTTAGAATCCCACGACAACTTGCAACCGCACTTCTTTTTACTGACATAACTGGGTTTTCTGCACACAGGCTTCACTGTGGCAGCTGCTGAAATGATTGCGGCGAAGTTTTCTGGAGGTCGTTTAGAGTGGAAAAGCGCCAGCTCCGAGAGAGAGGGAGAGCGATAAAGAGGAAGAGAGACGGAGTGGAGCGAAGGGGAGGGCGGCAGGGGTCCATTACGTCAGAGCCAGAAGCCATTTGGGTTTTGTCAAAAATTAGCAGTTAGGAAAAGCGAGGAAAACCCAAACGAAACCAAAAGCCAAAAACGAATAAAAAGGAACATCATAAATGGATGAATTAGTACAGATATGACGAGCAACAAGAACAACGACAACAACGTGCATACAACAACTAACTGTTAACTAAGTAAAAAGAAGAGTGCGCAAAATATACAATAGTGCTAATTGAAAAACAGATACTGGGATGCAAATGAAAAGTTTTAGATGAGGCAGTGTGTTTTCTTTTCTTTTTAATGGGGGCGAGCGCAGAGAGAGAGAGACAGGATAAGACAGAGAGAGAGAGAGAGGGGAAGAGTAATAGATAACTGCAACAAAACAAATGCATGCGGTGCGAGAGGGAGGGGGGAGGATTAGAACTGGTTAATGTTATCTTCCAGACCCGCCCCTCTCTTTCACACCTTTCCAATTGGCATTTGTTTTGTTGTCTGTTTGGCACTTGTATGTGTGTTAATTGTGCCCGCTGTGTGTGCGAGTGTAGGTGTGAGTGCGAGTGTGTGCGTGGTTGGATTTAAAAAACTCACCTGACGCTTTCCGTTGCTTTTTCTTCTATTCTTCTGTAGGCCTCAAAATTGAGATAAAAACTACTACCGCTTTTCCCAACGCCTTCTTTTTGGCTAACAAAAAGAGACCGTTGTTTTAACTGCACCGTCTATGAAAAAATCAATATTCGGTCTCGACCAACTTTTTTCTTCACCTTTTCTTTTACAACTTGTGTAATTTCTGTGCTCGTTCTGTTTCGTTCACTTATTCTCTCGCTCTCGCGCGCACGCACACACACACACACGCCCGCTGTTCGCGATTGCCAGTAATTTTCGGGGATCAATTTCTTGTAATTTCTCCAGCTGCTTTCAAGTCTTTAATTCTCGGTCTCGATGCAGCGCAAAGCAAATTTGATAGTGATGGGCAGAAACATCGATGCATCGGGAATCGATGTTTCAAAGATGCTATCGAGGCTAGCCGATATTTTAGAAATAGTATCGCCGCCCAGCGATACATCGTTGTTTTTCAAAACATCGCGTGTTTAAAAAAAATTTATACAAATATTTGTAAATATGACTTATTATTTGTGCTCTTATTACATTTGTGAATATTTTATTTTTAATGCTTATAACAGCAAGCATGCCTATGCTTCCTTTCCAAACTCCGCTGGCTAGACATAAGTGCCCATCACTAAACAGCTGTTTCATGTGGCCAGAGGAAACATGCGTTTAGCTTTTGTTAGAGTCAAATTCAATTTGTTAACTAAGTTCTTTCGCGCGGAACTGGATAGCTGATTGAAGAGGTTGATTGGCCAGGCCCACATGCATCAGAACACATCGGCCAGCTAGCAAATCCCGATTACTTACTTATACTCCAATTTCAGACATGCCGCGACGCTACCAGACAGCTCTCAATTCGGCCAAATTCAGTGCCCAGGTCAAGACCAAAACTAGTGACAACGAATCCGATTCCGAAGACGATCTTCTGCCGGATCAAGATGCTGAGGATAACAATGAGCCAGATAATCTGCGCAGCATTTTGGAAAATGCGCCCCATTTCTCTAATCCCGGCTTGAACACTGGAATGTTGGGCCAACTCTTGCACGATTATCAGGAGAATCCGAAGCAGGACTTGCCAAACTGCTCGGTTACGGTGCCGCTACCCCTCTTCCTGGCCAAGGATGGGCAGACTCCCCGGGTGGAGGCATGCGTCCAAAGGCCATGCGCCTACGACGATTGGACCCGGCATTTGCAATTAAACAAGGCTATATTTGATAGGCGATATAAAAATATGAGGCAGCGTGAACAGAAGCAGGAGCAACGTGTTTACGATGCCAGTCTGTTTGAGATGGCTGAGCACATAGCCCAGCAGGAGAATTCCTTCTTCAGGGACAGCTACGATTACTACTACACAGGCGGAAACCTAAACACGATTCCGTTTAATGGAAACGATCAGCTGGCCATGCATGTCAGCGGTAATAAGCTCAGAGATCTGCACTTTTCCCGAGATTATGGTGAGGCGGAGTTCTGGCGACCATTGCATTCGGCTACGCTAGAGGAATCCTCCAGCGAAGTCTTCGAACTTCTTCCGCTGGACAATTTAAATAGCAGTCAAATGTTCCTGGCACGTTTGCTGAAGGAGGTTTCCCTATACGAACTTAAACGCAAAGAGGAACAGGATTCGGATTCAGAATACGAACTCATTCGCCATTGCATGTTTAGCAGTCAAGTAGCTCCTTTTACAAGCGCTGCACAATCATTGGCCAATGCCAATACATTGGCCTTAGCTAGCCAGGATCGGTCCTTGCGCTTCGTGGATATTTCGACACAACAGGATATAGCCAAGCTTGATGTTTGCTTGCTAAAAGGACTGAAGAAATCCTCGAGTACCTGGGCACAATTAATGCAAGCAGATGGAAGCACCTTTCACTGCCTAACACAGCCTGTCTTGTTTACCGTAGACGTGCGATGCAATCTGCCTCTGAATCCCTGCTTTGCCAGCGGCGTTCACTCAAAAGCTTGCGAGAGGTTCTCTTGTTTGGCCAAGGGTGTGAATCCTAATCTTCTGTATGTGGCTAGTAATCACAACTTCCACTGTTTGGATATCAGATGCTTGGGTAAAAAACTGACCGATCGAGCTGTGGTCACCTGGACGCATCAGATGACCTATCCACCCTGTTTTATTGACACATGCACTCACCAGAACAGTGAATACATTGCGTTAGCTGGACTTTTACCCAGAGATCTGCGAATTTGTGAGATGCAAGGAGCTCAGGCAAAATGTGTCGATGAAATGTTCTCGCCGGCAATACCATTTGCGCCGCTAACCCTGGAAGAAGCTTTAATAGATGCTCGCTTGGGAGGATTTGTGGATGTCTATGCTGATATAGCAGAGCGGGCAACAACCTGCATTACGGGAATGCGCTTCTTTCCCTTAAAGGAGGCCAGTGATCGAGCTTTTACCCAGCTGCTAACCTCCAACAGCTTGGGAGATGTTTACTGCCAAAGACTAACGGTTAGAGAAGAGGAGGAGCACGTCGAGCAGATCAGAACCGGAATTCACACCGCGGAAGCCATACGCTACCTTGCCAATTCCGTTAATGAGCGCGTCCAACGCGAGAACATCCGCTGCACGCAAGTCCAGTCGATACCAGAGATAAGAGACATCTTTCGAGATGGTGCCAAAAGATCAAAACCTGACGAAAAACCTCTAATCGTGGAGGAGATCGAAATTGACTATGGAATAGAAGACACGGATGTTTCCGAAGATGAAAGCTCAGGCTCTGAAAAGGTAAAGGAGGAACCTTCGGAGTCCAAGAAAGATGGTAAGAAAACGCCTAAGAAAAAATCCAAGGTGAAACCAAAACGGCAACCCAAAAGGAATGCTCCCAGTAACAAAAATGTTAAAAAGCAGAAGAGCATCAGTCGCGGTCCCTGGCAGAAATCCGCTTACAAGCTGACCCACTACACGGACATGATGTCAACCCGTTTGCTGGACGTGTGGGATATGGAGGAGTACGACACCACACGAGACGTAACCAGAGAAATGTTCGATGAGCGAATCAGGGAGAAGGAGCAGGAACCGGAACATCGCATGGCCAATTGGTTGGACCAATTGCCCAGTCAGACAGTTGAACCCACTGGGGACGAGGTGACCGAGGGAAATCCCGACATGGTTCCCGGCACAAGTCTTCCAAAGCTATATGGCGCCACCACAGCGAACTACTCAGTGATTCCAGCCCTTAACTCCGATAAGGACATTGAAGAGGGCCTTTTGAGTCCCAAAAAGGAATCGCCTGTTGAATTTACCCACGAGTTTTCGATCTTGCTGCCCGGACAGAATACTATCATCGAGGACTATCCCAGTGCCCCGCCCGCTAAGAGGCCCAAGGTGAAACACGTCATGGGTTTCTAGCTTAATTTAGAGTTATTAAGCTTAAATTAAGTTTAGCAATTATAAATAGCAGACTATCAAATGTATTAAATATAAGTACATTTAGAATTTAAGAAATTTATTAAATTTTTAATTGATTGTAATAATTGTAATTACACAACAAACACTTCACATTAGCCCATCCAGAGAACTTTATTGCTTGTTATACTTGCCATTTTCGATTGATGTCACTGTTTGGGGATGTATCTCCACCAAGATCGGGTTCGTAGGCTGGATTCACGATTCCCACGATGGGCTCGACCACAAAACGATCGTTCCTGCGCTTGAGGGCGTATCCCACAGATCGTTTTGCCATTTTGGGCTTATCTTGATCGCCGTGCAGCATTATATTTCGCCCCTTTTTTCCAACACACCACACGACCGTTTAGAGAGTGCCGCAGATTTCGACTGATTTTCAATTTTCAATTAATTTGGGCAGTTTGCGTTTAATTGATTCGATCTATCTATCGCTCGTCGGCGTTCAGTGGGGCGTAAACGAGCCAAGGGTGACAATTCCATAGGAGTGGCCACAGATAGAATATATGCTTAGTTTAGTTTAAGCTAAGCTCGGGTGAGCTGAGCATCCAAAGCTTTTAGTTGGGGAAGATTATCTTGAACTAAATGCATAAACTATAGAATGCTTTTGACAGGAACATTGGCAATTCGCAGATACAATGCTAAGCTCAGATTTATTATCCAACAAATATCCCCGGAGCCAAATATTTATTGGAAATTAAAAAATTGTTAAATTGATTTTGTCAACATATGTAATAATAATAATAATAATATTGTTCGTCCTTATTGTTAATCTTAATGTAAACTTAAAACAAAACTGGCAAGGACTCGCTACTTTTTCCCAGTGTACGAAATTATCCATCACGGCTTAGAAATAAACTGCAATAAATTAAATTAGAGTATGAAAACAAAGAAATTGTCACATAATTTTGCCAGATTTAATTCGCCAATCATTAAATTAACTCTTTATCAGGCTCCACCCACAAATAAAATAAAAGAGGCGCCTGCGCACTAGAAAAAGTAGGCGAGGCGTAATGTTGCGGCAACTTCCTGGCTAGCAACATGTAGATATAGCATATTCCTTGGTCGCAAACTCCTTTTAGTTAAACTTGAGCAATTGCTTGAGCAGGTTGTGTGTCCTTCGTGTTCCATATATTTTCCGTTTTAGTTAGATTTTTCATAACGATTATTAGCTGAATAATAAATGAATAACTTTTTGGAATACATTTCGGTATTACATTGTTCCTGTAAGTCCTGATTAATCATAAATTTAAAGTTTAATTTTAAAAATTAATCTTACATATTAAATAATTCATTTGATTGTGTCTAAATGAACTTCTGTCTTAACCTAAGTCCGCCAGATCCGCTCCTGAACAAGTTTCTACTTGATTACGTGGACAAGTGCTCTCTCTCATTCTACCCCCGTATTGTGGATCGCGTTCCCACAGTATGTGAATCTCTTGACTGCACAAAAACACGATCTTTCACTCTCTCTCGTACTCTTACACGTGTGGATGGTAGTGGATCCCGATCCCCCGCCCCCTCCCGCTCTTAATTTCCGGGTCTCTCTGAAGATTTCCATTTTTTTTATATACGGGTGCACTCAAAAAAAAAAGACTACTAATGAGCATAGGATGAAAAAAACATTGAAATACAAGCTAAACTATAATTTTATATAAAACTTCAAGGAATCCAAAAAAAAAATAAATAAGATTTTAAACTAACCTACACAATAATCTGTTTTAACTTGCAAAGTGCCACAAAAATGTTTCTGAGTGTAGGAGTGGCGGGTAGTAAAACAACGTCGGCGGCTTCGGTTCCAGCATTTCTCGCCCGCACTTCGATCGAATCGGACGTGTTTGCACTTCTCCTCCGCCGTTTGCTCGCGTGTTTTCTGTTGTTCGCCCGCCGCATCCGCCCCCGCCCCCTTCGCCGGAATCGAGTGATATCCGCCTGTGGAAGACCAAAGGTATATTACAGATATCAGATCGTAAATCGTGTGCTTGGCTTAGCGTAAACATCTTGGAAATGTGCTCATTAAGAAATGAAAATCGAGAAATCGAAAGAAAGCGTGTACTTTGCCATGTCTGTCGTGTCTCTTCCATTCATATTCAGTCCACGCCATCACACATGTATACACAAATATATACACACACATACGCCACAAGAAAACTGAACGTTGGAGGAGGAGAAAGAGAGCTTATCGCTCCAAGTCCATGAAAATAAAAATAAAATTATCGCCGGTCACTTGCCAGCATTTGCTTTAGTTGCTAAGATCGGCTCGGGTCAGCAATTAGCATTTCTGATTCGAAAAAAGAGGAAAACTCCTGACGTGTCGCTTAGGACAAGATTTTCCGAAACATTTAGCGCCGGTCTGTAAATTGGATCGCTTACGGTAAACTTCGTACCGGCCAGTTCACTGAACCTTTCATAAAAGACACACAAAAAAGCTGAAACAAAAAGATACGTGTGTAAACGAAGAAGCTGGATCGCCCAACAGGTTTTAAGGCCAAAAAGTGGACGCTCAGTACAGTGAAGCGGCTTCTGAAAAAAAAAGTTTTGAAATTTATTTGAAAATGTGATTTTAGGATTATTAGCTCGTCTTATCTATTTATAGTATTTGAAGTATTTCTAGTACTTAAATCCGTGGATTTTCTGGTCTTAACTATAACAATTGTATGCCTCATTGTGCATGATATGCATATGAGCTCATTAGAGTAATTAATCATTTTCAAGCTTAAGCAAAAAAGTGTGGCTTGTGTGTGTTCATGTCTCTGAGATTTCACTGTATAAAGAAGAGGAAGCAGAAGCGAAAGAGAGCAGTTGAAGGGGAAGATCAAGAGATGTTAATGCCGATTTCACGTAATTGAGGCTTGACCATTGCCTTTCCATTAGTGAAAGTTTTCCGACTATATAAAAAGACCCACCATATTTTATTTTTTGTTTGCCTTATTAGTTTTTATTTACGGCTATTTGAATTTTTTTCGCTTCTTTTTTTATATTTGGGTGACCTAGGCGCTTTCAAAACTTTCATTTAACCAGAAACACCCACCAACATCCCATTGGAAATGAACACGATGGTCATTACGCATACGCCACCGCGTACGCGCAATAATTTCGCTTGGCTTTGGGTTTTGGCTTGCATAATCCCCTCCAGCTGGTCGAGATGGTCAAAGCTGGTTGGTCGAATTCGGCTCCCCACTCGAAAATGAATTGCACATTTGCATAATGACTAATTTTTGCTGTTCACGCATCCCATTCGCAATCGCAGCGAATACCCCTTGCCATCCATACGATTTCAATTCCAACTTTACACTGTTGAGCAAACAACTGTTACACCTTTCCGGGTAATTGGCTTAAATTCATCATTTAACGCTTGTGCAACGCTAATACGCGATTAAAGCGAAGATGATGGAGAGCAGATGAATCTGGGTGTATAAAAGTGATGAACATCAATCCGAGCAAGACATTGGTGCTTTGGTTTAGTTTCGAGTTAGTGGATCTTATAGTTTGTAGTTCCAACTCAATTCATTTCAAGGATAAATACATCTTAAGCACTGTATAAGGTTTATTATACTCCTTGTAGTCGAGTGCATAAACACGTTCCCCTTTTTTGAAAGTCTCTTGCGTTTTGTGGTAATCAAGTTTGCCCATTTATCTTGCAGCCATGTCGAAATCCATTCTCGTTTTCTCGTGCCTTCTGCTGGTGGCCATCAGCAACAGCCTGGTCCGGGCTGAGGATCTGAAAGTGGAGGTGATCAGCACGCCGGAGGTGTGCGACCAAAAGTCCAAGAACGGCGATTCCCTCACCATGCACTACACTGGAACCCTGCAGGCCGATGGCAAGAAGTTCGACTCGAGGTGAGTGATCTTAAAGTGAACAAAACTGAAATAGACACATATTGTTATCAATGAACTGAAGTTATTATTTCACATTGCCCCAAAAACTTTGGCAGAATGTCAGAGTTCAGGATGAAATATTTTTAAAGCCAATGCTGTCCGTAATCTCCGCACACACGCATCCATTGGAGATGCAGATTAACATACTCGCAGATACATGTGTTTTTCGTATGGGATTAAAGCTGCTGGTGCTGCATAGTCAGTCTGTCGTCGCGGCGGCTCATTGCCGTAAATTAGACGCCAACTGATAAGCGATCTCATTGTTGCATTGTCGCTGGCGCTGTTGTTGTTGTTGTTGTTTTTTGCTTGTGCTGCTGGTGCATTTTCCATGCCTGAATGCCCCCTTCTTCCTGCAACCCAAACTCATTTTCCCTTTTTTGTTTCATTTTCTGTGGGTTATGGGCGTTTATTGTGACGTGGCCCTCAATTTTTGGCTTCATTAAGCAAAGAAATTGTTTTCCGGTACAAATAAGGTTCTTAAAAACTATTTAAAAATAGTTAACCATAGTTAGTTCTTAAGCAGTAGTTTCAATTAAAGAAAATGATAAGGCGTTTATATATGCGAAACCCACTGTAGCTACTTATTTTCTTATCTCAAAAATTCTTTCTCATATTTTCAACCTCTGACTTTCTTGTAATAAATCCTGTAAATTAAAGCCACAGCGAAACTTGAGTTGCCAGTATCCATACAAAATACCAATTAAATTCAAAGGATAACCAAATTATTTCACATGTGCGGCTAATTAACACCCCAAAGTGGGTTGTTTACCACCAGCCAAATAAAAAAAAACTTTCAGCAACCGTTTGGCAAGCGGTAAAACTCATTATCAGTGTTTTATAAATATCAGCTGTCGATAAGCGACCTAAACTAGATTAACTAAGCTGATATATTGTCCGTTGATTGCATATAAATAAAATATACGTTGAGTGTGAGGACATTACTCCATCACTCTCTTTTAGTTATCAAATTTTGATTTAATTTTACGACCAGAAAATTGTGTTTCTCGCAGGGGAAACGATTTTATAAACGTCTGACTGAGCCCAAGTCTTTCAAATTGACCCCGCTTAACCCGTTTTGTCATATGCTAAAATGGAAAACATTTCATCTTGCCATCCATCTCATTGGGCATGTTGTGTCCTTTCACTGGTCCAACCAGTTACCTTGAGTTTTGGTAGACAAATTTTGGTTGCAAATTATGCGGAAGTTGCACTCGTCTCTTTCTGGGCTTAAAAGTTTCGCAATTGCTGTTAAATTTGGCGTGGCAAGGATTCTGTGAGGCAGGGAGTGGGTGAGCTGGCCAACTAACTAACTCAATCAGAGTGCGTCCCCGTCTCTGCCCTGCCACCTGTTGCGCTGCGGCTTAAATGCCCTCGAACTTGGCTAACAAACAGGGCACTTTGTGCCAGTCAAGTGCAGTCAAGGATGTCGACAGGCGTCCTCCTCATTCGCCATCTTCTGTTCGCCTTGTGCGAAAAATCCTTTTCAGCCACTTCTTGCTTTTCAGCCTCAAGCTGCGAACACAGCTCCTTCTGCCATTTTCGGCTTTTGGGCCAAACAGTCTACTCCTTGCAGCGGAAATTAGCTGGCTGAAAGCCAGCTTCACTTGGCTATAATTAAGCTTTTGCCGGCAGAGCACCTGAAAAAATGGGCTTAAAACGAAGATGCGATGCTCCTTGAGAGAGATAAGTACGCAGATTTTTTCTGCTTTTGACGGGTTTGTCGATGGAATTTCTTATTGAAATGCCAATCAAAATGGCAACTGTCCTAAGCACACAAGCATGGGGAAACGGAAAACGAATATGCGAGTATACGTGCTTAATTGTTATTAAAATGGATTACAACTTACTTGGTTGGCCGGCCATAAAAGAAACTCTACTTTATTTCGGACAATTACAAATATCTCCCAACTGCCCCACCCTTTCCATTTTATACTCGTAACTAATTCAATAATGAGAACCAGGACCAGAGCTGGAGTCCTGTCACGTGCCTGCCGCCTTTTATCTCCATTGTGTCTTTGGCAAAGGATCCAACTGGCGGAGGAGTCCATCATGTCTACCTACCTGTCATAGCCATACCCGGGTCACGTGCAGCCACAGTTTGTCAATGACTTTGGCCCGCACTCCACATCTTCATTAGACTTTCGCGGCGCCTCCTGTTTTTGTGGCAACAAGTTGAGCTCCACTTTTGACCCGCAGACCTTCTTTTGGCCGCATAAATTATGCAGCCTTTCGTCGCTATATTCTAATCAGCCTGACGCGTAACATGACTACACTACTCCCTTTCACCTGCTATGATATATGTACACTAGTATATGTCCCCCATCTCAAGATTTTCACGTGCTGTGTCACTTTTCCGGGCAAATTAATTTGTTACTTGAGTTGCAGCAGCAAACTTGGCGGTGTTTTCGCTTAAAGTTTCGCTGAGAAAATTTAGGAGCTTTAAGTTAGAGCTCTTCATAAGCAAATTTGTTGGTTTCTTATAAAGTATAAGGGCATTTGAAAGTACCCATATATGGTGTTTGGGGTCAATTCACACCTTTATGCGACACCTTTGATGAACATGTTAATGGGCCAAATATCGTATGGGTGAAAGTTGAGGCAGCCCAATGATAAAAACCACAAAAGGCAATGTCCGATGCTACAATGGAAATGTTTTAATTGATTTATTAATACCTTTTGCTGTCCATCGAGATTTTCTTTCAGTGCAAGCCGTAGTTTGAATATGAAAAGAGCAGTGCCTCTTTTGTTGGCATCCTCGAAAACATGTTTCACAAAAATTTTTGACAACGCAACGTTGGAGTAGCCAAGGGGCGGGAATAAAGAGGAGCACCAGTCAGTTACCTGAAGCATCGGGCCATAACTTGCGATGTTGTCGCTTTCTGGCTGCCATGATTTGTATGTTCCAAGTGCAAAGTCCCCCATCTTTTTTTTGGCTTTTTCCTACCCATCCACATCCCAATTTTCCCCCTTTGTGTCAACTCCTTTGCAGCAAGTGCAATTTAATGTCCAAAAGCAGAGTGCGTAAAGAAACAAAAAAAAACTAGCAGCAGCAAGCCGAAATGCATCAAAGTGAAAGTTTTAGCTTACACTCTGGACAACCTTGAATGGGGTGCTGCTGGCCATGGAGTGGAAAATGGGAGTGGAGGTGGAAGTGGGAGCTGGAGTGGGAGTGCGAGTGGGAGGAGACCTTAAGCTCTGCTCGAGTGACCATAGAAACCTTGACACCATTGGTGGCAAAACACTTGGAGCAAACTTGTGGCGTTGCAGACTGAGACGCAGACTCCAGTAAATCTAAAGCTCATTACCATGTGGATGCAATCAAGTGCGGCTGTTTCTGCAACTGCAACAGCCGTCTGACTTTTATGGCAACTCTTGCCTCGAATGTATATTTTACTCGGCTCGCGCGTCAGACACATTTGTAGATACAGAGGTGGTCAAAAGTATTTACACAACGAGCTTTTTTTTCAATTAGTTGACAATTGAAAAAAAAGCTCGTTGTGTAAATACTTTTGACCACCTCTGTAGTTTAAATAATTAATGAGCTTCAACGGTTGCAATTCTTATTTTCCACAATTTACAGCAGCTTTTTTCGGGGTTGTGTGTTAAGGGCGATGGAACGTGATGCCGCCAGCTTGGGGCATAAATTTGGGTGTCCTTTGAGGTACTTGTGCCGACACTGAAAGAAAAGGATACGTAGACTTATATAAGCAAAAAGTCAGATCTATAAACTTGCTAAATATATTTTAAGTATTTCATTTTCCTGTTTGGTTAAGCAACCTTTAAAGTTATAGTACTTTAAACACCATAAACCCATTTGTTTTCTCTCAGTGCTGAGCTGCAAACTTGTTCAAACTTTAGACTTTTTGTGTGAATTGTTCGCACGTTGACCATTCCCGCCGAGAGCAAATCCTGGGCCGCTGGTCCTGCCGGAGTCCTTGTTCTCTGGTGCACGTTAATCGCAAGTTGTCGCCCCAATGGGGAGGTATCCAAAAGCGAAGGGCAAAGGAATTGCGGTTGCATATTTGATTTTATAACTTTTCTTGGCCGGACACATAAAACGAGGTCATCAAGAGATCCGCCCAAAAGGATTCAATTTGATTGGATTGAATGTGTCTGAAGTCGGCGGAGTGACGTGGTATGATTTCGGGTGGCCACCATATGCCACCCCAAAATCCCCACCCCCCAAAATGCCGCCACCCGTGGTGCGGAATCACGTAGAATGGCAAACGGATGTTTGGGCGCCCATTCAGCTGCATTTTAAATTATGCGATGCGTTGGGACTTGGCTCGCAATTCGCAGATACAGATACAGATACAGATACCAACTCGGATTCGAATTGGGATTGGGTTAAAAAAAATGGAAAAAAAAAGCACACGGCACAGCCAGTGGAAGAATGAAATCGAAACTTATTAAATATTTAGCGAGTGGATGAATGAGTTTACATTTTTTGCTTGACTTTATGATAATGCGCTGGCCATAAAGCCAAAATGTAAAAGGAAGCAGCCGCCAACTCATGGGGCCCCCCAATACTTCCCACTTTAGACCACAATCTAAGCCCCATTGGAGACGAGCTGGAAAAACCTGCGAATCGCTTGCAAAATATCCATGAAATTCCATTTGATATTTGCCAATTGCACAACAACTGCAATTGCAACTGCAACTTGTTTGCCCACCTGCGAGTGAATTCAGGTCTGATCTCAGCTGACCTTTTGTTTGTCTTGCCCGGTAATTCATAAATATTTGATTGCTTCAGGGGGACAAACAGGACGAAGGACACGGAAGTCCGTCGAGGAGGGGGAAGGGGGGTGGTCAATTGCGCTGACTGAAACAATCAACACGTTTAAACGATTTTATTAATTTATTTACGACCCGACAGCTCTGTTTTTTAAACGTTTGCCCATTTAAAGTTGTGGGCGGCAAATTGTTGAAATTTAATATTTTACAGAAAATATCATTACAACTTATTAAAGTTTATAAGCAGTTTTTAACTCAAATCTATTGAAGCTATGCGATCTTAAAAAGCGAATAACCCATTTTAGATACCCGTTCAATATTGTACAGAAAAATGTAAACATGTAGAGCTTGTAGTAAGCTTCGCAAATCGCATAAATTAGCGAGGATTCAGGAGTAAACACTCCAAGGATATGAAAAGAAAGGAAGGGGAGACTCCATAAAATGTTTCACATATTGTACTAGATATTCATGGAAAATAATGCAATAAAAATTCACAGCCACAGACGGCGACACCGAAATAAAGACAAGCCACCAAGGTGTCTTAGATGCCGCGTAATCCCTGGAAAACCAAACCCAAACCCCCCACAGGACATGCGGAATCTCAAGTGGGGGTACAAATTTGTTACGCTTTTTTATTCCATCTGGAGATTTGCACTTGAGCGAAAGGCGGCGACAAAAACAGCGACGACGACACTTTGGTTACGCTCCAGAGTAACACTTAACCGCTCTGAATGCGAATGTTCGTTTTTCTGGCCTTTTTTCTTTTTTTTTTGCGGCCCGGTTGGGTGGATTATTCAGCGGCAATCCGCATGCCACTTGCCGCACCTCCACTTGCCACTTGCCACTTGCCCCATCATGGCTGTGACTTGAACTGGAATTTGAAACAACAGCCGGCGCATGTAAAAATGTTTTGCAAAATGCCCAGGAGATGCACATAAAATATTTAACAGACATGCCCTACAACTTTTTTTCCCAGCCATGTGGGTGACTCCTCCTGGTTAATCATTTGTTTCCTTTTCTCCCCCAGCCTCGAGTGCAATAATCTGTCTCGGCTCCATTTAAACGGGGAAAACCAACAAGTTCTTAAAAACCCAACAGCCAAACAACTTTCTTAACAAACAGCAATAATAATATAATGATGAACAACAGGAGAGTTTTCGAAGGAAAAAGCAAGGAAACTTTGCCTGCAGTCAGCAGGCCCAAGCGACACATTTCAATTGCCAAGTTCAGATCTCAAGAGGCTTCAGAAAGTTCAAGAACATTTCTTCAAAAAATTTTAAAAAATCTTTTAAAATGTTTCGAACAATGGGTTTTTGTAGGAGAAACGGCTATATAACAGTCTTAACTAATTATTTCAGCTGAATATCGTTAATTAAGCTTTGAAATAAACAATTTTTTAGACATTTTTAGAATTTATATGGTTCGTAATCATCATAAACTACACACCTCGAGTTTTATCGAGTTATATCCATGTGGCTTAGCCTTCATATTTCTTAACACCCTTGAAAAATGCACCATTCAAAACTGAATTAAAGCCCGTAAGCTCATATGTTGGCCTATAAACGCCAGTTTACAGCGTGTTTATGGCTCTATTGGCGATGTGCCCCCGACCTTTTTAGCAACCCTAAGCTACCGTGAATCCATTTCTATATATCATAATCATCGCGAAATGGCCTGCAACTGTGCCACATCATACATCAAGCTCAAGGCGCGACATTCTCATGCATACCTGAGCAGCTCCATAGCCTTCATCTCCCTCCTTTTACGCTTAGCAAATTAAAGTAAATTCGCTTAGCGGAACCATCAAATAAATAATTTTTATAGACTGCCAACGAAAAATATGATGAAAAAAAAGAGAGCAGTCATAAAGAAATGATGAATTGTGGGCTTCCAGCCCACGACACCTGCGAGCACTTGAAACTTTGTGGCCAACAAGCGTCTAACAATTTGTATCTCCACGTTTTTTTATCTCTTTTTTTGCAGCTTCGACCGCGACCAGCCCTTCACATTCCAATTGGGCGCCGGCCAGGTGATTAAGGGTTGGGATCAGGGTCTGCTCAACATGTGCGTGGGTAAGTGCTTGGAGAAGTGCTCGGCAAAATGTGTAAATTAATTTGGAGTTCGCTTTGAAATCCAGGTGAGAAGCGCAAGCTGACCATCCCTCCCCAGCTGGGCTACGGTGACCAGGGTGCGGGCAACGTGATCCCGCCCAAGGCCACACTCCTGTTCGACGTGGAGCTGATCAACATCGGCAACGCCCCGCCCACCACCAACGTCTTCAAGGAGATCGACGATAATGCCGACAAGCAGCTGAGTCGCGAAGAGGTAATCGTCTATGTATGGATCGCACTTTTGTTACCTATATGTCTCTCTACACTGAAATATCCGTTGGATGTGGGATAAGTTACTAACCAACCACCCTACACTTTCTGTAGACTAGAGCAATATATGAAGTATCTGCAATAAATTTATGTTGGATATTATCTCTGCTCCATAGGTCAGCGAGTATCTGAAGAAGCAGATGACCGCCGTGGAGGGTCAGGATTCCGAGGAGCTGAAGAACATGCTGGCTGAGAACGACAAGCTGGTGGAGGAGATCTTCCAGCACGAGGACAAGGACAAGAACGGCTTCATCTCGCACGACGAGTTCTCCGGGCCCAAGCACGACGAGCTGTAGTGCTCAGTGATGGGGGTTCTTGGTTTGCCGCCAACATCGAAGGGACACGAGTGCTTAAGTTATATAAAACCCAAATATATACACAAAACTAAACCATATACAACAGATGAGGCGCGAGCCGAGCAATAAATCGAGCGCAACCAATGCTTCCCGATGTCATTTTGTATATAGCATACATATCAGCATCAGCATCTAAACATCAATACATTAGAGGAGGAGTGCATTGTTTAGTTTGTGTGTCTGCAACCCCGGTACTAGACGTAGTTTAAATTATGTACAATCTGAGAGAGAATGAACATCATTTTTATATACATTTATAGGTTGTTATATATTTTGTGTCGGCTGCGGGTGGTGACGATTTTTAGACCCATCGTAAAGATAATATTCATATCGTATATTGTAAATCAGACACACTCTCAAGACGAAGTCAATTGAAACACATTAAATTGAATAAAGAATTGCTATCAATAATTTAACAAGTTTTTGTTTTTTCTAATATGCACAAAATGAAACAGCCATTTGATCAACAGTTTTAATATAGTTGTTATTCATATATACTCGAGTGGTAAATGTGTAAAGCATATTAAAGAACATCACATACAAATATATATATTTAGGTTTCTTAGATACTTTTACTTTCAGTGAAAACTCAAAACTAATAAAAATCAGAAATAATATAACAGTTGAAGTGAAAGGTTAGGAAGGGATAGAAATGTATAGACAAAAACCAATCGATGAGCTACTTAAATATATACACAGTTAACTGAGCCATCCAACAATACCACCATGTCCTCATTTCTTGCCCCACGGGCTCGTGTAGTTGTCGTAGGCTTTGATCGCGTCGAGCTTAGAGTTAAGAATGTTTCCGTTTGGTCTTCGGATCCAGCGGGAGAATTGCACTACGACGGACTAAAGTCAAGCGTTCAGTATGTAGAAGATCAGCTCGAGAATGATGGGCTCTTGAATACCGGAGGATTCGCCATGCAACGTGGCTATCAGATGGTTGTCCAGCGCGTTCATGTACAGCGGCGGCAGCTTGGAGCCACGGGCTCCGGCTTCATAGCCCACCTAGTAGTATATAATATTATTAGTGATTTTAACTGCTTCCGCATTGAACAAACATACGTTATCCTGGTCGAGCGTGGCTCTTAGGCCAAGCTTATTAATGCCAGCAGCTGCTAGAAGATCCAGAAGTGGCAGCAGGGCCATCGAGGCACTGCGAGCCAGTTGCTCCGCAATCCGAGTTATCTCCTCACAGTTTCCACCATTTGTTGCATACCAGTCCTCGCACTGTAACGTAAAGTTGGTAGTAAAGTTGTGTCAACCAAAGTGGTAAGGATTCAACTATACCTTTATAATGTAGATATCACTTAGGCGGATGGCATAGTTGGTATTGGAATAGTTAAAGCTGGCCCATTTCAGCACGCGCATGTTTGAGATGCCATCCATGGGCTGGTCATCAATGGGTGACTTAACACTGCAAATCAAATTTTAGTTACACTTATTCTTTGTAAATAAACTTGCAGGTAAACTTACCCCACGTTGATGTCACGATTATTGTCCACCCACTTAATGCTCACAATCTCACTCTGATCGTCGGTGGCGTCAATGGGGCCACAGACGATGTCGATGTCGTTTTGGTTGCGCAACGCCTGACGCACTTCCTCCATTTTGGCAGGCATAATCTGTACCATTAGGCCATCCTCCACGATGCTGCACTTTCCCGACAAGCCACTGGTGCTCTTGAGGGCTTCATTTAGCACGAAGAAGCTAGCTCCAGTGATTTTCCTGGGCTGACCCTGAATGTTAATCGCCTGCGTGGAGTAGGAGTACATCTCGGATCGGTCGTCGTTGATATTCTGCATGCAAACCAAGTGACCATCGGCCACTTTTGAGAAGTTGCCAGCAAAAGCCAGTACATGATCACTGGCATTATTGATTGCCTTAATTACATCCTGCTGGCGGTACTTTGGAATAATCACCGTCGTCTGCCTATCCTCCATGTGGATATATAATCCTCGGATGGCCGGTAGAGAGTACGAGTAGTTGCGGAAATCCACCAGAAAGTTAATGATAGTTTGAGCTATTTCTCCATACACCGACTCCCTGCCGCGCACCGAGATTAATGGACAGGGATAGTACCGATACTGGGCACCCAAGCGGAGGATCAACCGCAGAGGTAGGACCTTAGCCCAGGGAACCTCGTGTCTATGGATGAGCACGCCAACCAGATACGGATTGTCTGGTACAATAACGCCCTGCAAGCACTGGTACGTTGGCCGAATGAAAATGAATCCTCCATGCTCCCGGGAACCCAGAAAATTGGCATTTCGCGGACTGGTGAAAGCCAACTCATGGGTGCCAGACCGGGCATGCTCCGCCTCCACGTAGATCTCGTACAGGTGCTGGAACAAATCTTTTGGAATTGCGACTTCCCCCTTCACATATTCTTCTTGCTTGGGTTGCTTAATCTCCAGCAGAATGATCAACTCATCGCTGCCCATATGATGTAGTCCGGATGTCGTGAAGTTCAGCACCCATCGATTCATACAGCAGCTCACTGGGGGTTAGAAAAATGCAATTAAGAAAACTTTAGATTAGTTTAGAGTTCCAGATACTGACTGTTAACAATCTTGACCAGCACAAAGAAGTTGTTCTTTATAATGAACTTGAGCGTTTCGTTCTGCAATCGATCTAGAAGGGATCCATCGTTGCGCACCACTTTGTAGTCCACCTCACCGCCCTCTTTGCTGCTTATACAAATGGGGGGCAGGCCGTTCTCCTCGGGCGGCAGATAGCAGCCTTGGGCATCTCCGTTTGGCGGTAGTTTGCGATTCCGTGATGATTCCGCTTTGCGACGCGGCGAGGTCTGTGCCTGCGATTGGGATGAGGAGCGACCAGCTGGGGGATACAAGGAAATTGATTACATGAACACGATTTCGATAAAAGTGAAGATTTCCCTTACCGCTTGACTCGGTAGCCGATAATGTGGCAGCCGCTGCACTTGGTGGAATGGAACCGCGGAATAGCTGTGCCACTAGGCCCAATGTAGAGCTAGTGTCAATACTGCGAGGTGGCTCTTCTGTCGCAGGCGTTGGTGGCTTCTGACCAGCTCCCGAGCCACTCCTGGATAGTCCCCTTCGAGCCTGCTTGGACTCGCCCCACTGCTGCTCCATGGTACTGGCCAGTTCGCTGCCAGGCGCAATGCCGTCACTGAACATAACACTCTTTCGCTTTCTTTGGCCCTTTTGGCCATCCGAACTGGAGGAGTTGGAGGAGCTGCCATCGGTCTTCTTCAACACACCCACCGGCACAATAACGCTGGGTGGCGGAGCTCCCGGTGAGGAGGCCACCTGACGGTGTGGTGGTATTGTAGAACAATATTCCATTGGATTGTTTGGGTTTGGCGAACGCATGGGAGTGGGCGGCAACGCCGAACCCGGTGCTGACTCAGAATTCAATCCATTAGCCTGCCGCTCAGAGAGAATCATATAACACTGCACACAGACCCTCGACTCGGGTTCGGTGGCGAATTCCAAACGGAATCGTTGCGAACAGCAGACAGAGCACAAGACCTTTCCGCAGGCGCGACAGTGGTGACGCCTTTTGATCATGGTGAACTTTTGCTGACATTGCATGCACTGCCCGGCCATGTTATCCGGCACCCATATGGGTGGCACCTTGCCCAGATTGGCATGCGGATCGCTGTAGCCGACAGCTTCGTAGATGGGACTTTCCTCGTCATCCTCGCCGGGTATTACACCTACTCCGGCTGCTCCTTCACTGACTTCGGCAGGCTGCGAAGCTTCCTGTTGAATTTCGGGGTTTTCATCTTGAGATGGGGTGGAACTTTCTGCCTGGCAACCATTCAAATTTAGTGTTTGTGGTCGCTGGGGGCGCTGCTCTTGGGTTTCCAGGGCATCCGTGGCCAGGCTGGCATCTTCATGCTCTCGATCGACCTCCTGCTCCTCTTCGCCATCTAGTTTCCTGCCCGAAAGGGAATCCGATTCCGTGCTGCTGAAACTGGAGGCTACATCTTCTCCCATCGCGGTAACTGGTGTGGACTCCGGCTGTTTTAGATCAGCAAACTCCACAGTGGAGGCCTGCGAAAAGTTGTCCACGTTCATCTGATCGTTGGAGGTTGTCTCCTGCTCATCGGATAGAATCCGCACCGACTCCTCCTCGGTCACTGGTGAGACGGAGCCGGATTTCTCATCCTCGGGCATTCGCTGATCCCCCACCTGGTTGTCATCTGCGTCCATCTCTTGCAGCATGCTGTCCAGCTCAGTGTCGGAGATCTCGTCCATGGTTGAGCAGAAGGTCAATGGTTGACTCCGCCTGGGATGCTGCTCCTGCGGCAGCTCCACATCCTCTTCTTCCGTTTGCACTGGCTGCTCCTTCTCTTTTGGAACCGGTACTTCCGCAACAGATGCTTGCTGAAAAAGTAACACCATTATTAATAAACTATACTACAAACCAAGATAGTTTTAAGCTTAATTGATTTATGAAGCTAATATTTTTAAACTAATGCGCTACAGTTATTAGTCAATAATTTACACACGCAAAGTAAGGTAATAGTACTTACTAAATTGGCCAATGGGACATCTATGCCGTTGGTCATTTCGGTTTCGGGTTCTCTACTGGGCGACGATTCCTCCGAGAGCTCCTCGAGGACCTGTCCGAGAGCAGACGATGCGGTGACCTCCTCCGGCAATAGGGATTGCGATTCTGTGCCGGAAGCAGTGATGGAGATGGATGACAATCCCACTGCTAACTCCTCTACAGTTTGCTTGGATTGCATTGGCTCTGGAACAGCCTGATCTTGATGCTGGTCCTCATGATTGATCTGTTCCTGCGGTTGATCCTGTTCCTTTGGCTCCACCTGAACTTCACTCGTTTTCTCGTCTTCGGGGGGCGTTGGTAGCTCCTCTGAGTGACTGCCGTTGCTCACGGGCGACGGACCCGACGAAAATGTGGAACAGGATGAGGTGGTCAGCGATTCAGAGGACGATACTATCGCCTGGCCGTTATTTTTGGACGCCTGTTCGCTGAACTTGTGGATGTCGTCTTCGTGTTCTGCCTCCGTTTGCCAGTCGTAGCTGGGTAACTGGGCATCCACCTGCAAGGACTTCACATTTTCCCTATAGTCATCCAGGCTGTTGAAGACCTGGGAGACGCCCACAAAGGACTTTCCAGACGCCGGTGTTGGTGTTACTCCCGCAGCTCCCGATACTCCTGCGCCAGCTCCAACTCCACTGTTGGATGCACTTGCTCCGTCGCCCAGAAAACGGCCAGAATTTGCAGCTGCAGCTGCTGCTGCTGCTGCATTTCTACTCAGCTGCTCATCGGCGGCAATGCGCAGTTCCAGATTGTCCAAAACCTGATCAATGTCCACCAAGTCCATGGCCACCAAATCCGCAGAAACCTAAAATCAAATCGGACCAACAAGGTTTATCTGCTTGCATTTTCACAAAAACGCAAAAGAGAAAAAACAACACAAAAAGATGTTGGGAAAAAAACGTTCTTGTGATTCATACCTTTTTCACACCTCGAATATAGTCATAACAAAGCGATAAGGAAAACAAGGACGTATTCGCCTTTAATAAGCAATGTTAAGCACCTGCAATTACCTTATTTACTTTGTTTTTTTCTCGCTAATTTATTAACAAAAACTCGGAGACGAAAAACATTGTAAGAAACTGCCTAAAAATAGCCACGGAAACAGTGTTGCAAAGACATACAAAATTTAGTCAAATTAGCACCTTTCTCATGTAGTATTTTATTTCGCTATCTCGTTCTATCTTTCTCTTAAAATCTGTTACTGTTACAAACTTAACATAAACCGTAACACCTTTTTAAATTTGAAAATATTAATAGGTGAAAGCTGTTGGTCCTTAAACAAATAAGAATGTTTTAAATATTTA
The DNA here is from genome assembly GCF_004382145.1 of Drosophila mauritiana. Classification (NCBI taxonomy): domain Eukaryota; kingdom Metazoa; phylum Arthropoda; class Insecta; order Diptera; family Drosophilidae; genus Drosophila; species Drosophila mauritiana. The sequence continues at coordinate 19,804,731 of NC_046668.1, read as the reverse complement.
CTATTAATGCCAATGAATACAAATAAATCTATATGCATACGGACTTTGAAATTTAACCGCCTATGTGTGTTTTAAAAAAAATATTGTGTTCCACAACTGAACTAACAGTACTATAGAATAACAGTGAACGGACGAACAACCGGGACAGTGCAAAATAGTATAACCGCAGCTTAGCGCAAGAAAAATACTATAAACACTTAAATATGAAATCTTGAGAATTTAAATAAATCAAAAATGTTAATTAAATTTGATTGAATTATTTTAAGCCCATTAAAAATACAATAATTCCATAATAATATCGAAAGTAAATAATATAAACAAACAGTAACATAAGAATAAAACCAACAAACTTAAAAATGTTTAAGAAGCTTTTTAATCGCGAAAATTTTACGAAATATATAAATTTTAAATGGGTACGCGTTTTGGTTATTCCATTTAATTCATCACCCAGCTAAGCAAACAAATTGGTATTTTTTAGGCAATGCGCCACTTGGATGTTTGAGTCGTTTCTGCATCTGGTAACACTGGCCGAGTCATTCGAAAAAATTTTACGGAGCGAAGAAGGCACGGTTACGTCCGGATTTAAGCGCGATTTCGTGTCTGTTGTTTGGTCGGCACTCGAGTGTAAAGAAATTTGTACACCCCCGAAAAGAATCGCGAGTGCAATTTTGTAAATACGGAGAGGAAAAGGTGCGCAAAATAGCAAAAATAAATGCAACGAAAATAAACGCAGCAAAACAACGGGCAGAAAGATACGAAAAGAAGAGGCAGGCGAAGCAGTGGAGAAAAGAGACACATAAAGAAGCCGCCATAGCGGCGTTAGTGGGAAAGAGAGGGCGCCAGAGGAGACGGAGAGCGAATACGAATGCGTATGGTGTAGTTGTAGTGGTGGGCGGTCGTGTTTTTTTTCGTTGAAAAATCTCTGGATTCAAAGGGAAAAACAGAAAAACAAAAGGAAAATACAGTGTATTATACGAAAAATATCTTAAATTCGATGTTCTCAAAATTATAAACTACAAAAATCAAATTCGATTAAAACACCCACACACACACCAATACACACAGTAGTTGCGCTGTTGTCTCCTCTTTTTTTGTGTTTTTCTCTCTGCGTAAACGTTTTGTTTATTACCCCCGCTCTTCTACTTCCTTTCTTTGATTTTAGCCGCGCGCGCATACGATAAATTGTTGTTAATTTTACAGTGTGTAATGCTTAATTAATACCCTGTCTCTCCACCCAACGCTATCTCTTTTGTTTTGCAATTCGATTGATAACACATCGGGAATAGTGTGTGTCTGGAAAATAAATAATCATAATAATCATAGTTTCATGTGTGCATTTAAACAGCGTTCTTCTAGTGAAACCAGTTTGAAAAGCTGCAAGAAATATATATAGCTCAATATATATATATACATATATGTATATGTGTGCCGCCGCCAGTTCTAATCTTTAAATCAATAAACAAAACTGGAAGCCATTAGCTGAAATCACAACAAAAGCAACCGCAGAAGAAACCAACGGGGAAAATGAAGCCAAAGCAGAAGATTTCCGTAGAGCCGCTCTTGCTAGTCGCAATTCTCATCGGAGTTCTGGTAGCCGCCACCCACGCTCAAGATCAGGTAAGATCTTTGGACAATAAATTGATATAATGTTTGTTTATCAAAGAGATAGCTCAAATTACACCCGAAATTCCCAAATGTTAAGCCAAAATCAATGGCCAACCTCAAGTTTACCTGGTCAACCGAAACTTAGCCGATTTTGTGATAATATTAATGTGGCTTTAATGGCCATCCAATGCTTATTCATATTAATGCGTCACACACCTTGATTAATTACAAATGGGTCATTATTAGACATTGCTATCCCTTTGTAGCTGCATACACATGCTCACCAGTTTGGGGACAAAGTGGAGCATTCAATTGACCCCTTTCGAAAGCATAGTTGTGTAAGCCCATTCATTGCTGCTTGCAACTGCTTACCAATTAAATCGAGGCAGATTCAATCAGCAGCAATCCGAACTCCCAATTTTCGCCACCTTGAGGGTTCGGAACTCGGAGTTCGGTTCGATTTCTTGTTCACTTCAGTTGTTTTTGCGGTTTGCGGTTGTCCATGCTGTTGTTGTTCCTGTTGTTGCACTTATCATGCAAAATTCGGCAGCCCCAAGGTGGATACATGTGGCATATACCCATGTACCATGTGGCAGGGGCATAAGCAATCCCCAAGGCATTGCACTGAATGCAATTTGTGGCTGCAGATAATGAAGAGGAAAGGCCTCCATGTCCCGATGAATGTAAGCTGTTGGTTGTGTGAGCCATAAGCTTCTGGCTCCACTGCTCCACTCGTCGGCTTCTTGTAGAAAAGACATTAAAAACGTCTGCATTGCGAACGCATAAATATGGCAGTGAACTATACGCACAGACATCGGCACTCTGCAATATATATATATATATATATATAGATAGTTATACATAGATATAGATATAGAGGACGAGGCGGCTGCTGGTCAAATAAGGCTGCAAATCCAAAGTGGTCATCGGGTCCAACTCGCATCCATCCATCCATCGATGTTGTTGTCGGCTGTTACCCATTAGCGATGAGAGATGAGTGCCGCCACAGAAACAGATATACCGCGTTCATATGGGGAATGCTACTCGGAGATATAGAGATGATTCAATTTCCGACGAATTCCTTTCTATTCGTCTCGTACTTTCTTTAATCACCTGCCCTGGCCAATGAGATCATTTGGTGCCTGAATGCGCTGTTTTGAAAATTGTTTACAGATTCGAAACTCGCCGCTTTGGTGTTTTCCACTCATCACAAAGTACTCTTGGCATTAATTGAGCTGTTTAATTTAGATTTACCGATTGTAAACTCTGCTTTTAAAGGGTGTTAACTTAGCAAAACAGGTTAAATGAATGGGCAAGTTGTGTAAAATGCTTAACACAATTGCCAAGTTGACATTCTTGTGTCTCAGTGTTAGGCAAAAGTTGGATTTAAACCTTATAATTTCACTTAAAATACTTAACAAAGAAATTCGTAGACTTGAGTTGGATTACTTATCAGCTTTTCGTGTTATCTAGCGCAATTACTCACATTAAGATATATTGGCTGATAATAAAACCCGCTAATGAATCAGCCCACAAGCCCAAAGGGCAATATTAATGTCTCCTTCTTATCTATATCAATTAAGAGCCAATTTTACAGCTTAGTTTAAACGGGAAAACCATGTATCTTAGCTCAAAGAAGCTGGGTTCGGAAAAATCGAATTTTTGAAATTTAAAAGCTGGAATCGTTTGCCCATTTTTTGCCCATGTTTGCCCACCAATTACTTTTTTTTGCCCACGTCCAGTTTTTGAGATATGAATTTTCGAACAAGTTCGAAAATTTTCGAAGATCAAAAATTTCACTTTTTTCAAAATTTTTTTTTTTTAATCGCAATAACTTCGTTTGCCCACGTTTGCCCACCCTTTAGAATTTTGAAATTTTCGAAAATTTTCAAAGATCAAAAATTTCACTTTTTTCAATTTTTTTTTTTTAAATCGCAATAACATCGTTTGCCCACGTTTGCCCACCCTTTAGAATTTTGAAAAAATTTATACTTTAGAAAATATAAGACATTCAAGTTTACCTAGGTGTCTTTGCCCATCCTTTGAAATTAATTTTTTTCGTTTGCCCACCCTTTAATATTACATTTTAACGTTTGCCCACCCTTCAAAATTAATTTTTTTCGTTTGCCCACCTTTCGAAATTAGTTTTTTTCGTTTGCCCACTCTTAAAAATAAAAAATTTCGATTGCCCACCTCTTAAAACAAAATAATTTCGTTTGCCCATCCTTTAAAATTAGTTTTTTTCGTTTGCCCACCTTTCGAAATTAATTTTTTTCGTTTGCCCACCCTTTAAAATTAATTTTTTTCGTTTGCCCACCTTTCGAAATTAGTTTTTTTCGTTTGCCCACTCTTAAAAATAAAAAATTTCGTTTGCCCATCCTTTAAAATTAATTTTTTTCGTTTGCCCACCCTTCGAAATTAGTTTTTTTCGTTTGCCCACCCTTTAAAATTAATTTTTTTCGTTTGCCCACCTTTCGAAATTAGTTTTTTTCGTTTGCCCACTCTTAAAAATAAAAAATTTCGATTGCCCACCTCTTAAAACTAAATAATTTCGTTTGCCCATCCTTTAAAATTAGTTTATTTCGTTTGCCCACCCTTTAAAATTAATTTTTTTCGTTTGCCCACCTTTCGAAATTAGTTTTTTTCGTTTGCCCACTCTTAAAAATAAAAAATTTCGATTGCCCACCTCTTAAAACTAAATAATTTCGTTTGCCCATCCTTTAAAATTAGTTTATTTCGTTTGCCCACCCTTTAAAATTAATTTTTTTCGTTTGCCCACCTTTCGAAATTAGTTTTTTTCGTTTGCCCACTCTTAAAAATAAAAAATTTCGATTGCCCACCTCTTAAAACAAAATAATTTCGTTTGCCCATCCTTTAAAATTAGTTTTTTTCGTTTGCCCACCTTTCGAAATTAATTTTTTTCGTTTGCCCACCCTTCGAAATTAGTTTTTTCGTTTGCCCACTCTTAAAAATAAAAAATTTCGAATGCTCACCTCTTAAAACTAAAAAATTTCGTTTGCCCATCCTTTAAAATTAGTTTATTTCGTTTGCCCACCCTTTAAAATTAATTTTTTTCGTTTGCCCACCTTTCGAAATTAGTTTTTTTCGTTTGCCCACTCTTAAAAATAAAAAATTTCGATTGCCCACCTCTTAAAACTAAATAATTTCGTTTGCCCATCCTTTAAAATTAGTTTATTTCGTTTGCCCACCCTTTAAAATTAATTTTTTTCGTTTGCCCACCCTTCGAAATTAGTTTTTTTCGTTTGCCCACCCTTTAAAATTAATTTTTTTCGTTTGCCCATCTTTCGAAATTAGTTTTTTTCGTTTGCCCACTCTTAAAAATAAAAAATTTCGATTGCCCACCTCTTAAAACAAAATAATTTCGTTTGCCCATCCTTTAAAATTAGTTTTTTTCGTTTGCCCACCTTTCGAAATTAATTTTTTTCGTTTGCCCACCCTTCGAAATTAGTTTTTTCGTTTGCCCACTCTTAAAAATAAAAAATTTCGAATGCTCACCTCTTAAAACTAAATAATTTCGTTTGCCCATCCTTTAAAATTAGTTTATTTCGTTTGCCCACCCTTTAAAATTAATTTTTTTCGTTTGCCCACCCTTCGAAATTAGTTTTTTTCGTTTGCCCACCCTTTAAAATTAATTTTTTTCGTTTGCCCATCTTTCGAAATTAGTTTTTTTCGTTTGCCCACTCTTAAAAATAAAAAATTTCGATTGCCCACCTCTTAAAACTAAATAATTTCGTTTGCCCACCCTTTAAAATTAATTTTTTTCGTTTGCCCACCCTTCAAAATTAGTTTTTTTCGTTTGCCCACCCTTCGAAATTAGTTTTTTTCGTTTGCCCACTCTTAAAAATAAAAAATTTCGATTGCCCACCTCTTAAAACTAAATAATTTCGTTTGCCCACCCTTTAAAATTAATTTTTTTCGTTTGCCCACCCTTCAAAATTAGTTTTTTTCGTTTGCCCACCTTTCGAAATTAGTTTTTTTCGTTTGCCCACTCTTAAAAATAAAAAATTTCGAATGCCCACCTCTTAAAACTAAAAAATTTCGTTTGCCCATCCTTTAAAATTAGTTTATTTCGTTTGCCCACCCTTTAAAATTAGTTTTTTTCGTTTGCCCACCTTTCGAAATTAGTTTTTTTCGTTTGCCCACTCTTAAAAATAAAAAATTTCGATTGCCCACCTCTTAAAACTAAATAATTTCGTTTGCCCACCCTTTAAAATTTTTTTATAATGTTTGCCCATCGTTTAAACTTAGTTTTTTCGTTAGCCCACCTCTTTAAAATAAATATTTTCAGTTAAAAACGTTTTCCCACGCCTTAAAAATGTTTTTTTTTTTCGATTTTCTACTTATAAAACCAAATTTGTACATATGTATGTAATAACTGTAAGTTGGGTAAGGGTGGGCAAACGTTAAAATGTAATATTAAAGGGTGGGCAAACGAAAAAAATTAATTTCAAAGGATGGGCAAAGACACCTAGGTAAACTTGAATGTCTTATATTTTCTAAAGTATAAATTTTTTCAAAATTGTAAAGGGTGGGCAAACGTGGGCAAACGATGTTATTGCGATTTAAAAAAAAAAAATTGAAAAAAGTGAAATTTTTGATCTTTGAAAATTTTCGAAAATTTCAAAATTCTAAAGGGTGGGCAAACGTGGGCAAACGAAGTTATTGCGATTAAAAAAAAAAAATTTTGAAAAAAGTGAAATTTTTGATCTTCGAAAATTTTCGAACTTGTTCGAAAATTCATATCTCAAAAACTGGACGTGGGCAAAAAAAACTAATTGGTGGGCAAACATGGGCAAAAAATGGGCAAACGATTCCAGCTTTTAAATTTCAAAAATTCGATTTTTCCGAACCCAGCTTCTTTGAGCTATAAAATTGGTAATCCGAATAATTAATAGTCATAATTTAAATATTTTTTGTGTGAAAAAGTTGTGCGCGATTTTAACTACGCTTACCAGTGCTGGAAAAGTTAAAGCCGTTGTTTTTCAAAGAAAGTGAAAGTGGTTAAGCGAGAACTTAACAAATCTGAGTTGTGTTAAATTTATTTGAGTCCTTGTGAATTTTGTTGACAGTCTTTTTAAAGACTTGCAAAATTTTCATATTATTCATATTATGGTTAAGCAAGAACTTAACAAATCTGAGTCATTGTGTTAAATTTATTTGAGTCCTTGTGAATTTTGTTGACAGTCTTTTTAAAGACTTGCAAAATTTTCATATTATTCGGTTTTTTCTTTTATTTTTAAATAACTCGCTTTACAGGGTTTTCCCTCCACGCATACCTTTATACATTTACAGTGTAAAACGTGTAAATCAGTGCAAAATAGTTTTTTTTTATTTCCTACATAAAAAATAAGTGTTACTGTCAGGATGCCAGCCAAACCGCATGTCGATGGCCAAGCCTTAGTGGATGCATTTTGCAGCGCAAATATTTATACCGAGTCTGGAACTCTAAGGCCAAGAAGCGATAAAGTTTGGATGGATATAAGTAACCAATTGAAAGGAGCGATCAGCGCGAAGACGCTTAATTTCTATGCCAGAATCAATCGGAATGACATGATGACTGTGGTGAAAGAACGATGTGGCATTCAACAGCTGGATAATAGTGCAAATAGTAACACTTTAAATAGCACATTTCCTGATGATGACCCGGAGTTCCAGATCACCGAAGCTTCAAAAAATGGACCATTGCCTATTTTATATTTAAACCTGGAGTTGGACCAGGAATTGTGGAGATCAATTGCCCCTAAAAAGGATCAAAAAACTGAATTAAGATCCGAAAGCTATCTGCAGCCTAACTGGACGGATACTATGGCCAAGTTGATATATGAAAAAGTTCCTCTTCCGTGTGCATTTAATTTTAAAAATGCTAAACTTTCCGACAAAGTGGATAATATTTGGCTAAGAATTGAAGGCTATTGCAATGAGTGCAGATCAATATTAAAGGGACATTGCCTTATGAAACCCGATGAACAATGCGGTATATTGATATCAGTTTCGGTACCGGACACACGAGGTATTCCTCATAATAAAAAACGACGGTGCACTGGATCCAGACGACTTGAAATTGGGAACGAATTGATTTTAAAAAAAGCTGCATTGTGGAGGAAGGAAGCCACCGACAATATGAATGATGACGACCCCGAACCGAGTTACATACCAAACTTAGTAACACTTCGGAAACTTCGTGAAGAGGCAACTAACAGACACCTAGGAATTACCAAGGATCGTGATCCAGTTTCATCATTATACCTTAAAAAGTATGAGGGTGAATTGGCTGGATGCATTCTAGACATTGGACTGGATGAATTTTTCTGCATATACTGCACAGGAACCCAAGTAAAAACATATGCATCAAGGATAAAAACCATTAGAAAGATTTCTATTGACGCAACTGGAAGCGTGGTTTTACCCATTCAAAAACCAAACGGTGACTCTAGTTATGTATTTCTATACCAAATTGTAATGGAGGGTGATGACAGCATATTTCCAGTTTTTCAAATGCTGTCGGCTAAACATGATACAGCCAGCATACAGTTTTGGCTAAGTAGATTTATATCAAAGTCGGGGCATTTTCCACTGGAGGTTGTATCTGATTTTTCCTTGGCATTGCTAAATGGAATAAGCTTAAGCTTTAATGAGTGCAGGATTGCGACGTATATAAAAAAATGTTTCCACAGCCTTTTGACGGAGGAACGGACGGATCTGCCACCATGCTATATTCGACTTGACATAGCTCACCTGATTAAAATGATATGCCGGAAGAACGTCTTTAAAAGTAAATTGCCTAACCTTAAGGATTTTTATACTAGATGTATTGGTCTAGCAACAACGTGTGAGACAAAGGACAGTTTTGCAGAACTAATCAAATCAGTACTGATTGTTGCACTGAGCCAATCCTCAGGGGAAGATGAAAAAGGAGACATTCTTTCAAGCTACAGGAATGAAAAGTATCTGCTCACCAGAATAGCTACATTTACTGCCCCGGATCATAAGGAGACCATTGAGGACAAATACATACCAGAGGACCAGGAGGAAATTGACGAGGATGTTACGGACTTTATCTCTAATATAAAAATCGCTGCCGAAGAAGAAGCGTTAAATTGCAATTCGGTCAACTGTCGCCCAAATCCGTATTTCCTACCCGAGCTAGTGCCACCATTAATTAAGTTGTGCAAATATTTTGTTTTATGGACAAACGTGATGAAGGAAAAGTTCTGTTCCAAATATGATGTCGGCTCTTCGGCTCTTGTGGAAGCCTATTTCAAGGATTTAAAAAACACGGACATGAGCATATTCCACCGACCAGTGAGAGCGGATAAATTCGTGGTGCAACATATCCGATGCATCGAAGCTGTTTGCAAGCTAGAACGAGCCGCGATGAAACGCAAGACCGTTAAAATTCCCAGCTTTATAAAAGAAAACGCACCTAAGAAAATGTGCCGTAAGGAAACCAAGGGATTCCTGGAGGAAATACTTGAAGAAAGCGAAGTGGAATACCTTTTAGAAGAAGAAAACTGGAAGGTGAAGAATAAAACGATAAAGCCCACGGAAGGAAATGATGCTGAAGACAATGACAATGAAGATGAAAACAAGGAAATGGATTTCGTTGAACAGACCAATGAAAGACCAAGAGGAAAATACCTAAAAAAATGTCCCAATGTGGAATTATTATACAATCGCCCACATCGAAGGAAACAGGACGAAATTTTACATAATGGTGGATCAATGGGACCCGTCTGGATTGGCAAACAACTATTGCAATTCAAAAATACTTGTCCGTTTGACTCTCTCGTGGAAATATTGTCGACCGCGTACATAGACAATTTTTATTACAAAAGCCAATTGGATGATTTCTACACTGACAACTTGACGGTAGAATTGGTGAAAAAGTATGCCGTCGAGGGAGTTTCGTCCAGTCTATACTGCGACAGAGGTCTGGTTCTAAAAAGTTTTTTTGAAGAAAAACACCAGATTATAAAATGCGACGCAAATATTGGGTCTTTTATTGAAAAAGCACTGAATGGAGTACCCAGTGCGTCAAGTCATCGGACCCATAAACAAAACAACAATGATTGCGGGAACCAAAAATCTATCCTTCATCGGCTTGAGGTTATAGATGTCGAAAAAGTTGGCCACCTCGACGTCCAGAAGGTAGTGATCCCCTTTATTGATGAGTTTTTCGCAACAACGGATGGAGAATGCAAAATATGCGGCGGACAACAGATCCTTGAAAGGGAGCCAGGACCGCATGTCATACTTGATATAGAATTTGCAATGGATGCTTTTCATCAGATTCATCATAACGGTACACCAGGAACGACCACTTTACTTCAAGTACCGGAGGAAATTTTAATAAAGGAAAAGAAATATATTTTAAGTGGTGCCATCGAATATGTTCCTGCGATGGGAGGGGAAATTGGACATTACATTGCATATTGCCGCAGAGTCACTGGATCTTGGGAAGTGCACAACGATATGTGCAGGCAATGGAAAAAGTTCTCAGCTCTGAATACCAAAATGACACTCCACATTTTGATATACACCCGGAAAAATTAATGTTTATTTTTAAGACTTAAGCTTTGTTTAAAAGTGTATCAAATAATTGTTGTTGAAATTACAATCTTAAGTCCTTTGCAAACGTTGTTTAAAAATAAAATTAAATGAATTATTTTTACAAAATTTAACCCTTTTTCATTTTTATACCTAATAGGAGGAGAGCGATTTTCAAATACCGACAAGTGACCTGCCATGTAAAAAACCATTCCTAAAAAATGTAACCCTTTGTTACAGGTAAAAAATCAGACCCTATCATAAAGTGGTTTTTGAAAATTATGCAAGATTGGCAATCGGAACCAATTTTGGGTCTATATAAACCCACAAACACCTGTGCGTCTGCACGTGTTATATAGGCAGATCATAAAACTAGGCAAGTAGCGAATACACGTGTTTATATGGCGGGCAATCGAATTTATTTATTCTTAAGAGTTTAGGGTGGGCAATCGAAATTTTTTATTTTTAAGAGTGGGCAAACGAAAAAAACTAATTTCGAAAGGTGGGCAAACGAAAAAAATTAATTTTAAAGGGTGGGCAAACGAAATAAACTAATTTTAAAGGATGGGCAAACGAAATTTTTTAGTTTTAAGAGGTGAGCATTCGAAATTTTTTATTTTTAAGAGTGGGCAAACGAAAAAACTAATTTCGAAGGGTGGGCAAACGAAAAAAATTAATTTCGAAAGGTGGGCAAACGAAAAAAACTAATTTTAAAGGATGGGCAAACGAAATTATTTTGTTTTAAGAGGTGGGCAATCGAAATTTTTTATTTTTAAGAGTGGGCAAACGAAAAAAACTAATTTCGAAAGGTGGGCAAACGAAAAAAATTAATTTTAAAGGGTGGGCAAACGAAATAAACTAATTTTAAAGGATGGGCAAACGAAATTATTTAGTTTTAAGAGGTGGGCAATCGAAATTTTTTATTTTTAAGAGTGGGCAAACGAAAAAAACTAATTTCGAAAGGTGGGCAAACGAAAAAAATTAATTTTAAAGGGTGGGCAAACGTAAAAAACTAATGTCGAAGGGTGGGCAAACGAAAAAAATTAATTTTAAAGGATGGGCAAACGAAATTTTTTATTTTTAAGAGTGGGCAAACGAAAAAAACTAATTTCGAAAGGTGGGCAAACGAAAAAAATTAATTTTAAAGGGTGGGCAAACGAAATAAACTAATTTTAAAGGATGGGCAAACGAAATTTTTTAGTTTTAAGAGGTGGGCAATCGAAATTTTTTATTTTTAAGAGTGGGCAAACGAAAAAAACTAATTTCGAAAGGTGGGCAAACGAAAAAAACTAATTTCGAAGGGTGGGCAAACGAAATAAACTAATTTTAAAGGATGGGCAAACGAAATTATTTATTTTTAAGAGGTGGGCAATCGAAATTTTTTATTTTTAAGAGTGGGCAAACGAAAAAAAATAATTTTGAAGGGTGGGCAAACGTTAAAATGTAATATTAAAGGGTGGGCAAACGAAAAAAATTAATTTCAAAGGATGGGCAAAGACACCTAGGTAAACTTGAATGTCTTATATTTTCTAAAGTATAAATTTTTTCAAAATTCTAAAGGGTGGGCAAACGTGGGCAAACGATGTTATTGCGATTTAAAAAAAAAAAAATTGAAAAAAGTGAAATTTTTGATCTTTGAAAATTTTCGAAAATTTCAAAATTCTAAAGGGTGGGCAAACGTGGGCAAACGAAGTTATTGCGATTAAAAAAAAAAAATTTTGAAAAAAGTGAAATTTTTGATCTTCGAAAATTTTCGAACTTGTTCGAAAATTCATATCTCAAAAACTGGACGTGGGCAAAAAAAAGTAATTGGTGGGCAAACATGGGCAAAAAATGGGCAAACGATTCCAGCTTTTAAATTTCAAAAATTCGATTTTTCCGAACCCAGCTTCATTGAGCTATGTATCTTATGTAATCTTATTTATAACAATCCGTGCTTTCTTGTTAGTTAGTTATTCGAAATTAGATGTACTATTACTTTTTTTGTTCAAAGAGTTTTACAGTTGCATTTTCCAGAGCCTCATCACTGAAAGCACTTCTTGATTTGGGCCTGGGTTCTGGGCCAGTTTTTGATACAACTTCTGCTACTGGTCACGATGATCTTTGGCATCGGCTGTTGCCAACAAAAGCATCCGGCTATTGCCAATTTCGATGGCTGTGTTTGCCTCTTTCACTGCCTCTTTGTTTGTTTGTTTGTTTGTTTGTTCGCTCGCCTGTTGGCTTGTTTGCCTTTATTGGTGTGTGACTTATTGGCCCGAAAAATTTCTACACACACTACTTCCACATAAATAGTGCGATGGCCTTTTACCCCTTCCGCACCCCTCTCACCCTTCTAAAGCTGCCTGTAATCTTGTTTTTGCCGTTCCGTCCATCTTGTGTCCTGTTTTTGGTGTTTGTCACTTGTTTTTGCCAAAATTGGCATTCGTGGTTATGCCCCCTCCTCGGCTCCTTCGTAGCTCCTTTCCCTGTCGTCGAAAACATTTTGAGAACGTGCCCGGAAAATTGATGAGCAGCACGGCGAGAGATGGCTATAACTTCACCGGAAAGAGGGTGCAAGTTTAATGCTTGTGACTGCTGCAAGTGCCACACTATCTATTTTCCGTTGCGCGCTGTTGCCTCATTTACAAAGTTGGGATTAATCCATTATCTACGGCCATATCTTGAAGCCTCTTCGTATCTAAGAACGGATTTTAGAACTAAAGAATTCGTTAAAGTAAAACGTTAATTTTATTTTTAACATTTGAATATAGAATTGCATTTTTTTCAATGTAACTGTAATTAAGTGTGGAAGTTAGTAAGGGATAACACTCGGTTGCACCCTCTCACCTCAAAGGTGTGGAAACCCAATGTGCCACGCCTCCCTTAGCATTGCTCCCTCCCGTTTTCCGCAGCCCTACCAACTGCCTGCTGTTTGTGTTTATTTTCCTTTCTTGGAATACCGATTCATTGCCAGACGGCGACAGACAGCGCGATAAGGTTCTGCCGATATTGGGTTTTCCATTCGATCGATTCTGTGGATCTGGCTACCTAAACAACAAACACTTCCTTGAACTGGGTAATCAAATTCCGATTTTTGTCCGCTGTTGATGGTGAGGGAAATTTGAATAAATGACTTTTTGGGTTTTATTTGAGTTGCAGATTTGATCGTTGCTCTGAATCCAAGTTGAATCATTAAAGTTGCTGGAATGAATAGTTTCCTTGAAATATTTTGCATACTTCTTTGAATTGTTTACATTCATATTTCTTAGATTAGCTAATCTTTGATTCATGCTTAGAAGCCCATCCCACAATTTTATTCAAATTACGAATCATTTTCCTTACACATTCCAGTTTACTTCTCCTCCACTCATTCATTTCATTCAATCTTTGTTCATTACCTTGCCCATATGTTCATTATCAACCCCTCTCGCTCCTCCTCGTTTCCACCATATGCGGTTTACATTTTTTTCAATTATTATTCACGTGTGTCTCTTTTCATTTGCCTTTGCACCAGCATTCAAGTCTCATGTTGTTGTTGTTGTTGTTATGCACTTGCAATTGCTCGCTGCGTCTCTTTCTATTCCTCCCCCCACCTTTTCGCCTTTTGTCGTGTCTCACCTTTCTGTAAATTATGTTTACACGAAGAGAAGCAAAGCGAAGTTTAGATACCCTTACAGTTGTAATCATTTATCCCAATAAATTGTATGTTGAGTGGAAAATAAGTATGGGGCTTGAGTCTCAGTCCGACTGTTTATAAATTTCACTCAGATAGTAAAGCGCTGGATGGATTCCGATTCATATGCTGTAATGCAACGAATCTAGTATACTCTTCAATCCACCAGTAACGGGCATACAAACAGTGCAATTATCAAATGGCGACTTGGTGCAATGTCAAAAAGTTATCGTATATTCGTTTGTCATTTTCAATATTTTTTATTAAATGTCACACGAGCTCATAAGCAGCAGATTAATTGCGGTAATCTAAGTTCAATTGAAAATCCCCACAAGTAATCTGCGTCAGTTGCCAATTAAGGCAGGCAAACAAGATCATGTGTAAAAGAGAGAGATACACAAAAGAGAGGTAATAATATAGCAAAATAGAGGGGGAGAACTTGTAATTTTGCTGTAACAAAAACATTTTAATAAATTTCCAGCAATTTTTCGCTATCACTTAACCAAAAATACAATTTAATTAAAATAACAACCTTAGGCTTACCGCAAATAAATCACAAGCACAAACATTTGCTACATAAACCAAAATAAAAGAGAGCCTCTAAATAAGAGAAATGTGCAAAGAGAGTGAAAGAGAGTTCGTTGTAAATTGTAAATGAAGCGAAAAGGCGAAGAAGAAGCAGAAACCAGCATAAAAAATGTTTGTGCGCTGGCGGCATGTAAATGTATGTGTGGTGCGTGCGTGTGTGTGTAGGCAGCAGACAACTTTGAAGAAGAAGAGACAGAATACAAAAACGTACGGAGTTCGAAACTCCGCCAGAGAAGTTTGTCTACACTGTGCAACAAAAATGTGTGGGAACGGGTGTTATCTTATCAGCTTTGGGTTATTGTTTATAAGTGACGACCAAATTGGTTTACCAAAAAATGTTGTTAAACATCAGGTTACACCTAAAAATTATAAAAATAATAATTTGAAGGGATTTCAATAAAATTGTATAAGCCCTTTGTTAGTTTGACAATAAATACTAAAAAATTTTTTTGTTTGAGTTGATTGGAGGTTAAAAGCAATTACCAATTTAGTGCGATTTAGTGATTGAAGAGCAAACACGAGAGAGAGTCTTGGACAGGTTTTTCCAGAATGACTGATGGTTCCCTAATTACGAGTGCCATTATAGGGGATTCTCGGCTCGAAACGGACCGGACCCCCTGTAGGCCAGTGTTTCGGTTTCGGAAGGGGACTCTCGCGACCTCGTCTCGAGTCTTTTGGGCTGGGTCTTTGGTCGTTGTCTGAGTTTCCGTCTCTTTGGGTTTCTTGGCCCGTATGATTTCGAGATTTCAGTTTCTGCTGAGGCGGCGTTTGTCGGTATGTCTCTCTGTCTGTATGTTTGATTGTATGTTGCATGTCTGCTGAGGTAAACAGCGCAAACACACAGACACCGTCTCATTAATGAATACATACATACATAGGCCGGCAGGCGACAACAACAAAAACAACAACAGCAACCGCCCCCCTGTTCTGTGTGAAAGAAAGAGAGAGTGCAAGAGAGCGAACGAGAGGTTCGACTGAGAGACAGAAAGAGATGGGTAGTGTAAGGCAATGTCAATAAACATGCGTTGTTGCCGCTTTTCATTGTTGTTTTTGTGCTGTTGCTTTTGTTGTTGTTTTTGTTGTTTCATATGTTCGACTTCGTCTTGTTTCGTTTTGCGGTTTACTGACGGACAACTTGTACATACATATGTATTGTCGTGCGGTGGAATCTGCTTCTTGCCATCTACTCCCACTCTTAGCTCAACTCTTCCTCTGTATCTTCCTCTCCACCCACCTCCTCTTACGCACACACATACGCACACCTCTTCCGCGCTGTAATGTGCGTGTGTGTGAGTGCTGTTTTATTGGATTTTACAATTTTGTTTTCATTTTTATTGGCCTCTTCGTGTGTCCCACTGTTGCTGATTTAGTTGCGCTTCCTCTTCATTCTTGTGTTCTTGTTGTTTATGAAAGGGTATTACGTTTTGGCTGCCGTTCTTTCAGGATGTCCAAAAAAAAAAAAAAAATACACAAAATTAAATTCAGCGTTAACTCATCATTTACCATCCAAAACTTTGGGTTCGTAGAGTTTATTTTAGATACGAGTTGTTTAGTTAGGGTATTATCAGATTACTAAAGATAGATTTTTTATTTGTCGATGGGGTCATGTGGCGCACTCAACGTTTTGATAATTCGCAGTTGAGTTTTGTTTATTTGGGGCCCCACCTCCGTGCGGAATATTTTTCCCCGATTTTAATTGCGAAAAATAACATGGAGGACGTGCCAATACCGATTGCGCCTACTCCCGTACTTTATCCCCCCACCTCGTGCCCCCTTTTTTTCCGTTTGCCATTTCAATTTTCATTGACGCAAATCGCGCGCAAAATATTCTGTTGATTTCTTTAGCTTCCTCTCGGATTCTCCCTTTCTCCCCCTTATTCGCAACTGTGTTTTTGTATATTGCGCGTACTTCCTGTCTAGTTTGTTGTTGTTCTTGTTGCTGCTTTTGACTTTTCCCTTTTCCCTGTGCGTTTTGAGTTTCCTTTTTTTTCTGTGTTTGTTTGCATATCATTAACACGGAAAAGCCGACAGAAAAGCGCTTGAAAAAGAGTTAACCGCCCCCGCGCAAAAGTCAAATGACAACTGAGCCCAGTTAGTAGCTGCCCCGCCCCCTTTTCTGACGCCTCTTCACATCTTTCACCTCCGCCTTGCACCGCCATCTTCATCAACCCGTTCGCCCACGCGCTTCGCATACTTTCATAATTATGCGTTTTTCGTTGGGCTTTTCCGCCTTTATTGTTGTTTGTTTGATGTTGTCGATGAGTTTTCAATGGACTTGCACACATTCCAGTCGACTGTTCGATTTTTGTTGCCAGTTCCCTTTCCAAAACGAAAACTCTCACCTTTTACCCCTGACTATCTTTGAAATACTCTCGATAGTTTTGTCATCAGATGCACTTTTCAAAAGAACTGTATTTATGTAGGATTTGTATATTTATATAAGCGAGACTGTTAAATAAGTATAATAAACTTTACTCGAATTAAATAATTATGAATTCATTTTGAGGGGTATTACAGCTTCGAATAGTTTTTCCACACAGTTTGCTAGCTTTTGGAACAATTTTACAACCCTATTGTGTGTTTTGGAACGCCCACGCAATGGCCACAAAAACCGACGCGAATTCTTGCACACACACCGCAGCACGGTAATCGAGTGTGGTGGGTAAGGGGAGCGGGGTAGAAGCGGCAGAAACAAACACAAATGCAGATTTGTTTATACGCCTGGTCAGGGAAATATTTCACGAAAATTTATACACCTCTTTCCAGGCAAATTTCAAACGCAATTATACAATTTAAGCTCTAGCTTTCTAGCAGTAAAATTTTTATTATTGGCTTATTTTTGGAAAAATTTCGGTAATTAAGTGCTTTGGAAATATGTGAATAATATCGCGCAAATATCTCGAGCTATTTTCCGGCGCACATCAGCCACAAGATTAATAATCTCACCTTGGCCAGAGTTGACGCCCACTCCCAGTTCGCAGTGAATCTTTTTTTTTTCTGCCAGTTTCCGATTTGATAAGGAAAATACTAAATACTATAATACAGAGTCGTAAATAATCGCTCGAACAAAGAACGAATCGCGTTCCGATGTGACTGATCTACGATAATCCCCGGACTGAGGTCAGCTGAACTCGCCTGGCGATTAAATACCGAATTATAGGTAATGGTGTTTATTTCATTTAAATGATCTCATTGCTATTTGTGCGACAGATTCGACGAATGTGAACTTTAGTTGACAGCCAGAATGAAGCAAAATTGATATGAGGTGCATGCAATTCTGCAGAATTGCAAACAACTGGGACTTTCCCTGTTTTTTATTTCGTTATCAAAAAAAAGTCTATATAATCATAAAGTTAATGGGGGCTATATTTTACATATATGTTCTATAACTTTTCCTCGAATTGCTGCTGTTTTTCTGTCTGATAGGATCCTCTGACCTTTGGTCTTTTTCTGGTGTTTCATTCAATTTTTGGGGCATTCCCGGCATTTGGAGTCGCCCCAAAGTGGCATTGTCATTGTTTCGAGCGACGGACGGACGGAAACCTAAAACTCGTTACACTCCGAAAAGCGTGCAAGTTGCAACTGAAGTTGCGGCAACAGATTGCAGTTCCCCAAAAAGTTTGCGAAAACTCAACTGCCCCTCCCCCCATTCGAAACTCAACTCCCCCTTTTCACTTCTGACAGCTGCTGTGTTTTGCTCCGTCTGGCTGCTCTTTGATTTTTGGCTTTTTCGGTTTATTGACACGACTCAAGTTTCAAGTGCTCAGATGTTGGGGAGCAGCAGAGCCATATAGCAACTGATAGCCGGCAAATGTTTCGCATTTCGGGTCATTGGACAATACAAAATATGGCAGCAGTGAAAATGATTGGCACCAGAGAACAGGCATTCCTCCTAATGAAATACATATTTTTGCGAAGATTATACTAATTTATGACCCACTCAATCGCAAGTCTGATCAAATTAGCCTGTGAAATACGTACTGAGAAAAATATTTCAAATTTAATTCAATGCAAATTAATCAATATACACTCCTATTTCCATCACAAACTAATTAGATTGTGAGCTGCAAATTCTTGAATAATAACAGCATTTACAAACTAAATTATGCATTATTTTTCGCTAGCTAAAGTTTGCTTTTCGATCAATTGTAAATATTTGCTACGGCCAACGCTAAATAATTAAATAAAATCGCATAAATTATTCGGTGGACCCCATGAATGTGTTTTTGAATGTTAGGTCAGACACATGAATGAGTGCAAATTTTCTAAAAATTTTCTATTATTTCACGGTTTTTGCGGCTGATGTTGCCCATTAAAATTTAAGCAAATCCGCTGAAAAACTGCATGCATAATTCATGCCTTTGACTTTTGGCCACTACTGTTTGCTGGCCATTTTTGGATTTTTGCTGTTTTGTTGTTTTTGCCCTCGACATTGACGCTTTAATTGTTATCAACGAACGGGCAATGAGCATTACATCAGTGTGCGAGCCATTAAATTATGCTTATTTGTCATATTTTAATTTAAGTTTAATCGCATTTGCTGCCTGCTTT
This sequence comes from Drosophila mauritiana, assembly GCF_004382145.1. NCBI lineage: Eukaryota > Metazoa > Arthropoda > Insecta > Diptera > Drosophilidae > Drosophila > Drosophila mauritiana. The sequence goes on along the minus strand of NC_046668.1, from coordinate 19,785,767 downwards.
CTCTGCCCCTTCCGTTTGCCTCTCTGCTCTCCACCCTCGATTTTCATCGATTGGGTCACGTATGCAAATGGCAAGTGGTGTTGGCATTTGGGTATCGTCTTTCCGATTGCTGCTGACTCACTAAAACTGATCCATAGATCAGTCAGTTGTGTATGTGATATAATGACTAATGCCAATTAATTGCTGATTAGCAGCATATTCGCAGCTTGGAACTCGGAAATGCCAACTTGCAAAAATATTTGCGTTTAGAGATTAAAAAGTAAGATAACTTATGCGTAAGTGTGTTAAATGATGATCAACTGAGCAATATTTCGTAGTATAGTTACATTGGAAAGCTGTTTCTCAATTGGGTTTTTCTATGATTTTCTTAATATATGATTTCTAGTATGACTAACATTTTTGATTAGATTTTCTAGGAAATTTTTATAATGTTAAAAGAATAATTATAATATTCCAAGAAACTTGCTTCTATATCTGCCAATTTCGTTTATATTTGACTTTGGCCTTGGTTAATCAACTTTTGGTGGCCTGTAAAAAAGTTTATTAGATGATGTACCTTGTAGATATCCCGCTGGCGACACCCGGCTAAAGTGAATTTGCATTTTCATTTACGCCCGAAATGGGAGCAAGATTTTGTTCTTTTTCTTGCCAGAGTTGCCGCCCTGCTTTGAATTTTACGCTGGTTGCGTGGACAAGAGGAGTTGTTGGTAGTAAGTGGGTGGCAAATGGTTGGGAGGCTGGTGGGTCAGGGAGGGGATGAGAGAGGAAGAGAGTTAGGTATTTTGCTTTGGCTTTGCCACACGATGAGCTGCGTGGATGGCGCTAACTCCCTATCCTTACTCCTCTTAAGTGCACTGCAAGAAACTATTGAGTGCTGGTAAAAAAAAAAAATTGATGGAGGTAACTAAAAAGAAAATAAGTTAAGAACTCTTAGAAAGTTGTTTACAAAGAAAGATTTGATAAAAATATAAGATATCTTGGTCATTTAAAGAGTATTCTCTTGATTGGAATATGTAGCTCCTAATAAAGGATTAACTTAACAAATTTTAAGCTTATACTTAAACGTTTCTTTCCGTGTATTGCTCCCTTTGAAAAGCCTGCGGCGTTTTTTACCCCTCAACCTGCTTGCTGTTTCATATGCAAATACTCGTAATATTTTTCAAATGTTGTTTGCTTTTGCCCTGGCTCACACAATTTTCCTCATTCTTTTTCCTTTTTTTTTTTTTTGGTTTTTTTTTTTTTTGCGCTGGGCGCGCTGCTGGGGCTGCCTTTTCACATTTTTCAATTTTCCACGTTCGCTTTGTTGTCGCTGCTGATAGTCGGTGTGTGTATATAGCCCTATATAGCGTGTATTTGCAGTGTTGCTTACATTTTCATTACTTCTTTTTTTTCATACGCTCGTTTTTTGCTCCAACCAGCCAACAATTCTCACTTGGCAGCAGCTGTGCGGCAGGCCAAACCAAAAGGAAGTTGTCCAATGCTGGCCAAGAGAGGAGCAAAATGTTTGCATTTCAAATTACCCATGGGCCAATGACTGTTGACTGATTTTTTTCCACCTTTATTTGTTGCTACTTGACTTCCGTTGGGGCTAAAAATGGGTAGGGGTTAACAAAAAAAGGAAGAGGGGAGAACCATCAGCAGTTTGCTGTTGGCTGCACTTGAAGCTAAATTGATTTGAGATTTCACAAAATTAATCAACTAACTCAGTGGCAGTGTATAGATAAATCATTCAGTCGGCTTGTTTTTATCTGCGGCTTACAACACTAACAACTGACATCGGTGCTGTTGACAAACTTTGGTAGTTGAATTTGTTTCAAGCAAATCCCTTGATTTATGTCTGCGGTGAAGTTTCGCTTACTTAAAGGCATAATTCAAATTTGAATTTTAAGCCTTGTACTCCGTTCTGTATAAGTTAGTTACCAAAAATACCTTAGAAATATTATTTATTTTTCATAAATATAATTTTACGTTTCAAAAACAGTAAAATTCAGCAAATATATTAAAATATTACATTTTTCTACCTTAGCCTGCAGACTTATTAAAGATATCTTTATCTTCAAGATGTTTATTTCAAAATGAATTGAATATAATTTAGTGTTGCAAGAGTATTCAATTTCAGCTTCGGTCAAGTCTGCCGTAATTTATGTAAATTTTTCATCAGCCCCCCATAGTTTTTTATAAATTTTTTTTTGTTTTTATCTCGGCTTACGGAAGTCCCAGAACCGCAAAGTATGCAAACATAAACCAAAAGTATAAGTGTGTGTGTGCGTGTTCGTGGGTGGGAGTAGGAAGGACATACATACATAGAAAGAGACAGATGAACTCACATTTGTTATGCACTTTGAATGGAAGGAACATGACGGCATGTTGTTTTTGTTTTTGTGCCTGAATAAATTTAAATTCGTAATTAGTTGAGGGAGTAAATGGGATTTAAGGTTTTTTCCCCGTGTGGCTCCTTTTTTTTTTTCCTTTTTTTCGACCAAACTGACTAAACATGTAATAAATCTGCATTTTGTATACTTACATCCCCATGTGATCCAAATCTGCCGGAATGAGCTACGAAAACAATGAACAGGGGCCCCATGAAAATGTGGGGAAATGTGGAATTTGAAATGTGAAATGGGCTACCTGCAATCAATCAACGCTGCCCAAGTGGCCCAGATATCCGAGTTTAGTGGCTGAAATAACAATTGAAGGGCTGATTGGAAATCGGGATTTGCTTAATATTCACTTTATTGACAGCTGAGGAGGGGCATGTTTTCCTTTAAATGTTTATCTTGCACTGAAGTTTGAATTGTGTATTTCATAGTTTTTAGATTTAACTGAAACTCAAGTAAATTAAGTGATATATTTCTTTAAAATTCCTAAAAATGCTAGAAATTGAAGTGGCCTTTGTCAATTTATTGACTGCTTATCGAACATTCCAAAGCAATGTGATGACTTCAATTATTCTAATTTCATGGGCGAGGCAATCGGATTTTCGATTGAAGGCATTAGAAGGCAAAGCAGGGGATGAATTACATTTTTCTAGACTAAGTAAACTGCGAATTTCGATAAGTCCAAGTTTTTGGGGTGTGGGGCTCCATTCTTTTGGCTTCTCCAAAGGTTCAATTTCGCTTGGCGTTGGGGTTCTCGTGGGCATTGAGAAGGGTTTAATGACCAGAGAGACCGCGTTTCATGTTTTCCCCCCTTCATTTCTTTTTTCTTTTTCTGTTTTCTGGACACTCGAGTGTGTGTGTGTGTGCATTTTTAATCATGTGCTTGCCTACTTAGCTTTATTTGCCAACAGCAATAACCCAGCGGCAACAAAAGTGGCGACAATGTTGTGGGCCAGTCCCAATTGGGAAATGGAGCCATGTGCCACGTACTTGGCCGGCTAATTCCTTATATGCACGAACATTTCTTCTCGTTTTTATACCATCTCGATTGGCATGCACAGTAGTAGCGCACACCGGAAGTACAGTAGAGGCTCGTTGCGAAATGTTCTATTTTGGCATTTCAATGTCAATCGTTCGATAGACCATAAATCGATTGGCGATTGGGATCGTTTCAATTAAGTGCAATTCGCATGTAAAGAAGCTTCGACCAATAAATGAACAACGATTTTGCATATTCATTTTGCATGCGCACGTTACGTGTCATAACTGTAAGGCTGTAAACTATGACATAGAAAAATCTTGTTGCTACGCTTTATGGGGAAATGTTACAAGATTTCTGGGATAAATAAAACCCGCTATATTTCTTGGTGTTTTCCAATTGAAATATCAGATTAGTATGGGTTTTATACACCTTGATAGATCCTTAGCTATATATATTTTCAAGTTTCAATTCCGAATCTAAGTGTACATGCGCTACCCATTCTATAAATCCAAAATGTTTGCATGTCCTGCATGTTGTCCTCGTTCATCTGTTCCGCTCTCAGCCCATCGGTTTTTTTTTTGTTGTTTGTTCGTTTGAATGAATGTATTTCACTTTTAGCACGTTTTGTGCCATTTTTGCCGTTTGGCCGAGTTACATATTTACTTTGAGTTTGTCCATGGCGGGGAATTCCAATTTTCTAAAATGTCACTGCATAGTTTCAGGCGTGGGGTGCATCCCTTCCAACCCCTGGAATGGTAAACAACATTCGTCTGTTCGAAATAAACCACCACTTTTGTTTGACAAACTGATCAAAATGTTTCAGCCATGTCACTACTCCTAAAGTTTTCCTACCTTTCCGCCTTTGAATGGGATATCTCCTTTGTCCACAAAGTAAATCGCAAGTTTTCCTTTGAGAGAAAAGTTCAAAAGGACTTTCGCGTGCCTTTTGAGATGCAGTTTTCTGAGCTGCAGCCCTCAGATAGATCAAATTATGGTAGCAAAACGAGTGCGAAAAGATAAGGTTGGAGCCCCACCGAGGGGGGAAATTGGCAGCAGGCTGCTAGCCCACATGCCACAAGTCGGAGCGATATGAAAAGTCCGAAAGGATCCGGAAAAGAGGGTAAACGACGTAGGGCGATAGTTAATTCCGTTCCTTATCAGTTGGGCGTCCTGTTGAGCCAACTTTGAATTGAGAGAGTGTCGCAGACAGAAAGGGAGGTCAGAATCTCTGCCAGATAAGTGCTTTGGGCATTACATTTCTTTTGATACCCTATAAAACACCACTTATATCTGAAATGGAAAGAACTATTCATTTAAGTAAAGAATTAATATAACATCAAAAAATGATCTAATATCGGACTACGTAAATCACTTTACTAAGCAGAAACAAACCTGTTGAGTTGGCTGAGTAAATTGATGCCTAGGAAACGTGGTCGCCTGCAGAGCGGGGAATCCCACAGAAGGGCCCTGTTCGAAAAATCCCTGGCCTTAGTCATTTGCCATGTGGCAAGCGGCATGTGGACGTTGATTCTGGCCACGTCTGCTCGTGGCCTGCCTGATCCGCCCGCGCCGGGTGTTCCCTGGAATGGCGCTCCTGGTCTTTCTGGTCTCGGCGCACTGCCGCTGACATCATTGTCTTGCTATGCGAGTGGCGCTCGGTCTCATTTGGAGCTCCACGCCGCACCGCTCGCTGGCTGTTGAATGCAGCCGTCTCCATTGCGTTCTCCAACTTCAGCTGGCAATCCGCAACCGCAAACACCTCCCATCTGCGCTCTTTGACAAGGGTACACTGGGGAAAATTAAGCGTTAAAAATGAAACTCTGCATAACTATACTATAGCTCTACAACTATAACCATGTAAATACTTCATAAGCAAGTTAAGATTCCAACTTTCATCTGAAGTCATACTATTTCGTACTATATATTTCTTGCAGTGCACCTTTATGCCATGTGCTTTCCCTCAGAACGTCCTCATTTCTGCACTTTTTCTTCTGATTCTGTCCCCACCTTTTTTTTCCCTTTGTATGGGCATATTTTTTTTTTGTTGCAACTGCTTTTGTGCTTGCGTTTAATTGAAGATTTTTTGACAGCAAACGTCGTTGGCATAGAAAGTCATGAGTACGGGAGGACCACACAAAAAAAAGGCGACGGAGGTGCTGGAGCTGGTTTGTGGATGGCACAGGGGCTGCAGAAGATGTAGGACGAAGAGTTCGTAGAACTTTTGCACACAAATGGCAGCGATAACACAGCGTCGGCTGACTGACTGCGGGCAGCCTGGCAACCCTGCCAGCCAGGAATCTGCCTTATGACGACCCATTTCACTATCGACAGCCGAGGCTTTGTTTCAACTTTATTACGTTGATGCTGCTGCTGCGGCTGTTTCTGTTCGAGATGCAGTTAAAATGTCCCCTGAAAATGGGAAATGGGAGAAACCGAAACTTTAAGAGCTTCCTTGAACGGGGAAAATTGTGCATGTGATTGGGTTGAAAGTTTGACGGGTAAATGGAAAAAGTTTCGCACATTAAATATGTAGAATAGCACAAAGTTAACTTTTAAAATTTTGATTAAAACAACATGTGACACTCTATTGATGTCAAATGTCAAGTTATTTTCCGATATTAATTATAAATATATTTGTGAATTGAGTTTTTGCCTAATAAAGCAAACAAAGTCTACTGAGCTGCATAAATAATTCAATTGAATTAATATTAAAGAATTTCCGTCATTAATTGCATTTACTGCCACGTTGATTTCATTCAGAAAATGATCCATTGCAAGTCAAATTACTTGTTAACGCGGTCTCACTTTCAAATATACACACGTTTTGCGAACTTCATTCGCCATTTGTCTTTTGGAGCACTGGATTCCGATTGCACATTTCAATTTTCACGGACGTGGAAAAGGGGCAGAAGGGGGAGAAGGCAACTGGAGATAGAAGGAAAATGACAAGAATCCATTTACAATTCGGCACGTTCAAAGGGCGCGGGAAAACTGAAGAATGGGGCGACACATACATATTACATATCAGGTGCAAATGGCGACAGATACCTTTGGTTTTTCCCATTCGGGAAACTTTTCCACTAATGCGCATTGGGCCAAGTGCATTTTCCAACCATTTATTACTTCATGCGACATACATACATAGTTGCATCGGGTGCTTCGCGTTGGCAAATTGCATTTGGTTGCTAACCATTTATTGCATATTCATGGTCATTCGATCGGAGGCAATACGTTCATGAATATTGATAAAGCAAATTGCTTTTGTTTATGTTTGCATTTTCCCAGAATTAAAAAGTGCCCAGTTTCAATAATGCCAATACTCGTAGTGCTAAGACACCACATTTTTGTTGAAATATTAAACGGCTTATGCATTCGCTTTCCTTTTTTTTTTAATTACTGCGCGGATACAGATCAGAATATAAAAAAATAAATGGTTAATGGATAAGGTGTGACCTCGTGGGGAAATGTGAGCTTTGCATGTCGAATCGAGGCTTTTCCGAGGGTTTTTCCACGCCAATCGATTGTCAAGCAAGCGGTGGGCTTGCGTTTAACTTTTGTTATATACCCAATGATTCAATTACGGTGTCTTGCGCGTCGGAAAAACCGTGGAAAATCCCACGAATAAGCGGGCAGTACATAAAAGGAAAATCAATGCTTTGCGGCATTTCGCAGGTATTTTCATAGTCCAAATACCTGCGATATTAAAATGCGAAATATATAAAAACAAAATACAAATTCCAGAACTGACCTAGATTGCGGCTGTGTTTCTGTTCGCCGTGAATTGTTTGGATTTGTTTTTGATTAGTTTGAAATTTTGCTTCGTAGACCCCAATAGCATTTATGTATTGCAAACCCATTGAAAATCATTTCAGATGTATTCATTAGCTCTTTGAAGATGTTTGTGCCAGTTTATGATTTGTTTGCTTTGCAAAATTGGGAACTACTTTCTGAATTTAGTGTGTGGCAAACGAATTTCCTCAGTCTTTGATCTTTAATAAAATTTAAATGAGGTACTTATATAAGTGTTGCATGTTGTTGCATATTATCCCCAGGCAATTGTTATTAAAACAATGGAATGTTTCATTTTATTGCATTTTATGCTGCATTTTTTGTTTAATATTTACTCCGGTTTTTGTGCATTTCACAAATCGGCGACATGCAAGCAACAATGCAATGGACAAAATCAATGCAAATATGTGTGATTTGCAATCGGTGTTTTTGCTTTTATTGCAATGTTAATACCGTTGGGGGGATTGCATTTTATGCCACATTTGGTTGCAACTGCATATGTTGCATACTTTTCTGGCTTCGGCAAATGAAGAGCGATGCATTGCTGAAAGTTGAAATAAATATTTGCTGAATTTTATGTATTTGAGTTTTGCTCTATGCACAGCCATGTCTATTTGATTAAATTCTCCTTTTGTCTTTTTTTTTTTGTTGAGCATTTATTTCGCATTTTAATTGCACGCCCAATTAATCGCAAATAATTTACAGCAGCTGTTCGGTGAAAATTTATTTGCTCTTCGTGTGATTTCAGTGTTTGCATTCATTTCAACCAATTCGTGCCTTGAAATATAGTTGTGTGTTTTATGTTTTTTTGTGCGTAGTAAACAAATTTAAACGTTTTAATTGTCTGGATAATTTAGGGATGGGGGGGCGTTCAACAAGCTTGATAGACAGAAAAACAGACAGACAAGGAAAAATTCTTTTCCAGATGCCAAAGCGAAGTACAAAGCCCCGGCATTCTGTCTCTGTCTCTCGACTCGTCCCTCTCTGTCTCTGTCTCCCTGTCCTGCAATAAAAAACACAATCCCAGACTGACTTGTGGCATATGCTAATGAGTGCTATGTGCCACACAGTTGGCCTGCGCTCGCCCACTAATGCAATTGTGTGAGTGGGGAATAAAAATATGCACTGCGAATATATACTGCAAGAAAAAGTTGGTTGAAAGTCTGATTATCTTATGATCTTTGATAGGTGTAGAAAGAAGATACATTTCTCGTTTTTATTGGAGCATCAGCGCTGTACTGTATAGATTGTTTTCAGTGTATGCAATAGAAGCAGCAATGGGAGTATGTGACATTTTAAGCTGCTTGTAAGCGCCGCCCCTGCTTTAAATACTGTTTAACTATTCCATGTGTCATAATATCTGGTCCACCTCTGGCTTTTTCATCGTCTCCCCTGCTTTTGCCTTACTTTTTATGGCTCCTCTTGGCCATGAAAAAGCGCACAACTTTAAGCACAAGAGACGGTCCAAAGCCCATAGAACTGCACTCAGTCAAGTTGGAAAGTAAGAGGAGGAGCCAGAAGCCGAGAGTGATGTTACAAAAGGGACATCTCCGTAGGGGGAGAATGGGGCGAAACTGGCTAAGAAGTACGGACCCCACACAACCAAGAGTTAATGAGGAAATAGGCTTAGATAATGTGCCTCCTTAGATAATGCCCCCAGCGCTGGGACTCGAATGGCAAAAGGGAAGCGGCTGGGACGTCTGCGTCTCATATTCTCATGTTTGCGGTTGTGTCGCTTAAGCATTTTGTAAATCGTTTGTTTTGTCTTGCAATTAGTTTGAAAGGATTGTGCTCCGGTTACAGGAAACCCAACCAAACCAAACCAAACCGAACCGAACTCAACTGAACTGAACTGATGTGAGCCAAACAATGAGCATCTATTGTCCATCCACTGCGATATTAAGGAGCTGTGCGCCTGTTCCTGGACCTTGTGTCCTCGGTTGGCTCAATTTATGGCTAATTAATAAGCCATGTGCGAGCTCGGGAGCGGCTTTCATGTATGTTATCGGGTTGAGCGCTCGATTAAATGGGATTGAGGCTTAACGAGGGTATTGTTTTCACACTTAACCCTTTAAAAGGGGGGACTTAAAGTGGCAGTCTTATGTAAACTAAATATATATTAGTGCAAGTTCGTTTTTATAAATCATTGCAACCATGAATAAGAGACATTGATTAACTTCACAAGCTCATTTACCTACTGTTTACAGTGGAACTTTCTATAGGCTCTTTTCTTACCCAAAACCAGATGCCAAAATGCCAAAATTATTACTTTCTGTTTACAAAAATTAGCATTTTCCACACACCATGCAGATGGAGGCCAACAAAACAAACACAAAAAAATTGACATTAATTATGCAATAAATAGCGCAGTTTATACGGGCCTGCAGAGAAAGAAAGAGTGTATTTGTGTGGGTTGGAAACAAAATAAATGGTTCCCACTGTAGCGCATCAAGCCATGGGCAAAGAATTTAATTAGAATGCCAAACGCATCATAAATACTGCAAACAATTTTATATCCCCAGGGTGCCTCTTTTTGCCCCCCTTCCCCGCATTTTCCGCAGAAAAGTGCAATTGAATGTGAATGAATAAAGTATTTGGAGTTCTTAGTCTGCCTGCATTTTAATTCAATATTTGTCCGAAACTTTTAAGCAAAGTTCATTCAAGCCAAGACCAAAATGTACAAATTGTTAGGCCTTTGTTTTACAATTGCCAGTCGATGAGGGGGTGGGGAGGGGATCAACATTGTCTGTATTTACCGATGTCCTTTGTTGGGATACAATTTGAATTAGGTCTAAGAACAACTCTTGTCTGGGTCTGTGGAATTTCCCTTTTGCGCAACACTTCGCAATGCAAACATATTGAAAAAGTTGTTCGAACTTGCTGTTGATTAGTTGCCCAGACAAAAAGTTGTTTACACACTCGCAATGCATAAATGATTATTTACACTCGAATTCTCACTCTATATATCCTTTCTGTTCGTTTGTTTTTCCAGGTACGTTTGCCATTCTAAAATGATTGATTCGTTGGAAACGAAACCTTCGCCACCACTCCACACCACTGTGCGTAAGTTATTCCCTCAGTTATCAAATGGAAATCATCCTTCTGGCTGGTTATAAATTCACGAAAATCCCACGACGCCAATGTCAATATTTATGAATGCTCCGGGGGAATTTCGCAGTCAAGGGTAACATTTTGTCAAGACCCCACAAAAATTCGCCGCTTTCAGGGGCGTATTAAAAAAAAAAATTGCAAACATTTGCCAGATGATGTTTTGCCATTTTTTTTCCCCACTATGCATTCGCCAAGTGAAAAGTTTCCAACGAGCCGTAATTTAAGCCAGCAACCATATGAACGCATGCTGAATAAATATGCTACGGGTATGAAAATAAAAGTTGGCCAAAACACTCATACCCATGCAAAAGTTTACTGTGGAGATTGGCCAGTTATGTGTGGCTGGGATTAACAGTTGAAACAATGTGATAAAGGTACACAAATATTATGCAGATATTCTAGAATTTAATTGTTAATTAAATGTAAATATTTCAGGGATTAGCTAGGATTAGGAGCGTGTGTTTGGACAGAAATCAACCAGAAACCACTGTGCCATTGTGTCACTCCATGAAATGCAAATCCCAATGACGGTATATTTATGATAAATGTGCGAAAGAGAGGCGGCGCGAGCAGGCGAAAGAGACGGAGAGACAGTCGTTTTTTTTTTCTATCTCACTTACATCTACCCCAAAAAATTGCTGAGCGGAATATGGGACTTATATATTTTTATAGCCTCCACAAACATACGGGAGAAATTAAATTTCATCATCATCTTCTGCATCTGAGTGGGCGTATTTATGCGAGGAAACCGAGCTCCTGCATAAATATATATTTTTGTAATGCGAAACTTTCCGTTTTATCATTTGTTTATTATTACTCTTATATTTCTCGTATTTTTTTTGTGGCCTGGCTGACACTGTGTTTGAATTAAATTTTATTTGAGCTTGTAATGATGGTATCAGGTGTTTGAGTACTTACATACGAAAAGTCCTTGCTAAAGATGTTGAAACTTTGGTAGCGAACATGGTTACCCATTAATTATAACATATTTATAATTATTTTCATGGTAAATTAAATGAAGTTATCAGGAATTATTGGAAATTAATGAAGTGGCATATGTTGCTTTTGTTCTCAGGAAATTTATAATTAACTGGTTATCGTAACGTTGTGCTACTTAAAACGATTACTCATACAGTAAAGGGTATACCGGATTCGTGCGTAACAGGCATGCTTATAACGGGTATCTGATAGTCGAGAAACCCTCTCTTGATTTGTTTCTCAAAATCGAACAACTTTCTTAAGAAGCGATGATTCTTACACACATAGATTTTCCTTTTTGATTTCAATTTTTTCCTTTGAGAAAACCCACTTGCGCTTACGAGTGTGAGATGAAATTCTATTCTTGTTCTTTCCGTTGTCTTGAATTGCTTTCTTCTTTTTGTGCAGCTATAAACTTCCAACCGGATGCCTCGGCTCCCTTTTCCCTCGCATTTTCCTCCGCAATTTTCCATTCGCTGGCGGTGCACACTTCAGCCATCTTTTACTTTGTTAATGAATCCCTTTTGTTGGCAATTGCTTGCCATGTTCTTTATTTCGCTGTCGAGTTTTCTGGCCCCATAAACACCTCCCTCGCATTGCGTTTCGATTGCAATCGCGGAAAAGCGTGGAAACTCGAGCTGCGCTGATGCCATTTTCGCCATCAAATATTTAGTTAGCCATTCGCGCTTGCCGCTTGCGAATCCGGAATCCGCAGTTCCCAGCTCCCAATCCCAATCCCACAGCAGTTGCTCTAATCGCAGAAACTTGGTTGCCAGCCAGCGCGTAGTTTCGGTTGGCAATGCAAATTTGCCTTGCTCTCTTCGGAGGCCGCTAAATCTGAAATTCGATGTCCCGAATCCGAATCCGCAATCCGCAATCCTTTAAGCAGCGCCAACACCCAATTATTCTGCCCCAAACATAATAAATCTCAACGAGTGTCTGTCATTTATAGCTGGCGCTCTTTTCTTGGCAAAACTCAAGCACACACCCAAGTAATTTTCCAACCCCCAACCCAAACCCATCATTCTTGGTTTCTTGGCCCTTGGGCCAAAACACACATTTAGCCATCCATTTGCTATATCTATTTTATGTTGGCCACAAACATTCTGCTATGATTTCGCATCGCAACAAATTTCTCTACGGCTTGAGTTACTTTCTGCTCCAGCTGGAGGGCAACACATGTTGCTAATGTGCCCGCCGAGAGTTGGATCGGAATTACAGAGGTCGTCGGCGTTCTCCTTCTCGTTTTTGGTTTCGCCTGCTGCCTCACTTGCTCCTTTTGGGGGTCGCAAAAGTTTTATTGATTTTGTGACAGTAGTCGAGTTGGGCTGCCTGACTGACTGCTGCCCTATTCAGCTATATTGTGTTGTTTTAGCTTAGGCCTTGTTTCCAAATTCAATTCAATCAAGCGAAAACAGTTTGCCAAAATGTCTCCAGTGGCATGTACTTGATTATCGTTGTGAGGATGTCCTTGCAGCTGTCTCTGTCTCTTTGTCACGTGCCATCTCTTTCGCTGTTTGCCGTCAATCTTAATCGGCCATCTCTTTCCAGCCTGTCATTGCATTACAGGACATTTTGCACTTTTGCACACAATCGACATTTTGCATGAAATTTAAGTAAAACCGGTTGAGCCAGAATAAGTTGTTGCTTAATTTATTCGACAGGCGAAAGAGTATAATGTGTTTATTATTCTAAAAGTAGCATCAAATACCAAGGCTTTGTAACCGATTAGCATTGGCATTTCTCGGAAATTGGAAATTTCCAAGACTTGGTAACTGATAAGGGTTGCCATTTCCATTTCTAATAAATAAGTATTGTATAAGTATAATTGGTCTGTTCCTAAGCTTAAAACGTTTAAAATACCATTGTCATATTTTTCTTTCGTTGTGTATATATTTAAATAAATAAATTTATCGCATGTCCCCAGAGTGGACCATCAATTCTCCATGGTAGCATATGCCCAAGCAGCCTCAGCTGTTTGAAGTAATGTGCAAAGTTTAAGTTGACGAACGCCGGCGGAATGATGATGAGGCCGTGGTGATGGCGGTGGGTGGTGGGCAGCAGGTGATCTCCTCACCTGACCTTCCTGCCATTTCACCCACGCCACCGTTATTTCCTTAGTTAGCAGCTGTCTGAGAGCGTTTGTCCTGCTGTCTTTCATTGTGCTCATCAGAATCAGCATCATCGTCATCGCCATCATCATCATCATTTTCTTTGCAGCCGGAATGTGAAGTAAAACGTGAGCGTGTCATTTTAGCTTCTTTTTTTTTGTTAGCTGCGTGGTAAAATGGCCGAGGAAAGAGAGATGAATAGTTTGAGCAAGTGAAAAGGAATGAGAATCTGACGCACGTGCAACTGACATGAAAATAAATAAGAGGAGCAACTCTAAATGACGGTTTTTGCATTAGATTTGCTACCATCTCGTCTTATTTATTATTTTTTTTCTTTTTGCTTTACGTTTTAGGTATTTTTTCTTGGCCAGCTTTTTTGCCAAACGTTTGCTCTTTCGGGAAAACTTTGCATCCAAAATTTCTTTCTGACAGTTTTGCATTCAGGCGCGTTGTCACTGATTTACTCCGCTCACTATCTCAATTCCTTTCCAAGTTTGTTGTTGTTTTCGTTTGTGTAGACTGGCATTTCCGGTTCTTATACAGTGTTATTTCTTCACTTTTCTTTTTTCAAAAAAATTGAGAAATTTTTCTTCCTCTTTTTTTTTTTTGCTTATTGATATCAAAAGTTTAAGTGCAGCTTCGGAGGCAGCTTACATTATGCTTTGGCCAGGCTCAGTGCGCTTATCCTGCTTACGAAACTTACAAAAGTGGAGTGACACGGAGAAATGGAAAGCGGGTAAAGGAAGAAAGAGAGTGAAAATCTTTTGCCAACAGTTGAGATGAGCGAAAAATGCGAGTGAATCAGAAAACCCCAAAAAGTGTGCTAAGGAAAAAAAAGGGGGCGAAAAGTACGCACTTGCGATAGAAGTGTGAGTGTGTGTGAGCGCGATGGATGCTTTTCCGTTTCCGCCTTCCTTATTCACTTGAAACCAAATTGAGCTAAAAGAGGAAAAAGGAAACAAATCAATTTCATTTGATTCTGTTTTTGGTGGCCCTGATTGTATTGAGTGCAAGTCTTTTCCGCTTTGCCGCCCATACATTTACATACACATCAATTTCATCACGTGTCTTGGGGGAAAAAAGGCGATTCGAAGCGAAGGCTCTGGCTCTGGCTACTACCACCAGCATTTTAGGGCCTTTCAAGTTGCCTAAATTGATTTCCCGGCTAAAACACAGGCTCTCGCAATACGTGTTTGAATGATTCTTGTATTCTGATTGTTTGGGGCAAACGCGTTCGGCATAGGAAACAATCTTTTTTAATTTCGCTCCAATGTTCGAACAAGCGATGGGCTCGTAAAAAACTTTTGTTTCTCCGCATTATTATGGCGGCTGTTAAGCTGAATTGTCCGAGCAAAAGTTTCGCAACTTTTGCAGCAGTGGAGAATCTAGATCAAACTGTAGAACAAGATGGTCGAACAAGAAGTATACACGGTATATAGTAGTATTCACACAAAAGGCAGCAGCAGCTCATTCCAAGTTTGCTCTCGGCCTCCACGAATTTTGCAGTTTATTCCAGGTTTTAGCCAAACTCGGGATTCTGTGTCTTTCTTTCGCCCGCATATAAATATTTGATTTGATTGTGCTCTCCGTCTGCTTTAGCCCCTCTTAGCTCTGCAGCTTTTTTTATATTGAAAGTGCACACAGAAACCAGCAGATTTTGGCTTAATGCTGTAGAAAGTCGTGATATTTTTAAGGGGTCACAGATATTTGAACATTGCAATGAATACGGTCAAAGATCACAATTTTAAAGAGAATTTCTAGCAGCTTAAAAGGGCTTAAATTATTTATTCATTTGATTTTGAAGTAGGTATTTTATTAAGCAGAGACTACTACCGTTTTTCGAGTACAAAGTGCATTTTTCTATCCAAATACAGAATATTAAACTAGAATAAAAGTATGCTCGCCATTTGTTCTCAAAATTTGTGCTTTGCTTTTTTCCTGCATTGTCAACACATATTGTGTTGACTGTCCTACTCTTTTGTCCATTAGAAAATCGTTAGATGGCTTTGCTGTTGTTGTTGGTCCAGTGACCGTTTGGCATTTGCATTGTTGCAACTCCTGACAACAGTCAGTTATGGCCATCTCGTTCGCTCACCCCTCGACCTTTCGACCCCCGTCTGCCCGACCCTCGACCTCAGACAACATGCGACAAAGTGGGCCAGAAAAAGTGGGCGGACTGGGGCGGGGGGAACACAGTTCAAGTATTTGGTATTGTTATTGCATGGCTGCTGTCAACGTAAAATGTACCACAAAGTGTGCGGCAAAACAATAAGTATATTTTTGTGGCTAGCGCACTTTCTAACTTGGTGCATTTCAAATAACATGGCTGTATGTTTTTTTTAGGGTTATCTTAAAAAATAATATTCTGCCAGAAAAATATCGAAATGTATCGTCTGTATCTATGTAAACTATCGATAATTTGGTAATTTTAAAATTGTAAATACGTTATTTCTAGCATATTGATTTTTAGACTGCGTTCAGTCTGGGAGATGTATTAATTTGACTAAGTGCTAACTTCCTGATTTTTTCTCTCTGTGCATAACCCTGTAACTCTGCTTCGGCACAGGTCAAAGCACATGAAAAGCCGGCCAACAAAGGCGGCAAACAAATGGACTACATTGTATGCTCGCTTAATTATAATTTATATAATCTATAAGCTAATCTCTGTGATCCGCAGTGCAGACAGCAACAGAAGTGCCAGTCGCCGGCCGAGACCAGCTGTTAATGAAATTTATGGTTCAGAGTTCATGACCCCCGTTGGGTGGCAGTTGCAGTTGACAATAACAGAATCCGGGCTACCTGGATGGCAAATTTGCCACCTGAGCGCGTCAACACAGCCACAGGCTCTCCACTTTCCATGTGCTCCTCCATGCTCCTCCATGTTCTTCGGCGCTGCTCCATGGCGACAATGACAATGTCTGGCTGAATAAATTCTCATTTATGACACTTGAAACCCGGCAGCGGGCGGTGAAGTGCCAACTGTGGGTGGGTGGATGGCTCCAGTGCCTCCTGCTGTTACTACTGCTACGGCCTCGTTAGTTTGCCAGCTAGATGCTACGGCATTCGCCGTTCGCCTTTCCAGCTCGACTTGCGGTCGAGTCTCATGCCTGCGGCTGTGGAATGTTACCACCAGATGAAAAACGGAAGTGAACACAGCGGCAGATCGGAGCCAAGGAGGCAGGATGCCAGGACGGCTGAGGGCAGAAGTCTCTTGCATTGGAATAATTGATAAGAAAATGCGTTACAAATGATCAAATGTCTGCCGAAGGCAAACAGGACCAAAGCACTGCAAAAAAATAAGTGCGCAGTCGAAGGGAAAAGTGTTAGGCTTGTTAGCCTTGTATTTCCAGTTAATGGGATATAATATATTACATATCATCCGATGTCTGCCGATGGCAAAATGGTCCACACACGCTAAGAAAAATATTTAGGCAAAAGATGATAACAACATTATAGTTGATACTGAGTCAAAAACTAAAGCTGTTTACTCCTTTTGAATAAGAATGAGTGTTATATTTGGAATATTGATATTATTCAAGATTTTTTCCAGTGAATTTGTCACAGTGTTGCCATGGGCACATTCTGCCAGACTTACAGGTGATTAAATTTGCAATTTCGATTCCTCGAAGCGCAAGCGTTGAATTGACTTTTTCCAACAATCTGAATTACGGCTCCTGTTGTCATGTGTACACTGATGTACATATGTACATGTGTATGCATGGACATATACGCTTTTCGCTCCTCATATTTTCCAGCCCGAGTCGCTCGATTATTATTCATATTTATTGCGTTTCATTTAATTTCGCTGCCGGCCAAGAAGTCGAGTCCAGATACATCTTTTATATATGTGCGTACATACGTGCATGCGTGTGTGTGCGCAGTTGATGAATAATAAACTTAATTGGTTTTCATGCGGCAGCATCATCCTATTTGCTTTCTTCGTGACGTGATGTGTGTAAGTGGAGCACCAAATCAATTAAAGATTGCCAACCGCCAATCATCCTCATTTCGCCTGCTTAAATCATCACAGCCCGAAATCAGTTGAAGTGTGACCCATTTCGGGATTTATCAATCTTTAATGTTTTCCACTGCATAAATGTAATGGATATTCGTGAAAAAGAATCCAAGTTCATGCAGAAAGTGCTTGGCTTTCGGCACTTTTCCGAAGCTTAAGTAATTGTAAAAGACTGCAGACCATTTACAGCTGCAAAAAGTCAAAGGCGCACATGAGGCTTAGTAGTTGCCATAGGCAGCCAATCCAAACGGAATTCATTTGCATGCTACAAGCTTTTTTCGTTCATCCTCTTTCTTTTCTGTTTGATTTTTCATCTAATCCGTGCGTTTTACACATTTTCCCTGCCCAAGTCTCAACCTCTGCGATTCATTCGATGTCTGTGTGGGTGAGTACATAACGATGTATTCTCCCACTTTCCGGTTTTTCTAACAAAATGGCCACGCATACAGTTCGTTTGTAGAGCGGGTGTATGTGTGTGTGTGTGTGTGTGTCTGTGTGTGTTCATACATGTGTGTCGGTGTCTGTGTGGTTGAACGACGCCATCAACAACTTAGAATTTCAAAATGGGCGAAAGCCAATTTTCACACTCAAATAAATTGGGTTAGTTGCACATACACACACACCGTTAGGTGTTGCAGGTGCTGCACATAGCACGTGAATCGAAAACGCGCTGAAATAAAGTTACCACCTCAGTTAGCCTTTTTTTCTGCTTCTTCAGCCAACTTCGCTTTTATTCCACCTTTTGTTGCTCTGTTCTCGGCATCTCTGTATTTATGTATTTCAATATGATTTATGACGAAGCAAATTGCACGCAAAGCGATTCAAATTCACTTACGCTTCTTTTTACTTCGATTTAAAAGCCACAAAGGAGGACAATATATTGCATAAAATTGAATGGAATATTAATTGAACCTTTTGCTGCTAGCCTTTGAAATTTGTTTTCGAACTCAAAATAAAATGCTATTGATTGGTATTTGGATGGTTTTCAATGAGCCAAGATTCACAGAGCGAAAAAATGAGTTACAATTCAAACTAATTATTAAACTAATTTGTTTGGATTAAAACTTATTTAAGGAACAACTATCTTTAATTTCGAGAGCTTTCTTAAAATATTGTTTTCAATTTAATAGATGCCCATAGAGTTAATATAGTACACAACATTAAAAGCCCTAATTTTTCTAGTGTGCCATAAATTTGGGCCGTAGGAAAAGAACCTTGCGGTTCAATTAACTCTTTTGCGAACTATGGCAACCGTTTATGACAATCTGAGGTCCTTTCATGGCAGCTTAAAGCTTCAAGAATAAAGAAAAGGGATGGCAAGCCCATTAGGACGGGCGCTTTGAAAAGGGTCCTGTTTTGTGTGTGTGTGTGTGTGTGTGTGTTAGCCGTAGACGCAGTAGAACAAGAACAAACGAGCGGCTAGTCGCTGGCAATTTCGCTGGATACAAGTTCAAGCGCAGTTGGAGCTACAAAATTGCCAATGGTCAGGTCAACTAACCGAATCGTTAGGACGACGCGTAATGAAAATTAATGCTGACGAGATCCCCGTAAATTGCCAGGAACACTGGAGCAGCCCCAGGAGCGGGCTTGAGCAGAGAGTGAAAGTCGAAATTAGTTGGGAAGGCTGCAGCGAAAACCGGGGAAAAAGTTTTTGGGGCCAAAAATGTAACGAACCGTAAAGTGATTCAACCTTGAGGCTTCAACGCGGATGAAGAGAATGTGGTGGCTGTGGTGCTATGTGTGTATATCTGCCTCTTTTTTCCACTTATTACCATCTATCTTGATGAATAAATTACACGGAAATGAATTAAAAATTAAACAAGGTACGAACGGAATTATGGACTACATGCTATCCTGTAAAAGTTACAAGTTTAGCCACAGGAAATGAGAAGTGACGGAAATGACCTTTTAAATATTTACAACTCGTTTTGTACTAAAATATTAACTAATAAAATATTTTCTATCCTTAAAAGCATATAGATTTATTTGCCACTGCCACTGGGTATTATATAGTCGACATAAGTGTTACAGCTTAATTTTTTAGTACCTTTTTGAGAACTTTTTGGCAGCTTCGCTTCTTCCTATTATTATTATAAGCTTGGGGTTTTGGGGCACGCGTATCTTTGGGAAATTAGGATGAGGCGCCAAAACAGGTCATAAAAAATCAAGTCCAAATACACTTCTTCCTATCGTCGAGATCTCTTTAGAAGCTCCCACTCCCCACTCCCCTTTCCCCTCTAAACTTTTTACAATCTAAGCCCAGGACATCCTACACCCCAGCTTTGGTTGATTTAACTTGAAACCCGCCTCATTTGTATTAAGTTTTACCCACTGCGGTCCTGGAAAAAGTTTATTTTTTTTTGTTACAGCCAAAAATACTTGGAGATGACTCTACTTGATCAAATAATCTCATTTGATGATGAGTTTAACAACCCCCTAACCAACCTTAGCACACTGGGTAGGGAAAAATTTCGAAGTTTTCATTCTATTTCCCACTTTTGTGGATTTGTGTTACATTTTGCTCTAGCAAAAAGTTTGAACTCCCATATAAACTTAATCCCACCACCCTCTTGCTGTTTTGATTTTGATATTTTGTTGTACTTGAAATTGGTTTGCCATTCCATTTGATTTCGTAAATTTTTTTGCCCCGGAGGCTGGCGATATCAAAAGTTGGTTGCGCAACTTTCCTAAGGAAGTTATAAAACAAATTTAAATTACATTTAAAATGTTTAGTGTGCACACAATTGTGGCTGGCACTGTAAGTACGTCAGACAGTGAAAAGCGAAATATTTCAGTCCATTTTTGCTGCCCCTTGGCTTTAACTTTATTATGAAAATTTCATTTTAATTGTACCAAAGCCGTGGAAAATTGTTGTTTCGCTCTTGGCCTGTTCACGTTTTGTTTTTCTTGGCTGCGCTTGTTCTGCCCTCGTGTTTACTTTGTTTTTGCATCCGTTTGCATTATGCATTATGTTTAACTGCACTGCATCGTGCCACATGCAACATGCCACATGAAACTGACACGAAAATGGCAGACACACTTAATTAAAAGTTTGTTCCCTTTGCCTTGCTTATTGTCACGGAACTAGAGTTTCAAGTTAATTGATCAATCAATAAACATAAAACAAAAGAGATTATTAAGATTGCTTTTTTTTGACATTACATATTAAAAGCTATATATAGAGTTCTTAAACATTACAATAACTTGTTAGAAGCATGAGCTTAATTTGCCATTAACGTCATTGCGATTTAATATCTATTATTTCTCTACATTGCGCTTACGTCATGCGTTTTTCTGGCTGACCCAGAACAGATGTTGGCCATTTTTGATTTTGCACTTCAATTAGGCGTAACAATCCGATAGATGCGCTTTGTGCATCTGTAAGGCATTGCAGCTTATTGATGCTGCCCGGGCTTTGTTGCGTAGATAAACAAATCGACAAACAAACGGATTGAGAGCATTTCAAAATGCCACTTGACACCATATGGTGGCAATTGCATCTTGCCACTCGCACGCTCTCTCTCTTTCACACCGCATCTAGCATCTCTCTCTAGCCTTGCTGATGCTGTCAGTTTCACACATTGAAATGCAATGATAACAAGCGGCTGCATAAAAACAACAACAACGACGACGACGAACAACAAATAAAAGTTTCTGGAACTAAACAACAAGAATATTAGGCCAGAGTGGCTTTGAATGTTAAAGCCACAAAACTCAGATGGCTCAAGTGGCTTAGAAAGGGTGGAGATGAGATGAAGCGGGCCACTCATGATGTCAATGCCATCTGCAGAATGCCGCACAGTAGAAGCTGCATATTTCATTAATTTTGCATAAAATCGTACTCAAGCAAATTTCTTTTCAGATTTTCTTCGTGCACAAGTGGCAAAATTTTCGCCACTAAGTGTGTTTGCGGGATGACCGAAAATTCCCTTAACTTTTCATCTGGCACTCGACGAGTTGCATGCCGCACAATATGCACAATATGCAATATGCTGCAAAAGATTTAGGCAAAATAAATTGCATTGCAACCGAAAACATTTGCTCAAGTACGGAGAAATGTTTTTCAATTTGAATTTAAGCTTGCGGTGGTGTTGAATATATGGCACAAGTTGAATCGGCAGCAAACTAATCAATTGAATTACTGAAACATCTGACAGTGTCGCCAGCAATCAACGCCACTAAATTGAAATGAATGCCGACGGCACTTGGGCACGAACTCTGCGATTCATATTTCTATTCGCGTTCCATGTGGCACTTTGTCAGGTTTGTCAGGTTTGTGAGTTCACGTCACTCCAAAGTTCATGGGGTTACAGCTCACTGAAGTAATATAACGTAATAATATGAGACTCAGTAGAAGAAAATTATTGTTAAAACAAGCATTTCATATGCAACTAGGCTAGTTAAAGTGTTCCCAATATCGCAATTGTTGCTGCCAACGAAATTAATCTTTCGTGCTCTTTTTTATTAGTTTAATTTTGTCAAACGAAAATTCACAGCTTATTGTGCGCGAATTTTTATCATAGCATATATACCATAGACTCGCATACACATAACTATTTAATTGAAGCTTGTTCTGTCATCGTCATATTGTGTGAAACCGAAAAACCAGAATGTGTGTTGTTTTTTGTGACAAATGTGTTTAATTAAAATAAATTAAACTTTGATTTCGCAGCTCAAAAAATGTCGGACAATATCAATTAAAATCGCCAAGAGGTATTACACACATTCGTTTGTGTATATGTAAGTGCATGGCATCTGGTTAAATCCGAGCTGAGCAAACACAAGAAACGACAGAAATAAAACGGCCAGCAAATGAAAAAAAGGAAGAAAATTGTAGTGGGAGGAGGTACGAACTCCTGGCTGACTGGCAGTCAAGTGCCAAAGGAGGTAACCAGCAATTGCCTCGAGGTGGTGGCGTCCACTCCACGCCACACCGCACACCTTGCCCCTTGTCAAATCGATAACAAGCGGAAACGGGGTCAATGCACCCGAAACGGGTCCCGGCCAAAAGCAATCAAAACTCATTGCCAAAACGGACAAAAAAAGGAAGAGCTGTACAAAAAACGCTGGAGAAGAGGGCCGGCAGCTGCGCCGCCTCGTCTCGCTTACATTTTCAATGTTGTTTTTCGTGCAACAGCAGCAGCAGGAGCAGCAGCACAAGCAAAAGTAGTAGCAGGACAAAGGATCGGGATCCAGGACGCCCGGTTCCAGGCAAGTGCTTCAATTTTCCGGCCTGCCAAGCCAGAACAGAGTGAAGCAGCCTGCTGGCCACAGGGTGCATTATCAACGTTTAACTGCAACGTATCATGGTGGTGCCGTACATAGCCCCTGAATTCTGAATTCCAAACAGGTTCTAACTGCACTTAATCAATATTCGATTACACCGTTTTGTGCCCACCTCAAAGATGGTCGGACCTTTTGGTATTGGGCCCAATGCCCAGTGCACCCAGATTGCAGGGCTGAATGGTCGGCAAGTGCATGGGCTTGCTACAAACATATGTATCTGCAGATTGGCAATTGAATCATGTTTACCACACAGCCATTGAATATCTCGCATTCAGCAGCAGTTTGGCCATTTCCCCCATTAGCCTTGCACTTTTCGCCTTGCCGATTTAACTTCCCTGATCCGCTGCACAACTGGCAATTACAATCCTTCTACTTCTACCCAGTTTCCCAGCATCCCAACATTTCTCCTTTCTCCCTTTTGAGACTTGCGGAAAAGTCAAATAACGAGCAGTTTATTGGCCACAGTCAGTCATCGTTGCTCTCTGTTGTCCCACACTGCGTATGAGTGCTAACTGACTGCCAGCACACGGCGTATGAGTGCTGTGAACTTTATTGAGGTCTTTTCCTTTCACAGATGCGTCTTTTTTACCAAGAACAGGTCAGTTGGCTAAGAGAAGGCAAAACAACAAGTTACTGAGAAGCAAATAAAACGCATTGATTGGGCAATTTAGCAATTTTTAACAAGCTGCATCTTTGCTCATTACGTTTAATCAATTGTCATTATTAGCCGAAAACAAGCAAAGACTAACCCAATAGAACCAATCAAGGCGTCAGCAATCATTTTGTTTATTCGACCAAACCAATATCAATAGTTTCATTAATTTATGTGAACTGAATTATCGTCTATATTTGCTGTTCATTAAATTGCATTTGTCAGCCAATCCAATTGAATGCAAGTGCCTCTAATCTCTGGCCAATGTTTTGTGGTTCGACAAGCATGAGTGTGTGTGTGTGTGTGTGTGTGGGTGCTGCGTGTGGTGTTTGTGTGTGTGATAATAAATCACGTAAAGTTTCAAAATGCTGTCATGTTTAGTTGGCCAGGGACAGATATAACCTCGGACGGACACTAAAGACATATGGCTTCGGCCCAGGCAGTGGGACCTTGTTGTTGCGACGTCTCCGCATGTCTTGCATGAAATTTAAATGAAATTGTCAGCTTGCAAATGTGTAACATGCGGCCAGGCCACAAATTACGTTCCACACAATAGCTGACACATTCAGGGATATATGTATGTATGTATTCCTGCGTATATTTGCATTCCCGCGCACACACACAGGCACGCAACTCACGCACATATTAAACATAATTCCTTGCCAGACCATGACACGAACATTTGCCGTTGATCCTAATTCGGGATTACTTTACAATTTCATTTTATCACTTGTTTATGGCTTGCATATTGCGAATTTCTTGTGCTCGCTCGGTTAGAGATGAGTTTTAATTTTCGAAATGTGCACATTCACATGAAAGTTAGCAAAAAGTTTAATTTCAGTTTATTAAATGGCCTAAATACAAATACTTAGTACATTTTAGGAATCACCTATTTGATAGCACGAGCTTTAAAATGCTCTTCTTTCTAAACACCATCTTTAAACACTTTTTTTTTGTTTTATGGAGTGCATAGATTCATCTCAACGCAAGTCAATTATAATGTGCTAAAAAAAAATTAATTTTTCGCCAGCTCCACGTTTGCTGCTAATTAAGCGGTTGAACGCCTCGAAATATTTGAGTCAACCCATGATTACTCAAAGCAGCCGAGATAAAGCACGCAAAAAATGCTCCCTTCCTGTCTCCTGCCGTCTCTTTCGCCATCTCTATTGCCTCCTCTTTCGCTCCGCTTTCAATGGCCGTGTAATTAAACTTTGATTACGGTACTTAGCCGGCGCAGTAAGCGTTTTTTTTTTTGCAACTTCTATGCGAGAAAGAGCAGGGGAGTCGCGACCAGAGAGAGATGGAAAAAGTTCAATTAGGAGAGGTAGTCCAAACGCCTCGGCTAATGACACTTTCTTCTCAAGAAGAGAGCGAACGATAAATGAGATTTTTACCACCCACTTGAACGCCCTGTCAAACCCCAAAATGTATGCTATAGAAAAGTTTTCCACTGCACTTGTGAGTTTTCTTGGATAACAAATGCTAGTATAAAACCATTTTGCATTGCGAATAGACCTGAAAATCGTTTAAAATAATTCTATACAGTATCTTTCGATGGAATATACTGTTTTTAGCTCATCTATTTATTTTATGGCTATTTTTTATTGTGCCTTTTTGCCGAGTACAATTATGTTTAGGACACTTTTATTCGATTTCTTAAAGATTTCATGCGTTTAGCATATGAGTGCGAAGCACAGCATTTATCACGATTTGCTATGGCCAAATTGCCCCGTCGCCATAAAACATGCATGAGGCACATATTTAGGCATACAATATATACATTACACAAACATGGATTCTTCGGATATCGCATCCGAAGCGAAGGCCAAAGCCAAAGCTGATGCTGAAACTGAAGCTGTAGCTGTAGCCGATGCTAAAGTAAGCCCACAAGCCATATAATGTGCCATAAATATTAAAACGTTTTTGACTTTACGCGCTTGCGTCTTTTTTGCCGCGGGCCACGTGGGTGGCTATGGAAACAGTTCTATAAGATGCGAACAGGACCGGGCTAGGATAAGGATGAGGCTGAGGACTCGGGGATCCTTGCTTTACTTGCTGCCTTGTCGCGCTGTAAAGCGCTAGCAAATTATTTGCATTTTTTATATGGCTCAGCCAGAAACGTCAACAAAAAAAAAAGCAGAAAAAAAAGAATAACATAAAAAAAAACCAGCAGCAATGGCTAAAGAACGAAAGCAGCAGCAGACGGCGCATAAAATGTAAAGTGCAAAGGGGCCGCATCAGAACGGAAATCTTATAAAAAATATATATAAACCGGGCTTTCTTTGCGAACCAGCTATCAACGAAGGGCTTTGCGCTGTCACACACCGCGCGGCAAATTTGCGGCCGGATAGAGAGGCGGATAAGACGCTCGAGGGGGCGTGGCAACCGCGAAATGAGCAAACGACAGGAAACCCTAAGCAATTGAAATAAATAAGTAGCAATAAATCGCATTTATTCCGAATAATTTCAATTGATTTTTCATAAACCGATGGCTGACTTTGGCTACTTCAGTCAGTGTTCTCTGAAACTTATAAAATTAAAGAAAGCTAAACAAAATAAATGTATCTTACGAAATGTATCTTAATTCAAATACAAATACTACTTTTAAGTTAGCAGCACGTAATTAAGTTTAACCTTGCTGCGGCACTGAAAAGATAAGATCACTGAAGCATGCATGATAAACTCTTATGGCCGAAAGCGTTTTTCCATGCTTGCACATGATATGATATGAAATATTGTTTCAAAGGAGAAGATACAGCCCATCTGCAGTTGAATATTATTTAAAAATCGCTTTATTTGGCTGCGGGGCTTGTTTTACTTCCTGTTGCGGCTTCATCATCATATTTTTGGAGCCGAACTTTTTCCAAACCACGAAATGTATCAAATTTGTACACCGCACTCTCGGCGCTTCCTCAGTTTCCGTTTCTGTTTCTGTGTATGATTTGAACTTTTTAATTAAATATACATAAAGTTGGCTAACTTCGCAAAAAGTGCCTCGCACAAAGTTCGTTTGCCGAAAATAATGAAAATATTTCACAATTAGATGCCTAGCAGGCAGCCATGGATGTCGTGAATATGTGGATATGTGGCACAATGAAAACACAGACCACAAGCCAACCAGAATGGGCCATTGAGCATGTGAATTGCATTAAGTGGATGGGCGACTCATGGCTAAAATGCGGTCGCCCAATGACTGAACGAGATACATGCTTTTGGCCAATTTGGTCTTGGCCTACTTGACTTGCCGTCTCCGTTTTGCTTTCCTCCAGCAGCTGTCATAATTTCAGCATCAGTTGCCATTGCTCGCCGGAAGTGGCATCCAGCTAATGAAGAGCACAAGTCTCTGGCTTCTCCTCGGTGTCCTCTGTGTTCGTATCACACATTTCTCATATGGGGTGTTAAAAATGCAAATCCTGCATGGCCTAATGCCTCCTGCCGCCTGCCGGTTGGCCAACAGCTGCTGCTACCGATAATGAATGCTTCAGCCAATTTTGCATGCGAATTATTGGGGGATTTAATTATGGCCTCTTTAAAATGCCATTTATTGTGGCCACTTAAAAGCGGTACTTGGCTTAAGTGCACCAGAAAGTTTTATTGTTTTCATTTATTGTTCTTTGTTTTTCTGCTTTTGTCAGCGGTCCATAATTTTTCAGCAATAGTAATTACTACGTTTGCCAGCTCAAAGTAATTTCATATTTTATGCGCACACCAAACTTGAAATTTAAGTGGCAGTAAAATAATAACTATAATAGCACTGTAATTGCAATTGTTGGGTTCACTACTTTATTCCTTTATTTATAAATATTTAAAAGGGAACCCTAAAAATTTCAGATCAATTATAGGATAAGCGCAAATCAATGAATAATTTTCAAATGCAACCCAAGTGCCTGCCACTTTTATCCAGAGTTGAATCTAATCTGCGAAAAAATCCCCCTGCTCAGCAGCTTGGCTTGCTGAAAGTGTTTCCTTCACTCCGATACAGGGATAAACGCCAGCCATTGTCAGCCAAAATCCGAAATGTGGCAACAGGAGGGTAAACCAGAATATTTTACATTAGAACCCCGTCGCTGCCACCACCAAAAACTTTTGATATTGGCACTCGCATGCAAGTGGCTTGTGTGTGTGTGAAGTTTTGGCTCCCTAATAGATGCCTCATCTTGCGCAGTGTACGTGATGTTTCGACCAAATGTCTTGCAAAATTACGCCATTTTTGGATGGAATAGGGGAAAAATATCAAAAAAAAAAAAAAAAAAAAAAACTATTTCAACAGCTGCGTTTTGTCAAAAAGTGAAAGTTGCTGGCAGCTGGGAGAGTAGGGCCATATATATCCATAAAATATACACGAAAACCCTAGCCATCCCCTCAAATGCAACAGTGGCGGCATTTTTAATTTGCTCTTGTTGAATTGATGTGCTGCTGTTGTTTCCGTTTCCGCTGTCAACTCCCTGCCTCTCTTACTAACCCACTTGTTGTTTTTAGTTCGGAACTCGTTTCTTTGCTCTGTTCCAAATGAATAGCAACAAAAAAAATGAAAATGTATCGTTTACACAAGCACGCACACACACACGCACACACTGCGACGTATATTGTGAATGCCCATTGAAAATGGCGGCGAGCGCGATAACAAAAATGGCCGCTCGCCCATTTCCGCTTTGTTTGCCATGGTTTAGCTTGGTTTGAGCCAATTTCAGCTCTTTTTGAATGGGGGCAGCAGTGGAGTAACTGTAACTGCCTAACTTTGTTAACATGTGTAGCAGTTTATCGTCAGCCATTGTTTTCGCTCACACTCAACACTCACCCCTTGGATTTTCCCGCATTTTCCTTTGGCCCCCACCCGCATAGAAAATGTTTTTGATGTGCTCAGTGAAATATGCAAATATTTGTGCTTATCCATTTTGAATTCCATTCCAATCGCCATTCCATATTCCACATTCACATTCGCATTCCCATTCCATTTCATTTCGTTGGCCATTCTCCGTTTGAGCGGCTAATTAAATGCTGACTTGCCACAATGCCACATTTCTCCTTTGTGATGCAAATTGGATTCATGCTGTGCAACTTCTGACACACAATTATCAACGGCTCCCCGAAGTGAGCAACATTTTAGTTTTTATTTAATGAGCCAATGCTCTTTTTTCTGTTAGTTCTTCAGTTTGGAAAGCAATTGTACGAAATTAAATCGGAAATAAGAAGCTAGAGAGTTGCTGCGAAAATGAATGGCAAAAGAACAAATCGAATTTCACAATGAAGTTTAAAAGTGGTAGTTCTGTGCGTGAACTAATTTTATTCCAGACACGATTGTTGCACGAAATTAAGATCACGTTTTATTGCCAATTCAAATTAGAAACTTTATAGTTTCTCAAGGCATACAAAGTGAGATTTATGTAGAGGCAAAATCGAGACACAAATGACAATGTGGAAACAAGAAGACCGACCTTGATTTTGCGCCAGATCTAATGCACTTAGTCCTACTAATTGCCCATTAGACAGTGCTAATTGCATTTGCGTAGATGACAATTATAAATGGCTTTCTGCGATTCAAATGGACTTGAAATTTTAACTTTGTCTCAGTTCTGAATTAGCCTCGCACCTGCCCCACCTGCAACTTTCGAGAAAAGTGCAAATGACCAGGGTAGCCGATTTCAAACGGAATTGGAAGATGGCACCTGGAACCAACTGGGTCATTTGGGCACCAAATCGACAGCCATTTAGGAACGATTTGTTGCGTTAATTGCTGTCAGTGCTTAATGCGATCACTTGATTGCCTTAAATCGATTTACATTTTAGCGTTTTGGCGTCAGAAAAACGAGAACTGATTATGCAAATGCATATGGAGTATGTGGATGTGGGGATATGCAATTTGGGCCGACTTTAATTGCAACCGCCAGTGAGTGAGCTGAACTGGCCCGAAAAGAGTACCCACAGCGAGCGTTGCCATTTAAATGGGTTCAAGTGATGGATAAATATAAATATAAAATGTTGAAATAAATTCGCTGGGAATTTGTGGTTTTGAGGTGCACCCACCGCCGCCCATATGTAAACATTCGCAGAAACTTGGCTGCTGTGGTTCTCGCTTTCAGCGGATGCAATTAAGCAACTTTAAGCGCCACTCGAAAGTCATTTGCGACTGAATGCAGTGGCAGAACCTCATTTACCGCAGCAAAATCTTCTGGCTAATTTTCATTGAGTTGGTTTTGCCAGCATTTAAGCCTAATGTATTGAAATATTTACATTGAAACACAGTTTACAATGAAATTTTCCGTGGCCGGAGGCGTTCGGTGAACTCTCACGGGTAAGTCTATAAAGTTGCGCAACATTCCAATGTCTGGCACCTGAACTCGACTGCCATTTGGCGAGCCAAAACAGCGGAAACTATGAAAATGAACATTCCTGGCGCTCCCCGCCCACTACTCGAAGTAGTAGTAGTTTCCGTGATTTATAAACTCCTTAATGAACAAAAGAATTATCGATTGCGGCGGTGGCATGAAAAATTGCCTGCGATTGGCTATCCCTCCTCCAATTCGTCCTTATCCATTGCTTATTGCCTTTTTACCCTCGTTTTTGTCGACTACCTTTTGCGGTACAATGAGGCGTATGAGCAATGCTCTGGTTGGATACTTACTTTGATATATGCGGTAGCATTAAAAGGACTCTCTGTTTGTGTGCTTGTGTGTGTATGTCTGTGGCTGTCATACAAGTTGACATTTTATTTATATATTTTGGTTTTAAAATTGCTGACCCCAAAAACCTTTTTAATGGCAACTGTGGCTGTATGTACCCTTCGCTCGTTTCATTCACCAACACCACCACTTTTTATGCGCTTTTCATGAGCTTTTCCCCGACTGAGCTCGTGTATATGTGTGTGTTTATTTGTGGCTCATTTCATAAACCTCTTATCGCAATGACATGTTCATAATTAAATGTTAAAATTTACTCCACATGTTCGGTGCTTAAGGGCAGGGGGTAAGGGGTAAAGGAAACATGGCTTCAAGTGCCTGGTCATAAGAAGCGTTTAACAAACGAGGGAATGGGAAAAAAAATGCGACTATTTTTTATGTGCTAGCTCGGCAAATGACAGACAAGTATAAAGAATGGGAAAAACAATAGAAATGCAGGGGCGTGGGGTAAAAATATATTGTTTTAGAGGTTAGTTGCGAGAAATCACACAAAAGTAGTTAGATATAACAGTTGCCTCTCAGATAAGGATTGAAAATATATAACATTTTATGGGAAAACTAGAATCAAACCCCTTTTCCATGCCCCTGCGCCGGTTTAGACCGCAAGATGTATGTTTTGGAAGCGCTTGTCGGGATTGTCACGCTCCGCAAACGGACTGCAAAGCGCAGGAAGCTAAGGAGCAAGGACGAGCTGAGCATTCGCGACAACTCGACATCTATCACATTTATGTGGCACTCGAGTTGGCAATTGACCCGCTTCTGGTTTTCGGTTAGGAGCGCAGTGGTCATTTCTCCGGCTCTGGCTTTGGCTTTGGGTTTGGCTTTGCTTTAGCTGTGGCCATGGTTCCCTGAAAAGCTTTACACTTTCATTATGTTTTATTGTTTGCTTTTTTAAGGCACTGGTCGTCTCGCACACACACACACTTACTCAGCAAATGGTTGCATGAAAGCCACTTATACAGATACAGATTTGCAGTAGCAGCTGCTGCTGTTGTTGTTGTTATTGCTGGTCATTTGAAAAGGCTTAAATATAATACTTAGGGCCGGGCATGGCATTCAATGTCCTTAGAAGCCAGAAGCAAACCAAATTGAGCAGGGGGGAGTAAACAAGTGAGCTGGCAGCCCAGCAAAGTGTGTGTGTGTGCGGAAATCAAAGCCTTAAAAGCATTTTGTGCAAAAATACATGAAAAGTGATTTCGGAGCGGGCCAAAAGGATGTTATTTGAATGGTTTTAGGACTGAGAGTAGGGCTTCCCCGAGGGGCTTTAAATTCTGTCCTCTCTGAACACCTATTTTTTTTAGTTTTTTACGAACGAAACTGTTATTTTTCCTTGCTGTTTTTCTTTCAAGTCATTTGCTTGCAATTCGTAGACTCTAGCGTACAAACTTTTTGCTGAAAATTGAAGTCGAATCGTTGCCATAAATCAGAAATATTCATACAGTTCTGCCAGCCATGGCATATAGTGCCCTCTCTTTCACGCGCTCTATTCGGCTCTCCCTCTATTCGAGCATTACGTTCATGTGTTTTGGCTTTTTACGTGCATTTCTCCTTCTGCGAGCATTAAAATTGATTTATGTCGCCGGCAAGCGTCGAAAAACTAAAATTATGAAAGCGACCGAGAGCAGGGCTTTTCATGCTGAGTTATGTTTGAGTGCGGGTGACTACTAAAATGTTACAAAATGCTCGGCCATAGATGCTCATGCTGCAATCAAATATATCACGAGTGGAAAGCGGCAAGCAGGAGAGTCGGGAAATAAAAGCAAAAAAAATTCGAACCATTTTATGTCTCAATTTAGCCAGAGTTCTTAAAGCTCCGCTCCAAATTGCTCTGAAACTATGTAATATATATTATTTAAAACCTACTACATTAAACGTTGACTTATCGTTGACTTTACTCACTTAACGCTTAGTTGTTTTCCATGGCTCCTACCACTACACTTACCATCGCCAGCTTTTCATTTTGCAAGCCCACAAGTGACGCCTGAAAGTATGCAGCGTTTTCTAGCCTCCTTCGTTGGCTTCTGGTATCTCAACTTTTATTCCGCTGCATCAACATTTGTCATGTTATTGTGGAAATTATTGTTGTCTGCTTTTATTGTTTGACTTCTGTCTGCCGCCCCAGACGCGTGCCACGCCCACCAGGCGTTCAGCCCCTCGGCTGAAACTTGTTTAAGTTTTTTTTCCCTTTGTTTTTGCATTTTTAATTATAAATGCCTGGCAGCGTTTGGCTTGCGTTGCCTCGTTTTATTTGCATGTTTTCCCGCTGCTCGTACTCATTTCAAGAGTTTTTCTTCAAGGTGTGTGTGTTGTCCTTTTCTTTGCTTTACTTTCGGGTTGCCTGTTTATTAGCCACGTCGTGCGGACAATTTTAAACCCTTTGGCCGTGTCGGTTTTGGCTCTCTTTTCTCAGCCCTAAGCCGCTTTGCAGCTGTTTGTGTTTCACCTTTTGATGTTGCTCGCTTGAAACTTGGCTTTGCATTGCAAAGTTTTCCCTGGCAGCTGGAAAAAAGGGTTAAAAACTTCCGTATAATTGACAAATGCTAAATAGGAAGTCTGACAAGTGCTGGACGCTTTGCTGCCAATTGTTTATTTCAATATTTAACCAAACACAGGGGGAGGGGGACTTAGTGAGGTGCTTCCATAAAGGAAATAGCCGGGGATTATGGTAAAAAGTAAGTGAACTTTTGAAATATGCAAAAGGGTCAGTCGGGAAATGTGTATGCATGCTGTGCTGCAGGGCGTATGCGTGATATGCTGCCGGCCTGTCTTACAGGCAATTTCAATTATGAAAATGCGATTAAACCGAAAACAAGTTGTAAGCCCAGGACATATATACCGAAGAGCATGTGCAGCAACTTTCTCCTGCTAACTTGATTATGTACTCAATTGCCTGGCAAAGTCCTTTTTCCGCTCCTACTCCTCGAGAGTCGTAAAATGTTTTCAATTATAAAAAGCTTTTAGGTAAATCAGACCTGAAATGTGTTTCAATTGTCTTGCATTTTGTGAGCGTACAATTCAATTTGTGCGCAGGGGAAACACACAAAAGCAGTGAAAAACAAAACAGGAATCGAACTCAAATCGAAGTAGTAAGCAGGAACAAAAAAAAAATGAAAGGAAATGAATTAAATCGATTTGAAACAAAAAAAAATGTAGCAGAGTTTCTATTTCTCTGTTTTTCATCTCGACAATTTATTGTTTTCTTCCACACAGTCCTGCTACTTCAAGCGGAAATAGAAAAGATCTGTATGGGCAAAAACTAGGAAAGGAAGCAAAAATGAGAAACTCATCGTGGCTTAGATTTTCTTTTGCCACCCGGCATCGAAAGTGCTTCCGTTTTAGGCACTCTGGTAATAGAGTATGCAGGCGATTCCTCTTTCAATCGAGATTAGATTGAGAATCGTTGTTGTCATCGTCAGTTACCTTGGGCTCACTTAATTTGCAACTTAAACGGAGTGTGATAAAAAGAAGGATGTGCGAGGAAAAGTCCTTGCTAATGACAGCTCCAAAAGTATTTTTCACTTTACTTCCTCTTGATGTCTCCATTTCGCTT
This sequence comes from Drosophila mauritiana, assembly GCF_004382145.1. NCBI lineage: Eukaryota > Metazoa > Arthropoda > Insecta > Diptera > Drosophilidae > Drosophila > Drosophila mauritiana. The sequence continues at coordinate 19,752,238 of NC_046668.1, read as the reverse complement.
TCTATTAATGTTTATTGCTGCAAAGGAAATCAAATCTTTGGAATATTTGCAGGCTCAAAATCATTATTATTAATAATTAAATAGCCTTTGAATTATGCTCCCCATAAATATTGAAGAAACTCGCTTATTAGAATTCAACAAACACCAAAATAGCTCGTTAAATTGCAATATAAAGTTGAAATAAAAACGAGTTAGTGTACAAATATAAAATATTTTTTATTTTTCCCCAGCTGAAAACATTTGCCTCTTGTGGCTTGAAAACTTATGCCTTGGCAATCCTGATTTGATTGCTTGGCGAAAAGTTTTTGTTCATGAAATGGCTCGCTCACCTGGCGCTTAAATATTCAATTGTCTCTGAATGTTTAACTGTTTGAAAATGCTATTTATTTTATGCCTTGTTATGCAATCAAAATGTTTGCACTTGCTGCCTACGAGGAGCACGTGAAAAGCGCAAACGTAGCAGAAATTAATGAGAAATTATACGCGGCACTTCACAGAGCGTGGCAAATAAAAGGGCGGCTGGTTGGGTAGGATAACACTTGAAATTGTGTAAAAGTGAAAAGGCAAACTTTTTGAGGAGAAAATAAAACGGAATCGTGCAGCTTGCAGCCGAAAAAGTCGACATAGTATGGTAACTGGATACAGCCAATGCTGATAGCTTTTTGAGGTGTGGTGGCGTTGGCAAAAGGTTTCGAGTGAACTTAAGTTAGTTACCTACCTGAAATACTCCGCTCAAGTTTTGTATTAAAAAACTTTCTCTCTTCTCTACTTGCAGGTAAATGACGTAAATTTTTAATTACTGGCAAAACTTGTCATCATCCCCATCACGGTCGTCGTAGTCGGTCGTCTCCAAAAGTTTTTCATCATTCAGTTGGCTGTCAAGTGTCAAGTGTGTTCCAAGCGGGCTCTCGGGTTCGAGCCAACTGAACTGCAGCTAACAAATAGCAAGCACAATGCAATTTGCCATGGGCTGCAGGTTATGGCAGAGCCACAAATCTTCGGACAGACTGACTGGCAGGATGAATGGCTGACTGACTGTTGCCAGTAGCAGGAGGCCAGTTGCTCTTGGCAGCAATAATCAAAACTTGGGCAATCATGAAAGCGAAATTTGCAATGCGCTCGAATAATGGGAATTTGGAATAAGTGCAGTCGCAAAAATAGGGATTAATTCGTTGGCATAGAAGTTTTGAAATCATTTAGGTATGCACTAAAACCCTACTTATTCGCTCTTTTAGTGTCTTGATTTACATTTTGATCCTACATGTTTTGGGTCATTAGTTCAACTTCAACTTCTGCCTTTTTTTAAGTAGCAATAGCGTTTATCGGCGGATGGATATGCATTTGACCATTCATTCAGCACGGAATGAGGAATTTCTGCATCAAATTAGCATGTTCTTTTCGGCTGGCTATCTCCCTCTCGCTTCTGTCTCTCTCTCTCTCTTTCCCGCACTCTATCTCCGGCTGAAGGGAAACCCGAAAGGAAACGGAAATGGAAATTTTTACTTGGCAGGCGAAATTATCATGGGAACCAACGCCAACCAACTGAAAAGGAAGTTTGTTCTCCTGCAGCGAGAAAGAGAAAAAGGGAGAGAGAGAGATGCGGATGGCAGACGGAAGATGTAATTAGGGGAAAAGCAAAATGGGAAAATAATTAACACTCGGGCATAATTAATTGCACGCCACACAAATGACAAGTATCTCGGGATTTCAGCTGGAGCGGAAAACGCAAAGAGAACCGAAACAATTTGAAAGTGCATCCCGGCCACAATTAATTTGATTTCAGATGTTGCAGGGTTGCATTTGGTTTTCTAATCACATTACGTGCACGAAATTGATCCCATATAGAAGCAGAAGAAGAAGAAGAAAGGCAAGCCAAACTGGATTGTAGAATCAGCATATTGAATTTAACTCCAAATAAACTGTTGCCATCTCCAGTTGTGTTTGATGTTCGCACTTCAGCGATTTCCCAGAACGAGCCCTTTTGCAAACGAATCAAAAGTACTGGGCAGCATTCCAAGCATATTTCTGGCCGGGCATTATTGTGCTGCTGGAGCAGCTAAATGAGGGCTCTACAGAAGTGGTAGCCATGCAAACCATTTGGAGTGTTGTTTCCTGGCACTTGGCCCACATTTCGTTGAATTGCTGCCAAGCGAAAAGATTTCTCCGCAAATAGATTTCTCATAAATCAACATTTCACTACTGCATGCATTTCGAAAGTTTTTTAATTGCCCAAATTTGAGCGGCGCCCAAATGCGCGCTATAGAAATTTAACGTTTACTTACTCGACTATCCACTTAAACCATAAGGAAAACATTTATTCTCTGTATGGTGTTTTGTACACTGGCGCCTGTCTATGGAGTTGTTTTTTAATTAAGAACACAAACAAACGATGGTTTGTTCAACGGCGAAGTGGGCGGGTTGGGTATTTTGATTATTTTCATATTGTCACTCGTTGTTTGCTGTGGGAATTTCAATCAGCGAGAGAACAAAAATAAATGCGAGAAAGTAGTGACAGAAGAAGTGTTCTTTAAGTCTTCACTAATAAATTCATTTCACTTTAAAAAGTACATCTCATATATCCTAAAGAATTCGCGTTTTTCCGTACAATGTAGTATAAATCATTTGTTTTTCTGATATTTTTCAAGTTTAAGGGAATGCAGTGAAGTAACGAATTCGACTTCACTGAAAGTGTTAAACATTTAAGCTGCATTTACACCCTTCGTTGGCCTGAACAACAATAATAAAGGGTGGCATCGTTTAAGTGGCTTTCACGATGTATTCCTCCATTTGACATACAAATATTGCGAATGCGATCGATTCAATATGCCAGCGAAAATATCCGATGGCAAGTGTATCGACTGCTTATTCCTCAACGAAAGCCATTTTCCATGGGCCTTTTTAATGGTCATGTTCCAGGCATTCGGCGTTACAATTATGTATGTAAGTGGAATTAATGCAGAGTGTGCTGCGGGTTGCGAAGCGAATGGAAGCGTGTTAAATTAATGCCCATAAATTGGCCAATAATTATCGAGTGGGAAATGTTTTTTAAGATGTGTATAATTTATTAATCTATTAAATGGGACTTCCCTGCTCGGAGCTTACCTTTAATGGTTGGCCAAAAGACAAACTCTGTTCAACGGGCGTATCTTTCGTTAATTAAAGGGAAGCTGCAAACTTTATCTCTGTAGCCTCACAGATGCCTTTCAATTATTTTTAGTTTAATAACTCTAACACCCTGTCCTTTGTGTTAGAAAATCTTTGCACAAAGGACTAAAAACCTTAATTTTTGCATATGGAAAAAAAATCTATTTAAAATGACTAAAAGTCTGCAAAACAACAAGGTGAAACAAATTGGTAAATGTTTTGCAGGAAAAGCAATACACACACATACACACACACACACAACACATGCGATCATGTAACACAATATACACTGAATGACATTTTGCGGAGCAGTAGAAATAAAATAACAAAAACTTGCATAATTTGTGCTGTTGGACCACATAGACAAAAACAGCAAAAACTGACGAGAAAATTTGTGTGCTGCAGACAGCTGAAAAACTAAACTTTCGATGCAACGGTACTGGGGGTCGGAAAAGTGGAATTGCGGCAAGTGGGAAATGGGAAATGGAGAGAGTGAAGGCCAGGCAAGGTCCAATAGCTTTTGTGAGTGTGTTCTGGCATTTTATTACAAAAGTTTACACGACTCTGTTGGCCCTGTTGATGCTGCTGCTGCTGCTGCTACTGCTGTTTATTTTTGTGGCTAGCTGATTTTGTCATTTTATAAGCTTTTTAGTCGAAGAAGACTTTCCTCGGAAGCTGGAAAGGTTGCAAACACTTCAAAGGTGATAAACTGGCCTTTCCAATGTCAAACATCAGTTCTTGACCATAGTTCAACTGGTAGTTCAATTCTTGGGCTAATTTTTATTGAAAATATCAGAGTGTTTATATATTTTTATAAGCTGCAAATGTAGATTAATTTAATATCAGCTTAAGCTTAAGCTGACTGAGCAGTCGCCGTTGTTTGACACCACTTGACCAAAAGCCACATAACTATGGACATTCTCAGCACTAAGTTTCTTGGCCAAGAACTATAACAAGCTTCGACTGAAACTGGAGAGCTGAAGCTGATGAAACCACGTAGCGACAAGCAAAATGCATTAGAGCTCAGCCAAACTGCTGGGGTAGCAAAAAATTGAAAAACTATGCCAACTAAAATTGAGTTAAAGCGAAAAAGTTACCAACTCCCATCCGCCCATCCGCCCACTTGCCTCTGTTCTTCTGCTTCTTCTTTTGGCCACGTTGTCGCGGCTTCAGTTGACCACGAGTAATGCATTACAACAATGCTCGAATAGGACATGCTGTGGATCGGTCTGCTGGGTCCGTCCTAGTCGTCCTCTGCCCAATGTAATTAAGCAACTTACAAGCAGTAAACACACATAGATACACACACACACAGCATGCATGGGCAAACATTATTAGCCAGGAAGGCAGAAGGCAGGCGGGAATGGCCATACAGCACATACAATATTTAATATGCGATTTCTGACACCATTCACACGCGGCAGGAAAACGGGAAAACCGATAAAATGCTGAACGATATAAAAGAACGACGGCCATTTATTTGACTTACGCAAATGCGTGTATATTTATATGTATGTATGTGTGAGTGGGTCGGGTCAAATAAATGACAGCCCATAAGGCAGTGTGCTTACATTCTGCCAAACTCGTTCAGAAAAAAGATACACTTACACAAAAAGATACAACTTTATATATGCGCAGTCGCATGAAAGTTTTATAATTGCAAAATCATTACAAAAATTCAAGATAAATATTTCGATTTTGCAGTTGTTATTTACTTTGATGTCGAATATTTGCTGAAATATAAATATAATATCTAAATATGTATGACCATAATGAGTTTGCGAATAGTTTTAAATATTATGATTTCTGCTGATATGTACGATGGCAATATTTGAACAAGAGAATTATTTTTTAGCTCTTACTTTTGCACATTTGCCCATTAACGAACGCGAATCGACATTTCATGTTACATTTCTTTGGCACTGCGGTCTGTGGCCACCAGTTGGATACAGAAATGACCATGGCGTGGCCAAGTGTCATTAATGAGCGAGCCTTTTTCGATGTTAATTTGGCAGGAAAAACTAACAGATTCGAATCAATAATTACATCAATTCCCGGCACTGGCCAGCATCGCTGTGCATTTTATAATTGGCTCTTCAGACGGAAAAGCGGCCGAATTGCGGATAATGGTCAGCCAGAACTGCTGAGTACTACTGCAACTGATCGATAATCAGACTAATGTGGTTGTGTCGGCTCGGTGGTATTCAATTGTGGTAGTCTGGCTTTCAACTGCTCACGTGTGATTGATGCCAGTCACGGCGAAAGTGTATCGCTAAAAGTCAAACTAAATCTAGTGCCAGTGCCTCGGTTTCCTCGGCATTCAGCTGCACAACGAGTACAGGAAGTGCTCGGAGGCAACTGGCAGCTGGCATCAGCAGCTACAAGCGACACTTTTCACGATTCCAACCATTTTGCGGTGATTTTTAGCTCGTTTATCTAGAAACCGAAGGATCTCCGGACTGATGGTGGGTACAACTATACAATAATGCGGCCACGGCATTGCCAATGACTGCCGTTGCGAGTCTGCTCCTTGTGGCGCGGAACACATGAAATTTACGTGATGCTCCTAAACGTCAAATATTTTGTCATCCCAGCTGAGCTGCTTCTGGCTCCATGCTCCTTGCTCCATGGAAAGCTGACATTTTGATGAATGGCGGAAGATTGAAAAATGCAAATAACTAAGGAAATAACTGAGGAAGATATTGAAAGCTGTGTTGCTTGTGCGTTTGGCAGGAAGGAAATGAGGGGAATTGGTCGTGGGTGGAAGGAGGTAACCCCTAAATCTCATTAGATTTTTATTAAACTCCAGGGAAGTGCTTACACTGATTATATATGCAGGATTTATGTACTACTGCATTGCGGTTTAATGGGTTTAGTTGTGATTAAATATTAACGCTTTTAAGGCTTTTTGAATCCAATTAAAGTATTCTAGAGGCTTTGATATTTGTCTTACATAACATAGCGTTTTCCACCTGACTTTTTTTTTACTTTCCATACTGTCCACTCAAATCGTTTGTTATAAATTATCCGCTTCCGCTTCCGTGTGTTTTTTTTCGGGTTGCTTTGCTGGTGACAAGATAAAAGTATCCGCTTGGCACGTGGAGTCAATTTAACGTGTTGTTGTGTGGACATAAATTACGAATTCAGTGGCGCCACTCGAAAGGACCCATAAACAGCGGACAGACAGAAAAATATTGGACTCCTGTTTCCAGAATGCGGCAAAGTAAAACCCTGAAAATCGGCCGTTTCTTTGGGGTTTTTACTCGAAAGTTGCAATTTCGCTGGCTGATTGCTTTTGGCGTTCGCAATTAGAAACTTTATGATTAGTTGGCTGAGTCGCGTTAAAAGTTTTGGACAGCGTTTTGCAAGTTGCTAGCCCAGGTCCTCGACCAGTAAAACACCATGCTCACTCTCCCTTTTTGCCGTGGCAGTAGTTTCGCCTGTATTTTCGTTACAGGTATGTGGCTGAGTTGGCCAGCTATTTGCGGGGCTTAAAAGTTTGCTATCAACAAATGTGTAAATCTGCCCAACCAGCAGAGAGCACAAAAAATGTTGTAAACTTTTGGCCCAGAACTACTACTCCCACCTTACACGCAAGTTTATGTATGTACATGTGCATTGGGTTTTGCCAACTTTTAGGCAAAATATTTATGATCGTTTTAGCGAAATCCAAAACTTCTCAGCAGCGATAACAATGTTAAGTCTGTCGTGTATTGACTCGGAGCATTTCGTGTATTTGGCTTGAATTAAGAGCGGAAATTCAAGCAAAACTTGTTAAGCTTAAAGTTTACCCCAACCCAAAAGTAAACTTAATGAAAACTCCAGCCCTCCAGCCCTAAGAACGATTTATCCCCCACCTCCGTGGAAAGCCAGACAATGTTGAGGTAAATGCAATGCCGCAAGGGGGGCGGCGACATTTTCCAGTCACGCCCACCGACCGGATGTTGGCTCTAACCCTCGTCCGCCCCCAGGCTCAGTGTCAGCTATCTAAAACCCAAAGGATGGATGGTGGGCTGTGGAAAATTATCCTTTATTATTTTTCAGTGAAAAGTTTTCACTCTCATCGCCGCAGGATGCTGCTGGCGTTGCTCCGGCAACTTTATAATATTACATTATATGGATGTGCTGTTTGTCGCCCACCTTATCGATTACCTATCCACCAGGTGAGGGTCGGCAGTCGCCTTCGACTGCGAGTGCTGTGCCCACTTTCCCTGGCATCGCTGGAAAGTTTGTCAATCGAAGCCGTCGGAGTAGAGAATAAAGGAACTCCCAAGCTGCTGGCTTGCCTGCCATACCGCGGGTGTGCCATAAAACTTTATCTAAATGCTCACATCGGGCCAAGGACGCTCATTACTTTCATTATCCTGCCGAGGAGCGAGTACAACGACGCTCAGTTGAGCGATTTGGCTGGAATTGAAAGGCATTTAATGGGATTTTCACTCGGTTTCGTGTGCATCGCATCGACGCCGGTGTAAAGTAATCGCCTTACGTAAGTTTACCAATTTAATAGCGTTTGACTCCACAAAATTCGATTACCACGATTTTTTTTGATACCCAAAAGTAGCTTAACTATATGATGCTTATGCGTAAATATTATAATGAGCTTTGGTCTTACTTTTATGCTAACATTTTAAAGTTGTTAAGCTGAGCAACGTAAATGGCCGAAATTAGAACGAATACCCCAAAAGATAGGCTACATTTTACACTAATTAAATAAAAACGACCCAAGGAAATGTAAATGAAAGTGAATAACTCATCGAGCGATGTCAAATGATAAATGGTTGGGGTGTGTTAAAAAGGGCGGTTCGAAAAGGGGGCGTGGCATGGCTGGCTGGCTAACTGAAGCTGTCTATTTTGACGCGTTTTCCCCGCACTTTATGTTTGTCTTTTTAATTGTTTTCGCGACGGCTGCTGCTGTTGCTCCCTTTTAATTATAAATTGCTGGCCTAATGTTTTCCTTTCTGCTTTCCGCTCGCCTTCTAATGAGTTTCGGTCTCCTTTTGTTTGACTGATAGAACTGAGCCAGAAGTTTGCCAAATTTTCCATTAGCCCTTGCCTTGACCAACTCGTTTTTGCAACATTTTGCTGCCGTTCTCAGTAAGTTTAACAATAAACAAATATGCCAACAGGCACAGCGTGTCCAACTTTTGTCATAAATTTATGCTTTTTCTGCGTATTACTACTGCTCTTGTTTTGCCTGCCAGTTGGCGGACGGTAAATAAACTTAAAGTTTTTCAAAATAATGGCAACAGCAACTTTTCCCTTTCCTCCAAAGCGCCATGCTGGCCAACTTTAATTAGTGCACGTTTTCCGGGCTTATAGCCCAGGGCGAAATGATAAACGATTCGATAGCGCAGATTGCTTTCGATTATTTTTCCATCTTCGTTTTCAATCCAGTCAAGGCGGCGGCGACAAATAAAACGTTAAGCAAACGACAACTGCAAATGGAATTTTAATTCAATTTGAATGTGCGCGAAGTGGGCGGAAACGGAAACGGGCAACTCTATTAACATCCTGCCGAGAGCTTCTCTGTTCGTGTCGGGCCTCCTTTGTTTCGCTTCTGTCAGTGTAATTTCATTAAGCACAGAAGAAAAGGACACGCCGAAATAGACGTTGGAATCTTCGTCACCACCACTTCGTCCTGTCCACTTAATTAGGGAATGTCGTCCGCATAGCAAAAACACTGCATCCACCTGTTGCCCAGATTCGCCAGTGCATTATGCATGTCCCAGCCAAGAACCGTCCAAATCCCGCAGGTGCAATTGTGTTAGACTCTGCTCGCAGGTGTACATTGCAAGACACTTGTCATATGTACTACTGCGCGTGTGAGTGTGTGCATGTGTATGTATATGTATGTATGTATTGGCCCAAAGGGGAAAACTGTCAATTGTGCGGACGCAGCTTGTTGCTGCAGCTCCTCCGCCAGCCTCACTGCCTCCATGCCTCCATAGCCCAGACTGCCTGGGTGCCGGGTTTTGTGTCAGTTGAGAACTTAAACTCATTAGCCGCCGCCGCCAGGTTAGTTATGCACATCAGGTCAGACCAGGCCAGGTACTTTATGAATTTTTCATCATGACTGAGCTCTGAGCGATGAGGGAGTTGCAGAAAAAATTGACTGCACTGGCAGAAAGCGTAGAGATCTGACTAACTTGCTAGTTTGCTAATCGATGATTTTATTAAATATAATAGAACAAAAGTTGCGGTTTAGTTTTCCTCGATGCCCATTGGTTTTCACTTTTATTGAGCAGAACTTATGTGCTCATCCCAGTCAGTTTTAAAAGGTCATACGGCGCTGGCCTACATTTTCTTAAATAATGTTTATAAAAATAATCAAAAAGCATGAATTTATGTTTTCAAGTTTTTTCTTCTGTATAATAGTGGTGGTTCAGCTGGAGTCAAGTAGGCAGCCACGAAATTTGGGTCACCCACCGGCAGCGGAATTATATACACACTGCTATTTTCTTTTTTTCTTGTCGCTCAGTGTTCAGTGCAGCGAAAAATTGCCTTGTTTTTCTCTAGCACACATACTCGGAAAATGGAAAAACACGCATAAGTATTACGTACAACTAAACCAAGTCAAAAGGTGAGCAGCAAAGCGTTAAAAGAAAATCGTTTTAGTTGCAAGTGAGAGCACAGGCACACGCAAATTGCTCGCCATTTAATGTTGCATACTTTTCCGACTCGCCCGAAATAATAATATTTACGGAGATGACATACACAATCTAATAATACATTTTGCTTCCGTCAGAAAAGTTGCCTTCTCACGTACCACAATTTTGGTTAAGTATTATCCGGAGTAAAAAATCGCTGACCCAGCGTATTTTTTTTGCTGCTTGCATGCAAAGGAGCGCTGTATTTTCGTGCACATTTAAATATGTGCTCACGAAAAGTGCAAAAGTCGGCGCAAATTAATAGGAAATTATAAAATGCATGCGAGTGTAAGTGGGCAGGGCTTTTCCTCTCGAGAGTAAAGCAGCAAAATCCACTGCTGCCTTAGGTGGAAATTTGTAACTTCAGACGGTGCAGGCAAACTGCAATAAGCCGAATTAAACACGGGCAGCAGGTGTGTAGTTGCTTAGGAACTCCCAACTAATTTGGGCTCAACGTGAATGGAAATTTAATCTCAAGATTTGTGTGCACCAGTCGTAGGAATATTAAGTTATTAATTAGGGATTCTATTAAAATGTGTATACTCCTTTAAGGATTGGAACACCTCACCTGCTTTTAGGTATGTTTTTCATTTTGAAGCATTAAACTAATCAAAACTGATGGGTTGTGATGCTTTTCCATTGGGCCTGGCTTTTGGAATGTATATACTTTAGATGCCCTCAGACAATGGAGAGGAAAGACAGCCTAGGACAACATTTGCATGCCCGCAGACAAGTAACTTTTAAATTATCCGATGGCAAAACACAAAGGGCGGCAACGAAATGAAAACTTGTGCCCCTTGCCTTATTTCAATATGCAAACATTGGCAAAATCGCAGGCAAATAAGCAGCTCACAAACATATAGGAGCACATGGGAGGAGCCAGACCCGAGCAGATGTATAAATCGAGCAAATCAAAAGTAAACAGACACAAGGAGCAACGAGGAACAACAAAGGCTTCTAATGGCAGGCATTTCCCTCTCGATCCTGTTGCTCCTTCTATTGCGAAAGAGGGAACGACAGTTTGTATTTTATTTGCATACATTGTAACACTTTTTCCCTCCACACCGATATGTGTCGCATATCCCCGTATATATCCCCGTATATATCCCCGCAGATACAGGAGGACCAGAATCGTTTTCTGCCGCACAGATGAGCGCTTACATTAGTGCGATGCGATGCGATGGATGCTGCAGGAAATGCAAAATAAATACATGTGTGTTTGTGCATCTATGTGTGTATGCATATACATATATATATATATATAAAAGAGTTTCCCTGTATCCGTTGACAACATGCACTCTGCACATATCATATTGTCATATCATTTTTAGCCAGCCTTAATTTAAGCTGCACAATTTGCTGAGCGACAGCGAGTGGAATATTATCATCATGCCTGCATTTCCATGTCAATTAGTTGCAATTTCCAACGGCTGCCTGATAAGAACTTTATTGACAAGTTGCGAAACAACTTGAGGCAGGTGTCAGCTGACAGCAGGGCTCTTTTCAACGCTCCTGCTACCAGCAGCAGCACTCATCTCGCTGTTGGCAAACAAATAGCTGGCTGGCGTACACTTTCCCAGTGCAACTTCAACCTGCGCGAGTTTTAAGCACACATCTCTAGGGTTCAGGGCCGTGTCCAATTGCCTCGTGTGCTGGGAAATATTTCAGGTAGCCAGGTAGCCGGGTTGGCAGTCAGCAGCTTGTCATAACCAGTCTTGGCACTCGAGTTGCCGGGGTGCCAGGCTGACGGCTTGCAGGTTCTACAGGAATGCCCGCCCTGCTCGCAATCAATTTCATTCATTGCATCGCTCATACGCAACGTATGCCGACCGCCTGCAGGTCAACAGTTGGAAAAACTCCTGCTGTGACGTCTGCTTTGTTACGCAGGTAAATGAAAAATATTTGCCAGTCAGCAGCTCACATAGAATTTCCTCACACTCACAAGTATTACGAAATAAAAAAAAAGAAGAGGAAAATGTTGCCCTTTCTAGTCGATCTTCGCATTAGGAACATCGGCGCTACTCGACAACATCAATATCCTAGTTAAGCAAACAAAGCCAACACGGATACACATGGACAATTGCAATTGCAAATGGCTTCTAGGCGCAACATGGCGTATGCGCAATGTGGCTGGAGGGTCAGCGACTGTCAAAGCTAAATCCGAAGCCAAAACTGTTTATTTAAGCTGCCCCTGCTCTTACTGCTCTGACTGTGACTTTGGGCCATTGCCATTTGATTGCACGTGTAACTCAGTGCACTAACTCCGACGAATTTCATTCGGTTTTTTCTTCCCTTCAATGTGGCTTTTGTGAGCAGTTTTAATTGAATTTCAGCAGCCTGCCACATGGTTAGTGGGTAATTTATGTCTCTGTCATGTTTTGCGGCGAAATCGTTGGGCAATTTTAACAGCCCCTCAAAGGCCAAAAGGCCCTTTGTTTTTGCCATTCTGCGAAGAAAGCCATTTTTAATGAAATTTTCAGCTTTGTTGGTCTGCCCAGACAGGCGAGAAGGCTTATGAGAACCGACAGGGAAAACTTTTGCATAAGTAGCCAGGGAGACGGAAGGCTGGAGTGTGGCGGGTGTGGAGTGAAAGTACCTAGGAGATGGAATATTTTAAAGTTTATCCGAGGAGTGGGATGGCAGAAAGATTGACCTCTGACAAGGGGGAATTGAATTGAGAAATTAGGCAGGAAGCCACTGGCGAACGAAGGTCTCTATGGCTGCCAACAGATATAAATAGTTGATGCTACTGACAGTTCGTTTAAAGAGCAACCCTCAACCACAAATACGATAAATTCTAATATGTTTTATAATAATGTGCAAACTATTTCTGCCATGTTAATGGTATGTAAACTCATGGCACTCATAATTAGTTTCTAAATGGGTTATTATATGCAATAATTGCGGTCTGTCAAATAATCTAATTTAAATACTTCATACTTCACTTATTTCTTATGTTTCGACGACTTTATTAGATTTTTAGCTGTGCTGATTTTTTCTCCAAGTGTTTCCTCCGTTCTTGTTCATCCTTTCCGGTTTCGGTTTAAAAACAAAGCCAATGATTGCCATGTTTTCTGTACACTATATTCTCGCAGTTCGATGGCTGCACTTAGTGCCTCGATATTCTCTGGCATATAGCAGTGGTAACTTGATTATGAAACGGGCTCCTCCGGAGCTTTAAGGGGGGGTTTTCGAAATGGGGTTGGAGCAGAACTGGAACTCTTGTGCGCGTTTTCCGCATCCGCGTTGCTCAATGATCCGTGTAAGCACGGAAAACTCAAACCCAACGGAAAACCGAGAGAAGGAGCAAGTGATGTATGTGCAGTTGTAGCAGGGACTTGGCGAAACCCAGCTGAGGGCCACAGAATCCGCATTGATTGTGATAAATGGACATTTTGTCTGGGGGCCTCAACTGAAGAGGGCAACTCATTAAGTATTAAGTTTGTTGTTTATCGCTGGGGCGTAAATTTACACTTGATATTTAATTAATTGTTATATACCTACTTGGCTCTATATATTGTCATATGTTATGCTCTGTATTTATGGTACATGTGTGTGCCTACACACGTACAGATGAACGCATCGACGCGTCGATAAACAAAAACACATTTTAATTAATGAAATCCAATAAGGAACACAAACACACATACACATATATAGAAACAGGGATTATAATCGCTAAGCTAGCACTCAGGGAAAAAGGACGCACGCACCCACACAAATAAAGCATAAAAATGGGTAGCATAAAGTTTTCGCATAATTAATGCAGAAATATTTTGTAATGCAAGCAGGCGTTAAGCTCCAATGCCGGCCTACAAACACCTGCCACCCGAAAACCCACTTCCGTTTCCTGTTCCTGTTGGCACGGCTTACTGCTCGACATATTAATTAGTTTTCATATGATGAACTCGCCTGCCAGCGAAAGTTTTGGCGCTTAATGAGGAAAGTTTGGCCTACAAAAAAATGGTAGAAAAAATGGCCAAACTGTCAATTGGGAATGTTGTCCGATTTGCCCCAATTGGCGAAATGACGCGGCCCAAAAGCCGAAGGCAAACGCAGCTGTCAGCATGTCAAATAAAAATCAAATTTCAAATGGATATACATCTATCTGTCTGCTGGCACCTAGGAGATCCCCAAAGGAAACTCAAGCGAACGCAATGAAAATAAATTATCAAAGAAAGAATGGAAGCCACCAACCAAGGCAGTGAGACAGAACGAACTTTTGTAATATAAGCTAGAGTATTGAACCGCATGATGATGATTTCGTTTTTTAAGGCAAATCTCCGGCACAATTCCCAAAACTTCAAGGAAAATGACAGACGCAGACCAACAGCAATCGTAGAGCCGCCATTGTTCCCAGCCCACTTCTTCTGCTGGCCTAGTCTGTTTATTCGGTTCTGTTTGTGTTCAGCGTTACCTCATTTTCCGCCCATATTTCCCGCCACCCGAAGGACACTTGGCTGTTATCGCAGTCACAGCTCCCAGCTTTCTCTTCACTGTTTTGGCTGTTATTGTTGGCGGAGCGCTGGAAAATATATTTTCCATAAATCAACATCAAAATGTTTGATGATGCGATAAATAGCGAGAAGAGAGAATAACAGAAGAGCCGTGAAAAATCGCAAGTGGAATTGTCGAAAGGAGAAAGGAAAACTAAGGTAAATACGCGAAAGAAATTGTTGAGAAATCCCCTAAAGGAATTCTTCGAATGGATTTGCCAAATATTTGGCTTGGCTGTCGGCTCTCTTTCTCGCTCTTATATTTTCTTTAAGTTTAAGTTCATTTAGTCCTTGTGTCATAATTTACAAACAATTTATTGCTCCCGACGTAGTCACAAATTGTTTACTTTAAAGTTTTAATTAAATTCCAACTTGTTTAATTCGTCCGCACATGAACGTGGCATAAATACACTCGGTTTATGCGGCGGAATGAAAGTTTGGGTTTTATGTTTAACTTTTTTTTGGGATTTCGTTGACAAAGTTCTTGGTAAGTTTAATGTTTAGTTTATAAATACTATAAATTACTCAAAAAACTAAAATTACCTTAAATGCATAAATATTATTCACGACCTCGTTTAATTATTTCAAGTCTGCACATTTTATATACGAATATTTGATCTTTTCCTTTTCCCTAATCACGATACATGTTCATCCCGAATTCGTGTAATTGTCACGCATGAACTGCGTCCTTCCACTTGCTTCCCGCCTTCCGGAAAGTTGCGTCCGCCTTTGCTCGAGGTGTTCATTGTCGACTTGCCACGCTCTAATTAAAATGTTATCCATTCCCGTTCCACTTCCACACAGATACGGGCGGAGCATGTGATATGCGGCGACCCACTCACACAGTCAAAGCAACCTCCTTGCGGCGGCACACACACATACAGCCGCACAGCCACACACACGCAGACAAACACACCTGACTTTGACATTGCCAGGCTATTAATTAGTTAAACTCAAATTGACACGGGAGATAATCAAAATAGAAACATTCGGTTAGTAGAGGAGCTACAGTAAATACATATGCACATGTCTACCAGTGCTGGAAAATGGAATCCAAGCCATATTAATCAGGCGCATTTCTTTCGGTTTGCCCACATTTCGTGCTAGTTCTTGGAATCCTTGACTTGTGTAAGCTATTTAAGTCGGAGGAGGACAAGACAAACATTTGCTGACCTTACTCGTTTTTCGTTTATATATTCGACCTAAGCTGAAAATACTCAAGTGGCCAGAAGTGACAGAAGACAACAAGCTGTGAGCTGTAAAGTTTCGTAATAAAAATGCGACTTCGGACCGAGGCTAGTTGTAATTTTGTTTTTTTTTACTGTATTTTAGGTATAGTTTTTAACCATGTCGAGTACGCTCTTCTTCTTCAGCTTCCCAGCCGAGTGTGTAAACAATAACAAATTTTTGCATAAAACGTTTATGTCGACGTGGTTTCTCTGTGGGCTTTGGTTTTCAGTTAAGTTTGGTTTGGGTTGTGTTACGGGTTTTTCGGGGGCTGTGGCGGTGCTGCTTACAAGTGCAAAAGTTTTGAGGTTAAGACGCTTGAAAATATAACTGCACACACACGCACACATGCACAGAACTCACTCACACGCACGCACACACTTGAGAACAGCAAAGTTGCTGCTTGGATGCATTTGTCTCTTTGGATTTTAACTTTTGCTACACCAAGGAAAAACTTGTAGATTATAATACTTTCCATTTGGCACTTAAACACCTCAACTTAAAAATCTTTCGTTTGCACAGATTAAAAAGTTATTCATTTGGTTTTTATCATTTCAAATATTGTTGAAAATGTTGTATTGCCCAATGTATTCTTTCTTTAAAAATAAGCAAATATATCCTTATATGTATATTCTCTAGAGAAACAATCATGCTAAAATACTCCATAAATGTGTGCAGCAAACAGCAGTGTTATGTGTGTGTGTGTGAGTGAGCCTGCTCGAGTGTTAGTGGGTGTGTGTGGGGTATGCTAATTGCATACTCATTAAAACAGTTTCGTCTCCATGCTGGAAACGAACCAAATGTTGTCGATGTCCTTGCGTCGTACTGGAGAATTTCCATTTAAATATTTCTAGTAGCTCCGTCCACTCTCCACTCTCTGTCTCTCTCTATTTACGTACAAGTACTTCCTAATTTAATCAGTCTGCTAAATAATAAGAAAAGCATCTCCCTTCACTCAGGATTCTGTAGAATTTTGCTCGAACTGCATTTCATTCGTAATTAAGTGCACTTTGTTGTGAGGCAAATATTATTTTTACTAAAGACTCGACAAACTGGCTAACTAACCCTGAATAACCTCTTTTTCTTACCTGACCCCACAATATTCAGGTAATCCCTGAAAGTTTGCCAACAACAAAAGCGTAAATACCCAAAGGACTTAACAGTCGCATTACGTATTCCAGAGTCTCATCCAAAATACGTATACGCACTAGTTGCCCCTCCTCCAACTCGAGTCTTCCATAATCGTTTTGGAAATTTATGCGTCAAGGGCCACAGGAAAATGGGTTGAGCACATGTTTTGTGTTGCTCCTTAGATGCCTGCCTACTTTCTTGTTCTTTGTTTGGTTTCAAGTTCAAGCATCCTTGAGAAGCATTAGGCCGTGTCCCTGTGATGTGGATATTAGGCCCCCAATAAAAAGTAAATTATGATTATCTTAGCCGACCCTTTGAACTTGTCCCATCGATTCCGGACTCAAACAAACAACAGTAGACACTTTAAAGCTGTTTTTTGGTGGTTTTTCTTAATGAAAAGGAGCAAATTTGAAACTAAAATTGTTTAGAGGGAAACCAGATTAAAACATAAAGAACTAAAATGCCGTGAATGCTCCGTGCGTTTAAATGTTTTCTCTTGCCGATGGAGTAACGTAGCATAAAAATTTGCCCATATAATTTTGGCTTGTTTGGCTTTTGGCCAACGGCGGCTTTGTGGCCAAGAGCGGGGCGTGCATAATCGCTGATTAGTGTCTACGTGTGAAACGGGAGGATCTCGCTGGCCGCAGGACCCCGCACGCGCCGCAACAGGATCCGCAGGGCCTTGTGGGTCATAAATTCGCATTAGAAGCAGCACGCGGACGCGAATTGTACGCCATTGCATCCACTAATAAGCTGGACGCATGTTATCCGCTGTGGGCGTGCCGCCGAGTGCTGCACGGCACTCGGAAAAAGGGCGGCCCGGCATTCGCACACACCCTCACGCATAATGAACTCGAGCTGAGCTCAACGCAAGCGCTTAACTTAATTAAAAAGTGCATTCTATGCCAGCCAGGCGCACCGCGCTGCCTCGCTTTATTTTAGTGAAAGCGTTAAACGGCCGAAACGGGCACCGAAATGTAACCAAGAACACGCAATGTGGGCGGCGGACGTGGTGGGCGTGGCATTTTCGCATATTTTGCCGTGAAAATATATATATTTTCCAACGCACTGCGGTCGAAATTCAGCGAAAATTCCTAGCTGCTCTATCTCCATCTAATTTATGATGACTCCCGATAGTTTGCGTTTGCAAATGTGTTGGTGGGAAAGGGCTATAATAAAATCAATTAAAACGCATTTCGATGCGAGCGAAGTCGGTGACCCTTTCGGCATTCAACTTTGATATACCGCACAAATTTAATTAAACAAGTTATTATAGTTTAATTGGATTTTTGTTATGTAAATTGTTTGTTTTTCATATATTTATATACACGTCAATTTTTTTTTCTGCACTCATGTTATCATAACACAGGTCCAATTAAATGTCCTGGCAATAATGAAAGGTGTAATAACAGCCAGATGACCTTTGACCTGTGTACTGAACCAGCAATTTGCTGTAATGCGACACTTTAATTGATTTTAATTTGCGTCAAATTAACGTCCTTCGATTGGAAAGTAAAACAAAAATGGGGAAACAAAAAAAAAGTCAGTCGGATTGCAAAAAATATGATAAATGATAAAAAGGAAAAACATCAATTGGTAACTGTAATCATTTGAAAGGTTGTCAAGAATGATAATTGAAAAATCAGACAAATTGTTTGTAACGGATAAGTTGGTTACGCATTTTTTTGCGGAAGCTAAAATGGAAAACAAATAGATATGCTTTTTTGGTAACTAAAAAAAGATGTTTGCATGCAGCTCAATGGTTTGTAAACCACAGTAATTTGCAAAGTTCTGCAACGATCTATGGCTAAAATATATATCCTCGCATGGTCCATTTATCAGGTGGCTGAAAAATGTATGAGTTTCTGTCTGAACCGCATTCCCACTGCCATTTACAAATTAGTTTTGCTGACGCTGTGCTGGATCTCTCTCTAAATCATTGTTAATTGCATAATTTATGAAAACTCGCGTTGATTGAATTTAAGCTGACGTTGGTTGGTTGGCACACGAGGGGAATTGCAGAAAGGATTGGGGGTTTGTCATTTGGAATTCGGCAATTGAATTTTGGGAGCTCATTAATTTTGCCTTGTTTGTCATTGACTCATCATCGTTGGCTGTGAATATGAGTTAACTGGTTGAGTGGCTCCTGTGTGTCAGTGGCCTTCATTTGGCTATTGATAAACTGTCCGTCTGCGGTTTCCTGCGAAATCCTGCCGCCTGCCATTCCGTTGATTTTCGCCACGATTTTTTTGTTTGTTCAATTTTTCCCACTTTGCACATTTTCAGAGCAATTAAAATTGATTTATGGTGTCGAGACAGCTCGCAGCTCCAGTCAAATGCACTGTGGGCCATATATATTCCGTTTTTTTTTTGGCGGCGTTGGAGCTGTAGAAATGGCGTCTGTTTCTCTTGGACCCTATTTTCTAGTGGACAAGTTTTTGGCACACGCGTGCGAGTTCTGTCTCTGGTTTCTCTTCGTGTAATTAGGCGTAGTAATTTATTTTTATTACTATTCATTTTCAGCCGGCTCTTCTTCGCTGACCACTTAGAATAAGAGGCAACAAATTTGTCAGGCTGCAAATTATGTTGGTCCCTTGTATACCAAATTAGCTAAGGCAAGCCGCGTAGCGCGTTTTTTAATTATAAATGCTTTAAACTCGGCTCCAGGAATGTGCGAGGGCACCTGAAAAGGTTGTCGTAGCTCCTTTTCGCGGTACCTTTTGCGGTTTGCCTGATTTTCTGCGTCCCATTTAATTGGCTTGAATTCAAGCTGGGTCCGTGCACCAAGGCAACTTCCCTCTCTTTGTTATTTTTCATTAATGTACTACGCCAGAAGTTCACGCTCTGACGCCTTGGACAATCATAAATGATATATTGCCAGGCGTGCAGCTAGGAAAGTTTTTCGAAATTCAAGGCCCACAAAGTCGCAGGATCTTAAATTCGTTCACGCAATCATTAAAAAGTATTAGGGTGGTGACCAAGGAGAGCATGCCGTAAAAGAACAGCCAACAAAAAGCATAATTTATGGCCAAATTAAACGAAACTAATAGGAAAAAGTGTGGCTAGATCGTCCTGGGCATGTCCTTTTTGACAGCACCTTCCGCTGCTGGCTGGTTTTATGAAGATGGACACTTGTAATTCATTATGCGCTCGGTGCCACAGCGCCTGAATCAACGGAAATGAGTCCAGGACAACTTTGCTGTAGCTCCTTTGCTGTTGCTTTTGCCGTTTTTGTGCCCTGAGCCCCGTTGCTACCGTTTTAGCCATGTTAATTTTTCTTCATTTTTAAAGTCTCGCTTCTCTTCGGCCCTTGTTACTTGTCAAGTTGCAGACTCGTTAGTTAGTTTTGGTAGAATGCCTCGGTAATTGCTTGCCATCATTTCTGTTCACCAATTTGAACGGCATACAACAGCGACATCTGGCGGAGTTTTGGAGAAAGCTTTTGAAGGACACTTTAGAGACTTTAATGGTGAATATATGCTAGATCTTAGCTTTGGATGAGGTGAACATCGTTGACCAGCTTAAACATAAAAGTTTAGACCAGCTTGGTTTTGAAGCCTGACTAAAGCTTTTGTGAACTTTTAACCCTGTGATATATTAAGCACTTTGTACAAGTTAACAGAATGTAATTTTAACATCCTATGAAAGTTTTGTGGTTTAAGTTCTTTTAGAACACCCAAAGCTAAATAATATGTTTTGAATTCCAGTTTTGGCTTTCAACGCTACTTCTTTGATTTATAGTGTTTGTCAAGTTATGCTTTAATATATAAGGATCATATTATTTGTGCTTATTTAGGAGATTGCTAAACAAATTCGTGTACATTCGTTTCTACAGCAAAAGTTCGTAACTCTCAGTCAAAGCTTATATTTTTCATTTCCGGTCAGAGCTTTAAGTTCAGAACCCAAAACTTCTAGAGCAGAAAAGCTCCACATGCGCAGTGAGCAGTACCAGCCTCCGAAACTCAATCTGAAAACGATGGACCAAAGGTCCTTCTTGCGCTTGTGTGAGTGAGAGTTTCATCACAACATTTAATTTGAGGTTTCCAGCTTGTTTTGGTGTCAGTTTGAAACTTTCTGGTGAAGTGTTCGGTTGGTTATTTTGGCACGAGCGAGCACATTGGCTCGCTCCTTCGTAATCTACGTCTCTGGCCGTCTCCCTCCCATGGTGACAATTGTGCTGTGCTAAAACACTTGCGTTACTGTTGCTTTTTGCCAACGCTAAGGACATCCCCTGGGCGGCAAGGGTGCGTATACTTGTTGTTTTAAAGAACCATGCGAAAATCCGCTTTCTCACTAACGCTGACACCATCGATTCGAATGGGTGGTGGGAAAACGTTGGATTTACCTGTTCGTGCCCTCTGTAGGTCAGTGTTATAACAATTCGCAGTCTGACTGCTTTTCAGTGCTTGTGGCACACTTTTGAGCGCCACGATTTTGCATGACTGTCTGACAGCATTCAGGATTCAGGCTCGGAGCCAGAATCGCAGAATTGTGTCAGCTTGTGAGTGGGGGGTTTGCAATTTCCGCCATTGGCTTTATGTCAAGTCACTCGGCAAATACAACTACAAGCACACAAAACAGAGAGAGAAATTGTTGGCGAGCACTAGTTTTTAATATACTGATTTGTTATGTTTTCAAGATTTAAGTGTGCAACAACTTTAAAGATATGTTAAATAGACAATTTTACATTCTATGTGCCATTTTTCACATATTTCATTTTGTTGAAACTAATTTAATATCACTGTATGATTGTAAACGTTTTTCTCTGAAGACCTTTCAGCCCTATTTACATTCGAGTGCGTTCTTTCCAGAACTGGTGGAGCACAAAAAAATTTGCAAATTCCCCAACTGTCAGGTTTTAGACTAATTGCATTGTGTCGAGCTTTTTGTTATTTTGCATGTGAAACAAATGTTTGTGGTGCATAATTTAAATATTTGGCCAGGCCAAATGAAAATTTAATGCGCAGTGCTGTGTAGGGCTAGCGAATTGGCATTGTTGTTTTGGCTATTTTAGGCCCAGTTGAATTTTTGTTATTTGCCCCCAAGGATGGGCAATAATTTTGCTGTTCAATTAGGTTTTAGGCAGCAACAAATGGGGAAAGTCAAGTTTCCTTTTTTACGACTACTATAAACATAAAAGTTTTCCCCTAAGATACACACACACACTCATATGTCGGGCAATAAAATACAATCTCACAGCATCGCCCCGCTTCTAAATGTGTGTGTGTGTGTTTCGCATAATAAGTTTTGATTTGCTTTTATTCGCTCTTTTGGACGAGGGCCTTCATATTTACCTTCTTGACACCTCGATGGACAAAGGGCACGCACGGGAAAGGCGAGAGAAATGGCAGGAAACGAAATGAAAATGTTCAATTCACCTAAGCCTCAACGCATTTGGTTTATTTATATTCGGAGCCAAAAGAAAGGAAAACAAACGAAACTGTACTAAACAATAATGACACTTTGAATACCCTTTAATTGAAAGTTAACAAGAAATGTATACTTCATTAAGTTCGCACATATACACTCATTTACTTTATAATATATAGAAAATATTAGAATTGATGTTGAAAAATTTCAAGATTGCTGAGTGGCATAACAAATTTCCAGGAAAAAGCCATCTATTCCATATCCCAGCCGAAAATACGCAACTTGGCAGGAGCAGATGGAACTGGAAAGGATGGTGAACTCAGCAAGGAGCCGAGAAGCAAGAAATGGCTGCCATGTCATCAACATAATGACAGCGCAGACAACTGGAATATGCTTCGTGTGGGTGGTTGGTTGTTTGTTTGTTTGTTTGTTGCTGACCTGCCCTTTGCTGACTTACTGTGCGGGTACCACGCTGCGTATACTTGTTCTGGCATTGATCGAATTGTATTGCCTACTTTTCGGGGCCGGCCAAGATAAAACCCGGGCTGTCAGCTTGCCTCTGCTGACGCTTCGTTGCGCACTTTAGCATCTGTCATTGGCTGTCAGCTGAAGTCCTTTTCGTTTCTCGCATTAACAGCCAACCATTTCTACGGCTTTTTGCGCGTTGCAACTGTTGAAGCGTAGAGTTTTTTCGTAATGCAATTGACACATTAAATGAGCCTGCCACAATTGAATCAGCGGTAGATCCGCCCTTTATCGCTTTTCATCTGTCTACTGTTCCGCACTAAGTATTACCCTCGTTTGAGCAATTTGAAAAGTGTGTTTTTTTTCCAGCTTTCCCGATCAGTCGACTGTGAATAGTTATTTGAATCTGTCGGAGCGGACAAAAGGGCATTAAGTGCCAGGAAAGTTGCGCAATTCAATAGCATTAAAATATTTATGTGCGTATTTTATAGATTTTTCCACTGTGAAAATATTTGCAAGCGATAAATATTGACAGATGCAAAACCCAAAAAATATATATTTTTCTTTGTCATAAAAATAAAATGGTTTGGTTTTTATTCCCCCGATAACAACGCGCATTCAGGCGAACAAACTGTCAATATATACATATACATAAAACTGTATATATGTACATATATGTATATTGATTTATGGTCGGGGCTTGGCCTCTTTTTTCATCATCCCGAAAAGGCGCAAAACTATTTTGAATGCCACAATTTGTCACAGAAAAAATAGGTGAGAGGATTTGGCCCGCTGCAATTCAATTTAACGTTTTTGGCAAATTGTTGCCATTTTAAAATATGAAACGAGCCAGGCATGCCAAGGGAAAATAAACTATGAAACGCTTGTCCAGAAAATACAGAGATAAAGTAATGTAAAAACTGTAGCTGGCAAAACATTTCCCCATGGAATATTTTGCACGTTTCCCAGCCGGAAAATCGTTTTATGTACGAGAGAAGCAGGAAAACTTTCTGTCGACTGCCAAGAGTGGAATTTTCAATTATGACAACAGTGAGAAAGATAAGCAAAAAAAAAAAAGGCACGGACGAAAACAAGCAAATCTATCAATAGTGGAAGACTGACTTCCGACGAAAAGTGAAGAAGGAGGAGGAGGATGCACTCCATCCCACTACAGGCCCAAAGCCACAAGCCTTGGAAGACGCTATAAATAGCCGCTCGTAAGGCGGAAAAGCTGAATGAGAAACTGTTCCTTCTTATTTCCCATTTCCCAGCTGGCTTGGCGAAAACTTTCGAGTTTATCTGCAGCGGTTATTCACACCTATGGCTGGCTTGCTTGTCAGCCAAATTGTTAAGAGAAGAGCAGCTCCAGCCGCAATACAGCCACAACCCGAATGAATGACAGCCTCTGGCTGGCTTGACAACCCGCCAAAAACTGAATGCCAGCAGCTTCTTAAACGCTCGGCGAACTGAACTCTTCTCCTCCTGACAACTTTGACTTGGCAAGTTGGCGCATTCAGGTTCTGCTGCTCTGCTTTTCTGTTGCTAATCTGCAAAAAACAGCAAACGCCTCCGACAAAGATAACTTAATTCGCTTCGCAGTTGGCCAGCGAAAAAGTGCAGCAAAATGAAAATGTTATGCCAAACTTTATGACTCGCTTGGCTTGTGGAGGGAGAAGATTTTGTCGCGATGAAAAATAATTGAGAAAAAGCATTAGGATTTTGTGGATCAGAAAGTTGGCACAGATTTATACACTTTTCTTGCTCCAATTTTATGTGATTCTATGAATATATCCTATGAATATCAGCTAAATACAGACTTTGGTTGAATAAAATAAGAATTGTATACATTGGTAATGAACTAAATAAATATCAAATAAATCATTAATGAAATGGTGCGAAATTTCCGCACGAAGTAAACTTGAATGAAATTCGTTTTATGTACGTACATATACTCTTGAATTGAGTTGAAAGCTATAGAAACGGAAAAACATTGGTGTTTTTCAGTTGCTCGTAAAGTCTTCATCAATTCGCATTTAAGGGGGCATAAAAATGAGAAGAGTCGCCCGATTTTCCCCTGGCTTAATGAGGCAACTCGGAACATGGTCAGGCGACCCCCGACCCACCGCCATCCAATCCCTCCTCTGCTGCTGCTGCTGCTTCTGCTTTTTATGTTTGGTCATAAAATGCGGACAGCTCCTAGGACCGGATGGGCAAGTGAATGTGGATGTGGACTCCGTGGTGCTCCATTAATTATGCAATGTCCGACTGGAACCGAAAAAGCCTCAGAAGCTGGGCGACTTGCCTGGTTTTTCCATGCCCCTTTTAGCTCATCGGGCGGGGGGAGCTGACCCCTGACCACACACAATTTACATTTCTCATTGATTTTCCAGTGCATCATTAAAAATGCATTTAACGCGGACCGAAAAATACTTAAAGCATTGTTCTTAATTAATTGTTTCATGCGGCATGAGCCGTGTGGAAGGATCGCGAATTGTTGCGGTCATGGGATTTTACTGATGGCAATATAAATGCATTTCAGCAAACTCCCTTCTCATCATTTTTCTTTTTGGTGGCTGTGACGCGAACATTTCAAAAGTTTCGGCTGTCTGCTCGCTCGCGCTCTAATTAATGAAATGAAAATATTTCCATTTCAACGAAAGTCAAGAAATAAGTTCCATGATGTCCTGGCAAAATTAAAAAAGTTTCCCATTGTCCCCACACGATGCTTAATAATATGGTTTGGAAAAAAAACTCTCATCTCACTCATAAATGTTCTTTATTTGCAGAAATCGGTGAAACCATCGGCGGCAGCGCCATCAGCAGCAGCTTCTCGGCCCCATGATGAAATCTATATCGACGATGATAGCATCGAGGGATCGGGCGGACGCGGCGGGGTAAGTTTTAGCACCACACATAAATTAGTTAATTAAATTTTAGTCATGCCCCAAAAGTTTGCCCTGGTAACTCAGTAAACTTATCGGTGGTGAAGAGTCTCTGCAGCTGGGTTTTCTTTTAGCCATTTGCATATCAGAAGCGTCTGCACTCTTTCACTTTGCAGAGTTAACGTAAATATTGGTATTTTATTTCCATCTCAACGAGTGCACCCATTTTACTTAACACTTTTTTCAGCTTTAAATTTCGCTGATTCCTTGTTATATTTCCAGTTTTTTGAGCGTGAAAGACCAGCCGCAAATAACTCTTTCGATCCCTTGAAACCTATTCAATTTAATAAACTGGTTTAACCGCTAAAGTGTTATCAGAAATTCCACTGACATACCTGCATTGTAAAACGATGCATTTAAATAGCCTTTATTTGTGTGCAGAACATCAGTATGCAAAAATGGGGTTGAATAGCCTGTTACATAATCAAAACTTGATGTTGGAAAAACTCATTTGTTTATGCGCCTGAAATGTTAATGTTCAACACCTTTTTTGTGCTAATAGTGTGTGTGCGGTGTGTCTCTGTGTGAGTGGATAGCGTGAATACGTGTGTGTGTGTGCATTTGGCATGTGAGCGACATTTGTTAAAAAGTTTTTCGACAGCAGTGCGCTTGTTCCGCCCAGAAGCGTCAATTGTTGGCCTACACTTGTGATCCCTTTTACAACACATGCGCCGACTTCCGCTCACTCATACTTTGGTACTTTGCAACACAAAAAAACCTAATTAAAATGCGTGGCTGACATTGCACTATGGGGCATTTGGCCTGTTTTTTTTACAAAAATTAATAACTCCTAAACTATGGGAGATATTTGGATGAATTTTTTTTTATGTGTTACATATGCCCCCAGGAATATTTTGGAAAAGTGGGCGTGCCCCCAACTCCGCCCCAATTTTTTATTTTTATTTTTTTTTTTAATATTATATTTTTAAAGTTAATTTTTTAATTTAATATTGTATACAAATTCATAATCGTCTACGTCTTTACAATCAATAGAGTCTGAAGAATCGGTGTCAGGTTCAAATTCGCAAGCTAACATTTGAAATTCAAATTTTGAATGACTTCTGGTGGAAAAGATAGTCGCTTATGTTTTCGAACGCGCCTCTTTATATTTATTGATGATATTATGGGATATTATTTATATTTGCCTTGGCTGGGTTCAAAAAAAGAATTTTAAGTATGTCTGCAAGATCCAGCAGGCCGCGCTTCCGTGCAGCTAGCATTGCAGCTTGACCCAAAAGACGTTCGTTGTGGTTCTGCGCCCATACGAGTTCATCTACTTGCTGTCTTCGGCCACTCAAACTTTTAAAATAATATGACGTTTTCGGGCATCCAGCTCATTTTCTTTCAATTTTATTTTTCTCTTTTACCTCAGGACTAGGTGTTCTTCTAACCACTTTGAAAAAACTTTCGAAAGTTCATATATTTTTCGATTGCATTTTCTCCAATTTCGCAAAAGATTGACTGAAAACATTCGTTATTATTACTATTCGTTAATCATTCATTAAAGTCTAGCTTGCTATCAGAAAAATGCCCACTAATAAAAGTGCAAAAAGAATTTTCCTTTTGACGAACACCCTTTTGCTTGCGCCACACTTCCAGCAGGGCAGCATTGGCAATCGAGATGTTGTTCCCTAAAAAATGAAATTTCTCAAAAAACCGCAAAAAACGCACATAGAGACTACCTGATATGAGTTAGGAATTGAACACACTACAACATGGATATAAACACATACTGAACAAATTTGAACAAATTTTTATAGCTCTATTCAAAGTTGAAATTTTTTTCTAACAGCAACATGTTGACACCACTTGCTAAATGTACAAATTGTTAGAAATAGACGCACACAATAAACAATATATTAATATATATACATAATACAAACCTGAATACTGATTATCTATTTCAAATTTTACTCTTTTACGATCTTCTTTTAAAATTTTAACACTTTGAAAGTTAAGCTAAATTTTGCGCGTTTTGCAGCCACCTGGTATATGCTCGCAACAGCCGACTTTAACAGCTGTTATTATAACAGTACACTGTTAAAATTACTTTTGCCGGCTAAAACATAATAGTCTAACGTATTTCCAATGTATTAATACTAAAATACTTCAATTTTGCATACTTGTGAAAAACACATTTTTGCAAAAAAAACAGGCCAAATGCCCCATAGTGCATTGCTGCGGCAAAAAAAAAACAAAAAGAAAAAAGGGGGGTTTACTCGAGCGAGTAAAAATAGAAAAAGTTTAATTAAATACTTTGGCTTTTTCGTTTATTTTTCCCTTGGCCCGTGCTGGTTTCCGATTTCCTTCCTATTGCCGCGTGAATTTAATTAAACATTTTGTGCTCTTTTGACGGCTGAAAAAGGGGCGAGCCAAGGACCAACATAAATAGAAAATTGAGAGAAACTTTTTCGCGGAATTCAATCAGCGAACTCCTACATTCGGGCCACGTTGCATACTTTTTCGAGTAACTGTGACTAGATCAACAATCCCTCGAAAGCTATTGACTTTGGCATTAATGTTGCATGGCAACGAACTGGAACAGCAAAAAAAAAGAAAGATGTTGCTGGACATTTAGCCGGGATTTCAGTCAGCTTTGTCCGAAAATATGTAAATAAAATCCTGGCAAGCGGATTCCGTTTTCCTATCCTCACAAAGGCATTGTTATGTTTGTTTTTAACTGAATTGTTTCCTAGTTAATAATAGTTAATTGGTTTTTGCTAATTGTAGTATAATATTTTGTAGATATATAGAGTGCTGTATAAGTAATGAAGCTACTTGACCAATTATTTAATGATTCTCAAATTATTTAATAAGTTAGGGTATTCCAGTGTTCGTCCTTTGATTGTGTGCATTCCGCTGGCCCTTTTTTTAGCTTCTCCATCTTCTTCGCACTCTGGCTTTTTCTAATTTCCCCCAAGCCCCGTCCTCCCGTACCGACAACCGTTCCCGTTCCGCTTTTTGCACCATTTCCGCTGCGGTGGTCCTGGATCCTGAGTCC
Source organism: Drosophila mauritiana (assembly GCF_004382145.1). Lineage (NCBI taxonomy): Eukaryota > Metazoa > Arthropoda > Insecta > Diptera > Drosophilidae > Drosophila > Drosophila mauritiana. The sequence continues at coordinate 19,723,812 of NC_046668.1, read as the reverse complement.
TGCAGCCTGTAGCCTGTAGCCTGTAGCCTTTTGGATGCTGCCTGCTCTTGGCATGTGCCATCATGGCTCATGTCCGTCCGAATGTGTTGGCATTTTTATGTTTTATGCAACTGACAAACGTAAAAACGACTCCCATGTGCTGGCTGCTCCTTTTTTTCATAGCTCTTAATTCTATCTCTGCTCGCAAAAAAAAAGGCTGGCAGATAAAAGGAAACCAAATGCAATTTATTATGCGCTCTGTTGATCTTTTGGGCCAACTACTACTACAGCTGGCTCTTTAAAGTGATTAGGCCAGTGCCGTGACTTGATGGATTCGCATGGTTGGCTCCCTTTTCGCTGTTGAGTCATGCCTCCTTGGGGATTCATTATTCGGTTATTAATGGTTTCTCTCTGCTGCCTCTGAATTATGATAGATTCGCAGATTATTCAGTCACAGTACTAATATGTCATTCTGCCTGGCACCGTGTTAATCAACGCTGCACGAGATTAATGAGATACTCATCGCTCGGCAATTGCGATTGGGCGAATCTTTAATATTTAAAGCCAATCGGACTAAGCGCCTGTTTAAACCAATTTTTGCAGGACGTGTCAACAAGATAATGAACTTTTGTTGTGCACTTTTGGGAGGCGTACATACATGTGAAAACCTATGCATGCATATGTAATGTTTTCAGTTTGTGGTGTTTGGTCGTATGTAATAAGCTGCAAGCGATGCACGCAGCCAGCAGCTTAGCACCACTGAGCACACACACAAGGCACTGAGAGAAATAAGGGGCTACTTATGAAATACCTATACTTAGTCTTATATTAAAGTATGCGATCAAAGGAGAGCTTCTTTGGCTTGCAGTTGAAGACTTATTACTATGCCAAAGTTATGCAAAGTTAACTGACATTTCCCAACACTTGTTCTCAGTGTACCAGCACAAAGTCACACACATACCGAGCATTCTCGATGCATTTTCCGAAGCGGACAAAGCCTGAGCGAACGGGAGGAAAACGAGCTTGTCGTAGGTCCTTGTTGATTAATAACGTGCACATGGCGCACGTGTTTTTGTGGATGGCCAAGAGGAAAAGCCTTTTTGCATAACACAGACATACTCACACACAGTCAAACGGGTAATCCCCTGCATCGGTATGCGTGGTGCATAGAGTTTCAGAGCGAGGGAGACGGACAGAGAAATGCGCATTGACAATAAATTAACATCGATTGACATGGCTAGAATGGAATAATGCAAGAGTAGGGGTCTGCAGCCCGAAAAAGTGTGCCACAGAACAGAATGTGTTGTGTAAACAGCTAAACCTGGCACACCCACCTCGCCCATTTCGATGATGTGGCTGGGTGGTGCGAAATATGCTGCCCATTATCCTGTATCCTGGGACTCCAGGACTCCGTTCACCGCCAACCCAGATGCCTGTGCTTAAGTACGTGCATATAATTTCCAACGCTACGTTGTCGTACTCGAGCTGTCAATATCAGTTGCTTACATGGGAATTTATTGGTGACAGCTCACATAATACATAATGCATGCCACCCGCAGCTGTCAACTGCTAGAAAATGGGGGTTCTTAGCCGATAGACATTGAAATTTATTGAGACTGTGTGTGCTCGCCAGCGCCAAACCAGCAGCCGCAAATGAGTTTATGGCTATGGCTTGCTCCTATCTGGCAGATGCAGAAAAATCTGACTTTTTAATGCCAAGACAGGATATGTGAAAGGGGTAGCAGATAAGCAGCAGCACAAAGCGACCGACATGCCTTGTGTCTTGCATTCATTACTCAATGTCGTGCTGCTGCTTTCGGCCAACATACGAGTATACAAATGATGCTGCATTATTTCACATAACATAATTCCCAAAGTAAACCAAATGAGTCCCAGTCCCAGGAATACCATCCCAAACACAACATCAGTAATCCGAGGACATGGGGCCAAACGCAAACGCTTATCCAAGGGGCAGGATGGCTGTATGGCTCCTTTTTATGAGACATCTCTGCTCTGCTGTCTGTTTTGTTGGTTATTGCGCATACGCCGCGTTGTTGCTGGCAAGCCGGAATGTCTATTGAATTAAACGGCCAAAGCACGAGCCACTAGAGGTGGCCTATTTGGCTAGCATTTAGCCTGTAATGTGATACTCTGTTACGGCATTCCCTTGCTAAATCAGCAAAGGAGTCGTTTTAATAAAGAGCTCGTTTCCTGAAGGTTCTTAATTGAAAACTCACTGCACTGTACCTACATCCGTTCATATTAAATGCAGTTCGTTTAGTTTATTCTACTGTATTTTAGTTAAATTGAATAATTCATTACTAGAAGCATCTTTTCCAAATATTTAATAACCCATATGAGTTAGTTGCGCAATCAAGGGACTTTACTTTGCTGCTATTTACTTAGCAATGCAAACTTCGGGCCAAAGTTGCCATATCACCTTGCACAACAATAGGAATCCAGCCACCACATGCAGCCACAATAACCGAATCGAGAATATCTGGAAAGAAGGTTGCCCGTCGCATACAAATGCGTAGAGCAAGGCAATATGGTGGGAAAATGGGTGGTTGTGGGTGGGAAAAGTGAGACTGGGTGGCATAACATTTGGCTGGCAGGCGAAAAGTCATTGTCAAAGTTGAAGACGAGGACGCGAAATGTGAGGAAAATACTAGGGTGTTGTTTGGTGGGGTTTGGAAATGGCGACGATGATGATGATGGGGGCGTTGTCGCCATTTTGTTTCTCTGTTTGTCTCAAACGCTATGCGCATTGTATTTCGAGATGTGAGAATGTTGAGAGAGAGGACTGCCTTCATGCATTATGTATGCCAATAAATTCGCTTAACTTTACGACAATTTGTAGCTGCAAACCCTGCCATAAAATTCACTTGCTTTAAATTCAGATTACGAGAGGCCTGGCGGTAAGGGGGGCAAAAATGTGCGGGGCAAAGGGATATGGATCTACGCTTTAAGCCATAATTTGATTTCGTCCCCGGCCAGAAATGAGCACAAATTGGTTTTGGCCCTAAGTATCTTTGATGTGGCTGCATACATTTCAGCGATTATCCCCGAATTTGATTAGACCTCCTCATCTCCAGGCCTTCAGTTCTCTCTTTGATTGTTATTGTTACGGGATGTGCTTCAATTAGAGCACCGGTTCGTGCACCACAACTGCACTCGAAGCACCTCACAACTCAAATTGCAAACCAGCTGAGGGTGAATGCCGGATTGGGCTGGCTTGGCTTGGCTTGCTCGGCATCTCCGTTCAAAAGGCCGCCAGCATTTTGAATTGCAAATCCTGGTCGAAGAATGGTGAACGGCAGCCGCTCCTCCTTTCTGAGTACACAGACCAGGTGGAGGAGTGGTCGCCTCAATTATGTTGCTCTCACTGGACCTGGAACCCAAAACTGGCTGCCTGACTGACAGACTGACTGACTGGGAGACTGACTGACAGACGAAGAAAGAGGCGGCTAGAACTGACAGAGAGGAAGGAGATGGATAGATGGACGGATGGATGGATGCGTCTTGGGCAGGTCCTGTTCGAGAAACTGTTGCCTGGTGGATGGAAGAACGTTCAAATGTCTGCGTTGCTCTGCCTGGCAAACAAATTAAAAGTATCAAGTATTGTGTACACAAAAAAGAAAGCAGTGTGCTCTTTCTAAAATTTAAAAAAAAAAAGAAAAGAAAATTGTTGTATTGTATTTATTATAACAGAAAATACACATTTTAGCTTTTGATTTTATTTTGATTCTTATATTTTGTCTACTTGCTCATTTAAGTCAACCAATAACTTCTTTGTATTTTCTTTAGATAACGATGTGCAAACTATATTTTTTATTATTTATTTTAGCTTGAAATACCGCGCAGCTCACTCTGTTCACATAAATTATTATCCGCAAATCCCCAAAGATTTCTGGGACATTTTCTTGCCGTACACTCGTGAAGGCCTGCCATCTTGGAGTCTCCTTTAACTGCCATTTGTCGTTTGTCAGGCCTCTCGGCGGAGGGGAAACGGATGAGGATGGGGATGGGGATGGGGATGAGGATGAGGATGCGGCTCTCTTCCTGCCGGCAATTTGACTTGTAACCGCACTCTTGAGTGTTGCATGCTTTTAGGCGCAACGTGGGGCGAGTTTGTTGAACCTGACAGGAGTTCTTCATGTTATTTTCGCTTTGCCCTTCTTGGCCTGGGTCAAGCAACTGGCACTGCCATGAATAATTCAGCATTGGAATTCCTTGCCAGCTGCTTCCTTACTTACATTTTTTTGGGGCGTGGCACAGCAGCTGGCAAGTTAATTACATTTGCTGTTACGTGCTGCTGGCGATGATTGCATTTCCGAGCAGCTGCATCCTCTTTGTTGCCTCGATGCGAATGTGGTTGCAGTGGTGGGTGCATTCAACTCCATCCCCTTGAATATTTATTTCGATTGCCATGTTTACATAGCATGTGGCAAGGTTAAGAGGTCGCTGCATGGCGTTGCGGTCTCTCAATCAATCAGTGTCACAATATGAGCTTGATTAAATGGACAACATTATGTCAATTGAAACGCTTGTCAAAGCATTCAATTTTCATGTTAATTGCACCCCCGCCAAGCGAAGAACAAAGTTGCCAGCAAAATGTCCTCCCCGCCATCTGTGGCACGTAGTTCAGGTGTTGCACATGCATGGCCACGCATATTGATTGTGCCACTAATCAGCAGCACTTGTTCGACTCCTTTTCCAGCTGCAGGTCAAGGTGATACTCACAGCTTAGGGAAGTGACTTAAATGTGTACTTATATCTACATTTAATTTCTTTTTCTGCTTGCATCTGCAAAAGTTATTCCAGCGTTCGCTAAATAAATTCCCTAGCAATCAGCTTAGGCAACAATTATGTGCAGCTCATCGCACAGGCGATCGCAGCTTGCAACCCATCCGCCCACTTGTAGCAAGCGTTTTCAGAAAACCTCTTTCGGTTTCCGTTCCACATTTTGCGACGTCGCTTTTCTTGCCATTTTCTAAGCTTTCGCAATTCACTGAGCAAGAACTGTTCGGGCCACGCCCACAAGCATTGTCGCGCGTCTAAGGGGCTAAAAACCCATGAGTTGCATTAAAATGTTAATGATGTGCAACGGTGATGTGGGCGCGGCTGAATAAGTTGGAGCAGATGCAGTCAGTCAAGTTTCCAAAGTTCCCTGCCACCCAGCCGCACAGTAAGCACATGTGTGTGTGCCTGTGCTTGAGCTTCACTTCGTTTGCTTCCTTCGACGGCTCCAAGTCCTTTTCTAGCATCAGCACATTAAGCCTGATATGGTTGCAGCAGCTCCTCTGGCGAAGCCCCTCTCTGCTCGTGCAATTAAAATGCAGAAACTTTACGCAAGATCCTGGCATGTCCTGCAGTGAGAAAATACTCCTACGACTGATAACTTTTCGACTGATATATTAGTAGCTCAGGAAATGTTATTAATTTTATACAGTTGAAAACTGGTAAAAGTCCAGGGAATACACAACTACCTTGCTTTCGGCTTTGACCTAATTGAAAGTTAAATATTTATGCGCCTGGCGCCTTGGTGGCTCTTTCAAAAATCGTGCCAATTTAAATATATAATTTGGTTTTACCAACTTTAGAGTAACATTTTTTTGCGCAGTGCAAGTGCAGCTTTTAGCAGCAGTTTATGGCTTGGATAAGGCTCAGCTCTTCTGGGTCCTGCCAAGTGGCTGTAATGAAAATGTTGCCTTATTAGCCCGCAAAATGTTTCACCGGAACAGCGACTTCATATGCAAATTACTTTAGGGACCCCAAATAATGTCAGTATATCTAGCTAATTTCACCCATATTTCCCTCTTTGCCGTGCTGATCAATTTCGATTAGGCAAAAAAGGACTCGAAAAAGGATTAATTATGTCATAAGCTGCAGGCAGAGCAGCCTCCTTTGCAATTAGCATAAGTAACAAATAATCCGGAACCTGGAAACTCTTTTCCAACCGCCTCCCAAATGAATTGTGGGCTTGACGTTGCGAGCCCAAAGCTCATTTATTAATTGCCAGCCGCAAAAGTAGGTTTAACAAAAAATAATAAAAAAAACAGAAAAAAAAAACTGAAAGGATGGTAGCCGCCGCTTTAAATATAAAAATTATTATTTATGGAGGCACATGGCCGGGTTGTTCCGCAGCTAACAGAGATTTACTTTTCCGTCGGCTAATGCTGATGATGCGGCTTTTAATTTATTTGTGCGAGAACTGCGCAGAAAAAAAAAATGTTATAAAAAATGTGAAGATGGGTGAGGAAAAGCGCCAGTAGGGAAAATACAAAAAGACTGAGGAAAGCCTGGGTGCGGCTATTGATTTTTCCTTCTCTTGATGAGCTGGAACTTTTGCCTTGCCATCTCAATAACGATGATGGTGAAGATGATGATGATGATGGTGGTGGTTGCGGTGTCCAAGCCAAACGCCTCACTGCGTTTTGTCGCGTTGGCAAATTTTTGGTTACTCCCAACCGGGGAGTTCGAGAATTTGTGTCACTTGAACATGGAAAAATCATTAAAGCCGTGCTGGAGGAAAAAATGCTCGTAAATAAATCTCCGACGGCTGATAAAATGGCCCAAAAAAACACCAGAGGGAAATACAAATTGGCTTGTGTCCGCCGGATCCGTGTCCGCATCCTGGAAAGGTAACGCGATAAAGAGCGCCACATAAAAAAAGGAGTCGCAAATTAAGCAAAAGTCGCGATTTCACCGCTGACAGACTTGAGCTTGATAAATGTGCAGTTCTTGCAGGATTTTCCCGCATTTCCCGATTTTCACGCCGCAATGCAGCTGCCAATTAAGTGTCAAATTATGCCAGCGGCATTGGGCGGGCGTGGCCTTGCACAATGCAAGTGCAACAAAAGGCTTTTCTCCTTCGCTGAAGAGTTGAGCAGATAGCGGAGGAAAAGCCGAACAACAATAAACAACAATTGTTAGCCTCAGCAAGGCCACGACACAATTTTCATTGTAATATATTTGTATGAGCGTACGTATGCGCGTTTGTTTGCGAGTAAAAGTTGTGAAAACTCTTCAGAGGCATTCAAAGGCAACAACATCACGCTGTTTTGCCAAAAACTTTTTCAATTTGCTGCTGAGGAAAAGGGAAAGAGATGAGCAAAATCCAGTGTTGCTCATTTGTTGCATTTAAAAAGCAATTATTTGCAATAAACAAAAAATGCAAAGAAATGCGAATAAGTACATATGCAGAAAGCAAACTTTAATGTTTCATGATTAAAGGGCATCATTATTATCTTTGACCATTTAAAGCATTTTTAATGATGTTTGTTTAAAGTGGATGTCCTTGTTAATCCTTTAATGACAGACCCAAAAATGTATGTATGCGTTCTAACGAGTATTTGTGTAGTTTATGAACCCTTTGCCATCCTATAAATGAAGTGCTTTTCCCCCACCAACTACATGTAAATGGGCAATTGCAAAATAATAAGCTCGGAAGGGGTAAAATAGAAAATAAAATACTAACCAGCTCAAAAACTTGTCTATCTATGTATCTGGCAAAGTTCTATCCGGTCCAGAAAAAGGACGAGGAGAAAACTCGAAAGGAAAACAAAAGAGTAACGAAACGAATTTTCAATTTCGTTGTCTAAATAAAGCCGTAAGTTATCTTCCAGCTGGAAAATTGAGTTTCCCCGAGTTGAGCTGAGTCGGCTTTTCTCCCCGCCCCCTGCACGCCTTTTCCACTTTTACCCCGTAGGCCAAAGTTGCAAGTGCATGTAAATAAATTAGGACTCCCCCAGAGATTCCACTCCTGGCAATTATTGAGCAATGCCAATGCTCGGAAAAACAAAGCCGAGAACTCTGGGATTTACTAGGGCTATCAATTTTCCTGGGATTGTGGTTTCTTTTCCTGCTCTTTTCCGCCCATCCGCTTTCCCTTTTGGCCCAGACAAACTTTGGCCATTTCCTGCAGAAATACCCATGCAAATGTTTAGCAGGCCACTTGGCTCTCAAAATGTAGCATTCACAATGCGAAATTTTATGAGAGAACACAGGGTCAATGCGGTTACGTAAAATGGTTGGTGAGTGGGGAGTGAGTGGTGCCAAGTGGAAAATCCCCAACGACGCTGAAAACCAAAACTTGCCCTGGCCAAGGATTTTTCCAAATGTTTTGCAGCAACTCGGTCAACTCAAGTCACGCACTTTGCGAACATTGTCAAATCGACAATTTACTCGTTAGCAGAACTTTTGCTACGAAGAGAAACTTGGCCAAAAAAAACAGCAACTCGGCCCAAATTGAAAGCTTCTTTTATTTAGTTTTGAAATTTATTTGCGAAATAAAATCGCACAGGATTTGGCCCGGATTTGTTGGGGATAAACGAATGGCATGTGGGTGGATTGTTTCTGAGTCTGTTTTATGTTGGCCATATACTCCAACAGCATTCACGAGCATTAATTATGTTGAATGGCCAAGAATGCGAGTGGAAAGTTGTTCGGGGCCATGACAACTGGTGTGTAGTGCTTGTGAAAATGTCAAAACATTGCACTTGCCTTGTTGCTTATGCGTGAAACGTGCCTGCCAGCCATTCTGAACTCCACTTTTCCACTTTTCCGCTTTTCCGCAAATTCCTTTATGGTTCTTCCTCCTTTTCTCATAGTTGACTGACACAATTTTCGCTCATTACGGAAACTGCAAAGGTTGCTCGGTGCGTTGTCTTATTTTCTCATTTCGCTAGCCAAGTTTTTGCCACCCGCAACACTCCCGAGAAGTTTTTAAATGCTTTATTGAAACAATTTCCGTTTTATGGAAATGCTCGCCCAGCTAGCGGGAATATTTCATTTTCGCTGTCATATATCAAAATGGTGTCAAGCATACGCCATGTTGGCCGGCCAAAAGGAGCTGCAGCGGCAAAAGGCATCAGCTGGCAGCAAATGCAAATTTAATGCGGCGTACAGAGTGGAAAAGCATATCCCATTCCGCATTTTCGGAGCCTGGCAGCAGGTGGTCCCGATGAAATGACATCATTTAAATTCATGCATGACCCACATTGCACCTCAGAGGACGATGCAGCTGCATCTGCTTTCTGGCTTTTGCACCATCAGCCCATCTGGCCAGCAGCCCAACGCAGCAGCCGTGGCTCCTTGGCGTTCGCCTCGTGTTTTATTAACAAAGCAATTTATTGCATAAATTCACATTGCACTTGGTCGTTTGGTTGGCCACAGTTGCCACAGTGGCCCCCAGCTCCAATCGATCCCCTGCATTTCGGGGCAAAAAGTTGTTGTCCATAATCGCTTAAATGTGGCGTTGAAGTTCGTTCGTTCGTCCATGAAACTGCAACTTTTGCAGGACTTCATTTAAGACCCACGAGTTGTGTTGTGTGGCACGAGCACGGTCTGTTTAGTCATGTGGAGGCTGCCACTCGCCACTTTCTACTTATAGTCGTGCCCCATTTGGCTGACTGCTAATTGCTGCATAAATCAAGCGGCAAAACAGCACGGGCCTGCAGAATGAAAAGTGGTAGAGAAAGCGCGCTGAGAAGAACGCTTTAAATAAACTCGGCCAGAACGAAAGTGTTGCAAGCGGCGGCACAAGCGCCGCTTTTCTCCATTTTTATTCCGCATGCTTTATGGCCACTTGGACTGCTCCTATCCCACATACTGCATCATCAGCCACCCAACCACCGCCCACTAGACCATCCAGCACCCGCTGGAGGGATATTTATGAGTGCTTATGGTCAAGCGTTTGCTTGCCAACTGTCCTGCACAGGATGATATATGCTGCGGTGTGGGTTTGCATGCGCAACGCTGCGTATACGCAATGCACAAATATTTTAATTAAATTTCAAACGAAACGAGAGGATATGAAACGAAAACGGTAGCGAAAATGAAAATGTATTTTGCAGCGAAAATGTTTGTGTTTTTTTTGGGAATGTGCTTGAGGATATTTGGGGATAATATGGGATGCCCGGATTTTATTCAACTCTCCCATTTGCATTGCATAGGTAAACAATATTTGGCAATGAATTTAAGCTGCAAATATTTCTCTATCAAAGGGAACAAACAAGAAATCAGAAATATACAAATTATTTTTAAGCAACTGAGAGTTAATGATTTATTTTTCCTTTCTTTCTTTTTTTGCTCTGAAATTATTTTGAAATATTGATCTAATGGGTATGCCCAAAGTCCCAAGTCCTATAAGCTAACAGCTTCCACGTTTGTTTTTAAATTCCCATATTTGTTGAAAAGTCGGCCCCCGGGTTGTATGCTTTCAATTTTTCGTTTATGAATGGCGTGGAGTTGGGCCACAATTTATTTGTAAATCCCCGCCGACTCAATGGAAACAAATGCTCCAAGCTCTGCTGGGAAATTAAATTTGTGCCGAAATAAGAAGAAATTTCAATTCTCTGTCATCGGAAAATTAATTGCTAAACCCCCGGCCACAATCACTCAATTTGAGCTCATTCCCATTACTCACGCTCGTTGTCGGCCTTGTCTATATAATGCATGTGGGGTTGAAATTATGGGGTCCGGGGGTCAACAAGTGTCGCTGGCTGCGGACTGGCTGGCCAACTGCCAATTTCTTTATAGGGCATTTCATAACGCGTGAAGAAATTCAATTAAGTTTGCTGCTGCTGCTGCCTCTGTCTGCCACACTGTGCTTCTGCTTCCATTTTGGCCACTGTTTTTATGGCCCAAATAAGCGACAAACAAAATTAAAGTCAATAAACAAGAGCTGGCGTCTGCGGCCGGGAATTGTCTCTGCCATTCAGTTGGCCGACGGCCGTCTCTGGCCAATTGGTTTCGGTCACAGTTGTTGTGGTACTCTGTGTCCTCCTCCTGCCGCCTCCTGCCACAGTTGTGTGGGGTTTTGTACTTGTTTTGGTGCGAGAAAACCGCAAAAACACCGTCACAGTCGAGGCTACGACAGACAATAGGCCACATGAAATGTGTTCCCCGAAGGCCGGAGGGCATGACCCAAGGGTCTGGATTCATTTTAGCATCTCAAAAGCGAATCTAAAGCAACTCAAGGACACGGGGGTCGTGCATAATTTTCAATGGGAATAGCTGTCATTTGTTGCGCCCAAAAGTGGGCTTTGTTATGGAGAAATGTGTAATGGGTCACGTGGTTGGGGGAGGGGAATGTTTTCTTCTGCGACACAACATAAACTCAAAGTACTTGAGAAACGATCCGTCTTCAGAATGATTAATATTAAGTGAACTGATGTTTTAGGACAGCAAGTAATCTGATTCCCGCGCCTATTTCCATTGCAGATACACGAAGATCTAGAGAAAGATCCGGACTATTCTGGCTCCGGCTTTGGACCCGATGACGAGGACGCCGAACCCGACCAGCACTCGCACAGTTCGCACAACACGCGCATCTCGCAGAGCAGCAACTCCGGCATAAACAGTAAGCATAACTCGAACGAGAACTACGGCAAGAACAGCAAGAACAGCAACAGCGACCTCATCTCGAGTAGATTCAACAACAATAATAATCACAATCAGATCGACAACAGCCAGAATATCAATCTCAATCCCAATAATAACCATCAAACGAATAGTGGCACAATCATTGGTAGTAGCACCACAGCGAACAATAATAATAACCACAATATCAACATCAACAGCCAGAACGGCATCATCAGTGGCAGTGGTAGTGATATCGGTGGCCATAGCACTGGCATTAACTCAATCGGTAAAGATCAAGCTAGTCATGTAAATGCAACACTCGTTGGTGTAACTTCCACACCCGCCACCACTATTTCTACTCCTTCTCCTTCAACTTCAACCAACACACCACTACCACTTTCCACAACAGAAACAGATACAGATACAGATACAGTACCAGTTAGGGCAACAGCCATAGAGGATAGAGTATTGGCTAAGGATCGATCGCGTTTAGTTGGTAGTAGCAATGGTAGCAATAACGAAAAGCCCCTCCCCGAATCATACACAACAAGAACACCAACAATCGCATCTCTATATCCAGCAGCTCATACACCAACACAAACCTCATCCACAATCCCAACAACATCGACTTCGACACCAATGCCGACAACAACCCCCACAACGACAACCCCCGCATCCACCACAACGGCGGCAGCAACCCAGCCATCGTCCTTTGCCAATAGCAGTACCTCCACCACCACGATGGCTCCCACGATTCCCGCAGAGCCGCAGCAGCCGCTGTTCCCGCCATTCGACAAGGATCTGGATACGGAGTCCAGCGGCGATGGCATCGATGCTGACGCTGAGGATGACGATGAGGACGATGGCGACGATAAGGACTATGACTATAACAAGGAGCTGGACAAAGAAATCGACATCGATGAGCCCGAGCCGGGACATCTGCCGCCAGTTGTCCATCATTATAACGTTGAAACTAGTCACATACCCACTACGGATGAAATCGATGTGGATGGCGGCGATGAGGATGACAGTGTGGATAGCGATATCGATGGTTCGCGGATCGGTGGCAACGATGGAGATATTACAGAGCGCGGACGTCAGTGGTTTTTATTTTCATCATTTTACTTACTTATTTTCCAACATATTATTTCGTTTATATTTATTTACGTAGTCCTGTGTTATTGTATACCATACAATTTTAGTTCACTGTGTTGTTTTTATTATTGCACATCCTTTTGTTGTTTATTTCGTCCTTGCACTGCTTTGTAAAGCAAAGTATATTTAGTTTGTGTTGTTTTTTTTTTAGCTATGTATATTTAATTCCTGGCTTTGCTTGGAACACACTGCTTTTGGGTTTTTGTTTTTTAATTTTTAAGTGAACAGTACGGCTGATTGCTTTTAACATTCTTATCTTGAAACTCAATAGCTACAAGTGGTTCATTTCTATTATAAGATACATATCCTTATTTCATTTCTATTAAAGTAGTTTGATTTCTTTGCGTAGTCCATTGCCTATTCAACTGTATGCACTTTATGTACTTTAAATTTCCAGTATTCGTTAGTCAAATTAAGTTTCACATTCGGTGTGTGTTAATACATATGATTTGGTTTATTTGTCGCGCTCTGAACGTCTACGGTCAACGCTGCGGGTGTTCCACACAATTCCACTCAATCTCAGTCTCTGCCACATCCATGTTTGCGTCCCATGAACTGACCAATTCAGCACACGATTCGAACACATTCATTGCAATTCATAACCAATTCATTGAATCATTTCCGTTCACTCTGTTTGTGTCGCTCATCCAATTGGAAAAACTCCCGCAGAGCCAACACAACAATCGCACTTGAACCTCATCCGTTTTAGTGTTTAGACTTAACCTTAAGCTAGATTAAGGCGAATATTTTAAGGATAGTTTGAAAGCTTTTATCGTGACAAATGGTAAGCAAACAAAGGGCAACCGCAAACCAAAGTCAAACAATCGATTAAGCTGCAGCAGGGAAAGCACTCCATCAGGGATTAGAGGGCGGTAGACATTGTGCAATTCTTGCTCTAGGCATAAAGTTCCATTAACACTGTACCGACTGCTCCGCCTCCTGCAGTTTTCGTGAATGAAAATCGCCTGGAAAATCGCACTAAGCCGCGCAGTGATTTTGTGCTTTGCGTTGCTGGGGAAAAAACACTTGGCGTGCTTCGCAGGCACTTCAAATGAAAAATCACCGAGTCCTGGCAATGGCACGGCTCCAGTATCTGCCGCCCACTCTCCACTGCCTTTTGTGAGTAACTGTTGCCGCTTACTTTAGGCATTGTTGCTCCTGATATGGATTTGTGGAGTGGGGGGGAGCTCACTTAGAGAAAAAAACTAGTCTTTCACAATAGGAAATCTAAAGGAGTGAGTAGGATTAGGCAAATAGAAAACAATCCCCCTGCTATTAAGCTGAATAGATACATTTGTCTAGGATCTTAGTTATATGTTTTCAAACCTCTATAAATTTAATTAGCAGACTTTAGGTTTTATTTCCGTGTACGTCTATCACAATCACTGTTTATGGACCCAACAGAAGCCAGCACAAACTGAAACATGGCCTAATGGCGAGCGGCAGTATGGGCTTCTGTGGGCTTGTGGCTTTGATGTTTGCTTTGCAATTGCCACGCCTCGACACCGAACACAAACACAATCAATATGGCTGGTTGGTTGGTTGGCGCGGGTGACAAACAGCACTGGCAATAATTTTGCCATAATTGCGCGCAGCTGACCACACGAAACATGGAAGCAGAAAATCAAACCCAACGTGCCACCGATCCCCTCCCAAAATCGCTGGCAACAAAGTGCATTTTGCCATCAAACGCAGACGCACACATGATGCAGGCACCTTTATTGGTTCAAAGCAAACAGCAGAAGGTCTTGCAGAAAAGCAGACAGGCAGACAATCAATGTGATGGCAAGACAGCGTAGCAATCTCAAAGTCTGAACCTGAGAAATCCATTTGCTCTTGGAAATGGCAAATATTTATAGTTGCGAAGCAATTCAAAGAACTCTCGATTGCAACACATCTTCCTCCTTCTACATATTGCCTTGATTTGCCCGAGTTTGCAATGCGCATATAAAATCAATTCTATGGCCCCCAAACGCGAGGGCCAATTCAAGGAACCCTCATGGGCATTTCCTAATTAATATGCCGCCTCTGAAGGGAGCAGCCGTGTGTTTGTTAGATATGCAAAGAAGTGTAGAGTACAAGGGCTAAACAAGCAATTTGTTTATCTTGAGCTCTTTTGGGGGTGAGCTTAGTATGTGTGTTGGTATCAAACAATAGCTCTTCAAACATAAGTAGCTTACGCACACATATGCAGGGATAAGGGAATGAGTTTGGGGAATGGGTGGATGCCACGCCAATTAAATAAAATGTAAACTCGCAGTCTTTGATAACCAATTGGCATTACATTTCAATATCAAGGAAGCGAAATAATTGCACCTGTCCTAGAGCCAAAGTGAAATGTCGAGATTTCCGAGCAGAATTTGGCACTCGCAGCTGGAAAACTTTTTTCATATTGAAACAAACTTTGCTGGAGAGCGCTGCTCATTACCGTAAAATTAGCTGTCAAGAGTTTACTTACTTTGGCAGGATGTGCCTTGCTGTAATTTAACATCCAGAATATCCTGTAGGTTATAGACAAATACTTCCATGCCAATCTGCGTCTTCAATGGTGTTGGAAACTGCTTAAAATGAGACTAAATGAATGCAGCAATGCATTGAATTCTTAAAGTTAACTAGCACCTTACCTTTTAAGAGATTAATTTGGCATCTTTGTTAGTTAATGTACACTTCTGGGAAATACTACATAAGAACTAGCATTTGATATATGTACTCCTATGTAGTAAACGCTGCTCGACTAACATTAAGCCTTGTAAATACTGCATAACAGCTCATTAACACACGCACACCGTACACACATGTTTACACAACCGTATACACACTCACTAAAACAAATATTTACACTCGAATCAATTTAATTGAATACCCAACACACGAAACAACAAAACAAAACAGCAACTCTCTGTCTCACTCTCTGTTTTGTTTGATTTTGCTTGCACGTCATGGGCATAAATGGAACTATTTTTGTCACATTGCATCTCTTTCTCATCGCCATGATGCCTTCTCTTTCTCCGGAACAGCGGGTGCAGGTGGCAGCAACGTGCACGAATTGGACCCCAACACGAACGTGAATAGCCAGCCCTCCGACACAAAGGGCATCGATCACAGGCCCAACGGCAACGAAGTGGTCATCATGAGCGAGGACGATCGCACGTCGAGCTTCTTCTCGCAGCCCGGAATCCTGGCTGGTGAGTATATCACTCATACGCCACGTATGACTGATACACCTACAAATATCACTCATACGACATGTATGACAAATATCACTCATACGCCCTGTGTTTAAGCTAGATTTCTGTACAGAGCTTACTAAAACTCATTTTCTTTTCCAGCTGTCATTGGCGGTGCCGTCGTTGGCCTGCTCTGCGCCATACTCGTGGTCATGTTCATCGTGTACCGCATGAGGAAAAAGGACGAGGGATCCTACGCGCTGGACGAGCCAAAGAGATCGCCGGCCAACAATTCGTATGCGAAAAATGCGAATAACCGCGAGTTCTACGCCTGAGATAATGGCACGTCGCGCAGGTATTAAGTTGACCACAAGTGCAGGAACAATGTGTAAGGACGGGACGGAGTGCGAATGACTGGACGAAGGCGGAGCGACTGGGTTTGGTTTGGCTCAACTGAATACACTGTGCGGAGTGGGGGTGCAGCATCATCGGCAAACCACTGAAACAAGGATTAATCATCCGCAGCAGCAGCTACAAAACTAACACAAAAACAAATGAAAATTTCAAACGTTTTCAAACACACACAATTTTTCGTGAGGGGTAAATTAAATTAAAACAAAAAAGAAAACACAAATCGGCAATATAATAACGAGGAAAAACAAAAAGGAAACAAAACAAAAAAAAAGGAAAACTTACCTGTAAGTTAATGCAAAACACACACTCTGCGTATGTGGGTGTGTGTACGCGACTTTTCTATTTAAGTAAGTTTTAAGCGACAAAAACAAACAAAAATATCAAATATAATTGCAAATAAATCATGCGAAATTTAATATATAAATAATATATTATATATAAATAGTGAAACCAATATAAGGGCGGGCAAAATTAAGCGAATTAATTATGAATTACGAGTAGAGCAAAAGCAGAAAGAGCAGGAGAAAATTGAATAATAACTATAATAATACACACACACACGCGCATCCAACTACATAGATGTAAAAGGCAACTTTCGTGCATATTGAATATAAATGTATGGATTATATATGTTAGCTGAATAACGAAAGCGAATTGGATACATCACGATTATCTCTCAACTCTCTATAGACCCCTCTTCGAACCTCCACACACACTTAACTCTTCATTTCAACAATCAATTTGTCAAACAAAGTCCAATGAAAATATTATAATTATGAATTGTGCGGCAAAAGCAAGCGGAAATCGATGCATAAATGTTTTTAAGTTATACATAAGCGAAACTATGTAATTATTAGTGTAATTCCTAAAACAAACAAAACAAAACAAAAAGGAAAAACGAAAAACGAATACTAAATCAAGCAAAAATCAGATTTATGAACACTGTGAACCTTCCTGGCAACTAAAAACAAACAGAATTGAAATTAAAAGGACTATTTCTACTTTTTTCTAGAAAACACAAAACCACGAATATTTATTGAAATGATACTGAAAACTGAAATTAAAATTGAATTGGAAATGGAAATGAATTGAATTGATAGTTCGTCAACGAGAAAGCAATTGTACATTAATTTAGGTTTCCACTTGGGTTTTAGAGTTATTCGAGATTTCCTTCGCTTGACTCAACTGCTTCTTCCATGGCTAAGAATCAAAATCGGATTAACGCATTAATTATTGTGCATTTATTTAGTTTTTACGTTCGCTGTCACTGACAATTGTTTAGTTTTGCAAGCAAAATACAAAAGCGAATACGAACGACAACAACAGCTACAACAACAACAGGAACCACAGCAACAGATCATAATCACATGCAATAGTGAAAATTAATTGTTAAGTTTACAAGGCGAATTCAAATTAAACTAAAACAAAGCAGTCCAGCAACAAATGTTATACTCACCCACACCCTCATACCAATCAATTAGCTACAATACTTGTTTAATTGTTAGTCAACCAATATTCTCTCTCCAACTCTCATGCCATATTTTCATTGCGAAAAGAAGTTACGAAAAACGAAAACTAATATATAACATATAAGTATATAATTAGCAACATAAATCAATTGTGTGTGTAACTGTGTATAATGCATAAATAATGAATTAAACCTACTACTACTTCGACAGCAGAGCATATAACAAAGGGAACTTTCGAACATCATCAGAGAAGAGAAAACTATTTTTACCCCTTTCCGGAATCCAAACTGAAACTCACACATAAAAAACATGCACACTTCTCACACACACACACACACACACACACACAAACACAAGCAAACATGAAAACATGAGCAACAGCAGCAACAGGAACTAAAACATTTTTCTGAACACAACTTTTTCTACACTGTAAAAAACGCAACCGCAACTTTTTTGATATGTACAAGTACTATGTTTGTTCAACTCTCGACCCATAGTACGTTTTGTCAAATTTTACATCAACTTTTTTTGCTACTTTGTAAGCGTTTAGTTTGTTAGTTTTTTAAAATGCGCTGAATGTACTGAGAAATTGGTTTTGATTTGCTAAATAAAACTGGTATAAAACTAATTTAAACAAAACATGTAGTTTCTCTCCTTTAATACAACTCTATGTACACATGACTCGGTCGTTGGTGTGTTTGCTTTACAGCTTAGCCTTCATCAGGGGCTTCAGGTAGGTCTCAAAGGATGTTTGGACGGGCTTCTGGTTCATGGTGCTGCGCTTGGCCGAATCGAAGAGCCTGGGATACACATTGCCATCGTAGCTGCCCAGCACGGAGTTCAGCACACGGTCGTGGAACTCGAACCCATCGCATATGGCCACCGCATTGGGTCGGAACTGCTCCAGGGAATCCTCCAAGCGTTTCTGCAGCGATCGCAGATCCGCATCGCTGAGCTTAATGAACTGGCAAACAAAATGTCATAATTAACAATGATTTAAGTGAAACTGAGAGGAAAACTTACTCTTAAGATGTCATTGAGGTTATTAAGCACTGTCTGGACCAGAAATAGTTCCAGCACGTTCTCCAATATCTTGTTGAGTGCGGGGGATCGCTTCTGGGCCTTGGCACCAGTGATCTGCTCCAGGAATGTCTGGCACACGAACTGGCGACCATGCAGCTGAAATATGTTTGAATGATTGTCAAATATAGTCATCTCTGACTTTGTTTATAGCATTTACCTCAGCTGCACGAGTCAGTTCGATTCCCGTGTTATTGGCCGCCACACCTTGAGACTGTCCGCTGGCCATGCGATTCGCCAGATTCTCAAAAGCGATGCGGGTTTTGCTATAAGTGAATCATGTTAGTACTTAGTTCAAAAGATGCTTTTAAGCCAAACTCACTGTGCAGCCGTGTATTGCAAAGCCTTGATGATGCACTGCCAGGAGTCGTCCCACTTGGGGAACTCCTTCAGCTGCATGGAGCTGGCAAAGTAGCTGTAGGATGCAGACAGTGGTTTCTTGTCCACGAACGAAGCCCATGCCTTAACTAAAGCGCGTCCGATTTGCAGAAGCAGCACCGTGTTCTCGCCTTCGTAGGTGTAGGCAGCCACAGCATTGCCATAGATGTTGCTCAAGTTGGCGGCGGTGAGGTAACCATGTCCTCCAGTGGACAGACGGAGTTTTTCAATGCCAGCACAGCCGTCAGTGGTGCAAAGGACCTTAAGCGCGCAGGACAGGATGTGCATGTCGGGCAGTCGCTCGAACTTGCCGTCGTTGGCTTCCTGCACCGTCTGGGCATACATCTCCCACACGTACTCAGTGGCCAGGTGGTAGGCGATACCCGTAGCAATCTCGGGGAAGAGCTTCAGGCGCTGGGTCACATGATCTATGATCTGAGGCTCTGGTTGACTGTTGGTACATAGACATTAAGTTTTTATTCCTGCAGACACCATCGCAACTTACTTGGGCTCAATGGGACTCTGACGCCGCACCGCCGAGTATCTAGTGGCTATAGTTGCCGCCGCCAGGAGCAGCGTGGAGTTCTGGCTAACGATCAGGCAGCGAGTGTACACCATGGTCAGGTAGTTAATCCTCGATGCCGGACTGGCCTTGAAGGTGCCATCCCGCTCCACCTTAGCGAACTTCATCAGCATGTTGGTGCGCGGAATTCGGACGTGGTTCAGTCCCAGGAAGCCCTGGTTCACGGATGCCATGCCGAGCTTCTTGCCAATCTCACCGATATCAACACCCGGCAGTGGCATGTGAGTTTCGGAATCTCTTACCGGCACAATAAACATTTGCACGCCATGATGAACATCGGCGATATATAGTTGAGCTACTACCATGGCATGATTGGCAGTGTGTCCCACTAGAGATGATAAGGATGGATTAAATGCATATTTGGACTACAACTATAATTTAACTACTTACAGCCGCCGGGCCACCACTTGTAGGCCTCCAAGTTCGGTGTATTTAGCACAAACTCATCCGTCTTGGGATCAAAGTCAGCCCGAGTGGCCAAGCCACGGACATTGGTGCCATGGGCCAGCTCCGTTTGGGCGTAGGTGCCGATAATGTTGCAGTTCTCCGCCGCCTTGCCCCACTTCTCCACCTGTTCGGCAGTGCCCTGACCTTTGATCACATCCACGAACATGGTGATGTGGGTGGTAACCGGATGATTAGCCGGGAAAAGTCCAAAGCTCTGTGCATTGAATAGTCCTCCACTGCAAATCGGGCGGAGATAAGATTAAGGAAACCTTTTACACACTTGCCTTTTCAACTTACGGCCAGATGTCAGTTCCTCCAGGATTAAGCTTGTTCTGCAGAGCCTTGAGCTTAACTGCTGCCTCAGCCACCTTTTTTACCGTGGAATTGTAGACCTCCTCGTGGGACATGTACTCATGGTTGAGGCCATAGCCATCCTCAAGATCGCTGAAGATCGCTTTCTCTGTTGATTAGAAATTACGCCTTTTATACAGCTTTCCATTATGAACAAAATAAGTGGTAGCAATAAAAGATAGAATCAGTCGTAAACTTAATGGTTCGATTTATAAATGGATGACTGTGCCTGTCGTTATCACCTGGGGGCGTGGATCAGCCCTTTAAACTGATACGAAACTAGCGCATTTGCAATTGCAGGCAATCGTAGATAACACAACTGCTATCACTATCTTGTGTTATTGATAAAGCAACAGTTTTAATTCGGCTGCTCAACAATGTATAACAATAATTGGACTTGGGGCCATTTGATGAACTCTTTGGACCCCGATTTTCTTGATGGCAAAGAAGCTTTAAGAGACCACAACCTTTGCCATATCACGAACACCGGCGTGACGCTAGTGATTTTTATCTTTAACAATTACCAATCTCGCGCTTCTTCTTCAGTTTGTCTTGACCACCGTGCCACCAGGCGGAGAACTCCTCCACATTGAATTCTGCTGCAGCACGTTCCTTCTGAAGATCTGGATTCACTGTGCTCGGTATTAGGTTTTTAATGTGCGACATTGTTGTGTGAAAAATGTAAATACGGAATTGCTAACAACTAAACTACAGAGGTGGTCAAAAGTATTTACACAACGAGCTTTTTTTTCAATTGTCAACTAATTGAAAAAAAAGCTCGTTGTGTAAATACTTTTGACCACCTCTGTATGTTCCACCACTAGATCCAACCAACAGCTGTGAGCTCCACGCGACTACTGAGCGAAAGTGGATGGATCGATGAGAAGGAAAAGCTTTTGGGGGGCAAAGTGCACAAGTCAGCTTTTTTAAGAGAGAAAGCTGATCGCCAAAAAGCACAGCTTGGCAAAGAATTCAGTTAAAGGGCGGTATACAGAGGTGGTCAAAAGTATTTACACAACGAGCTTTTTTTTCAATTAGTTGACAATTGAAAAAAAAGCTCGTTGTGTAAATACTTTTGACCACCTCTGTATGTTGGGTTTATATTATTTAACAGTATTATTAACAAAAATAATAAAAAACAGGTTGTGATCACTCAAAACACCAATACATATGGAGTATTTACAATACATTACATTCAGCTTAGCCGTAGATAGGGGATTTGATAGACAGCTGTCCTAGGGATTAAATATTTGACTTCATGAAAGGCCTCAGGATCTCATGGAAGGATTTAGGCACTGATTTTTGGTTCATCGGATTCTTGAGGGCCGCATCGAAGATACGCTCGTAGGCATTGCCATCGTATGAGCCCAGAGTGGAGTTCAGCTGGAGATCGCTGAAGTCGAAGCCATCCACAATGCCCACGGCATCAGGTCGCAGTTTGGTGAGCACTGTTTCCAAACGATCCTGCAGCCTGGAGAGATCCGTATCGGTCAAGTTAATGAACTGTGAAATAAGCATATATTAAGTTAACATTCAACACATTCCAGGCTATATAACTGAAACCCACTCTCAGCAGGTGACCCATTTGATTAAGTGTCTCCTTGACTAGGTACAGCTCTAACAGGTTCTCCAGGACTCGATTGAAGTTAGCTGAGCGGGTCTTAGATTTAGCACCGGTCACAGCTTCGGTGAAAGCACTGAAAACAAAAGCACGTCCGTGGAGCTAGGGGCACGAAAATATGAAGAGTTTTTTAATTCGTAGTTCAAAGTCCAAGTCCCTTCAGCAAACCAACCTCTGCCGCCTGGGTGAACTCAATGCCCGTGTGGTTAGCTGCGTTCGCTTCAGTTTCGCCCATTGACAGACGGTTTGAAAGGCTCTTGAATGCCAACTGTGTTCTATTGGCAGCTGCATACTGCATGGCCTTAACCATGTTCTCCCAACTTCCTGTCCATTTGCCAAACTCCGGATTCTTTTGCACCTCGGCCAAATAGCGAACGGTGGGCGGCAACGGAGCTCCAGTCAACGCGGCGCGCCAGGTCTTCATTAAAAAGCGACCGATCTGCAGGAGCAGTACGGTGTTCTCACCCTCATACGTGCAGGCTGCGGTGGCATTAACGTATAAGTTGCTCATGTTGGATGAGGTGAGGTATCCGTGGCCACCACAGGCCAGTCGCAATTTCTCTACACCAGCAGCCGAGTCCATGGAGCAGGTAACTTTCAAAGCGCAGGACAGGGAATGCAACTCCGGCAGACGCTCGTATTTTCCGTTTTCTATATCCTTAATGGTCACATCGTACAGATTCCACAGGTATTCACTGGCCTTCCGGTATGCCACGCTTGTGCCTATCTCTGGAAAGAGTTTCATTTGCTGTGTAACATGATCCATGATCTGAGGCTCCCGTTCGCTGAAAGTACGCAAGGAACAATTGAATTCGAATAAATGTATCTACGTTGTTTACAACTCACTTGGGATTAATGGGGCTTTGACGGCGCACAGCCGAGTATCTGGTTGCAATGGTGGAAGCAGCAGCCAACATGATGGCATTACTTCTGGCAACTACACAACGCGTGCGCACCATGGCAAAGTAGGTAAGCACATTGGTGGGACTGCTAACATAGGATCCATCAGCCTTGACCTGGGCATGTCGCATCAGCATTCTCGTACGAGGAATACGTACGTCCTTTAAGCCTAGGAAACCATTGTTCACTCCAATGAAGCCCATCTTCTTGCCAATATCACCGATGTGGACGCCGGGTAGTGGTTCGTGCGTGTCTTCATCACGCACCTGAATAAAGAACATGTGCGGACCCTTGCACTTGTCGTCGATGTACAGCTGTGCCATAACCAGGCAGTGGTTGGAGCTATGGCCCACTGAAAGTTTTTAGTATAAATATAATATCTGAAAACCAATTGGATCATTATGCCAGAACTTACAGCCTCCTGGCCACCACTTGTAGGAGGAAATCTTGGGGGTGTTGAGTACAAACTCATCAGTCTTTCGATCGAAATCAGCTCGTGTTTCCAGCCCGCGCAGGTAGGTTCCATGACCCAGTTCCGTTTGGGCATAGGTGCCGCAAATCTCGAAGCGTTCCACCCGCTTGCCAAAGTCTTCATACTGCTCCGGAGTGCACTGAGCCTGCAGAGCTTTCACCAGCATCACGTACATTACACCAAAAGGATTGCCACCGGGAACTAGACCCCACATCACTTGATTGTCATACATGTTCCTGGAAGAGTAAGGTAATCCGCCATGATTCGAGTACTTGGCATGGGTAAGCAGGAAACACTCACGGCCAGTAGACATCTCCGCTAGGATTGCGCTCCTCCTGCAGGCGGCGTAGCTTCTTGGCGCCATCGATTGCTCCACGCGTGGAAAACTCGATGATCTCTTCGTGCGTTTTGTTTTGTAGCTGCAGCATCTCCGAGAAATCCACATCCTTCTCCATGTATTCACCTGGTCATAACGAAAAACAGCCAAGTCAGCATGACCCTCAAGTTATCTGTTCCCACTGATTAGCTCGAAGATTAGTTTAATGGACTTACGAACGCCGCGGTTGAACTTTAGCACTTCCTCGCCCCCCGCCCACCAAGCGGCGAATTCTTCGCTGCTAAAGCTGGCTGCATCGCGTTCCTTCTGCAGATCGGGATTTACGGTGGTGGGGATAACGGTGTTGGGAATAACGGAAGTGGAAGAGGCCATTGCAACTAGATTTAGAAAACCTCCGAACTGCGCGCTAAGAGCACCGATCGCTTACTGAGTTTGAAACAGCCGATGGCTCTCAATAAATAAAAGTGAAAACAGCCGGTCAATAAACTTGTAGTCTTTGCTCTTTCGGTGTGAGTGCTTTTGGTTGAACGCTTTGTTGTGGCGGAACCGTTATCTAGGTAATCGCTGGATCCTAGGTCAAAATTTAATCGGATGCATGCTCCACTTTACCAGCTTATTACGCTGACATTAAGGCGGTAAACAAAATTAATAAGATAAGATTTGAATACCAACAAAAATTAGATTGGCCCCTACAGATGTTAGGACTCAAATTAGTAAACTGATAGCAAGTTTTAGATCACTTGCGATCGCACTAAACACAGCTATCGGTAAATAGCAGCATGTTACACTTCTCTGTTAACTAACATCACTGTTATCGGTTATTAGAAAATCGACAGACTCCCATCTCAATTGGATTTCTAGTGTTTGGCTTAGTGCAGTTTATTTACCTCAATTTTCTTGGCATACAATGCCGATCAACTTTAATATTGGCTTGCTGGGACATGTTGACAGCGGCAAGACCACCTTGGCCAAGGCTTTAAGTTCGATATCCAGCACAGCCGCCTTCGACAAGAATCCGCAGTCAGTGGAGCGAGGAATAACTTTGGATTTGGGCTTTAGTGGACTTTTGGTGGATGCTCCTGCGCACTTACCTCAAGGAGAACAGCTTCAGTTCACCTTTGTCGACTGCCCCGGCCATGCAAGTCTCATACGCACTATTATAGGAGGTATTAATATCATTTGATGTCATTCTAAGAACCTATCCCAATCAATTGCAGGTGCCCAGATCATTGATCTCATGCTCCTGGTGGTGGACGCCCAAAAAGGCATACAAACCCAAACAGCAGAGTGTCTTGTTATTGGGGAGTTGCTGCAGAAAAAGCTGATTGTGGTGTTAAACAAAATAGATGTTTATCCAGACGATCAGAGGGCGTCCAAGCTGGAGAAGCTACGCTTGCGACTCGTAAAAACTTTGGAAGCCACCACATTCGGTGGTCAAGTGCCCATCTGTGCTGTGTCTGCTTTGCAAGGAACACATATTGCGGAGCTGCAAGAAGCACTGAGAGAAGCATACTTCCAGCCGCGGAGAAACCTAGCCGATCCGCTGTTCATGTACGTTGATCATTGCTTCGGAATAAAGGGCCAGGGAACCGTTTGCACTGGCACTCTGCTCCAGGGAAAGGTTCAGGTAAACGATATGATTGAGCTGCCAGCTCTCGGCGAGCAAAGGAAAGTGAAGTCCATGCAGATGTTCCGCAAAAACGTGACCAGCGCCTCTATGGGCGATAGAATTGGGCTTTGTGTGACACAATTCAATGCAAAGCTGCTGGAGCGTGGAATCATTACCCAACCGGGTTACCTGAAACCCATCTATGCCGTGTGTCTACAGTTCAAACCTATCCGCTACTACAAGGAAGTCATAAAATCGATGAGCAAGCTGCACATCTCAGTGGGACACAACACAGTGATGGCCAATGTAACTTTGTTTCGGGATACGGACGGCACATTTTCCACGTTCCAACTGGACAAAGAATACGAGTATATGGACGAAGTCCAGCCTGCGGAGGTTCAACATAATGATGTGATCTACGCTCTGTTGCAATTCGAAAGCCCTGTCCTAACTCCGCCACATTCAACGCTGATAGCTTCTAAGCTGGACATGGACGTCCTTAGTACCAGTTGTAGATTGGCGTTTTGGGGACGCATTGCCTGGCAGACGCACAGTTCCAAATACTTCCAGGAAGAACTGCCAAAACTGCGGATTTTCAAGCGCAAACAGAAAGTGGGAAGCATTCAGCGAGTGGTCAATACCAACGAAGTGATAGTTCAAAACCTTTTTAAAAAGGACGCCAAACGTGATTTGTACGTCGGCAAAAATGTGGAGCTCTCAACGGGAGAGAAGGGTCGTATTGAACGCACCTTTGGCCAGACATCCAAGGTGGCTATAACTTTTCAGAACGCGCTATCTCCTGAAACAATAAGCAATTTAAAGAATGTTAAGGTTCTGCTTAACTGTAAGAAATATGTGTTTAATAAACAGGCTGGCTTGTTTCAATGACAAAGTTAATATGTAGTTTTTTATTTCTAATTTTAATATTCCGCCAAGGTGATAAGCTTATCGACCATTTATATTTAAAAATGTACTAATGCTGTAAAATTGCTGTAAACTTCTAACATTACATGACAGAACACTTTTAGAGCCATAACACTTTCGGTATATTTTTAGAACTCTGCACAGTGGTATTTGCGACCGCTCTGAGTGCGGTCACACTGCTCCAATCCCAAAATGCCAATGTTAAAAAACAACAACAATTTTGGAGCCTGCCCCCGCGAACTGCAATAAACAAAACATCGAAACCGGAATCGAAAAGGACAACAGATAGTACCCACGCTAAGGAGCTCCCGCCAACACAAAACCACCACCACCGCCTAGCCAACCGAAGAGGCCAAAAAGAACACCACCCATGTTCCCAGTGTTGCTGCTCCTTCTCTTCTTCTTCGCCAAGGGAACCCACCAGATTAATGTGGACTGCAATGAGCTCCAGATGATGGGCCAGTTCATGTGCCCCGACCCGGCGAGGGGTCAAATCGATCCGAAGACACAGCAGCTGGCCGGATGCACCAAGGAGGGTCGCGCCCGCGTCTGGTGCATCGCCGCCAACGAGATCAACTGCACGGAGACGGGCAATGCCACTTTCACCCGGGAAGTGCCCTGCAAGTGGACGTGAGTGCAGCTACAGTATATCATAAACATAATCTTAAGGACTTTATTCATAGGAATGGCTATCACCTGGACACCACTCTGCTACTCTCTGTCTTTCTGGGCATGTTCGGCGTGGATAGGTTCTATTTGGGCTATCCGGGCATCGGACTCCTCAAGTTCTGCACCCTTGGCGGCATGTTCCTGGGCCAGCTGATCGACATCGTGCTGATAGCCCTGCAGGTTGTGGGTCCGGCGGATGGCTCCGCCTATGTGATACCCTACTACGGAGCCGGCATCCACATCGTGCGCAGCGACAACACCACGTACCGGCTGCCCAGGGACGACTGGTGATGGTTAAGGCAGCACAGCGCCTGGTGTACAGTAGATCACGTTAAGTCCTTGTTATACCTTAAGTACGGCTTATGACACTAACGATAAGCAACGACTGCGGATCCGTTCCGATCGATCGATGGATCGGCGCGGTTCGGATCGAGACTCTGATTAGTGCATTACGTACCCTAGTTGATAAGTGTATAGATTGTTGCCACCCCTCCTTTGCGTAGCCTAAGTTGCATTGTTTAGACTTAGTTACCAATGTACATGGTCCCTCATACAACTCTACATCTGTGTAATTGTATAGGCCGCATAGACAAATTGTTTGCCAATATAACTAACGATTTTAATTAGTCTGTCGTGTATGCCGTGTATATGTATATGTATCTTCCGTGGAATTCCCTCTGTCAGCTGGCGGACGAACAATCGCACTTCTTGGCAATATAATTGGCCCACTTGTACTTTGAACTCGGGAACATTTTCGGCGTGACAGAGATTGGTCAACAAGAGAACAAAACGGAGAAACCACAGTGCCGGCGACATCCCGCCTTGTTGACGTTGTTGACTCACCGGCGAAACGCCCAGACACCAGAGCAGCACATCGACGGAGAACGATTACGCACAAGCTGGGCTATTGCACAGGCGACGGTGGCGGCGGCGGATCTTTTCTGTTCGGAAAACATTTGCTCTTCTTCTGGCCCTTTCATCCGATTGGCATTTCCGAATTTATCAGCGGCGACGCATCAGCCGGCGAGTTGTTCGATTTTAATTGCATGGCCGGGGTCGCTTGTAATTCGATGCGTTTTAATTAGGCTCTCAATTAAGATCAAGTTTGGTTTTATCTTGAAATGGGTGAGTGTTGCGAATAGCATGCAAATGGGATGATTGGCCTGCAACTGCTTAAAGGTTGGCTTTTCAGCTCCACTCGAATTCATTTGGATATACATATGTATATATAGGAGTAGTTTACTTCAGGCTTTTTATAAACTTAGAATATATTGTTAAGCAGGCATTTAAAATACAAGTTCTTTGAGTTAATAACTATTCTTAGTACCTTTTCAGTTCCTCTCAAACTGCCTACCAACAGTTTTACAGCCATGACCATCAAACTGTACGCATATTGGGTATTGTTGCACGTTGTCCCAGGCAACGGTAAGTAATACTACGAAATGGCCACGCCCCCTTCACCAGCCCCTTTAGTATGGGCAATGCACTGACCCCAGCCACGCCCACCGCCCACTTTATTGTTATATAGATAAATGGACATGTGCAAAAGAGCTTTTCAATTAGCCCGGCCAGAAGCCAGAAGTTGACAATGTGTTGTTGATACTCGTATGTCGCAGTGGATCCACTGGATACACCTAATTACAGTGTTAATGTCGTGCCGCCTGTGTAAACATCTAGCGAGGGGGTGGGGGGGGGGAGGGGCGGTCGTTCTGGAAGGGGACAAGGAGGAGCATCACACAGGAAAAAAATTAATTCACTTTAAATGAAAATTTTAAATGGATATCTACCATATCATCGTCATCTATAGAATACTTATATTAGTGAATAAAATACATGTTTCATTTACCAAATTATTTTCTAAATAATTTATAAAAAGAGTTTAAGGACCAAAAGGACTTCCTATTTATTATGTTGTATATTATTTTTCCTGCAATTCTTTTCATTTTGAGTGTACAATATATTTTCGAAGTGTAGCACTTGATCTTTGTCCGCAGTTATCCCCCTGCAATTTGCTCCTTGAAGCCACTTTTCCAATGCTGCATGTATGTAGGTATCGCTTTCCATGGGGCAAATGAACTCTGCGCCATTAGGGAAATTTGAGCAGCTTGTTTGTGAGCAGGCTGTTGGTCTTGGATGTGCGCGTGATAACCCTATGGAAAATGCCCAGATCGACCAGATCCCCCACAGATTGTTGACTCTTTGACTGGGCGCAAACTATTTCACAACTTCGGCCGAGCTGTTGGCTATTGGTATTGGGATTATTCTCACCTGACGCTCATCCCGAAATAGCCAGCACAATAGCGACCGGAGTCACTTATTGGCCAATTGCAAATATTTACCAGTATCAAAATAGCATCGATTCGCTGCGCAAACTGCTTGGCAATCGTATATATAGCATATAGGCTGTGGATAATCGCACCAAGTGGTGGGTGGGTTGGGGGTCGGGTCTGCTGGAGACGCTCGACGGCTTGCCAATTTGCTTAGGGCTTAGAAGCTCAACGCTTAATTACGCTCAAGTGGCGTGGAAAATTGTGGGGCGGGATTCTCAGATTTCCAACCACCGCCCACCGTCCACCACCCATCCAACCATCCAACCATCCACCCATCCAGCAGACAATTCGACCCGATGACGTTTATGCCAAATTGCTTTGCACTTTGTTTGCGATGCGGGGAGAACCTATGCAAATAGCAAACGGCATTTAATGAAACGCAATTATTTAATTTTACAGACTGCGTCACGGTTCCCACCTGGCTGCATATTGCACCGTTCGCCTCATAAATAATGACTGGGCAAGATCCAGTGACAAAATCCATGGCCTGGGAAACTCCATCTCCAAATCCGAAGCCGAAACCAAGAGCATAGGCAAAGCTGAAACCGAAGCATAATCCAAACCGAGTTTCGTTCGTGATAACTGCAATTTTCCAGCCACAACTACAGATACAATGAGTGCATAAATCATCTCCAGCTCAGCTGCAACTCCGTGGCATTTTCCTAGCGTGCCGCGGCAGCTTTTCCAAAAAAAAGAAGAAAAACGTAGAAAAAGGCCATCGCATAAATGTCAAATGGCTGGCAGTTTGATTTGGCTGCGGGTTAAGTGTGAATTATCCCAGGGCCTCGAAAACTCGCCACCATTTGTATACCGTCTCATCATCAAATGCATTTAAGAGCTTTAAGTGCTATTATCGCATACGAGACAAATACCATAAGACACAATTCGGATTGCAGTCACGTCGGCTTTGGGGATCATAATGAATGGATTCATTCATTCATTGTGGGAAAGAACTGCTGCTTGCGATTTGCAGTGCAACTAACTAAGAATAAAACTAAAGAGTTAGCTTTGGTTAGTTTAGTTAGCTTACAAAATTTGTATTACTTGCAATGATGATTCATGGCTATTGGTGTGGATT
Organism: Drosophila mauritiana; assembly: GCF_004382145.1. Classification (NCBI taxonomy): domain Eukaryota; kingdom Metazoa; phylum Arthropoda; class Insecta; order Diptera; family Drosophilidae; genus Drosophila; species Drosophila mauritiana. The sequence continues at coordinate 19,693,482 of NC_046668.1, read as the reverse complement.
GTGAAATTCCTTGTCATATATTTCATATGTACATGCCGCACAGGTGATAATTTCACCTGACTGATCTAATCAGCACACTTTTGAACTTCAATTCATTCATGGTTCGAGTGGAAAACAATCTAATCGATACTACGGCCGAATAATGCTTTTATCAGACGGGAAAATACCTTAGTGAACTATCCAAGCAAAGAAGTCGAGGCAGACAGCGCGGAATGCCAGTTGACAAATTCTAATTGGCAAAAGTTCCCGGAATTGAATCGAATCGAATCGAATCGCATTGAATTGATTTGCCTACTGTGCGACTACTAAGGTGTGTTGATTCCCCACGAGGGGGGGTGGGGGTGTGGTTGCTTCTCATGTTCGCCCTGTTAACACTTTGCCATCGTCGAGGTGTTCATTTCGCTTAGGAATGTGTGAATGTAGATTGAAATTCGATTTCAATTGCAATTCGTGAAGAGTGCGCCTTTGAAGTCGGCAGCCCTGAAATTTGGTTACAGGGGTATATTAGTATATCTTAATATCTCAAACATGATGCGGCAAGTTTAATTCAGTAGACAATGAATGAGATTGCGTTCGAGACCATAAAATGTTAAACTCTTAGGGATATGCTATCTCTAATGTGTAGATAGTAGATAAAGAAATATAATAAACATATTGTGCTAGTATTATTTTAAGGTATTACTATAAGCATGTTATTTTGTTAAAAACTTTAGAATGCTAATTGTTTGTGCTTCAACCCCAGAAAAGTCCCCTTATCGCTAAAAAAATCACGGCAAAGTGCGAGCCCCCAAAAGGCGAAGCGCCAACGAGGCCCCAATTCTCTGCTGCTGCGCTGCTTCGACTTCGGCTCCGCTCGGCTCGGCGACACCGACAACGAGACCGACACGAAGGCCAGCCCGAACGCAGACGAGCGTTTTCTCAGTTTTCTCAGCGTTTTTTCCGCCTTCAGTGCTCAGTTCAACTTTAGCTGCGCACGCGAGCGGTGCGGTTTTCCAGAAGCGCTCGAGAGTGGCTCGAAATTGTTAATTGCTGGCCAGGAAAATCCCTCAGCCGAACAAAAAGGGGAAAACTCGCGCGCGATTTTCACGTTCGCCGATTCACACGCGACGACGATCGCTACAAAATACGCAGTCCGAACGCAATCCAAATAGAAAACAACATAAACGAATTTGAAGCTTGTTATCAACGCGACTCTGAAGCTTAATGCGGGGCTTAGCTTGATTTTCTGATATTCCGACTTGTGCGACTTTCTGTTATTCTGATTTTCTGCGTGAGCTAATGCGTCGTTTTCCACCGACACTGGCTGGCAGCGTTTTCCAGTGGGTCCGGCGAATTGGCGCGCAATTTCATTGAATTGCATTGAATTGAATGCGAATTGCAATTGCGGCACGGCGCGAAATTGAACCTTTGACAGCGCGCACACAACGTGGCGTATGCGTAATCTGTGGCAAGCGAATCGAAGTACTCGCAATCAAATTGAAATTGAAATGCAAATGTAAATCGAAATGGAAATGGGAATTGAAATGAAAGGCGCGCGCCGGCTCAAATAAATTATGCGCCAGTGAGTTCTAAGTGCTTCGTCTCTTTCCAAACGCGCTGTGGCCTCTCTTTTTCGCGTGGAAATACATACGTAAAAAAGTAATACAAGTAAAAAATAGACCCAAGCCCTGGCAATTGAAAATGCGATTTATATCGGTTCGAGTGGCAGCAACAACAGCAACAACTGGACGACCACAGCAACAACAAGAGGCGAACTGATGATCGCTGGCAACATGTCAAGCATAATTAATTTTCGATTCCGCCGATTTCTTGCCACCAGCAGCAGCAGCAGCAGTAGAAGCACCTCATCTGGAAATCTGGAAGTGTAATTACGGGTAAACTTTGCGTCTTTACTTTTTCCTTTGTAATTAATCTTTGCCTCTCCCTGATTCCCCGATTCCCTGATTCCGAGATTCCCCGATTCTTTGTTGCTATAATGCCAAGTGCGATTTTGTTTTATTATAATGCGAAACATATAAACATTTCACTTATCTGTGTGTATCTGCGAACGTGTGTGCTATCTGCCTTTGTTGTTTCAACATTTTGCGAAAATTGTTTAATTGTTTGGTTTCTATTATCACATTTGGCACTCGCTCTCGCCGCTCTCTTGATTTCCTTCGAATTGATTGCTGCCGAGCATTAAAAGTTTTAAAATCGAAATCAAAAGCGGATCAAGTGGCGAATAAGCAAACATATGTTTGAGTGTCCGGCAATTAATTGAGAACATTTGCATAGCATTTTGTATGGCGGAAATCGCAGTTGGCTTTAATTGCCCGACAGCCTGATAAATCCAATTCGAAAACCATTGAGGCGTTCTAAGTGAGCATTTCGAGTGTGTAGAGCGACTTTAAGCCGCTTAACAGCCACCAACTAAGTGAGCGATTAAACAAAGTGCCGCGGATCGGCTGCATGAGCACAAAACAACTTATCTGTTGCCGGGCATGAGTCAGCGGTGATACATATTGTTTAACCAATTAGTAACGATGTGTCAAATATCACCAGGTGATATATAGATATATAAGCTGGCCAACTGTCAGGCTGCAAAGCTGATAAATCACTGCTGCAGCTGCTGCTGCTGCAACGGCAACTTGCAACTGCAGCCGAAACTCCAATTGCAGCGAGAATTGTCACTAAGCTAATCGCAGGCCATTTCCTGTATTACCCTCATCGAGCCATAAAAAGTGCCATCGGTTGGTGGACGGGGCCACAAATGGGGAATACAATAAACTGGCTCATTAGGAGGACAGTCTGCCAGAAGGACACCAAAACAAATTACGACTCCTGGGGCAATGAAGACACAAACCGAAACGCAAACATAAGAGCCAATAAAGTATGCACAGAAAGAAATATTATTTAAGTAATACATCCAGGTACTTTTCTATTTGGTTTATCAAATATACTATCTTTTGTTTCGTATTTCGAACATACAACATACTTCTAATATCTTATTAGTTTTAACGTATTTTCTTTCGCCACATTCTTCATTTATCTCTGTGTAAATAACACTGGTAATAACTGCTCTTTGCAGGGGGGACTGCAATTGGGATTGGGATTGGGATACGTTTGGGGGCGGGGCAGGGAGTAAGCCAAAGCTACATGGGTTAATACGAATGTACGCCGGCATGTCCATGAAACGTCCATAGAACAGACGTCTGACTAGCAGTTCGCGTACTGGGCTAAACTGGCGACACACCAGCCCATGGATGACAGTCCCCATTCCCATTCGGCGTCCCCAAGCCTCCCATCCTTGAGTTACCCAAACCAATCCCCGATCCTCCCAACCCTCAGTTCCAGTGGCAGAGACAAACGGACGGACTTTCCCGTACTGCCTAGGTGTCGCTTTTTGTTGTTGTTTCTGTTCGCTTTATAATAAAAATGCAACCATACCAGTTTTGCCAACTGACAACTGGCATACACAGGCGGCGGGGCCAACTCGTTTGCCCCTTCTGTCCACCGACCAACATCAACATCAACAATAACAACTGCAACTACAACTACGAACTGCATGTGAATTTGGTTTCAAAAAAAAAACTATGTGTTTATACCCTTGGATCAAGGGTAATTGAAGTGGATGATGTTGTTTGCTTGGCACGAGTTGGGACAGAAAGTAGTTTTTACAAGTTTTGAAGTTAGAAAGTCCTTTGGAAGGAGTGAATCTTTTGGGTTTGAGAAGGGCATGATAACTAACTTGCATCTAGTAACTTGCCGACAGCATACCGAATCTTAAAATGATTTATTTTCCAATTTAATTTGCTCTGCGTTATCTTAGATTCTTCAAGTAATACTAAGGGTTCTAAAGGACTTACAAGCTTCTATCCTTCAAGATTCTGCTTTCCAGGGTATTCCCTGTTCGGATACATTAGGGTACGATTCGGGTTGCGACTCTCTCTCGCTCCCGCTGGCCACGTTCACGCACCTGTCCAAGCGCAGCAGAGCCAGGCGGTCTGCGATCCGCGATCTGGGGTCTGCAATCTTGGGGGATTCGGTTCTGCTCCACACACGGGACTCTCGAGCCGACCGATCTGCAATCCGCACGCTCACCTGGAGAGGCGAACAGCCAGTGCAACTGGTGGCTTTGCAGGTCTTTTTGTTTGTTTGTTTGCTGCACTTGATTATGCTGTCGAGGGGGGTGGGTGGACGGGGGTGAAGGGGGGACTGCGGTCTGCAACACTGCCTGCATAATAATAATCCACCAATTAAAATATGATCGCATAATAACTCGACACTCGCGCGTCTGCTTATGATTTATGGTTCAGCTGGTTCGGCCAGCGACTTTTAACTTATTTATAGAGATGGTCCAGCTATAGAGAACCCATTCCCCGATCCCCATTCTCCAATCCCGATTCCCGTTCTACGAGAAGAATTCTTCTAGTGGGGTAATTGTGTGGCTGCGACTACTTTTTCCGCCGCTTGTTCTTCGGCTCTCCGCATACTTTTGCATTCGCTTAAAGGTAAATTGCTGTCGCCAAGCGCCAGACGATATAGGAGACACCCCTCGCCACCCATGTATGCGCCCCCCTCCTGCCCCCCGCCCGCTTCAAAGCCCCCGATTCAAAAACCCCCTTTTTTTGACAAGCCGGCTTGGCTCGTTTCGTTTTGGCAAAACCCAAAACAGAAGACCAAAGAGCGAGCGAAAAAAGAAGACTGAGAAGCAAAAAGCAAAACATTTGATACGCCCCCCCTAGCGCCAAATGCCCCCCGAACGTCCCGCCTTGTGACACCGCCTGTCCGACTGTTGCTTCTAATAAATAATTTTAAATGCTGACTACAAAACGAAACCGAACGGGCGGAGCGCAGTGAAGTGAAGTTTAAGTGTAACCCAATAGCCAAGTCGCGTTCTTAATTGCCTGCGTGGGATGTGGGGCTGTGGGACATGTTGCTGCCGAACGGCTAGCTAGCTGCTTGCTGTCTGCCGCGGCAAGATGTTGCAGCTGTGCAAAGTGGGCCAGGCCAAGTGCCCAAGTGCCCACTACTGGTGGGCTTCGAAAGGCACTGGTGGGTCCAAGTCCACAGTCTTGACACACGCATTCGGGGGTAGTTTCTCCGTCTGCCAGCCTCTGTTTTCCATTTTCATTTCCATTTCCCCCGTTAGATGGATAGCTTATGACGTCAGCCTCTTTGTCGCCATATGTCTAGGCCCACACGCACGCACCCCACACACATACAAGCTCACCCGTAAGCTGCCGGGAAAAAGCATGCGTCATCGCAGCGTCTGTCGATTGCAATTTCACCAGCCCCCCCAATAGCGATTCCATGGGAATCCAGTCAAGGGATGTATGGGGACCCACTCTCTGCGTCACACCAACAAAAGAATGATAATTTCGCCATGACACGCAACGCAAACACTCGCACACACACACACACTCACAAAGAGCCACAGAGCAATTTCCCTTTTTGTTGTACAATCACAGAAACTAATTAATATTTGCAGAACAATACACGGCTAATAAAAATTCCTCCGATAAGATATTAAAAATAGACAATTGCCCCGTATTCCACCATCCGTATCTGCGCATTCTGGTTGTGCCAGACTAAACGGCGTGTACTTGGCGATTAGTCGAGTATTTCGAGGGGTAATAAAGCACACTTTGGAAGGGGTAAATAGTGTTGTATACGTAAGATATAAATATATTGGTAAAACTTCAAGTTTAGCTCTCATAGTTTGTTATTCGCATTGCAAAGATAAACAGCTCGCTTGAACATAATTTAGTAGTATATTGATTTTCTAAGCCCCTAGGATACACAATCCTTCCGCCAAGTTTAGCACAAAGTTATTTCACTTATAAATAGAGCTTCCAGATCTAAAGTTAAACTTATGTGGAACGGGGAAATCAAAGTTTTCAGACTTTGTACCAGTACCCTCTATTCACCTACCACCCAACTTCCCTTTCTGCTGCGCTGCCTCATGCAGAAATAAACTAGATTACTAATACGCCGTGTTGTGCCACATTGTGCTCGGGTTATTTACAGTCAGCAATTGCAACAATTTACTCAGTGCAGCCAGACAAAATGGCGGCACTGGCAGTGCATGTGTATTGGTGTGTGTGCGTGTGTGTGTGCAACCTCGCTGACAGCATTTGGTGCGTGCCATTTAACTTGACAAGCTCATTTGTTGCAATAGCAAACACAGCAACAGCCAGCTGTACATATGCCAAGCCAGCAAAAAACGAACATTTGTTTACAATATTTATTTATTTACTAACATTCATTCCCATTGGCCTGGCAGGCAGTCCGATTCGACAATGTCGGCCGCGTTTTGGCAGCGGAATCAGCAATTCGCCGCGAGAACAAACAATTTCAATTGTCGGTGCCATACTCGCATATGCGAGCTCGTAGCAGCATGAAGCTATCTATAGCCATATGTTCGCTACCAGGGGGCGCTGGTAATGGGAGTAGTAAAGCACCTTGATAACAGCGCTCGTGTGGCGCTTGGCTCCACCGACCATAAATCCCGCAAATCGCCAGCCGCAATCCGAAGTCGGGGCTGCAATATCCATCTTTTGTCCGAGTGCGATGGGGGTTTAGATGAGCAATTTGTAGTCGCAATTTCACACAAATTATGCAGATGGCACAGAGAATCCCCAAGCTTTTAGTTTCTCGCTGCTCCGCTCATTTGTATGTAAATGTATTAATGTGCATTTATGTATTTCCTATGCAAAGTCCACGAAAACTTGTAAAAAAATCGGAGGACAACAAAACACTGAGATGCCCATAAAAATGGAAGCAAAATTTGTGATAATCATATGTTAATTTCAAATCAACGCTGACGTTCATGTTTCTGCTCCCGGAACACCAATCATAAACAGACTAATTTATATGAGTTTGGCAGGCCTCAACTCCTGAACGTCAATAATAATAAAGGCAAAAAACAAACTGAATGCTTATGAGATATAAGACCGTATTTCTTTGAAAACTGAGGGAAACTGCGCTTCAAGTCACGGAAAAACTATTAACTAGTTTGTAAACACTACGAAGGGTAAATAGTCCTTCTGCGCTGTCAAAGATCGATCTGTTTATTAGCTTCGACTTGTCACCAGAATTTGGAACAGCTAAGATTTGAACTGGCATTGTTGCCGTAATTGAATTAGCACCTACGGGCCAACTGCTGCCCGTCTTTGTGGCAGGTTCAACGTCACGACACCGAACTAATCGACAAATAAACAAGCCGACAATCAAAGCGCTCGAAGCTGATCAAGTGCAACTGCACTGGACTGCGAGAGTTGTCACACGGTGCCCCTTTTTCCCCGCTGATTGCATGTCACAGTCGAGCACTGAAATCGTAGAGCCAAGATATATGGGCACATCAACGTGAATTAACAGACACATTAACCGATAACCGATCTTCAAACACGAAACACGGACGCACAGAACGAAAGACTCTGGCAACGAACTCACAACGAAAGACTCTAGAAACGAACTGCGAAGCGAAGAAGAGGAAGAAACGGAAGTCTAGACTGCTACAGCGGCGAACTGAATCACGACTGCGGAATGTAGTGTGCCATATGCACGGCCCCTCCGATCGCATCACAGCCCGCATATAGAGGTAATATTTTTTATGGCCATATCAAATTTCAAGCAGCAGCAGAACGGAGAAACACAGCGAAATATCGTCAGGAGAATCATTTCGAGTCGAGCAAAATGGAACGGATCGCCACAGAACTGAGCAGGACAGAACAGAACTGGCTGTGGCGCCCAAGTGTTAACCCCGGCACCTGTGCCATTCAACTCCCTTTCGGCCAACACCCCTCCCGGCCATCAGAATTGTCTTGGCCACAAAGCAGAACTGAAAATATTCAAACAATTCGCATTTGCGTGCTAATCAATAAATTTGCCTGTGAAAACCATTTTGATTGCTTGTATCAAGCGAAACTTGTAAGCAATATAGTGCAGATTGATAGCCGACGGTGGAATACCCTTCACACAAGTCATAATTGCACTTAATATTTCGAACAATTTCAAATTTATAAATGCACTTTAGATGAATCGATTGGAGGTAACATAAAATCTGAAACCTTTTATAAAGAACATTCCATCAAGTCGTGTCTATAACATGTATGAAACTCAATAAAAGTGAGACTTCTGTTTATCCGGTTCATATGAGAAATCGTTATGTTTGATAACAGTTCCCGAGAATTTGTATATTTTTTCTGCCATTTTCGGAGATTGTCGTTAAACAAATGTGCCAGAAGCGGCTACCAATTCACAACAACAACCAAAATATCATAAAATCGGGTTCCGCACGTCACTCGCTGGAATTCCCGTAAATCGTCTGCTCAAATTTGTTGCTTGCTGTTGTTGTTGTTTTTTGTCTGTTTTTTGTTTGGTCCGTTGGCTGGTTGTTTCTAAAAAATTGTTTACAGCTATACAGCCTCATATTCGGCCAATAAATCCGGTTTCCTTTCGTACAAAACAAAAAGAAGGCAACGAATATTTTGTATACGTAGTGTTTTGATTAACTTTCGCCTAAATAATTGCACAATAAAAAATTGTCTGGAATTTCATTTGACGTTGTTGTTTTGATCGCATTTTTTTTTAGCTCTGCACATAAGTTCGACTTTGGATTGCACAGTGTTTCCCCCCATAGGACAAAAATAAAAATAAAAATAATATCCTTATTATTTTTATATTATATTATCAATAAAAATCCTTATAAATCGACATTACTTTGCAATGTTTTATTTATAGTTGCAGATGTTAGTATGTAGTTGCAGATGTTTTTTGTTTATGTTTGCTATCTTACGTTGGAGGTTTCGTTATGTCCATTTCCACTTAACGTACTCGGACCCGTACTGGTGATGATTTTTCCATACTTTCCATTTTCCATTGGATCCATACTAAGACTTCATTTCAAACTGATCGTTCATATGACAGCTATATGATATAGTGCTCCGATCTGGCTGATCTTTTCATATAATTTTGCACTTTGCTACTTGCTAAGTTTCAAGTGTCTACCTCAACTAGATGTATTTTCGGCCGCTTTCCCCATACAATGGGAACTACTGTGAATTGGTACCAAACATATATATGTACATAGATACTCACACACGCAATGCCAAGCTGTGTCTGTGCATCAATTAATTGTACTGTTCGGCTATTTATAGATTTTGCGGTAAATTCGCTAATAATACTCAAATTTCAAGAGGCCAGCACCCGGCACTCTAACGCCCATGCCCCCCTGGCCCATTAAGTCCCCCACCATATTTGAACCGAGTTTATTAATAATTTGCAAGCCGAACCGAACCCAATGAGCAGTTAAGAATAATAAAAATCGCTTTATATGATCCATGATTCATGGCCACGACAACTCCGTGCAGAGACTTCGATGGGTCTTATATGGGCACATCAACGTGAATTAACAGACACATTAACCGATAACCGATCTTCAAACACGAAACACGGACGCACAGAACGAAAGACTCTGGCAACGAACTCACAACGAAAGACTCTAGAAACGAACTGCGAAGCGAAGAAGAGGAAGAAACGGAAGTCTAGACTGCTACAGCGGCGAACTGAATCACGACTGCGGAATGTAGTGTGCCATATGCACGGCCCCTCCGATCGCATCACAGCCCGCATATAGAGGTAATATTTTTTATGGCCATATCAAATTTCAAGCAGCAGCAGAACGGAGAAACACAGCGAAATATCGTCAGGAGAATCATTTCGAGTCGAGCAAAATGGAACGGATCGCCACAGAACTGAGCAGGACAGAACAGAACTGGCTGTGGCGCCCAAGTGTTAACCCCGGCACCTGTGCCATTCAACTCCCTTTCGGCCAACACCCCTCCCGGCCATCAGAATTGTCTTGGCCACAAAGCAGAACTGAAAATATTCAAACAATTCGCATTTGCGTGCTAATCAATAAATTTGCCTGTGAAAACCATTTTGATTGCTTGTATCAAGCGAAACTTGTAAGCAATATAGTGCAGATTGATAGCCGACGGTGGAATACCCTTCACACAAGTCATAATTGCACTTAATATTTCGAACAATTTCAAATTTATAAATGCACTTTAGATGAATCGATTGGAGGTAACATAAAATCTGAAACCTTTTATAAAGAACATTCCATCAAGTCGTGTCTATAACATGTATGAAACTCAATAAAAGTGAGACTTCTGTTTATCCGGTTCATATGAGAAATCGTTATGTTTGATAACAGTTCCCGAGAATTTGTATATTTTTTCTGCCATTTTCGGAGATTGTCGTTAAACAAATGTGCCAGAAGCGGCTACCAATTCACAACAACAACCAAAATATCATAAAATCGGGTTCCGCACGTCACTCGCTGGAATTCCCGTAAATCGTCTGCTCAAATTTGTTGCTTGCTGTTGTTGTTGTTTTTTGTCTGTTTTTTGTTTGGTCCGTTGGCTGGTTGTTTCTAAAAAATTGTTTACAGCTATACAGCCTCATATTCGGCCAATAAATCCGGTTTCCTTTCGTACAAAACAAAAAGAAGGCAACGAATATTTTGTATACGTAGTGTTTTGATTAACTTTCGCCTAAATAATTGCACAATAAAAAATTGTCTGGAATTTCATTTGACGTTGTTGTTTTGATCGCATTTTTTTTTAGCTCTGCACATAAGTTCGACTTTGGATTGCACAGTGTTTCCCCCCATAGGACAAAAATAAAAATAAAAATAATATCCTTATTATTTTTATATTATATTATCAATAAAAATCCTTATAAATCGACATTACTTTGCAATGTTTTATTTATAGTTGCAGATGTTAGTATGTAGTTGCAGATGTTTTTTGTTTATGTTTGCTATCTTACGTTGGAGGTTTCGTTATGTCCATTTCCACTTAACGTACTCGGACCCGTACTGGTGATGATTTTTCCATACTTTCCATTTTCCATTGGATCCATACTAAGACTTCATTTCAAACTGATCGTTCATATGACAGCTATATGATATAGTGCTCCGATCTGGCTGATCTTTTCATATAATTTTGCACTTTGCTACTTGCTAAGTTTCAAGTGTCTACCTCAACTAGATGTATTTTCGGCCGCTTTCCCCATACAATGGGAACTACTGTGAATTGGTACCAAACATATATATGTACATAGATACTCACACACGCAATGCCAAGCTGTGTCTGTGCATCAATTAATTGTACTGTTCGGCTATTTATAGATTTTGCGGTAAATTCGCTAATAATACTCAAATTTCAAGAGGCCAGCACCCGGCACTCTAACGCCCATGCCCCCCTGGCCCATTAAGTCCCCCACCATATTTGAACCGAGTTTATTAATAATTTGCAAGCCGAACCGAACCCAATGAGCAGTTAAGAATAATAAAAATCGCTTTATATGATCCATGATTCATGGCCACGACAACTCCGTGCAGAGACTTCGATGGGTCTTATATGGCCAGGAATCGGCCAAGATTCTGGGGTGACTAATCGGCCGGCGAGGGATCGCATCTGATCGGATTGGAGTAATCTGGTGGCGGTCCCAAAAACGGCACCGAGTTAAATGGCTTATGCTGATTGGCCGAGCAATAAACAGATGATCGAAATATGTCCACAAAACCATAAATAGAGATTTTTTAGATTTCAAATTATGAATATACATTTTTTTTGTATTGGGCTGCAAACATTTCCAGATTGGGCAATTGAATGAAACGAAGCTTTGGGTCTCCATTTGATCTTAACGCTTTTATATTCCCACTGCAAAAACTGTCTTCTAACTCGATTTAAACCTCTATTAATTAAAACTTGTTTCAATCAAGCAATTAATATTAATTTAGCTTTACCCAATATCTATTTTTAATTGAGCCATATGCACTTGATTTATTATACTTTAAGGAACATTCAACTTTAGAAATTATTAAAGATATGAATATTTTCAGGCAACTTCAGGGTAATAAATATTTATATTTATTTAATTCAAATGGCAGTTAAAGAAAACTTGTCCCAATCAAACATTTCAGTTAATTAGCAAGTCTTCAAATAATATTTGCTAGGAAAGCTTTTAAATTAAACTTAAATCGAACACTTATTGTAAACAAATTGTAAGTAGGCAAGCTCATTTGATAGAAAATATATATTTATATAAAGGAAACGAATGTTTTAAAATCAAATTTTTTCAATTGAAAACTCTCGTATGAAAACTTATTTAATTAAACCATATGATGTGTGACTTTTATGGAGCACTTCTTCCGGCACATTTGGGCTCGGCTCGACTCGACTCAGTTCTGTTCTGTTTCATTCGCTTGGCAATGATTCGAACGCTATTAAAATCGCATTACCCCATCGGATTGATGGTCCGGAGGGAGCGGGGGACAGGACCAGTTTGAGGTCGGTCTTCACTGTGGTCCTGGCACTCCGCAGTTGGGCTGGGCCCCATCGATGAAGCCGATGATGATGATGATGATGGCTAATAGCTTTGTTAGCTTTTATACGTTTGTCTGGCTTGTGACTTTATTATGTCGTTCGGTGCATTCGTTTCTTTTTCGTTACCCCTCCCAAACTCCCCGTCATTCGAAATTGGTTAACTCTTGTCTTGTTGTTGGCCCATTGTCTTGGGCAATCGTCAACGTCATGGGCCTTGTCTTCATTTGCTGGGCTGCAGCTGTAATCGGTTTGGGATTGGGTTTTGGGTTTGGGCTTTCGTTTGGGTTTCGGTTTCTGTCAGATGGAATTGTACCAAATAAAGCTGCGTCTTGCCCCGAAGGGCCTGGCATTTGACAAATGTGCGTTTTTAGCCATCTCATTGTTGTGGCAAACAGACTTCAATATGCAAATACATTGAAATTAGTTGCCAGGCGGCGATCGGAATCAGCGGGGAGCTTGCTATCCGGCTATCCGAATCGAGGCTGGAGTCGTGTCTTGTAGTTGGCCCGTGGAATTTGCATGATTTGCCAAAGTCTCTGGCGCTCGGGCTCTTTTTTTTATTTTGGCGCCGCTTGCGGGGGATTACGACTGATCTGGGGGCTTAATGGCCATGCGGCTGTAGGTTGTAAGTCGCTGGCATTCCGCTGTTAATTGAATTAAGCCAGCGACATGGTCCACTCCGAAGGTAATTGGCAGGAGGCAGGAGGCAGGCCGGCCGGGCCGTTCAGTGCTTTTAAGTGGAATTCGCGATGGCGAGAGTGTGATAAGGCCGCAGACGGAGGATGGTCTTTCTGCGAGGAGTATACATATACCCATACCTATACCTATACCACCGATCATTAGAGGCTCCGTCTAGACGCCGTCTGCGTGCCATGCGTAACCCTTTTGGGGAGTCGAAAAGCCAGAACTTAGGGCCAGAACCGGGCAGAACAGAACCCTAACCAATTTTCTGCAGCTCAAGTGCAACCCCGAGCTCGGTTAATTGCCCTGGCCTTGTCGGTTGGGTTGACGCCATGTCGGGAACCATTAGAAACCCCATCCAGCCAGCTAGCCAGCCAGCCCATAATCACTGGCCCTTGGCCGGCGGGCACTTTAATTGGCACGACATCGCCGTCGCCGTCGCCGTCTAAGTCTGAGTCTGAGTCATGTAATGCCGCCCGATTGGGCCACAATTACACACATTACATAGATCTTAGGAACTGGACCTCAAATTAGGTGCCTGCTAATTCCCACTATTGCTGTGATCGATCGGCTATTTTGGGATCAAGTTAAGGCCGCAGTTCCAGTCGCGCGGCATCCGACTTCTCAGATTTCTCAACTCATTCACTCAATCGCACATTAACCCCGCGCCTGAAAGACCAACTGATTTGGCGATTTTGAAATTGCGTACACTGCACACATGTGGCACGATCACCATCGCCATGGGCATTAAAATATGAACAATGAACCCACACACGATAAGCCGAGAACCCAGGCGATCCAATTGAAATCAACTCTCGAGCTTCGCGGGCCCTTGACCAAAATCAAGAATCGTATTTGGAATGGCAGAAGATGAAGAGTGCTCTTCAATGGAGGCGATGGGGAAACCACGGCGACATTGAAGCTCACAGTTACATAATCGGCGAGAAAAACTGAAAACTGCGACTCGCTTCTTCCGCAGCGCAGAAAGTACTCGATGGCGATTAATTTAGAGGCCACTTTGTCAAAGTCATCTAATTCTTGTGCTCGAACAAAGAACCCACTTCCCAGAAACAGCCAGATGAAATAATGTGTAGAGCTTGTAACGAACGGCAACTACACTATATATAGAGTACTTCCCACTTTTCATTTGCATTGTCCTTGTCAACTGACGCCTGACAAATTGCACCTAATCGCACCACTTGGAAGCGATCGTCACGTAGTCAACCGCTGCACTCGCCAATCCTCGCCTGTGTGTGCTCCGTTATCAAGTGCAGAAATTAACATATTATTCAGAGGTCTTAATACTTACGTACGTATGTAGTCCAGTGTGAGCTTAGGTCTTATCAGGTCGGCGAGTGTGACAAATATCAATGAATGGGGGTACATCGGGAGTAAACACGCCAAGTTCGCCAGAACTTGGAGAAATAGGTTCAATCACGTGAATAAAACTTGTTCTATACATTATATTGAGATATATCTGCATAGTAACCCAGGATGTTTTCATAGGGTATCCACAGTTCCATAAGCATCCCATCCCATATATATAAACACTTGTTCGCATGCCGCTGACATTTGTTAGGTCAAGCACCGATTTGGGCCGTCCAATCCAATCTCTCTTTCGAAGCGCTCCCGATCGCCGCTGGGTGTGTCACCCGATCTCCGATTGGGAATCGAGCCCTGGGTCTGGGGATTAAGCCGGGGATTGGGATTAGCGCTTAGTGATTCACAGAGATTTGTATCCGCATTTGGTGCGTTCGGCGTTTGCTTGGCGCCACTTTGAAGCGGCCACAAATCAATAAAACATCAAACAAGAAAACAAATAACCCACAGAGGGAGGCTGAACAACAGCAACATCGTTGGCGAAAATCACGGCGCTGTGCTGGTCCAAGACAAATAATAAAATATTATGCGCCATCGAAATTAATTATAACTCAAACAAGCATTACAATATTCCCTGGCTGGCGCCAGCCCGTCAAAGATCATTAACATTTTTATGATCCGCCAGTATTCGAACAAAGAGCCACCTCACATAAGGCTCGTATCTGTTGTTACCTGAGCCACCAACACGCGCAACCCGACGGATACACACACATGTAGATACAAATACGTTTAGATACACGGATACACGCACCCATAAAGCGCAAAACTAATAATGTCCAGGTTGTCTTAACACCTCCCAAAAAGGGGCGTGGCGAGGGCTGCTCTGATGATTCGCAGAATTCGAACGGCGCCGCTATCTCTATCCATGTATATGGCCGCATCTTGGGTTCCGGGCAGGGCAGGAGTCATAAAACCCAAAACGGGATGATTTACTGCACTGGCCGAAATCTTTCAACCTGGGCGGCAAGTGCTTTGCACTCTCCACAAAATTGAAAATTGAACACCAGTTGTTGCACAGAGACACACACACTCGCACACTGACAAACACAAATCGGTTCTAAATTTAATTTGAACAACAAAGTTGTAGGTACAAATTGGTACAAGACACCTGCAGAATATCCAAACAAATCTATTTTCGCCCGCTGCGCTGTTATTTTTAAACTAACCGGCTTGATCGTGATCTTTCTCCACCCAAACACAATTTCTTTCCAGTCATAATTCACGCGAGCCGCAGCCACAGCAACAAAGAATAATAATTCGGAGAGCCGAGCATTTAACGAGAAGTGCGCAGAGGAAAAACTAATAGAGATTTCCGCGAATATCGATCGATTGTGAAAATGTGTTGCCAATCAAGTGGCCAGTGGAAATTTCCTGCGCAGCAGCCTCGAAAATCATCGGCGCCAAGGCGGCGCCACCCGGGATTTCGCCCACGCAACCAGCTCCTGATCCTCATCGCAGTCCTGCTGGCCCTGCTGCAAGGACGAACAGTGGACGCCGGGGCGGGAGATAGTCTATCAGGTGAGTGATCAAGTAGTTTGTAGATACTTACACTTAAAGATACATATATGTATATCCCACCTAAGGAAGTTACCTTCAAAATGGTTATAATTGCTACTAAACATACATGGTTGTTACCTAGTTTTTAGCGTATTTCTTAGATACTTATTGAAAAGGTTTTAATGTTTCAAAAAAGTACAATTCCCTGAATTTTTTCTCTACTCGAAAAAAGTACTTTCACTATCATTTGAAGATCATTTCTAATTTGATAATTGTGTTATCACTTTTTTTTGGCCATAAATTTCGAACCCGATCCGATCGTAAAACTTTCAACTAACCTTGACGAAGATCAACATTCCAGACCGCTTGAAAGCCATATTCCAAAAATGTGTAGATCTAAGCGGCTTGCCAGACTTACTGCAGCTTATGACTATGAATCACGGATTTTAGCTGATTTTTACGAGCTTATAACAGCTTTAACTGCCGAGCAATATGATCGGTTATAGAGTTATTTCGATCGCTTTTCTACGGAACTATTTTACGATTTTCAGCTGAGTCAGCCTGGCTTCTCAGCCTTTCACCTGGCGTTGTTTTTTATATTAATTGCAAATCTATCACAAAGAAATCTCGAAGTAAACAAATATGATCAAAACTCATAGATTTAAAGAAATTCATAGGTGTACCTTAGCATGTAACTAAAAATAGCTGAAAGTAAAGGCTGCAGATAGAAAATTCAGATTAAAGATTTAAGAACTTTCGAAAGTTCTTTTTTTCAATATTTTTTTACTTTAAAAGTTTGAAATGTACTATTACTTATACAGCTTATTAATTTAAATGGACACTTTTAATTCTCTGCGAACACGTGGCTCCGTCTCCCGCTCCTCTCAGCCCCACCACCCCCAGCACTCCCCTTTAACCCCTCCCTGCTGCCCTTCACCTCCAAGTCACTGGCGCTTAATCGGCGTCTGTGATTAATCGGCGAGCGTTTGTTAATGTGTGGAGGGGGGGATGGGGCGGCTCTAATCGAGGGGGTGGTCAGCGGCATTAGCTACTGACTGAGCATATTCAAGCGCCGTCTGTGTCGCCAACACTGGAACGATTTTATATTCGCTGTTTTCGTCTGCGCTCCTCTAAAAAACACAATTTGAGTGGGTTTTTTATGGGTTTTCGAGTGTGTTAAATGTAAATAAAAAGCGAATAAATTAGATATATTGCAATGCCGATATCGGGTTACTTGAACCAAGTTCATTAACTGTTCTAGTCGAAAAGAGAAAGGAATGTAGAAAGTCTCCCGGCGGCGAACATGATATTTGTTTTTTATTTCGACAGAGGAAATTTCCAATTGATTTTGAAAATGGGAAAAAAACAGTTGTAGTGCTGCGGGGCAAAGCAGTGGGAAATCAGCAGGACACAATCAAATAACAGGAAAGGGTGGACCAAAAACAACAATCATCCGAGGTCCAGAATCAAAGAACAAAGCGAACCAAAAACAAACAAGCGACCAAATTACACAGATTGTTTCTGGGGATGGGGCAGGGGTAGGGGTGAGGCGATCAAGTAGGATGAACCTCGATAATAACCCAGAATAAAACAAAGTCCTAAAGCCGCCCACAGAGATCCCAAGACCCAGGAAGATGGAGTCGTGGAGAACCAGAAGGTGGCTCGGTTACACCAAGAATAATCTAGGGGTTAATTCTCTGATAATTCATCAAATATTCCCAATTTTGTTCTTTCTAAAGATTTACATATTTAACAGATGTCACTTATTATAACATTAGAGTTCATAAACAACATTTAAAAGTAAGAAATTTAAAGTAATAACACACATTTGTTTTAAGTGTAGCGCCGGCGTCTTCATTTATTGCCCTTAACAGCGGGCGAGAGCGAGAAGGAGGAAGTGTGTGTCTGTGTGTGTTTATCAGCACATTGCAGGTGGTCCTCGCATTTCAGGAGGAGGAGGAAGAAGAAGAGCGGGCTCAGCCTGCTGGGATCGTGTCTCTCCCACTCCCTCACACCCGCAATAAGTTACCTGCCTTTCCGTCTCGCTCTACCTCGACGTTTCCGTTTACCTTTTCTTGCCCCATTGTTATGATTGTTGTTGTTGTTGTTGGGGCAACATGTTTAACATGCAACGCTTGGCTACTTTTGACTTAAGCGCCACCAAAAGGGAGAAGGTAAAAAGCAAACAAAGTGGCAACTACAACAGATTGAGGCAGAAGGGTACTTACACTGAGGAAAATAATTTTTCATTTATAGTCAGATAAATAGTTAGAAATTGATTATAAATATACGAATGCACTTCTTCGTGTAAGATACAAGGTTAATAGAACATATCATCTGGAAAGATCACCAAGAACTCGAACGAAAAAGATATTTCTGCCCAGGGGCACATATCCTTGATACAATTTTTCACCGTGTAGAGTAAACACGCTTGTACACACACACACACGTATGTACATTAATCCAGAGGCCTAATCTCATTGACCTGCAGAGGGAGATCAGATTGAGATGCGCAAGTGGACGAGGTGCGGTGGGTGAGGGCGAGTCCATTTTGGGTCACGTGGTCGGATAAGATCTCGGTCGGTGGGCAATTTCCGGCGTTTGTACATGCAATGAATCGTCTTGTTTGTGTTTATTTGGTATTATTGCATCAAGAGTCAACGTCAGAGGCAGGAAATGCCGTGGGTGGGGTCGAGGTCGTGGTCGGGGTCCGAGAGTGCACTATACTCACTACCTAAGCCCACTCCACATAGGCACATCATTAATCCAAGCTCCAATTCTCTTTTACAGGCGTCCGGCAATCCTGCTCGAATGAGGGAGAAGAAGTCCAACTGAAGAACCAGCCGCAGATTTTCACCTGCTTCAAGTGCGAATGCCAGGTGAGTCGACTCGAGAATTGCTTGCCACTTTAATTTCGCATTTATACCGACTCCTCTTGCCCCCCACTCCCCTCCCTTCTTAAAGGCTCCACAGATCCTTGCCAAGTTGGCGAGTGGAGCTGCTTTTTGGCCTCGATAAAAGTCACTTAAAGCGAAATGAAACGAAATGAAATAGCATAAACACGCTTGCTAAAATAAATCTCTTGTACTCGCCTTGTACTCGCTTCTTCCCGCCCTTTCTTGCCTCTATCTGTCTCGCTCTCAGCATGGGACGACGCCAGGGTCCAGCCAGCAGGACATTCAGACTCTTGTCATTGCAGCAACATCCTTGCGGCCTGCCAAAATGAAAAATACCGAAAATGCTTGGAATATTTCAAGCAGATTACCAGTCGACGCTCGACCATTTGGTTTAGTTGTGAGGCGAAGAAGTTTAAACAAATTAAACAAGGCTTTAAGTTAGAATGTTCTTCAAGTTTCATTATTTCTAAAACACAAATGCTAGAAATATTATAAAGTCTATGGCCTGAAATAATGCTCTGTGTAGCAGGAAAAGAGTGTGAAGCAGCTGAAGATATTTGCCGGAATCTGTCGGAATGTTTGAGTATGTTTGCATTTGTTTGGCTTCGCCTCTTCCTCTTGCCAGTCTGCGTCCCTCTCTCTCTCACACACTCTCTCTCTTTCCCTCTGGTAAATTTTTTATGATCCAAGGTCGTCAAACGGGTTTCGCGCCGTCATCCGCCGTGTGGGACGGGTATCACGGGCACCACGGGCATCGGCATTGGCAAGGGTATTCGATCTCGGCACTCGATCGTTTGACAAACACTTGGCGCCGCCGCCGTGATTTTTCGTCGCCAGCAGCCGATCAGCCCCTCTCTTTCACCCAGCAGCCCGCCATCTCTTTCCCTTTCTGTCGCGGCTCAAACGGCGGCTTCGTGTCGTCATTAAGCGAGCGCGTGCTCATCTGTCTGATGGATGAAAAGAGAGTGGTCGAAAGGGGCACAGGTGGAGGTGGCTGGAGGTGGAAGGGGATGCGGGCAGGGTTGTCAACACGCAGCGAAAGTATGTAGAAATTGTAGAATGAATTCAAATTCAATAGAGTTTGATATTGAGCTTATTCCTAAGTTATTATATTCGACCACTTGTGGCTAAGAAGTACTTAACTAAATGACTTGGTTAACTTTAGTTTAATATAGTAGTCTCCCCAGAATTCTTTCACTGTATTGCTGTCGTGAACCTGCTGCTAATTTAGCGCTAAGCGCTGCTAAACGCCGCTGCTCCAATTTGAGCGGCAAGCGTTCAGGCTGGCGCCGACCGATCAATCGCAGCGATCCAAGCTCGAAACGATCCATGCGATCCAAGCGATCCAACCGATCGATCGATCGATCGGCGCTGAATCTTTTTTCGCCTGCGGCTGAGCTTCGCTTCGTTGTTGTTGTTATTATTTCCATTGTTGCCGCTGTCGTCGTCGTCAAGTGGGCGTAACCGAAATTAAAAAGCAGCAGAAAAATCAGCGGGGGGAGCGACAAAAAAAAAACAAGCAAAAGCCGCAAAAAAAGATACGATACTGGCGCCACCTTACTGGGAAGGCGCCAACGGTGTATAACCGTCTCTTTCCGCGCATTTCTGCATCTCTGTCGCACGCGCTGGGGATTCGTCGCGCGGACGCATTAAAAGTTCATGAAATCGAATTCGACCCGTGGTGTTCGAGGCGATTTCTCTTAGATTCGATTTCTCTTAAGGCCCCAAATCGCAACGCTGCCGGCCAGTGGAGCGTGCAAGTTGTTAAGCTGTAATCGGGATCGGCTTGAACGCATAAAGCCGATAAATAATGCGCGCTTACTGGGCTCCCGTAATGTAAATCTGTCTGGGAATAACCAGCCATTTAAGTCGAAACTTTACGACGCGCGTTTATTGTCTAAATAAACATATATGTATGCATAGAAAGGACTTGGAAATCGTCAGGGAAATTCAGAGGAAATTGTACTCCTTCCCCTCACCGAAAAGGACACAAATTTCCGCTTTATGCGAATATTATGCTGAATCCGCTGAATTCGCGCTTAATGGCTTATGATTTAAACGATTTTCGGGGCGGAGGATACCCTTGAGCAGGACTTTTATGTGGATTTGCAAATTAAATTCTTGTGCGCTGGAAATGGGTAAACATGTGATTAGAGGACACAGTCGGTGATTGATAAATATTAACTAGACGCTGGGAATTAATATTAATGCAAAATGTACAAAGTTAGTTAGTGGATGTGGGATTATTTATAGCATTTTTACTTCACTTCTGTATTAATATTAATAAGGGATTTACGATCGCCAGGGGCAAATCAGCAAATTGGAATCATTAGAGCTCTTTTAGTGTGCATAACTTTAACTAAATAAATTCACTCTTGCCAATATGGAATTCTAGAGCACGGGCAAACCAGATTTGGCCAAATATTTTCATACAGGTCTGCCAACTCCTTTCCATTCCTGCAAATTCTTGGGCAAACCGTTCGAGGCCCAAAGCGAATTTCGATTCCGATTCCGATGCCAAGTCCAATTCCGATGCCAATTTGAGCCGTAGCCCACAAGTGACAAAATACACATGACCATAAAACCACAAGACTGCCATTACCATATTCACTCCGCGTCTAGAGCGGCAGACTCGCCTCCAAGCTGGCCAACTAAACTCCGAGATGGCCAGCAGAAAGAGAGGCTCCGATGTAGATGGAGATGGCGATGGAGACAGAGACGGTGTTAAAACCGATCATGTTTTGTCAAACGCAAGGTCGTTAGAGGCCGTTTGCAAATGTGGTTCTGCCACTGTGGCAAACACACTCTCGCACACTCGGACCCACCGAGCTTGTTGTTGCTGCCGTCGACTGCCGCTGGGCAAGATCGAAAACAACAACATCCATGCCCACCACTCACCATCATCCACTGCTACTTAGCAGCAGCTCGGGTTGCCATCGTGGCGCCTTTGGCTTTGGCAATCTTTCGCAGAAAAATGCCTCGACTTTCATGTTGGCTGGGCATATTTCTATACCGGTTCCCGATTAGAAAGAAAGAATTCCGAAGCATAAACAGCTGGATGCGAGTTGGTCGAAACTCTGGACGGATTTCGAGAGCACGTGAACTTTGATCCGTGAGATACGACGAGCGATTACGGTGATATTCAATCTGTCAGCTTACTGCATTTCAAGAAATGCACTGAGAACAATTGTCGCAGAATTTTTTAATTGCTTAACAGTTTTTTTTATTACAAAATATAGTTGTGGAATTTCAGAAAGAAGGAAAGACAACGATACCAGTTAGTTCGAAAATCAGCTCGACCTTTACTTCAGATCATTTTGTTTTTCGTGTGAAAATGGGGAAAGGCGCAGGGGGGGATGGGGATGGGGGAGTTACGACAATGCCGCACTAAAGTGCCATTAAAATTCCAACTAACAACTGCCATTAAAACTAATACGATGATAAACATCTCGCAGCCAGCGACTGCGACTGCGACCGAGACTCTCGAGATTTTCATTTTCATAACAATTGCAAATTTTGCACGTTGCGGCCCCATCCAAATTGAGATCCAATCTGGTTTGCTTGCACTAAATTATAGGCACACACAGATACGCGAATACTCCACACATTGTTCAGAGCAACTGCATACAAATTAGTGAAATATTTTGCCTGTTTTTGGTCGACATCTATCTAGATTTATAGATACATTTACAATTAGTGGCGGCTCCGGCTTCGACTCGAGCTCTATTATTACGGCACCGGCTGGATCTGAATCTGAATTGGAATCTCAATCTGGCTTTAACCTGTCACAGCCAGCAGCTGTTCCACTGCCTCCACTCAAGGGTTAAAGTTAAAGGCAACACCAACAGAAACAGCAACGGCAATTGCAATAGCAATTGCACAAGCCGGCCAAGTTGCAACAGTTTGACTTATGATCGACATCAATTGCAATGCGCCCCGCTGCAGCTGTCAGCATGTCGTTAACACAGCCAAATGGCTAGAAAATCCAGATGCATAGATACGCGCATATAAATATATGTATATATGTATATCTGAGCCGATTTGGTGCCGCTTACCTGTGGGCAGGCAATCAGCCGAGGGATCAACTAACGAGCTGCAAAGAGGGCGCGGGGCTGTTGGTCTTAAGGATAAATTACTGCAGCATAAATTAGACGACTTTGCATAATCCCAGCTCATTTTCCACCACCTTGACTCACAGAGAACACACTCAAAGCAATTCAAAGTATATGAAAAGCGAAGGGAAATCCCTTAGATTCCTCTCTAGCTATTAGGTAACCCCGAATGAAGTACAAGTCAAGCCAATCGCCACCACGCCCAAAGTCAATTCCACTTAAGGTCAGAGTTCAAAGCTTCAGTGAGCAATCGCAATTTCGAAAGCAATTGCTGGGCTGTAAATCAGGTGGAGGTGTGTTTTATGGGTGCGAAGGTGGAGACAGTTGTGCACTGGCCAATCATCAGCAGCTCGGCTGCATCTTTCACTTGGCTGAGCGCATTTGTGCACATTGCTCATACGACTCGTGGCACGGATAAAACAACTCTATTCTAACACTAATGCAATGTGCTTCATTTCATATTTACAGAACGGATTCGTGAATTGCCGAGATACTTGTCCACCAGTCAATGACTGTTACATTCTGGATAAGTCGAATGGAACTTGCTGCCGCAGGTGCAAGGGTAAGTCAATATATATCCTTTCCATATTAGAGTTGTGAGATACCCAAGATAAAAGCAAGTCATTGAAGAAGCATTGATTTATCTACGTTTGTGTCATTCCCCAGGTTGCTCTTTTCGTGGCATGTCGTATGAGAGTGGCTCGGAGTGGAGCGATCCGGAGGATCCCTGCAAGACGTACAAGTGCGTGGCCACCGTGGTCACCGAGACGATCCAGAAGTGCTACTCGCAGTGCGACAACAACCAGTTACAGCCACCGCGACCGGGCGAATGCTGTCCCACCTGTCAAGGTGAGTCTTCTGGCCAACTCGATTAGATCCAGACCAGTCCGCGTCCCCAGTAGCATCACTCACTAAAATTAGCCAAAGATTCCGCTAATGCCTCATAATCGTTAGACAATAGAGAGCCCATCCAGATGGACAGACGTTGCTGCGATGCTCTACCAACGGGTATGCCCAGTGCAGCATAAAATATGTTAAAATCTTTCGAAATTCATAATGGCCAGAGGGAAAAGAAGGCCTATAGGCATTGCCCAACGCAAAGTAGATCATCGCAGATAGTGCCAGCATATTTATGTCTCTATTACCAAAATGATTTATTCATGGGCCCCATCTGCCGCGATCAAATCTCCGGTGATCTGCTGCTCAGATCCGTTGATCTGTTCTCCGCGACGTGGCTGTTATTGTTGGCTCCGCTTATTTATGGGCTTTAAATTGTCTATTAAGGCGACAATGTCGCCCCGCATATTCGCATTGCGTTCGCGGCTGAGCAAACAAAAGCAACACATCGAATCTGGGGGCCCTCCTATGACGCTGCCTATGCAAATGCGTTAGATGCCGCTTGGAAACCCGTTTCGCCTTGTGGAAAATTTCTTGGCCCGTGGCCAAGCAAATCAAACCCAACTAAATCATAAGTGTCTGATGGCTAATGTCTGATGTCTAATGTCTAATGTCTAGTGTCTAGTGTCTTATATCTAATATCTGATGGGATTGCCATGTCGCTTTCAGGTTGCAAGATCAACGGACAGACGGTGGCCGAGGGCCACGAGGTGGACGCCTCCATCGACGACCGCTGTCTGGTCTGCCAGTGCCGCGGGACGCAGTTGACCTGCTCCAAGAAGACCTGCCCGGTGCTACCATGTCCCATGTCCAAGCAGATCAAGCGGCCGGACGAGTGCTGTCCGCGCTGCCCGCAGAACCACAGTTTTCTACCTGTTCCAGGTGAGTTGTCATGGGTAATAATTAATATTTCAACATCTTGGCTTATGTTTCTCTTAAAGTGTATAATTTTATTTAAGAATTTTATGCAAACGAAAAACTGAGGGACTTAAAAAATACAATTAACAAAGCAATAAATTCCAAAAATAATTTAAAAAAAGCGTGATATATTAGCGGGTTATTTATAAAGACTTGATATACATATGCACAGGTATACAGAATACCAAAAATAAATATTTTTACTTTTGACTAATTCACATTAATTCGAAGTATTTTAGATATTATTACATATTTCGAAATTAAAGTTACTTAAGTCTTATTGTATGAAAATATAAACTAAATATATATATTCATTTTTCTTTTGCCAGGCAAATGCCTCTTCAACAAAAGCGTTTACCCCGAGAAGACGCAGTTTATGCCGGACAGGTGTACGAACTGCACCTGCCTGAACGGCACCTCCGTGTGCCAGCGACCCACCTGCCCGATCTTGGAGTGCGCTCCCGAGTTCCAGGAGCCGGATGGCTGCTGTCCACGTTGCGCGGTGGCCGAAGTGCGGAGCGAGTGCAGCTTGGATGGGATCGTGTACCAGAACAACGAAACGTGGGACATGGGACCGTGTCGCAGCTGCCGGTGCAATGGTGGAACCATCCGGTGTGCCCAGATGCGCTGTCCGGCGGTCAAGTGCCGGGCGAACGAGGAACTGAAGCAGCCGCCAGGGGAATGCTGCAAGCGGTGCGTGGAGACGGCCGGCACGTGCACCGTCTTCGGGGATCCGCACTTCCGCACCTTCGACGGCAAGTTCTTCAGCTTCCAGGGCAGCTGCAAGTACCTCCTGGCGTCCGACTGTATGGGCAAAACCTTTCACATCCGGCTGACGAACGAGGGACGCGGCACGCGGCGTGCCAGCTGGGCCAAAACAGTGACCCTAAGTCTGCGAAACTTGAAGGTCAATCTCGGCCAGCGAATGCGGGTCAAGGTAAATGGAACCAGGGTAACGTTGCCCTACTTCGTTGTAGCCGGTGGCCAGAACGTGACGATTGAGCGCTTGGCCGACGGAGGAGCGGTGATGCTGAGATCGGAAATGGGCTTGACCCTGGAGTGGAATGGAGCTGGCTTCCTGCAGGTTTCGGTGCCGGCGAAATTCAAGAAAAGACTGTGTGGTCTGTGTGGCAACTTCAACGGCAGTTCGCGGGACGATCTCACGGGGAAGGATGGACGGAGCCACGGGGACGACGAGGTCTGGCACTTTGCCAATTCCTGGAAGGTGGGTGGCCCCAAGTCCTGTTCCCGCAAGCGTGAATTCCTGGCTGCCACGCCCACCTGCGACAAGCGCAAATCGAACTTCTACTGCCACCCACTGAGTGTTCCCGCGCTCTTCGGCGAGTGCAACGAGCGGCTGAATCCGGAGAACTACAAGGCCGCCTGCCGGATGGACGTGTGTGAGTGTCCATCGGGCGACTGTCACTGCGACAGCTTTGCGGCGTACGCCCACGAGTGCCGGCGACTCGGAGTACAGCTGCCGGACTGGAGGAGCGCCACCAATTGCCCCGCAGGCTGGCGTCGCAATGCCACGTTGTCCAGCTTCAAGGGCAACCAGTTCTACGGCGATCCCAGTTTCAGCCGGATGAAGGGTCGGCGACAGAAGAACCACCAGCTGCGACTGCAGCTGCAGCAGGAGCAGCAGCAGCGGAGCAAACAGGGCCAGAAGGGGCGGCACAAGCCGGGTGGCCACAACCAGCTGGACAGGCAGGGCCACAACGGTCTGGACAAGGATCAGCTGCAGAAGGAGTTCATCCTGAAGCATGTGCCCAGCAGTTTCCTCTATCCGCGTGCGCCGGATCGCACGCCGCCGCCCCTCCACTAAGTTAGTCGTCCGTTTAACCTTAGTTACCCATTTAGTTACTACACACACACACTCACATTCATGAGCACGCCCATCCACACAGACACTCTCGCAGTGGGGGCCGCCATCCATAGCATACTTTTAGAGGCCCCCAAAAGTGCGGGAGAGCGTGGGGAAAACCTAGTTGAATTCGCTCCCATGACAGCCAGGCCACAGTATTAAGCTGAACGTCCTCTGGAGTAGGCAGATATAGATAGTCCGGATATATATGCATACATATATGGTATTCAGACACACACACACACACATAGCATCGAAACTCATACTGTCGCCATTTTTGTGTAGCCTAAGTTTTATTTATTTTAGCTTTAGTAATGGAGTTTTATCCGGAGAGCCTGTTGTTTGTGTGCCTGTTTTGTATTTGTATTTGTATTTGTACTACTGTATGTGTGTTTCGTCGCTGCGCTAAACTAAACTGATCTAAAAACTAAACTATACTATAAACAATAACTACGAGTATGACTAAACCTAAGCTAAGCTTTAGCTAAGTGACTTAGAACCTAACGCAGTCCTAGCGAAAGTACTTGATAATGTTTGCTTAAAATTTAAGCTCTAGAAAGGACGAGGATGAGGACCTACCCAACTACTATGAGAATTGCACAACAGTATTTTTGCTTAGTTGAAACTTGAACGAGCCCAGCGCATCCCTAGAACTCAAGCCTACTTAACCAACTCGAAATTCCGCTTATCTCAAATTGCAAACGTAACCAACTTTTATCCAAACTGTGTTAATATTTATACAACTATCGCCAGCTAATTATGCACCTAACCGGCGGAAAGGGGAGACAGCTCTTTGCCATTTTTCGATTCTACAAATTAATCAAGTTTAAAGTTTAAAGTTTAATGTTAATGTAATGTACTATAATAACTCTTTATATACTACTTGTATGGCTGGAACTGTAAGTTTACGATATATTTGAATACCCAAAACATGAAGAAAGAAACAAAAAAAAAACAAAAACCAATGCAACAAATGCAAGTGGAAGAAATCAAATTAATATATATAAAAAAAAAAAAAACTATTACTCTTGTTTAATATCGGGAGGTTTTTTCAGAGTTAGGAAAACTGTTAGGAAAAAGGAAGATGTGCAACTTTTTTGGTTTCAGTAACTCACAAGATTCTTTAGATTTAGAAATCAAATCTATGAGTACTAAGTTAAACTATTATGTCCTGTTTGGTAAATCCATACCAAGCCATTAAAAAGACAGCGCTGTTGACCAGCTCAGAAAGTGGAAATCGAATAGCCTGCGGGAATTTCAGCTGCTGATTCTCAGCTACCTCCTCCTGGCCACTCCGCCTCCTCTCGAGCAGAGGATCCACGGCCAAGTTGTGTTTATTGTTCTCGGCTCGTGTGTGTGGCATCAGTTTCAGAGGCACGAACTCCAACTCTCCGCGACGACACTGCGTCTGGGGTGGCATCAGGCACTCTGATGGCTCCGAATTGGTGCGGCCCGAGTGGCAGTCTGGTTGCTATTCCGATGCCACGATGGCCACGGAAGGAAGTGGAGTGCAGAGCGAGTGCCAGGCGGCCAAGGGCCACTCCAGAGTCTGATTGGGACTCGGACTCGGGGAGCACAACTCAGTCTGGCTGGCGTCGAGTTACGGGGCATGGCCATTAGCCATTATCCATTTGCTGCCAGTGGGGGCAATGCCAACGGCCATGGCAATCGCAATGCCAATTTATGCATGTTTGCTTAGCAATAATTGTCAGCGATGTCTAGGGTCGGGCTGGCAATTCCCATTCCGGGTCCAATTCCCAGGGCAAGATTGTCTGTAATTCGAATCGAACTTACTGGGCAGCCTGCGGAATTCTGAGAACGAGGCGGGCGCTCGTAAATTCAAGCGATCCGATCGCAGGCGATTTAGACGGAAAACACAATCTGGCTTGGGCCCATGGATCATGGCTTGCGGCTCATTGAGGAAAGCGATCTGCACAGAAAGAAATAATTTATACAATTTTAATTCATTCTAAAAGAGCAGGAGACAGAATGTTATTAAAAATGCATAAACTCTACACAAAACAATAGTAAGAGTTTTATATTCAAACTTGACCTGTAGATACTCATTTTAGTAGGGGGAGAATTTTTTCAAGTGCATATTACCACGCAGCAGGCACGTGCACTGCATCCCGAAACAAGTCGATCGATCAGGTTGATGCCGCTTCCAATTGCAATTGCAACTACTGCCTGCTGCCTGATTGATGTCCGTCCAGTGGCCATTTCAGCAGAAATCTCCGCGCACTTAAGCCCGATCTTAGACCACGGTGACATCTGCCTTTGAGCATTTCCGCGTGTCGCTCCTCTGGAGACGCCGGCGACACGTGCTCGCTCCTTATCGGGCGCTAACCTGTCCATATCGGACCTGCTGCCACATAGCCACACAGCCACCTATTCCACTGGGCATCTGCCGCTCCGCCGGCCATTCCACAGTGCGATGATGGTGTGGCGCCATGGCGTGAGCCAAATTTGGCATTCGGTGAAATGTCTTCTGTCGGACGAGTGGCGTTTGCTGCATTCCCCAAGCGGCGGCATTAGACGACGGATCCGTGTTCATAAGTCATAATTTGATGCCTCATCCCATCCCCTCGTGCTCGCAGCCACTTAAAATCCACAATTTATCAATTTCACTGGCAGCACTCGTTGCGATGGGATGATAAGCCACTGCTAGCAAGGACAATCGAAGCTATTGGTACACTAAGAAAAATAAGCAAACTATATATGCAAGTTGAAGGAGGCTATTCTCCCAGCAAATGTTTCTTAGTTTTTCTCTGTGCAAAGTCAGCATCCAAGGATGCGATTCCTAATTGTGCATAAGCGAGTGGAAACGCATGAATCATCCGGCGGATGCGTGGGAGCATCCATTGTCATCGGTTTTGGCCATTAGCGCGTACATCCATATGTCAGCGGCTCCCAGAGAAGAGCCACCCACGCACAACCGATCCAAGGCCTGCACTTCGTCTTTCGAGGATTGACCGGGTGGGTTCTTGCCCACTGGCGGGGACGGACCAAGCATATGCCATTTCCGGATGCGGGAAACCAAAGCTGTTGACAGAACTGGACAAATGAAGCATTATTTATGTTATTGATACGGCGGCGGAGAGAGTGAGATATATTTTCCGGGTAGGAACGAAAGGGCCAAGAATTTGTAGCATACTCTTTGGCGTTGACCTAAATGACCCACAAACGGGGTGGCCAATTGCCGCCGCAGAGAAGTACCCGCGATGTGAGTGGTGAGTGGCACCCGCACTCGAAATTATTGAGTGTGAGTCGAGTGGCAAAAAATGCAACCCTTGCAGTTCTCTTCTAATACTTGGATTGGGCAGAACGAAAACTATTTCTAGAGAACTTGACTTAACTGGTTGGTTTGAAAATAATAATCAGCAATCAAGTTAAATTTATTTAAGTTTAATTCAAGTTTAATACTAATACTAAATAAATGCGTGCCTATAATCTGTGGGTTTCTTCCTAATTTAAATGAAATGTTGTTGTCCATTTGACACGCTCCAAATGGTTTCTGCGAATTGAGTTTATTAGCAAGTAATTTAAAGTGTGGATTAGTATTTCGATTCGACACGCTCCAGATGAATATAACGACCTAATGCGCAAGTGACTTGTTTTATGCCTACAAGCTGCTAGAATGCTGATTAAGACGTCTTGGTAACACTTAATTGCAGTTAATAAGCTGTGCAAATTAGTTATCAAGTGCCGACACCTACCCCACCCAAATCCTCACCCACTCAGCTGTCAATCAGCGTCGAGTGGGTCATTAAAAAACAAACGCCTGGGAAGATTAGTTGGGCTTACACGAGATGAATGTCTGAATGAATTGTGAATTAATGGTCCATCTAGCATGCTCCGTCTCACTCTGCCCGATTCTAATGGCTTTTGACTAATTTAATTGGCAATCAACTATGCAGCGTTGGCTTAAATGGCGATGGCGTGTGTCAGAATGGAAAAGCAAACCCACAAGAATCAAAGCACAATTAATTGCCCAGTTATGGGCCATTTGAATAATTATGCTCCTTGGGTTCGAGGATTCAGGACTTTCTTGGTAGAGTTCCGACATTCTTTCCCACTCCAGTTGATTCTCGCCATGATTTGCCTTAGCACTTCCACAGACAGAAAGGCGTCGAGAGCAACTTTTGGCTTTTATTATTTATATATATATTTGTTTTTTTTTTGCATTGGCTTTGGCCAGCCGAAACTGGTTGGCATCCATCAGACTGGGTTACCTTTTTTGGCACATGCCGCTTGGCTGGGACAATACGGATTATTAATTTTATTAAATGATTTCGCTTGTTCTCCGCGTTACTTGTAGCAATTTATTTGTTCCCAAGCCTCAGCTCGCAATCAGCTGTAATTATGCAAAATTTACTCGACTCATGACGGAAGTTGTTGCAGTGCCATCGGTATTAAATATTGATTGTCATTATCTAATCTTGTAATCTGCATCGATCGGGGGGATCAGGGCTTATAATAATGGCGCAGCGATCGCTGTTGCCGGATTTAAGTGGTGGGAACTAAGATTGCCGCATCCCAAGAACATGGTATGTTGAGTCAAATATGCATGTTATATATCGAATAGTTAATATTCGTATTCCAAATCTTGTGACCAAACAACATGCTACAAGCCATCAATTAGCAGCGCACAGGCTCACCTTTCTTCTCCAATTTCTCCGCCATAAATCTGTGAAAAGCAGCTTAAATCACACGGCGGTCTTAAGTGCCGCGTTATCGGGCATAATCGCTTTAGAAATTTGCATTCTAAGTCCACTAAATTTAGTCTAATGGGTTCTGGAGCCGGACTGATGGGCTCGACCAGCTCGGATATATGTGTCAATAAAAGTCGGAGGATTAATTGCACAGCGATTCCCAAGCTCTGGAAGCTGGATCAATATACACATAGTTGGATATATATACATATATAGTCCGCTTAACGATCGAATTAACATCAAACGCGCACATTTTATGGCCTGTCAACCGAATGCTGTTCACATAGATCGATCGATAGCTTCCAGCTCGTGGCAACAATGAACCCCTAGTGGACTCTCTCCTCTTTTTCTTTTTTGTTCTTTTGGCTAATTTTGGACAATTTTAGAATCACGATTTTAGAAACCCAACCCGAAGCGGGATGAAATGGAACCGAGACCGGGAATATTCACTCATCCTCCGCTCGACTGGCCCTCAAATTAATATTTATATTTATTATCATTATTTTGTGCAAACTTGTTCTTGGCCGTTTCGTTTCGTTTCGTTTGGAAACGTGTTAGAAAGGCTTGGACTGTCCAAGTCGGGCTTTGCGAAATGGCATTAGAATCGGCCGGAGAGAGATATAATAAAAGTCGGCTGGCAGCCGAGCACTCTTGCTTAGTTTAAGACCTAGTCCCCGATCTCGGTTCTGTGATCATTCAAACGGAAACATCCAATAAAGACGGCCACGGTTTTGGCCAGAATCTGATTGAAAGTGCCAAGTCCCGGAGTGCTAGGCGGAGCATACCAATTTAGTTTCTAATTGTTTTTAAGTTTTTAAAGTGAGCTAGTAAATATGTCGCCTTTGATCTGCCTGGCCGTACTCCAGCTGATTTTCCAGCTGATCCTGGCCAAGGATTATTCCTGGTGTGATCCAGATTTATGCGGCAATGGCGTCA
This sequence comes from Drosophila mauritiana, assembly GCF_004382145.1. Lineage (NCBI taxonomy): Eukaryota > Metazoa > Arthropoda > Insecta > Diptera > Drosophilidae > Drosophila > Drosophila mauritiana. The sequence continues at coordinate 19,661,208 of NC_046668.1, read as the reverse complement.
GACATATCGCGTGCCGAACAACTGGAGTAAGTGTTGGCAAATAAGTTATTAATATGTTCGTGCGTACGATAACAAAAGGGTTATTAAAATTAACAGTCAAAAAGTTATACCCTGAATAATAATCACATGCATATTGGCGAGTAAGAGATAAAAGTGCTGTAAAAAGCAGCGAAATTTAAATATATTATAGAGTTGAACGTTTCTGGTCGCTTAATTTATTTATATTTAAATTTAATCGCCCCTGATCTTTAATCAAATGGCGTAATCTTGTTTTAAGGCGATTCGATTCAAATTCAGATGGATATCATAATTAGAGATCGCAAATTTTTTTGTGCTGCTGTTTTCTACAATGATACTGTCCAAAGTTTTTATTTTTTTTCACTAATCAAGAAATAGTTTCGTTTCGGCAAAAGATTCGGGGGTTTTTTGAAAACATATAAATTTGAATAAATTATTAAAGCGTATACTAAAAGAGATTTATTGGCCCGAGTTCTTTATTAATTACAAGGTACTGTTGCATTCTTCCCGCAGAATTTCCACAGACGCTGCCAGCCAGATGCAGTCCAAGTGGATGTAAGCCGGCACAAGGCGGATTTCCTGCATGCCCACAATAAGAGGAGGAACTTCCTGGCTCTCGGAAAAGTACCAGGATATTATCCCGCCGCCAGAATGGCCACAATGGTAGACACCCGAGCAGGAAAACATGTAATGGCACTTACCTGTAATATCGCAAATCCTTAGGTGTGGGACGACGAGCTGCAGTACCTGTCCATGCTGAATACCCGCACCTGTAAGCTGGACCACGATGATTGCCACAACACCTACCGGTACGCCAACTCGGGTCAGAATCTGTGTGCCGTGTGGCGTCCACGAAGTCCACATGTGAATGTGACCAGCTTGGTGGAGGAGTGTCTGGGTCTCTGGTTCAACGAATTCGATTTGATTGACAGCAGCTTCATCGATTCCTTCAAAGTCACACCCATATTGTGAGTGAAAGGGGTGATGTGCCTAATCTTCTGGAAACTAACGTTATGCTTTGAAACAGTGAGGACTATGGTCACTTTGCCGAGATAAGTGTGGACAAGAACTTCGCCGTGGGCTGCTCCATCATGAGATTCACTCGACCCGACTATCCATCCGTGTACATCTACAACTTCATCTGCAACTATGCTTCACTCTACGCCCTGGGTGCTCCAGTTTATGAGACTGGGCGAGCTGCCTCCCGTTGCACCACGGGCAAGAGCCACTTCTATCCGGGATTATGTTCCACCCGCGAGGTGTACGATCCCAATTGGTAATAGTTCGCCACTCCAGGGGGATTCCCTCCACTCAGGTACAACTGCCAAGAGTATTTAGTAGCCCGTAGCTTTAGATCGAATACAAGCCAATAAATGATCGCATCGATTCCAGCCAGTTCGCATAATTTATTTAAATGTGCCATCGTCATCGGGGGTCCGTCGCTGACTTCTGACCCGGCTGGCATTGCATAATCCCAGTTGAGTTATAAACCCACTGGTTGTGCTGTAAGCCAACGGAGCTCGACCAAAATAAACAATGCGAGTCACAAAGAAAGCCAGTCCTAGTCTTCGGAGATTTCAGAGACTGGTTTGGCACACAGAACTTTCGTTTGTTATTGGCCAACAACTCATAACGATGTGCCTTAGCATATGCAAATGAGAACATTTTTATTTGATTTGTGCGCAGAAGTTATTGATTTCTCCATTGTGATTGAGAACCTGTCCGGCGATCTTTGAAAGCGTAGCTTAGCTCGTGCAGCGTTGAACAAACAAGAATATTGCTTTTTAATAATACCCGATTATCTAAACTCACCAATTGGGTCAATGTCAATGTCAACCGCTGGAAACTGCAGAGTGACAAAGTCAGTGAACTCCCAGAGACACCCACGCTATCAATCCTGAGCTGGGTGCTCCAATTTGAGATACTTTTTTTGGTCTGGATAATAGAACGTTTGGTTGTATGAAATATCAGCAGACTGCGCTGCATATAGCACCTGTGTGTACCAGTCTAATGGATGCTCAAACCTTAACTAAATGCCCAGACTTGGCTTTCTCTGGCTTGAACTTGACTCGCAGATTAACGATCTACTTAAATATTCTATATTTAAGTTGGCGAGCTGGGGAGCCAAGAAAGTGTAGACTCTTCCCAGTCGGCATCGCAGCGGTTTATTGCTCGAGCTTTCCTAGAAGTCGTGCACTTTGAAGTTTTCGGTGTGAACGCTCTTTGGATGTGAAATCCGAAACAGAGACAAAGACAAAGACAACGGCCCCCGAAAATGGAAATGATTCATAAAACGTCGCTTGACCTGTCTCAAGCTGCGGTTTCGTTTTCGGACTGAGATCGGGATCGGGATCGGGATTGGGTACGAAATCGGGATCGGTATCGGGATTGGCAAACACCAGCCGAAATTAAGCACCTGCAAATCAAAATTTCGTTATAAATATCGCCTTGCCGGTGGTCAGGACTTACATTATCATTTGTGCCCTAAGTGAGATTCAGTGAACATGGAGTACGGTAGATTCCAAACGATCGGTTGTCTGTTGATCATCCTGGGTATGGTCAGTTCTCAGCCCCTGTCCTGGTGTGATCCGGATTTATGTCCTGACAACACGGTGCACATAGCGTGTAATAACGATGGCGTAAGATACTTTTGTATCTCAACTCAAAACAGACTTTAAACTGTTATCATTGCTTAGAAATTCCATGAAAGCTGCTCCCCGGATGCCACTATGGTGGACCTGAAACCTTATCGCCGACTTATTGTGGATGAGCACAACAAGCGCAGGAACTACATTGCCTCTGGATCATTGCCCGGCTACTATCCGGCCACCCGCATGGCCACCATGGTGTGGGATGAGGAGCTGGAGTACCTGGCCACGTTGAACCTGAAAACCTGTTACCTGGAGCACGACGACTGCCACAACAGCTACCGCTTCCGGAATCTGGGTCAGAATCTCTGCGGGGTCGATCGTCGGAGGAACTGGGACTTGAACGTGACCAATCTGGTGGAGCAGTCGATGGGCTTGTGGTTTGGAGAGCACAAACTCATCGACAGCAGTTACATTACCGATTTCAAGCTGACCAAAGATCTGTAAGTCATCGGAGCTCCCAATCATCCACTGACCTAGCCCACTAACATACTTGTTTCCCTTCCTTAGCGAAAAGTATGGACACTTTGTGGAAACCGTGCTGGACAGGAACACCCATGTGGGCTGTGCCATGATGCGCTTCACCAATCCGCAGTACCCCTTCCTCTACATCTACAACACCGCCTGCAACTATGCCAGTGTCTATGCCATCGGAGTTCCTGTTTACAATGCCGGAAAGCCCGCCTCTGAATGCCGGACGGGAAGCAATCCGGAGTATCCCGCCCTCTGTTCCATCAAGGAACAATACAATCCCAACCACAATTACTACTAGCTAATCAACCAAATGATAAATACGCAACCAAAATATACTATAGTTAATGAACCTAATCAAAACACCCTGATTGTTATTGCTTTTTTAACAATTGCACTAACTGATTAATACGTCATGTTTTGTTTATCGCCGTTCCGGCTGCTAAATTTGGCTTGTTGCTAATTACCATTTCAATTATTAATGTAAACGGAAACAATCGAAAGCGATTCTCGGACACTGGGATTGGGCACGAAATATCTCTGAAAAATGATTACCCCTTTAAAACCTCTTTGTCAACCATGCGTATACGCAATACAGAATTCACCTTAGAAGGAGGCGATACTGATCATCAGATATTGTGTGTATTTTATGAGTTACGAGAATGCACTGGAATCACTTTAAAAATCACTTTTAAAAACAATTCGCTTTCGTCCCAAGGTGCATTTCGTTTTTTTTCACGCCTTTTTGCATGTGACTGACCTATCCTGCACTCATTATTTCCGAAACGATGATGTCCCATCATCGAAGTGCAAATTAATTGTTAATTGCTCGGGATCACATTAAAAAGCAGTTAATTCATCAATGAGCCAGCTGCACCCCCTCAGCCCCCCCTGAAAAATCAATGAAACGCACAAACAATGTGCTCAATGCACCCGATGACGGAGTCAGCTTGGGTTCCAATCTTGGCAACAAACATGCGACCGGTCCTAAAGGAGAGACCTGACATTCCAGCCGTCTTTCGTGGCCAATTTACGGTCCAGCAACTGGAGCTGTAGCCTAGATCAGACAGTGACTCCTATAACTCAGCTCGCCATGTGTGGGATTTCACGTGGAGCCAACAAGGGATCACAGCAGCTGTCCCAGCTGGAGGTGCACACAGAAAAATAGAGTTAAGGTAAGAAATTTATAATAAATTCACCAAATTCACCTCAAGAATCAAATGCTCGTAAAGAATAATAATTATTGTCAAAAAAATATTAAACAAGGTAAGAACTCTTATCTATTTTTTTCAGTGCACTGCTTCCTTTGTGCTCTGCCCACTTTCAACTTGTGTACAGTGAAGCCTCTGCCCTGACTTTTATCTTGCTTTATCTGCGACTTCGCATCATAGACGAGTCCGTCCTGTCTATCCTGTTCACACAAATCTCCGCACTCCCACAGACCCTGGCTCTGGATATGGATCTGAATATGAATTCGGATCTGGATGGCTGGCTGTCGTTGCTGGTTATGCAAATTCCGATTACGAAGCTTTATCGCCGCCAGAATCTCAGATCTCGGGTCCAGCAGCTGTCGCGCTGTCATCCTGTCAAGTTGAGAGCGAGCCAATAAAGATCTCTGTTTTGACAGTTTGCACGTTTATTGCGACGAGAATAACCCAAGTCCCAAGTCCTCCAAGCCTACCACCAGATGCCCAGGTCGCTGAATAGCTCCTCGGTGGTGGGCAGCTCAAAGTCCTCGTTCACCCACTCGGATCGCTTCTTGTTGTGTGGGTTCTTCTGATCGGTGGCTCCGTACTCCTTGCGATAGCCCACATCCTCGCGAAGATCCTCCTCGTCGTACTCCTCATCGTCTTCCACTGCCTCCAGGGAGCTGCTCATGTTGGTCTTTCGCTTCCGCGGAGCCAGTGGCAAGCCCTTCTCGCCCAGCATACGCTGCATGTTTCCGATTTCATCCACCTGCTGTGTGGGCGCGGTCTTCTCCTCCATGGAAGGTTCTTCTTTGCCCTTTTCGGGGTTAACTGTCACTGGGGAGGAGGCTAATCTCACAATCCTGTCGAAAAGTGTGGCAAAGTGTCGTCTAAAGCGGCTGTAATCAAAACTATCCCTGCTTCCAGCGTTGGCATCCAGCAATCCATGTGTGGATGAGGATTTCGAGCGGGTCAGCGGCCCAAAATGATGCAGCATATCAATTCCGGGCGCCATCGACTCCTCCCAACTCTGTTAAAATTAAATTCAATATTATTATAATTTTCCACATTTAATTTTTAATCACTTGCCAGTTCAGTCCAGTCCTCGATGGGCACACTTAGCACTGAGCTTACCACATTGACCACACGTTCCTCCAGGTTCAAGGCATGAATAATCCATTTGGCTAATGCCACGGCGCAGTTCAGGTCGCAGCGCTGTCTGAAATCGATAGAAAATAATTAGACAGATTAACATCAGTACTTAGGCTGTAGGATACCGTGTAATGACAAGGGATACTCAAATTTACAAAAATAAGTTTATGGTTACCAACATTCCAACTTGAAAATCGTATTTGCATTGCTTCATAACTAATAAGCCAATAAAACAATAAATTAAACATGTGTACCATCGAATGGATATACCCTATTATCCATTAGCATTTAATAGGTATAGGCATGACAATTATTTAAGCGGGCTTGTGTGGAGGTGACATGGGGAAAGTAAAAATATCCAAATGGGTGGTAACTAGCAATCAAGCACCCTGCGTCACCTACTTGCGTTCATCCCTCCTAATCTCCACCAGTTTATCACCCTCCAGGATAAGCTGGTCGTAGTTGGACTCGATTTGCATGGTGAGAGCCTCCTTGGGCTCACTCTCCGATTGCTCCTGCAATTGTCGCTGCAGGGTCTTAAACTGCTGCCACAGCTCCTCCAACTGGTCCTATGGATGAAACAAAGTGGATGTAAGGATACAAATTACACTAGGAACCCACCGTTTGCTTCCTAATACTCTGCTGGGTTTCGTGGTGGACGTCGATCCGGTGAAGGATTGGCTGGGTGGGTAGAAAAGGAGCCGCCATGAGGCGTTCGACGCAGCGATTCAGTACTCCGCGCTTCGGCTTCTTCTTGTCCATTTTGATCAGGCCCGCTGAGCTGTCCAGCTGCAGAGTTCTCTCCACAATCCGCTCAAGGATCATGGCGAAGGTCTCCACATTGTCGGACTGTATGCGAAAGCGATTCGAGTTTTTGGCGGCCACAACGGTGATTACTTCACTCTGCTTCTCAAGTCCTGGACACAGTAGTTGCAGTCCCAGAGCATGCGTATCACTCTTCTCCTCCAGGAACTCCCCGAAAAAGGTGGCCAGCTTGGGGCTCACATGCCGACTGGTGATGCTGTAGGTCAGCTTGATTCCAGCCGCCTTTTGCGGCTGACAAATGCGATAGAACATGGACAAAGGAAGGTTGGCGCTTTGCTGGATGACTCTCGGAATGCCCTACAAAGAATTGAAGATCTCTTATGTACTCTCCATTTACTACATACCAATACCTTTCACTCACCCTGGTACTTAAGAAGGAGGCCACCACTTCCACCTTGGTGCTATGAATATGTAGCAACTCCGCAGTGTAAAAGTCCAGCTTAAATTCCTTACTTGTGCCAGCGGGTACATTAACAAAACTCAATGTATCCTGACTGCAACGGACTCCATTTGGCGTCTGAAACACAAGCTGCAACTCGGCCAGCTCGGCCTTGATCTTGCAGCGCAGTATGCCCTTGGCCGAAGGCAATTCCTTGACAGCCACATCCGCTGGCATGTCCAAGAGGAGCGTGTCCAGATCATCGTTAGCCTCCTGCTCGATGGTGAAACTAAGTCGCACTTGATCCGCCGCCTGTTGGTTAAGCGCATCCATGTCCCGCACATCCACTGCTTCCTTGATCTCGTCCTCCAGCTTCTGGAGCTCCTTGTGGGCCTGGGCGAAGCTCAGTTCCTCCACGTTCAGGGGCTGCACCTGGAACTGGAAGGGATCGGCGCCAAGGTAGCCCACTTCGAGCTGACCCCTGGCGCCCAACGTAACGATTCCGCCAGCTAGGTTTTGGACATTCGAGCGCTGTATGGCCACCGGAGCGGGCGATTGATTTGGCCACTGTGCTGCCCAAATGATGTTGGCCTCTTCGTACAGATGCAGCTTGGAGGAGTCCGAAATGATGGCGCTGATTAGACGAGCTCCAGGTTCTAACAATGTAATTCCAGTTGAAGATAATATTATGTACGGAATAGTAGAAGATTCTCACCCCAGTAGTAGCCAACCACAAAACTGGTAAAACATTTCGGTGCGTAGTCCAGCTTGAGCATAAAGTTGAACTTTCCATTGTCATCCAGCGAGATGAAGTTTCTTTCGCCCAGAATCATGATGTTCGAACAATTTCTGGGGTATACATTTCATTAAATGGAAGTAAAGAAAACCTATTCCAAAATCCGATGCTTACTCCTTTACTTGCACCACCCGCATATCGACAATGCCTTCGCCGACGCCCTGCGACCAGGTGGGCTGATAGCTGCTCTTGGTGACCAGCGAGTGGGACAGATCCTGGTAGCTAAAGCATTGAAGGTCCCATGTGGCACTAAACCGAAAGAAGCTATCGGTTCTCTCGCAATAGGCCACCGGAGCGGGAAGAGCCCGGTGACCCGGGAATCGACACTCGTAGGATATGCCATCCTGCTCAAAGAAGGTCAGCGTGCCATCCAGATGCACGACGCAGAAAAACTCCCGTCCTTTCACCTGTCCAAAATGACCTTGGCACAGTCCAAACGAGACGCGCTGGAACTTGTGCTCCGCCTGCACCTGCAAACGCAACTGGGCTCCGTGTTCCGCCAATCCACCGATAGCCACAACATTGTAAATTATAATGGCGTTCGGCAGGAGAACGCCTAATTGATTGGCGTTCTCGTTGCGAACATTTCTGCGGATTAGGTGCAGATGTCGTGGGAACAGTTTGCTTCAAATTCTGATAAACTTACCCACTAAACTTGCCAGCATACAGACCTATTATGGGAGCCTCCATTTGGGTCTCCAAAAGGAGGTCGGTGGCATCGAAACCCCTGTTGTGTGGATAGTAGATACTCAGCTGGCCCGTCTGGGAACCCACAATAATGTAGTCCTTTTCCTGGGTCTCCAGGCCAAAGCGAGCGCACAGCAAGCTAGCCACGTCGTATTCCTCACCAGGATCGGAACACTGGGCAGACCACCAGCTGCAGACATTGAACAGCGACATGTTGCAACTGACTGCCGGAACTACTCGACTCCAATTCTGAGTTGGTTCACGTTGTTGTGGTCGCAAGGAAAAACGTTGCCTTGGTAACCATTTTAATATCCATCACAAGTCTATATGCAATAAGGGTAGTCACACTTCAAAACTTTTAAGTTTTTTTTACAATTTTCTTTATTTGCTTGCGATCATACAACTAAAAAGGACATTTAGTTATAGCTACATATTAGGGATGTTTATGTAGTATCTGATAGATCTGAATTAGATTTACGAATGTACATACTGCTCTACGGGATTAGGGGCTGATACCTTAGTTACCTACGATTTACATATTGAATTTAAAGCGGTTAGCCTACACACTAGGCACTCCTCCTTTTTTTCTTAAAACTATTCTCGTAATATGAATAGATACAATGAAATTTTACTTAAGCTAAGGTGCTATATCTAAGGTTCAGTAAAATTAGTAATACGGCTTCCACACCTTGAGCTGATTGAAGCGATCATCGTTGTAATCTTCAGCGTTTCACCTTGAGCTCACCATCCTCCAGAACAGTTAGATCGCTCATGGCTGCAAAACCAATCGACAGAAATTGAGATCAATTTAGCAATGACTGGCTGATTGACTGACTGACTGATTGAATGCATGAGGATCGGCGTGGGATGAGCTATTGAAATTTGTTCGATCTTGATATTCGAAAGGATCAGATTGATTGGCTTTTGACTGAGTTGGAGGTGTTTGATTTTGAGGTGCTTGTGGGATTTGAATCTGAGTTGGTGTGTTGTAGGTGGCGGTGGCGGTGGAGGTGATGCTCGTGATGCTCCGCCGCTGACGTGGTCTGGCGGCTTTACTCGAGCGTTATTCTTTCTCGCTGCGTATCAGGATCTTTTTCTGCACCAGCTTGCGTACCTGTTGCGTTGTGGGCTGCGATATGCCGCCCTGTTGTTGCTGCTGCTGCTGTTGCTGCTGCAAGCTGCCAACCGTGGGCAGCGTGGTGGTCGTCTGAGTGATGGTCATCACCTCAGCCGGTCCAGCGGTTGGTCCGGCAATACTTGTGTGCTGCTGCTGCTGTTGCTGCTGCACCACGGCAAGAAGATTGCCTCCTGCGGTGGTCTGCAGACGAACAGGACTGGCGTTCTGCCGCTGATTATGCTGCAGTGCAGCTATCAGCGTCTGCTGCGTGGTCTGCCCTCCTGCACCACCAGAAGCGGCCACCTTCAGAGCACTGGCAATGCTCGGCCCAGCAACATGGGTGCGCAGATTTCCCGCAGCCAAAGCTTGAGCTGAGGCAGCTGAAACAACCTAGAGACAGAGAACCTTGAATTAGTTGATTTAGTCTAGGGATCGCTAAGACAATAAACCCACCTGAATGGTTTGACGCTGGTTGGCCTGTGAAGCCACCGACACGGGGATTACCCGTCCCACGCTCGTTTTACCCAACACCAGATTGGTGGTGGCTAACGTGCCCTGCTGACCACTTCGCATCACTTGTTGAATCTGCTGCACGGTCACCGAATTCGGCAGTGCCTTTGTGTTTTGAATGTGCAGCAATTGTGCCTGGACACTGTTTCCACCTCCAACCTTCTGCTGATGCTGCTGCTGTTGCTGCTGCGAAGCAACTGTGGGCAAGGTACCGCCGCCAGACACTGTGACTCCCTGTTGCTGTTGCTGGGGACCAGTTGTCGTTACTATATTAGTGGCCGTGGGCTGACCACTGGCGCTGACCAGCTGTGTCATCCGGCTGATCTTTCGCGGCATCGTCAGCTGCTGTTGCATTTGCAGATGGCGCATCTGATTGGGCATGGTTACCTTGATCTGGCTGCCAGGCTTGAGCTGTGGAAGTGTCATATTAACGCTTCCCGCCTGAACCGTCGGATTAGTAGCCGATACGGTGACTCCGCCTGCATTAACACTGCTACCGCTTGCGGCCGCTGCAGTGGAAGCTTTAACCAGGGACGCGATCTGATGCTGAGTTACCTGCTGCGGTTGTCCAGCCACTGGGAGTTGACCTTGCTGCTGCTGCTGCTGTTGCTGCTGTCCAGTGGTGGTGGTAAAGATTGCTCCAGTTGCCTGCTGCGCCTTTTGAGCGGCAAGAATATTATGACGCTTAACCAGTAACATATCCCCTGCTCCCGTTGTGGTGGTCGTTCCGTCAGCGGACACCACTTGACGCTGCAGCTGCTGCTTTCCGGCCGCCATCTGCTTGATGAACTGCGTCCTGGCCTGTCCGTGCATTTGCACGCTGCTTACCACGTTGCCAGCCTGCACAGTAGTGGAGGTGCCCGGCATTCCCGACACGGCCACTTTTTGGCTTGTCACATGCGTGGCCATGTTGCTAGCTTGGATTATGGTACCGCCTGCTTGCACCAGATTAGCAGTAGCTCCAGTAGCGCCAGCTGATCCGCTGGGGACGGCTTGTGTCGTTGTCTGCAGCACCTTCAAGCTGCGCTGGCGGTAGAGCTGTATATGTGCTCCCCCAGATTGCTGAGTCACCGGAATCACCGTTGTCTTCCCTCCCTGCTGCAATGCGCTCACCGGAATTCCCTTTGTGGTCACCAACTGTGTGGTCTGAGTGGCTGGAGATGTAGGAACAGCTGCCAAACGAAGCTGGGTCTGGAATTGCGAAGGACTCGCACCTTGTCCTAAGTTCGGCATAGAGACAATAGACTGACCACCGGCTGTCGTTCGCTGTTGAAGGGTGTTTCCTGCAGCTGTCGAGACAATCCGCTGACCACGCAACATGGCCGTGTTCAAAGTGGTTACAGCAGTGGTCTGATGCTGCTGTTGTGGCTGATTGGCAGTGGTGGTCAGTACGGTGCCCACGGTGGGCAAAGTGCTAACGGAGACCACCTGCGGCAGCGATTGCGTCTGCACAATGCTGCCCAATTGGGGAGAGCTGTTAACGGGCAGCGTCTGTGACGAGATGGACACGATCTGGGCACCAGAGCCTATCTGGGGTTGCACTACCGACGGAAGTGTCTGTACTGGAGTGGTTAGGACCACACTCACACTGGACTGGCCACCAGAAGCGGCCGCAGACTGTTGGGCCAATTGTTGCAATTGGCCCGCGGTCAAGCTGGAGGAGGTGCCGACAATAGTCTTGACCAACTGTTGAGTATTGGATTGTCCACCTTGCCCGGGGTGCGTACGCAATTGCTGCTGCGGTTGGTGGAGCAGGATGGCAGTCTGTTGACCGGGTGAGACATTGGAACTGGTCAAGTGCTGGATCTGCAGCTGCTGCAACTGACCACCAGCAGCGGGCACCGCCACTGTTGTCGTGGTGCTGGGTTGCTGCTGCACGAGCTCCACGGTTTGCTGGACGGGCAGAGTCTGTTGAACGTTTGAAACAGTGGGAAGTTGTTGCTGCACAACCTGCTGCTGTTGCTGCTGTTGGACCTGCTGAACCACTTGTTGCGGCTGCTGTTGCTGCGGCGGCGGAGGTGGTGCAGGCTGCTGCTGCTGAGACTGCTGCTGCACTTGCTGAACCACTCCCACGCCAACCGGAGGCTGGGACATCTGCTGCCCCCGCTGCTTCTCCCGAATCTTATTTGCCTTCATTGCCGCAATGTTCTGCGGCGGCACCGGTTGGTCGTAATTTTGAATGCCGAACTCCTGTAGCACCTCCATGTGCTTAGGATTCATCAGGCTCGGAGCACTAAACTGGCGTTTCGGCGGCGGTGCTTTCTTAAGGTAAGCAGTCTTAATGCTGTCGAAGCGAGATCGCATCGTCTTGTAAAACGAGGCGTTGTTATCGCTTACATACAGCTGGGTAGTTCGCAAATATCGCAGCGGACTCTTCAGGTACTCAGTGCGCAGAGTGGGCTTAAGCTTCTTCTGCTTCTTGGGACTCTCCACCACCTTGCCTTCCTCACGCGGCTGAATGTGCGTTTCGTACCTCCAGCGACACTGCCGCGCCGAACGGTAGGTCTTCGAGCAGAAGTTGACCATCTCTGAGACGAGGTCCCAGTTGGGCGTTTGGCCCGGTGAGAGCAGCATAAGGCTGCAAGGTAATCCTTGCAGATTGACCAGGACGTGCAAAATGGCCATATCCTCGAAGACACACCACTCAGCCATGGCCTCAGGTTCAGTAAGAGGTTTAGTTGGAAGTTGTGGTTTAAGGCCTGGAATCGGCATATTAGGCTTAAAGCTTCCGCGGAATCGCTGGCTCTTCAGCTCCCGACGCAGTCGCGCCAGCTGTGGCGTTGGGCGATCGAAAAGCGATCTGGGTGGCACGTAGTTATCCTCCCGACGCATCTTATTGGGCCGTCTGCTACCGTCGTACCCAGCATCCGTGCGCGAGCGCTTGTGCTCCTTGCGTACGTAAACTGGCGGCAGATCCGTCTCCGCAATCGGTTCCAGCTCATACATGAACGACAGCGAATAGTCGATATAGATATCGTTATCGTTGTCTTGCGGCGGCGTGGGAGGACACCACATCTAATCAAGGAGGATCACAAATAATTAGCACTATGAACCAAGTTATAACGCACTGCCACTTCAACTTACCGGCATCTGTTCCATGGTGTTGCGCGATATCCAGACCTGGACCAGATGGTAGCCAAGAAAGTTAAAGAAAAGAATAGACGGTTCCACATTATTTTCATGATATAGCAACTCTGTTTTGGTGTTGGCTTAGAAACTATTTTGCGATTCAACGTATTTCTTTCGATATTAGCTGACATTAAAATAATCATACTGATGGCGTTGTAGCTTTCATTCCGAACCATTTTTATACTTTCGTACGGCGCTTAGGGGGTTAAACAATAAGTTTGTAGACATGGGATGATTAATACTAATAGTGATAATTGGATACTATGCGACACCAAAACAGAATTCTACATTTTTTATAGAAAATAATATTGAACAATCTTTGGACGATATCCAAATATTCTTTTCCAACTACTTGGTTTCATGAGGACGGAAGATTTTATTCTTTTCTTTGAGGCAACGCACGAAATTAGTCCGTAAATAAAAACCACAACGTCTTTTAGTTTTGTTTAATTTTTAGCTTTGTTTCTGTTTTTATACGTTTCGTTTTATCTTGTTACACAAACAATGGATTTTGATACTTTTTAAAGCATACGAAATGAGTTCTGTGTCTTATTGGTTAGTCAATCTATGCTCATAGTCTTTAGATTGTTAATGTTCCGTTTAAGTTAGAGTACAAAATAAATTATAGAATGCAAAAATGTTTAACAATTATCGTAGTATACCTATTCTCTTACGATCTAATGCAGTTTTTGGGAAAGGTGTTTGATCTGTGGTCTCGATTGGTTTTTTGACAAACATTATTTAACAACAACAATCGAGGATGTGGTAATTTAAAGTAAAATTTGCTATACGCATTATATAATCGTGCAATTTTATTTGACTTCCTGTTTACCTTCCCGCTTATTTTCACTTTTTAACGTATGACAAGTCGTCCATTTTTGTTCCCTGAAATTTGAGTTCACCCTCATCTTTCCCGAAGCGACAGGAATGGATACGCTTTAGCAGGAATGGATTCCTTTCCTACCACTTTTCTGGATTATTTTAATTCTATGAATAATTAAGACATCTGATCCCTTTCTCCAAAGGAAGCCATTGGTTGCACAGACGAATGGCAAATAACACATTTGGTCAAGATGTTAGAGGTCAAGATGTTTGACCAAATGAAGTTTAATTTGTTATCCAGCGCCTAACTAACTTATCTCATACGATAGAAGGAAACTTGTTACAGTCTATAAATACTCATTTTGCATCAGTCGCCTGGCAGCAGTAACAGCCGGGGAAGGACCCGTCTCCCCACAGATAATTAGTCGCCCACTAAAACGCACACAGCACACACAGCTGATAATACTGACTGAGGTATGATAGTGAACATAATCACCTGGATGTTCCGCTCGAGGAGGCATTTCCTCCCGAAACACCACTGACTGCTGCTGATGAGCTAGGGTTCGCTGCCGTACCAGGTGTGGATCGAAGCATTACTCTGGGGGACTTCGATATCCAGCGGTGTAAGGTGCCGATATTGCTGTTAGATTTGTTATTAGTTTCTTCTTTCTTCGGCAGCTTTGGCTGAGTAATCTTTCGCCTTGGCTCGCTCTGAGACTCCTTTGGCGTGGACTCAGTCCTGGGTGTTTTTTTGAGGCTCCTATTGGCGCTGCTTTTATTCAATGCGTTTGCTACGGGACTCATGTCCAGGGTCCACAGATTGATCTTTACTGTGCCGCGCGACCTTGTACGTGGCGTGTGGCCAACAGCCTCGCTCTCGTCACTCTTATCGGAATTCTGCGGCGGCTCTTTAACCTCCGCCTTGGCATCGTGATGTTCATCCGTGTCTGATTCCTCGCTGACATTGTAGTAGGTGGAGCTAGTCATTGTGGTGTCCTGCACCTGGTCGTGTGCATCCCAGCCATCCAAGCTTTCGGCTTCTTCGGGCTTACCATCTGCCGCTGTACCATAGGTGGAGCTGGACTTGACATCTTCCTCTGAATCTTTAGTATCAATATCAACCATCTCCTCTTCATCGACTTCTTCCTCGTCATCGTCTTCGTCATCATTTGTTTGCGATCCGGTTTGTATGGTCTCTTCGTCAAGTGACGCCAACTCTTCCTCGTCGTCTACTGTGGCATTTGCTTCCTCGCCCTCGGTATCTTCTTCCGACTCCTGCTCTTCCTGCTCCTCATCATCCTGGTCACTGTCATCATCCATATGTTTTAAAGGAGCAGCAATTGTAGCTCTTCTTTCCAGCAGTTTACTGCGTGTGGCGGCCGCTGCAACACTGTCTCTTCGCCCCCGTTTAGGAGGAGTTGTCTTTATACTGATGTTGGATGCAACATTCTGTTTGAGGGGCGTCTTCATCATCTTGCTCATAGCAATGTTGGCCGACTGTCTTTTGGGACGCTCCTCGACGATCAAAGAGGCATCCTCTAAAGTAGATGCAGCTGCAGATGCAGCCAGAGCTGTGCGTGTTGTCTTTCTAGTGGGCGGTGTTGGGGCGCTGGCCATATTGACTGCACCCAGAGAGTGGAGACGGGTGTGCCGCCTAACTTGCGGTGCGGCGTCTGTTACCTTCCCCGTTGACTTCGTGCTGTTACTTTTGCCTCGGCTACTGCTACTGACCCCCGCCCCTGTTTTCTTCCCCATGCCTATTCCTGACCCCACTGGTACAGTCTTATTCAGGCTGTTCTGGCTATTTCCTCGGGTCATTGCCGATTTACTGTTCTTGTTGTTGCTACCGGTGCTATGGCTGCTAACACTCCTGCTCAGCTTCTGAGCTGAATTTCTGCGATTTACCCTCACCAGTCGTCGCTTATTGGAATTGGAATCTGTTTTGGTATTAACCTGATTACTCGAATCCTTGCGACTGTAGGTAAGCATCTCCTCCGCTTCCGTTTCTTGCTTTAACAGCTCCTCCTCCTTGTGCATGGCCGCCAAGCGATTGGCCTCCCACTCGCGTTTCTGGGCCTCCAGCTCCGCTTCCGCGGCTCGCAATTGTTCCGCCGTCCATGCCGCTCCAGTTTCTTCCACAAAGCGCATGGCATATCGCTCTATCGGTGAGAGCTGAATAGAAATAAGATCGGGAAATATTTATATGTTCGATTTGAAGAAATTCTAAAGCACTACACTAAGCTAAAAATTGTAAGACTTTGAGTGATACAATCGTGGCGTGGACTATGTCGCCTCAACTATGTCTGAAAGCCTCATACGAAAAGATGTATTGCTCTTGGCATCACTCACTCCATTGGATTCGATTAGAAAAACGAATTCAATGAGTTGCAAGCGATGCCGCAATAAAAACTAGTTTGGCATTGTAAAAAAAATAGCATGATCGAAGATTTTTCAGATATTAGACTTTGAGTGATACAATCGTGGCGTGGGTTATGTCGCCTCAACTATGTCTGAAGGTCTATTTTCCAAAGGAAGATTTTCTCTGTGCCACACTCGCTTGACCGGAATCGCTTTAAATGCAAGGTTTCAGTATAAAATGCAAGGACGGCAACTATTTCTGAACTGATTGTAATACGAATATTTTTGCCAAAACCATCTAATTATCTGATTCCCTTATTGAACACTAGCTCACCTGTTTAACCAAGTTCTGCATCTCCAGATCGGCCTTGCTGAGTTCCACTTGAGGGCCTCCTTCCGCATTTGGATCTTCTGTTGCAATAGGAATGTTCTCGTCGAACTCGGCCAGATCAGCTGCCACCTCGGCTTTAGCCGTTTTCGTGGCCTGCACATCCTGCTCGTCCTCGGCGGCAGCCAACGCGTGCTCGAAGGCGCGCAGTGACTGCTTCTCCGTCTCCACAACCGTCGACGGCGTATCCGATAGCGTTGTCGTAGCGACAATTCTATCCTTGTTTTCCGACTTCTCTTGACTCGACTCGTCCTGCTCGCTCTGCTCCATTGTAAAGAGATCCTTGATGGTGGAACTCTTAAAGAACGTAGTTGTGAAGTTGCCACCCTCGATGGCCATGTCGCTGAGCATTCGCTTTTGGTTTGCCTTCTTGAGAATGTTAACCTCTATGGTTCTTTCGGAGACAAGTCGGTAGATATGTACATCTCGCGTTTGACCAATTCGATGGCATCGATCTTGGGCCTGCGCATCCATTGTGGGGTTCCAGTCTGAGTCGTAAAAGATCACAGTATCGGCACCCGTCAAATTGATGCCCACTCCACCAGACCGCGTGGAGAGGATAAAGCAGAAGATTCGTTTATCTCCATTAAACCGCTCCATAAGGATCTGCCGCTGTTCCACCCGCGTAGAGCCATCCAAACGCAGATAAATATGTCCATGGTAGTTGAGAAAAGCTTCCAAAACATCCAACATCTTGGTCATCTGAGTGAATATCAATACCCGATGCCCGTTAACCTTTAGCTGACGCAGCAAACGATCCATGGTCTGCAACTTGCCACAGTCGTATTGAATGAGACGCGGATCTGGGAACTTAGTGGTCATTGCCGAAATGATTGGATGCAGCAACGCCAGCTTAGGCCGCAGGGCCTGATCCACAATGTTTTCAATCCTTCGTTCGTACTGCCAGTGTGTCGATGAGAGATTCTGTACATAACGACGGATCCGGGGCGCACAAACAGAAGGAACATAGATCACAAAGTTGGCAAACAGTGGCTTTAGATCAGCGCATCTTTCCTCGAAGCTTTTCAGCAAGTGGTTTAGGGACCAACCATTTCGATGCGACATGGCAGTGCAGCAGTTGGCGTATCCACGCGTCTGCCAGGTTGATCGCTTTAGCGATCGGGTCGCCTGCATGCAACGCTGTATAGCTCTGCGACAATCTTCGCCGTATATAGGAGTGGCATCCGTGCGGCGACGATTTATCATTGCCATACGTTTGAGCGCTGCCAATCGCTGCTCCTTGCGCATCTGAATCAGCTCCTGAACTTTGTAGGGATCCTCTGCTTCTGTTTCTTCCTCGGGCTCCGTCTTCCCATTGGCAATGCTTTGCTTTTGTGCTGTGCTTTTTACATGAGTGGCCAAATCTTTGACAATGGGATCCCTTATTAGTTGCTGGCCAGAAGTAGTTGATGCTGTAACTGTTGTTCTGGAGGTCGTCGTGGACGCCGAGGCTGTGGTTTTACTTGTTAGGGTAAGACGTGCTCCTGCTGCTCCTGAATTTGTCGCCGGTGTGAGGTAGAAAAATGGTTTTCCGTCTTGCATCGTTTTTGCTACTTTGGCGGGCGTTGGAGCATTAATTTGCGAACGTGCACCCAGCAACTTGGAGTTGCTCAGCACGCTCAAGGCTCCAGTAGGAGAAGATGCTGTGGTCGAAGATGTTGTTGTCACCACACTATTGATCACCACTGGTTTCAAAGCCATATTCACAGGGTTGATCGACGCACTGACCCTTTTCAGTACTCTTCCACTTGGTAGCAAATTGCGCATTGGCACAATCTTTGAACCCTCCAACCGCATGGCTGGACTGGCTCCTACCTTCACTGCATTCAATTTGATACGCTGCGCCAGTTCCGCACTACGAACTCGGATATGAAAGCGGTATTTGCCATTAGGACAACGGGGAGCTGGCAATGGAGCTGTATCGATATCCTCGATCAGCTTGCGTGGCGGGGCGAGCAGGCGGGATTTGTGCGAGACGTAGGCGGTCATAGTTTGCTCCAAATGCAACAGCAAGAGATTTATCGTCTCTAGATTTATTTGCTGTAAGAATATACATAAATTAGTCTAAATTTTAATTGGCTATAACCTAAGAAGTATTTTATTGACTAAGCGAATCAGACAAATGCCTCGCAAATGCGAACATCCTAGGAAAAGTTTACGACTCTCTCCAAAATAGATTAAGTCCAACTATCAGTGACAGTTTAACATCATTTTCAAACAACAATCAGGAAAAAAATTTACAATAAAGAAGGAAGATATAAGACTCACCGTGAACGGATCATACTCCATTATATCGCAGACGAGTCGCGGAGTGTGGAATGTAATTCCGTCCATTTGAAATGGCGAGATCGTAGGACGCGCTTCAAACATGTTCGGATGATTGCACACCTTTCGCAACTGCATCAGGACATTTATCACGCTCAACAAGTTGCCCGTTTGCAGAGTCTCACGAGTTCTGTAGAAAAAACATTAAATTATTAGTAATACATTTAACAGTAGTCAGCGAATCCAAACTTACTTGGAGCGGCTCATGAAGTCCTCATATAGATAGCGCTGGCGATTCGACAGGCGACACATTATCACATGCTCGTACTTCTTGGGCATCTGTTTTTCCACCTCCTTTTTAAGGCGTCGAAGTAGGAACGGACGAATCACCTGTACGGAGAAACAAAAGCCAAATTCTAATTACGGCGCATTTAGTTTGAAAATACGGATAACTTAAATAAGAGGGTCATGTTAGGGGCGTTTTCAATGTGAACAAATTGGTAAGAACTTAGCCACATGGATAAGACGCATCTCCTTGATCTGGCAAACTAACAAATTGTCATCACACGAAGCTAGTTTTAATGTGACACAGAGTGCATTTGCAAAAGTAGGAACAAAACATGAACATTTTACTTATAGATCGACTGTTCACAATGTAAACGGATTAGAGTCAAAGGAACTAAAATCACTTGCTATTGTGAGGATTGATTTTGCACACATCTACGATTTTCAAGAGCATTTATCAAGCTGGCAAGAAAACGCTTTTAGGTGCAATGAAAATAATTTATCAATAATAGTGTAAAATGCGATTTCAATGTAATCACCCTGATACGGCGTTAAATACATGGATAATACGCAACTCTTTAATATTGCAAACTAACAAATTGTCTTCACATGTAGTTAAGTTCAATGTGACACAGAGTGCATTTGCCTAAGATTTCCTCTGAGGAGTATGTTCACAATGTAAATGGATTCGAGTTAGAGGAACTAAAATCACTTGCTATTGTGAGGATTGATTTCGCACACATCTACGATTTCCAAGAGCAGTTAACGGGCTTGCAAGGAAACGCTTTTAGGTGCACCGGGAATAATTTATTTTCGTTAGTGTAAAATGCGATTTCAATGCAATCAACCTTTTACGGCACTAATTGCACGGATAAGTCTCATCTCTTTCCTATAGCAAACTAACAAATTGTTTTCACATGTAGTTAAATTCTATGTGACACAGAGTGCATTTGCAGTGTAAGTCGTATAATGGATGTTTACAATCTGAACGGAATGAAGTTATATAGAAACTGAATCCCAAGCTATTGTAGAGATTGCTATTGCACACATCTACGATTTTCAAGAGCATTTATCAGGCTGACAAGAAAACGCTTTTAGGTGCTGATCATCTCAAAAAAAAAAAAAAATATTTTTATCCTTATGATATGCTTACCTTGTGCAAACGCGTAATCAAAGTCTCGTTGTACTCCATGTTGCCCTCAATCATGCCAGTCATTGGGTTCGAGAACCATTCCTTAAACTCGCGGTGCGAAGAGAACACATATGGCATAAGAAAGTGCATCAGGGACCACAGCTCCATCAGATCGTTCTGCAGTGGAGTTCCAGTTAATAGCAGCCGCCTGTAGAAAGTTAAGAGTACTTTATAAATTCATTCGTGTAAAGGCATATTTGTTATTTGTCTCGAAACAAGGCCACAAGCATTCTAGGGCTAGATTAGCATGCTCTGGTTTAGTATGCGGCATTATAGCGAATTTACTTTTAGCACCCAAGCGTAGTCGCCATGCTAGTTTAGCAATCGCATGATTACTGATTTTTGGTGCTGGTTGGCAAGCTTAGCAGCATATGCAATCATTACTCACCTCTCTGTGGAAAAGTTAAGTAGCAGCTGCCAGCGCTGGGACTTGAAGTTCTTAATGTTCTGCGCTTCATCCAGGATGAGATACTTCCACTTTTTGCGGCGGAAGCTTTGTTGATCTTGCACCACCAGCTTGTAGGACGTGATACACACATGAAAGGCATTTGGCTTGGTCCAACCTACTCGTTTTAGCTTGCGCTCCTTCTGGGAGCCGTAGTAGGTGAGTATTTTAAAGCCGGGACACCACTTCTTGAACTCCATTTCCCAATTAAGCATCACAGACGAAGGCACCACAATGAGATGAGGTCCCCAGTTGCCCTTTGCGCAGGCAAGGTGGGCCAATAGCGCAATGGTCTGGATGGTCTTGCCCAGACCCATCTCGTCGGCCAAGATGCCGTTTAACTTGCGCTCATTCATTGTGACCAGCCAATCGAGCCCGATGTGCTGGTACTCACGCAAGGAGTGCTTAAGCAGGAAGGGCACTGGAGTAACCACATTGGTTGAGGACAAGGTATTACCCTTGGGCTGGAGGCTCTCGGCCAGGGCGGCAGCATCGTTCAACATATCATCCTTGTTGCCGCTTGCCCCAGCCGTGCTTCCGCTGCCAGCAGCACCACTTGTTGCGTCAGATTCCGCCAAAAGACTCTTAAGACCCTCCTCCTGTTCATCCTGTTCCTCCATATCCGTATCAGTTTTAACAGTAGAGAGATCTTCTTCATCCTCGGTGGCCCCATCTTCGCTTTCTTCGGTGGAATCAACAGCCGTCGAATCATCATCAGAGTCCAGCTCAGGATCACGTGGCGCTAGCTTTCGTCGCTTGGGACTAGGAGGTTGTTCATCGACTCTTTCCGACTTGTATTTCGCCAACAACTGCTCCACTGAAAGATCATTGTCTGCCTCCAGTTCATCGATCTCCTTTTTGTGGTCTATCTCCTGCTCGGCTTCTTCCTGCTTGCTGATGGTATTTTCGTCATCATCGCTAGCTTCCTTCGCCTCGAACTCACTATCATCGCTGTCATCAGGCGTTTCGGCCTTTATCGCCGAGCTCTGCTCCTCTTTCATAAGCTTATCACGATTTTCCAGATAGCCAGGTGGTAGATCATTAAGGAAGTCATCAAAGTCCATCTCAGATTCCTTAGCTAGCGCCGTTACCTCCTCTTTCACATCTGCTGCATCTTCTTCGGCCTTGGCGATAGTCTCCTCATCATCTTCGGAACCAGACTCAGGGCGGAAGTCATCTGTAAAGTGTATGATGTTTTCATTAGCAATTGTTTCAAGATAGAAGTACACATGGAACATATGCGCATTAGCATCAGGCAAATGCCTCGCAAGTGCGACCATCCCAAGGTAACATCGAAGTGTTCAAGAATAGACCACAACAACGTTTCAGTTTGTAGTTTATCATCAAGTGCTCAGTTCTGGTAATCGACTCAAACAATATGTTAAGGTATAACTCACCATCGGACTCCCGTTTCGGCGATGTTAGACGGCTTGAATTAAGACTGGGCGTATCCGCCACACTCTTGTTCATTCCCTCGACCAATTGCTGCGAGAACTTCTCTGTCTGGTCTACAATAAAGCTGAGGTGTTGGTCCAAAGCCTGCTTGCGTTTTTCCTCGATCTTCGTTTGGTGCTTGTACTCGACCAGCTTCTCAACATTCGACCAAAAGCTCTTCACCTCGCGTGCAATGAAGGAAGCTACACGCTTTAGCTGCAGCTCTTGGGCCTTTTCCGCCCGCTGGGCAGCGGTGGCCTTGTCCTGGAAATACTTCTGCACCATCTTGGCACACTTCTTGGCCGCGTTTTTCTTCCACTTTCGTTCCTGTGCAAAATCTGCCGCCAGCCAGACCATCTCCTCGAGGAGATAGTCCCAATGCGCCTTGGGGCGGCTGGGCTCCTGCAGCTTGGGCAGGCGCCGCTCAGTCCATAATCCCTCTCTCTGTAGTTCCGATATACGCTGCATCACGTACACCTCTTGCTTGGCCTTAAAAGAGAACTCCTGCGCCGCACTGTTGGGCGTTCCGGAGCCACCGCCCAAGGCAGGGCTGAGCAGACTGCCCGAAGTTGGAGTGCCAGGCGTGAGTCCTCCGCTGCCGCCCAGAGCGGCCGGGCCATTGCCCGTGTAGAGCGGTGTGGGTGTGAGGCTCCCTCCGCCTCCAGATGCCGCAGCGGATCCGCTTGCGACATTGTTCTGACCTTGGGGACGACGAAGCGCCGTGGACCCGGCGGATGTATTGCAGGGCAACAAAGGGGTGCCACCTTAGAAAATAAGTCAAAAAGGGATAGATTAGAAAAGATATCATTTACTCAAGGATGAGGAAAAAGGTCAACTCTTGGCATGCTGGAAAGTGCATCAAGTACAAAAGAGCTACTAGGAAAGCAATAGTGAATTAATGAAATAGAAGAGTTAGAATAAGAATCATTTGCGAATCGGTTGCTAAACGAAAGAGGTGGGAAATGCATGCAAACTTAGTCTTAATGTGAGGCCCGAATTCAATGCGGCATCTGGGCTGAAGATAGTTGCCGCATGGATAAGCGAAGCTCCCCCTTATTCTAGCAAGCTTACAAATTGTCATCACATGAGGCTGGATATATCGATGTGACACAGAGTGCGCTTGCCCGTGTAGATATTAATATATAAATGAGCCCAGCTTTAATTGGATCTGATTCTATCACGGATCTAGATCACTTGCAACTGCGACGATTGCTCTGACACACATCTACGATTTTCAAGAGCACTTAACGGGCTGGCAAGAAAACGCTTTTAGGTGCGTCCGCCGAGATCACTTGTAGTCAGCGTTATGGATATCTGCCACCAAGAATGGCCGTATCACTTGCAACTGAGCTTCGCTCTGGCACACATCTACGATTTTCAAGAGCATTTAACGAGCCGACGAGAAAACGCTTTTAGGTGCGACATAAAAGTAGTATAGGACTAATGATATTTTAAGTGGATGAATGAGGGGATGACAATCGGTGTGGTAAGTCCTATAGTTCGGCGCGATCTCTAGTTTACTAAGTATGCTTAAGTTTGCTAACTTGCTTACAAATCAACGCAAAAAATAAAACGATACATTCATCAATTATTTATCAATTCAAACTGAAATTATTAAGCAGATTTACCAATCCAAACTAAGGGCAAAAACACCAATTCTAGAAAACAATTTACAAATTGAAAATATAATCTTTATGCACATCAATCAATGCACTACTTTGCTTGAGAAATGATAAAATGCTTTAATGGTTAAGACACAATCTGGTTTAAGTAAGAATTTAAATGAATACAAAACGAATTTTAGCTGTGAAAGATTTTTGATATTTTTTGTTTGTTGTTTGCGAACGATAAGCACCTGGCACCAAAGGTACAGAAGGATTTCCTACGGCAGCAGGAGGAGCGGGTATTTGACCGAAGACCATACCGTGACGACCTCCTAAAGGTCTACCGGGTATGTGACCTATATTATAACGATACAATTATGGTGAGTTGAGTGTGTGCGTTATAGGAGAATGTAGGCAGCATTAATGTGGGAACAGAAATCGGAAAAATAAATAAAGTGTAAATAATAAATAGCAGGTACGTGATAGTTGGTTATGTAGTTATTCTCATGTTTTAGTAGGTGTGTGTGTGTTTGATAAACTAACAAAATAATCTTGGCATTTTGCGAGTTTAGTTTGCTTTTGTTGTAATATGTATTAGTAATGCACAATAGTTGGCGGCCACAATATAATATCGGTATATCGGAATATCGGTATAACATTATAAGTTTTTAGTGCAAGACGTGCGTTGGCAGTTGGCGTTGTTTTAGTATCACTTTCGGAATTACAGGAGATGGTATGCAGTGGTCTAGATTTTGCATCGATTTTACAATTTAGATTTGGCGTAAATATGGGAGGACAAACATAACAATTTTAAACAACAAAAAATACAATTTTGTTTGATCGAAACGAACACAACAGAAACACAAAAGTCTTCGTAACAATGAGAGGTCAAAGGGGTCGACTGGGAACAAGATGAGTTTACCTTGTTGCGTTAGCTGGACGACGGCAGCGGGAAGCTTGGTGGAAATGGCCACTGGTGTGGCTCCAACAGCTGGGATTTTGATTTCCGCTTCCACTGACAGTACATTACCACTAGCCGCCTCGGCCGAAGTGGCAGCTGTGCTGGTTACGGTGCCACTTGTAGCTGTTCCTGGAACGGTGGTAGTTGAGTTGCTGTCTGTTGCTGCGGGCGTTGAGTCTGTGAAGCTGCCAATCTTGCTTGGAACTTGAGATTGCGTATTCTAAAGGAACAACGATATCTTAATTAGTACAATACCAAAGGACCTCAACATAAAATAAATAGTTAAGTGTTATCAGGCAAATGCCTCGCAGCTGCGAACATCCCTTTTAAAAGCCAGAATCAATCAAAAATAGATCGATTTAGGCACTCAGTATGATGTTAACATCATATATATTGCTTTTTTTGTGTTACTTTTTGAAAACTATGTTCTTACCGTTTTCACAGTACTATTGCTGATATTGCCATCCAATGGCACTGCTTTTGTCGCTCCAGTACTGATGCCACTGACTAGTGAGGACTCCACTGAGTCTGTCTGTTGGGTGGTATATTTCTGATTCTGTGCCGCAGCTGCTGCTGCTGCTGATGTGCTCGGCTTATCTTCGTGTATCAGCTGATCTATACGATTCGCATTGCTATAGCTGATGAACTGCGGGGTTGGTGTCTTCTTGCGCCACGCGGGGTAGTCCATCATACTGCCGCCGTTTTGTAGGTAAAAGTATTCGGACACATTTTCAAGATGCCTTTTTACAAGAAAATTCGTTATTTATGTGTGTTTTGTGGCAAAGTAGTAGTAACTCACCTTTCTTTAAGATTACGCAAGATCTGCAATTTCTGCTGGAGTATGCGCTTCTTGAGGGCATTCAAGTCCTGCAGGGCCGTAGAAGAAAGCCCACCGACCTCGCTGCTGGAGGCCACCGACGCTGGTAGCAGGGAGCTTACAATGTTGCTGCTCTCGGCTGGTCCAACAATGCTGGCGGCGCTCGTCCTGTCCTCGTTGTCGTCCAAACGCTGACGCTTGGCCTGCGGCGGCAAAACAGAGGCTTCTATTGTGCTGGAGGAAACGGAGGTGGATACGTTGGAGTGGGCGGGTGCTGCTGCTGCTGCCGTTGCCTCTGCCGTTTGCTGTTGTTGTTGCGGCAAGGGCGACAGCGGCACAGGCAGCTGCGCACTGGCCAGTTGCTTCTGTTGTTTGCTGCTGCTGCTGCTGGCGATTCCCTTCACTTGGGTAGCTATATGTTGGTGATGGCGGGTGGCCGGCAAGGCTGCTCCTACCGATCCTGCTGCTCGTACTGTTGTGCTCGTGGAATTGGCGGGTGCAACTGAAATTTCCGTTGAATGTGGAGTTACGCGGTCTGGCACAGCAGGAGGGGCCGGGCTGAGCCCTTCATGCCCCCCTCCTGCTGAATTACCTTCATTCATGTTTGAGACATCTGCAATAAAAAAAAAGAACAAGAAAAAAGGGGGAGTGAGTTCCCAGTATTATTTTGAAATGACAGCGGATGGCGGGAAAAAGAAAACGTGGCCTCGCACATGTGCCGATGCTGCAGCCCTGGCCAAACCGCAGAACTCATTAATTTGACAGACATAAAATTATAATTTTACCGCTGCGTAATATCCATTATCAAACATGACGGGACAAAAGCCTATAATCATCTTAAAAAAAAAAAGAACGCTTATCACACAGAATGCACCCCACGAAATCAAGAAAAATGCAACCCTGCGTCTTGGTTTTTTCCATTCGGCACACATACGCTTGCTTTCCCGATTTCCGCAAGGGAAATGTGAAAAACCGATAATCTGTGCACAATATTTTCCATTGTATGCATGGTTTTTAAACTTTCAACAGATTTTAACGCTCAAAATAAGCACTACACACATAGATGAACACGGGGGGTTCTAGGAGCCGGTTGCGAGAGGGAGATGACTATAGGTAGCGACATGGCGGCGTCGCTTTGTCAATTTTCGGCGCGGCAGACATTTTTTTTCACTATTCGTACCTCAGACGGGGAGAATTTTAATCACAAGATTTCACCATCTCTGCAAGGCATCCGTGCTTGAAAATGGTGCCAACGCGTCGTGGAGAATGTGCTGCACTCGATGGTCTGCAATTTTGCACATTTATTATATTTAATAAATTTTCCAGCGGTCCGCGAGCACGTTTGCTCGTGTTGAATTTCGAGTACAAAATTAGTGCGACCGTTGAACTGCATTGAAGTGCCAAAAGTCGGTGTGACCATTTCGAAGTCCCGAGGAAATACTAACATTTTTGCTTTGGACTAACCTTAACCTTCGCGGTTAACCAAATCCCAATACTGCAAGCTGGTCACGCTGTCAAACATTGGTGACGGAATGGTGACGACACAAACAATTCGCTTTAAAACTTTCTTGCGGCCGTAAAAATGCGCAAGCAGCCTGACAGCGTAACGCACGTATACGTAATTGGAACAAATGTTTGCTGAACCACAACCGCCCACTCAATGTAAGCGCCAACGTCTTTTTCACCGCCGCCGCCGTCGTCGTCGTCGCCGGATTATTTTGTTTACAATTTTGCTTACACAAGTGCAATCATCGGTAGCGCTTTATTTTGGAGTAACAAGTAGTATTTTGCGCCGTACTGCTGTTCGCCATATCAGACCGACGGAAGAAGGTTGGTATCAGTTCGACACAGCTTACGACGCTATTGCATACGCGGCGAAACGCCCACGTGAAAACGGATCGAAGTTCTCGAAACTCCAGATAAAGAGAAAGTAGGCTGAATTCCCGGCAAGATGTTGGCCCACTCCGCGCATGTAATGACGCTGGCCAACAGCATCATAGGCGTCGGCATCCTGGCCATGCCGTTCTGCTTCCAGAAGTGCGGCATCCTGCTATCCATCGTTCTTCTTGTGCTGAGCAATGGAATAACGCGGGTTTGCTGCCACTATCTTATTAAAACCTCGCTGCTGACACGTAGGAGGAGCTTCGAGATGCTCGGTCTCCATGCTTTCGGTACTTCCGGCAAGCTGCTTGTGGAGCTGTGCATCATTGGCTACCTGATTGGAACGTGCATCACGTATTTTGTGGTCGTGGGCGATCTGGGTCCGCAGATAATCGCCAAGATTTTCGAGCTGGACGTGGCGGATCACCTGCATCTGCGGAGTCTGGTAAGAAAGTGCCATTCTACCCAAGAAGAAAAACTAACTCTTATCTACCAGGTCATGGTCGTGGTCACTGTGGTGTGCATAGTGCCCCTCGGCATGCTCCGCAATGTGGACAGCTTGTCCGCCGTTTGCACCGCGTCCATAGGTTTCTATGTCTGTCTAATTCTCAAGATCGTGCTGGAGGCCCAGCCACACATTACGGCCAACGACTGGACGGAAAAGGTGCTCTACTGGGAACCGGCGGGCGTGCTCCAATGTCTGCCCATCTTCAGCATGGCTCTCTCCTGCCAAATGTGTGTACACCCTGCGTTCTTTGTTCGCAAAATTCGTTTAAATATCTGATCTATATACAGGCAACTATTTGAGGTCTTTGAGAGTATTAACAACCAGAGTCTCGACAAGCTGAACGGCATCGTCCGCAATGCCACTTGGATCTGTACCTTTGTTTACATATCTGTTGGTTTTTTCGGATATGTGGCGTTTTGTACGCACACCTTTTCGGGTAAGCCAGCCACCTTTTTCAGACATTTTCTGTTCTACATATTTGCCTTTTTATTTATAGGTAACATTCTGGTGAACTTATCGACCTCTTTTGGTAGCGATATCATTAAAATTGGCTTTGTGCTGTCGATTGCTTTTAGTTTCCCATTGGTAATCTTTCCCTGCAGAGCTAGTCTCTATTCGCTGCTATACAGAAAGGTAATTTGTAGCTTCAATTTGGTGGAGTAGACACTAAAAATCTATTTTGTATAGGGCCACACGGAAAGCAGTAGCTACATTCCTGAACAACGCTTTCGATTCATCACTATCTTCATCGTTTTCTTTTCGTTATGCGTGGCTTTGGTTATTCCATCCGTGGAGCTTATAATTGGATTGGTGGGCTCCACTATTGGCGTAGCCATCTGCATAATGTTTCCCGCATCCAGTTTTCGAAAAATCATCAAAAAGGAGTCAATGGAACGCACTCTTGCTCAGTTTGTATTCGTAAGTGGATTTCTATTGATGATCCTAGGAACATATGCGAACCTAAGTGCAATTGATGAGAAGAGCTCCGGCCCTGAGTTTGATATGGTTGCCATAGGCACCCCTCTGTACCCCGATGGCCAAGTGCCCGCTGTAGTCGGGGAGCTACCAAAACATTTGGCTAAAGATTCCATTGACAGTGAAAAGAACCTATTCTTAAAGAAACTGGATTTTCAAAATCCAGAAAAATTAAAGGAAACCGTAGATGATAAAGTTGATGATATGCCGAAGGTAGTGCAAACAGCTTCCTCCGACAACCCACCGTTGCCACCACTGCCCATCGATGAAGTCCATGTAGTTCCCATAGATAGTAAAAATTCTGAAACGGATCTTAAAAACCTACCAGTAGAAGCCGTAGAACCGAACCCACCGGAAACCAAACCACTTGATGTCAACCTGACCGTGGACAAGCCCAAGGAGAATCCGCCTGCTGTTGTTGCATCGCTACCAGATAAACCAGAAATTGGATCGAGCTTGTTATCAGCAAGCAATACAATTGATGGAGCGGCCATCAAGAAGGAGGAGGACGTAGCTGCCGAAGAGCAAAAGGAAAGTAAGGCTAATGCAGATGAGCTACTCAAAACCCAAAAGGAATTAAAGGAGACCAAAAAACTATTGGCGAAAACCGTTGGGGAGCTAAACGAAGAGTTGGCCAAGAAAAATTCATTTAACCAGCCACCTTTGGAGTTACAGAAAGATGAGCCTTTGGATGCTGTCGCTAAAGTTGCCGAGGAACCGAAGAAGGCTGAAATTAAGCTTAAGGAGTCGCAGCCAGTTGCTGAGGAAAAGAAGGAGAGAAGGCGCCAGGCATCGTTAATGGACATACTCACGGAAAATACTCATTTGCGCGATGAGAAGGAGGCCCATGCCGGCGTTTTTGAACCTCTATCCTACAAAACCGGAGAGTTACTTAGGAATTCGAGCGTAGATAAAGAAGCGCTTATCAAACGATTGCCCATTCCACTGGCCCTAATGGTGAATGCTACTCAGCCGAAAGCTTCAAATGACTCGGAGATCAAGAAACCCAACCTTGAAGACAATGTAGAGGCCATCCGCCGGGAGTTGCTCAATCTGCGAAGTTCGGTGGATGCGACAGAGCAGCCACCGGCAAGGGTTAAACGTGAGGCCTCCAACGACGAGAACTGCCTACGCCAGCCCAAGCTGGATGAAGTGAATAATAATGTGGCTGCAGCTGCCTTGAGCTTGAACATGGAGAGTATTGGGCGCGATCTCAAATCCATCAAAGATGATGACGTCGAGATAGTTACAAAAAACGAATCCTACCAAGCGAGTCCAAATGGAACCCAAACTTCGCTGCAGACGTAATGTGGATAGTCTACAACTATGCAAAGCTTTATGTATATAACCTTTACACGTATTTATTTAGTTTATAAGAAACTGTAGACTAGAAGTATATACAAATTATATACAGTTCATGTGACTTGGGAATATTGTGTCAAATTTCTCGTGTAGTCGCTAACAAAATTGTATGTGAAGCAATAGACCTGGTTTTTTGTAATCCCATCAAAATGTCCATAGTCCTTGATGTTATCCAACAAGTTGTGTTGCAGAAAGCCTACGATCTAACATGCGAGGCAGCAATTTTAGCCTTGAGAAAATGTGGCAAAGTGAGTAGTTGCAGGAATATTTATATCGTAATGGCTAATTTCTTTTTTAGCTGAAAATAGAGGATGGTAAATCGAAACCAAAGCGGGAAAAGCCTCTACCTCCGGTCAAGCCTATTGCCCAGGAAGTGGTTTCACCAATGAAAGCTCCCGTGGCTAACACCATTCCAAAATATACGGGACGGGATATGCCTCGAAAGAACTTTGGCTCCATCGATCCTCCCCAGTGCTCCTGCATGCGTGTGTGCCGCGATAGCTACTTCTCCTAGACGAAAAAGAACGCTTAAAAACAATTGCAACTTTAATAGAATAGAAATAGCAAAATTTCAAGGGACCTCAGGCATCGAATCTCATTCCATCTTGTATCCGTACAATTATCAAACGTAACACTAATAACAGTTTTTGGTAGCAACTAACAGGTTTGAATATGAGTATTTACGGTGGTTTAGGCCACGTCAGCTCCCAAGGAGTGCAGATCGTAAAGGACTTCCAAAATGGCAGCAACACTCCAGGCCTGCGTGCGACAGGAGTCACCGCAGTAGGAGCCATGGTCGTTGGTCAACTCGGGCAATCCGCGCCAATGGGATGTCTGTAGCTCTCGGAGGTGGGCCCGCAGTATGGCCCAGGTCTCGGCAATGGTCTCGTCCAAATGGCCACACTTTTTGGCAAAGATCAGGCGCGCTCGCAGGTAGAAACCGATGGGCCATACCCACTCCGGACCCTGGTGGTAGTTGGCTCCATGGGCCACAGTGCAATCCGTGGAGTCATTTGAGTTGTCATAGTTGGCCCTATAGTTCCAGTCTTCGGGATCCAGCGTCTTCATGCCCAGCGGTCCCAGAAGATACTTTTTGGCGCGCTCTAGTGCACGCCAGGCATTCTGAGGATTGCACAGGTCGGGAGCCACGGTCAAGGTGATGGGGAAGTTGCATCGCAGCTGGTAGTCCGTCCAACTCTGGGTGGCTCCATAGCTGTCCTTGTAGATAAGCTTCTTGTTGGCCACCGAGCAGGTTTCCGACTCGGACACAAAGAAATACTTGTCAAAGTTGTTCTTTATGCGATCTGCCCACTCCTTGTAGCTCCACTTGGTGACTTCGCCCGATGGACCCTTTCGTTCAACGCCGGTGTACGGAATAACCTCCTTTTCGGCTAGGCTTTGCATAAACCGGAGTACGGCATACTGTAGGCCAACGAGCTCCACTGCGGATCCATCACGCGGCGTACTTGGTCGTCCCTTGTTTCCGGCCTTCTGCGAGGATCCCATTTTGTCCATCCAAGTGCCGCAGTTGAAGTTATTGCCTCCGAACACAAAGCCAGTCTCCGGGTGAACTCCGATCTGATTGTTAAAGCCCTGGTCCACCATGTGCGCATCGATCTCATAGCCTGCATTGCGCTCCCGATACTGCAAGCCCTGAAAATGCACCTGCAGTGCCTCCTGCATCACGTCGAAGAGAAGCTGGTCGAAGGCTCCTGGAGCATGGGCATCTGCATCGTCGTACGGGAAGAGGCGGGACACCTTGTCCTTCAGGATCTCGGCACCCTTGGGGGCATCCTCAACATACTGCTTGATACAGTACATCCACCACCAGATGGCATCGCGGCAATTGAATCTCGGCTTGCTGCCGCTGTCCAAAAGATTCGGAATTAGTCCGTGTCGAAGGGTCTGACCAAATCCAAGGATGATGAAGCGGGCTTCGTTGTAACGGCCAGTGAGGAACATGGAGCCACGCAGAGCGATGAAGGTATCACGGCCCCAGCACCGCATATAGCCTAAATAAATGGTTGGATATTCCATTATTTTACGTTCCTTTCTATTATTGAATATAAAATATAAACTCACCCGTTGAGAAATGCGGCAGTCCAGCAGAAAGAGTCACACATTGCTTTGGAGGCTTGGGTGGACTTAGAGCAGGACTGAATCCTGGCAAATTGGCCGACTTGCAAACGGAGAGGAACTGCAACGTGGACAGGGCCAGGGATTGTGGAAAACTGTGGCCATTCTTGATGAAGCTGTCAAAATTAAAGCCTAAATACAAAATCCATGAATGCAGTCTGTTAATGGACATACTCTGGCATTAGTTCGTTGACCTGGTTGATGAGCACATTGTAAACCCCGCTGACAATGGCATCAAAGTAGCAGGGTATGAGGTAGCGTGGAATATTCTTCAGTGGCTCAAAGGTAGCTTTGAACCAGGCGGAGAGTGGCTTCAGGTCTTCGTAACTAGTTAGGCGATCAGCAATGTAATCTGGAAAGAATTATATTGTTTAGTTACTACATAAATCTGAATCTTTACAAACTTACCCATCATCCAGTTTCCATCGCGCAGATTGTTACAAAGCGGATGTCCCAAGTCATTTTTGGGCGAAATCTCCGTCAACAGGGAAATGAATCCTTGCAGTCCGCAGTAAACGATCTTTCCAAAGTTGGGAATGTCGTAGGCGGTGCCACCTTTGCCCAGATCCCTCTCCTCATCATCGCAGCTGAAGAGAGCACCACTAAGTGCCACCAGATCCAACTTGGAGACGATAGCCTGCAGCTGCGAATACTCCTCGCCTGATCCAATACGCAGGGCGTTCGAAATCTTTTGGAGCTTATCGAAACTCGTGCGAGGACCAGGATGCATGGACACTCTGATGGCCACCACAGTGCCGGGTCGTAGATTGGCAAAGTTTAGCTCCGTGTTGTTGCCATCCGAATAGGCTTGGGTCTGGAACACCGTCGACTTAGCCAGCGGGATGTGTTCCTGCAGATTCAACTGGAACTGAGTAAAGCCATTGATCACATTCGGATCCTTTTTAAATGGAGCGGGACGGTCGAATGGCTTGTCACTCTGCATGGTCAAGCTGGCCTCCAGGATGATTTCGTCCAACACACCCTCGAAACGCAGCGGGCGGATTCCGGTGGGTCCGGCATTTGGAGAGGGATAGCCAAAGGCAGTGTGGGCCACGAGAATAACTGACTGATGCGTGATCGGCGAATGACGAGTAACTGCAACTACGTTGGGATCCATCTGGTCTACGTACACTTGGCTAAATCCCTCCTCTGCGAGCTGTCCATGCAGCAAATTCAGTGCTCTTTTGGCACCCATAATTCCAGACTTCGAGTCAACACCTTTGCCCCATTCTTGGTACGTGCGTTCCTCGTCTACGACATGGATCTGGGAAAAAAAGTCTGAGTTAGTTTCAGGAATAAATCATAAACGATTGGGGAGCTTACATGATGTGGAACCAGTTCGTCGTAACCACGGTTACTTCCTGTGGCACAGCAGGCCATGGAAACCAGGGCTGCCGATGGTAGAAGATCGTACACGGAGCGCTTCTCCACCGGAGACGGGTTATCGTGGGTGAGGTCCAGGAAGAGAGCATGAGCCACACTGGTGGCCTCGTGGCGCGACGAGTTCGCTTGGAAACCACCCACAGGCACTCCTCCATAACGATAAACTAGGCGACCTTGCTCGTGGGAGTCCCAAGCGGAAAGAGCTTCACGGATCAAGGAGGTGATACCCAATCGGTTCACAAACACATTGTCGGTGTAATCGGAATTGGTGAACAGTTCCGCCACCACATACAGCTCTGGGTTGATCTTACGAGCTGCATCGAGAAGGTACTCAGCTACGTGCAATGGCGTGGAGTGGCAGTTGTCCAATCGCACACCGTCGAAGATGCGCGCCGTGGTCTGAACGTACTCGGTCATGTGCTGCCACAGGTAGGGACTGTCCTCCGGCCGCCTGCCGAAGCGCAACTTCACACTATCGCCCCACGAGATGAGTTCGCGCTTGAGGTAGACATTGGCGCGTCCAGGTTGCTCCTCAGCAAAGTCCCTCAGAGGATCGCTGTAGCCCATGACCCAACCATTGTGGGCCATGAAGAACTCTCCAGCCTTGGTGTACATATCAGCCTCGATCTCAGTGAGCGATTTTCCCTGGGTGCCGGTATGCGTAAAGTAGACCATAAAGACCGAGTGCTTTTCGGAGATCTCCTTCACTCTGGGCCCATCGCCCTGGACTCTTTCGTAGCGCACTCCGGCCAAAACATTGTCTATCGCATAGTTGATGTAGCCTTGAACCTCGCAGCGCACGCGATCGTTGAGGGCATCGAGATGCCGGCGGAGGGTTTCGGCGCACTTGCGGAAGCGTGACTCCTCATCGAAGCAGTCGCCATGGAAAGCATTAAAGATCTCCAGCGCCAGCTCGAAATTAATGGTGCTGGCCAAGCGTCGATATTGCGGGTCCTGTATCAGTTGGATTTCCTGGAAGCGACACTCGTTGGCCACATTCTTCGGTGGCTCGCGAGTTCGCACCTGGGACATGAACTCGTTCACGTACTTCATCACATCGCACTGATACAGCTCGTGTATATTGACCTTGGACATGTAGGAGGTGTGCAACTGGTACTTTAACGCTTCCAAATGGCACTCCTGCTCGATGACCGCAGGTACGCCTACGTGCTCCAGGCTGCCCTCGGCTATGTCCGCTCCGCACTGGGCGAATGCGGCATCCAGCAGGAAGGCGGGGCGGAGGTAGGGACAGGTGGCGCATGAGTAAGTGGCATCCGGATGCTGTAGTAGCCAATCGGACTCGTTGGCGGTGTGATTGAGCACGATGTCGCAGATGGAGGCCACCTGATATAGGGATGAGTTTTAAACTAGTTCTGTTTATGCTAGAATTCAATGTCTTACCCCCCACTCCTGGCGACACTTCTTGATGACCTTCTCCACATCCTCAAAACTGATCTTACCTCCCTTTTGGGGTGCAAAATGTGAGTTGACCTTGAGTTGGTCACGTAGCGAATAGCAGGATCGGGAGCCACCCAACTCCTGGATGGGGGTGAAGTGGATCACATTGTAGCCGGCCTCCTTGGCCACGCGCAGCTTAGGTTCCCAGGTGTCCAGCGGACCCAGGAGCTTGGCCAGCACCGTTTGGCAGCGCACCGAGTCCAAGGGAATGGTCTTCTGGGCGCCAGGCGGACCCACATGCAGCGTGGGCTCCACTTGCACATATAGAGCTCCATCTGCTCCGGAGCAGCCAGTGTCGGGTCTGAAAATATCGACACACATTATCGACTGAAGAAAAAGCAATGCGGAATAGTATAGTTTCGAACCTTTCCAGATACCGGAAGTAGAAGTGGTAGGTGCCGGACATGTTGAGCTCCACCTGACTACAAATGTCAGTATCTACCACATGGGCCTCCGGATGCATTACAGAGGTAATCTGCTTGCCATTGGTGAGTTGCCACCCCAGCACGCGATACTCCGTTCGCACAAACTTCTGTCCCTCGGCGGGATAGTTGGTGTACAAAACGATCTTCCTGCCCAGCAGCGAGGCATCCGGGTGAACACTCAGCTTGGAACCCCGCTTCAGACGGTACAGAATATGCTCCGCATCCTGGCCCTCGCTGATGGGTATGCTGTGCGACTCCGTCTCCTTGCCCATGGTGCTCATCTAGTAAAATCCGAGAGGATTGCCGTGAGTGCATTATACAATCGTCATTACTATTCGTTACACATGAACATGGGTTTTATGCATGGAATGTATAGTCGAATTTCTATAGCTTTATGTCTCTTAAGGTCGAACCACTAGCGCCAATAGAGATTAGGATTACAATTACAGCTACAAATGAGCAATATGTTCTATTTTTAAAATTGCACGACAATGAATAAATAAATTGTTAAGTAAGGATCGATTGTGATCTTATATAGAGATTTTGTTTTTCCGATTTTGGTTTTATACAATTTTTATCAATTAATTTGTGTTAAAACTCGACTTTAATACCAATATTGCTATTTAAAATCATCTGTGGATTGGATTGGTTTTGAAGTAGAATTTGTTAATCAAGGGGTTATCCACTTTGGTATCTTGCTTTTCTGTGGTTCGACCTATAGGAGTTCCACGGTTAAGTTTGATTTTGGGTATTTCGCGGTCGGGAAACGCACAGCCAAAGGCATCTTGTTAAAACACCACCACAGTCCGAGTAGAATTTTCGAGGATTGTCCGCTTGGTGGGAGCTCCTAGTAACCCGGATCGGAATTGACTAAAGCATTGCCGGATGGAGGGCATGTTTTATATTCATTGCCGGCACACTCACACACACGCACACACTCTGTGGACTGGAACACTAGAACATATAGTTATGGCATATGGACACAACACTGGGACTCCGATCACTGGGCGATGATAATACCTCACGGCGGCGGATGATTTGATTTGATACGATCTCGGCACTGCCTGCATTGCCCATTGCACTCGCATTTGCACTTGGAACGGTTCTAATCGCGACTGAATCCGATTTTCCGGGGGAGATGGCATTCTCCAGACTCGCCAGCTGATTCTTCTTCTTGTTTTCCCCGAACGCTTCCTCTTCGCTTTTGATTTGTAACGGTAGCGGTTCGTTATCAACAGTCGCTATGAGTCCATAAAGCCATCGGAAGAGCTGATAACGCATCAGGATCTGTAGCATGCTCCTCCAGAGCCAGTGGACTCCCTCGCTCAGCATGACTGCAACTGCTGCAAAATCGACGGTCTACGGAATGCCAGGAATTTTCAGACGCCGCTATCTCAAATGGAGCATTAAACGAATATGTACTTTTCAATCGCGATAATCGCTCACACATTTGCACACACAGGGGCGTCGGCTAACGGGGGATTGCTTTACTGCTTTCTCATAGGGTAATAAGGTACTTAGTCCTCTTAGCTTCAGATGCATTGCTATTGACATGTGGCGCCTACGTGAGAATGTGGATCCTCACGATTAGCGAACGTTATCAACATTGAAAATTCACTGGCAGGTCAGGGAATAAAAATAATTTTGCACACACCAAGTTCACAGACAAGCACACGCACACACACACACACCCTCGCATATGTGGGTCAATGAATTGCACTTGGCTGCCGGTAGATGGCCTATGAGTGTTTATTTATAGATCGTTTTTTAGGAGTCCCGATTTTAGAACACAACAAAAGTGCTCCATGTGAGTAATCTGTGGTCTTTTTTTATCTGCTCTAAAACTTATCTGCCCACTTTCATTCACATCCACGCTCGGCGAAAATTGTTTATTTTCATGGGTATGCAAATTATTTGATTATTTTCATTTTATCACGGGATTTTTTAATGATTTTTCGTACTTTTTGGGCTGTGATGAAGCTGCGAAATTGAACTTTACGTTACCAGCCGAAATTCTTAAGCAATTGCTTTTGATTCTATTAAGCTCAAGGTGACCTTTGAAGTTTTTGTGGTCATCAGCTGGTTAAGGCGCTGAAAAACAGCCCCCAACAACAACTAGGCAACGAAGCTTGTAAACAAAAAACAGCTGGTTGTTTTTATTTACACTCAATCTGCTTGTAGTCGCTATTGAAAATTTTAAATTCTTTTTCAGGGGATATTGTTAATTAATTGACATCAAATTGCTTTCATATGACTCCTAATTAAAACATCCACCGTACATGTTGTAATATAACTTTTAATTGACAAAACGTTTGTTAAATTAGCTAGTCGATAACAGCTGTGGTGAGTTTCCCACATGTCGCTATCGATATATCAACAGGTGCATCGATTGTATCTAACTGTATAGAAAGTGGGACGGCAACTCCAGAGCCGTGTAAAAATAGGGTAACATTTAAAAAACAAGGACTCATTATTTTATGTTATTTTTCAATAAATTTAAAATAACACTGGAAAACAAATAATGGGAAGAAAAGGGCTTGTGAAAATAGAATTACTAAAAATATTTTAATTTGCCATCTCTAGAACTGCAGCATCAGCTAACATTTGGTGGAAAAATTCAAAGGTGTCTAATTTCATTTGTGGATAAGATTAGTGAAGAGACGATTTGATGTCATGGACGCTCCGATCAAGCTAGAGGTCAAAGTGGAAAACAACGTGGAAAGTGGCATTCACGAGGATGAGGACACTCCGCTACGGGAGGGCACAGGCGAGACTCCGCCGCATGCGTTTGCCTGCGGAGTCCCTATGTCCGCATCAGGTTGGAACAGCGATCCTGAGGATGGTGAACTTGTCCACCACTCGGTGACGCCGACTTCGGACGAACATCTACAGGCGTCCTTAGACACCAGTGAACCGGAGCCGAAGCACAAGATCAAAGAAGATTCCGATGCGATGTTGGATGGCTTGCTGGCTGACCCATTCATGATTAATTCCCCGGCAACCTTGCAGACCCCTGCCGATGTAAAGGCTAATGTGACGTTGGACTCCGTTGGGCAGGGCAGTCGTACCCGCGAATTGCTTCCCAGCGAATTTTCGAAACGCGAGAACTTGGACGACATGGATTTGTTCAGTCTTCAGGCCGCCAAGACGCTTGTACCAGACGAACAACTCAGTCTCACGCAGAATGATACGCCCATAGATGATCCGGAGGCAGCTGATCTTATTGCACAGAAACGAGAAATTCTGAAGATGTTGGAAATGACAGCTGAAAACAGCAAGGTGAAGCATAAGAAAAAGAAACACAAGAAGGAGCGGTCCCATCGGTCCAATAAACACCAGGAGGAGTCCAGAAAACGAAATCACAGCGCCAGTTCGCCGGACGAGAACGCAGATGATAGAAACCCGTTGGATTGCGATTATCGAGGTCGCAAGAAATATAAGAACCGAAGGAGTAGTGCCAGTTCGCAGAATGAGAGTTCGAAGGAGATGAAACTTCGGGATGCAGAATTGGATTACGTTCCAGTGCGGCCTGATGAGCATTACATCCGACCTATTAAATTCTCCAATCTCATAGAGCGAAAGCCGCCCCAGGTTGAACCCAACACTGTCAATCTGTCCAAGGCAGACAAGCGTAGTCTGGCCGTCGCACGGGCGGAGTTGGTTTTGGAACAGATCCAGCAGAAGGCCAACAAAGATGAGCCACGGGAATTCCACATGGTGGACACCATCTGCAAGCTCCCTGTTAATGAGTCCTTTAGGAACCAGGATTGCTTTGAGAATCCTTCGCCAATTTGCAATAACATGAATGTGGTCTACAAGTTCAACTCCACGCCCGGAACCAGAATTGATTTGGCTAAATGGGGCTTGGAAACAGTTCCTCATGCTACTAAGAGGTTGCTGCGTCTACTGGGCATCGACGTGGCGCGGCTCAAGGAGCTCCAGAGCACAGTTAAGCCATCGCAGCGAATCCTGAAGCTGAAGAAGGAGCAACTTGAGCAGGGCCTGGCTCCGACAGAGGAACAAGAAACGGCTACGCTGTTCAAGAATGCAGCTACGCAAACGGAGCGCAGAACCGCTTCCCGCGATGCTGGCACACAGGTTCGCTTGGAGAGCACGCTGATTGGGGCCTTCTGGCATAATCCCCACTTCGACCCCATGAACCTGACTCAGCATCAGTCGAACGTTATGTTAGCCTTGCAGGAGATCTACCAAACACTGCCTAGTGCCACCATGGCCGTCAAGCTCTCCAAGGCATTGGCACCTGCTCTGGCAATAATAAAGGGCCGACAGCCATAGTATTCAATAGACGGTCTAATCCAACAACCCACTTTCATTTTCTTTATATAATATAAGGATGCACATGCATTATACATTTATAACAAGTTGTGTTTTCTGTGACTTACAACCAGGACTTGCAAACAAAGTGTCTTTTCTTAGCGTACCGACTATACAACTACATCATTGTGTAACCCAAAAGGCAGAGTTTCCACAAAGTCCTCCAGTTATTAGCTAATTGCGTTAGAACTAATTTGTAACTAAGCGTAGCTGGCACTAAATGGCCATCTCATTGGCTGGTTTCACCTAGTAGAGAAGATTGTGTCATTTTCGCACTGTAAAGACGAACGGGGCCGATTCCTCTTCCTCCTGCTGTTCCAGCAGAGTGGTCCTTATCGTAGTCCGGTGGTCCTGGGCTTCCACATCGTCGTAGTCCACTGAGGAGGAGCGCAGCAGTTGGAACTGTGAGTTGGAATCGTTTCTGGTGATGATCAGCGAGGCGGGTCGAGGTCCTATTAGAATTAGCATATTATTAAGAACGGGTTTTGGCTTTAGACCTGGTTAACATTACCTGGTGGCGGCTTGGTTGTCAAGCGCTTGCCGGCACCTTGGACTTCCGGCTGGCGTTCGGAAACATACTCGACATTTGGCGTTAGCTTGGTACTATTGTTGTTGTTGTTGTTGCTGGTCGCCGTTTGTTGAATCGATACTCGCTTGTCGGCTTTGACGCTTCCCTGCTGCTTTAAAATAGATTCCCGACCTGACGGCGCTGGCACAGAGCCGGAGGCACCGAGCAATGGGGTCGTCATTGCTGCTCCGGCAGTCGGTGTGTCGAGTTCTAAAAATCGTAGGGATGAGGAAGATTAAGTTAGGGTTCTTGGAGGGATTACCCATTGCAAAGGGTGCTATTCCCCAACATATATGTATGTTAACCACGTGAATTAAAGGAACCAATCAACTCAGAACAAAGGTTAAAGGCGTAACATAAACACAGATAGAAAGCTCAATAAAATGCAAGAGGTAACGAGTTGTTCATAAGATTTATCATTTATTTGATGCTTCATCTAACGCTAGGGATAGACATAGGATTTAGTGGAGTGGTTAGAATACCATTAGGTTAGTTGTTCATGTGTTGTGGGCGATTAACAATTTTAAATATATCGTGTGTGTGTGTGTTTGTGTGGGATGTGTGGCAAATAATTAATAACTAATCTTCGGCATATAAACATTGGAATGATTTAGTAATCGCACAACTCAAGTATTAGTAATTGTCAATAATACTGACCGAATCAAAGCTAAGCCAAAGCAAGAATAAAACAAGTAATACGAGAAATCGTGTTTCGGATGATATGATATTGGTTTTTGGTCCAGCCATCAAAATGGTTCAGTTTGTCAGACTTTAAAACGTAAGTACGACTCAACCCCATGCAGCTTAAATAGGTGTCCAAGTGCAGTAGTTAGCCCATGCCTCTCAGAGCTTGGTGTCGTCGTAGGCCTGTTCGCCCGAGGCATTGGGAATGACCACCACCATGGGCAAGGAACTGGACTCGTGCAGCAGCTCGCTGCTTATCGAGATCTGGCGCGATGCCCGATGATAACCACCTCCACCACCACCACCGTACAACGAGTCTACATGCATTAGATCGAGCGTGCTGTCGCTCAGATCGTTACCATTGCCCAGGTGCAGGTGACTGCCACCTGAACCACCATGACCAACGGGTGCACCCACCAGAGTGCTCAGACTCTGCAGGGAATGCGAGCTGACGCTCCGGTTGTACTCCGCATGCAAGTACTGGTTGTTGTTGTTGTTGCTTATCTTGACCCCGTACTGCTTCTGATCGTCGGAAGGCGATCCGAATTCGGAGGACTCGCGGATGGGTGCTAATTGCAGTTGTGCGACTGCCGCCAACATCTCACCTGTGGGACTCGGTCGCTCGCTACTGGCCACATCCTCGTACGCCTCCTCATTCAGAGTCTGCAAGGTGCCGCAGATCATCTGCTCCTCCAGCGTGACCTGGCAATAGATGAAACTCATTAGCTAATGGGTTTACTGAGGCATTTGATATTGATCTGTTATGGAATTGCACAAATGTTGGCTTGGAATTTTGGGTTTCAGTCTGTGTCGCTTAGTGTCTGAGCTTTACCTGCAGATACTCGTAGTCATGCACTTTTGACTGCATTTCATATCGGATTGTTAAAATGGTCGGAATAAGAATAGATCAAAGCACATGAGTTAGAGCGATTCGTTCTTTAGAATATACAACTTTCCGATCCTACAATTCTAAGACTTTTGATGGCTCGCCTTACCTGCTTCTCCATATGACTGACGGAGTTCTTTCGCGAGAGGGACTCTCTGGGTGGCTGCATCAGGGCATCCGTCACATCCTTAATCATCGGGACATTCGATGGTGCCTCCAATGCACCCGGTTGCTGCTGCTGACGCTGCTGCTTCCGTGGCAATCGCTCGCATTCCCGCAACGTGGTGATCAGCAGGCGGAACAGCTCCCAGTGGCCAAAGCTCAGGCCCAGAACCTGTTCGTAACTCGTCGATTAATACGGAAGAAACTTTAAAATGATAGTAACACCTTACCGATTTCAGATCCGGCATATCGCAGTGCTTCAGCACACGTCCATTGATGGCATTCTCGCGGAGCACGGGCGCTAGTTTGGGCAACGCTGGCTTCATGTCCTCAATCCGATCCAGCAGGCTGATGACTCCCTCAACGGTCAAATCGGTCAGCTTGGTTTGCAGGATATCATCCTGTGGCAAATGAATAGCAAGCATTTAAGTCAAATGCCTCTCTAAATTTAAGATAATATAACTTACACCAAACGAATCACTAGGTGAGTTAATGAGTGGGGTGACAGGCTCTGTGCTCGTGCTGAGATTCCTGGAGCGTAACTCATTGGCAGGATACTCGTTCTGGAACATTTGGTAGGGTGGATAAGCCTGCGGCGAAGGCACATAAGTGGTGGGTGCTGGGAATTGACGCATGGTATTGGAAACGCTGGGCCTTGCTTGTATCACTAGGGAGCCCTCGTCCTCGATGGTTTGCTGATCCTCTAAAAGGTGAATACTATTTAGTTTGCGCTAGAGTTTTATTTTTCTTTTAACTCACCCTTTAAGACCTTTCTTAAGTAGGGATCAAGATTAATGGTAAAAGGCAAGAAGATGCGGAGATCCGCCACGAGTAAATCTGATTTGTGCAGCTGCAGGAAGGCGTCGAGCTTTCGTTCATCGCGATCCAACTCCAGAAGTGGAGCAGCTTCTCGCAAGTAAGCGAGTTTGGGTCGCAATCTAAAGAATTGAAGTAGACATAAGATTCTTTCTAAATGAAATCATGATTAAGATCTTAAACTCACTTCTCGTAAACGCTTTGTAGCGATACACTCTCATCCGCATTGCCATCCATGAACTGATCGTGATGCAGCACTATCATACTTGCTCTTAAGGGCCACTGCTCAGTCAGATTGATCCAGGAACTCAGGCGATACCAGCTGAATTCAATCTGGAAGGCCTTCAACAAGCGCACCGTGATGTAGATCACGTTCATCAGGCGACGCATACTTCGTGGATTCACATCGCTGAAGTAATCATCCGTGAGCACAATGCGCGATAGATCGAGCACGGTCTGGGGATTCTGACCCAGGCGATGGAGATTGGAACCAGTAGAACTGGCCACGGATTCGGAGAGACGCAGCTTCTTTCCACCGCCTCCTCGAGCGGGTCCACGCAGCTTCTCCTGACTGGAGATTATCTCAGAGGCGTTGGACAGTCGACGAGCGGATACAGAGTGACCCAATGTGGGTCCATCGTCCGTTTGGTAATCTCCTCCGCCACTTCTCTTGAAGAGCAGTGCTGTCATCTGGGCTCGTTGCACCTTTCTCAGTCCGGAGTTTTGCAGATAAACAGGCAGATGCACCAAGTTTCTCAGGAAGTCATGTCCTCCGATTCCGCCCTCCGTGAAGAGTCGTCGACTATTAGCCTCCGCTGCTTTGGCTATGACATGGGGATCCACAGAAATGAGCAAAACAAATGGTCGGTTAGGTGAAGATAGAAGCGTTTGCACCGCATTCAGAAGAGTGAGAATCCTCTCCGTATCGCAGGAATCCAAGGCATCGATCACACCAACTAAGCGGCTCTGCTGATTGGTGAATGCATCGAGGCACTTGACCATATCCGTCATCACGGCCACCTCGGCACCCAGCATAGTCAATGGAGCCGACTCACTGGACCGAACTGCCCTTTTTAGTACTCGGATGTGGGAGGTGAACAGGGATACAAACACTTTCGCCAGGACATGGAGATGCGTACAGATCAACGTGCCCATCACGGCAGCAATTACATAGAGAGCCACCAATATCTGTTCCTTTTCCTTCTTATCGGCAAACGTGAAGTAGGCCACGGTGAGAGAGATGCCAGTAACCACGGTGACAAGAGCAAATTCAAAGATCAAAACGATTGGTATGCAGCACATGCGTCGCCAACGCCAGCCAACATCCACTTTCAAGCACTTTGGACGGAAGGCTCGATACAATCGCGTGGCCAGCCATCCGTAGTGAGATTCTATAGCATCTAAGAGAGCGGCCAGCATATGAGCCACTGCTCCATCACCTGTGGGCGAAGCGCTGTTGGCCTCCGCAAAGTGAAACCGAACGGGCTTTGCCTGTGAATCCGATTGGGGTCCCGGGGGATGGCAAAAGGCCACCTGAAG
This sequence comes from Drosophila mauritiana, assembly GCF_004382145.1. Classification (NCBI taxonomy): domain Eukaryota; kingdom Metazoa; phylum Arthropoda; class Insecta; order Diptera; family Drosophilidae; genus Drosophila; species Drosophila mauritiana. The sequence goes on along the minus strand of NC_046668.1, from coordinate 19,616,600 downwards.
TATCAAGCGCAATCTCGTCATTCTCTTCTCCAGACCGTGTTGCACAGAGTAGGCCCACTGCATGTCCATCTGGTAATTGCAGTATCTAACAGCTGCCAGGAGCAGATAGGCGAGCAGCAAGAAGCCGACGGCCGACGACACGCCCACAACCGCTGACCAGGTGCTCAGTCCTACAATAGTTCCAATGAGCAGTGCCACATGAAGACAGACGATGAAGAGCAGTCCACTGGTTCGAATCGGTGGTTCCGCCCACTGGCGCGCAAAGTTGTTCATCTCATCGCGCAGCTTATTTAGCAGGAAACTCTTTCCACTGCCCCATTTGGCGTAGAGTCCAACGGTAATGGGAGTGGTTAATGTCGGCTCACTGAGCACATCCGCCAAGGCCGAGGAGTACAGTTCGTAGCCCAGCATTCCCTCGGAGTCCTCGTTGGTGTTCAGACGTCTGGCGCCAAACACTTGACCCAATATGGTCTTCTGGTGTAGGGAGTCAATGTTGTAGGGCGTTTCTCCTGCTTTGTTGGCTCTATACAAAAGCTGACTGTGCTTGGGATTTCGCAGGAGGGCCTCCACAATTGTCTTGCTCCTCGCCCGCATTGCGATGTGCAGGCAGGTGTCGCCCCTTTTATCGCTAGCGGTCACCTTGGCCTTTCGATCTAGCAACAAGTGCACAATCTCCAAGTTGCGATTTCTGACAGCTCTCAGCAGCGGAGTGTCGCCATCCTTGGTGGCGGATTCCAGGTCGGGATTGGTGGCCAACAGGAGCTTAACAATCGGCGTATGTCCTTTCTCCACCGCGGTGTAAATGGCCGTCTTGCGATCCTTTCCCTGTATATCCACATCGGCATGTTTCTTGAGCAAAGCCTCCACCACAGTTCGATGTCCTGCTTTAACGGCATGGATGAGCGGCGTATCTGCTCCGCGATCCTGGATATTTATGTAGGCACCAGCCGCAATAAGGGAGGCGGCAATATCCTGGAAACCCTCTCGACTCGCTATGCACAGGGCAGTCATTCCATCCTTGTCCAAGGCATTTACATTTGGTTTCTTCTCGAGAATGGAACTAACGCAATCTGTATGGCCGCCGGCGGCCGCAACGAGCAGTGGCGTCCATGAATACATGCCAGCGGTGTCCACATTGGCTCCAGCCTTAAGTAAAGTATCCACAATCTCCACGTTTCCGCGCCGGCATGCCCACACCAGGGCTGTGGTTCCGTACTTATCACCCACATTCACTTTGGCGCCGCGTTGCACCAGCAGCTCCACGATGTCCTTGTAGCCACGTCCCGCCGCCCACAAAAGGGCGCCCAGGTGGTAGTTACCATGGGCATTGCCATCGGCTCCCTTGTCCAGCAGCAGGCGCACCAGCTCCGTGTGTCCGCGATAAGCCGCCCACATCAAACTGGTCCAGCCACCCTGTGAAAAAGTTTACGAATAAGACAGACTCGGAAACTTATGTGGAGCAGAAGACTTACCATATCGCGATGCTCCACTTCAGCGCCATGGTCCAGCAGCAGTTGGACAACATCTAAGTGCCCGTTGCGGGAGGCACACAGCAGTGCCGTCCAGTTGTCCAGATCCTCCGCTTGAACATCGGCACCACGGGCCAGGAACTCGCGGACAAAGGCAGTCAAGCCTCGTCCAGCAACTACCATCAACACCGTGGTGGCATTCTATAAGAGATTCGAAATAGAGGCAAGTCTTAAATAATATTCAGCTTGAAGGGACTCACCTCGTCCCGATCATCGATGGTAAGATGACGGCTGTCCAAAATGGCGCGCAGACCGGATATATCATTATTATCGATGTACTGCAACAAGGCACGATGTCCCAGCGAACCCATGGAGTCTCCGAAGCGATTTATGTTCTGCACAAAGACTTGATGGTATTAATGGGTTTCCAAATGTATTGTCGCAATTCATATTCTCACTCAAAAACCGAAACAAACTTCATGCAAATAAAAACCGTTTAGTTTTAGCAAAACTCGTACCAGTTATTCGTGTTAGGAAGCAATTAAGAGACAGAAACCATAACTCATATTTGAAAATGTTGTAACATCAATTAGAGACTTCAGTTGTCTCCAGGGGTCAAAGTTGAACATTGTGCATGCTTAGTTTAGGCCAAAGGAACCACAACATTAGGAAGCAATTATTCTTACACATACAGAAAAATAGTTTATCTTAGTGCTAAATAATGGTGTACTGCCAAAATTATCCACAGGTCCATGATTGACTCATCGAGCTTTAGGGCCAATAAAGAAATTATGCGGGTTATAAAAAGCCACCACCGCCAATCGTCGATGGGTAATTGTGGAAATAATCAGTTCTCCAAGAAATCAAATAAAGAGGAGTTTTCTAAAAATATCAACGGGTAATTCCTGGGACACATGCCATCTAACATAAGCGACTCCCCAGACGAATCTGATGTCGTGGTCCCTGGGTAAATAGACACTCGTATGGTCAGGTAATCGCTCATCTTAACGATAACGTCACAGATTGCCTTATTTGTTATTTGAACAATTGCCAAGCAGCCTTCCGTCCCACACGCACTGCAGTGGCTTGGCTTTAATTTATTTTTTATTTGCCTATTCTAATTAATTGTGTAGAACCTTCGCTCGTTCGAGAAACGAAACATACAATTGGATCAATAAGCCATTAACAATATGGCTGGTTGCTTATTGGCGGGCCAAGTCAGTCGCTCTGGCTGCATTCAGATTTGGATCATTCGCCTTCGCCATGGGTTTGGGTTTCATTCGAGGTGTTAAAATGCACTCGGGCATAACGAAGGGAAGTAAATATCTAAATATCAATAGATACAGGCATAGGTATATTTATGGGCAAACAAAGTACCGCCGAATAGACTTATGTTAGATCTAATTGCTGACTTTAAGCACCCTAGGAACGCGTCAAGTAATGGCGTATCAGCGGGGAGTTGTCTGGCCGAAAGGAATAGATAGACACAAGATTATTCAGATAGCTCCAATTTACGATGGCGAGTGTGTGTGGCGCGTGAGTAAGTTTTATTAGTCTCGAATATGTTTTTTATCTCTGCGTTTTTGTGGTATTTCCCATTAAAACAGGAGAACCTTATTGCCAAAGCCCAATTACCATAACTGAAATGAAGTGTGGTTCTAATGCCCCCGACTAATTAAATCAGCGAATACTTTACATTTTTCCCCTTTTTCTTCGCCGGCGATCGCAGGTTGTTCAAACTCAATCGCGAGGCATTGAGAATCAATTCATCGAAGCTCTTGGATAGTTTCATCTTGTCAGCTGACCACTCGTTCCACACTCTCCGCTCTGCAGTTTTGACTTTGATTTTGACTGTGATTTGATAAATTGTACACTATTTGGCTTTATTCGCGGTCTGTTGTACGTGCGTCGGGCTGATAAAACTCGGCATTCTCCGCACCGGTTTGCCGCAGATCACTAGCTTCGCCAGACACACACACTCACTGAATGGCACTCTAATCAAGTGCCAGTATGTGCATATTATTTCTGCATTTTTCTTGTAGCTTTGTGTTTTTTATTGTATTTTTTTGTATTTTTTAGCTGTATGCCACTTTTCCGCGCTGCCCGTTAATTGACAAATTAATTCCGCCGGGTATTTGCTTTCTGGCCGTGCTGCGGCGTACACTGCGCACTTTTCCTGCTGCTGCTGTTTTGCGATGCAACCTGTCGCCTTGGTGGCCCGTCGACGTCTGAGACAACTGGGTTATCAAGCGTTTTGCTGCCGGACAGTGCGATTTTGGGTTTACACGCGACCCGAAGCGAGCATCGCTGTTTTCAGGCCGATTACGCTCGATGTGGGTGCTTTTTTTTGGCCGAGATACGTTGGCCACTTAAGCGCTGGCTTATTGCTGGTGGCCCGCGCTTCGTGCCGCAAATGTGGTAAACGAAATGTAATTGGACACTCGAAACGTGTTTGCCGATTTTGGAGCTGTTGCTTTTGGCCGCCGCTCCTGCTGCCACGAGCGTTGCACCAAGACTGATTGACCGACCAGGTTTTGTGGTCACCACATCGGGTCTGGTTATGCTATGCTCGCACTGCCTTGCGCAAAGAGTTTCACTTGAACTGGTGCTCAGGCCGCTGGCCCCGCCGACTCCATTGGCTCCCAGCACGGCGTATCCTTTGGCCTTTAAGCCATTCAAACCAATCAGCTAATTAGTTTGGGGTGTGCGAAGTATCTGTATCTCGATAATTACGCGTCACTTGCGGCGATAGGTTTATACTGAGAGTACTCGAAGTACCAGAAGTACTGGCGACACTGACTGAGCGCGATCGATAAGATGAAGACGTTAAATGAACGATGGATGGCCAGTTCGGATGCTTGTCTTCCGACTCGACTCGAGTGGCTGCAATTGAGTCGCAGTCGTACGTCACTTGAGTTTGCCTAATGGATTCTCAGCGTCGAGGGTTTGTATAGTTACATAGTAATGGGTTAAGTTTCGCTGCGTCAGAGGAATCACAATCCAGAGGAACATCAGCAAAGTGCTATCACACCATCCGGTACACCAATAGTGTATGGAGTTATATAAGAAGAGCAATTTACATGTACAAGTAGTTCCAGCTGATAAGCGAAACATTTGTCAGACACCCAACCGTAGTTCACGAATCGTTTTAATTGCTTTTGTGCAGCATTTTCATGTTCTAAATGATGTGCATTTAATTAGCGCTTTAAATTATTAATATCAACTTACGCAACTATAAATGCAAAGCGTTTTCTAAAAGGTACTATTCATAAACTACAAATCCCTGAACCTTGTCACCTTGTAGTGGTGTCTTTTTCCTATTAAAACACCCTTTCAACTGAAAATGGTGCATTGCAATGGCACAGCTAGGTGTTGTTCGTGATCGATGGATCCATCGACTTAGTATGCAGAGTGCTGGGAGTAGTACTTATTTTGCTACCCGCAACTGTGGACCAAAGCACCCGTCTTGGGCGTGCGAGCAGAGTGGAAGAGTGAAAGAACAACCATTCTTGGGACATTAGTGGCACAGAGCGAAGCAGTTAACCAAAGTCGGGAACGAAGAAGCGACTGCAACTAGAATGTTTATTTTTAGATGCGGTGCACGCGACCCATACTGGTTTTTAGTCGATGGCAGTGTGTGTGTGTGTGAATATCGAGTATCTATGTACACATGGGGTTAGGCCAATCTCGGGGGTTAGGATCCAACAAGCGGTAGAGCAACAAGGTTACAACACCAACTTAGCCAGGATAATCGGCATTTACGTGGGCATGGATGTGGGAGAAGCGACGCAGCGCCAGATTGAAGTGACTGAAACGGCGGGAAGGACTCTGGTTGGAGTGCTCCTCGTGCTCCTGGTGGGGAGCGGGACTGCCCTTTCCCTCAGCCGCAGCCACCGCTGCATCCGTCTCCTCCTCGATGTTGATCACGAAACGGGGCAGGGAACTGTGCGGCTTCCGCTCGGTCCCATAACTGCGAAGTGGCTGGCGGGGATTCCTGTGGCTAACCGCGACTATCACCCGCTCCTCGCTCTCCAGCAGTGGTTGGTGCAGGGACTGAATGTCATGGTGGTGAAGGTTGCTGACCAGAGCACCGATGGTGGAGTGGCCAGCGGTTCTGCTGGGTGATGCTGTTGTGGCAGGAGTTGTGGAATCGAAGACCGGGGTTTCCTCTGCGATGGACGCCCTCTTTTGAGGCTTACGTGAGTGACCATCTTTCGGCATGACTGCTGATCTGGGTTATTCTGTGTTTACGGTGACAATCGCGAGATGCCTTAGTGCTCTCGTTTATCTAGGACGTGGCTTAGTTAGTATATCATTATTTACGTGACTTAAATCGCTACGAAAGCTCTGCGCGCTACGGCAGTTTAGCTTTATGGAATTGTTAATGCTACTGTGACTGACATGTCTTGGTCTAATTAAGGCTGACTGAACGGAATGGCAATGAAAGCCATTCCCTAAATGATTCATAATTGACTGATTGATGCAATTTCATTGGGGATTGGGGTGGACCTGTCGATCACGCTGGCTTTTCTCCGGGGTTGCCTTGGAAAGAGAGAAGAAGGGCGGACAGGCCGATAAGACGCACCTAATACCCAGCAACTGACAGCTGTTCTTGCTATCACATGATATCTGCGGCTAGTTTCCCTGATAGTAAGGGAGCGCATCTCGGCTATTAAGTTCTGACATTGCACTACACTTATCGCGGACACATTGCACCCGGAACACACCTCACTCCCACCCGGATTCGTCTTTAGGCGGGATTTGAACATCTTCGCCAGACTCTCGCCGCTCAGTTCCGTCTTGAAGGCCGCCTTGCAATCGATGGAGAAGATATACTACTGGTGTGTATGCCGAAATTCAATTTGGAGTCAAACGAACGTTGGGCATCGAGTGCCGCCAGTGAACTGCCGGCACTTTGCATGGAAGCATCGTATAAATGCCTGGGCGACGGGCACCAAACGATCCGCTCTCTATTTAGTTTTCATTAATTGGGCAAACAACAGCACGGATAGTCTGATAAGTCGGATAAGCAATGGATACTGGCCTGTATATAACCGCTTCCTTATAAACAACAGACAACACACGCTGATTATCGTATCGTGTTAATTACCTTTTTATTTCCCCCAAAGTCAAATAGAAGTTGAGATTCACACCGGAAAGGGATGAACAGATTCGGTTATCTTCAAAGATTTTTGGTAATTCGAGGGTGCACTTGAAACTTTACAGAATTATATATTATCCTTACTTATAGAATAGTGGGGTCAATGGATTGGAGTAATCATCTATATTATATTGTCTACTTTGAGGAATCGCATTTGCTCGCTTCGAAAGCCCCTTTACCTGCCTTTTGGCGCAGTTTGTGCTAATTGTTTTATTGAAAGAGAGCATACTTTCGGGATTGGGCCATCAACTGATGTAGAATTCGTATCGACAGTTGGTAGTAATTTGTGTTCTACGTACCCACGAAGTCTTTTCTTGATATTGAAGGGTGTGGGCGATTCGCGACGGCGCGACTAATTGTGACGATAAAACAAACATATGGCGCTATCGGTTAAGCAATCTGCTTCGGCAACCGTATGGAGCAGTATCCGATAAGCAGTCGCCATTGGGCATTGGGACGTAACATATGCCGGCTGAACCCACCTGGCTGGCACCACCGCGGCCGAAGGAGCCGCGTAGGAGCCCGAAGGGAAAGATGCTGCCGTAGCCGCTCTGATCGCCCCGCCGATCCTGTCCAGCACTGCTCGTGGTTGGGGAGTCCGTGAGCGGATCCGGATTCAGGGGCGACATCTCCGAGTAGGCACGGCCCACCAGCTGAAGTTTGGGCGTGCGCCGCATGGTTATGGCGATTACAAACGGTTGATGGTGAGGTAATCCCGGAACACCTTTATCTTTTATCAGTTTTACAGCACAAACATTTGCGTTTCCCCTTAAGGTTCACACAAAACTGGGCATCTTCGGGCGGGATCGGGTGATTTATACGATCAACATATATTATATTCAGTTTGTCTAGCCAAATTAGCGAATGCCGCGATTGCAATCTATTTCAAATATTATGGAAAACACAGCGATTACGATTAGAGGAGCGCACGCGGCGCGCTCTGCTGGAAAACTAAATGGAATTGGAATTGGAGGCAAAATCGCTGGCGCAGAAAGAGAATCGTCAATCGCTCTCCTGGCTCTCCTTTGTTTTGTTTCGCCTTATTTTCTTTTTTTTTTCTTTTTTTTTTTTGATAAAACCAAAAACAGTAACCCCAAAAACAGCGGTGTTTATCAAACTAGGCGTGTGCGCCCAGTCCAGACACACACGTGATGCGCGAATGTGGGACTGTCGCAATGAAAACAAAAGCGAAAAGCAAACGAACTACCAGAACTACCGAAGCAATCGATACCCTTGATAATTAATAGGTCTGTCAAGGTTTTACTAGACAAGAACGCATTCATGGCAAGGAAACATATTCATTGCTACTCATTGTTCATGGATAAGGAGAAGCACTAACACTACGCACATTCATAGTTTATGAACACAATACAAAGATCATCAAATTTAAAGAATGTTTCTATTTTAGTAACTCAATTAGTTTAAAATAGGAAATAAAACAATTGATTTGTGGTCTCATAAACCTGTGTGATTTATATCAGAATAAGAAGCCGTACCTCCGAAGCTCACTCAACGCGGATTAGAAGTGTTATCTTATCAAACATTTGATGGCCAATTTCAAACACTTCTCAAACGACGTAAAACATGCTTGGCATGTTAATCACCCAATTTAAGATCATAAAAACGTTTACTCATCACAATAGTAGTGACTAATGCTATGGGTTGTAATTATACAAAATTCTTTGATGAAAAAAAGTCATTCGCTGAGTGTAAATAAAATATAACTATATGTACTTATTGAAGTTCGTGTGTCCACTATATTTGAATCACTCACTCGGGAATTCGAGATGCGTCTTTCGCCATTTGCTGATATGGCTAAATGCGATTCCACGAACCGCGAAATGGAATACACCGGAACACTTTCGACCATCTTCCAGATTTTGCACTATATATTTATGCAGCTTGCCGTCAGATGTCAGAACGATACGAAAACAAACTGAGACACTCCAATCGATGAAATCAGGTGCGATCAATGATTGCCAAATGTCTGATTTATCTCGCAAATTAGCACATGATTGTGAGGCGGTTGGCTTAAAGAAGATCTCAAGTACCTTTACGGATTTGGATTCCATCGCTTGTCAAGATTGTTGTGGAAAAATATAGAAATCAATGCACGATCAGTTCAAATTAGCACATTAAATTTGACGAGCGGTCAATTACTGACGATGATGTATTGAAATTGTGTATCTAGATCGCATGTAAGCTACCTCGCCACTTCGAGGATACAAAATGTGGAGTGCACGATAAGGGGAAAGATAAAGAGTGCCTTACTTTCGAGCACTCAAGGTATTATGACGGATTACATGACAGATTACGGTTTGAATAAATACCTACAGCCGATAGCGCTCCCTTCAAAAGTAAACAAATAACTAAATTCAACTAGTGACGATTGCTAGATGAAAGCGAAATCCGCGCGGGGCTCGGAATAGATTATTATTATTATAAAAATAAATGCGTCTATACTGTAAGTGTGTATATTGCAAGTTCTAGGTCTCTAAGTTTATTTATGTAAACTACGTATACTTTGGTGTGTGTGTGGGAAACTCAAGAGTGAATAATACGATGGAGAATAAGTCAACTATTTAAGTGTACAATCTGTTAGCACATTTTGAGGCTACTTATGGGCCACTGCTAAAGTAGTATACTGTATAATTATCGAATTCGGTCGTGTCTACAAATTAAAATGAAGCCTGTGTGATGCGGCATATTCAGCGGATCGGGCTAGAACCGGATAGCTCACCTGCCGACTGGATCAAGGGCATATATATCTGCGTGTCCGGATTTCGGGGTATATCCTTGGGATTTTCCGGGATCTGGATCTCGAGACGGAATGACAACAAACGACAGCTGAGCAGCTCTCGACAACAGCTGAGCGCACGTGTATCTGTATATGTATCTGTATCCGCGTAGCCGTATCTGTGTGAGTGCGGGTGGCTCAGTGTGTGGGTGCCAACTGAAACGTCGATAAAATATTTTTCTTAATCGCACAAAGAACGTTCGGCACTTGAGTAACTGTCGTGTGAATTAAATATTTCCTGGGCATTCACAAACAACAAAGCCACACAAAAACAAATTGATGACTTTTTGTTTAAGCAATCAACGGCACTGCACTGCGTTCTTTTTTTTGCACGCACTTCACTCTTTGAACATTACACAATCAGTTACAAAAAAACTGGCGGCTAGTTGGTGACCCACTATTGCCATTTAACTATTATTTGCTTATTTTATTCCGCGAGCAACGAGCGAAATTCGCAGCTCCTTCATGTGTTATTTCAGCGCTGCCACCAGGCCGAAACTGTTCTTGCGCGTCTGCAGCCCTGGTGGCGTTGCCAGACTACTTACGATCCCCAATCTCCTAAATAAACCAAACGCCTGTTACAGCGCCAAAAGTCGTGACATCTTAATTAAAAACTTTAATAAAATTGTTAAAATGTCCAGCAGCAAACTAAGTCCCCGGGAATCTGGAGCCTATATCGTAGAAAATGCCAAGCATGTTCGTATTCTGCCCGCAGGCATTGAAAAACTGACCCAGGAAATCGTAAAAGGCCTAATAGAAAAGCGCATTGCTGTGGAAAACTTCTCGCAGCACGAATTACATCCCAATCCAAACCCAAATCAGCCGGAGGATTATTCCAAAGCAGCCGATTGGGTCTTTGTGTTGGACACCCTGAACTTTTGCTTCTGGACCCCCGGTGAGTAATTGATATTTATAGCAGCATCCACTATCTTCAATGGTAATCTTCTGCAGATAACTACACCAAATACAAGGTCGATGGCTATACCGGCTACTTTGCGCTGTGTGCTGCTATTAAGAGAGCCATCAAGGAAGGCGTGGATGTGATCAATCCCAAGTTCTATTCCCAGATTGATCTGAAAACCCTGGAGAACATTTTCCGCTCTGACGATGGGGAGACCGTGATTCCGCTGCTCCAGAAGCGACTGGAATCGCTCCATGAAGTGGGCAAAGTTCTGATCGACAAGTACGACGGCAGTTTTGAGAATGTTATCAAAAAGGCCGAGAAATCGGCAGTGCGTTTGCTGGATCTCGTTGTGGAGGAGTTTCCCTGTTTTCGCGATGAGGCTGAGTTCGCTGGAAAGCGAGTTTCCATCCTAAAACGAGCCCAAATCCTGGTGGGCGATGTGTGGTCCTGCTACAAAGGTCAGGGACTGGGATACTTTAATGACATCGATCAGATAACCATGTTCGCCGACTACCGAATTCCCCAGGTGCTAGCTCACTTCGGCAGTTTGGAGTACACCAGTGAGCTAATGGAGTTCCTAAAGACGGATACTATTCTAGAGAACGGCGATCCCCGAGAGGTGGAGATACGCGGCGCATCCATATACATCATCGAGCAAGTTAGGGATGCTGTGGTAAAGATACTCAAGGAACAGCACCCCGAAATCTCACTGGACAACGTCAATTCCATTGTGATCGACCAATATCTGTGGGACTACCGGCGTCGGCACAATGCCGACCTGGAGCACATTCCCTTCCACAAGGTGCTGAGCATCTACTACTAGCGATGGCAACACAAATAAAGACGTTTCTTTGTTAAACTGAATTGTCCTTTAATTATCCACAAGCGGGGCAATCATCTACAGAGTAACAGGCTTTGGCTTGCCCTTCTGGGAAGCGATGCGCTCGTTGTAACGCTTCACGGACTCCTCGCGGGAAAGGTTTCCCTTGCGTGCGTAGCGCTGGTTGATCAGGAATTTCACATCCATCTGAAGACGGGAAGGTTGTTAAAATCAACTGGATGCTAACAAAATATGCATATTTTTGAATACTTACACCCAGAGTGGACTCGTGGCGTTTGCGCAGCGGGCGCTTGATGCCATTACGATGGGCCTTCTTGTTCTGGTTGTGATTTGTGTGATTCTTGGACTTGGCCATCTTGAACTACTCCGGATAACCAAAGATTCGTTGATGGGGCGTCACATGAAAACAGAAAATATTCGCCATTACAATTTTTGCTTGGGGTTAACACTTGGAGTTCACTTTAAGCCAACGCCAGTTGAACAAAAAGCCAACAACTGTTGAAATTTTCTTTGCATTGCTCGTGTATTAGGCACCTACGTTTTTCGCACACTGGAATTCCTAGCTGCAAGTAAATGGTATTATAAATAAAAATAGCCAATTGGAAAAACGCGGAGCACACTTACGGAAACGCGATGGAAAAGAAGGGAAAGCCAGAGAGGCTGTCATAGAGCGCAGAAAAGGGACTAAATAACGCCAACCACGTGAAGACAGCGTGCTGTTATCTGGGTGCTGTTATGCGCACTTGCTACCATCTCCAATGTAAGAAACGTAAACAAATTTGAAAAGTAAATATTCGTGTTTGAGAAAGGGATCCAGTAAAAGATGATCAAACCCACTAAAGTCAAATAATAAGATTATACGGTACAAAAATCATAACAATTATTACTATGTTCAAATAAAATCTGGAAAATTAAAAAAAAAATACTGAGGTAAAATATAAAACTATCGCATAATTAATACTAACGCGTCGGCTTTACGATTTTGCCTGTTTTTGTTTTCCTTGCAAAGATAAACAAAGTGCTCAAAAAAACAAATTATTGTTATAATTACGAAAAACATGCCACTAACTGCGGAGAGTGCCGCCCAACAGATTCAGGTAAAGACTTTACACAATAAATATGGATAAATGTTGTATTTTATGGCATTTACAGGATCGCCTGAAGGTCATTCAACAAAACATCCACAATGTGGACGAGGAGCGTCGTCGGGCGGAGAACTCCATTGCCAGTCTGGTGCGATCTCTGCATGCCACCAATCAGAAGGTTAAGCCCCTGCTCAAGGCCAGTTTAATTGAGGCTGAGCAGGAGGAGGCCACAATCCGAGCCGCACTGGCCAAAATTCACGAGATTCGGAGCATTCGCAACGAGAGGCGCATACAAGGTGGGTTTGTGTTGGGATATATGAACAGGACCTAATCTCATTTATTCCACAGCTCGCAACGCTGGAAATAAGGAGGCCATTCGACGAGGAGCCCTCATGAAAATGGTGCAGCTCTCAGCGCAAACGTTGCCTCTATTCGTTGGCAAACTAGGAGAACGGGCACCAGCTCTATGTGGTGCCATTCCCGCCGAGGGGAACTATGTGGCCAAGGTAAGCTTAACTGAACATTCATTTGAAGAAAGAAGCTGGGATGATGTTCTAATCAATTGGGTTCCACTCTATAGGTTGGCGACAATGTTGCCGCCTTAGCCAAGGGAATTGATGAGGAGGAGAACTGGATACTGGCTGAAGTGGTGCAGTTCCTGCACCGTCAAAACAAATACGACGTGATCGACATTGACGAGGAGCAAAAGGATCGCCATGTGCTGAGCAAGCGAAAGGTCATCCCGCTGCCTCTGATGCGTGCAAATCCCGAGACCGATGGTCACGCCCTATTCCCCAAGGACACAGTGGTAATGGCGCTATATCCACAGACCACCTGCTTCTACAAGGCCATTGTCCATCGCCTGCCGCAGACCGCCACCGAGGATTACGAGGTGCTATTCGAGGATTCCTCGTATATGAATGGCTATGCAGAACCCTTGCCGGTGGCCCAGCGCTATGTGATTGCATATCGTCCAACGAAAAAGGGGGCTGGCAGTGGCAGCGGGAATCTATCATCAGCATAAAAATGTATTATCTTAGCTTTTAGAATTAAATGTAATTGTAATAATAGCTCCAATTAAAATTGTAATCAATTCACAATAGACTGGTTTCTGTCTGGGACAAGAAGAAAGTATTTTCAGGGTGGTATTTTAATACCGTATATTTTTTGGAGAACGGTTACATTGATTCCGTCAAAAAAAAAAATAAATAAATAAACTTTAAAGTTTGTAGCAAAACAAAGAGGAAAGGCAGGCAAATAGGATGAGTAAAACGAGCTTAGCGACGCAGACCAATGGCACGGAAAATGGAAACTGTTTTGATATCCTCAAAGTGTCTAATTTATTCGAAACCAGCCTTCTTGAGGAGGACGACGTACAATTAGACGCATACTTGGCAGCCTACGAGGAAATAATGAAGTAAACTGAGTGATTATGATGTTTATGTTTTTAGTGGTGCTCAATTGGGCCTTGGGTCCTCATCAGGTTCTTCCAGCTCATGGGCAGTGTCTTCAGTTTTGTCAGCAGCGATGTGCGCAGCAAAATAGATATCCTATACGCCCTGAGAGCCAAGGACGCGGAGGAGCAGGAACACTTTAATACCTTCAGGACCATGCTGGAGTACGAGAAGGAGGCCCAGTTGCTCACTCAGAAGGGTTACGTGTCCGGCAGTCGAACGCTACTACGTCTTCATCGCGGTCTTGGTGAGCGTTATGCGCATATAACTGCCACAGTGGCTAATTGATTGGGTTCTTCTTATCTAGACTTTGTCTACGAGTTTCTCAATCGGATCCAGGCGATACCCGACGACCAAAAGACTGTGGACGTGTGCAAGGAGGCCTACGATGACACCCTGGGCAAGCATCACTCCTTCCTCATCCGCAAAGGAGCGCGCCTGGCTATGTACGCGATGCCCACTAGAGGAGATCTTCTGAAGAAAGTGTGCTCCGATGTCGAGGCGGCCAAGGAGAACCTGCCTTCCATGCTGAAGTACATGAGAACCAACTACGATCGCACAGAAGGCCTCTACACGCTATACGATCTACACAGCCTGCCTTAGAATCTATTATACATCTGGGGCATTCAAAAGATCTGATAGAGTGATAAGATGAAACGATGCCTAATACACGATATTATACTTTTATAATATGGTTTTGTACTGTATATTAGTCTCTATCAGATCTGCTGGCTACCCCGGCGTAGTTTATGTAGCCAAAATTTTCTGTGTTGAATGTGTAACTGCAAGTATTCGTTTCCTAAGACGTAAGTTTTAATTTTGCATTTGAAATTGCCTGCAATCGCTCATATATCGCCTTGTCCACAGGCTGTGCAATATTTCCGAAATCCCTCGTAATTTAACGCCATTAAAGCTTTAGTCATGAATGAAAACTTGTCTTATCTCAGGGTGTATTGAACTTGGGCAACTTGGACAAACATAGTTTCTCGTGCCAGTCCCAAATATAACAGCATAATAAGCGGTCCCGATTAGATAAGCTGCTGGGGGAATGCTGCATCATAAAAAACCCACTTCGGATACCAACAGCTTGGCCTATGTGGTTGTGATTATGGCCCAAGACAAAGGCCGCTAAAACTCCAGTATATCTCCAGAATCCAGTCAAGATATATGGCCGCATTTGGGCTTAGCGAGCTAGCTTTTGGAGCGCAAATTGCAGTAATGGCCGCCGTTTCAATTGCAGGCTAATTGCGCTATCGATTACGCCTTAGTCACTATCACTACGTATCACTATCAAAACGCGAGGAACTCGCAAGAAACGTGTTGAGTTGGCCACTTTATCAGGCGTTGTGCCAAGTGCAAAACCGTGGAAGATGGTGGTTCTCCGGACAAATACTCAACAGACGTCACCGTTCCGTCTGGGATTGCTTAAGTCGTTAAAAGCGCCTTCGCCCGTCCGTTTTGGGGCATATTGAATCCGTCAGGCGCCGCGAGCATATGGAGCCATGGATGCTTCTAAGCAGTCGAGTCCGAAACGAGAGCGTAATCCGTTTATCAAGGCCAATATAATCTCCAAGTGGCTTTTCCTGTGAGTCGTCAATATTTTTTTTATTGGTGAAAAGTGAAAATCTCTGCGGAAACGAGTCCATGGTCATGGTCAATCAGTGAATAGTTTACAACTCGCGATAAGAATAGTATTAATTGTTGCTAATAAGTGCTAATAAACAACATCTCAGAATGTTTAAGCAAAGAAGTTAAGATACTTGTAATGTCCAGGAGTCAGCTTTGGAATATCTTTTTCAAAACTCATTAAGTGATGATAGATATTTTGGTAATGTGGACTTACCCATAGTTTCCATATGAGATTCCAGTCATAAATCGTCCGGAATTTCGCAATTGACTGTTGGGCAGTCACGTAGTAATGCCCTGGATCAGACATGCCATTTGCAACTCGCCCACTTTGGAGATACATTGATAAGATATTGAACGACTTATCATTTTCCCTCCTTCAGATGGATGCACAGTGTTTTCCGAAAGGGCAGGCGGGAGGAGTTGGACGCGAGTAAGCTGTACGAGCACCTGCCCAGTTTCGATAGTGAGTCCTTGACCAGAAACCTACAGCCCCACTGGGAGAAGGAGTCCAATAAAAAAAATCCCAGTCTTATGCGGCTAATTTTTAAGGTCTACGGATGGCAGTTTGTTCCCGTTTGCGTTCTGTATTCTCTGCTGGAAATGGCTATTCAGTGAGTACAGAATCTAAATATTCTTCCGGAAACCGAAGCGATCTTTATCTTACCAAACTTATTACTTCCGCTTTGATTGCAGTTCCTTCCAGCCTTTGCTGCTCGGAGGATTGATCTCCTACTTCGCCTACGGCCAGACGACGGTGACCAAGGAAAGTGCCTATCTGTACGCCATGGGCATTGTCCTGTGCTCGTTGGTCACCTCCCTGGTGTTTCACCCGTTTATGTTCTATGTATTTGCGGTTGGAACGCGGGTCAGATTGGCCTGTGCCGGCCTGGTTTACCGGAAATGTCTGCGCGCCTCGGCGAGCAGTGGCGAAGGACTTGGAGGTCAGGCCATTTCGGTGATGTCCATCGATCTCTCGCAGTTCGACTTGACTTTCTACTTCTTTCACGACCTTTGGAAGGGTCCCGTGGAGGCCTGCATCTTTGGGTACTTGATGTTCCGCCAGGTGGGTTGGACATCCCTGATTGGAATCGCCTTCATTGTGATATTGATACCCCTGCAAGCCTGGGCCGCCAAGGCTTCTGCTAGTTTCGGCACCGAATCCGCCAAGCATCGGGATGCACGTGTAAAGCTGATGAACGAGATCATTGGTGCCATCCAGGTGATTAAGATGTATGCGTGGGAGAAGTCCTTTGGACGCCTGATTGCCGCAGTAAGGCAGTCGGAGGTGAAGGCCATACGAGGATCCATGAGCATCTACGCCGCCCTGCAGTGCACCAATATGATCTCCAAGATATCGCTATTCCTGAGTCTGGTGGCCTACGTGTATGTGGGTGACCTTGTGACGGCCAAGAAGGTGTTCATTCTGTCTTCCTACTACGGCTTACTCAATGATTCCCTGCTGCATTACTGGCCCATGGCCATCACCACTTGGGCTCAGACTCTGGTCAGTGCGCGTCGAGTAGTGGAGTTCCTGCTGCAAGTGGAGAAGCCGGCGGAGGAGTCCTGCTGCCGAGACAATCCCGGACTGGAATTGGATACAGAGAAACCGAAACCAGCACAGAGTGGCCGCCTCCACTGCGTACAAAGTGAGACTAAGTGCTTAAGCTTCCGAAAAGTGAACGCGAGTTGGGACAAGCCGAGCATAAAGCAACCTAGGAAGCCACATATTGAGGGTAGCTCCTTTCACATCAACGCCGGTCAGTTTGTGGGCATTGTGGGTAACGTGGGCTCCGGAAAGAGCACCCTTCTTCATGCCATTCTCGGTGAGATCGAGCTCATGCAGGGACGAGTGGAGGTGCATGGCAGAATTAGCTATGCCGCCCAGCAACCGTGGGTATTCCAGGGTAGCATCAGGGAGAACATCCTGTTTGTGGAGCAGTACGAGGAGAAGCGATACCGAGCCGTGGTTCATGCCTGCCAGTTGGACAGGGATTTGGAACTACTGCCACGCGGTGATGCCACCGTTGTGGGTGAGCGAGGAATCAGTCTGAGTGGTGGCCAAAAGGCCAGGATTGCGCTAGCCAGAGCAGTGTACCGCCAGGCGGATATCTACCTATTCGACGATCCTCTGGCCGCCGTTGATGCCCAGGTGGGTAAACTGCTGATGGACAAGTGCTTCCACCGACTGCTGGATGGCAAAATGCGCATTCTAGTCACTCATCATGTCCAGTTGCTCAAGAGTGTGGATCAGCTGCTGCTGTTGGAGGGAGGAAAGCTCACCCAGCAGGGTAGCTATGAGGAACTTAAAGATGTTATCACCCACCATGCTGCTCTGGATCTGGAGGCCATCGAGGCGGATAAGCAGCAAGTCAAGCGTGTGCTCAGCCAGGTGGACAGGACGTCAAAGCAGCTAAGCAAGGGAGAAGAAGAGGATCCTGCCACCATCCAGGATGAGAATGGCAATGCCGAACAGCAACTACAGGGTGCCGTGAGCTACGATACCTATAAGGCTTACTTTCGGGCTCTTGGCGCTCCATTCTTGGTCTGTGTGGTGCTCTCCATGTTTGTCCTGGCCCGAGGATGCCAGGCGCTCATGGACATCTTCATCTCACGATGGGCCACTTGGGAGGAGGACCGAGGTTATGATTCGGTGGATGACTATGAAGCCACGCGCACCAAGATGGTTATCTGGTATACGGTGCTCCTTTTACTCACTTTGGCCTTGTTCCTGATGCGCACCTTCGGATTCTTCTTTATGTGCCTGCGCATCTCACTGACATTGCACAATCAGCTCTACCATGGGATAATCCGCGCCTGGATGTACTTCTTCAATGCCAATCCATCTGGGAGAGTGCTCAATCGATTCTCCAGCGACATACAGAATGTAGATGTGAATCTGCCACAGGCTATGATGGATTCCCTTCAAGTAAGTACACCTAGTCCAACCACTTCTTCTTTAGTCTCATGCAATTCTAAATCTCGTCCCTTAGTTCCTGGTAGATGTGGTGGCTGTGCTGGTGATCGTGGCCATTGCCAACTATTGGCTGCTCATCCCAGCAGCCATTATGGTTATACTATTGTATTTCTGCCGTGCCCTCTATATAGGCGCCAGTCGAAGTCTGAAGAGGATTGAGAGCTTGAGTAGGTTTAAATCTATCTGAATAATCCACTAATAATCTTACTAACTTTTCTTATTTAACTTAACAGCACGCAGTCCCATCTACTCGCACACAAACCAAACCTTCCATGGACACTCGACCATTAGGTCCATGGACGCCATGCCGCAGCTGGAGCAGACTTTCCATGGCCACCAGAACACCAACTCATCTGCCCTTTTTCTCTATGTAAGCGCCAACAGGGCGTTTTCCTTTTGGACCGATCTGATCTGCGTGGTCTATATCCTGGCGGTGACCTTTAGCTTTCTGGTTATCAATCAGAGCTTCTACAGCGGTGATGTGGGTCTGGCCATCACCCAGTCCATGACCTTGGTCATTATGTGTCAGTGGGGCATGCGCCAGACTGCCGAGATGGAGAACAACATGACCAGCGTGGAACGAGTGCTAGAGTACGCCCAGACGCCATCGGAACCACCACTTGAGAGTCCAAAGAGTGTGAATCTTGCAGCTGAATGGCCGCAGGCGGGTCACCTTCGATTCCAGGATCTTCGCATGAGATATTCCCCGGCAGACGAGGATATCCTTAGGGGGCTGAACTTTGAATCCCAGCCCATGGAAAAGATTGGCATTGTTGGACGTACTGGAGCGGGAAAATCCTCTATAATTCAAGCTTTATTCCGATTGGCTGTTAATGAGGGAACCATCGAGATCGATGGATTGGACATTGGTAAACTGGGTCTCCACGACCTGCGAAGTAGAATCTCGATAATCCCACAAGATCCGGTTCTGTTCTCTGGAACCCTGCGCTTCAATCTGGATCCCTTTGATGAAAAAAGCGACGAGTCCCTGTGGAGTGCATTGGAGGACGTCAAACTGAAGAAGCATGTTGCCTCGTTGGAAGGAGGTCTTTCCTGTCGCATGCAGGATGGTGGCTCCAACTTTAGCATGGGTCAGAGGCAGCTGGTCTGCTTGGCCAGAGCTATTCTCCGACAGAATCGAGTTCTGGTTATGGATGAAGCAACTGCAAATGTGGATACAGAGTAAGTATTTTAGCTTCTAATTTCAATAGATTGGTAATTAACTCTTTATCTCTTAGAACTGATATCCTGATCCAAGAAACCATCCAGACCAAGTTCGCTGAGTGCACAGTGCTGACGATCGCACACAGATTGCATACTGTTATGGACAATGACAGTGTCCTGGTAATGGATGCTGGTCAGATTGTGGAGTTCGGAGCACCTCATAAGCTCCTACAGCGCAAGGATGGAGCCCTTCTTAAGCTCGTCAGTCAGAACGATGCGGCCACTGTGAAGTTCCTCAAGAAGATTGCATCAGAGAGTTACATGCGCCGCAACAGAAGGGACTCCTTGACCATTTCCGAAGAATGAGCAGGGATAGCCAGCGGAAGCGGGATTTAACTTAAGCATCGGCTTTCAGAAATTGTACTGCCGCAGAGAACAGTCAAATTCGGTTTTATTGGTACGAAAAGTGTACGGTAAAGTGTATTTACATAGCAGTAGAATTACGCTAGTACTAATGATAGTTCGGCACTTAAAACGAGGAGACTCTGACACACGCGCGCACACACATGATTACAACATAGATGTATATATAAATATATATATATATGTATGTAGGTAATATATCAAAACTGTAAACTTGATGGATAGCCTAGGATGATGGTAAACATTCCATTTAAAATAACATTAGGTATTGACATGTATGGGTAAAACTAGGATCAGAAACACTCTGATATGCTCTCGAATGAAAAGAAAACGTTCTTTATGTTAGCTATACAAATGCTATGGTATGTACAGAGAACGCTAGAAACAAGAATATATACGGTCAAACCACATCCGCCTCGGCTTCTTCCTGCTATTCAATCCGAATACGATGCGATGCACGACGCAGTGCAGCGAACTCCTTGAAGACCAGTCGCCCCAGCAGCACCATGGCAATGATGTCGGCAGCGATGAGCATGTGGAAGACATACTGCCATCCGGCGGTGGAGATAAGGCCGGCAAGCAGTGGCCCAACTGCCGCTCCGATTGACCCAGTACCATCGATAATGGCCGTCACCGTGGCCAGAGCATTGGCATTGCCCTCCAGGGAGCTGTGCTGGCCCAGCTCTGCACTGACAGAGGTTGTAATCAGGGCATAGGGTCCGTTCACAAAGATGCCGACCACAATCAAAAGCACTATGCTGATTGTCATCGACAATGCACCATATTGTTGATACATCAGCAGCTGAAACGAATGTTCTTAGTAATGGTTTCTGTGGCTTGCCTAGGGTACTTACAATGGGCGAGGCAACGAACAACATGCCTGTGCAGACGGTGGCCGACATCCCGCTCACATCTGATAGATAGCCCGCAGCTATTGCTCCCAAAATACCACCCACATCGAAAAGAGTGGACAAATCAGCGGACAGTTCTGGACCCAATGTGCCTGCATAAGAGGAATCGTATTATTGACTGTTTTGTATACTGTTTTCTGGGCACTTACTGGATTTTTGTATGTAGAGTGGCAGCCAGTACATGAAGGTGTAGCTCACCAGCTTGGTAAAGAACAAACACAGCGAAAACTCTACCACACCGGGTATGAATAAAGCGTCGATCAGGCTGATGGGACGTCCGCGACCCCTTGGCACTGCTTCTGGTTGAGATCGTGGAAGGATTGGAGTACGCTCGGTAGGGGCCGATCTATAGTTAATTTCCTAAAATAAATAAGACGAATTATTTAACTATTTAAAGTGGAGTGTCATGCAAAGCGCAAGATTTACACAAGCAAAATGGCAGACATAAGAAGGAAACCATAGAAATAGTCATGCACTTACAGTTCTCGAAGTGTCGTACCCAAAACTGATCACACACTAACGCCGAGCAAAGTACGTTTTTGAATTCATAATTGCAACATATTGGGAGACCGGGTGTAATGTACTTCGCATGCGGAACATCAATAAAAAACCTGAATCTGATACTTACCGCATCGTTGTGGCGCACCTGCTCCTCGTCGTCCTGTTCCACATCAGACTCGTTGGCCACGCGACGCTCCTGCTGCCCGGCTTGTGGGTAACAGCCCACAATCTCCGGCTGATCCACTAGGAAAAGGAAGAGTAAAAATCCAACGGCTGCAATGATAATGCCGGGTACCACAAACGACAGCGCCCAATCGGATTCCACATAATGCGCCGCTATCAGCGTGCCGAGAATGTTTCCAATAGACGTATGGCTGTTCCATATACCAAAGATCAGCCCGCGTTTCGACTTTCCAAACCAACGACCCACCAGCGCCACTACACCTGGCCATCCGGTCGTCTGGAAGATGCCAGCGAATATTTGCACGATTATAAAATACCACAAGCTATGGATATTGGAGGTGCGAGCAATGCCGAACATGTAGGTGAACACTCCGGTGAGGATCATGCCCATGGACAAGAAGTATCGCAGGGAAACGCGTTCCGCTACGAAACCAGAAGCAAACATGGCGATGGCATAGGAGAAGAGGAAGGCCGAGTCCAGCATTCCGAAGAGGGTGGTGGCATCGGGAACATCTGTAAATTGTCAACTTGTTTATAGGGTTACACGTTACAATAGTTAAGGGATAACTAACCAAAGGGCGCATATCCACATTCCTGACCCGATGCAGCTAGCGCTGTGGAACAGTTTCCTTGCAACACCGACTTGACCACGGAGATGGGCTTGCGGCACATGTGATAGCAGGCGTAGGCCAGGAAAGTTAGCACAAACACAGACATCTTGTAGCTGAAATAGACAAAATATCAATATATACTCATTATAGCAATTCAAAATATGGGGTAAACGCTCGGCACTAATGTGCAATCAAATCTTCTATTTAGAAGTTATCGAATACTTACAGCAAATCTCTGCGGGCATGGAAGCGGGTGCAGCATTGCCGGGACAGCCGCTGGACTGCCCGGATGCCGAATGGCACGTCGTTGTAGTTATTGCTCATCTTTCGCGTTCTGGCCAATCCCAGTGGAGCTCTCATCGACTGGCGCGAACGGTGGGCGAGGTGCAAGTGCTGCTCGTCCAGGTGGCTGGGTTCCCGAATCCGTTTCGGTTGCGAGTAATGCCAGCTACCTGAAAGAACAATGATCAACAGGTAGGTGGTGACTCAGTTCGAGATACATTTTCGGCCTTAAGGGGTGGAAGGTGCAGGTACCGCGGAGTGGGTCGCGGTTTCTGCTGAGGTCGCGGATAAAATATCCGAACTTATCACCATACATATGTTTCTGCTCCCCAGTTTTCTTGTTTACGTCGTCGTTCCGCTCAAACAATGAAGCTTCGTATCGCAGTCGTAAAACGAAATGCGTTTCCGCTGGCTTTACTATTCTGCTGCGTTGGCGAAAAATGTTCAACTTAGATAGTGTTTTGTGGTTTGTGATAAGAAACCGCACGTTTTTTATCTCAAAGAACACCGATCGTTTTCTTCTTATACTGTTATCATAGAAGTCCCTTGTTTTTAACGTAATCCATCAATGTTTATTTACTTTTCTGTTCACTTGTCCTCATCAATTTACAGAGTATTTCATAGTCGACGCTTGTCGGATTTCTAAGTCTTTGTTTGTTGTCGCCAACAAATGGAATTTCTTGCGGAATCTAACAGATTGCTTGGGATTAAACACGGCGACATTGAAAAACAGCTTTATGCACTTAATATTACCGTTAAACACACACTAAACAGCTGCAGTAAACATTACTCCGTCGGAAAATAACAAAATAAAGGTGGAGAAACATCGACTGCTACCCGCGACTATCGATATGTGCTGCCAGTGTGACCACGGCTGTTGCATCTTGTATATTTTAGTATGTTTCCAGAACGGTATTTTTGGTTTAATTTTCTCAGCTGCAGTTATATTTGAAAATTGCATTTAAAAAATGATTATTTGAAGAGATCCTTTCTGCTTGTTTTTTTCAGGATATATTGTATGTATGTATATTTTTATTGAGTATTTTCATTTGTAAGCCACATGTTTAGGTAACGATTAGGATCCACCTACAGCGATGGATTTGGCTATAGGTTTACTTTAGAAATTAGAGGGTGACACTTGATCTCTGAATCGCATTTCCTGAGATCACTGGCTAATTATTTCTTTTGACACGCGACCGAATGAACAAATACAAATTACTCATTGTTTAATTTCCGCTTGTTGACAACAGACTACTAGCAGGGGAAAATACAGAAGACCGCGTGCACATGATCTGGCTTTTCAATCAGACTCAACTGAGAGCGGAAAATGCTCTGGATTTTTCCACACTTATACGCTAATTTCCTGCGCCTCCAGTGCGAAAATCAAGGCGGGAAACAAGAACAATTGCAGGTGCTAATAACGGCGGGCAAAAAAACTTTGCCAATTGTATAAAATGTGGGAATTAGCCAAGTTAAACCACACTTAACAACCAGCAGCTCAGCAAAGAACAAGTCGATTTCATATCACTACTTAAAATCTAATAAACTTACCATAAAAATGCGTTGCAACAAGGTATGTAAAGTTATCAACATTTTAAAGTATTTATTGCTAATATATCTATCCATATAATAGTTTATCTTCCAACTTATGGCCTGTTTTGCGATTATTGAGCTTGTGCTCGGTTATCCCCAAGATCGTTTCACATCAGCGGAACAGATTCAAGAACTAAGTGATGCCAGTGAAGGGGATGCTCATTCGGAGATCTCTTCAAGCAGTGAAACTCTTAGAAATCTATACACATACGAGCGCACACTGAGCAGATTACGAAGAGCTCTGGAGGAGCTGGCCTATGAGGAGGCGGCCGATGACATGGAGCTGGCCGAGATCAATGTTTTCCGGCCACTATTCCGTTACCGATCTCAGGTGGTGAAGGTGAAGAATCCGCAGCAGCAGTTTGGCTAACTAAATGCTTTAGTCTTAAGATCATCGCCTCATCTATTGAAATTAAGACATATGCCATTGATATCTTTTATACAAACCTAGCCTGTTAAGAAGAAATATATAACTTATTTTTATTGTTAAACATTTAAATATTTTATTGTTTCATTTGGTTGAGCCTATGCGCCTTGCAAATATACACACGTGATTAAGCATATGTACACACCGATCTATGTAGTTCCCATTAGAGTTAAGTATATTATTGTAGTTACTTTTCATGTTTCCACTTTGAGCACATTTACTTGAAGGCTTTTGTGGAGGACACGCGAATTCCTTGCATTGCACTATTTCTTGGAAGGATTCCTAATATAAACACACCGACACACACATACATATTCGACTAAGGAAGACACAAAGAATATTGACTGCTAACGCTACAATATAAATATATATATATTTATATATACGATGGACACTCATCGAGGGCTATTTCTTTTTTTTATGTATTTATTTTTTAAATCTGTCTACGCAGCTAGCTAAATCCCTGTAAGACTTCCCTAAGCTGCTGAAAACGAAAATAACAAAGTGCTGCAATCCGACTTTAACACATACCCTATATAAATCTTATATGAAAATCGTTACTCTTCGGTTACATATATAGTATATATAACTATCTTGTTTGCTGGGAACATTTTGCACACCTTTACTCTGCTTGTAAACAGCTAAGCCGCTAGCCAGCTTATGAAAAATATTCAAACCCCCCACACCCCTTGCTCCTGGCTTAGAAAAGTTACTAAAGTTGCTAGTTAAGTACATAAGTAGTGTTGTTCTCTGTTCTGTTTGGTTTAGTTTAGTTTAGCTTAGTTAGGCTTAGTTAGAATATTTGGTTTTGCTCCTTTCGCTTGGTTCCATTAAGTTGCTCATACGCATAGTCGCTGCAAGCGTTGCACACACATATGTACGTCCCTATGTTTTACATTAAATTTGATTTAATTTTTGATTATCAGGCTTACGTTGGACACTACAAATAGCTGGCTGCAAATGGCTGTTTACAGGCGAATTGGAGAGCTTCGAAATCTCGAAACCTGTTTACATATTGGATGAGCCCATCTGGAGCACTTAGAGATAAAGCTTTCGGCCCGCTCCCGCCGGCTATACACATATTCACATATCAACACACTTAGCCGCTAAGTACATATATATATGTATATATAGACCTATAGATTGGATCGATTTGCCCTTTTAGAGCACCTGCAGATTCTCGCAGTGCTTGAACTTGGAGTCCTCCTTGCCCAGGATCCAGGTGAGCATCTGGCGGGCCTTCATGCTGGCCAGCATCACGCTGCGGCTTTTATACCAGTGCGCCGGCGAATTGGCGTCCCTCGGTCCCTGAAACGGGCCAAAATATTAGATAAATCACATTTACTCAACTCCATGTATTCGCCAAAAAAAGGAACAAATGCTTCACTTGGGTGGGCGGGGGATCTTACGGGCTTTATTTACATTTGGCTCTCAATTCAACTGCATTTTTATGGCCCTGCAGTGTGGTGGTTACTCCATTTTTGGGGCGCCAATTGAAGTTTGCATTTTTCATGTCCTTTGTGCGAGTTCTGGGAGTGGGCACAGGATAATAAACAACAAACAAACAAAACACTTTTGGCAGTGTGCTTGGAATAGTTTCTCTACTCTGGGACACTTGACACATTTTCTTCTTGTTGGCAAACAGGCAGAAGTTCTTTTGGCGAAAGTTCAGGGCGCTTATATAATATGAATACAATCAACAACGCATAAACAGGGAGTTATGGCTCGGATATTATTGGATTTCACAGAAAAAGTATCTATAAGATACTTTTGGAAGTCCCCAAAAGTAATTTGAGGTTTCATAAGATTTACAATGTGTTCTTTTGTTCATCATTATATTTTAGACACCAAGTGGGGTATACAGGGTATATAACTTCTATCTATAGAATCATGCTTGTTTCGATTACGGGTTGGGGTTTGAAGAACACACTAAACATCGATTAGATTCAGTCCGGATAGCAGGTGGTTTTAAATGGATTTTTAGTCGGGGGTACATTTAGTTTTACTTACCCCGTCGTCGGCTTTAAGATCAGTCAGACAGTTATCAGTTTCTACAGTCTCTATGTTTGTGTTTTCTTTAAATTTGTTTTTATCTTTATCTTTTGATTTTTTCGGATTTAGCTGCGAAAGCGATCGATGTACATTGATTACAAGACACCAAAAACAGAGATAGATGGGAGTACAACTAGCTAACCAGCAAACTAGAGCTATAGAGAGCTAGAGCTAGACCTATGGGTATTCTTTTCTTTTTTTTTTTGATGGAGGGTTTCTACGGGATCTTGGACATACCTGCAACTGCACCTGGTCCTTCTTGAGTCGAATCTGGGTGAGCGTGCCGGCCAGTAGCTCGTCACAGTTGTGATTGATGCCCACGGAGACCTCGATAAACTTGGCTCCGAACGTGCAGGCCACGCATTTGCCATCTACGGAGCAGAATGGAATGGAATGGAATGGTGGAGGATACGGATTCGGTCAGGTCACGCCACTTAATTGACGATGCAAATGAATGCAACGACTTGTCGGTAGTGGCTAATTGCAATACTCACCCTGGGCGGAAACGGCGCGTGAGCGGGCCAAATCAATTTTGTTGGCCACCAGGATGGTGGGTCGATGGCGCAGCAGGTCCATGTCCTGCAGCCGCGATAGTATCTGCTTGGCCCGCGTGAAGGACTCCTTGTCAATGCAGGAGTAGACCACCAGAAAGGCATCCGCCTGCTCCAGTTCGTCCTGGAAGGCACACAGAACAGCAAAGGCAAACGGGCCAATTGAAACACGGAACTCAACAAGTTTACAACATGCCGGGCATCAGGCTTTCGTGACTGCCGAAAGTATTTAATGCCCTGTTTTATTGCAACCCAGTGGAGGCGAAATTAAAAGTTCTTAACTGCGCACCGTCAAGTGCAGGCGTTGTGCGAAAAGTCGAGCATCCATACAACCCAAGCCGGCGTAGCCCACATTTTCCGCACCCAGCGCCTTGCCGGCTTCCTTTTGTTAGCCGGTACCTTTGCATTTTGTGCTCGTAAAAATTAAAATTATGGCCACTTGGCATCGCAATAACGTGGCGAGTGAAGGAAGAAACTTTCCGACTCGCCCAGACTTTTAATGATGTTCATTTATCTGGCCCATACATTACCAGACGGCTCTATCGCCCAGGTCCTTCGAGTTTCCGCTCTCTTAAAGGTGCGAATGCGTTTATTCATTAGCATTTCGCGGTGTTTCAATACAGCGACATGTTGGAATACTCTTTTATTTCCAAATGAATTTTAATTATATTTTAATCACTGAAAATGGTCTCTTGAATTAATAATATGTGGCTTAGAACTTGAATTGCAAAAATCTTGTTACTTTTTATTGCAAATAATTAGACATCTTGCTTAACGATTTCGTTAAACTCAATTGGTAAAGATATATCACGATTCAAAGTTATATATTCGCTTGCATGGGAAACTCGGAACTTCTTGGCAAAAGTAATTGCCCAAAAATGTGAGTCCTTCCTTCGCTTTCCCAAGGAATTTCAGCTGTCCAACCTTTGGCCAAATACACTTTGTCTGCGGTGACGTCGGCAGGTTCAACTTGCAGCCCAGGGTGCTGGCTTCCGATTCCGTGGCACATCCTCATCCGCCATTTGTAAATTTGGCACTTGGCGCCGGGCGTCAAGGTGCTCGGGATTGGGGAAGACTTAAGGTCAGACCTTAAGCAATTTATTATTTGCTTTTCCACCATTTTTTCGGCTCACCATGCACGAGCGCCTTGGCTTTAATTCGCTGATTCTGGTGTCGCACTAGCGAATGGATAAATTGTTGCCATTTCCTTTTGTTTGTCCTCGTCGAGCGGCCGAGTCGTCATCACCATCAACGGAATCGTCCATCGGCGATTACAATTATCATTATCGTGTTCATTTGTATTGTTTGCCACCCTCAAAGGCGGCGGCGGCAAACGGCCCGTTGGCCATTTGGCAATCGTCCAGCAATTTGGCATTTCGATTGCACAGTGGCTCAAATCGCTGTACTTATATTTGACTTTCCCCCACCCCCTGGGCGCTCCCCTTTTTCCCCCCATTTACCCACATTTTGTTGTGCCAACGTTTGCAAATTGCTTTGGTTGCAGGCGGCGGCGCCCGTCTGGCAGGATTTTAAATGAATTCCTTAAATTTCAAGGCAGCCTCCAGCATTCCGTGCATTTCGCCATAATTAACCGCATTTCGCAGCTTTCTGCAAAAGTTTTCATAGTTTTTCTCGAGTTTCCCAGCATTCGCCCCTTGTTATTGTGGGCGGGAGGCAGGTCTCGCATTTCAGCAACTCATTTTGCATCTGTAATTAATTCACTTTGTGCAATACATGCCCGCACAGTTGGCAAATCACTCCCTGTTCCCCAGGGCATATCCTGCTGGCCAGGCAGTCAGGACACACAAGCTCATTTGTCTGGCCAGTTAATGGTGAAATATTCAACGCCAATTACAAACACAAATAGGAAAAGCTGAGGGCACTTGACAAATGATTTACCTTGCTCTCTGGATTTCCAGTGAGGAACTTCAGTTCCGATTCGGTGCCATTCAAGATGATTGAGACGTTCTGCTCGGCATCGTCGCATTCTGCAAAAGGTTTAATGTTTCAGTTGAACTATGGCA
This sequence comes from Drosophila mauritiana, assembly GCF_004382145.1. Lineage (NCBI taxonomy): Eukaryota > Metazoa > Arthropoda > Insecta > Diptera > Drosophilidae > Drosophila > Drosophila mauritiana. Next base: position 19,587,564 of record NC_046668.1, on the reverse strand, counting down.
AACGCATCATTCCCACTAACCAGGTCCATCGTAGGCATTGATGCAGTCCGAGGTGCGGAACTGCGAAAGCAGAGCCTGTTTGCCCACGCCCGCGGAACCCAGCATTTCGACGCGATAGAATTCCACCGGCTGGTGATTCTCCTGGGCATTGGCGTTTCCGAATCCGTTGCTGCTGCTGCCGCCATTGTAGCCGCAACCCAGTCCCAGGCTGCTTCCGCCCCCGGCCACGCCCCCCAGTCCGCCCACGCCGTTGCGTGTGTGCATGGGACTGGATGGAGCCAGGCTGTTGCTCCTCGAGCGCCGGCGACGGAAGGAGTCACCTCGATTGATGATACCTGTAGCGAACGGAAAACAGTGGAGAGTTGTCAAAAACTCGGTGAGTCTGCTAACAAAAAAAAGGGAGAAAAACACGTCACCTATTTCGCATTCCTAGTGCACGAGGCAAACTTTTGTTAGTCTACCTGTCATACGCGGCGTATGTGCAACGTGCGCTGACTTCGCGACTCGTTGCGCATACGCCACGTAGCCGCGGCAGAAATTACAGCTTCCTGCCCCAAGGGCAACATCAACAATAGTTAATCTGCCTTTTGTGTTTCATCTGTGCCAAAACAGTCCACCTTCCATTCTTCTCCCCACCCATCCGCTGACCTGTCTGTCTGGGTTTTCCTGCCAGCAGTTAGAAAGACTCATTTAAGCAATGTTTCCTGCATTTTTGCACCATATAAATGCCAAATGTTTACAATATAATTTGCATATACAATGAATATTAATGGCACCATTTAATGTACTCTTAAACAAAAATAAAACAATTAAAAAGACATCGAAAATGATGTGGGACAAGGCGTAATGGTTATTTTAACCCATTGCCTTGTTCCGGAAATCGCACAATGTTCCTATGCATTTGAGTAGATTTTTTGACTAGTCACATGGATTATGTTTTCAATTTATTGATAGTAAACAAATAAAGATATGTGAAATCAACTTATTCAGATACATTTATTGAATGCAGTTCGATATTCGTGCTGCTTAGCTGCGGCCAAACCGCACACATAATTTAATAACACAGCCGAGGGCATAACAAGTAGATTGACCGAACAAAGGCCGACTATATCTGGATATAATCCGCACATCTGTTCGGATGTTACCCTTCCATTCCAGCCCCAGCTGCCCCACATTGGGATAATGACCGACCGAAGAAGGTATTACCCAACGAAGATGCCGAGTCAAGAGCCTTTGAGCTCAAGTCGCGGCCATTGTCATTTGTAATCCCTCAGGACGATGGATGTGTCTGTAATCGAATGCATATATACATGTCCGACACTGTACGATTTGTTCTGAATGCTGTGTACGTTTGAAATGTCATAAATAGATTTATTGCCAGCCTTATTGCATTTAGCGAAATCTACGCGTCTGTATGTGGATGTACATCGCAGATTTTTCAGTATTCGTTGGCATTTGGCTGGCTCCTCATCTGCGGTCATTAATTGTGCAAATTGATTTAATTGCCAAAAGGCGTTCTAAACATCTATATTCGAGCACACATGGGGGTAGGGTTCCCCCTCTTTTATTTTATTTTTTTTTTGGTGTACAGGCATGGGCCGTCATCATTGGAAAGCCATAAAACCATTTTGGGTGGCCATATTACCAATTTCTCTCTTTTTTTCTGGGCCATCGGGGATTGCGAGGCGGCTGCGCGTGTGGGAAACAATTCATTTGGAATAGGTGCAAACGGGCGGCCATTAAAATTGCGATTTAGTTTCGTGAAATTTCTCACATCATATAGCTACATGTGTGTGCAATGTTCATAGTTATTCTTAGCCATTGGCTATAATTGAAACTGACTAATCTCTGGAGTAATTGCAGCCGCTTTTCCCGATTTTCCGCTGGCCATTCCTCAAACAAACGTTTTCGTTTCACTTGTCTTTGATGTTGGTTTTCATTTTCCACGGAGCATACTCATCTGTTTGTTTGCTCGGGGGCATAACTGTTTGAGAAAATAAATCGAACATTTTATTTGCTGATTGATTTACAGTGGGGCGAGTGTGGCACGAGATTTCGCATATGCTGCCACTTTTGAGATATGATTAACCGACTTCAAGGTCAGCGGCGTTCTTTGTTTATGCGAAAATACACCCACTACTGTACACAACAATCGAATGTTTCGCAATTGGCCAAAATTGCCCATAGCCAATTGCTGGAAAAAATCAGGCAGCAATGCAAATATCACCACTCGCTCCACTTCATTCAATTACAGTTCGATCCTGGCCCACAGGACAATTGTCGGCTCTTGTGTGGAGATGTATTTGTATGGAAAATTCATTCAGGCCTCTTTAGTGGCTGCCATCGATGACTGACACTCGGCACTGGGCATTTCAATTAATCACACACCATCCCAGTCATCCACCCACTCCAAACATATTCGATTCGTATGTCGGCCTGTCAGTTTTCCGGCGGCTCATTTTAAATTTCCCACTCGTGCCGACCGTAAACGTGCATAGTTGATGGATGGCCACAGTTCCCTTTTTGTCGGGATGAGTAAACCCACACGATCTGGCAAACATCTTGGGCGAATTAAAATTAATTAAATGAACGCACATGACTCCTGGCAAGAAGTAACCGCAAAGCAAAGCTGCCACCTCCTGGCAAACAACCAACTACAAGGCTTTCCACTTGTATTTGAAAGCAATTTAGTTGAGCAAACACAGACACTTCATTGAATTTTAATATGCACTGCATTTGGGGACGCTGCTCAGCCGCAGTAGGAAGAAGTTAACAAGCGACTGGGGGTGAACTTTTAATACCCTTTGATGAAGCATTAATTTAAAAAAAAAAAAAGGATATGCAAAGGAAACATGTTTATACAAAAAATACTTCTTAAAACGTAGTTGAATGTCAGAATAAAATGGGTAAACGGGATTACAGGAGTTTAGCTGACAAACCTGCCATCTGGAATAACTTTAAAACTTGTGTTTTTTATGCACATCTATTCGCAACTATCCCCATCCCTTATATCTACTTATTCTGCGTCTGTCAAATGGTTCCGGCTCCTCCTTCATGACTAAGTTATGACACCTCGTGTGCTGTTAGTACGCAGGCTTGTCGTCTGCTTCCTGTCATGTCTGCTCAAGTGTTCCGTACTCCGCACTTCGTTCTCCGTTCTCCCTATTCCGTATTCAGCTTAAACACGTACTTTAAGTCTGACGTGCATTTATGTATGCAAAACCCTTGCGGGAGCGGGTTAAGATAGCAACTATAATGCTCATCACCTATCTATAGGACCACACAGAGAAGTAAAAGGATTTTGAAGTCACTCTTGCAAAAGGAGCAATTGTTAGTCAAAGCCTGACTTGTTTCTTCGGGCTTAATCAATCAGTTATTGCACAGATTCACTGAACTAACAGACACTTTAATGCGCTAGTAATCCCCAATTCACCTGAGCCAAGCAGTTTAGCTTGCTAATCGATCTTAATTGAATTTAAGACACTTGGAATTGTTGCAAACTTTCTCAACGAGATAGCATCTTGAAACTTTCGACCAAGTGCCTTACAGTTCCGAGTCGCACTGTAAGTGGGTTGCGATGGCACACAGTGCGTATGTGTAACAATAACGTGACACAAATGTAGAATATAAAGGGAGGAAAAAAACGCACACATATGTAATGGCAAAAGTTCGCAGGACTATGTGTGTGTGCATATGTGTGTGTGTACATATGCATGTCTGTGTTTTTTGGCCTGGGTATTCATATTCTATGCGGAGTGGCATTTAGTGCCACTGATATCTCCTTAACATCTTCGGGTAACAGCCTTTTAAGATTTCAATAAGGATTGCTGCGCTGCGTGTCCCGGAACGAAACTATAATTTTATGTCGTCTGGTGTATCGTGTGTCTCCAAGATGATGTGCGTGATCCCAGGTCCCAGGATCCCAGCTCCCTGCTGCCCCCCAAACCCGTGGCCGCATTGTTAAGATGTGTAATCCCAGTCATCTGGCCCTCGGGCTTTGTTGACTTTCAATTTCGAAATTAATAAATGCTCCTCAGTGGTCTTTGTTGCGCCACTCGAACCAACTCACCTCCCTTGGAGGCGCTGAAAGTGCGCAATCTGTCCACATCCTCGTCGTCGTCGTTGACGCGCAGGTGATGCATGTTCATGGTGGGCACGTCCAGGAAGGCGTTCGATTTTCTGTGTGCTGAAAGAGATTAATGTGGATTGCATTAGGGATTAGGTTTAACCATTAGGCTCACCTGCCTAGCTTGAATAATTTACAGATGCTTTAAACTGACAGCGATATAATACATGAAACTTGATTCTTATGATGATGATAAATGCATTTTTAATCGAGTTTATTAAAACATATTATCCAAAGCTTAACCTCTCTTATATCTATGCTATTTTTTTAGCACATTTATGATGATTTCTGTCAAGAGTGCTGAGTAAAAAACAAGAGACTATCAAATACCCGTTTGGTATACAATAAAATGAAAAAATGAATGGAGAGTGCCAGGTCGACTCGGCTATTGATCCTGACCAAGAATATATATATAAATTACATGGTCGGAAAAGCTGCCTTCTACCTGTTACATACTTTTCACCGAGTCTAGCATACCCTTTTAACTCTACGAGTAACCGGTATAACAACAATTGGAATATATGAATAAACATTGGCACGCAAAAACCGAGCATAGATAAATATGCGAGAAACCCTTCGGTTAAACGTGCTGCATTATTGATTCAGTTTTCCCTGCTCCAGCTGGCTGACATTTGGACAGCTTTAATGGTTTCCGTTTCCCCATGTCGAGTTGACAGTGAGAAGTGCCACACACGTAGCTCACTCGCTGCGCGGGTAAACTGGGTCAATGGTTAAGTTCATCATCGAACGCCCACGTTAATTGAATCAACATTAGTGGAAGGTACTTAACAAAGGGACGGATGAAACAACCATATGCTGTTTCAGCTTCAACACCTCGCCTTAAAGTCCTGCACTCATGCAGGATGTCCATGCTCCTTTTGGCACAGCAGGACCTAATGGTCAACTTTACATCGCCGCCGCTCTCGTGCTGCGAGCAATTTGGCTGAGAGCTTAGTTTATGCCGCATAAAAGATCAGGCTCAGCACTTGGCTAATTTGTTGCCGTTGTTTCGCCGCTTTGATGGCTCCATCCGGCCATTAAAAGCCACAACTTTAACTAACTTATGTACAAGTGCGGTCGAAATTCTAGTGAGCTGTGCTGCTACTAATGGAAGTGGTTAAAAAGCTTGAGCAAATAGAGTGATACATTTTAGTTTCAAATTCAAGCTAACAACCAACTGCTTAGTTTTAAGAGATAATGGTAGCTTGAATATCCTAAGTAGAACTAAACAGACAGCACTTTCAAGTGATTTCTTCCTTGCTTTCAAGGCAACAATTTAATTTGAGAGAACGAAAAAGTGCTAAGGAGCACAACTATCAAGCCTTTTAAATCTTTCTGAGTTTAGTTTGATAATACTACTACTTTTCAGTGGACCAGCTAATCTGCTTATCTACAAAGTTCCCAGGTAATCCTATGAACTTCAATATTATACTTTACCAGCTTAGCATCGACTGCATTTACTTTCTTTGGCATCCACTTGATAACTATTTAATTCACCGCAATTGTAGCTGCTCATCTCCGGGCGTAATTTACTCACCGTGCGTCTGTGGCCTCCGCTGCGATAGCTTGCGGCGCTGCGGAGGCGTCTCGGTCTCGCTCAGCCGGGGCTCACTGGTGCAGTAGCTCCGGGTCTCCTGGAGCGTGTGCTGCTGTTGCTGCTGCTGCTGCTGCGCCTTGGTCTTCTGCCGGACCTGCAAGTGGGGAGGAGGAGAAGTGTCTTTAGAGCAGGCAACTATGTATAGCTATCTATCAAACGCGGCCCAAGGCAATCGCTGTGATTTATGGACTGCCCTTGCCGATTGACTGAGAAATTAAATTGCATTTCTCAAACAAATCAAATTGCATTTGTTTGTCCTTTGGCGAAACAGACGCCCACCATCTGACTTGGCCAACGTCAATGGCATAATTTATCGGCTTGTCCTGGCCCTGGTCCTCGCTAGAAGGGCTCCTCCGCGATCCTCTTTAAAGGGATATCCCCTTAAATGTCAAGGTTAAACGCCTTGGCCACTCCAAATGCAATCAGCGCCAATGCTTGTTTCGCCCGCCGCAAGAGTTTCCTGCTCAGGCATTGGCGGGTAGGTTGGAGCAGGAGGACGTGTCCCTGTTCCAAATCCTTCATGCCACGTCCAAGTGCCTGTCAAGCCGCCTCAGCTCTGCGGTGCTCCATTGGAAGCCTGCCTGTCTGCCTGCTAGCTGACGACGGGGCGAAAACTAATTTCACCACCTGTTCCGGCAATGTAAGCTTCTTGTTCAGTTTCTTTGGTCCAGTGTGAGGGCGATATATATTTATAGCTATGGCCATAGCCGCATGCAAAACGTCCAACTTTGTTAGCCACTTCCGTTTTCCTTGGCCCAAAAAAGCAAAAAAAAAGCAGGGGCGAGGGCGAACAATATGATTTGGGTGTTGGGGACCAATTAGTTGGCATTTCGAAGTTATTAAGTTGTGCCGCTTATGTCCTTGATTCTAATTAATGGGCTTGGCTTTGCGAGGAGTGTGTTATACAGCCTATAGGTACTCAACTTATGGCTTTAAGCCTTTGATACGATTTCTTGATTAAATTAAAAAATATGTTTAAAATTAAGCTTTCACGTTAAGTGTAGTTCAGTTGAATCTACATTTAACATCTTTAAATGAAACCAGTTTGCTTCAAAAAATCTGCTATATGTTTGATTGAGTTATGACCGTAAAGGTTTTTGGCCTGAATTTGCTGCTGATCAGGAATCTTAATCCCCTGAAAGCCACGCTGATTCCGCCACTGTTCCCGCACAAGGTTTCCTCATCGCTGGAAAACGGCACGCCGGAAGCGCTTGCTACGTGGCGTCGGCTGTCAAGTGGCCAGGGATTTAGGCCACGTTGAGTTTCTGGTCAGTTGGAGGGACCGGCAAAGCCGCCAAATCCGCAGGAAGTGTGGCCAGGGGGGTGGGACGGCCATTAGGCGAGCTGTCAGTGTAAACGTTCCTTGTTTATTTAGTGGCCGCTCTTTTGCGCTTTTTATGGCGCACACACACACATATACGAGTTTAGACATATAACTACGAACCGGACTGTATACGTATGTGCGCATTTATCCTGGCATTTCATGGGCTCTCCTGACCAGTAATTGCTCTTCTTTCTTGGCCAAATGTTTGCATGGTCTACTTTGCCGGCTTAATCAAATATTACGACCATACGGACGGACGGACACCCACATCTGATCCGTGCGGATGCAGTGGACGGCTGGTCACATGGTCGATGCTTCTCGCTTCAGAAATTAATTGCTTCCTGGCTTCCCAGTTCATTGACCATGCGGTGCTCCGCAGCATGTCCTGCGGCGGTGTCTTCAATTTGTACCCGCTTAATCCCCAATTAGTCCTCCGGGGCAGCGCAGATAATTTATTTTCTTAATGCGCTCCGTTTTACGGGGCTCGAAATCGTCGGGCAACGGCGGATTAAATTAAAATTCGAAATTAATTTAACATTTCCCTATTTGACTTTAAAATTGATAAGAGAGATAAGTTATTTCTATCTGAAAGGTTGGTGTCTTTAAATTTAGTGATATCTCCCGATTTTTCATTTATTTAGTTTTGTAAATTTACATACATCCTATATTTTTCTTGCAAATTTATTCTGCCACTGCTTAAAGTTTTGATTGCACACAAGACTGCAATTTCCTCGCCTCCGATGAACTTTTGTGTCGAAAGTCGCAAAATATTTTCCCATTCGTGGCTGTCTTATTTGTCTGTTTTGGCTATTTGTTGGTTTTTGTCTGGTATTTGCATGGAATATATCTGACTTTGGCCCACAGAATGCCGTGCAAAACGAAAATAGCTTTACAATGCGACTTCATCGAGTTCGCTGCTGTTGTGGCATCTTCTCATTAAACTTTTGCGTCTGCAGATGAAAAGTGCTAGCGACTTATCGACATTGGGACATCAAGGCAGTGAGCACTCCAAGTTTACTTCCTTGCTGCTTGCCGATTGTATCCTTACTCCCCGCTTCCTTATAGCAAAAGTCGTTTCAGCACTCCTTCCTCTCATTTAGTACCCTTTAGTAACTTGTTTGGCAAAACAGTAAGATTTTTGTAGTACTCACTACTTAAAGCATATAGATTTTTAACCAAATTTGTAATCTATCTTCTCTAAAAAGGAGATATGTATATGTGCAATCATACGCCGAAATGTAGTCAACGATTTTTGGAAACCAGGTATTCAATAGTCGGTAGCGCCAAGCACTTACTTCTCACTTGCTTAGCTGCGAACTCATTACGGCCACGCCCAGCGAGAACATGCCGCCCCCAAAAAGTGGGAAACCATGTGTGTGTGCCTTGGAAACTTTTTCTATATAAATTACCAGCTCGGGGCGCATCTCAGGCGATGAGACGACATGTTTAGCACGATGCATGGTTGTATGGCTGCTTTTTGTTGCCTCGTTTGCTTACTAATAATGTCGCGAACAGAAGCAGAAAAGGGGGATTCACCAGCGAGGGATATTCAGCACCAGAAGCTGCGAACTGGAAGCCAACCACCCCGCTCCAACCCAGCCAGGAAAACTCATACGCAGCGTATGCCGCCACGTGGCGAAAGTCTTTTGTGCGAGACAACCATCAGTCCGATGAAATTGAATTTCGCCACGATATAACTCAATTCACACGCCGCACTGCAAGTGTTCCGAATTCAAGGCTCCTCGGACGGCTGGGTGACGGAATCAATTGAATTGGAAGCGTCAGCGACTTCAGTTTTTCTGTATTATTTCAGTTGCGGTGATGAAAAATTCAAATAAATCCAGCTTCCTCAAATAGGCCTTTCTTATTCATTCAAGGTTCAGTTCAGATTGTCGATTTTAAGTCGGACGGGTTCGTCGTTATTAGAAGGAGGTATATACTATACACTAGTTAACCATGGAAACGACCGCTCGGCTCCATCAGTTGAAACTCCAACAGAGCGTCATGTCGCACGTCACGGTCACCGAGAGTGATGCCGAGTTTGCGATCCTGAATCTGGATTGTACCGAAGGTTTGGAGAGCTCGGTGACCAAGATCCTGGTGGCCATCGAGGAGATGTTCTGCAGTTACTTTGAGGACCTCAAAAAGGAGCTGGAACTGCAGAGGATGGCGGCACTGACCTTGAACCAGCTGACCCAGCGCTACAGGATCAACACGAAGGTGGACACGAGCTGCACGTGTCCGCAGATCTATGAGATCGAATCGGATGATGCGATCATCAACAAATACTACATCTACTACCAGGTGATAGCCTGCTCCAACAATAACCAGGGTTGGGTCATCCACAACATGCGCCCCTATATACTCCTCTTCCGTCGAGAGTGCGCCAAGTTGGATCTGAGCGAGGATAGTCCCTTCATCATGGGTGACGCCTTCCACAAGCCAATCAAGTTCTTCATGGACTTGGTGGAGGAGCTCTTCGCCTACTTCTACAGTGGTCACGTGCAGTTCGACTGCGCTGCCCACATGTTGGATCCCCTGGACCTGAACAGCATAGAGTACTACCAGAAGCTATTGGAGCCCAATGAGGACTTCGCGGATTACTTCAAGTACAACATGAGCTTCTGCAAGTGCCTGCGGATGCCGCGCCGGTGTCCCGCCCACGAGTATCCGCAGGTGAAAGAGGACTTTAACGCCACCTTTGTTAATCAGGCCAAGAAGAAGCGGTGTGCCAGGCGGTGCGAGAAAATGGCCGAGCCCGAGAACAATTTACTAGATCGAAAGAAGTCCATAGTTAGACTCCAACGTCCCAGCGAGATGTCTGGCATAAGCACCGGTATGGAAACAGAGCTGGACAACGAAAGGGAACTGAAGAAATCCATCTCTAAACACCAACGTCGCAGTGAGAGGTCTATAATAAGTATTACTAAGGAAAATTACCACATTCCTTTTCCCGACGACCGACACGAACTAACTGTTAAGGATTCAGTAATCAGGTGGTCGAGGAACCCACAAATTCTCAATATGGATGTATCATAAGTTTTTAAATTTTGTAAGCAGTTACGTTTATTTTATATGAGGTGTATAGATTTTAATAAATTGTCTACTGGGTTCCCCATGCTCTATTGGTTTATTCCAGTTTGTTAGGCTTCATCTGGGCTAGGGGTATCCTTCATCGTCGACTTAAATGTCATTCGTCAGAAGTTTTCCTTGTTTTGCAGGGGAATACACTTAAAACACACACAACCAAAAATGGAAATGCGCGATCGGCTGTACCAAATGATGGTGAGCCAGAGCTTCATGTCCAGAGCCACGGTGACCGCGAGCATGGCCAATTTTGCGATCGGTAATCTGAAGAGTTCCGATGCTGTAGAAAAGACGGTGATCAAAATTCTGCTGGCGATCGAGGAGAAGTACCGGAGTTACTTCGACAGCTATAAGAAGGAGCTGGAGCTCCAGAGGATCGCGGCAGAAACGCTGCACCAGCTGATCCAGCGCTACAAGATCACCATGCAGCTGGACACGGGCTGCACGTGTCCGCAGATCTATGAGATCGAATCGGATGATGCGATCATCAACAAGTTCTACATCCACTACCAGGTGATAGCCAGTTCCAACAAGAACCAGTGTTGGGCCATCCAAAGCCTGCGTCCGTATGTGCTGGTCTTTCGGCGCGAATGTGCCAAGTTGAATAAGCACGAGGAGAGCCCCTTCATCCTGGGCGATGCCTTCCACAAGCCCATCCAGTTCTTCATCGACCTGGTGGAGGAGCTGTTCGCATACTTCTACAGTGCACACTTACAGCTGGATTGCGCGGCGCGTCTGTTGGATCCCTTGGATCTGAACCGCATGGAGTGCTACATGAAGCTACTGGAGCCCAACGAGGACTTCGCCGAGTACTTTCTGCACAACATAAGCTTCTGCAAGTGCATGCGGCCGCCACCGAATTGTCCGCCGTACGAGCACCATCAGAAGATCAAGGATCAGTCCGACGCATATCTCAGCCATGCCAAGAAGAAGCGGTGTGCCAGGCGGTTCGAGAGAATGGCCCAGAACGAGGCACAGACTGCGAAGCGGGAAAGCTGCTCGGTGGAGCGGAAAATGTCCACTGGCAGCCCGAGGACGACCAGGAGCCTCAGTCGGGAGGCTTCTGTTATGGAAGAAGTCGTTTCCGTATCCAACCAGCGACATGAACGCACCCTGACGGATCAGCTGATGTGCGTCCTCAGCATTTCCCCCGAATGTACCCACGACAACACCAACCAATGCGTCCATCAATTAATTGGGCCAAATGCAGGTGATTCTCCGTTTCTCGGAAATGTCTGCGGAAATGTAGTTATGCCAGTTAACCCAGCACCTTGAATATTTGTGGCACGCAAATGGGAGTTGCTTACCAAGTAAACTTCAAAGATACTTTCAGCTGAGCACACTCGATACTCAAAGTACATCAATTAAAAGTGAGCTAAAGTTTTCACTTCAATCAAGTGAGACACTTCAAAATTTGTTGTCAGGTGAATCCAATGAAGTTCTTTCAAGTTGGCTTTAAAATTAACAATGTGATTCGTGATTGAACATTATAATCTGTAATCTGCAAAGCTAACAAGCAAATATAATAAATTCATTTATAAATTCAGTGTTTCATTATTATTAATGGAAAACATGTGCTCTAAGTACCATTACATATTTGCACCAATGGTCCTTTGGAAATTAAAAAACACATTATAATATTGTTGAAATGGCAATCTGCATGTGCGTGACTACCAAGTGGGCTAAAAGACGATGTATGGTATTTATAGTAAAAAACGTGCACTTATCGAAAGCTAAAAATAAATAAGCAACTTTTGCCAGCGTGACGGGCAGATGCAAATGCTAATGCTAAATCTGTACCGCTTGGATGCGTTCCAAGCGCATTACGTATACGCCGCGTACTCACCGATCTGGCGCCGGAGGTGATGCGGGCGCTCTGGGAGCGCGTTGCCGGCCGGCGTCGCCGGTAGCCGGGAGTACCGCCCTCGGGCGTGGCGCTGCCGGAGGCGCCGGGCATTCCATGGATGACCGTCTCGATGCTGGCGCCGGTGGCACAAATGGAGGCGCTGCGCGTCTTCTTCTGCATCCGATGATGCATCGGCGAGATGTCGTCCACCATGGCGAGTTGAGTCTCGGTCTCGTTTGGGCCAACTCCTGGGAAATTTCCGTTGGTGTCCGGTGTGTCCGGTGCTCTGTGGTCTTCGCCGGCAATTTTCCGTAACGAGTTCGGTCAAGTTGCTAGGGCTTGCTACTTGTGTGCATTAAGCAGTTCGTGCTGCGGCTCTAGTTGCTCTATTTTGCTGCTGTGGATGCTTGGTTGCATAATTCATAATCTGAGTTTGGGATGGTGTGTGACTTTAGTTTGTTTGTGGTGCACTCTGCAAATAAACCGTGACAAGCAAATGAAACGAATGCACAAAACATTTAAATGAATTTTCATTTTAAATCATAAAATTACACTTTTTCTCGAATATTTGCTTCGTGATGTCGTGACGTGACCAAGTTGCACAGAAATAACCCAAAGAAATACTGTGTGTATATTATATATATTTTCGAAAAGCAAAAGTGAGCTACGAAAAGCGAATTTCATCTGCGTTCTACAAGATGCTGTGTGTAACAACATGCAACATAATTTGCTGTGTGATTTTTCATTTCGGCCCGCAGCCATTAAACATAAAATTCCTCTGTTTGTTTTTCCAATCCCCCAAACCCCCCGCAATCTGCCCCAGTCCCCCGTGCCCCATTCGATTTATTTTTAAACGTGCCTCACGCGTCTCTTGAAAACTGGGTCAGCTTTGGTAGTTGGCCAAAGCCCATTCGCATTTTCAGTGGACACCCCAAAAACGACAAATTGCTACAAACAAATTTGAAATTTATACGAAGGGGCCAGAGCCTTTGGGAATTGTGGTTTCCATCGGAGTTATATAAAGGCTTAGATGACTGTTATGTGCGTTGGTTATGCAAGCGATTGGGGTTATCCATGCTGATTGGTTGATTGATACCGGGTTAGTTGGTTAGCTATTCATGTACATTTCACTTAGTTTAACCTGTGTCAGCAGCCTCATTCCCACCTTTCAAAACAATTACTTTGTACCATATCATTTGAATCTTACTTTATAGAGCCTTTTCTTATGCCAAATATTTATTTCTAAGCCATAGCTTACTTTCCATTTTGTATAGAACACATTCACTGCTAAACCTCTTGATGAATGATTCCCAGAATTTCCCGAGATTTCTTTCCATTGATTTCATAACAAATCGTTGTTTGGCTTCACTTGATCTTGTCCGTTTATCACGTAATCCCCACGGTCCAAAAATAAACTCTTCATATTGGCTACAGTTGCTAACCCTTGCATCACATCATCCACATGTCGAACTCTTTCGTATGGTTTCCTATAAAAAAGGCATTTCACAATTGAAATGTAAATAAATTGCTGGAAAATGTGGAAAGTTTCGAGTGGCACGGTGTGGAAAATGCTCTTTAAAGAGTTCGCTTAACTTAAATGAGAAACGTAAACTGCAGACTGCGAATTCTAATAGACACTAATTGTCATTTGCAAGGGCAGATTTCCCGAGGCGAAATTAAATCCATTTCTCAACTAGCCCAAAGGCAGGGAAACTCAAATTGAATTTTCCACCGACCGATGAGATGGGCTCTGGAGTGGCGGATGGGGATGCGGATGCGGATGAGGATGAGGTTGCGGAGGCAGCCGGCGGGCCAATCAAAACATATTTGTAATCCATTTAGGCATCCTGTTCGCTCCTTAGACATGCATCATTAGCCACTCGACCCGGGGCATCCTATTCCATTTGGCCCGGCTGTCCTCCTCCATTCTCCTCCATTCCACAAATCGAATTACGCTTTCGCTATCTTTTCATCCGCACTTGCACTTAAGTGCATCCAGGACACTTTTCGCACATTGTAGCGAACTTGATGAACTTGCAGTTTTGGCCGCGTTCAGGACTTTAAGGTCCTGCTGCTCGGTAATCAACTTGTGCGAATGATTAAAACATAAATAATTAAAAAACGAGCCACCCTTTTTTCGCGCTTAGAGGAGAGTAAGGATTCGGGCCAAGTCCCTTGCAAGTAAATAATGCAAAGGACTTGGGCGGCAAAAAGGGAGCAGAATAAATACAAAAACTTGAAAAGCATATGCGAGAACAGCTTGAGATAAAGAGTCAGCGGCACTGAGAGAAAAAGGTAGCTGAAAATTATGGCCTTCAAAATGCTCAAATGTGAATGTGCCTTCATTGGAATTCCCAAGAATTTTACATCAAGCATTTTACATCATGTTAAAGCGTTTTTTATGTATACCTGGGCCAAAAGCAGCTAGAAAGTGGCTAAAACCACCCCAGCATTTTGACTTAAGCAGCTTTAAAGGGTTGCGAACAGTTTCTGTGCGACTTTACGCTTGATTTGCCACCTAAACCGAGAATCCAGCGATGCATTACCAGGACACACGAAAAGGGAAAGCGAAATGGGTACGCCGATGATGATTTCAGCTGCTGACCCATCCAGTCGTGCATGAAACTCCAGGCCACATGGCAATGAAGTCGTCGTACTCCTCCTCGTCTTCATCTTCGCCGAGTCCTTTGTCAGCAAATTGAACTGGAAGGCTGGCTGCTAGCCTTGTTTGCATTCAATTGATGCCGCTGGCATTTCTGGCTAACAACAGGATTGCGTGTGTGTGAGTCCTTCTAATTGGCCGAAGGAAGAGTAGGAGTATGGTGTCACCATGCCAGGACTCGCCTTTAAAGCTTCGCCAGGGATTTCGCTATTAATTTTCATTTTTATGCTCACAGACTAAGGCCAGCATTTTCGGGCCATATTAGTGGTGCGGTTGGTGGTCATTTGCCTTTATGGCCCGATATGATGTGGCCAAAATTTCGCTCCCACTCTTATCGGTTGGCCCGTTTGCTAGTTATTAACATGAATATTTTCGCTTCAGTATTTTCTGCGCCCGGCTAATCAGGCCACCCAAATGATGACAGCTGTGCTCGGTTCCAGGCAACCTGGGCTATCATCGGAATAAGCCCAAAAAATGGTTGCTTCGGCCTACCAATATAAACCCTACAAAAAACAAAACAAAAAAATAAAATCCCCGATAAAGTGTCAACAGATAAGGCGTATATGGCCTGAATGGGAGGTTCTGTTTTTTAGCCTGGAAAGTAGGTGGTTCGAAGTTGGTAAGCCATTTGAATAAAACAAAGGTGAAACCATCAAAAAGAATTTAGCTGAAACTGCAAACTAATTTGATTCAAATGAAAGCTAATTGCGGTCGAGAACGAATTGATTTAAAATGTCCAAATGCATAGTATGTTTTATAAATCCACAAACTACATAATCATGAGATACATGCCATGTTAATCTGAAATTTTACCCTTTAAAGCACATTAAAGTTTGTATGGAATGCAGTTCCCTATTAGCCAACTAATGCGTACATTTTTCTCCCCCAGGAAACGCTCGATTTCATCTTGTCCAGCAATGACCTTGAGCCACGCCTCCTTTGTGTGCGAGTTTGTTTGGCGTGCCAGCGGCTTCCTTCAACATGTCCACGTCCACATCCACATCCAGGTCCACATCCACGTCCTTGTTCGAGTCGGTGTCCATGTTGTCATCCGTGTGGCAGGGCAGCTCGTGTCGTTGTCAGTGGATGTTCGCAGCGTTTGTTTAATGTTTCCCTTTGAGCCCCATCTCGCAACAGGGGTATTTGTTTATGCTCATGGCCAGCACCTGTTGCTGCAAAATTAATTTCAATGGGTCACGGGGCGCCGGCTGCTTGTCCCAAAGGTCGGCGGTGGGGTCGGGAGTAGGGTTCTTCCTATTATTTCTGGCCGCTGATTGGCGACATTAATCCCAAGCCAGTGGGAGCACTTTCTGGCTGAGATCTTGGGCCAAGCTTGAGCATATAGAGCTCATTATTATCATTTTCGCTGGCAGCTTGTCAAACGCAAATGAGCTAAATAAAAACAAAAGTTTTTATTGCGCATACGCCACGTTTGCCGTTGGTCGTTTTAGCTCTAATGGGACAGCATGTTATTAGCAGCGAGCTATTTCATTTGCTCTTTCTGCTCTCCGCCTGGGATGAAAACAAATTTGAATGATTAAATAAATTATCCAGCATTTGGATGTGACAGCGGGGACTAAGCGTGCGAAGAATTTTTATGATTTAAAAATGAGCAAAAAACAAGTGAAATATTTCGAAATCATGTTGAAATTCCGTCAGCCAGTCGACTTTTATTTCTTTTCAGTTGACCAAAGATTTTCCAAACAGCTTGGCATTAGTTTATGTTTATTTCAAGTGTGTTCCAAGTGTTCCCTTTGATTTTGTGCTTAATGTTCGATAAATCGATGAGGAGGAGTAGGGATTGCTGGCTGGAATGAGCGAAATCTGCTCGGAAATTTACTTTGCTGCAAAGATTTTCCAAATCGTTGGGCAAAATGGAGCTCAAGGGCAGATTATGCCGCCTAATGTGCCGTCTTCTTCGCCAGATTTCCACCGCCACCGCTCCTCGAATCCCTGTCTGTTTGGTTTAAACTCGACGTCTTTCACGGTGATTATGACACATGTGGGTATGTGTGCGTTGTGTGTCTGGTGTGTGTAAATACTTGACTGTGCCAGAACGTGTTTATTCCGTTTACTCCACCTTTGGCTGCCGCCCGCTGTTTACTTCAAGTGGCATTCATTGGGGGTCTTACCGTGGCTTGTTATTCTCAATTTAGATTCAAATCCAAGCCAAGTGTCTGGCCGCCGGCGCAGATGTTTACACAAAAATTCACTTCATTTAGTTTGCGACAGGATAAATGCGGCACTTTGAAGTGTGTGTCATAATTAACTATCGGGAAATGTCCTTTGGCATCTGTTGAGCGGCAATTTGGGCACCGGAAATAAAACGAGGAAGTTTACGATGTTCCTTTTTTTTGTCCCCGAGGCGTTCCAATTGGTTAGCATTTGATTTCACATGGTCTTTGTTCGATTTTATTACGACCATTCGAGGAATTTCTTTTGTTAGCTCTGCTAAGCCAACTGAAAAATGCCTTTGCAAGTGAATAATTGAGAGGGAAAAGCCAGAAATATTTGGCTATAATAAAACCGTGTGTAGTAACAAAAAGGTTTTGGAATTTAGCTAATCTGTCCTAATTTCGCAGATCATGACCAAATTAACCAACCTCTTGGCTGACACAGAATTTTTCTTCTACTCCAGTGATTCCATTCGAAACTATTTGACTGGAATCAATGGCGCCTCCTTCTTCTTTTAGCATCTATCTGATTTTCCAACTCTTTATGCCATGGACACTGCTGACCCAGACAGTTGCAATTATGTTCGCCGAGGAAAGGGGGGAAAAGGGGAGAAGGGCAGATCCTGCTGGAAGTGTTCTCCATGTCCATCAAAGTAAGCTGGGTGGAATGGAGGAAGTGGCTGCCGCCAGGGAAATACGTAGGAAAATGAATAAAAAGTTAAGCCAGCCAGGAATTTATTTCGCATTTGAACTGCTGTTTGTTTGTTTGGCTCGGTTTTGGTTTGGGTTTGGGTTTTGGGTTGCTAGCTCTTGGTCGCTGGAAGCATTTTAAGTGTGTGCATAAATATTTTTGTTAGTTGTGTCTGGCTGAGGAGGAGGAGTTATTCAGCGGAAATGTGCCCCACTTCACTGACATCGCAGCCACTTGGCTCCTACTCCAATTTGCTGCCCAATTGTCACTGGCACTCTGGGCCCAGTCACGTTTTTCCACTGAAGTAAAACAGGAGTTGTGCACGGCAAAAAAGGGTTAGCTCTAGAAAAATATTTTAAAAAAAGATCTTGCTTGAAAAGCCACCATTAATTAGTATCACTTAATGTACTTAAGGTAAGATTGAAAATTCAGGGCTAACCCCTTTTTTCTCTCACTTCTTACTGGAATATTTCTTGCCGTGTAGGCGGTTAAATAAATGATTATATTTTCCACTTACGGCAACCCTTTTCTCGCCAGTGCAGCAATAGGAACACGAAGCTGTCATGTTCATAGCTTTTCCGGGCGTAAAAAGTCCAAAGAGCAATGACAGGGGCGACGACATTTTTGGGGGCCAAGTGCTGGGGGTGTTGGGCTATAAAGCCGGATAAGCGGGATGGCCAGGAGGCGGTGGACAATGCCGCGACCCGGTCGAAAACCGGATTCAGTCCCAGAGCCGCAGAGGCACGGTCCTTTGCCACCGATGTCTCCCTGATGCCAGGTGCAGGCCCAAAAACGCTTTCAGGAACTTACCTTTGTGCCCAGGCTCTCTGGTGGCTGAACTCCATGGTTGTGGTAGTCAGTGCAGTGCTTTTAATTGAATTTGGAATATTTTTACCGCCCAGTGGCCCAGGGGACAATCTGGCCAATCCATTTTGGCCAAGAGCGCACGAATTTGGCTATGACCAGATGGGCGTCCTCCGCCTACCTACCTACTGCAATTAGTGGTGGCTGTTCTCTTGCTCAAACTCTAATGGAATTAGTTGTTAATTTGATTTGCCATAAAAGCAGTCCGTGCCTCCACTTTCATCCGTATGCGGGTGTGCTTGTGGCTCCATTCCATGCGGATCCTTTGCACCGGGGCGTGGCCAGGAAGTCGCGTGCCAATGGAGCCAGACACTTTGCTTTAATTGGCCTGGGGCCAGTGGGTGCAGTAGCTCGAGGTGGCGCGGGAGCGGGAGCAATCGCATCGAGCCACACACACATTGGAAAAACAGTGAATTGAAATCAAAATGCCGCACTGCAGCTGCATTTGTTTTTTGCCCGCCCTCCTCCGATTGCGGATTGTGGTCATGGACTGTCCTGATTAGGTTCCAGATCTCCGGGGAATTGCTGCGGCGATTTGTATCACTAATGATTGCCCGCAATAACTGCTCTTTGTTTGCTCCATTCAGTTTCGCTTGTTTTCGCTGATTGCGAGTGACCAGCAATTTAATACTATCTGATCCAGTCCACAGTCTATGTGGCTATAACTAAAATGTCTGTCAAGACAAATGTGAAAACAGGGCATAGATACATATGTATACAGTGCATTGACATTTGGCTTAAAGTGAAAAAAAAACGAAATGATGAGCTGCACAAACGAGTATACTTGCATGAAAAACAAACATGCAACATAATTCCAGGGAAATGTAATTTCTGTGGCCGAAGTTCAAAAGCGTTTGAAAAGTATGAAAATTAATTGCATGGCAGTGTAATTATGAAAGCATTAACTAGCCAACAACATTTCAATCAAGTTTTCCATTTGCATTCGCAGTTACGCTGTGACTTAGCCGCAAATTGTTTGTATTTTCTCTACACATTCCCTTGGGGCTTTTCTTCTGTACATTTATTTTAACAACATTTAAGGGCTTTTCCCAGTCCCAACCGAGTTTTTACAGCTCGATTATCGGGAAAAAGCCGCCAGCCTACCCATGACTTCTGATTAAATTGTATTTTATTTATTTTATAGGCTCTTGCATTGCCGCTTGCAGTCGGAAATCCATTTATCTTTTGTTACACTGCCCGAATTGATTGTTATTTGGCAATTTCCCGCAGGACCCCCTCGTCAACGAGCCAATGCTTTATGGCACCCCAAAGAATTCGCTCGCAAATAAACCATTTCGAAAGGAGGGAACATAAACCGATGGAGGCTGCTGACTTTTTGCCGTTGAATACTTAATGTGCAGGCAACGCGGCGTATGAGTGATTTTTCTGTTCTTTTGTTTCGTTAAGGTTTTCCCGATTATCCTGCGCCAAAAAGGAAGCGGGAAAAGGAAATGGAGTTGGGTATTAAGTAAACAAATCGAACCGCTGCCGGAAAAGCCAAAAGTGCCCAGCCACACGACACTTTCGGCAAAAGGTTCTCAACTTTTTTGTGGTAAATTATCTATTTGGGTCACGACACTACAATTAGGCAATTTAATTAATCAAAACCAACCTGTATTTCGACTGTTGACACCTATTCCTGCAGGATACTAATTCTAATTCCAGCGTCCTTGTTTGTGGTCGGTCACCAAACTGGAGAATCCATTCGGAAAATGTATGTTGGCGGCACTACTTATGTATTTGATCGATAATTGGTATAAAAAGAAAATTGTGATGGCGGCTCACTTTATATATATATATGTATATATAGCGAGATAATTTTGTGCACTTGTTCACTTTCTTTTTCCTTGTTTTCCGTTATTTTTAGATAGATTTCAGTTGTGAAGTGAATGCGAAACCGAAAAACAAGCACATGCGATTTTTCTCTTTCAAATATTTCAGATTTCAAATATTTTCCACCATAAAACTTGTGTACGAATCGCAGGCACACACATTGCATAAATATATATCGAGTATATTATATTGTTTTGATTATTTTTGTTGTTGTGGTTGGTGTATTTTCAAACGCGGGTTTTCCAACTCAAAACGAAACGATACGCGAGGCGCTGGGCGATTTTCCAACCGCTTTTCACATCCGATCCGTGCGAGCGCCGTCGAGTGTTTGAAGCGATTTCGGTTTGGTTTGGTTCGCTGTGCCCGTTGGTTCGGCGCTTTCAACTGTGACGTCACGGAAAAGCTCTGCCACGTCACCGTTAGCTTTTCCGAGCGCATTGCTCTGCCCAGCCACTCCCCCAATCCCCCTTCGTTGTGCCCCCCATTTGGATTGTTTGTATTTTTTCTTTACGACTTTGCTTTGTTTATCTTCGGCTGTCTCTGCTGACTTTGTTTTGAATGTTCCATCAATGGAGCGCAAGGATGGTGGAAAAGCGGTGGGAAAAGGTAGTGAAAAGTGGGTGGCCAGCGGGTGCCAATTGGGTGGCAATATGGAGCAGCCAAGGCGCTGTGGGGATTGCAACGTTTGAATCTACTCTTTTTTTTCTGACCCTTTCTCTGCTGCTGGTTCCTTTGTTTTGGTTTTGGTTGTGATTCTGATTTTGATTCTGCCTCGGTTTTGTTTTTCCCATGTTTATAGCTCGTGTTTTCCGTAGCTTCTTTTATGATACGAATCGCTGACAGCCAAGCAATATTTAGAATTTGTGACGAGCATTATTTGGCGTTTTATTAATGTTTCGATTTTGGTTGAGCACATGGGGTTTTACCCATTGCTCATGCTCGCGGCTTGTTTGCCAATATATATTTACATTTTGGCTGAGAAAAAATTAAAAAAGTAATTAGCACACGATGCTATAAACGTTATATGTAAATGCATATATTTTTATGGACTGTGAAACAAAAAAACGGGAATATGAAAACAATTCCAGCCGTTAAATGCTGAATAAAAACTACATAAACCAAGGAAGATATTATATGACTCATGTTATTATCTATAAAAACTGTTTAAATATTTAAATTTATTGTTCTTGTTTATATAAGCTTTTTTTATGTGCATCCTGCATTTCTGTCAATAAACTCCGACCATTTCTCTTTCGAATACTTGTGACATGGAGCACTTTAGACTCGATTTGCAATTACCCAAATGACCAAACACATTTGCCAAATGCAGCGAATGCATGTGCCAAAAATAACAACAATAAACGCACCTGCTGCAACACGAAATGCAATTAATCTTCAGCCAAAACTGTCGCACAGACCGCAAACAATCTCGCTCGAAGCAAACAAATCCCATCAGCGTCGCATATCGCATATGGCCAAAATTTGGTACAATTTTTTTTTGTCGGCACGTCACAATATGTCAAGTTTTATGATGATTGAGTGAACTGAGGAGTCGCCACAAGCACAGTGAAAAGGGCGGGCAGGAAAAGGAAAAGTCCTTAAAGCTTAAGGAAAACTCAACCAAATGGAACTGAAGTCAAATGTTGTTTGTTTTTGTTTATTGTGGCAAAGGTTCATGCTATGAATACAGTGGAAAGTATCATTAGCTTAATTATTACCTGTGAATATGGAAATGTGAGTAGTATGAGTACTCAAACTTTAACTAAGTGATTCAGTTACTTTCTAAAATAAGTATTTATGTTGGAAATTAATTGTAAAACTTCCAAGTGACAGGAAAATTATAACAATTCATATATTTATAAACAAAATACGAACTTTTGTAGTGACTACTGTATGGCTGTTTGTTTTGTTGTTGCAACTCCTGCCACGTGGTTGAATACGATGGCCTATATCTTATCAACACGGGGTGTGTGCTTGTGCGACACATTATCATAAGCCATGATTTATTTATAGAGGCAGCCAGGTGGCACACACCCATACTGCGAAACGCACACCAATACACCAATGGATTGCCTTTGTCCTCGCTCAAGTTCGGAAAGAGCTGTCAATTGATTTACTTGACCCACATGGGCAAAAGCTCAACTCGAAGCGACGGGGCCACACCCACCCAACCCAACCAGCCCATCGACCCACCGCCTTTTCACTAATGCGATCAATATTTGGCAGATAAAAAAGCGGGCCAAGCAAAGTTGGTGGCTCACAGGGAAGAAAAAAAGGGGGTTTAAAGCTCGCGCTTAAAGGCCAATTGTTGCTGCTGCGGATGCGAGGGTAAAAGCCGGCACAGCCTCAGGTGTTGGTCAATTAGAAGAAAATTCATTTTCGCCGATTTGCCGGCTAACGAGAATTTATGTTAATTTATTTCGAAAAACTTTTTAAATAACCCACAAACGGTGGATTGAGACCGCCGCCAAGTGGCGACTTGCCACCAAATACAGCACTCAGGATCTGTATCGCTCGTCTTTGGCTTTAATCTAGCTAATCTATGCAAATGAAATGCGCACACCTGTCGGCCAAGAAAGGTGTGAGGGGGGAGGGGGGCAGAAACCGAAGGGAAAGGGAACCTTTGCCAGCTGTCTGCTGTGGCTTTGTCGGTCGCTTTGAGCTTGTTTTTTGGCAACAATTTGCCCAAAACTTGCCACGCCGCAAACGCTTAATTGCAGCTCGAGGGCTGTGGGTAAGTGTATAATAAGGAGCTCAGCCGGAGGAAGGGAAAAATCATGTGGACTGGTGCCACAAAATGAAGCTGTTGCTAATGATATTCATGAGTTTGTCTCTGCTTTAGCCATTTCCATTGCAAATGGAGGCAAATTTGGAGGGACCTTTGAATTCATTTCAAGGAAAGAAATTTAGTTTGATTTATAGAGTATGCATAAATGTATTCAATTTTATAGTATTCGTATTTCATGCCTGATACATTTGGTCAAAAGGGCTAAGCTAATAGCTGTCAGACCCTGCGACTAGGACCTTCCATCTATCCATTTCCCATTTCCATATCCCGCACTAAGCAAACATTATCGCGCTCGGCGAAATCCCTTCCATCTTCCACTCGACGCGTTGCGTGTCGCAAAGTGTAAGATAAATGGAGGCTGTAAAAGTGGAGCACTTCGCTCGGCAGCTCTGCAGGATTGGGATAGGGATCGGGATCGGGGTAAAAGGAAGGGCAGCCACTTTATCATAAACTCAACAGGTTCCTCCTGTTCCTCCGCCGTTTTGTGCGTGTGTATGTGTGTCGTCTTGCCATAAAAGTTGCTGCGCTGATTGAATAAAAATTTCATTAAACGCACATTTTGTAGCAGCTGGAAGGCGTTTACCCTCCAATCCATCTGAAAATCCTTTGCAGGAGGCACTCCTGCAAAGTTGGGCCGTAGGCAGCTTTCTGTCTGTGTGTCGTTTATTTTAATTGCCGGCATTAGACGCTCGTTGATAGGCCATAAAAAAGCAGTTGGCTCGACGGCAGCCGTCAAAGGCAAAATGAAAGATTTATCTCTGGAGAATTATTTGCAAGCCGATAGATACTCTCTTTGAGGTTTGCTGCCCAGAAACCTCATGAATGATTGTGTACATATAACGAAACAGGTATCAGATGGGTTTTCCTTTGCGCTTCCTTTGTTTTAAGCGCCTCGTCGGCTTCATTTCCGGAAAAGCGGGAAAAGCGGGAGCAGAAGGAATCCAAGTGGCGTTGGAAAAATTCAAGGAGTTGGGCAAAGCGTAGTCATTGTCATTCCGCTTTTGCGGTTGCTTATTCGGTTGTTAAATCGTTTTTATGACGTATTCTCCGCCGCCAAAAATTTACGCTCTGCGGTTAACTTTCCCCTTGGCATTTCCCGCCCTCATTTACCATTTTCCCGTTTCGCCACACTCCGTGTGAATCTCGGGCATTACTCAACCTTCTGCGTAAAGCTTTCGAGTGTTTGGGTAATTTCACAGATTTATGCAACTTTTCGGCGGGCAAAAAAAGCGTGGAAAGGGAAGGAAAGAGTGATGGGTATGGCTGCCAATTAGCTGGCGAAAGAAGTTTAAAGTTATAGTTATTCTAAAATTCAGTGCTGAATTCTGGTTTATTGTTATTAACTCTTTGGTACGCATATGTCGATATAGTTATTGGACAGGGTTTTTTTTATGCTAAGAGAATGACTTTGAATATTTCTAATACGAATATTGCTTACCATTAATAAATCCTTTAATTCTTTCAGATGTTTAATCTAATAGATTTAAATTTTGACAGTTTTTTGTGTTAATTTACACTTAGATGTAGAATAGCGCCATCTAGTTGTTAAATTTGAATTTGTTCTGTTCATAACAGTGCAGCCTCATTCTGTTATCAGCAGAGGTCTAAAAAAGGGGAAACCCATCATAGCGAAGACACAAGCATTGCTGTGACTAAAGCGAGGACTCGCACCAACAAATTTAAATACAAATTTTCGCGCCTTCTGATATAAAAAACGGCAGGATAATTTGCCTGGCAGATCCTCCCACACTTGTCGAAAATCATCTTATGTTGTAAAATTAAGACAAAATATCATGTCTAGACCAATTGTTTTCGCCATAATATTTGCACCATGACAACACAAATACTTGGAAAATCAGGTAAACTCACTCAAACAGCGTCGAGACGGCTACGGCGATAACGACACACTGAGAAAAATTGGTAATTGCCTGATAAGCGCAGTTATCGGAATTATTTTATAATTATAGTATATGCGTTTTTTGTATAGTCATTTATCTTAAATTGATTTCAGATTATTCTGATTTCATTGTC
This sequence comes from Drosophila mauritiana, assembly GCF_004382145.1. NCBI lineage: Eukaryota > Metazoa > Arthropoda > Insecta > Diptera > Drosophilidae > Drosophila > Drosophila mauritiana. Next base: position 19,562,541 of record NC_046668.1, on the reverse strand, counting down.
TTAAGATTTATTATTATAGATTACTTCAAATTTATTCCACAATTTTCTTTCATGTGCAGGTGAACACAGGTAAACCGCTCTCTTCGATTCTCTCCCGCTTTGTAGAGTTTCTTGCTCGCCAGGTGGGCGCTCTCTCCCTCTTTTTCTGCGCGTCACAGGTAAAATTCAAACGGTGCTTCGTAACGTATTTCGTTCCGATCGCCAACGCCGCAACAAGTGCGCAGGTGCGAGCGGGACGTCAGATGGAGCGACCAGAAAGAGACGGCTAGCTGGCGTGGTGGTAGACTGGTAGTTTATTGCGCTGAGCGTGGCCCAAACGCGAGGCGATCAGTTGCTCAACGCGCTTACCTGTCGATAGACGTGTTTTCCCCGAAAAAGGAAAAGCCGCGTGCTCCGTCTCGCTCGCTCGCTCATTCTGCGCGTGTGTGTGTTATTGTGAGTGTCTGCTCTTTACGAGCATGTAAGTGAGTGTGAGTGTGTATATTCAATTAATTACAAAGTCAGGGAAGAAGCAGCTATGTGAATTGAATGAAAGAAAGCCAGTTAAAAAGTATGCAAAAAAGTTGCCTGATATAAAAGGCAGGGTGAAGAAAGAGCAAGAAGAAGCACCAGCTGCAGAAGCGGCAGTGTAAATGGTGATTAATTCACTTTAAGGTGCAATTAAACAGCAGCGAAATAAGCAACAACAAAGCAGCAGCAACAACAGCAGAAGAAGCAGCAACAAAAGCAGCGCAAGGTGCAGACAAGGTGAGGTGAACTTGAAGTTTTCTTTTCTTTTGACTTCAACCCCCCTCTCTTCGTGGAAAAAAAGAAAAATTATTCAACAGCAAAAATGTTTAATGAGCATGGTAACTGTGTGTGTACGTGTGTATGTATGGACGGGCGCACAAGTGTGTGTGTGTGTGTGGCATTTCAAAATTGCACTTGAAAACGGCTAGGTGGAAAGAGAAAGACCAGATAATGACAATGAAGAAGAGGGAACTGAAAAATCAGTACAAAACGGTATAAACGTGATTCTTTTTTCCAGCCAACAACATTGGCTGGTGGGAATTTTCCCGAAAGGGGGAGGAGTTGGCCTCCAATTTCATTCGATCTAACGATGCTGCAACTGTACACGCTCTGTTTTCCTCTGATCCATTGGCGACATTTTTTCCTCTTTTGAAACTACAAAAATAAAACCGAGAACCGAACGAACAACACAAATAACAAAAAAAAAACGCAAATCTGGCGCAATTGGCAAACCAGAAAAACAAGCAAGTCGAGCGCTTAGATTGCCGGCCTCAAGTTACGACGATATTCCAAGCCAGCAGCGCTTGGCTTTCGATCGCCAGCGTCGTCGTCGTCGTCATCGCCATCGTCATCACGATCATGATCATGTTGCGGCTATTATTATGCTCTTTTCACTGAATGAGCCACATTCCGGTTTAGTTTAGCATTTTTCAGACCAGGCAAGCCAATCCGCACAATCCGCCAGTCCGTCCACAAAAGCATCCCCCAAAAAACCCACACAAATGTGCACAGCGATTCGAAGCCAGGCCCATTCTCACATTCTCGGGCCCCAAGTCCATTTCCAATTGAAAAGCCAAGTCAACAGGGTTCCCCTTCACCTCGCCTCTTTCGATCGCTTTTAAACGTGTTCCCCACGACTAAAAACACGCAGCGAAAAAGCAAAGTCTTTCGCATTCATAAGATCTATCTTTCTATCTACTAACTGTATTTAGCTTTCTTATAGATGAAGAACTAAGTATCATTTACCTCTGAGTAAGATTATAAAGCTATTCTATGTATCTGTTGCAAAAGAATTAAGCAAAGATGGTGATATAAAAACTCCATAATGGTATTTGAAGAACTTCATTGGATTAATCTTAACTTCGTGGCATTTCAGCTTGTAACTATTACAGGCTTGATTCTTTATGAAGAACTTTTTTTATATCTAACATATCTGTTAGCATTTTATGTTTTTGCTAACAGAATTTAATGATTACATTTGTACTTCCCACATTTTTCTCTGTGCAGCAACAACAAAACGTTGTAAAAAGGCAACAAAGCCAGTTTTTTTTAGTTTCAAGCCCTGTTTTTGTGGTTGTTGTAGCTGCTGCATTCCAGCGATCGCTGTTGGGTTGCTTTTTGTTGCCTTGGAAACCAGGAATGCCAGCCTCTATTCCCGTCTCTCTCTCGCTCTGGCTGCTGCCCTCTCTGTCGCACGTTCTATCTGGTAGTTTGGGTTTTTAGAAATTCCAACGCAACGAAAACGAAAAGTGTGAAAAGTGAAGCGAGGCTGGGGCAATCGTCGAACTTCGAGGCCCCAAACTTCTGCTATCTCTGTCTCCTTTCCCTTGGCTGCCCGTCTCTTTCTCCCCAGCGATTCGCTGTTCCTTTCTCTCGCTCTTCTCCTGCGACATATGCCTTTCTCTCTCGCGCTTAGCACCCCCGAAAAATAAAGAGTTTGAGTTTTGGTGAACCTGCACGTTTTTTACGTGTAATGTGAGGTCAGTAACACTTTTGTTTCAAACATTTATCACGCTCCGTTTTGGCCGAGTGCGTGCAGTAACGCTTGTGACGTCGAAAACGTTGCCAACCGTTTAATGAACTCGGCTTGATTGACAAGCCATTTACAATATTTTTTTTTTTGGGTAGATAAACTGATTATTTAGTCTGATACTTTTTGAGTGACTAATTTTGAGGTCAACGTTTTAGTCAATGGATTTAAAGACAGCCACCATGTTTGGCTGCACATGTTCTACACTTTTCGCTGTGACCTTTTAAGTTGAGTAACATGGGTTTTGAAACCAAAAAATTCAAAGCAATTCTCTCGACCATTTTTACGCTGGCCACTTACAAACACTGCTGCATATGAAGCACTTGGTTCCTGGCAACTACGAGTGAAATCCAATTTTAGCCAGGCGTGGCAGGTACGCCCACATGTTGAGTTTTGAAACCGGCTGCCTGATGTTGACAAACCTATTTTCTAATTTGTTTTGCATTTCACCGAGGCAGCAACGATAGAGAGAGGGAGAGTGGGTGGGTGGTAGTGTTGGCAGGGGAATACAAACGTGTTTTTTTCACGTCCAAACGAAGCGTGCGAGATTTTATTTAACGCTTCTGGCTCTCGAGTGGGGGCTTTTCAGGTTTTTCGTGGGGGTGCTCTGCTCAAAGCCAGCTGCGTGTTTACAGATATTTTTGCGACGCTTTTGGCCGGCCCGAAATGAAATAGGCCTGGCCCACAACTAGTTGCTCCGCAGCTCAAACGCACACGTGCAGACAGCCGCGCCCAAAGCCGTACCCCTACCACCCCTTCCCCAAAGCCTCATCCCCCCTTTTTACCACATAACACTCCACCTATGTTTGCCATTGTCCACGCGCGCTTTTTGAAATAAAAAAACAAACAAAAATGAGAGAGAACAAAATTTGCGTTTGTTTGTTTGCCTTAGTTTTTTGTTCGGGTGAGCTACCAACTTTCGTCAAGCGGGCTAAAAGGGGCAGGGGGCAGGGGGTAACAGGATTCACAGATGGCGAGCTAGGTCATGCATACATCTGTAAGTACAATCATTACGCGGGTCCCTTTCAAATCTACAGTCCAACTTGCCACTGCTATCCAAATTATGAACGATAAGGTCCCACAAAAAAGGACTCCCTGTAATGATAATCCAATCTGACAGACAAATTGAAAAGTAAAATATATGCTTTTGCCATTTCTATAGAACCCTAAGCTTTTCGGAACCTTTTAATTTATTTTGCCATCAAAAAAAGTTAGAAACTTCCAGACCTGTGACATTATCTTAAGTTTTTAAAGGCCATTTCCAGTCAATTTGATTCCATTGCCAGCAGAAACCACCTTAGGGTAGCTTGACTATATGGCTGGGATGCCTTTCGTGGCACTTCCTTTGGTGGGGGAAACCCCCACCACCCCTTTGCCGCTTTTGTCATGCAGGCAACCCACTTATGTGTGTCACTGTGTGCGTGTTGGGGCAACCGTTTGGTTTTTATGTCTTTTGTAAAATTTTATTTAATTTTTGATTCTTTTTTTTTCTCGTGGAAAGTTTAATATTTGTTTTTCATGCTTGCGATTTGCATAATTTGCGCAAAAACACACACAAAGTCGAACTCACACACACACAAACACAGTCATGACCTCCATTTGTGACTAGCAATACCTGCAGGGTCTGCTGCCGAAAGGGACGGGTATAGGGCGCAAGAAAGAGACGGAGCGAAGACACCAAAACGGGAGGATAAGCAAGGATGTCTCCGCTCTGCTCACATGCGATATATTTTATGAATGCAAATCCCTGTTCATTCGGATTTGGTTTACTTACTTGCGGGCGGTTTCCGCTTCCCTTTCTCCCTGCGCCTTTACTTTCTCTTTCACTTTTGCCCCCCTCCCCTATATGCCACACACACATACATATGCGTTCATGCTGCATTTTCATGTACACATGTGGGCGAATCACTTTTTTCATTCGCCGTAGTTTGGTTTTTTATTCATTCATATCGCATTTTCATTCATGCGAATTCGGTGCAAAAAATTTACGAAATGAAGCGAGAGGATTCCCACAAAAATACCCAGCATTATTTTCTTTTTAATTTTATATTTCTTACTTCAAGCGTAAATAAATTTTTATCTATGTAAAAAGTTTGATGAAACTATCAATTTTCGATATGCTAAATATTTAAACATTTTGCACTTTATTGAGCAAAAATATTTGAAATGCGTGGCAACTCCAGCTCAAACCCTCACTTGCCCTATCTTTGAGGTTGAATAAAACGGAAACTGAACACACTGAACTGAACTGAATATTTATTATTATTATGTTTTTGGCTTGCATGTGCTACCTGGCCCCGCCCGCCCACAGCTTACGGTCCACCCCGCCAGTGGGGTGGACCTTATTCCGTGAAAATCGCTGGTTCGCGGTGCGCTTTTTTTGTTCGCCGCCTTTCTTTATTTATTTTTATTGTGTGGCGCGGCTTAAATGCGCTTTGCAGATATTTTATGCCTGCCAACTGCCTTCGGAGGAGGTGGAAATATCCACATCCCCTCTTCAGGGGAAGGGGGTGCTGATGCTGGGGGGGTAAATATGTTTATTTGACACACATCGCAGTCAGCCAGCTTCGCTCCACATGCAAATCTTTCCCTTTGCCGGCTTCCCTTATTGTTTGCATATAGAATCAAAGTTTTTTGTGTCTGAATTATCCAGCGATACACACACACACACACAAGCTTTCTGGCACGCCCCCTTTTGTATTTGGAGGCGGGGAGGCTCCTGATGGGAAATTCTCTTTTAACCTGACAAAGCAATTTTAGTTATTTTGCCGCAATTGAGTTTTGTGCGATGCGGTTCGTTTTACGCTTTTTTATTATTTTAGGTATTTTGGTTTGACCTTTTTATTTGTTTCATTCGTTTGCTGGCTGGATAATAAAATAAATAAATACTAGTTTGCATTCAAATGCAATTTAGTGGTGGTTTTGACGCATTTAAATCTATGGCACACACAGTTCGCGATTAATTCCATTCAAATACCTTTCGCAAAGGAAAACATTCCGCAAATTAATTGGCACGTAATGCGGCAATAAAATTCGCCGCTTGCCGCTGATAGATTGTTCACTTCGCTTCGTTTATTATCGCATTATTAATTTGCTTGCCCATTGGGGCGTGATTTACTTCAATGTCCGTTTAAATATCATTACAACGTAATTGTAATTTAAAATTAAAATGAAAATAGCCCCTGCAGGCTGGAAAAGCCGGCAAAGGCAGCGGCAACGGGGCGGATACTTAGTCCCCCGACAGGCTGCGTTCACTGATGTTCACATGTGATAGATACGTCGTCTGCAATCCATACTTTTCGGACCGCAGCTTCGGCCATCTCGACCCAGCCTAATCTGTGCGTGTGCAGAGTGATGATATGCAGGCGCAATCCTCTCCTGAAAATTGCCTCCGAAATCCTTCACGCTTCATCAATTCGCATTATTGTTGCCATTGTTGTGTGAGTGTGTGTGTGGGGCGTGTTTGTCTGTCTCTGTCAGTGTGTGTGTGTGTGTGTGTGTCGGTGCTTTTCCACATTGAATTGCTAATAAATACAGCTGCCGGCGAAAGAATAGTGATGGAGCTTATGAACATGGAAAATCGATTTCCCAGAAATAATTTTTTTCAATTACATACACCATTTCGGGATGAAATATTACTCACTTGACCTCGAATTCATACATATTCAACGATAATTTAATAAACTTTTAAAGGCTGGAAAATCATTTCTAGAGTAGAATATGTAGTATTAAATGTTACCAATTTCGTTGCGGGTTTATGGCTTGTAATATTATAGTTATGGTATGACTTTCGATTTAACCGCAACTGTGAGAGTTTCCATGTGGGTAAGTGGCAACAGAAGCCGGGCCATGACGCACATGGCGGAATGGGACCGCAACTCTACCGCTCCGCCTCCTGATCCCCACCAGATGCACACCCAATCCCCAGGCCACCTACCCTCACCTCCCATGCCATCGTACTTAAGCGAATTGCGTATTTATGTGTGTAATCGCAACTCATCATTTGGGGCGGCAGCTTGTGGTGGGCGGGACTCTACACACACACACACACACAGGCACACACATGCGACACAACGGGGCTTTCGTTATGGACTGATGGATTTCGTCTGTTACCTTTTCGCATTACGAAAATGTCGCTCGGTTTCTGCTTGTTTGACTCTTGTCTGCCGCCCCGATCTCCACTTGCCACTTGCCACTTGCGCCACGCCCCGGAAAATGCCCCTTTTCCACTTTTTTGGCATGTCAGAAGTTGGCTGCGATTTATTCGGCAGCCATTTACATATTTTATTGTCAGCTAATGTCGACGGTAGTGTATGTAGGTAGGTGCGAGGGACAAATGTGCGGCATGGTTGTCTATTTCTAGTGTGCCATCTACACAGGCACATTTCGGGATAATTTACTATCGGATTAGAAGTGGAAGTCTCGTTATTCGAGAGCAATTTACTGCCTAATGATTTGGGTGGAGTCTGTGAAATGTACGTTCAAAAGTTATCAGCAAAAAAGTTGCATTAATATGTTAAAACGTGTATTATTCTCCACAAAATGCCCATTAATAATGAACCTAAACAATTAAGTCACCATTATGCCATTATATTGCAATTAAATTGCCATTGTAATAGTTTTCATCGCTTCACGAAACTTTCCAGAAATTAAATTTGAATTTTATTTGTATGCCCCAACCAAAGCAAATTAGCTGGGCAATTAAATAACACAAAAATGTTTGCATGTTGACGACTATTGTTGTTCCGTAAAAAGTTGCTTTTTTCAACTATTTTATGTTCTTTATTTCACAAAAGTTGCGGGTCAAACAAATTTCATTTCTGCATAATTATTTGAAGACTATTTTGGGCTGTCATCATCATGCCATCATCCCTTTTCAATGCCCCAAATCCCCCCTTCAAAAGTACATAAAAACTTTGCTCAACACAACATTTTTCTGCTTTGTTTTTGTTTAATTAAATTGAAAATGTTTTCCGCTGAATTTGCTGGCCAAGCAAAAATGCCTAGCACCGAAAGTCTGTAGTTTTCGTCTGGACTCTGGGCTTCTTTTTAATAAACCAAATCGATGTCTGAGCTCGGGTAATTGAACAAATTGCCACAAATTGTGAGGGGGGTGGGGGTTCTGGAATTTCGGCAGCGAAAATGATTTTCTAAAAGGAAAATGCTTTTGAATGCGAGGCGCGTTGAAACAGAAAAGCGCTGTGAACCGAGTTCTTTCCGGTCGTCAGCCACTTACTGCTGATGACCTTCGCGGCAAGCGAAGCGTTGCGTATACGCCGTGATGGACGTGGCGTATGCTCATTCAATCATCCGCCGATTCATTGACAAAGCTGTCAATGGCTATTGATTTATGATCCCCATTCGAGCTGCTTCCTCTCCTGCTCATTGGCCACAGACTGCCATAATTTGTGGTCCCTTTGACCAGGCTTGAGTGCTGTCTTAATGACATCGCTGCGAAGTGCTTAGCACAAATGGTTGCCACATTGAGGTGCCCTGCTAATTACCTTTCCCAATGTCAAGTTCTGCCACTTTGTTGCCTTAGCCGCACGCTTAACACGCAAATAATTGAGATATTCCCCGGATTTCTGCCTCTCCGAATGAATATGTACAATCCAATTCTTGTTTGGCCAAGCGTAAGTCTCTTTGTGGCCAATATAAAGCCGCTTAAAGTACGGATATCAGTGCCAGATACAAATGCAGCTATGGATACAGATGCAGTAGCAGACGAAGATACAGATACATGAAAATAGGCATTATCGAACAAAACGTGCTGACGTGCTGCTGCCACATAAACTGATTATATGGCCTGCACTATAGATAATTAGTTGGCAAAGTCTCTAATGTCGCAATTATACCGTTTTAGCTGGTTAAGTAATTATGTCGGGCCAAGCCGAAGTTGCAAATTCTTGACAATTTCACTAATTAGCTGCTGCATTCAATTAATATTCGTCGAGTGCTGTTCAACAGATCCAAAGAGGTTCTACTTCAATCACTATAGCTACTTTCTGTTTAAATCAAGAAGATCCTAACTAGAAACTTGGTGATTAGTTTACTTAATTTTCTTTAGTTGAGATATGATCTTATTACTTTCTGTATAATGTTGTGAAATATTTTGTAAAATCAACTTGAATGTAAAATGCAATGTGTTTATTTTATCCGCACTGAATGATTTAATGGACGCGGCTCATCGAAATGGCCGCAATGATTTTAATTAGTTTGCAGCTTGCAGGTGTTATTTTCGCGCTTTTGCTGTACATTTGCCAAATTCGCACACATGTGCACTTGTTTACTGTGTGTGTGTGTGTGTGTGTGTGTGTGTGTGATGGAGCATTTGCCCCTGTGGCGCCTGGCAAATGTGCAACTGCCACAGGAGAACAACAACTAGAACATGCAATCTAACGCTTTCCACTTTCCACTTGCCACTTTCCAAATTTCACATTTCCCCAACATTGCCAATTCAATTTGCCCCACTTATGGCCGAAAGATTAATTCTCATTAAAATTGCATTGTCCAGTTTGGCCCTAATTTATGTAAAACCCCCGATGAGCGGAAGTGGAACTTGATATGATACCACAGAGACCAGAAACCAACTAAATGAAAAGGTCGCAAATGAATTCGAAACCCGAATTCACAAAATCCAACAAACCAAATGAAACTCTCGACCCGCAAACTAAACAACAACATGGCCTTGTCCAAATTCTGAATGGTTTCACGCTTTTTCAATCAGGATGCGCAATTGTTTATTGTTTAGTGCCGCCAATTCCCACAGCATTGGCGAATAATTAAAACATTTGTAATTTACACATTTATTAAAATTGCTCGGCCGTTGATATTTCAGTCAGCGTTTTGAATGCGTTTGCGATCGCTCCTGTTGTTTTAGGGTAAATATTCACCCGGGATTTGTATTCAAATGTGTGTTTACTTTTACTCCAAATGTATTCACTGTCAAATTGATAATTGCATTAAATGCTGTGGGGTATTGATCCAATTAAAAGCGGTTTGTGTTTCCAAATAATACGCTCGCTGCTGACTGACTTTATTTAAGAAAGTCATTTACGAAGCTAATATAGATTATTTTTGCATTTATTTATAAAATGCCTTGGGATTTTAGTTGCTTTTGATTCATAAATGTGCTCAAATGTATAAATAATGTTGTCTAAAAACACTTAACAATTTATTATTAAATTATCGATAGATACTTCAATGCAAGAATTATTATTTTCTATCTTTGTATGAATCTTTTTGATGAATATTTTATACGCCTTTCTTTGCTGAGTTCTTAAGCCTATTTATTTGATCGACTTCCTCGCAAATTGGTCTTGAATTCTTTAGGAAATTTGTTGTTTAAAGCCAATTTGCTATGCTTCGTTTTTGCTGGTCTATATGCAAAATATATATGAATGCAGTTGTATATATTTCCATATAGCAGGTGCATGCATCGCCCTCACAATTTCATTCGGCTGGCGATGTGAGAATTTGGATTTTTGTGCATTTGACACGTTTTGTTTGTGGTGCTGGAAAAGGTGTGCGAGCGTATGCAAAAAACTTTCAGCTATCGAATTCTGAAGGGGGGAGGGGATTGGAACCCAGAAGCGTTTGGAGCTGTCATCAAACATGCAAACTGCATTCGAGCGAATTGGCAAGTGACTGAAGTATTTGCCACTTGCACTCAATCGAAGCTGCGGGGGGGAGGGAAAATCAATCAAATGCCTTTAACGCAAACGGAGAACTTTGTCTAAGCGAGATTAACTTTGGCGCCCCTCCCCCCCTCGCAAAGTATCAACCGAAAAAGTTTACAAATAACCCAGCAGATACTCGCACTCGAGGGGGCAACAAAATGCGGGCAATTTGCCTACAAATACCCAGGATATGCGATTTCAGAAACCTTCGATCTGGGGGGTATTCCCCCAGAGGATTCGATCAACAAACTGGAAAATGTTCTCTCCCCGTCGGCAATGGAGTGTTTCCCAAGTTTATTGTTCGAGGGGTAAAATGTGTGGCAACTCGAATCGAACTGGCTCGATTCAACGTACATCGTACATCGTGCAGCGTACATCCGTCCATAAACGCTCCCACTTTAAGCCATGCAGAAAAGTTTTCGCTCACACAAAAAGTGAAAAGTGAAAAGCGAGCGAGTGGCTGAGGAAAAAAGTAAAATTGCTGACAGGAAACTTCCAATCAGAAATGAATTACTTTGAAGTGAGCTGCCAAAAGGGGGGTGGGGGTGGTTGGTAGTTACCGCAGTGTCAAGTTTAAGAAGCCATGAAATAACATTAATTTGTTGCAAATTCGCTTGCCAAGTTTTTTAAGTTGAATTAATTTGATTAGCTTATCGCCCGTTCAAAGTTGAAACTCCATCAGCATTTCAAACAGGATTTTGCGATTTCTAGCTAGAGATGTGCGCGTGACAAAATTAGTCGTGCCACAAATTGCTTAAATAACCTTACTAAATTGAGTCACGATTGGGTAATTTGTTTGCTTAACTACGAATATTTAAATGGGTTCACATAAGTTTTTGTTTTAAAATCGAACCACCTCTAGTTCGTCAGTGGATTGTGGGTACTGGATATTTTGCGGCTGGCAATTCACTTTTCACATTGGCCCAAAAACAGGAGCCGACGACAATTCAAATTTTATTAGATTACATGAAATTTATGTGGCAATCAACTTACAAAACAGAAGCACCGAAAAAATTCTATTCCGAACCATGGCGAGTGGTTGGAAAATGCAAATGACTGCGAGTTCTTCCCGCTGTGTATATCATGATTTTAATAAGAATGAACGTTTTCCCCATTGAGCTCGTGCCCTTCGCTTTTTACTCCATTGTTGAACTAAATAAGTCGCATAAAAAGAGTGAATTTTCTTTGGCTGAGAGTTGGGTGCGTTGAAAGGACGAACCCAATGCCAGGTTTCATCTTGGTTCTCCCTATCTGAATCACTGCCTTCATACGTGTGTATATGTTGCATGATGAAAAGGCAAATTATTATACTCGTTACTCGTTACTTGTAGTGGTAAAGGGTATGCTAGATTCGTTGAAAGGCAACAGGTAAAAGGGGATCTGGTGTCCAGACTGTGGAGTTCAATAGGACACATTCTTGGCATTTCTATCTAAAAAATTAAGTGTCTCGGTCTAATGGGTATCTGATAGTGGAGAACATCGGCAATAGTGATCTCTTTCTCTTGTTTTTTTTAATATTTCTACGACAAAATGCTTGAACTTGATAGGACTGCCTTTTGTATACAAATACGTAATTCTAGAAGTGAGGCAGTCTCTGTAATTTTAGATTTTCCACTTCCTCTTAAAAACACATGTTTATCGTTTCGAATCATATAAATGTTTATTTCGAATTTGAAGCGTGTAAACTAAGAAGTATTCTAGAATTTTATGCAACGTTTAGAAATAAGTAATTTGATAATAAGTAATTTTAAAGTTGAAGGTGCATACGGTGTTGCTTTATAATGTTTGTTTTAATTTTAAATAATGTGAATTTAAATTTTGTGCTTATCTGGTTCTGCTTAAATATGTTTGCCAAAGTCACACATACGCATGCAAGTTGTGGCGCCCTCTTGGGGCAGACATTTGTATATTGACGCACCTGAAAACGGGGCCACCCCAACACCCCCCGCCCCCCTTTGTACATCTGATATTTAATGATTATTTGTTTGTCTGTTTGCTGATTCTGACTTCTCTTTTGTTTGCTTTCTCTCGCCGGCAGATTGGATGAATCTCTAACGTCATGGTATGAAGGAGCCGACGAACACTTTGGATGAAATTGTAAGTGCTACGGCTAATCAGTGTCTAAAGCCAAACAGTTCAGCTCCCTGTCACATAACCGGGGCGGAACCGCAGCACGAACATAAAAATCCACTGGGGCCGGAAAACTCGGGAAAATGTATGCGAAAAGTCAAGACAATGCAACTGACACATAATGAAAGTGAAGTGCGGGGCAACTTAAAGCCAGCGAGTTTTCCAGTTGGTGGAAGTTCGCAGTTCAGTACAGGGAAAACTGCAATCAAAATAAATAGATTAATTTATGTAATAGCCTCAAGGAAAACGAAAATTAGTTCAATAAAATGGTTTTAACCTTTCAAGTTGGTATGTTAGCTTAAGTATGATCCAATTAAATAGAATCGTTTGTATTAACTTATGGGAATATGTCATAATTTCTTTCTCTGTAACGACAATTGCACGCAGTTGGCGGTTGGAAAACGGAGAAAAGTTGAAAATGCAAAGCAATCTAAATAAAATGTCAGTCCCGCAAGTGCCGGCAGGTGGCGCCACCAGCGGGGGCGTGCGATGGAGAGACAAACGGAAAGGGACAGCATGTGAGCGACAACATTAGAGCAACAACAAACAATAGATATGTATGTGTGTGTGTATAGTTCGCCCCGGACTTCAAAGTATTACCCAATGTGAAGTTTGGTTTGGCCCAAATGGGTGGTGAAAAGGGGTGGGGGCAACATCGCCGTGTCAAGCGGTAATTGTTATGTAAATGAGTTTTACAATTTTTGCCAGCCAAAAAAGGTCACCAGATGAAGGGAGACACTGCGGCTTAGGCCTGGTCGGTCGGTCGACAAATTTCAGCCAAGTCAGTCAGCAGTTTTCAGCCGGCCGATGAGGACAAACAAAAGTTTTGTTTAGCTTTTGTTTCTGCTGCTGCTGCTGCTGCTTTCGCTTTCGCCACCCGTTGCATACACACCGTAGAACCGAACTACCCCACCTTTGTATGAGCCAGACCTTTGTGTGGAAAGCCAAGCTCTTTATAAAATTGCAAATCAGTTTTTAAGTCAACGACAACTTGTTGTTGTTGTTGGTCTTCAGCTGAAAGTGCTTGGCTTGTCTGCTTCTCAAACATTTTCAACAGTTTTTTGTTGGCTGCTGCAAACATACGAATGACTATGACTGAATTTTTCGAGGAATTATGGTCGAGCAGATACGTACGGAAAGTTAATAGCCGTTTAGCAAAGTTAAGGAGAAAGGAATTTCAATTTTGTCCTTTTTCTTTGCCAAGTGCACAGAGAAAAATGGGGGTACGTTTCTTCATAGTTCTCTGTTTTCTAAGTTACTGATTTTGTAGTAACTCTATTTTTTTACTAATGGCAAGCAATGTAATCTCTTCTTTCTTTCATTTTCAATTTTTCTATTTTCTTGTTTGAAACTTGTCCTACTTTTTCGAGTGCAAACTCTTGCCAAAGAGTTCTGACCTTTAGGGTTTGCGTACTTGAGCATCAAATAGTCTTCGCTGCGCGGAGTTCCAATTTTGCCGAGGAATTTTGATCAAGCAAATATGCATCATGATGGGCGCCAGTGCTCAATTAGCAATTGATTAAATTATTTATTTAGAAAGCGGGGCCCACTTGAAGGTCATAACTAATATTGGAATTTCCCAGGGCGACGCAAGCCCACCCACAACCGACCGACTGTCCTCTATTTCAGCCATATTTGTGTTAGCCCATTTCCTTAAGTGCAACGTCAGCTTGGCATTTCGCAACTTTTGTTGCTGCTTCCTGGAGGGAAATATAAATGCCAGGCCATGGCAAAAGACAAACAACGAGGCACACACACACACACCCTGTAGCTAGACACACACACACATACGAGGGAGAGTCACGCTCACACACACACTGACACTCCACTCACACAGCGATGGGCTCACGCACACATGTGGTGAGCATGCAGATGTGACAGAGTGGGACTTGAATTTTTAATGCAAGGCAACAACCATTCTCAGCGGCATATTTACATTCCGGCTCAATGTCAATTGTGTTTATAAATTAATTTGCAAAAAGACAAATGTACACATGGCATTGGAACACACAGGCAATGGCGAACGGGCTGTTTGGCAGTTCGGCTGTTGCCAAACAAGCACGCCCTTTGTTTAGAGGCCATTACGAGTACGAGCTGGGTTCCCTGGGCCTCTGTTTGACTGCCAGTGTCAGCTCATGTGGAGCACCTCCGGCTGCTGCTGCTGCTCCTGCTCCGGCTTTCGAATCTCCACAGGTTACTGGCTTCTGTTGCTGACCCCCCGACGCATTGTTGTCGCTCCTACTCCCTCCTTCCTCTCATCCGTCTTTCTTGCTCTGCAGGATGCCTTGTTAGGGGATCCATTGCCATACCTTCGGTCTATGGGCCATGCCCATTTCCGCACCCCTGGCCAAACCGAACCGTGAACCCAACGAATCCCACCAGTCGTACCTCAGCTGGCGTGACAGGTTGTTGTCGTCGTTAGATGTTAGACGCATGCTTTTGTTTCTTTTCGGTGTCATTTTACCCCGGGAATGGGTCACCATACTGAAAGAAATTCTACTGTCGTTCATAAATGCATTAAGACCTCAAATTCTATGAAAATACTGCAACTTATAAGCAGAAAGCAACATTCCACACGTAACTGAGTTACATTCCAACCAAATCACTCATACGACACGTATGCCAGTTACTACTTAAAGACTTGCTAGTCGTATTAAACAAGTATGAATAACTGTATAGGTTTAAACTTATTATTATGAACTACTTGAGGTATATTTTAAGCTTTCGAATGGCGTTTTTAGTCGTAGCTGCAGTGCATATTCCACGTTTCAACAGCTGTTTAAACAAAGTTTTTGTTTTGAAAGTACACAATGGGATGTAGTTGGGGAGGGTATAGAGAAAATATGTTATGAATATTACCTTTAGCTTAATTTTCTCCGTGCACAAGCAGGTGCTGTGTGGGGATGAGCGGATGCCAGTTGTCGTAAATATTTGCGCACAAAAGTCGGCAATGATTTGATGCACACGCACACAGGCAGCTGGCTAAGCTGAAACTAGCTAAGCTAAAACAAGGCAGGCAGCTTAACCCGCCGATGGGTGGAGTGGGTGGCGGCTAATTTGCGCAACAGAATGACAGGCTAGGTCAGATACAGTGGGTTCTAGAATGCCGCCAGCATATCAAGGAGATAGGCCAAAGTCAAGGAAGTTATGCCACAAATCAAGGATTAACAGATGTTTCGATTTCCTATAGAATGACACTTCCATGTGTTCATATATATATGTAGCCATAATCATTTTGTTGTATTAAATGTGTTTGCGGACAATATCTGTTGCTTTAGAAGTTTTTATCTTGTATAAAATTGCTTAGCAAACAAGGTGATATTTAGATTCAGTAGTCTATGCTTAGATAATCTGCAGAATAGCATTAAAGCTCACAAAGAAACGCATTTTAATCGAATTTTTTGTTTCAAAAGACAGCAATTTATTGAATCTAATTCCCTTTGAATTCCCACATATTCGCATAGCGTTTTGGCATTATTAATCCACACTATAAGCATAATTATGAGCCAGGGACATGCAGCGCCTCTCCACTCGCATCCATGCATGCTTAATGCTCATATGCAGTCTTTCATTGGGATAATACCCGAGCTGAACTGCAGCAACGCACGCACTTCCGTGCGGCGTCTTCGGCAATTTGGCAATGCAAGTGAGCAAGGCCACCCACATTTCGGCCCAAACCCAACCCACTCGACCCACTGAGCCACCCGGCAGTCAACCACCCACCCAGTTGCAGTGGTTCGTGTGACGCATCGCTCGGCGTTTTCCTCGGGCTTTTCCAACTTTCGGCTTTTCCGACCAACTTCGTTTTCGAATTCAAAGCAGCGGCAAGCGTCGTTGCGTTCAGTTCTGCTTTTCCAGCGGCATTCTAGTCAGTTGTGCTTTGGCTGGCGGTCGCGAATGTTCGAAGCTAACGCGATATTGCCATTTTGGCCACTTTAAGAAAACTTCGAGTAACGTGGACACGGTTCGGTTCAATACGATTCGTTTCGTTTTGCCAAATAACGTAACGTAACGTAAACACTTTGTTTTGGGGGGCGGCTCGTTTGGCGCATTTTCCGTGAGTTATTAAAATGCGATAAAAGCCAGTGAATCGGTAATAAAGCGCTTATCTGGGCCCGCAATTACGCCAAAAAAAAAAATAAATATATAAAGGGGCGCGGGCGGATCGCGCGCTTTTTCGCTTTTCTGTGCTGGCGACAAAGCAAAAATCCCAGAGAAAATATCAGCAGCAGCCGGCTGTTTTTTTTTCCAATTACTTGCGCTGTGCCTGTGTGAAGTCAATTGTGAGCTGCTGGCCCGCATCTGTTACAAATTTCCTAGAAGGCCGGATAGTCATTTGGAGTGGGAGTGGGAGTAGCTCCAACTCCAGGCAAATGTCACCGTGCCACATCACACCACACATCCGGCCATCAGCGCCTAAATGTATGCTTTAGTGCGTCCGTCTGTCTGTGTCTCCTTTAGTTAATATCAGTTGGTTGGTAGTTGTCTACGTGTGCGGCATATTACCCACACACAGACACATTAATGTGTGTGTGTTAGCCCAACCGGCCGCACACACACCTTTACGGCGTGTTTGTTTTTGCCTGGCTTTTTAGCTTCCGCTGTTGGGCTATCTTGGAGAACATTCAAAGTATCTTTCGGATGTGCCACTTGCTGTGCGAGTGTGTGTGTGTGCTCTACTTTTGGGTGTTTATGGCATTTAAATCAATAATGTCGCATGACAGCGTCTCACTCCACACTCCACCACTCCTTTCGACCGCTTTCCCATTTTCCACTCCCGCTGCGAGTGCAATTTGTGCGGATTTGTTGCCTCCATCTGGCTGAAGTGCACCCGCCTACGTGGCGCTGTATTAGAAAAAGGTGACTCGGAAATATGAGCCAACGAACTACACCCATCTACACCCACACCCACACCCACACTCACAGCCACTGGCCTGAATTCGCTTAATGAGCGCAGCTTGGCCGCAGATACTTTGCACACACTTATTTAACGCTCATACGCCCCGTTGGCCGCCCCCTTTTTCGGCTTTGATCCGCCAAGGGGCCAAGGGCAGGCGGCTTTTGTTGCCCAGGATCGCACGGACTGCAGCCCGGGATTTATGCAGTTTTTTGCTTAATCTTATTTAAAGGCGGCATTGAAAAGACGCTCTGGGCAAAATTTTAATGAAGATGCTGATGCTGATGCCGCTGCAGCCCAAAAACCTCCCAGTTTCCAGCTCCCAGTTCCCCTGCTCTCTGGACGGTTTTGTGGCACTTTAATTTGCTAAGCGTGTCCAAGTGTCCGGTTAAATTTACACAAAGCTGCCACAAACTCAATTTGCATGGCCACAATTGCCGGGCGTTGAAAGTGAGAAACGAGCAGCACAACTTGGGCTTGCAACATTTTAATCAAATGTGTAAAAACTATTTGCAGCACTAGCATTCCACCTACGTCTCCATCTGCGAATGGCAGACATCACATCATCATGAGGGCCATTGGATGGATGGGATGGGATGGGCGGGGCCACTGGGGACCACGTCTCCTCCATGAATTTGTTAATTAAGCTTAATGTGCAATTAAAGCTTCAAGGAATGCGAACCCAACTTGGGTCTCAGGTCCAAGCAGATTTAATTTGAATTTCGGTTTGGTCCGAATTCGAGGGTTAGGCGGCACAAATTACATCCAATGTCCTCCACATGCGGCTGTGAATGCTCTTTTTTTCTGGACACCGCATTATCTTAAGCTCATAAATTTAACCCATTTTTTGTACGTACATACACTCATAAGAAAAGCCCATCAGGTTGGGCCAAATTTCCCAGAAGGGTCGTAAGGCTCAGAGATGGAAAACTTTTAGATTACCTGGCTGGCACACAAAAAAAAAAAAGAAAGACAGAAGCCAAAATGGATCTAATCAAAGGTGCAAAGTTGGAGTCATTTGGTTGCTTCTCCTTTTGCAGCAATTAAGCATCAGCAGGATGATATTAACTTAATGACTTACAGGATCATAATACGGGTTTCCTTTCAAAATTTGTATATGTTCTTGAAAATTTTCCCTGCAGTTAATAATTTATGTGCTCTATAATTAAATCACTCTACCAATTGTTGAATGTATTTCTGAACTAACCACTCACGAAATCACTTTGCTGACCACAAGATTCCGATTTAGCCCCCATTTGGCTTCCGTTCGGCCCATTTCCCCCTTGTGCCGTTCCTGGGCGATTCCTGCGCCAGCTCCCGTTGCCCAAGTCCATTTGCTCTTGGCACTTCACTAATCTGTCCATTGTGAGACATTGAAAGTGGGCGGCCTAGCAGGCCTAGCCACGCCCCTCTGTCCCCACGCTTCTTCATAACTGCTTGGGTGGATGTGGATGTGTGTGTGTGGGAGGCGGCGAATTTACGACCACAGTCAACACTCATGGTTAACTCATGGTCAATGAGCGGGTTCACGAACTTCCGGGCACAGGTTGCTTGAGAGGGCGGCAAAAAGCCAAGGGACAGGTTGGCAGGAAGGAGTGCGGGGTGGGGGGGCGGCGAGGGTGCAAGGACGTATTATACACCAGAGAGCATCCTTCACGATTACTTAATATTAATGACGCCAGGCTGTGTGGTCACTCGGTGGCCATTGGTCGTGGTCCCAGGTCTATTCCCCCACCAACCATCTTCACTTTCTCCCTTGTCGCTTGTTTTTTGCACAGCAAATAATATCGAGCATTTTATTTAATAGGATATTGTATTTCAAATCAATTGTTGAATGCCAAAAAGTATGAAGAATGACAAAGCCTAATGATTTGCCATTGCCATGAACTGTTAAAAAAAACTAAGTATCTATATATCGTCTCTCAAAACAACTTTTGAAATTAAGACGACAGAATTGAAACTTTTGTTTTCAGTGCAGTATCTTGAGTACTGAGATCCTTGCGCTGATGTCGCAAATCTGACATCGCCGCCGATGAAAAACTTTGCCGCTTTGGTCTTTTGTAATGAATGCCCTTTTATCTGTATTAGTTTCTGTGTGTGTGGGAGAATCCCTCCTCTTGGCCATGGCCAAAACGAACGGTTTATCTTGGCCCATTGTGTTCGACAGCCGCTGCTGCTGGGAATATTTGCCTAAGCTGATTTAACTACATTAACTTGATTAAATAAGTATTAAACAGTCAAGGGAGGAGCAAACTGTTTGCGCACAGATGCGGGTATGCGGGTATTTGGCTCATCTCCACGACTTGCCACTCACTTTTTTATGGGTTCTATTGATTGATTTCGAATTACAATAAATGCTTTTGCTCCCACTGCTACCAGTTGTTTTGCTCCGGGCACAAACAAGAGTTCAGAGTTCGCGCCGCAGTGTGTATGGAACTTTAGGTACTCATTACAAACACTAACTGAATAGCAAATAACTTTTGATTTAACCTGGCAGTATATATATATCATTTAGATCGCTGAACTTGCATTTAAGCAATTGAATTTGTATCCTTGCTTATACAA
Organism: Drosophila mauritiana; assembly: GCF_004382145.1. Classification (NCBI taxonomy): domain Eukaryota; kingdom Metazoa; phylum Arthropoda; class Insecta; order Diptera; family Drosophilidae; genus Drosophila; species Drosophila mauritiana. The sequence continues at coordinate 19,542,731 of NC_046668.1, read as the reverse complement.
AACAGGGTAGATATCTGAGCATTACTCTTCGAATCCAGTGAATCCTCAATCTGCAATCCCCAATCCCACAATTTTGCCCGCCAGCTGTTTGCTTTTGCGATAGAATGTGGCTCGATTGTTGTTCGAATGAAATCTGTTAGAACAACATTATTGCTGTGGATTCCTCATGCGGCACGCACATTGCATAAATAGTTTGATTGCGACACGGATCGAGATTACCACCACCTTGTTCTATGGCCAAGTAATTAACATTCCCTTGGCGCTGAAAGCCAAGTTCAGCGAATGCAATTTGGGCCATTTTCGTTATTGGGCTTTTCGGTTCTGGCTGGCAGATTCCCTCGATGGTTTGCTCTATACTTTCTATCTTGTTGTCACTGAAATTGCAGTGAACCCGAAAGATAGAGGAGCAGTGAGACAGAGCAAACGGGAAATGGAAAATGGAAAATTCTGCTTTCATAACTCTGTTAGCGCTCACTCACTGGCTCTCTAAGTCAGGGAAATGGAATGCGGAAAGCATAATTTAATGAAAAGTCATCAAAGCAATGCACCAGAGAGATTGCGATTTCAAACTTTTCGATTTCATTCAACAAACAGTGCGTCGGGCCGCAGGAAGCCATTTAAATAAGTCAGCCATTAAATTCTGCTTAATTTATGCTAAGTGGAAAATCTGTTTTGCTCATAACGCTTCACCGGCGCGCCCGTTTGCCCATAAATATGGAGCATAAAAAAAATGTTATAACATATATATTATTACGGGCTGGCAAAAATTAATGTCATCATCGAGCCGCAAGCAAATTGGCTACGAAGCCCATCTGAATAATTGCCTGCGAATCTGTCGCAGGACATCTGCACATGTCTGCCCTGCTGGCCAATTTGTAGTTGAGTGTCGGCCAGGATTTGGCCACTCCTTTCTTCCTTGGCTGTCTCGGTCTTTCGGTCCTGCTAGTCTCCGTCTGACAGCTCTGGAAATGAGCAAATTTTTGGGTCGTCATTCGAGTTAATAATAAACAGACACAAGCAGAACCACACACACACACGTGCACGTCAAGGACATTTGAAAAGAAGAGAACGGAACGTAACAGAAATAAACAAAGAAGAGACAGAGGAGGCGGGTGTTCCTGGGAACCCACCAAATTGCGCTTCATTTATTTATAATAATTACAACTGTAAAAAGTTTTAAAAGTCATTTCAATGGCAGCCGGTGCCAGGGTCTCCGGCTCAAGTATGCGGGCTAATAGGTCTGCATAGAATGGTAAATAAGGACGAAGGAAGCGGCAGGAGCAACTATGTCCAGTCCTGAATAATGAATACCGTGAGAAATTGAACTATTATTCGCCGGCGGGCAATTGGGGTCGAGAATCGCAGAGGTGTGGAGTGGCGCCACACTTTGTTGCCCGGAAAATTTAAATTTAATTCCCTGAATTATGGCCACAATTTACCAGGGCACGGAAGCATTCCTCCCATGCCAGCTGACCAGTTGGCTTGCATAATCTGCGCTTAAAAATGGGCGTAAATGTTTAATGCCCTTTCGCCCAAGTGGCACTCGCGCCATCTCAGTTTTATTATTTATTTATTCCTTTATTTAACACTGTTTGTTTATATTTTATGATTGTGTTAAATCAATTGCTGCGCGGCAGAGCCGTGTAAATTTTATGCTTCGATTTGGCCTTTTATTTATTTTGCTTTATTATTCTTATTTATTTTTTTATGATTTTTTTCGCTGTCATCAATAATGGCGAATGGGATGAGCAGCGGGTGATTGAATGGCTGCGTAGCTGCGCAATTCAATAAAGCATTAAATTAAAATTAAATTTACAAAAGCAAACGCAATTAAGTTGCCAAACAGTCGATAACAAGTGCATCGACATTGAACCGCCCTCGTCCTTTGGTCCTTTCGTTTTTACTCCACTGACAGTCACTTAATTAACGCAAATTATTTGCAATGCCAATAAGCTGTCAGTGTATATTAGGTTTTGAGGTTTCATTGCCAGGCCCGTTTAAGCTAGTTTAAGTGCCGATGCCGATTGAATGGGATTCAATATTTTATTGCGTTCAATGGGCCAAACTCTTCTCTCGATTGACGCCAAAAAGTAATTCCTTCCACCATGGAAGTTCTCAATTTGTGGGCCCTCGAAAGTATGCAACACTTTTCGAATGAGCGCAGGCAGGCGAAGAGGGCATCGTGCAGGATTGAATATTGCTTCATTGCAAAACACTTTATTGGATTTCCGGGCAGGAGCTCTCGAAAAAGGATTCCCTTGGGAGAAATGACTGCAGTGGTTTTTGGACAAGAGCAGCAAAGCTGAAATTATTCAATTTCCCAGCTATCCAATGACCTAACTACTTTTGACAATATTTTGTGGGTTACGGTTACTTACATTTGATCACAGTTGATATTTTTGCATATTGTGTGTGTTCTGAAAACTTTCGAGTTATGTGAGATTGTTGGCCAAACAAATGACTTTTACAATTTGCTAAAAGGAAAGACATTTTAAATGAATTAAGAGTATACATTCGCTTTTAACTGATTTTTAAGCGTTTAAATCTCTTTCAAAACATTAATTGCATATGCTGCAGTTTCATAGCATGTAATTATTCAGTTCTTTTGGGATAATTTACATTCGATTCGCTCACATTGCGCGCATTTCGGTGACCTTGAACTCGCTCTCATTTCATTTTGAGAATTTTCCCGTTCAGGTCACAGAAGCTGCTCACGTGAAATTTGACCCAATGGCGCCCGCCACCACCACCCACTTGGTCCCTCCCCCCTCCCCGGAAAAACAACCCCCCTGGCCGGCCGACAGTCCGTTGCTTTAATTACTCTTGCGGAAAATTGCTTCAACTCTCAACTTTGTTGAGTGTTAAGCATTTGGCACGAAACCAAAAAAAAAATACAACGTGAAAAAGCCGACACGGACTTGGACTCCAACTCGAACCACCCGATTCGCCCAATGAGGGTCAGTGGAATTACAACTCGTGTGGTTTCTGCAAACGGTGTATGATGGTCGTTTACCAAGTTGGGGGCCGGCCAAGGAAAAAAGGCCCAAAACCGAACCAAAACGTACCAAACCGTACCGTGCTGAACCGCAACCGCAGCAGTCCGCCGGACATCAGCAGTACGTCAAAACACTTCCTCCGGAGTGGGAAAGTGCGAAGAGAGATTCGCGTGAGCGACGACTTAAGCCCCTTAGCAGAGTTTTTGTTGGTCCGCAGAAGACCCTTGTGCCCAGCGGTTCCCCACCTCCTCCTCCTCCTGACCGCTTACCCTGCTCCCTGCGCCAGCATTCCTTGACATGAGTGTGGAAAACTTTTTGCCGAGGCAAAAGCCACTCGCAACTGAAACCACTTGGAACAAACCGTTTGCCATGGCCGAAGGATGCACGGAGGAGCTGGCGGAGCAGGCGGAGCTGGAAGGCGCTCGAGAGTGCCACTAATGTCTGCTCCAGTAACTAACACGAAAGTGAAGCTTGATTTTGGCCAACCAAAGGCAAAGGATCCTTGTCGCATTCACCATATGTGTGTGGTTGAACTACGAGGAATATGTTTTTATCAGGGCTGCAGAGATGTCACAATTGCCACCGACAATTTGGTTGACAATCAAATTGCGGGTTTGCTTTGGTTCTGCGGCTCAAATGATTATTTCTGTGAACGAATCCACTGGGTATATAGTATATATGTATGCATCTATTGGGTTTGGCAATCTGTCAAATTTGCAAATTGACTCGGTTGCCGTGGTTCACTGACAAAATGAAGTGCATAGCCTATAGTTTTTTAAATGAATCGAAGTTTAGTCTATCCAAGGATCTGAGCTTGTATCCCTGGCTTGTAAGCGAGAGCACATTTACCTATAAGGTAAATGTAAGGTGGTGTCCTTGTCAGCGCCGCTCATTCCTCTTCCATCGGTGCACACAAATTGCCAAAGTTGCGGACATTTGGTCGCATAGGCAAAACTTTTGCCCTTCGCCAGTTTGCTGGAATTAATTAAAATACAAAATGGCCACAAAGGCGATGGCGGCCAATCCAATTCAAATCCATGACGGGATCACAGCCGGATGTGTGTGCTCTGTAGTAGTTGCCACCCCTCTAATCGCTTTGCGGCGGCTGGCACTTCCATCAAACACGCTTCCGCAGTGCATATCCTGTTTGTAATCGATTTGGAAATGTGCAGCAAGGACACCGTCCAGGCCAAGTGTCCGGCGAGGGGCAGGAGCAGCGGCGGAAGGCGAGCTACGAGTTAGGACGCCAAAGGAGGCGAAAGTAGAGCAGAACAAAGAGGAAAAAATTAGCAATAAACGTAAGCGCACGCGATGTCCTGCCCCCAGGAAGCCGAACGCCAACTCGCACTCCACTTTGAAACAAAAAAAAAAAGAAAAGGGGCTAAAATCAATAAAATGCTTGTTGCTCCGACACCAAAAGCAGCTACTACTACTACTGGCAACACAAGAAGTGGCAACACCCAGAGGCAACAACATTTGTACAATGGCAAACGACGTCGCGACTTTTTCTCCGACATCTTTCAATGTACAATTATATTGGTTGGCTTTTGCCACGCCCCCCTCCCTCCAGAGACGCCTACCGCCCAGCGAAGACCATTTGAAATGGAAAGGGGTACTTCGTCTCTGTGCAACATAAATAGTTGCGTTTTTGCCTCCCCTCTAGATGCACTGAGAGAAATGAATCTAAGCTCTAGTATGCAAGAATAAATTCCTTGGATATAAAGTTAATATTTATGCTTTTAGGGTCAGAAAAGGTAACTATTATTATTCCGTTCGTTTGAAACTGATATTATTCTCAGTGCTGCACGTTTTGAGCTGCGTCAGCGAAAATGCCGGAAATTCCTGGTACTGGGGGAGAGTCCTTGGCAGCCGATTCCTCGACAGCTCCCGTTCCTGCCACAACTACTCCCACTTTTCCGGGCCCGCGTGCTTAGCCTCGTCAGCTCCATAAATGGCTGCAAAAATGTAAATAGAGAAGAGCCGAATAGGGGTAGGGTATTGGGGGCATAACGCCGAGCACATTGCTCGTTACATGCTGGAGATTCCTGGCTGCGAGCGAGTTATTATGACAAACTTTGTTAATTGGAAAATATTCCTCGAAAATGCTGGCTGGCTGCCTGGTTGGCTGCTGCCACATTGAATTTACAGGATACATTCATCGCCTGTCCCGTGCTTTTGGGTTCGGGTTTTGGTTTCTGCGGTCTCAATGCATTCGACAAGTTTGAAGCTTCGCTTTTTACTCTCCCCTTGCTGCCGCAAAGTTTGCTTTTTTGAGCAAATATTTGCGCAGATGGCATCGGTGGAAAGTAGATTAATTCATTACGCCAGCCAGCAAGTTCGTTAAAACTATGGCCCAAAGATAAAGCGACTTCGGCTTTAAATAGTTGCCCAAGTTGCTGGAGTTTTGACAAAACGCTTATGGCCAACTTTATGACAGCTGCAAATGGTTATCCTCGAGGATCGGTTCACAGAAGTCAGCGATGGAGTGGGGCAAGTCGACTGCCGGACATGTTTGATGACTCTCTCTTTACGGCTGGTGTTTTACATGTGATTTATAGCTGCGAAACGCGCTGTCTGGGGACATATGTACGCTTCTGCATCTTTTTTTTGGTACAATTTCGCCGTAATGTATCTTCTTTTTATTTGCAACATTCTCTCGAGTATAATGCGACCCAGAAAAAGGGGCAATAAATTGAGTAGGGGGAGGATGGGTCGGGTGTATTGAAGTATCCATTGCAGTCTTCTGCGCTGCCCGATCATCTTGTGGGGACTCCAAATTGAAGCAGCACTCGCCAGCGCAATCCATTGCAGCACCATCATCATCCTCATCGCCGTCATCAATTCGTCCCTGGACTTGATGATGGTGACCGAAGCCAATTGTACCCGGCGAGGCCAAAAAGCAAAGAGCTCCATGGGAACGAGTGCTAGTGGAACGACGAGTTGAGTTGCCTGCACTGAGAGAAAATATGTTCACTTCAAAGTGACAAGCTTCAATATCTATAAGGTTGAAATCAATCAAGTAAGGATGTGGTTCAACTTATGTGCAACATGAACTTTAATTTAACTTTAAATTAAGTTGAGAGGCAGATAGTGAGAATTGATATGGGTTGAATTTAAGTTAACTTAAAACAAGTTTTAAAGCTAACCCCCCTTTGATTCATCGATACTTGTCCTCGAAAGCTTATTCACTTTGAACCAGCAACTAGATCCTTGATTGTGCCCGCCATGATTATCCTCAGTGTGGGCGTGAAGTAGACACGATACTCGATAACAGACTGGGACGTGTCCCTGGCCAATCCTCATGACGGCATTTTATTGTTTGCTGTCGGTCTTTAGCCCGTCGAGTGGATATATATATAGCGGGCTTATATATGCGTTTCTCCGCTCGAGTTTAACTACTACGCGTCTAGATCTGCTGCTATCCGGTTTTCCATATTTTTTCCTGTCCTCGGCTTTGGCCGTATCCTTTATGTAATTGTAAGTGCCAGCGATTATGTACACGCAACTATGACTTTAACTGCCGCTTGTTGTTTCAGCAGTCGGCAGGCAGGCAGGCACTTGGAGTCCATCGAGCGCAGTTATTGTCACGGCTGTTTGGGGCGCTGCCCCGTTGCCATTGACAACCCCGTAGGCGTTCGGTAAACACCCCATAACCAAATCCACCCACGCCCCCACTACCACCATACCCACCCCAAGAACCACATGGCTGCATACACTACGTGTGCAGTAGCCCCCACACCCACACCCACACCCACTTCTACATCCACATCCACACAAAGTGTGCTTTCAATCAGGCACTGAATTGAAAATCCATTAACGAGTACAAGGCGGAGGCACTGGCGCCAGCTGGCACTGCCACTGGCACCCACTGTTCCACGTTGGCGAGCGGGCAGGGGGGAAATGTTTGGATGGTTGGCGGGATGGGGGGCAGGGCATGGTCCGCCAAACTCTCTTGCACTATATATTTTCTTGAACAATAAAAAAATAACACACAAATTTGGTGCCTCTCTGTTCCTGCTTTGGTGCTGCAGTCAAGGATGCCATCGCAGGCCAGTGAATGGGATTGCAACTCACAAAAGGGTGCACTTAGAGAAAACTTTGACTCAAATGCATAGCAATGCTTGATTAAGTTGGAAAATGCTTAGTTAAAGAATGAAATTCAGCCCAAGCTTAACTATTTCTTAGTGAAATCTTTTACTATTTATTATTATTATAGTAAACCCATATAAAAATTGGAATTACTGATTTCGAACTGAAAGCTATAGCTCGTTGGTTTCTCCAAGTGCATTGAATAAGAACCGAAACGAATCATAAATTCAAATAAATCAAAGATAAATCGAAGCGAAAAATCAAAAGAGCGCGCCGAAAATGTTGACCTGCGTGTGTCGACCCGTCTCCGGCAATCTGCCCAAGATGCCGCCCGCCTCGCTGATGCCCGCCCACCGGGCATCCGCGTCCTCCGCGTCGTCCTCATCATCTTCGACAGCCTCCCTGGCCTTTGTCAGCCCCACGCGTGGAGTGGTGGTGACCTCCGAGCCCAAGCTGAACGTAAGTATACCGCTATCTCGGCCGCATCCAAGGAGCAAATCCAATCTGCGACACAACAAAAGGCCGAAATTAGCTTAAGCATAACTTGATTTATGGCTGACCACGAACGTTGACAACTTTCAGTTTGACTTTTGAGTTCTCCGCTGCCCATGGGTGGGTTGCTTTCACGGTAACGCCTCGGATTATAAATTGTGAAATTTCATTTCTCACTCGCGTGGGTGGGTGGCTATACATACACTCCCATCCAACTCAGCCGCTTATCTCGCTAACGATCCGACATCCCAAATCTCAATCCCAATCTCTTGTTGCAGGTGCCCAGCAGGCTGACGTCAGCCGAACTGAGGGCGATGGCATTGAGACAGCAGCAGCAAATCGACAGCCAGCACCAGCTGCTGGCCACCAAGGAGCAGCGCCTGCGCTTCCTCAAGTCGCAGGAGGTGCGCAGCGCAGTGGCCAGCGCGGAGGGCGAGCGGCTCCGCCGGCTGCGGGAGCGGGTGGAGGCGCAGGAGTCCAAGCTGCGACGCCTGCGAGCGCTGCGGGGTCAAGTGGATCTGCAGAAGACCTACAATGTCACACTGAGTGAGTACACTGGCGGAAAGAACAACGTAACAATAAGACCTTCCCTGACTTTGTCTTTAAATAGTATATTTAAAAACACAATTTAAAACCACCCTTAATCGACTTAGGCTTTAATTGCATCTACATTTCAAAAACCTTACTTAATGCAGGCAATACTTGCTCATTTATTATTAATTAAATATTTACTGCCTCTTTTGTATGAAATGAATAGTTTTGCAAGAAAATCCCAAGACGTTTTATGCAACTTTTGTGCAGTGCGGTCAGGAAAGTGTTGGGTGGGTGGAGGGCAGCGGCGAAGTGCCACCAAGTGCATCTGCCTGGGATATCCTATCCGGTCCTAAGCTTCCTCCTCCAATTGAGTTAAGCACCCACCGCTGGCTGAGTGGAGACGAGGGGTTCTTTGGGTGAATTAACATGTGTTAAAACCGTGTTGAGTGGTGGTAGCCTGCCTTCATCCCATCCCATCTCCATCCGCATCCGCATCCATATCCATGCCCAAGCCACATACACTCGGCGCCCCTCGCGTGTGCGAATTTAATTTATGTATGTGTGCCACTTTGTTGTCCTTTATGATTGCCTGTGGGCGGGAACAGCGCCTCCTCCGAACATGGCTAAGATGATGTTGGCCCGCACACATTTCCATACAGGGGTATTATGTTAATGAGCTGGCGCCCTGTGTTGTGGCCGTAATTAGTTTGAACAGGCAACCCAAATCCGAAATCCTTGAAAAGGGAAACACCGGCGACCAGCAGGCGGCCGGCGATTATAAAATAGTTAGTGGACACGCCAATCGTTATTGGGATGGCAATGTTGATTAAGCTGAACACTCGAGAAAGAAGCACCCATTTCCTAATCAAAAATCAAGTGCCCAGCTACAGATTTAGCTTTAGCCCCTTTCGTTATTAAGTATAATTAAGATATGCTGGTGTGCCTTGATAATCGCATGAGATTAGACATTATCTCCAGGGTAATAACCACCTTGGCCAGTTGTATGATATAAGATAGTTCGGATAGGGTCAGGACATTATTATATAAAGCCGTTTCTAGCACAAAGTACCATCGCCCATTTGCAGGCAATGACTTGGACTCGATTCGAGCACTGTTCAGCGAGAAGGAGAAGGAGCTCAGCTTGGCCGTGGCCAAGGTGGAGGCTTTGACCCGGCAACTGGAGGAGCTGCGACGTGACCGACGATGTCCTGTGAATATACTGACAGCAGCTGGCAACGGAGTTGGTGGTCAGCCGCTGCCACCGCAGGCATCCCGCGAACTGGAGAAGCTGCGTCGCGAACTGATGGTGAGTGGTCAGCACATCAGCGACTAATTGGGAACATTGTGTTCTTAAGTGTTTATTGTTTATCATTGCAGTACCGCAATCAGTTGTCGCTTCAGCAGGATGCTCGCTTGCACATGCAACGTGAGGCACTGCAGCAAAGGCAGGCGGAGCTGCGGTCGGTGGACCAGCGCATTTACGAGCTGCAGACGCGCCTGCAGCGCAAAAAGCAGGCCAACACCCATCACCAGCAGCAGCAGCAGCACCAACAACAGCAACATCAGCAGCAGCAGCAACAACAGACCGCAGTGCAACAACAGCAGCAGCAGCAGCAGCAACTGCATGTGCAGTCTGCACAATTGCTGGCGGCAGCAGCAGCAGCAACTGCCCAGCAGCAACAGCAGCATCAACAACACCAGCAACAACAGCAGCAGCAGCAGCAACAGCAGCAAAATGCCAGCAATCTGGGCAAACATGGTGGGGTGGCCGCCCTGAAGCAGCAACTGCTGCAGAAGCAGGTCAATCAACTGGCAGCTGCTGCTGCCGCCGCAGCCGCTGGACGAGCCCGCGGCAATGTGGCAGCCGTGGAGCCCTTCATCCACACGCCCCAAAAGTCCACCATCACGAGCACGGCCAGCTATCTGAGCGGTGGGATGAAGCACGCAGCGGCCACGGCCAATACCAACCAGCAGAACCAGCTCATCCAGGACTTGACGCACGTCAAGCTGGGACAAAACAGTGGCTTCTTTGCCGGCTCCGTGCCCGTGCCCGTGGCCAGTTCCAGCTGCGAAAGCGATGAATCCAAGTTGGCCAAGAAGCTGCTGGCGGCTCCGGCCAAAACGGAGGCGGAGCTGCGCAAGCAGGCGCAAACGGAGGCCATGGACAGTACCACACATATCTACGCGGAAGTGGGACCCAAGAAAAGAGATCGGGAAGCAGCAGCGGCGGCGGCGGCAGCGGCAGCAGCAGCAGCGGCAGCGGCAGCTCAGGCAGCAGCAGAGGCAGCAAACCAGGCCGCAACTGCAGCAGCAGCATCCGCAACATCTCCACCCGCCACCGCAAATGCCAGCAAAATCCCGAAGAGCACCACCTCGAGCAGCAGCTCGGCCTCGGCACTGATAAGCAAACTCAACCAGCAGGCGACGGCGAAGGATAGCCAGGATCAGCAGCAATCCCAAGCCAAGAAGAACGAGATTTCGGTGACCAGCGAAACGCTTTCGGAGCGCAACACGCAGCAACAACTTACCGTGCACAGCATGCCCCTGGGGGCTATTAGCAAATCAGTAGCCCTTGCCGTTTCCAATGCCTCCAAGCCGCTCCAGGTGCAGGTGAGCAACCTGGCGGTGCCGCCACGCAAACCCATCAGCAGTGTGGCGCCCAACTCGGTGTCCAGCGGCAGCTCCATACCCAAAATGATCACCTACAGCCCCAAGGTGAATCGCGTGGCGCCCAATGTGGTGATGACGGATCCCCGACCAGCGCTGCCGCCCAAGCCCAGCAAGATGTCGCCCACAGAGCAGCCATCGCCAGTGGAGGCCAATACGTCCGGATCCGCTGGCGGAACAGGAAGTGGAGCAGCGTCGGCATCGACTGCTAATAAGACGCAAACGGCCACCTTTGGACTGCAATCCCTGAACATCAACGACAATTTGCCCATCAAAGCGAAGCCACTGACCATCCGCAAGCAGCCGCTGTTCGAGCAGCCACGCCTCAAGTCCAGCCAATCCAGTTCCAATGGCCAACAGAAGCCGCCACTGCTGCAGTTGCAAAACCAGCGGAAATCCGAACCGTCGGCTAGACAGCCAACGGAAAACTTGCCGGACACATCCCCCCAACATTCGCCGAGCAGTGAATCCAGCGCGGATGAAACGGATCGAATGGTGGCCCCCAGCATCACGACCAGTCAACAGGAGACATCAACATCCGCATCATCCACGACGACAACCGCGACCACCAGCAACATCAAGGAGCGAACGGGAAACGGAAAACCCAAGCTGGGGCGAAGGGTGAGCTTTGATCCGCTGGCCCTCCTGCTGGACGCCAGTTTGGAAGGAGAACTGGAACTGGTGAAGAAGACGGCCATGCAAGTGGCCAATCCCAGTGCCGCCAACGATGAGGGGATTACAGCGCTACACAATGCCATCTGTGCCGGACACTTTGACATTGTCAAGTAAGTGACATTGGCCTTTTGCTCTCCTTATTCCAGCTAATTAATCTTTCGCTCTTTTTTTTTTGTTGCTTCAGATTCCTCGTTGAGTTTGGCTGCGATGTGAATGCCCAGGACTCGGATGGCTGGACGCCATTGCATTGCGCCGCCAGCTGCAATAATCTGTCCATGGTCAAGTTCCTGGTGGAGAGCGGCGCCTGTCTGTTTGCCTCCACGCTGTCGGATCACGAGACGCCGGCGGAAAAGTGTGAGGAGGATGAGGAGGGATTCGATGGCTGCTCCGAGTATTTATACAGTAAGTAGGACTAGGAAGCTATGGGGAATATTGGGAATAGATTAATAACTTAACTATATCATTGCAGGCATCCAGGAGAAGCTGGGCATCCTGCACAATGGCGACGTGTACGCCGTGTTCTCTTACGAGGCCCAAAACGGAGACGAGCTCTCCTTCCACGTCAATGAGCCACTGATCGTGCTGCGCAAGGGCGACGATGCCGAGAACGAGTGGTGGTGGGCACGGAATGCCGCCGGCGAGGAGGGCTACGTGCCCCGCAATCTCCTGGGGGTGAGTACTCGGTGCTGACGATGATGGAGCTAATGAAATTTCTCCACGTACGCCGGATGCGAAATAAGTGCCAACTCCTTTCGTTCCTTCTATATTTCGCAGCTGTATCCGCGTGTGCCGCCGCATTCGCCGCACTTCAGCGATTAGCAGTTAATACGCTTCACCATACTGAAGCGCAAGGCCGGTCGACTCATCCAGAAGCGCTATATATCCAAGTACATCTAGGGACCGTCCGACGCAGCTAGCCGATTCTGGGCATGTGCCACCACCGCAGGAGTCATCGGGGAATTATTTATCACGGCCCCATGTTTCTTTATGTTTACTTTTTGTTTGGGAAAAGCAACACAAAAGGACGAGGAGGCGGCAGGAGGGAGGAGCAGAACGAGGCTCACCATATGCTCATCCATATGGAATGGAACCGACTGCAGCAGCAGGAGCAGCAGGAGCAGCAGCAGCAGCTTCCGCCTGAGTCATTTATCCCGACGACTGCCCTCAATTAGCCAGGCTTTCGCACAAAGTTCAGCACACCAACACACATATCAGCCACATATCAGCCGCAAACCACCACATGAAACTACCACCACCCCCACCACCCACGAGCATATCGTATCCGCCCACCACCCCCTGCATACGTACAACAGCAAATTGAATTTCACTTAAGCTCCTTAGCTTTAAGGCCTAGACTAATAACTCATATCAGCCGACCGCTAGTTACCAGTCGTGGGTTAGGGTAACTATGTTTCCTAGTAGTATTGGTTATGGAATGTTTAAACTGTTCTAATTAAACACGTCTTCGTTGGTTGAAGTGAACAAAACGAATATATTTTGATAGTGATAATTGTGCTGCTCACAGGCAGCTCTTATATATATATGTGTGTGTTTTGCTACATAGTTCCGCAAGTAGATCGCTCTGTCCCTGTCTCGCATACTTCTGTAAGTTGTGTGTGTTGGTGCTGCTCAGAGTCCCGGTTGATGGCATAGGCGTAGTACGGGAAGTCTGCAGGGGAACACTGAAAGTGGTAACTCTCTGTCCCTGTCTCGCATACTTCTGTAAGTTGTGTGTGTTGGTGCTGCTCAGAGTCCCGGTTGATGGCATAGGCGTAGTACGGGAAGTCTGCAGGGGAACACTGAAAGTGGTAACTCCTCCCTCCCTAGAATGTCGTGACGGCCAGCGAGATGGAATGCTTGACGGAACGACTTGCGGTGTAGCTAGTGTACTTATAATTAACATTAATATTGTAGTGCTTATATGTATATGTGTTCGTGTGTGTTTTTGTAATAAATATTATTATTATTTACATTAATAATGCTTATCGTGTTGTGTGTTCTATTTGCTTCTTGCAACAGGGTGATGTGTTTTTTTTTTTTTTTTTTTTTTTTATTTATTATTATTTTGTTTGTATTTTATATCTTTATTTTATTTATTTTATTTTTGTTCTAAACTGTTTGTCTATCTTTAAATTTTCTTTTTATTTTTTCTTTATGAACTTTTTGTCCTTTTTTTGTTTCAAAAGTTATTCCGTGGTCTGTTCTAACTATATGCTTAGAAAATCTTGGCGTTATCTTATTTCTTCTATTTTCTTTTCTAAATACTATATCTTCTGCTGTTAGTGGTAGTGGGTCTGTCCTTGTTTCATTCTGTTTCTGATTTCTCTCTATGGCCTTTGCTGTCATTTCTGTTTGAACTTGGGTGTATAATTTTGTCTTAAATTCGTTAAGTTTCTGTAAATAATCGTGTTGATCTGAATACTCTACTGTTCTATTGAATACATGGGTCTTTCCTGTAAATAATTCGAATGGTGTCAATTTTGTTGCCGAATGTATTGCATTGTTGTAGGTTATTAAGGTTTCGGTTAGTATTTCTTCGTGGTCACAGTTTATTTTATGGTCTTTTTTTACTTTGTAAATTATTCTGTACGTTTCCGTCAGAGTGGAATGTAGTCTTTCTACTGTGGAATTACTACTAGACTGCTGGAATGAAGTAAAATGAAGTTGCATGTTATATTGTTTACAAAAATCTTTGAATAGTTTAGAGTTAAATTCTGCCCCCTGATCACAAATAATTAGTTGAGGTATCCCATAATTTAAAACGAATTTTTTCAATTCCGTAATAATAGTAATGGTATTTCTATTCTGGATTGTGTATGCTGCTGCAAACTTAGAAAACTTGTCTATGATTGTTAACATAATTGCGCTGTTAATAAAATACAAATCTATGTGAACTATCTGTAGCGGTAATGCTGGTATTTGAGGTACTTGAAATTTAAGTTTCTGAGGGTTTCTGTCGTATTTCATAGTCTGACAAATGTCACAATTATTAATTATTTTTGTTACAACTTCTTTTACTCTTGGGAAATAATACAATCTTCTTACATGCAATATGGTCTCATCTATTCCCCTGTGATTACTATTTTCGTGATCTTGTATTAATATGGAATTTTGTTCTTCAGGGTTTAACACCTCTTTGAGGAACAGTGTCGCACGAATAATTTTACAACCCTTTTTTTTAAAGTAATCCTTATATATCATAAATATTCTGTTGAATATATCGTTGCTTGTCATAATCGCACAAAGCCTTCCTGATTTTAAGGTGTCCTTAAGTATTTTTAATATATTGTCGTCCGTATATTGTGGCTGTACGAATGTTATCCTTATTTTGTTTTTAAAAGGTGTTTCAGTTATCTTGTCTACAATTTCTCCTATTTTCAAAATTAATTGCATCTTAAAATCGTTTATTGGTTTTTCCGTTATTTTCGCGATTTCTCCTGAATCCCCAGGGTCATCCCCGTTGACTGCTTCTACTGACTCACTTTCATTTACAAATGTTTCGACTTGCATTCTACTTAATGCATCTGCGTTAGTATTAAATTTGCCTTTCTTATAAACGATATCATATTCGTACTCCGTTAACTGTAGTCTCCACCTTATTAGTTTAGCGTTATTTTTTATATTATTTAAATAAATTAAGGGCTGGTGATCTGTATAAATCGTAAACTTTGTCCCGTATAAGTATTGTCGAAATTGTTTAACCGCCCAGACTATGGCTAGCATTTCTTTTTCTGAAGCGGAATAATTAACTTCAGCCCTATTTAGCGTCCGACTTGCATATGCTACTGGTTTGTCATTTCCTACTTTTCCTTGTGACAACACTGCTCCTAGTGCGTAGTTACTAGCGTCTGTCGTTAGTAAGAACGGTTTGTCATAATCTGGATATTGTAAAATCGGGTCGTTGCATAGTAATGTTTTTGCGTACTGAAAAGCTTCTCTAAATTCTTGGGTTATCTCCACCGCTTTGTTTTTTTTTAGTTGTACAGTCAAAGGTTTTATTATTTTTGCTAAGTCTTTTATAAATTTCCTATAGTAACTCAACAGCCCTATAAATGATTTTATTTGTCTCCTAGTTGTCGGTAAGACAAAATTTTGTATTGCCTCTATTTTTTTTGGATTAGGTTTTGTACCCTCGGGTGTCACTATGTGTCCCAAGAATTCTAACTCTTTCTTTAAAAACTCTGATTTATCTTGTTGTATTTTAAGATTAGCTGATTTTAATTTATTGAACACAACTTTTAAATCCTGCATATGTTGCTGCAACGATGCTGAATAAACGATGATATCGTCCATATATACTAAGCAACTTTTTCCTATGATTTCGCCTAATAACTTGTTCATGAATCTTTGGAAGGTGGCTGGGGCATTGGTTAGTCCGAAAGGCATTCTTATAAACTCATAGTGCCCCCCTACCGCTGTGAACGCTGTTTTTGGGATATCTTCCGGGTTCATTTTTATCTGGTGATACCCGCTCTTTAAGTCTAATGAAGAAAAGTATTTAGCTTTGCCTAAAGAATCTAATACCTCACTGATAAGTGGTAAGGGATACTTATCCTTAATAGTTTTCTCATTGATTTTTCTGAAGTCTACAACTAATCTACATTTTCTTTCTCCGGAAGCGTCTTCCTTTTTAGGCACTAGCCATACAGGTGCACTCCATGGTGAATAACTATTTTTTATAATATCCTGGTCTAATAGGTCTGTAATCTGTCTTTTGATTTCTTGATTTTCTTTCAGCGAATATCTAAAGGGTCTTACATAAATTGGGTTTTCGTCCGTTAGTTTTATTGTATGGTTGGCGCCCTTTGTTACTGTTAATTTGTCCCCTTTTTGGTAAAATAAATTCCTATATTGTTTGCATAGTTTTATCACCGCGAATTTTTCTTCTTTATTTAGGTGTTCTATTCTTAATTTTAACTTGGTTGCTTTTTCTGTATTTACTTCCTTTTCAGTTATCTCATTTATAAATAAAAACTCACAGAAGTTTTCACTGTCATACCGCTGTGCAACTATTGGTTTATTAATTGTGATTGTCAAATCTTGTTCGGATGCGTTAATTATTTCGACTTTTGCCTTGTAGTTTTTTGCTCTATAAATTCCTTCCGTAATGGACAATCCGTCTTGTATATATATTTCGTTTATGTATATATCTCCTTCTTTATTTATCACTGGTATTTCTGTCAAGGTTTTTGTTTGACCCTGTATTAACGTCGACGATTGTGATTTCTTCTCCTTTTTAAATAACTTAATCGTTGCGTTTATCGTTTCTAACTTTTCTTCCTCAATATCGATCTTAGCTCCTACTTTCGTTAGGAAATCCATTCCTAATATTCCGTCAAAAAATGGATGAAATTTAAATATAAGAAATGTAAAGTCTCCCTCTTGTTTAAATTCATTAAAAATCTTATACGTAATTCTATTATGAATATCGTGTGTATTCAGTACTGTTCGAATTTGTACTGGGTTTCTAAGTGATTGTTGAGTACCTTTCTGAACGAATTCGGGGCTAATTATAGATATAGTGGATCCCGTATCAATCAAGAATCTCGCCTGTCTACCAAATGGTGAATTTATCTGGACATAAAGGAGTTCCTTTCCGAATCTTGATTGTTCGGTATAGTCTGTGGTTCCGAGGCATTTACTGAAAAATTTTCAGTTTGATTAGTGTTGCTAGCTTCTGTGTGAAACATATTGTTGTGTCCACTACTGCCAGATTGTTGGCTCCTGTCAGAATTAGTACCATTTCCAGATCTAGTTGATCCTTGATAATTCCGTCCTCTGTCCGAAGAACCTGAAAACCTTCCTCTCTTTTGGTGTTGTCCTCTGTTACTATTACTATCGTCATTTGACCTGTCCCGTCCTCTCTTGTAATTATTGTTTCGTTGTTCATCGTTATTAGTTGTGTTATTGTATTGTTGTTGTTCTGAATTATATCTATAACTATTATTATATTGTCCTCGTCCACGTCCCCGTCCTCCAGGGTTGTGGTACTCATCTCTATTTCTGTCTCTTATGTAGTCATCTCTCAACTCCTTTGCTATTTCGTTAGCCTGTCTGAGAGTCTTAGGGTTTTGTGCCTTTACTGTCCATCTCAATGGATTCTTTAAGCCTGCGATGAATTTTTGTATGTAAGTTTTTTCATACGAACTTTCTTTTATTTTTCTTATTTCAATATTAGTTTCATCTCTCTCTAAAACTTCTAACATTGCGACTCTTATTCCTGCAATCTCCTGATATAGATTCTTAATAGCTAGTTTTTTATAAGGAATCTCGCGGAGATCATCCATTAAATTTTCCTCGCTTCTCGATTCCCCAAAATTATCCGTTAAGGCTTGTTTAATGTCATCCCAGTTTAACGGCACTCTCTCTCGAATTAATATTTTGTCTGCATGTCCAATAACTTTGTCTCTAATTACTCCTAATAGTAATTCCCCATATGCTGTCTTGTCTATATTCGTGATCAACTTCAATACTCGTTCTACACTTGTAATGAATTTGTTTAGTAATTCTTTGTCTCCGTCATAAGTGGGTAATAGTTTTATTGCGTCGGGTATTTGTAGTTCGTCCATCACGTCTCTATTGGTTCTTTGTGTCATAGTGGTTTGGTTTATTAGGGATAAATTGTTTTCTTCTTCCTCTTGTTCTGTAAGTTGCAAGTTTCTAATTGCTCTTTCTCTTTCTGCTGCCCTAACTTGGTTTCTCGTTAAAGGTATGGTTCTTACTTGTTTAGCTGACATGTATTACTATATGAGATTGATAAAAGTAGATATCGTAATGCGGATGTAGTGAAATATTATATATGTGTATGTGTGTGGATATATATGTGTGTATGTATATGTTTTTCAAATAAATGTGTATGTGTTTAGTGTACTATGCTTAATATAATATTTGTATCTATATATGTGCGTTAAATTTATATGTATGTATGTGTATACATGTGGATATATATATGAGTATATTTAGGGATTTATATATATGGGATTATATATATATATATATATATATATATATATATAGATTTATGCGTGTGCTTATTTTTATAATATATATATATTTTTGTGTGTGACGAGTAAATGTATATCTTTATTAAAATAAAAAAATTATTAATTTTTGTCTGAATATTTGTACACTGATTGCTATTACCTTTTCACGAATATGGTATATTTTGATTTTAACTTATTGTAATATGGTTTGTTGTTTGGTTGTGATAAATGGCGAAGAATTTTGTATCGATTTTACGATTTAGTTTCTTTGTGCACTTTGTTTCACTGTTAGCGTAAACACTTAAATGCATTTACAAATGTCACTTTCACGTCTTTTGCGTATAGATGTTTGTGTCACAATTAATGTTACTATATATTTTTATATTTGATTTGCGTTTTTTGCATACAAAATTGATATTTTCACAACGATCTTGCTTCACTGGAGGACAACTCTTGAATGATCTAAAGAATTTTAATATTGCCTTACCATAGCTGTGGTCTGTGGCAGCGACGTAGACGACGCTGGCTTAGGCGCCATAGATGTCGCGCCAAAAATTTTTTATTATATATATTTTTTTTTTTTTTTTTAATTTTTTCCGTTACAAACCCTGTGGTAGTAGTTGTGTAATACCCGTGATCGGACGACATTTACCGTTTCTCGGCTTAGCTGTATTTAGCTGTTAGTCGTGAGTCGGCGGTGGCGACTCGCAACGCCAGCCAGGCGACGTCGTCGACGCTAGGTAGGCGCCGGAGTCGTCGCGTAGAACTGCCGAATTGATATACATGCTTATATGTGTATGTATGTATTATATGTGTGTTTGTATATATGTATTTTTTTGTACGTTTTGTATGTATGTTCACATCAGCTACTGTAATGTAAGCGAACTATTCGACCGATATGAATTCGGCACCTCACACTGCCATATAGAGGATAGCGTGTGAACAAATAGAACACGGCTAACGAATACACTTGCTGATTGAACATTTCGTTGCGGATGGGCATAGGCGCCTGTTTCATCCGTGAGCCTAGGTGGCCCTTTGTTGATCGTTGCGAGTGGGCATAGGCGCCTGTTTCACTCGGGAACCTAGTTGGTTCTTATGCGATGCACTTAACTTGTATACATTTTGCTAATAATATTATTCCAATCTGCATTGCGTGGGGTCTTCGTCCTCGGCTCTTCTTCTAGTCCAATGACGAGTCCGACTGCGCCAGTTACCAGTCGTGGGTTAGGGTAACTATGTTTCCTAGTAGTATTGGTTATGGAATGTTTAAACTGTTCTAATTAAACACGTCTTCGTTGGTTGAAGTGAACAAAACGAATATATTTTGATAGTGATAATTGTGCTGCTCACAGGCAGCTCTTATATATATATGTGTGTGTTTTGCTACATAGTTCCGCAAGTAGATCGCTCTGTCCCTGTCTCGCATACTTCTGTAAGTTGTGTGTGTTGGTGCTGCTCAGAGTCCCGGTTGATGGCATAGGCGTAGTACGGGAAGTCTGCAGGGGAACACTGAAAGTGGTAACTCTCTGTCCCTGTCTCGCATACTTCTGTAAGTTGTGTGTGTTGGTGCTGCTCAGAGTCCCGGTTGATGGCATAGGCGTAGTACGGGAAGTCTGCAGGGGAACACTGAAAGTGGTAACTCGCTCGCCACAAAAACTTCACCTTCAAGTTGCTGCAGAAAAAAAGTTCTGATTGCAATTTGCAGCATGGAAAATGGAAAATGGAAAATTAGAAATTTAAAATTCCTCAAAGGCCGCACACACACACACACACGTGTGTTTCATCAACGGATAGCTGAAGGAGCTGGGAGTTTGTTAATTGCATATATCAAGTTAGTACTTAAACTTTAATTGAACTCGAACAAAGTTCACGCCAATCAAAAGGCAACATTTTAACACTTATAACAAAACTCGCACACACACACAGAAGCAAAATACTTAACGAATCGAATGTGATTTTTGTATAAAGACGAGAATAATTTAAACAATTTGTATCGAATATGAAAATGTAAATTACATTGCGCGGGGAAAGATTCGTTGACAAGTAATCGCATTATAGGCTAAACGTTATAATTTAACTTAATCTAATTACACCTAATATACCGATTGCTTAATAACTAGCATTTAAGGACCAAACAAACACACATTGAAATGCAAATACGTTTGAAAGATGAAAATAAAACGATTAAGAAAGCTTAATTTGCTACGTGCTTTTGACTTTTATTGCTACTCGGAAATATATTGGGTTTTCTCGAATCGAGCTCGAGTTCAGTATTCATTCGGAGGTTCAATAGTTGGCTTCGCCTTCGCCATCTCATCGGTAGGCAAGTTGAAAAGCTTTGCGAGCACGCGATCATCAATTAAATTGACTCTTTATATCAGCAACTGATTACGCAATCCTATTAAAAGTAAACAATTTGTATTTCACGAATGCTTGAAATCTTCGTGGAACGGAGATTAGCTGCTGATGACCAGCAGTTTTAATTTCTAGTAATTTATTTGATAATTTTGATGCTCTATTAAAGTCAAAAACAAGAACTATTTGCACCCTTAATCTATCTTTTGAATCTCGGAACCTCAAACTTACAAAATCTATTAACAGGTTATTACGGACAAACAAAAGAAGTCAAGCCAGTATTAAACAAATAAATAAGAAATATAGTATAGGTGCTCAGTATGCAGTTTCCATTATTATTTGGTCTCCTTTTGGCGGGAACTTTAAATTCCCAGTTGAAATCAGCCGAAGGATCGAAAATCCTGGCTGTGTATGCCTTTCCGGGTAAAGTATTTAAAGCCCATAAAAAATATCTATAAAACCAACATATGTTTAGGAAAATCCCATTTTATGATGCACACTGCTCTGATAAGGGAACTTGTCGAAAGTGGCCATCAGGTGACAATGGTAACAGCTTTTACTCTGGAGAAAGAGCAACTGGGCAGCAACTACACGGAGATCTTGATAGAACCGGTCTACGATTTCTGGCACGATGGTGAGTGGAGTTTGATTTAATGGTGAATCTGCCAAATCATCATCATCGTATTTACGTTTGGAACCAGTTAAGCTGAACTTTGGAGCCCAGCACCTATTCGAGCTGACCCGCATGACCAACTATGATTTCCTCAAGATGCTGGAGATTATCGGCCTCAAGACCACCGAACATGCCCTGCGGCAACCCAAGGTTCGGGCTCTCATTCATGCCGAGCAGAAGGAAGGAGTCTTCGATCTTCTCCTGGCCGAGCAGTTCTATCAGGAGGCCTTCTTGGCACTGGCTCATCTGTACAAAGTACCCGTGGTGACCACGAGCACTTTGGGCTATGAGAACCACATGAGTCAGATGATGGGTCTGATTACACCTTGGTCCTTTGTACCACACGGTTTTATGCCCTTCACCGATCGCATGAGTTTCCTGGAGAGAGTGAAGAACTCCTACGCATCCTTCTACGAAGACATGGACAGGCTGCTGAACTATTTTCCGAAAATGGATGCGGTGGCCAGGGAGTTCTTTGGACCCGTACTGGGTGAGTTACGGTGATGGTTTATCTGAGAACACACACCTAAGTACTGTGCTTTCCAGCCGAGGTGCCCAAGGTCAAGCACATGGAGCGGGAAATCTCAGTGATGCTTCTAAACAGTCACGCACCGCTGACCACGGCACGTCCCACAGTGGACGCCATGGTGCCAGTGGGCGGGATGCACATCTATCCACCCAAACCGCTGCCGGCTGACATGCAAGCCTTTCTGGATGGCGCCACCGAGGGGGCCATCTTCTTCAGCCTGGGCAGCAATGTCCAGAGCAAGGACATGCCCGTGGAAATGCTGCGACTGTTCCTGCAGGTATTCGGTTCGCTCAAGCAGCGGGTATTGTGGAAATTCGAGGACGAGAGCATTAGCCAATTGCCAGATAACGTGATGGTCAGGAAGTGGCTGCCACAGGCGGACATTCTGGCCCATCGCCAGGTGAAGGTATTCATTACCCACGGTGGCTTGTTTGGCACTCAGGAGGGAGTGCATTACGCTGTGCCCATGCTGGGTATTCCCTTCTACTGTGATCAGGTATATGAATATTTTACTAATTATATAAATAACTGCTCATATATGAAATATATTATGTTGCAGCACCTTAATATGAACAAAGCGGTTTTGGGTGGATATGCCATTAGTCTGCACTTCCAGTCGATTACCGAGGAAATCCTGCGGCACTCCTTGGACCAACTTATCCACAATGCGACATACAAAGAGAACGTTCAGAGGGTATCGGATATTTTCCGCGATCGTCCGCTGGAGCCGCGAAAAAGTGCCGTCTATTGGATCGAATACGTCATCCGGCATCGAGGTGCTCCACATATGAGATCCGCAGGCCTGGATCTCAACTGGTTCCAATTCTACTTGCTGGATGTCATAGCATTTGTGGCTATCATTGCCTTAGCTGGAGTCATGGCTCTCTCATTGGCCATTCGATTACTGATGGGCAGTAATAAGAAACACAGGAAAGCTAAGCTAAATTAAAGTATTTCAAGGGTTAATTTAAACCTTAAACTGGTAAACAGGGTGGACCAAATGACTTTAAAAATGTTTGAGAAATAACAAATCATCAATAAAATCGTAATATATAATAGTACACGTTTCTGCCCTCTTATTCATTCTTACAATTATCATTATACCCTTTAAACGAATAGTCATAAGGTATACTAGATTCATTGAATAGTATCTAACAGATAGATAAAACTGTTGCCTAGTTTGCTTTTTCTTCCGCACTTCTACCTGCTGAGTAATAGGTATCTAATAGTCGTGGAACTCAAACCAGACTGTCTATCTTGCTTATGATATGGATAAAGATTACCAACTATACCTAGACAACCAACACATAGATTACCCAAAAAACGTCTATGATCTTTGAAAAGAATAACATTCTACTATCTGCAAGCAATCTAACTATTTCATGATGATAAGGCATATTTTGTAGAACACGCTGACTAAATGGTGATAAGGAGCTCTCTCGTTTTTTCGCACGAACCTCGGGCAGAAGAACACGTTTGCTATTCTCTAGGGTTCTATAAACATACATAAACATATAGGTTACATATAAAGCCGATCTGCAGAGAGACTCGAACGAAACGATCTAGCTGAACCCATTCGCAGTCGTTTGAAAGCGGTCCACTGAGTCGGTTGCTACTATCGTGGAATTAAAATGGTTTGTTGATATTTTGTAAATAAATTGAACGCATAGCAGAAAGCTTTTGAAGCTCTCGTTTCTGTAGAAATTAAATTAAAGGTTAATAACCGACCGATAAGCTTTGAAATCTTAATAGACGAAAGTTCCGAAAATTAAACTAAAGTTACCTGTTATCGCCTAATACTATTTGATTTCACAGTCGAATGAAGGACTTTTTCATGCTGCATTTAAACTTCAATTTAATTATTGATTATAAATACTTTGTGCTTTACAGTCTTTGAAAAGTGCTCTGCACATTTTTCTCCTAAGTCTGGTTGCTCTACAGCAACTAGAGTTGGGTACTGGTTCCCGCATCCTGGCAGCCTTCTTTTTTCCTGGCAAGAGCCACTTCATGATGACCAATGCCATCATACGGGAGCTGGTCAAGCAAGGACATGAGGTTACTTTCATTACTCCGTTTTCCTTGGCGAAGGAAAACCTTGGACCAAACTATAAGGAAATAGTGATTCCTCAATACGATTTTTGGCCAGAAAGTAAGTTTAGCATCTAAAATTAATAAATCATGTGTTAACATAATCACTGTCTCACAGTTAAGGAGATGACCAATAAGAACACCGTTTTGGAAATGACTGATTTGCCAAATTTCGCATTCCTGCGAATGGTCAATGTGATGGGTATCCACAGTACGGATTTCGCACTGGAGCAACCGGAGATTCAGGCCGTAATCAACGAGAAGAACAAGATTGGCAAATACGATCTGCTGCTGGCGGAGCAGTTCTTCAACGAGGGTGCCCTCATTCTGGGACACTTGTACCAGATCCCAACCATAACTGTTTCGACTTTCGGTAATGCCAACTACCTCAGTCAGCTATTTGGGGTAGTGTCTCCTTGGTCATATGTACCACACGCCTATATGCCCTATACGGATCGCATGTCTTTGTGGGAACGCATCGGCAATGTGGCCATCAATGCCGCCGAGGATCTCTTCAGAGAGTTCTCCTACTACCCCGGTCAGGATGCGGTCTTAAAGAAGCACTTCTCCAAGCTCCTCGACAGAGTACCCACTATCAAAGAACTTGAGCGTAATATCTCAGCCATTCTGTTGAACAGCTACATGCCACTGGCATCCTCGAGACCAATGGCATATAATATGATCCCAGTGGGCGGTTTGCACATTCAACCACCGAAGGCGCTGCCGGAGCATCTTCAAAAATTCCTGGACGGAGCCACACATGGAGCCATTTACTTCAGCTTGGGTGAGTGTCCTTAACCCTGCGAGTTTAAATATAAAAACTAACGACTCCATCTATTTTCCGCACAGGTTCCCAGGTGAGAAGTGCCGACTTGCCGCCTGAGAAGCTAAAGGTATTCCTGGAAGTCTTTGGCAGTCTGAAGCAACGCGTTCTCTGGAAGTTCGAGGATGAATCTCTGCCCAATCTGCCGGCTAACGTGAGGGTGCAAAGTTGGTTACCTCAGGGCGACATTCTGGCGCACCCGAATGTCAAGGTTTTCATTGCCCATGGAGGCCTCTTCGGCACCCAGGAGGCGGTGTACAACAGTGTTCCCATATTGGGCATGCCCGTCTACTGCGATCAGCACCAGAACATTAACCAGGGTAAGAAGGCTGAATATGCTCTGGGACTGGATTACCGGAAAGTCACGGTGGAGGAGTTGCGCGGTCTGCTGCTGGAGCTGATTGAGAATCCAAAGTACAGGAATAACATTAAGAAGGCCTCCCGGATATTCCGCGATCGACCACTCGGGGCCATGAATACGGCCATGTACTGGATCAACTATGTGATCGAGCACCGAGGTGCTCCTCATCTGGTGGCCGCTGGTGTACATCTACCCTGGTACCAGTTCTACCTACTGGACATTGTGGGTCTAGCTCTCGCTGTGATCCTGCTGCCCATCGTGGCTCTAATCCTGATCTGCCGCAGGAGCTCCAAGCCCAAGAGCACTCCGACGAAGAAGAAGACCAAGAAGAATTAGAACCAAAACTTGAGTTTTATTTGTTGTTAACAAAAGAGGCTACAATTATGTTAGATAGTTTCTTGTAATAAATTTTGGATAATTTCGTAATACATTTCTAGGGCACTAGACAGCTGGTAATTGATAACAAAGCTAACGAGTAGCGTGCAAAGACCGCCCGCAACTAACTGAACTGGATGCTGAAATAGGTCAGGAGAATTAGCTTGGGATCTGGATCTTCGCAGGGCCTTTCTTCTCTATTTTCCGGCCATTTCATAAGCTTGTTTTGTTGTGTGTATTGTTGTGCCTTGTGTTGTGTGAGTGTCGTGTGTGTTTGAGTGTGTTTCGGTGTGGGCAAGCGGCGATCTCTACTGGCTTATGACCATGGACTTCTTTACCTTCTTCTCCTTCCTCTCATGAGTGATGGTCACTTCCTCTGCGAAAGAAAGAAAAGGGTTTAAATAACCTAGTTGCGGATCAGGTGAGTTGCCTTATCCTCACCCTCGAACTTGCTGGGCAGCTGCTTGACGGTCTCGATGGTCTTGACGTTCTTTTCGCCGGGCTCGATGATCTCCTCCTCGTACTCCTCGATGATCTCCTCCTCGTCGGTGTCATCGGGATTGGACTTCTGGCTGGGCACGGGATCGTAGACGGTCTTCACGGCCTTCTTCACGATGCCCTCGGATGTCACGGTGGTGTAGTGGTACTCGGTGCCACCTTCGATCTTGATGGTCTCCACGGTGGTCACATCTCCGGGGTTTTCGGACGGCACGATCTTCTTGGTGCCCGACTCGGACTTGAGCTTCTTGGTGGTGGACACGTTCTTGTGCTTCTCGGCGTCCTTCAGGGTCTTCTTGTACTGGCGGATCTCCTCCTCGGTGAGCTCCACCTCCTCCTCCTCGTAGACAGTCTTCGAGGTGGTGATGGTCTTGCCGGAATCCAGCTGCGTGGAGTAGGTGTACTCCACACCGCCGGGCACACGCTTCGAGGCCACAGAGGTGGTATCGTTCTGGAAGAAGTCAGCGGGTGGTGGTGGGGCCGATGACTTGGGCTTCTTCTTCTGCTTCTTGTCGCTGGACGAGGTGTTCGAGGTGGAAGTGATGGCCTTGACGTTCTGCTCCTGCAACGAGTTCTTGCGCACGGTGCGATTGTTCTCGGTGATCTCGATGTTCTGGGTCACCGACACCCTGCGCTCCGATGTCGTGGTGGAGTTGGTCTGCTGGTCATAGTTCTGCACCAGGTTCTTCTGCTGCTTCTGGACGATGCGACGGGAGGATTCCGTTGAATCGGTAGAGTCCACCGACGACTTCCGGGTCACGTTCTTCTTGTTCTTGTTCAACTTGGCGGCCGTCTTCTCATCCACTTCGGTAGGAACGGAGTCGTAGAAGGTTTTGGTGCGAGAGCTGCGAGTTCCATCCTCGTTGATGGTGGTGTACACCTCCTCGTAGCCACCCTCGATGGCGCGGGTCAGCATGGTGGTGCGCTCATCGATGCGGATCTCCTTGCCCAGACGCTTCTGGACCAGCTTCTTGTTCTCCTGCTCCTTCTTCAGATCCTCCTCGCTAACGGGCTTGGGATCCCAGAAGGTTCGCACCTGGGTCTTGATGGTTCCATTGGGCTGAGGGGAGGTGGTGATCACCTCGTAGCCACCCTCGATCACCTTGTACGTGGTGGTGGCACCCGTGGCCTTGTCGAACTCCACCTTACCGTCTTCGATGTCCGCGGAGGTCAGTAGCTCTGTGGTGTGTGGATGCATGTGTGTATAGTATATGGCATATAAGGCGATATCATCCCAAGCTCCTGAGTGTGTGTTTGCATCTAGGGTTATCCAAAGCACTTGCGGCTTACATCTAGTATTAGCTCATCTCTTACACTAAGTCTAAGATATTGCATGTGTTTCCTTTATAAGGCAGCGTGGTATTTGGGTAAACCAAGAGACCCTTAGACGTTATCAGCAAAGTTGTGAAGCTATATGGCTCCAAGAAATATAACCTACTATGCATTTTAGAAAAGGTGTCCCTTTTTAACATTAACTTTCATAGATGGCATTTTAAATAAAGCTAATGGAAACCTATTTATATACGTATGAAATTCTGTGTGCTCTGATAATTGTTGCATTAATAATGTAATATATATATAAATTTAGTTAATCTCACTTTGATTACTTTAAAGACTTCGTCTAAGAGCCACTTAGCAAGCAATTTGTACAGCATTTATCGTGGCATACGCTTTGTACTTCCTCGGATCTGTCTATCAATCGTCGGGTTAGACGTGGACGGGCTGGGGTTCGGTATCCAGATTGGGTTCCAGCCGCCGGTACTGCGACTTGCAGCGGCACGCCAGGTGTGGCAGGCAGCTGTAGTGCATCAGCAGCTTCAGTAATTGCTATTTGAACTTGCGGGCGGACCTCTGTTTGCCGCTCTTGGAGACGCTGCCATTTCCGCCGCCTGGCTGCATCCTGATGTGCTGCTGTGTTGGCTGCGGTTGTGGTTGTGGTCTCGGTTCCAGTTCCGGTTCCGCTTGGGGCTGCGGTCTCTCCTGTCGCTTCTGTGGATTCTGTTTTAAGGAGGCGGTGGGGGAAGCTGAAGCATTCGCAGGCTGTTTGTTAGTTGCCGGGGAGGTGGGATGCGACTGGTCGAGCTGGGATCCACTCCCAGTCGCCCCATTCGCTTTCATCGCCTTTGAAGTTGGGGATTTCTCGGGCGCATGCAGCAGGATGCTGGCGGCTTCGTTTCGCAATCGAGCTGAGCTTAGTGGGTTAGCGGGGTCACTATCGTTATCATTATCTGCAAATGTGGTTAGGTGTAACGAGACAGTAGTTTTAATTCGATTCAGCTACATCGTCTGCGATGCTGTGTTGCTGGTGATGCTGGTGATGGCTGATGGCTAGGATGCGATGGGTGAATGGTGCTGGCTCTTATGGCTATGTGATGGTTCTAAGACCCAAGACTTAGACCCAATGCTTGCCATGGCTAAGATGGCTTAAAAGTACACAACTGAAAAGGTGACAACGTTGGAAAGAAGAACGTAACGTAACTTAATTGCTAAAATAAAAATGCAAATTCGAAAACAGAGTTTCTTAAATTGAAAATTTTTGTTTGTGTTGTTTGGGGTTTCTTTGTTGTTGTTGTTGTTGTTCTCGAATAAATATTACGACAATATTTGCAAAATGTAAATTATAACATAAATGGTATATATACGTATATAGATAGAAAAGTTATGCTGCCAAAACACTTGAAACAAACATTTAACGCTCAGCTCGAATTCGATCCGAAAAGTGGGCGAAAAGGGGGCGGGGCACTTCGCACACACACTCTAACTCACACATGCACACACACACAGATACATATACACAATAGCCACAACATGTGGGCTACAATTTCATTTTTGATTTTTACTTTATTTTAAATGGTTTTCGTTTATCTTTTCTAGAGTTATTGTATACACTCATTGTTTGCGTTTTATTCATAGGAAAAACATATGTACATATGTGTTGGGCGGCGGAGGGGGAAAGGGTAGGAGGGGGGCAAGGACAGGAAATGGCCTTTATGCCACAATGAGTTTTGATGCAGATGAGCTGGAAAGTCATCGCCATAAATCGGTAAGCACACGAGTGGGGGAAAGTACAAAAACTTCAATTAAAACACAATGAAGTGTAAAACTTTGTGGCCGGGCCAAGTGTGCTAATTTTTTCTCGATTTTGTCCAAGGGCTGGGCGGGGCAGGGGGAGGGGTAGGGTTCTTTGGGGCAACTGTGCCAAGTGTGTCGCCCACATACACATCGCATCACATCACGTATGTCGAGAGCAGCAGCAGTAGCAGTAGCAGCAGTGCAAAAAGTTTAATTTGAAAACTTAATTAAAATTTCTGTGCTTTCTCGCTCATTCTTTTTAACAAGATGCGTGTGTGTGTGTGTGTGCTGTAACAGGGGAGGCAAATAAAAATTGCATTTATGACACTCTGAAGAATTCGTTTCGACAACATTTTTTGGCCAAACCTTAAATTTCAATTAGACCGTGGGCTCCTTGACATTGGCAACAGTGCGTCTGCCTCCCAAAGGGGCGGGGGGGGGATAAAATACGATTGTGTGGTCTGTGTGTGCGTGTGTGGGGGTTTCATATAGGGTGGAGAAGGGGGGTGGGTGTGTACGTGTGTGCGCGTGTACAAGAAAAAATGGCAACAAAACGACGAATAACGAACGATTTGCATTTGTTTGTTCTGTTTAGTTTCGGTTTTGTATCTATGAGCTACCAGTTTCTTCCGACTCCTTCTCGGTCTTCCTCTCCAGCGTCTGCGATATTTTCTTCCAGATGTTCTCGAACGAATCGGCGCCGGAGTAGTCGATCTGTCCAGACTCCCAGCACTGGCGGCGCATCTGGTTCTCGTAGGCCTCCTGTTCGGGAGTGCGCTGCTGGCCGATGCGGAGCTGTGACAGAGCACCAGCCAGACCCGCCTGAAAGTATGTTAATTAAATTGATTAAGAGCTTGGTTGCATTATTTGGTAGCGAGGGAAGCGAGGGGCATAATATACATATGCAGTTGGGTGTATTAGTACATTTCATGCACTACGGGTTAAACATTTACTAGCACTAGTACGCAGACGAACGGTTGACAACATTGAGATGTTAGTTACGGTGCACAGGGCGTATGATTAATGTGACAACAGAGTGCTGCTCGAGGCATAAATCAAGTATACGACGCGTTGAGCTCCGTCTGCTTGCGTTTGCAATGCGTGTCCCTGCAACTCTCGGGCAGATTACTATGTGAAAGTGGGCTGAATGGAGATGCAGGTGGCTATAAAATGCGCATGCAACACGAGGATGAAGTGCCTGCTTTTGCTGCGCTTGTGCTTCAAGATGATGATGATGATGTTGATTATGTTGTTTGGGAGCGAGGCCCCCCGTGTTCCATCTACATTAATGCTTGACCAGGTGCCAGGCCAACTAATAATAAATCAACAAATGCCCCTTATCCAGGCCACAAACACAACGCTGAACCATGAACCAAGAACCATGGACCGAGGACAGAGGACCAAGGACCATGAACAATGAACGATGACCGTAGGACAATGAAGACGACAATATGACAATTCGTATGCAAAACAGTGACTAGACGAAAACCAGGACATTACATTATCACTATCACTTGCACTAGCACTTTTACACTTGCACACCGTTATCCAATGCATTTGGTTGGGAATCGGGATTCCTACACAGAAAGAAATGCCACTTTGGTTTTAAATATTCAGATATTTCAATGTATAAGCATAAAGTCCATTATGCACGAGGTGCGAGGAAAACCATAAAATAATAAAATCTAGCATTTGCTTGGGGCTATGTTGGATTTGAAAAACCCATCCAAACGTTAGGGACTTTTTTTTCTGTGTAGTTCTCAGGCCGGGTTTGGATTGATTGCCTTTACCTCAGGCGGCGTTGTGGCTGCAACTTCATGTTCTTGTTGGTGGCTTGTCGCTTTTTCTACTGTCTGACTATGCACGGAATGATGAGGCGTGGGCGTGGGCGTTAGCGAGGGCGTGGCAGTGGGCGTGGCTGTGTCGGAGGAGTAGGAGGCGTGTTCAGGTGGCTGTGAAATGTTTAGCTCATTGCTATTCACATCTACGGATGAAAAGTCTTCGGCATTGGCAGTGGCATTGGCATTGTGGACTTGGTTTTGGGCTTTGGGCGGAGGACTCGTCGGCGGAGTTGGGTGGCATGCATCGTCATGATGCCAGTCAGTGGCATTTGTGTTTGCATTTGCATTTGCAATCGTGCTATCGTTCCCATTCGCAGCTGCATCCGCATTCCCATTGTCCTGGCTGTGATTCTGGCTGGGATTGTGGTGCTGCTGCTGGTGCTGGTGGCGCTGTTGCTCCTGCTCCTGCAGCTCCTTCTCCAGATTCTCATAGTAATCTGCCCAAGGATCGCGGAACTGGCACACATGCAACAGGTGGTGGTGCAGCTGCTGCTGCTGGTAGAACTCATGCTGCTGCCGCTGATGCAGCTCGTCCGCCGCGAATTCGCTTTGCGTGCGTATTATATTTAGGCAAAGGCACTGAGACAATGTTAGATATACAGAGTTATATGCGATACGGCAGTCCACAATTATTTATGGCAAAGTATAATTTACAGAATGCGCAACACAGGAGAGCGGAGTTTGGAAAATAGAAAGTAAATGAAAAGTAAATCAATTTGCAAAAATAAAGAAACCAACGGCACGAACAAAACAAGGGCGAAAGTGAAAAGTACACACAGAAAAATTGAATTAATTTAAAAATATCAAAAATAAAGGATTTATTTCTCTTCAATTGACTGAATTTGGAATAAGATCTAATTTATTGATCAACTATATCATATATCAAAATTTCTTTGTGTGTATCAAGAGAGGAGATCCCCACGAATGTGTGCTGGTGTGTGTGTGTGTGTTTGTTTGTGTTATGGGATATATCTAATGATTCAGTTGAGTTTTTTTGGCATCACCCGCAACCGACCATCTTGATTTGAATCATTTTCATCTAAACATCTTTCGTAAACCGAAACATTTTCCTGGCTCTTTGCCAAATCGATGCAATTAGAAAGGAAAAGAAAACAGAAAGAAAGTGAACACTAAGACGAGCACTCACACACACACACACACACGAGAGACACACACAGTTGGACAAATATTACAGAAAAAATACAGAAGAAATAAATTGAGAATTGGTCTGCCTATGGGGCCAAAAAAGTGAAAGAAAATATACAAAAAAGAAAATGGGTTACTCTGGGGCGCGGCTGCTAATCGAGGAAAAATCAACAGAAAATTGCAAACCACAAAAAAAACGAAAACAAAGTATTCAAACCGAGTTGATAGAAAAGAGGCGGGAAATGAAACGATATCGAGGTCAGCTATCGGCAAGAAACAAATGGCAAATAGATCGAAACTCTGAGTTTGTTTGCTTGGGTTATTTACTTGGCGCACAGAAAGATGGGTGAATCGATAGATAAATAAATAGATAAATATTTGAGTTATAATTAAGATATTTACACAGGGGTGTGCTCAAGGTATCTACAGATCTGGTGCGATATGTGCGATTCGGCAATTGAAGATCTGCTTACCTCTGAAGTGGACCCTTGGGCCAATTCTCCCGCGGGTCGATCACTAGCCACATTTCCTGGCGTTTGCTTGCGATTAGCGTGTTAGAAAACGAAGCAGGGGTTTTGTTTTTGAGTTTCGGAGCAAATACATTGGGTTAGACAGTAAAAATCTTGGGTTAGCTTCAGTCTGGCGTTCAAAAACAAGGGAAGACATAAGATCATTTTGGGGCACCAAGTAACGCTGGAAATCTCCAAGATGTGCGTTATCCATTGCATAAATAGCACTTACCATTTCGGTGGACAGGGACTGGATGACATTCTCGCAGAAGATGTTCCACCACAGCTGAATCAGATCCTGGGCATGGGCATACTCCGACGAAACGCTGGCCACCTTTGTCTCCGAATTGAACTGAATCAGCCAGGGCTTCAGCTTGCCGGCGAAATGCAAAATCTTAATCTTATCTCTGAACCTGCAAGCAACCAAATGCCATTACAAACCGCTCTTCCATTCCACAGAGATAGCGAACTTACTGTTTGAAGGCGGGCAGATAACAGTACGAGGCATAGGCCGTCACATTGTACACAAATGGCAAATGCTTCTTGATGTCCGCCGTCGACCAGTCGGCGAAGAACTGGTTCAGCAGACCCTGGTCACCGCCATCGAAACTGCCATTCTTCACGGCGAACT
Source organism: Drosophila mauritiana (assembly GCF_004382145.1). Classification (NCBI taxonomy): domain Eukaryota; kingdom Metazoa; phylum Arthropoda; class Insecta; order Diptera; family Drosophilidae; genus Drosophila; species Drosophila mauritiana. Next base: position 19,509,391 of record NC_046668.1, on the reverse strand, counting down.
CTGTGATCTGGGCAAAGGTGTCCACGCTAGGTTTGAACACAAACACGCCGGAGTTGAAGCAATCCGGCCAGCTGACATCCGGAGCAGCCGACAGTTCCTCGCGCTCGAACAGCTCGTCGCAGTTTTGCAAGACCTACGGAATCAAGTTAGTTAAGTCTTTGTTAGCCCACAAGTACAAGTTGTGCCCTTGGAATACTTCACATCTTACCAGTGTGTCCGCATCCAGGAAGACGCACTTCTCGAACTGAACGAGGCGCCAGCAGTGGAGCTTTGTGAAGGTCACGCCCAGTTCGGGGCGGGAGAGGAGCGCCAGATTGGCGGCATCCTGTGAGTCGAGCACATTGACCTCCTGCACCACGTTGTAGACCTCCTTCAGTCGGTCGCGCATCGCCTGCGAGACATTGGGCGTGACCAGAACGGCCAGCTGGTGGGCGGTCTTGGCCCTTTTCAGTGAGTGGGCCAAGACCAAGGCACCCAGTGAGTACGTGTCATTTGTCGTCAGCGTCACCCAAGCGAACTCTATTCGAAACGAGAGATGTAGATACGATTGCAAATTAAACGCTATCGATATGTAGCTGCGAGATATGAGATATACAGCTAAAGTCAGAGATACAAATTGGGTTACAACACAAAAAGATACTGTTGCACTGCACGTTTCACTGCAGCAGTTGGCCGTATTTATTAGTTTCGGATTCGGCAAAAAACGTTACGGATTATAAATAAACAAGCGATTGTTCGGGTTCCCCATTCAAAATAGAACAGATATAGATATGTTTGTATATATGTTCAAGTGGTGTGTGCAGATCTCCAACTGCGTCAGCATCGCCCACATGCAACCAAAATTCATTTGCTTTGTTAGCGCGGATAAAATTGCAAAAAAAAAATAAAATATAGATCCATAAAGAATTGGCAAAATCGAGCTGAGCATATTTCAGGCGCGTCCGAACGGGCAATTAGAATTTTGCGTAGTTGGCATTTAGTTGGGCAAAAGCTGTAGATAATTATTCATGGCGCTGGCTAGGATATACATATGAATGTATCTATATACACGTTTATGAGGCGATTATGAGTTTGATAGTTTTTTTTTGTTTCGGTGCAGATTTCTCACTCGAGATGGGGAATTAGTTCTAGAATCCGTATGGTACACAATTTACAAGTGAATTCCGAAGAAATTCTCGTATTTATAAATTATTAAACCATGCAGACTTGCTGTTTAGATAATTAAAAATTCATTAGAGTTAAAGATAGAGAAGACGTACGAATTATTTTTTATTTCCAATTTTGATTATTGACAAGTAAATGGAATTTAGAACATTATTATTCGGGTATTAATGCTACAAATCGATAAAGATAGATAGATGGATATATATACAAGTGTGTATATATATGTTATATTCTTAATACATTTCGTTGTGCTAACTTTAGTCGGGTTAAGTGTCAGATTAGAGTTCTGTTTACATGGGCTTGGTTTTGTTGGTTGTTTGGTTTTAGAGAAGCGAACTGAAAAGGAACTGTGAAGCGTAGGATACAACAAGTAGGTGGATAACAACAACTACCTTCTCGCAGTCAGATACGGATGCGGATACGGATGTGGACACATTTGCGGATGCGGATGCGCATTCTGATGGTAACTGCTGCACAGCGAGCTAATCAGCGGCATTCAAATGCATTCGCTAGGCTGAACTTGATCCTAATCTTGATCTTGATCTTGATTTGGACTGAGATCAGGACGATCTTTATCCTCCGCCGGATTCATTAATGTGCGTGTATGTGTGTGTGTGACTGGGTCTTGTATTTGCATTGGTGTGTGTGTGTGCGGGTGAAAGATACACAGATGCTTTCTTTTCTATTTGCGTGTGTGTGTGCTTGTGAAATGATTCGTTGGGCCTAAAATAAAAATGAAATCATTTACTTTCGGCAAAACTAAAATGAATCTTAATAACTTCTGACTTACCGGATGTGTGTGCGAAAAATGACAAAAAATTTCACAAAACAATAAAACTTATGTGGCAGAACGGTGAAAAGGAATTTTCGGCAATCGTCATAAATTTGGCGATTTAAACAAAATTAAATAAACAACACTCGGTCTAAATATACAAAATTTCAACAACTGTTGAAATTGTCAAAATGAATGCGTCGCGACATTTCACTTAAACATATGCTTAGGACGTAAACTTAAAAATAGGTAAATTAGCAATTTATGTGACAGCTAATTGTGGGAAAATTCCTTAGCTTTTTGACAGTGTAGGGAGAGAGAACTCTCTTCGGAGAAATGCTCTCCCTTTAACTCTCTCTTATGCGCTCTCTTCGCTGAGCAGAGTTTGCGCTCTGATTTCAACTACCCGCTTTTATCAATTGCGTATGGCCGTAGCACAATAAAGCCGATAAAGCGCCCTGACAAAGCAATTGGCGAAAAAAGGTCGGGGGTTGAGCTTTTGGGTCTGGGTCAAGTGACTGAACAAATTCCCGTTCAGGCGTGATGAGGCCCAGATCAGATTAACGCCAGACACCAGCATGAATGGGGTCACCAATTAGATGAATGGGCAGCCAAGACCTTGAGGGAGGCATCCGTTCCCTCGCTGAAACCCGTTTGTCAGGGTCCCCATTAAAGCATCGCATAATTTGCAGCCGGCGCACAAGAAATTAAGTACAGTCAAGCCTGGCTAGCTCAGACAAATAACTCTATTGCTAATTCTATATAGTTAGTAGGTTATCCTGAGTGCTTAAGTAGCTTATAATATACCAAATAGCACCATCTATATGTTAATGCCTAGCATAGAGTTCGAGTTATCCATGTTGGCCTGTACGCTGGAAGTGCATAATGGTATGTATGTGATGAAGGGAGTGGTCTTGGGAGGAAGTCGAGTCGAGGATCGCCGGCGACACCAACGCACAAATTGGCGAGTGCAAGGCGCGGAACGAGTTCTGCGGGAAACCTCAGCAGGCGGCGTGTGTATCTTGTGGATGCCGATGCTGTATCCGAAAGAGCAGGCCACTAAAAATAGCGCCGGCGAAGTAAAATGAAATGAGATTGTATCTGCTGGTTGGTAGGCGATGCATTGGATAGCTTAGGTACAGGCGACGCAGCAATTTTAGAAAATTGAATCACCATGGATTCATGGATGTGTCTGTGGATGTGGATGGGTGACCGAAACGCGAGATGCTGGAGATCCCTGCGGGCTAGAAAATTGAAGGCAGCTGCTGTGGCCGTTCGTAGGTTGATGATTAATGCGGGCATAAATCCGTGCAGATTTAATGGCATTTCCAAGGAAAGAGAAAAATGTAAGAGATCACACACTTTACTAGTGGGCGATGCGACACAAAAGAATGTTCTCGGGCGTGGAAAACTTTTCGAAAGGCAAGTATACATAATATTATTTTCGAAAACTTGTTAGCGCCTGTCGCCAGCCATAATTCCCAACTTATAAATAGAATCACACATCCATGGGGTGTGCCACATATAGATTGTGAATATTATTTTGTAGCTATGAATATATGGTTATGGCTATTGCTTCAAACAAGATCGCCGGACGTCAGCGAATGCGTGTGAAAAATGCCAAGGCGAAGTGCATCCCTTAATGGGCCGCTAATCTCAATGGGCTGCAGATGCGGAAATAATCGCATTGCTGATAAAGCGGATGGATGATAAGGCGGCTAATGGCGCTACGTGGGATTACTGGGTCACCACCCAGCATTGCGACAGGTACAAAGCGCAGAATTCGATGTAATGGAATCACAACAAAACGGAATCAACATAACTGTAAGCTATCTCTCTCCCCATCTATCTCTCTCGCTCTCTCTTCTTGAAGGTTATGTGAGCTTCACGTTATCAGCGATTTTGTGCACAAACTTTTCATAAACAAACAATTATGCCAGACGACTGACTGGCAGCGGTTTGGTTTCCAGTGCAATGTTCGCATTTTTGAAATGTTTTCCTGCACGTTAGTGTTTCAAAATAGAGAGAAACTGAGAGCGAAGGGAGAGAGCGACGAAACAGGGGGTGGTGATGGTGATGAGGCGGGGGGGCCGTGGGCAGAGCCGTACGCTAGTGAAGGTCAGTAAAGGTCGTAGCCACACCAACATCGCGCGCGCTCTATGCTCGATTTATAATTATATATATTATAGTAGTGCGATTATCGCTATGATTTCGATTCAGCTCCTGATTTTGCATTCAAATCGAATTCGGATTTTGCATAACTCCAACCTGAAGCGAGTGTTACGAAATGGAAGGAATGGCGATTTGTTGGTTGATTGATTAGCAGGAAACGCCAAAGGAGCTTTAACTTAGGGCAGGCTGTTTTCTACCGACTTTTCAGTTTCTCAGTTTCCAGCTTTAGCCATGCATACACACACACACTCTCTTTTACTTTTATTTTCTTGCTTTTCTTTTTTGCTTGCTCTGGATTTGGATGTGACCCAACTTACTGCTCATTTTGTTAGGATTTTATTTGATAGATTTTTTGGGGGGTTAACTCGATTTTTCGGGACACTCGCGAGACTTTTCCGGCGGGCGGTGGGCGGCTGAGCTTTCACACTAAATTCGAGAACGAGAGCGGCGTTTGCGATGTGCCTTCCACGAGCGATGACGAGAATCTGAAGCGGCTGTTCGACTGCCGTGGGCATAAATGCCTAAATGCCAATGCAGAGCCACCGGCAGCGCAGTCGACGTCGATGGCCACCACAAGAAAAGCCGGTGGGAGATTTATTATACCCTCTATATGTGAACGATGCAGGGTATACAGTTCACGAGAGCTAGTTGGGTAAAATCATATGTGAAAAAAAAAATAAATAAATAGGAAGCCAAATGTCTTTTTAAAACAATTTGAAAATGCAATTAAATTAATTTACCACATCCTCGCTCACGCCTTTAAAAAGGAAACATATTAGGCATGCATATGTTAAAACCAACATAGGTACAGGGTACTTCATAGTCGATATACAGGTGCATTGTGAATACTATATCGTTCTTTCTGGTTTCACATACGAATGCGAATGTGTGTGTGTGGAGGAAGGCGCCAAAGAAAAAGTATTTTGCATTCCGCTTACTTATATTTCATTTCTATTTATGCTTCTTCTTTACTCGCCGGCTATAAACGTAAGAGAGAGAGGCGCAGAGAGAGCGCGATAAAAAAGGTGTGAAAGAAAGAGCCAAAGAGCGACAACAAATTGCGAAAGCATTTTAAGAGAACGCAGACCGAACAAAATGTCAAGAAAAAGCCAAATAAAAAACAAAATTAATAGATAAATTAAAATCGAATTAATAAGATTTTTTCATTAGCAATTTGGTAATTCAATCAAAACGAATTGTCGATTGAACATGGAACTGAAGGCACCAAGCCGGTTAAACCATTGCATACTTGTTGGCTGCGATGAAAAAACTTCCCAACCATGTCGGTTGCAAAATAGCTTGCCTACTTTTAGGCTGATGCACTTTAAATTGATTTAGTGCAATTTTGAAATTAAAGTGAAATAAAAAATTTTAGATATATTCAAATAATGTAACTCTCTAAAATTATTTCCTATTTGATAAATATTGTAGTGTTGTTAAGAAACTGAATATCCAAGTCTAGATACCAGCTCAATACAGATTTCTTCTTTAAATCAATGTTTTATTGTCATTCGTTATAAAAAATCCACTCCATTGCAGACTTAAATCTATGTTACATATAAAACCAAATAAATAGGCGATGGCTTTTGAGCAAGGCAATATTCTTTGATGGCGCTGTTTTTAGTTTTTGGTGATTTTGTGTGATTTTTGGTACAGGATTCAAGGCAGTTTGCTAGGTAGACGGTTGTCCTAAGGCTAAACTAAGGCATAAATGGTAGGTAATAAATAACTGGCCCCTAAGGCTGACTAAGCTAACTTACTAAGCAACTAATTAACTAACTAATGTGCTATTTTCGGGCAGTATCACAGTGCAGAGGCTCGTCCTCCGGCTGACGGTTGTTGATGGCGTTTCTGGGCGAGATCACAAACGGCTTGCGCTTCTGGGCATTCCTCTTTCGTCGCTGGGCTCGTTTTCTCCTGCAGTGTATCACGCAGAAGATGACAACTGTGGGAGGTGGGAAATGTATTTACTTATGTCGAATATAACTAATTATTAACTCACGTAAAAGCACAAAACAAACTCCGCCAAAGCAGCCAGCTCCAAAGAGCCAGAAGCTGCGCGTTTCGGCAAACTGCAGTGTCGTCTGGCAACTGGCGAATGTTGGCGAATGGATCGTTCGATTGTAGGGCAGTGGGCACTCGCGGATGTCGAGCGCCTCTGAAAATGGAATTGCAAATTGGTCATGTGCCAAAAATAAGCAGCTGCTCCGACTGCATCGCCTCCATCGCCATCGCTACTCACCCAAGCAAACTGGCACGAACTTCGGACTGGCGCCGAGCATCATGAGATGGTTGGTGACCTGCTGGCAGCCACACTGGCTCAGCTGCGACTTGGTCAGATCGATGACCTGCAGGTGGCACATATTCGCCAGGCTGTCGATCCTGAAGTTCTGCAACGGATTCATTGAGGCATTCAGTTGCCAGAGCTCTGAAGAGAATTGATCAGTATTAGATAGATTCATATCTCTACATATCTCTGCTTACTTGGTAGTATTCCCAGGTCGGGTAACTCCTGCAGCTCGCAACCTGCCACGTTCAGGTACTCCAGTGGAGCACGGATGGGCTTCTCCAGTGCCTGGAGGTTGAGCGATGTCAGCTCGTTGCTGTCGATATAGAGGTTTCTCAGTCGCGGCAGCTGGAACAACTCCAGCGGTATCGTTGTCAGTCCATTATTCGAAAGATCAATTTCCTGGGAATGTCGATTAAGAAATTAATTAATGACACACTCGTTGATTAATTAGATGTCGTTGTTACCTGGAGCGAGGTAAGTGGCTCGAAGGTTCCCACCTCCACCGATAGGATCATGTTATCATAGAGCATCAGAAACTTAATGTCCGTGTATCGCTGAAACGAGCTAGTTTTCAGCTTCCTGATGCGATTGTGCGATAGATCCAGAACCTGCAAAAACAGTCAGCGAATTGTCAGATCATTTAGTTTCAGTAGAGAGTTGTGAATGGCATGGGTAGGGTTCCCAAACACATCGACCATGTCGGTGTAATGGATAAATTTATGTTTGTGGGCAACTTCTTTATTCTTTAATTAAGCTCAATTGAGGCTAACTGTGACGAGGGGCCCAGTAGATGACCCCTCGATCGTTACTCACCTCTACCGAGCTCTTGAGGTTCTGGGGCACCTCCTTGAGGTCCAAGTCGTAGCATCGAATCCGCAGCAGCTTATCGATGTGGCCGTACGTGCACTTGCGCACTTCCGACTGAATGATGAATCCGGCGGAATGCAACAACTGGAGGCCCACGATGAACGTCAGCAGCTGCCAATGCAGTTCCATGCTCTGCCAAAATAAATGCACATATATACGTAAATAGATGAAAATGTGGAACCAAGTGATGGGACTTCATTTCGGCGCTAATTTGTTTATATTCTTGATTAAAACTAGAACAATAAATTTAAGCGAACAATCGCCCATGGGCGCGTCAGAGCGTTTATTTTCGAATTAACAATTTACAAGATCATTGCCGATCGCTGGGGGTCTGGGTCTGGGTTGGTTTGGTTTGGTTTGGTTTTTGGGGGTGAATGCGAATCCGCATCCGAAGCTGAATGCATGCAATCAAGCGGATCTACCGCACCTGGCAGATGGAATTAAGCCATGGCAGCTCAGATACAGATACAGATACAGATACAAAGCTCGAGCCTAGGTCAGCTGTTGGCCTGCGTATGCGCGATGTTCATATTACGTATACGTAACACACAATCAGTGTCATTCCCGCTGCATTCATGCACATCAACAAAAGATGATTCCGCATTGCGGCGGCGGAAACAGTTGCGGCCCTATACTAGTAATAAAAGCAACTAGCCCGAAAATAACTGACTCACTGCCGTCTAGATATAGATCCATTTTGGGAAGCACTTGCCAAATACAATATCTTATCGTTCGGCGGGTGTATCTTTTGATTCTACATCAAACAGCAAAAGGGGTAGCCATAAATCAAACAAATATTCCATTAAAATGCTTTTATGGCTCTTTTCAATATGTCAGTTTCACAAAAGCATTTCCCGAAATTTGCGAAGAAAAAAAAAAGTGTTTTTGTGGAAAATGAAAGCCAATAATCGATTATGGGCCAGAAATAGGAATGCTTCAACGTGATTTATACCTCAGGATAAGTACATATATCTAGACATGATCTGGTCATGTAAGCCCACTCGGAATGCACATTTGGGAATTGGAAATGGCCAGAATCCATTGTTAATGTCTCTGTTACGCCCCATTGAAGGGCAATTAGAAAATTGCACGTTTCCCAACTTTGTATCAGCTGGCTTTGCGTGATTTTGCATTGTGAAAAATGTGAAAATGTAAACCGAACCTCATGAGTAATGTCTTGAGTATTGTAATTTTCCATTTGTGACATTCGGGCTAATTGCTGTCGCAGCTGAAGTTTTCATCATTTCGCCCAACGAAGCTAAAATTCTCGTGAAATCAATTGTGGGTCAGCAAAAACGGTTAGTTCTATTTACACGAAGCTCAAACGCCAATGCCAATGAATGATGAACGACGGTGTCGCTATCCATCCATATTGGCAAATCACTTTGAGCCCGTCCAAGTGGCGGAATTAAGACGTATGGAGCGCCCAGTTCGCCGATAAGATCTTGGCCTCTTACAAAGGCAACAAAAGAGTGCTAATCAATTATAAAGTTAGTAACCATTCGTTGGTCATACTAGGCTGCCTGCGTTGGCTTGGAAATATTTCACTTTCAAGTGATTCATGGTCTCCATTTAGCCATCATGATTCGCCCATTTATTAATTTTTGTTATTTTCCAGCCAGCTGAAGTGTCTTGGCCTTTGACCAAAAAATGTTGCGCTCCACTTGAGAGGCATGTGCTCTCGAAAAGAAAACATAGAAATTGAAAAAAAAACAGTTCTGGCAATATGTTTGCTCCACTAGCGCAAACCTGGCGCACACTTTTGCCACCCAGTGTGGCGCGCCTACCTCTGTCATTAGAGCCGCCTGTCGAATCAGCGAAAAAACGAAGCAGAAAATATCAAAAGAAATATTGAAGCTATTTCCACACACATTTCTTTTGGGCTGACAGCAACCGCAACAATGGCTATAAATATATTTCATATATTTAAATTAAAATTAACCAGAAAAGCCCAAAACCAGCGGCCAGAGTGAGATGGCAGCATAAACAGTGGCGACCAAATGCAAACTTTTGGATTTGAGGGGATTGCATCCCATCCCAGTCTGATTTTCGGCTGGGAATTCAAGGAAATTGGCCATAAAAAGAGCTAATGCCAGGCACCAAATGGTATATCCACTCGGCGGCTATGGCCGTAAAAATGATCCCGTCCCGCAAATCAAATGGAGAATCCGAATTAGCCTTAGACATTGTTCTTGGCGAGGTGGATTGGTTGGGGTCACAATTTATGTTTTCCACTTTCGCCGCATTTGTTCAGCTTCAATATTTATTTATATATTAGGCCCAATCAGGCGGCAGACCAGACAAACAATGCCATGGATATGCGAATGGGGTGGCAGAAATGGGTTACGGATCGGAATGGAATGGTCCAAGGCGCTAGCGATTCACCCAGCTCCCCGTATCCGACTGTCGACCAACGGATTGCAGCCTGCCCGCTATGATAAATATGATGAGGAGGGATTATTTATCTGTTCGCCGGGCCAAGCGATTATTGGGCTAACAAAACGCAACATGAAATCGAAAATCCCCCAAAAAAAAAAAAATTAGAAAAGAAAAAAACACGAAATTAGTATCAAATATTTTAATAACATTCTAAACATTTGTGAATGGATTTATGTGCTCTTGTGATAGTTCCTGTCACACATTGTGGGCGTCGCAGAAGTGGGCATATATTATCGGCTATACCCCGTCCGATCGGCATATACATATATCTTTCAGCTGCACCCCCTCCCTGGTGCTCCCGACCCCCAACAGGTGTGTGTGTGCACTGGAGGGCCCCGAGATTTATTCACATTTCTCCTCGCTACGATAAAGATTTATTTGTTTGGACTCATCTCTCTGATGCACTGATGAAACATCGCTTTGAGACAACCAACCACCTTCCGATCTGGGCTACCTCCCTCCTCCCACAAATGCCATTGGGTAACAATCATATTTTCCTGAAAACCGAAGCTTATCAGAGTACGTCAAGTGCTCTTATCGCCTGAGTTCCCATTCTGCTGATAGCTTCTTTCAAAATTATAACGGCGATGCCAAGAACAACAAAAAAATTAATTGAAACGGCCCCGTAAAGATTGGTGTAGCATAAAAAAGCGTTGTTCATTTATTTCAATTAAACACAATCAAGAAAACATTTGCCCAGGGACTGAAAAGAGCGAGAAACAAAAGAATCCAATACAGTGACAACTCTACTTTATCGGAATGCCAGTCGAAAAGATCATATTTCGGTCATGCTGAAATGTTTATTATTAAGAATACAACATTTTGTATAGCTTTTCTTCGTTGAGAACGTTTCCTTCTCGAGGCTTTGGTTACTTTTTCCAGAACACTGGCTGTAAAGATTAGTCTCCGTCTTGATAAGCAGGTGTTCCCTACGTGTTTTCACCACAGTTAATTACTAAATAAACAGCCCTGCTGAAGCGTTACTTTTAGTAGATACACACAGCAAGTTGTATATAGTGAAACTTTTATTTTATCTGCAAGATACGTATGGTGCACACACAGAAAGGCCTCCAATTGCCGTTGTGCTGCCTCCCCTAATTGAAATCAATTTAACTTGGATTCTATCGCATTATGCTGTCGTGGAGACTCTTTTGAATGCATATGGAACTCGACGAAATCCAGAGACTGGCGCACATTTCAATGCTAAGTTTCCTGATTAGAAAATTCAATATAGCTTACACACAGCTGTTGTGCAATCTAGTCGTAGTACTATGTGCTTGCACCATTCACGATAACCCGCCAGACCCCATACTATATACCACTACCATCAAGAAAGCAAAATAATCAAAAAAAAAAAAAAACCAACCCAAACAGATTCTTCTGCCCGCTTACCGCTGTGGAAATTCAAGTGTTCAGGTATAATCCCATTTAAAGTCGGCGAAGATAATCCTTGTAAGTTGGCAGGATTCTTGTTAGTTCACTACACACACATCACTCTATGCGCTTCTATGATTCTTCGATATATTTTTAAACACCTTTTATATATATTTTCCTAATATTTGGTAATTATTGTAACTAAAAGAGTTATGATTACGCCGTAGAATGTTATAGCGATCGTTACGGAGCGCGACGTTGGCCGGAACCGTTCAATTCAACCGCAGACACAGAATTGAAACGATCGGTTCAGTTTTTGGCCTTTTGGACTCCGAAGATCCGATCGCCCGAGCACTCACACCGAAAAATGCTGATAAAGCGGACGCTCGCTCGCAGATGACACTGCACTCTGGGAAAATTCGGATGGAAAATTCGGAGTGGAGAGAGAGCGCTCTCGTTGATAACAGCAATGGAAACTGATACTCTGCGGCTGGAAATTGAATTGTTTTCGGGATTTTGACAGCTCAAATGTGGATATTTCTGATTTGGCCGGCCACTCATTCAATTAGCAAGCGATTGATAATCGAAATTGATACAGAGGAATCTAATGAAGCATCCACGCCAGCTGACAATACAGTTGTAAACGCGTATGAATGATATCGCGACCAACTAAGTAGTGATGAATGATACGGCGATACCCAGCAATGAGAGCTTGATCCGCATCATAAATGTGGGCAGACGACTTAATACCCTTCTTATCAGCAGGTCCGATTCCCAGGCACCCGCAGATCTCCTCATGCACGGACATGAGCCCTGTCCCTCCGTTCGGCACCTTTCCACATCGAGTTGAAGTCTTAAAGCAACCGTAATCCAATAAATCCCCGAGTGACGACCGCTAATTGCTACCTGGCACCAGGTCTGGAACTCCAGGTACAACGACCAGGTAATAATATACGCTCTATATGGCATTACTTTTCATCGTATTTATTGGTTTCTTTTAATATTTTGTTCACAACATGAAAAAGAAATAGTAGAAAAATATGACATTGTGATTAAAGGTTTTAATACATAAACCCATATTCCATTAGTTTCCTTACGTTTCCTTTAGTCTTCGATTTGCAATGTTTCTTGTTTGTTTAGAAAATGATAAGTAAAAAGTACGAAAAACATATGTGATTCTTCAGTTGGTTAATCGAGAAAAGAAAGTACAAATACAGTTATAAATTGGAAAATAAATAATTCTTCTGGAGGAGGTTCAAGCTTCACTCCACTTCTCTTCAATTCGCCAACGTTCGTTGATGATGTAAAATTGTTTTAAACAAGGTTGAGCAATTAAATAAATCGTCATCCGCCTTAATAGCTACTAACATATATAGGTTAGTGCCAATTTTATCTAGATTACATTTTTTTTTAGTTTTTTCAATATTTTTCGTTTGTTTTTATACATTTTTTTCAGTGATTTTTCGTTTTTTTTTTGTTCGATTTTTTTTCGTTTTGTTGTGTTTTTTGGTGATAATGTTTTGCATTCCGTATTGATTCTTTAATTAATATTAAAAATTGCTTTCATTTTGGTTTTCCATGAAAAATCAATGAAGCATCTTGGCTGATCGTGAGGTGTCCTCTTCTTCACTTTGAATAAGTTTAACTCGTTCAACTAAATGGATAATACAACGCATGTTTTAGCCAACCCAATCACAATCTCCTGCATGGAGCACATATGAATCCGATCCGACAGTACAACGGTGTGATCACTGACTTTCCTGAAGCTTCTCGCTGATGTTCTTGCTCTGGTAGAAGAGTCGCACGACATGGGTGCCAGCTTCCTTGGTGGCCAGAATCTCTACCTGGAATGTTTCAGAGAAGCGAGTGTCGATGAACGTCTGGAGCAGGGCTGCGTCGCACTTGGATATGGTAGACGCATCCAGCTCACAATGCCTGCTGTATCGCGCCGGCTTGGCCAACTCCTCAGGCAGCTGGCGGAACTGCTGGGTCACGGCATTGTTGCCAAAGTCAATAAAATGCACCTCGCACTTTCCGTCGTCCAAAACCTTGAGAATCTGGGCGCGATAGAAGACCTCGTCCTCCGGGAACTGAGCCACACACAAAGCTCCCTCTTTGAGGTCGCTAAAGGCGGGTAGGTCCTGTTCTGCATCGAGCAGTTTATCAGTCATTTGCTCTAGTGCTGGCACATCGCTCTCCATCTGGACGTAGAAGGACATGGGGCCATCGAACTGCACCACAACACAGTTGTGCAGCTCCGCTTCGAGCGGTTTCTGTACGCCGGTCACCGTACTGACCAGCTCCTGGACGAAATCCTTGTAGTTGATACGGAGTTGAGCAATCAGAGGTTTTGTCTCATCCTCGTTCGGCTGAGTGGTAATTTCGTATAGTTCTCCGAAGTGCTGCTCTAGCAAAGCTGCAAAGGCTTCTTCTAGCTTTTCGTCAGACACATCCATCGGAATATCACTCAGCTGGCAGTGTAGAGCCAACGATGGAATCGGCTCTATCTCTTCGGGTAGTTGCCAGACCTCAGGAACGACCAGGGTGTTTCCATAATCTAGCAAAAAGACTTCAAAACCCTGGCTAGGATCCAATACCGACTTGATACTACAGCGATAGTAACAGGCATCCTCTTGAGAGTAGCAAACACCGTTTGAATTTGTTGTAGGATCGATTAATTTTTTCAGTTTCTCCTTCTTTAAGGACTGCAGTGTCTTTACAATCAAGTCCAAATCCGCTGAATTGTGCTTCATCTGCACATAAAAACTCTTGGGGGAGCTGCCATATGAGATAACGCATTCAGAGTTCTCGTTTCGCTTTTGGATTAGTTTTAGCTCGGCTTGAACCAACTTCTGAAGGTGTTCATAGATATTCAGGCTCCTCTTATCTTTAGTAGTCAATCTGACCACAGGAGGATTGGCAGACTTGTTTACAAATTCCACCGCCACAACACATTTGCAGCTGTCCAGCAGTGCGTCAAGTGTTGTCAGGGTTAGAGCCTTATTTTTCTCAAATATGGCGCTGGGTTCCATGCTGCATACTTCGGCCACAGGTTTAATGAGCGTGAAGTCTTGAGGTAACTCGTAAAGCTTATCCACCACGGTCGTATTGCCGTAATCAATCATAATGACTTTGTATTGGTCATCTTCGAGCACTTCCAGGATACGTGAGCGATAGAACTCCAAGTCGTCGGCGAATTGAACTACGCACATATCATCCACTGAAGCCTTTTCCGTCATAGGCTGCAGCTTGCTTCCATTTAGCTTCTCGCATATAATGTCCATTAATGAATCCTTCTCGCTAAATTGTAGATATATACGGGATGTATTCTCCACGTGTGTAATGATAGCTTTAGTGGTAACAGCTAGGGACTCCTTACTGGCTTCCTTGGATTCCTTTCGCTGGCACAACGGCAACAGGCGCTCGACGATGTTCTCTCCATCGAGGAGGAGATCAATGGTGACATGATCCTGGCCTGGCTTCAGAAGCTGTGTGGTAAACACCAGCTCACCCTCGCCTGTCAGTTCGATGAATTTGGCCTCCGCTTCTGGTGTCCATGAGATGTAGGCATCAGGCAACTGCAGCGAACATTTCTTGGATAAGCTGGGCAGGCTAGCGATCTCCTCGGACAGCATTAGACACTTCGATGTGGTGGAGGTGTTACCGTAGTCGATAAAGAGTACTTCGTATCGGGAATCGGGCAACTCCTTCTGCAACTGAGCTCGGTACCACAGCTCATCGTCCTCAAATAGAGCAGCCACAATCAAACCCTTTTCAAATCCTTCGAGGGGCTTTAATGTGTCCTTCTTGCGCAAATACAATTCAATTAGTTCTAGCGCCTTTGAATCACGTTCAAGTTGAATAAAGAAATCACAAATTCCATTCACGTGCGAAATGTAGCAGCTGCATCCGCTGGCCAAATACTCTAACGGCCTAGCAAACCCATCGGCAATTAATTTCTTAGCCACATCCTCGCCATCAATATACATGTTAACATAGCTGGTCGTATAGTGATCTCCTTGGGTAAGGTACTCCAGACGCGGGACCTTCGAGTACGATTCGTTAAAGATGCCATTCGCTGCATCCACCCAATCTGCAGTACCCTTGGGGCGAATCGGGAGTGCGCATGGCAAGCAGAACGGTTCGATGTGCGACCACATGCTTTCTTTGATCTCAGTGGCATCCGATACGCAATCTGTGTTGCCATAGTCTATAAAAAGTAGTACCATTAGCTCGGCATCAATGATTTTAGCGCGATACCAGCATTTGTCCACCGAATACATCGACACACAGTCCGCACCGTTTACAACGTTCATCAACTGGGGCAAAGAGGGAGACACAATCTGAAGGTTCTCATGCAGCTGATTTAGTTTCGATAGCTGATCGATCGGGTGGACATAGAACTGTGCAGGATTGTCGCAATGGCTCAGGACAACGCAGTCCAAGTCTTTGTAAGGATCCTCTTGTGCAGGAGCTTGCTTTGACTCGGCAGCAGCTTCTTCCACAGTTGGATTAATTTCTGGTACTTCAACTACCTCTGGAACTGGAGTGGCTGGCTTTGGCACTAGTGCTGGCTCCGCCGGAACTGGTGAAGGAGTTTTTAATGCAATAGGTTGTGGAGCAATAGTCCGAGCAGGCTCTGCTGGTTTACTCTTTTTGGACTCGCGATCCTTGTCATTATTTTGTTTCTTCTTTGGGGAGGCATTTGCCGAACCCGACTTGCTGGCAGTTTCCTTGCGACCCTTATCCTCCTCTTCGTCCAAGGTAAGGTCTACTGTTTCAATGTACTCGTAAGTGCGAGACTTTCCTTTCTCCATTTGCTTGCGCATGTAATCCAAATCTTTGCCGGGTACAAGCTTCTCAGCCTTTAGCAGATCTATCACACTCTGATTGTTTTCCAAAATGACATCGGCAATTAGATGACTGCGCCGCACCTCAATCGATTTGATAGTGACAACCTTCTTCTCAAGAATCTCGGCTATACGCGCCTTTAGCTTTGTATCGTTGCTGGGGCGGCCAATCGGCAAATTAATCTCCACTGCAAAGCCGCTTGCGTGCTCATAAAACTTTGCATCCAATGCCTTGATATCGTCACGCTTTATTTCCTCTGTGTAGCCGTAATCGATGTAAAATACCTCTAAGCACGCTTCATTCGAATCCTTTCCTGAGATTCTGGCTCTGTACCAATTGCCATCGGATCTTCGTACAGCACAGATCTGTCCCACATCAAATTTTTTCAAAGAGTCGCCTAAAATAAAAAAGGAGTTAAATTTGACGGTCTAAATATTAACTAAAGTATTTACCCTTGGTCTTGTAGTGTTCATACATATTATCCAATAGGGTCTGCATAATTGGTACTATGGTCTGCGGTTGGACATACACGCGGTAAGGTTTAGCGGTGTACACAACGAGAGCTTGGAATGAGCTCAACACCACGGGATAGGGGCAGATGAATGCCCTGCGATCCTCTAAGAACAACGGCATTACAGGTCTCAGATGAACGCTTGAAAATAAATCATACATTTTATCAGATTTTGATAATAAAAGTACCGAATGCACCATGTAACCCACAGTAATGTGCATATTAACTTACATATTGTTTTCGCAGACATTCTTGACATTCAAGGCAAACGATTTACCCTCGTAAAATTCCTTGAATCGCCTGGCCAAATTCGGATTAGACTTTACAAATTTAGCATCGTCATAGGTGCAAAGGAAGTTCACATTGTTACCGTAATCAAACTGAACCTTAAAGCTTGTCATGTCACGAATAGAAGTGAATTTTCCTCTAATCTGCTGACCAGCTAAAAGGTTAACGCGAATCTCTGGTGAAAAATAAGAATAAATTACATTATTATCGACAAAAACACTTGATTGTGTACAAAACAGTATAATTGTTCAATTTTCAAGGAAGAAGTTGCTTCTCTTACCAGGTGCCACTTCGGTAAGGAATTCCGCTTTGACGAGCATATCTCGTAGGGATGCTCCGTTTACAAACATATTAACTGTGTAGGAGAAAGTGCTGCTGATATTCGAGCCTTGGTTGCTCTTCTCTTTGGACACGAACTCGCAATCGACCTTGGCATTAACTGGCACGAACTTTTCCATGCGATCCACAATGTACAATGGATCATAGTTGGTAACGACGCTGTGAAAGCTGCAGCGATGTGCCATACAGGGCACATCTGCAAAGCGCTGCTCCAACTGCCAAATATCCTCTGAGGTGACTGTTATCAAGCTGCCTGTATCCACGCAAAAAACGCGATACTTGCGCATCATGTGATTGCATGCGGTCACAGTAGCACGCAGAATGGCATTGTTCTTTCGCTGGCGCACAACCACGGTGGATCCAACCTTTAATTGAAGTGGCTGGAGTTGCTTCTGGCGGTAGAAATCTTGCATGTCACGCAAGACATTATCGTACTTAGCAGAGACAGACTTGGGCACGATGTAGAACTGAAATGGCGAGATCCACCAAGACAGACTGACTGCCTCCTTACTAGGTGTTCTCATCTCCTGCAGCGCATACGGTTTATCCAAGGAAACGTATTTCTCCGGCTTGGGGGCAGCCACCGATTCGGTGCTGGATGAGGTAATATCACTCACCACTCCGCTGGAACGCTTTGAGTTGATAGTACCGTCCAACGTGGATTTTTGACGCTGCGGTTTTTGAGCATAGCCCTGTGGCGCATTTTGGGAGCGTTGGTTCCCCTGCTGGCCATCCTTACTCCTGCGGGGTGACTCGCTGTTGCTAAAGCGCCTGAAATAGTAATCACAAGTTTTAGAATATTCATATTTTAAATACATTTGCTCGGATAGCTTAAATACTTACGCATTTTTTTTCGCTTCCTGCTTTTCATGATGGCGTGGTGATTGGATCGGTGTGCGACCGTTCTGTTGTCGGTTACCCTTGCGCGGCGAACTCGTGCCACTGTTGTAACTACCGGTGCTCTGTGTCTCACAGCTGAAGTCTAAATGGCGATCGACTCGCTGAATTTGTTCCTGCTGCTGACGCTTACCGTCCTTTGAGCCTGCCGAGGTGGAGCTACGTTTATCCCAGTCTGTCGAGTTTTTGCTAACTGACTTTACTGCTTGTGGAATTTCAACCGCTAGTCGCTGCTGCTTAACATCGTCCTTTTTCTGTTGCTGCTGTTTTTCCTGTACTTGCAAACGATTTTCGGTCTCGACAATGCTTGTAGAGTTCAAAATATGGCTCTTATTCAACTCAGAAGAGATCACAGACTCGCCACGGGAGTTGTTTGTATTAAACTGACCCTTTTCCAGGGACAGATACTGTTCAAAAGGCATGGAAAGCTTGTAGAGCTTCTTCATCACATTCAGGTTCTTGGCCAGTAGGTTTACTACGTTCAGACCATCGGGTTCTATGCGAAAGATACGCACACTAAATGTGCGCCTTCGGATATTGGATTCCTCAGCTAACATTTCAAACTGATCGGTAACCTTGTCTTCGCTAAGTTCGCTGTTCTCGAATCCTTTCAAGCAGCACTTAATTGCCTGGCGAGGCATTTCCAGATGCTTCTCAGCAATATGACCAATCAGGTGTCGCTTCACATTCTGTTCATAACCAAAATCTACGTGCCGAACAATCACAGAGTCATCAACTCGTAGAATCTCTGCACGGTACCATTCCTGATCGCATTTAACAATGCAGGGTGCGCCAAGGATCAACTGATCGGGAACTCTCTGGTTTGCATTGTAGTAGGAGAACATCTCGTCCATGAGCTGCTCGAACTTTCCTATGTTGGCCACTTTCTGCACATAGAAGTTGCTGGGCGAATCAATAAAACGGATCTCCACGGCGTCGTCGTTTTCAAGTTGCTCCGCCTTTTTGTAGGACTGACGCGAGTTCTTTAACTGTCTAAGAAGCTCCAGCATATTGGTGCCCTGCAAATAATTTATGTCAAATTACTTATATTCTGATGTCTTAATTATATTTACACTTACATTCTGGTTGAGATGGCAGGTTTGCATGGAGCCCACACTCTCCGGCGCCTGGACAGTCAGTTCAAAGTTACGATAAATGGACGATTTCTTGAAAATCCGCTTCATGCTTTCGTCAATGGGCTCAATTTCCTTGGTTCCGGCCAAAGCAAAGCGGAAAGCAAATGGTTTGATTTCCAACAATTCTGGGGGTATTTGGAACAGATCACTTGTGGACAACAACTCAGAGTTTCCGTAGTCCACGTAGACAACGCGGTAACGTTGGGCGTAAACAGCGCACACCATAGCGCGATACAGATGACCATCTTCTGAGAAGCGGGCCACGCAGGCAGTTCCAAGCTCAGGAGCCTGAGTGAGCACCTTGAGCTTCGTCCGTTCAATTTGACCCATCATGGTGCTCAGATCATGATCGCTGCTTTTCAGGTGCACCCAAAATAGGTACGGACCGTTCTCAACATAGCTTACATCCACGTCGTAGGTGAGGCCCACCGTTAAGCTGGTGGTTCTGAAGGCAGGAATGGGGATTTGATGTTGCGCAATCGATGGCGTTCGAGGTGGAGTGAACCGTGCAGGAACATAATTCACTGGCACGTAGCTAGGCTGTTGATTATAGTGCTGAATGGGCACATGTGGACCGGCCGGCGGCGGCATGGCGTTAAACGGTTTGTTCATGCGAACATTGTAATAGGTGTATTGCGATCGGGGGTTCGCCTTGGGCACATATGGTTGAGCAGCCGGCACAGCGGGCTGATAGTTGGCACGATTATAAGGATTTGTCGATACAAATACCGGTTTCTGAGTATTGTTTGGGTCTTGCATTGGCACCTGTAAATTTGTCTGTAAATTATTACATTAATATATTACTTTTATAGAAATTTTAAGCATTCATACCACATTGACCAGCGGCAGATGTTTAGGCGCATATTCAGGGGCATCGGCGTTTAGCGGCCTTGACGGTGTCACTTGGACCGAGCGCTGTGCATCCAAGCGAGCAGCTAAGGATTGTCGCACCGCTAGTTGCTCACGGGCAATCTCCATGGGCGTCTTTGAGTTGTGTATACTATTGTTGTTGTACTCGGTGACCAACGGCTGCGGAGTATCCTTCCACAGCTTCTTGCAGTGGTCCATCATGAGTTGCTTGTCGACCGAAACTCCGATTTGTCTTTGTTGCACTAAGAACTCGTTGAGCTCAAAATCCTTCCAGCGCAGACTTGCGAACTTTTGGTCACAGATTTGTGTAGGTTCAATAGTGATTTGAACGATCTGGTTGACAACCAGCTGCTGAACGACAGCCAGATCGGTCTGATCCCACTCGGAGCAGATTCCCAGCACAATGTACTGGAAGCAGTGCAGGGGAATGCTCTGCAGCAGCTTGGGCTGCTTGGGGAACATTAACTAAAAGGGATAAATTGTTTAGAAAGCCATTGTTTAAAATGTACAGGAGGTTCATTCACTCACATCGTGAATATCTACAGTACGCTTATAGCCAAAGTCCACGAACTCGATCTCCGCCCGCATCGATTGACCCTCCAGGTCCGCACTGACCACACGTATTCGCCTGTACTCCACATCACCAGGAGCCGGGCCATTGATATTCTTGAATATGCAAAACGTGCCGGGCATGAGGAGAGCCTGCTGGCGCTCCACTGACCAACTGGGCTCAATGGCAAAGCATGTGGGCAACAGATTCCTGATTCGTGTGCTGATCAGGGAGGCGGCATCTCGGTTAATTTGGCCGTAGACCTTCAGATACGGACCCACGTGATCCACATGAGTGATGTACAGGTCCACTTTTGAGGGAACAGCATTGCGCGGCTGTCCATTCATATTTGTATGTTGTTATTCGCTGGAAGCAATGCAGAAGATTCTCTTAATATTGTGTCCAATTCCAATTGAAAACGCAGGCACACGACCCCACACATACAGTTGCAGCAGTAGGGATCCCGTTAGTTTGGGCCGGCGAAAAGGTGGCAGCCCAGAATACTAACTGAACTAGCCACACACTCGCTTGGAATGCACAGTGCGTATGTGTGTGGCATTGCAAAACTAAAGAAATTAAACGTAAAGTAATTAATATGGGAAGCCACTTACGTCTTGTCGTCGTCGTTGTCCAGATTAAAAGCGAAACTCTGAAAAAACGCCCTACCCTTCGCCAGGTGCTCTGTCTCTTTCCCGCTTGCCCCTGTTATTTAATTCTATTTTGCTGCCTGGCTTACGGAATTTAAGTGGACGGCGTGTTTTTGGGGCGAAATAGTGGCACACTTCTTAATGGCTGGGCTCTTGTGGGCTCTTTTCTGCTCACTTTTTTGTGGAAGAAAGTCTTGCGAGTGATTAGAAATCGCGATGCACACAGACACGTCTGTGCAGGTGCAGCGATTTTATTTCTGTTTGGGGGCTTTCAGTCTTTTAAATTTCTCGGGGACCTGCTCAGCAAGTGCCACCCGTGCTAACGGTGATTCGTATAGGTTGTGTTAGATCAAGAAAAGCAATTAATTAGCGCAAAAAGAATTAAATCAAAAAGTATCACTGCCAACCCAACTTTTCCACAAGACAACGAAACGACGACTAGTGGTGGGAGTTTTGGGGATATTTATTGACGATTTTTGTTGTTATCGATGTTCATTGGTGCATTAAAACATCGGCCTGTTCAAACAATCTTGGTGAATCGATTCTTGGTAAAAATGAATTAGTAAGGAGTATGTTATTGTCGAGAAACTTTTTGAATGTTTAATTACTATTTTAACCATTATTTTAGGTACGGAGCCGTGAAATATTTTCTCATGACTTCACACTGTAAATTATTGTGAAATTTGTATCCAATAATTTAGGGTCCAAACAAAAGGAACGTTATGATTGCAAGTAATAGACCATGTATTTATCAAACTAACAAACAATTTATCAAATAAACTAAACAAAGTAGTTAAATAAAAAATATTTATATTTATTTATTTGAACCATTAAAGATACGTCGCTGGGATATTTTATTTTTCGTTTACGCTGTGAATATTTTTGGATTTGTTAAATTTCTTAAAACTACGAATTTGAACAAAAAAAAAGTATGCATCGGCCGGGAATCGAACCCGGGCCGCCCGCGTGGCAGGCGAGCATTCTACCACTGAACCACCGATGCTCTTGGTGGATCTCTAACAAAGCACTCTCATGGATACTCCACGACTGGAACCAACAACCTGTTGGTGTTGGGGCATTCCTGTCACTTAGAAGCCTCCCTCTAAGTAGACTCCGTGGCGCAACGGTAGCGCGTCCGACTCCAGATCGGAAGGTTGCGTGTTCAAATCACGTCGGGGTCATATGCGAAAACCCAAGTTCTTGGAATATATAGTTTTTTTTATGGTATAAATTTAATAGAATATCCATATTTTAACGTTATTTAAATACATTATTTATTGTATAATTAATAAGCAGCTTTGACTCACTACAAGCAACGTCATTTACATAATGAGCATATAATTTTAACATTTAAAATCATCCAATATACTTTGGTCCCTGTCGAGGAACATCATGAATGCAACTCGTTATATAGGTTAACATACATAACTATAGATCTGATTAATTTTATGTGAACTGTTTATAAATTGTAAATTCCCTAAACAATTTGCCATGATTTATTATCAGTTGTTCCCTTATTGCACAATGCATTACTCGTATGTATACGTTGTAAAAATTATCGTTCGAGTGCCATAAAACTGCATATAAAATTGAACATAAAACTACCCAACACCGGTATTCAAATCTCGTCCTCTTCGAATCTCGCTTCTCATTACATTCATCTATCTAAAAAACGTATTTTGCTAACAAAATTTTTCAACAATTTTTACACAAATCAACAAGGAAAATGGCTGCGCAATCATTGCACTAACTAAATGAAATCAATCCTAAAAACATAAACTAATGGACCCTGTGTTTCGTTTCATTTTTGTTTGTTTGTATATAAGCGCCTCCAAAAATATTGTAAGGGTTTAGTTGGTCTCGGATTTCAGTAACGTCCTCTAGTGCCCACTCTATTTGCTATTGACTAAGTTCAGGAATTCCTCACGGGTCTTGGGATCGTCTCGGAACACGCCCAGCATAGTTGAGGTAACAGTTTTGCTGTTGATCTTCTGCACGCCACGCATCACCATGCACATGTGGCTGTATAGGAGGAAAGACATTCGTTAAACTATATTCTTAAAAAATATCTATATATTTAATACTTACACTCCCTCTACGACCACTGCCACTCCAGCGGGTTGCACGGCCTGAGTCACGGCCACTGCGATCTGCTTAGTCAGGCGCTCCTGGACTTGCAGGCGACGCGAAAATATTTCGACAATGCTATGGGATGGGATTGCAAATTATATGAGTGATCATCTCATAAGCTCATCACTAGGTTTATCTTACCGTGCCAATTTACTGAGTCCGAGAATCTTGTTGCACGGCAAGTAACCGATGGAAACTTTGCCGTAGAAGGGCACCAGATGATGCTCGCACATGGAGAACATTTCAATATCCTTGACCACCACCATTTCGTCATGATCCTCGTCGAACACGGCGCCATTGAGAACATCTTAGAGAAAGAATTTAAATGGTGTAAAAAAAAAATAAATTTATCTTCGTCTGACCCCGACGTGATTTGAACACGCAACCTTCCGATCTGGAGTCGGACGCGCTACCGTTGCGCCACGGAGTCGTTATTGAAAAGTCAGCCCAATGTCCCACAACCACGAAGCTACTCAAATGCCGTTCCTTCGCTATCCGTGATTTATGGCGCGCGTAATTCGTGTTAGATTTATTTGCTGCATAACTGAATACTGAATGTTAAGTGCTAAAGTGGTTGCTTAGCGAGTGTGAGTGTGCGTGTGTGTGTGTGTGGGGTTGTGGGTCTTGGGGGGAGGTTGACTTGACTTGACTTGACTGGATGGATGGCTTATGGTTCTTGTGGAGTGTGAGCTTTCGCCACACTCGTTTTAAACGATGTGCTCTTGAGATTCCCCCATTCCTTGAATAGAAGCCGCCGCCGCACCGCACACCCACCCACTTTCCCGCTCTTAATATACAGACCGGAAAGCTTCAGTGCGTTTCCTGGCCAACCCAGCCAAGAAGCCAAGTAGCCAGTGAGCCATCCAACAAACAATCCAGCAAGCATCTTGTGAGGGGGGCGGGGAGCTCCCCCAATGCCAGATTGGCGAGTCACGTTGACTCGTGCTTCTTGGGTTCTTTGAATTCGGGTTAAACACAATCCAACCCATTCTATTGCCGATGCCGAAGGCTATTCACTTTCGTTCAACGAATTTAGCTTTCAAATGGCCTGCTGCTGCTGCTGTTGATCTTAAATTTACATGCGATTTTATTTGACAAACCGTAGAACCTGATTTCTCGGGCAACCAACCGGTTAGGCATGCTGGTTGGTAGCAGCAGCCATATAATTCGCAATTCTGTTTTGTTTTTCAAACGACTCGCATTGATTACATGACAAGTTCAAAAGCGACTGCAGGTGGAAATGCACGCCAAGCATGAGACCCAAAACTTCACTAGTTAAATCCCATATTTCATAGGATACTGAATGGATTTTGAATGCGTGTCCACTTGATTGTACAAGCCCGAAATTGCCTAATGGATGGCTCCTATGCTCATGTGCTTTATCTCTCGAGTGGTCAGGTAATTAGACTAATGCACCATAGCGGACCGAGGAACCCCCGTAAATGGTGGAGTACTCGAGTGACTCACCGACAAGAAACTAGTTCCCACTCGCCGGGAAAACCAGGATGAGCAACTTCGATCACTGACCCTGTGCTAATTGCTTGAAATGTGTGGTGTGCTTACCCTCGAGACTCTGGTCGTAGCCCTTGGTGAAGTACAGCATGGCCTTGGCCGCCCGCTCCGGCGTCTTGATCAGTCCCTGGCGATCGGGATTCTCGCCCAGGCCGCCCAAGAGTAGGCGATACGAGCGTGCCATGTCCGGGAGAAGGGCCTCCCGTGTCGGCGGCTTGTGGTCCAGCTCCAGGTCGTGGTGGAACGTGCATTTCTCGTGGCCTGTAAGTGGAAATACGGATTGAAACATGATGAGAATCGTTATCATGCGAGATAGGAAGGCATTGCCCCCCTTCGTTGGCTGTGTGTGGCTGTCTAAGTGCTATCCCCCATTCCGCGGCGCATCTCTGACCTCTGAACCGAAACACTAACTAACACTGATAGGCGTACGGTTTATGCTCAAAAAGAGTTTGTCAAGCGCTCCTCCTTCTCCTAGTTCATTGACTAACTTAATCGGTCGCAGCATACATAGCTCTGGAGCCCCTGACCTGGTCCTGGACCGCTACCCACCACTACCTGGCGTTGTCGATGTACGCGGTGTCATTGGTGTTTTCGGTTGTGTACCATCGCTATCCGGACTGCTGCCGTTGGTCTTCAGGATGAGGCGGGGTCTCTGGTTGCCGGCCACCGGGACGAGAGCAGGAGCTGGCGCCACCTCCTCGACGGGTGTGCCCGCAATGGCAGTGGCCTCCTCCGTCTGATTCTGCTGCCTGTCCGCCAGCGAGGAGGTGCCCGAGGTGCTACTTGTTGAGCAGACGCTGTTGTTGCGTCCGCGCGAGAGGATGTGGGCCTGCGGGAAGTTGGTGTCGTCGATGGCATCGTTAAGTTCGCTGGCACTCATCTCGGACAGTTGGCGGGTGAAGCTCATGGCGGCGCGGCTACTCAGGTTTGTTTGCCACTCGAACGGAACTCAATTTGACGGCTAGCACACAATCTTTTTTCCTCGACGATTTTCTCACTGCTGTCTGTCTCTTTTTGCGCTTTTGTCAGCCGGACTTTGTCTTCGCGTGTTGACGCTTCGGGTGGCTCTGCTCTTCTGGTGGCTGCTGTGGCCAACGGTGGCAATAAGAACCTCTCGGGCGGAGCTTTGAGCGACGGAAAGCTCAGTCCACCCAACCACCGCCCACCGACGGGCAAGCTCTGCTCCGAGTGGCGCTTGCCGGAGATTAAGTGAGCGGAACTAAACCGAGCTGAGCGCAGGCCCACGGTTTGGCATCCAGTGGCTCTAAAACTGCGCACGAACTTGTTGCTCGGCCAGGAGGCGCTAAAACTACAGCACTAGCCACGAAAATAGTGCCATCAAATGTTAAAGAACCACTTTGGCTGGTAGGTTAATTTTACTTTTAAAATGCTTAAGCTACCTTATTGGGAGGGGTGTAGCATTTACCCTTAATATATATAGAGTACAAATAAAAAGAGTGTATCAAGCTTTCACCCTCAAATGTGCACTTTATCCTTGGTGCCAACTTAATCTCAACTATTGTTTGCATATCCTTGAACCCCACTCAACCCCACTTGGGGCCAGACGTCAGTTTGTAGTTCATTTAAACATTGAAATCGAAACGAGCTACTCCCCCAAATTCGAAACCCCTTCCACCTATCCGCTCCTCCATCCATCTTGGAGAACCAAAGTCATGGCGCACCGCCTCCAGCTCCGTAGCGATGACTTCGACGTTATCGGCGCCGTTCCCCGCAATCTTTCCGTGATCAAGAACTTCCTGAAGCGTGACTGTGCCATCAAGAAACTGATCGACATGGAGGAGGAGTTCCTGCAGGAGTGCGTATTGCGCGGTCAGGATCCCATGAATCCGAAGGGTAAACGTGACAGCGACACTGGGCCACATGGTAGTGGCTTAGGATCCAATGTGCCCGAGCCCAAGCCGGATCCCTGTGCTAGCAAGACACCGGAGAACACATTGGCCTCCGACTACTGTGATCCGTGTCGCCGACTCAAGACCTCCGTGGTTCTCGAAGAGGTTAGTGATCTTTTCCTTCAATGTACTTCAATAATTTATGTGTTACTCCACCCACCTATCAGCTAACCAAGCCGGCCATCACAAATCCGGCTTTCAACAAATCCCTGCCGCCGTACTTCGATGAAGAGAGCGTGATGGGCAACTCGTTGCCCGTGAAGTTCCGTTTCCGGCGCAAGTTCAACAAGTGCGGCCAGGAGAGGGCCGGCAACCTGATGTGCACCAACACGCCGAGCACCAATGTGGTCGTGCTGACCAACTGCTGCGACCTGATGGTCTGGCCCAGTCAGCGGGTGGCCCAGATGAACCGAGTGCCGGTGACCATGCTGTCGGGTGAAGGCGATCTCACGGAGTACATGCTGGAGGAGGAGACCATCATGTGAGGGAATGGTTGCATGTGTGCAGCTTTTTGGCATATACCGCCGATCAATAAAGCATTAACCCCATTTAGAAGTGTCCTCATTTTGTGCGGGAAACCCTGCATCCAACTTGTGGGGCTTCCATTGGAAGTAGCTCGTCTCCAGCTGGCCGAATTTGGTTATTCTCTGCATATATTCGGAATCTTATTTGCATGCAAATTATTCGGGGTTTATCTCGAGCAGATTGCATATGGCATGGAGTTGAAGGCTATTCTTTATATACATATATACATATGTCCTGAGAATTAGATTTTGGTGGGCTCTTGAAAAGTACAAACCACAAGGCCATAACTTAAGTTATCTTACTGATGGAAGCACATTAAAACCTCCCACCGCTGTTTAGGGTCGAATAAATCAGTTGGGAATAGCACAGGCTGGCTTAGTTTACATAAGTACAAGACAGCTGCAGATGATCGTTACAGATTATGTGACGTAGTTACAGTGATACCTCGCTAGTACTTACATATGTACCTGCAACCCTCAAAGAAGATGACTTGAGGGTTGTCTGAATGGAAACCGCTTGTAAAAAAGTAATGCAAATCGTTGAGATCCAATGGGTTTCTTCCGGATTGGTCGACCCGTATGCTCATGCGGTGCAATTAAAGCATCATTAACATTTTCCATAGGGCAGGTGTTGTCTCCGGCTCTCTGGGCCGCACAATTACCCATTACGGCATCTGATCTGAATCAGGAATGCATTCCCCCCATTCGTTGGCCTGTGGATCGGGATCGGGGATTCTGTGCTGGCAGGGTTGCCACCACGACTCGGAGAATTCGCTCGGAGAATTTTTTAAGTGCCTCAATTAGCTTGGATCGCCTCGGCTCTCAGCCAGCCAGCTTTGTTCGGTCTTTGTTTTTTTTTTTATTGACCGCAATCGCTCAAATGTGAAGTACTGCGGCCAGGCCTATTAGTCACCAGCTCAAAACTGAGGGGCAGTCGAAGAAACTGAAACTCAAACTGAACTGAAACGGTGGCTAGTGGCTAAGGCCCACGAATCGAAACCGTTTGGAGCGCCGTACTCGCAATTAAACACTTTTTTAACCTTCACAAAAGTAGTTCAGGTCTGTGTACCCTCCCCCCATTCCAACCAACCACCCTACGTTTTGGCCAAATCAAATCAAACCAAATCAAATACCGGATCACAAGCCAAAGGGGTTTATGTCTTTGTCTTTGGCTCATGGCCCAGAGTTCCCAAGCTCCACTCAGCTCTCGTCGAATCTGCCGATCCAATCCAATCCGATCCGATCTGATCCGTTCAGCCAAGTGCCATGTACCGAGCAAATCTTTCAATGTCAATGTCAATATGCCCATTCAGTGCCAAAGCTAGTAGCTCTCTTATTTTTTTTGTATGGTGTGGACACAACAAGAGTTACTCTCGATATCCGGCACTGCGTGTGGTTTGCATATGGGGCAGAAATCGTGGCTATCGGATCTCTGCGGCTTATGTTCTCGGATTTATGCGGCCCAGCATCGCCGGAAATCGGAATCTTCGCATTATGCGCATCTGATTGAATTTCAATCGCGGCCCAACTAAACTATGGACTGATGCAATATGGCAGCCAGATTGCATTGCGGCAGTGTTAGCCAGTTCAAGGGGTTGTATTACCCGGAAACTAGATCGGGTTTACTGGCTACCAAGGGTTAGCTTTGAATTCTTCAACCCAATTGTGCGGGCATTCAGAAGAAATGAAAAGAATGAATCATGTTCGTAGTATTAATCAACTTTAGTAGGCTTTGGGATAAACCCCTTCTTGGCGAAGATCACCTAAACGTTACTAACTATATTCCAAGAACTTCAAAATGGAAAGATGCTAAATACACTTTGGGAATATTAAACATATAATGGGATTTTCTCGTAGACAACTCAAGATAATGTTTGGAATTCAAATCACAGAGCAAAAAGTCCCTTAAGTGGGGGGATTCATTTGTTCATCTTGATCAACTAATTAACAAAAAATTCATTTTGACTTTATCAAAACAATCCCACTATGCGTATACGCACTTTTCTTAAACCAGGAAGAGTTCCCGTTTGTGACATTCTGCCGGAGAACTCACCGCTTCCATTGCTGGCCAGCTCCAAGTTGAGCATGTCCAGTTTCAGCTGCTGGCTGCTTTTGGAGACCGTTAGATCAGTGCCGGACGTGGCGGAGGCGGCGGAGGCTTCGCCCGTGGGGATCGTGGCAACGGCCACGGCATCCGCGGCACCCTCGCCATTTTGGCCACTGCCGTTTTGCTCGCTGGTCTGGGGCTTCATGTTCGATTGATTGGAGTTGGTGTTTGGCTGGGATTGGTGGACTCTGCGAGGACACGGGCTCGGAACTGATTGAACTATGGGGCTTGAGATTGAGGCTCTGAACGCGTTGCGGACTTTTGTATTTGGCGC
Organism: Drosophila mauritiana; assembly: GCF_004382145.1. Lineage (NCBI taxonomy): Eukaryota > Metazoa > Arthropoda > Insecta > Diptera > Drosophilidae > Drosophila > Drosophila mauritiana. The sequence continues at coordinate 19,479,767 of NC_046668.1, read as the reverse complement.
GCTCGCTCCGAATTTATCTGCCGACTAAACCGCCTGAGATTTAGTTGTAACCTTTTTATTATGAAAAATCGAAAGTTCTGCCGCGAGAGAGAGAGACGGAGAGAGAGAGCGAGCAATGCTCGGCAGTTTTATCATATCGCGTTAACTGTAATTGCTCTCCGGCTATTGCGTGGCGGCACTTTGGGCTTTGGAGCTTTTGGCTCTCGGCTCCGGTTTAAGCTCGACAGCTGATTGGTCCGAGGACTCCAGGAAATCGGAACAGAATTTGGTTACTTGTTTGGCGGTCAAGCATTTTGGATACTTTATTGGCATTACATCTGGCAGAGTAAACATATTTCCAAAATATAACAATTAAGAGGGAACAAAGTGATAACAAGAAAATACGGCCATTAAGCAAACGTTGGCGCCTGGCTTTGGACCCCGGCTTGGCAATAATTTCGATTTGATAACCCCGCTGCTACTGGACGGCATCGTAAACGGGTCGTTGGCAATTATGAGGCGATAGCGTTCGATTTGCAACAACAATGCCCATTTCCCAGCTAAATCGTGCATGCCAGAAATTTGTTCGGTCATCGCGGTTCATTTGGAGCCCGATTGCGAGCCCCTGAAATTGAATTACGGCGGGCAGCCAGCCAGGAAGGCGCATCATGAGTTATTATGACTAAAATGCACAGTCTCACCATATTTTATATGCCATCATCAAAGTTACTCTATAAAATCATGATTCTTGCTTACAATCCTTAAGCACAATATGGTAAGCTAGGTTTTCTAGATTTTCTAGATTCATAACTAAAATACCTAGTACATTTGAAAAGATATTTACTTTATTTTACATTGTGTTAGCCGACTTTGTGTGCTAGTAGTGTACTTCACGATCGCTTAGTTCTAAATTTGCAGCTCAACTAATCCGGATACAATCACAGGTATAGATACGAATACAACTGCAAGAGCAAAACTCGCGCTGCGCTTGCGCCCTTTCGCCGCCTTGAGCGGCCAGTTAAGTTAGTCATGCCCGCGAAATTATAAATAATATTAATTAGCCATTAATTGGACATTTACGTCCGATTTGCTTGGCAGCCGAAAAAAATTTTACTTTTAAATTTTCCAGCATCGCCGTTGTGATCCGCATTTAATGGCATTCAATGTCATTAGCTGACGGCTTGTGCTGCGTTGAGTTATTCCCGGAAGGCAGTCGACAAAGAGCCGGTTGGCACCCGGCACCTTCCACATCTCACAGCTCCTGCACCTCGCCGCCAACGCCCTGCTTGCCCTGGGCCTGCCGCTCCAGCTTCTCCTGCTCCATGTTCTCCAGCTGGGCGAGGGTCAGCAGCGAGATGCCCAGCTGGTCCTCCCGTGTGAACGGTTGCGCCATGCGCCGCAGCCAGCGACGGGCCAGCTGCACGGCCTCCTCCGTGCTCAGGTTGCAGAAGCTGTCCACCAGGTGCTCTTGGATCCACTTGGGCAGACGCGACCTCTTGTCGTGGCGCGAGAAGCGCTTGTCCGCGAAGATCATGATGCCGTAGTCCGTCTTGCCGCGCAGCGCACGGCCCACGCACTGGGCCGCATGACGCATGGCGTCGAAGGTCAGGAAGTCGTTCTCACGTATCTGAAACTGATCCCGCAGGTAGTCCAATCGGGCCTTGAGAATCCGCGACTGCGTGTACACGTAGGGGATGCCGAACATGAGCACCGCGCGACCATAATGATGGTCGAAATCCACACCCTCGGAGACCTTGCCACGCGCCACAGCCAACAGCACTGCTCCACGACCACAATCGCAGGCCTGCAAGTTGAAATGGGACGTTTGATTGGGGTTAGTCAACTTTGCGAACAAGCGAAGGGGATAAATTTCCGTTCTGTGAGCAAACATAACATTTAAAAACCACAAAATGGGAACACAGCACATGCATGCTTATCCAAATGCCCATTGGATTTTTGTCGAAAAAATGTCAAATAGACTAAGTAATACTAGATAACCCTGCGAACTAGTGGAATCAACATGATCCAACCGCAAAGGGCGCGGATCATAATGAGAGCGAGGCTGCTGTGTCAAGAACATTTGGTTAGAAGCCATAGCAATCCAATCGTGGTTTTCTAAGAATTGAAAACATATATGTATCTCACCTTAACATAGTTCATCAGGGCGTAGCTGGTCTCGGCATTGTCCTGAGTCTCAATGAATAGAAGCTTGTAGCGAAGCAGGGTGTCGACGATTCCCTGATCATACCAGGAGGCCACCACAGACTCCAAGTACAAATAGGAGGTGAAGAAGCATACAATACCGTCGGGCACTGTCTTTGCCACCTCCACCAACAGCTGGCCATAGTTTCGGATGACAGCGGTGTCTTCTCGCGTCTCGAACTTGGACGAAATGGTCACCTGGTCGTTGCCCTTCGATACAATCTGGAATAAAACATTCAGATAATGGTTTTGGCTGATTGTTGGAATATAAAATAACTACCATAGGAAGAAGACATGGACGGGCCAGTGTCATGGTAAAGCTGCTCATGACCACTGGATCGAAATCGAGTATCTTCGGGTACATGTCCATGGGTGACAATGTTCCCGAAGTAATGACCACGGTTTGAAATCTCGAGAATACCGGAGCCATGGCAATGGAAGAGTCTAGGCAACTAAAGTGCAAAATGGGATTCGAAACAGTCGGCGTTTTATCGTCGAATGGTTCTATAATGATTGTGAAGCCCTTTGTGTAGGTGGACACCAGGGTGGCAAAGTGTGTAATCTGAAAATGGAAAGAACATTAATATTGCATTTATCTTTAATGGAATTTCAAAACCCACCAGAGTAAGGGCTCCAAATTCTGTCAAATCACTGATCTCAAGCGTGCGCAGCAGACTGGACAGGCGCTCAGCGCAGAAACGCAGAGGCTTTCGCTCTATACAAATCTTGGAGGAAATATCTTTAAGGAAGCCCGCAGGCGACTCCTGAACGACATGATGAACGCGCAATCTCGTCTTGATATACTCGATGAATCGACGCAGAAAGCTAAGGAAATGGTCGGCGTTTCTAATGTTTCCGGGCACCACCTCGGTTAGGACATCGTTTGGCAGGACCGGATTGGCCAGGATCATGTCCGTGTCACGCTGCACACTGGCATCCTTCAGGCCCTGAACCATGCGCTGATACTCCTCGTTCAGGCGATTTGTGTCCTCTTCGCGAATGCTGTAGATTAAAAATGTTGTTGGGCCAGAAACAGTCGCATATCCTGAACAACTTACTCCTGAACTAGTTTAGTTAGATGGTTCAAAGCATTCGTGCTTCGCTCCACGGTGCGTCTGTTGATCTTCACACTCATCGAATCGATGCAAACGTTGTCGATGTTGTGCGCCTCATCAAAAACCACACAGGACTCGCGGCTCATCTCCTTCGATACCACCTGGGCTATCTTCGGATCCAATAGGTAGTGGTAACTGTATACCACAATGTGAGCATGGGCAATCTGGTAAAGAATGTAAGATATAGTCAAATCTAGTCTTGAAATTTTCAAACAAAAAAACTCACAGCATAGCGAGCCAAAAAGTAGGGACACCAGTTGCGCGACCGACCATATTCCTTGAGGTCATCGATGCTGTAAACGCCGACCGGCAATGTGGACTCCTTGCCCTCCAGGCTAAATCCCTCAAAGTACTGGCCTACAAGTTCGCAGTTTAAGTGATGGTTACATATGGATAGCAATAGGCTTACAGATGGGCGTTTCGGCGTCCATATCGTGCCGTTCGCGAATGTAGCTGGCGGTGAGTCCGTAACATTTGCCGTCCACGGCCTTGCCCTCGCGCTCCTTGCTGACCTCCGGATGGATGCACATGTTCTTCCTTGAGCTGAGCACCAGACCGGTGAAGGGTGGTGGATTAGGGCAGTGGCGCTCGTAGTAAACCATTAGGTTCTGCAGCTCCGCGATCACCTTCTCGATCTCCGGAACAGTACGCGAGCAGTAGATGAGCTTGCGCACCGTCTCCGGATGCTCCACCATGTAGGCCACGATCAGGGAGAGCAGCGTGGCCGTCTTGCCCGTTCCCGAGGGCATTTCCAACAGGCAGTGGCCCTTGGCGTCCAGGCTGCGCTTAAGTTCCAGCATGTAGGCATATTGTTCCGGGTAGATGTACTCGTACGGAAAGTACACCAGCAGGCCGTCCACGCTGAGCCTGTGGACTGGGTTGTTAGTGGAGTACTTTCATTCATGCCGTCCTGCCACTTACTTCATTATTCGCCTATTCCGGGATAATTCACAATTCCCTGTGCCGGCAAACTATCGATGGTACTATCGAGGTATCGAATTTTTACCTTCGTTATCGATTGGGCTGTGAATGGATGGAATACAATTTTTGATATTTTCTTGGTCAACTTCCTATTTTGTTAGTCTGTGAACGGCGTAATTAACATTCGAAGTTAGCACAGAAATCTTATTGTTAATAAAGGGGTTCATGACATGCCTCCGATTTGCTACTTGTACTAGAGTAGGCGGCATTTTTAAATACCTTTAAACTTCTCCCACTGTTATGCGATTGCACGAAATTCCGAAACACACTCTGTTACTCTGCGAATAACGGGTATAATTAATTAAGGGCTCTTTAATATAATATAATTCATTTTAAAACTAAAAACATAAATTTCAGCAAGCAATATTTTATAAGTTTCGTTGAACAGTGTAGTATTTTTAGCATTTTTTCTAGAGCACTGTGGTATTTTTTTAAACTCTTCCGTGAGGGTTACATTAACATTAAATACTACAATTTGGACCAAAGTTTAGTTGCTTCAGTTTATTTATTTATCTAGACCCAACATATTTTCGTACCATGGATGACTTAAATCCGCTGGCGGGCACGGCTCACCTCCTGGAAGAGGTTGATAGTGAGTAAATCTGAATGAAAATAAGGTCGGTCGCTAAAAACCGGCACTTTTCAGAGAAACTGATGGTTCTCTTGAGAGACGGACGGACTCTGATTGGATACTTGCGATCCGTGGACCAGTTCGCCAACCTGGTGCTGCAACGCACCATCGAGCGGATACATGTGGGCAACGAGTATGGTGACATTCCCCGCGGGGTCTTTATCATTCGCGGCGAGAATGTGGTGCTACTGGGCGAAATAGTAAGCTTTACTCGATACTTTTTAACATGACTGATTGACACCCTTTAAATATGCGTAAAAGGACCGTGAGAAGGAGCAGAAACTGCCACTCAAAGAGATATCCGTCGATGAAATCCTGGACGCCCAGCGTAGGGAACAGGAGCAGCGGCAGGAGAAGCACCGTCTGGTATCCAAGGCACTGAAGGAACGAGGCCTGGCCGTAGATGCCAACATAATCAACGAGGACTTCTGCTAAGACTCCATTTCTTCCTAAGCACATTGTTAGATTAAGCTCAAAAGATTTTCGTCTCTTTGTATATTTGTACTGCATTAAAAAACTATGTTAAAACCTATGTACATATTGCATGCAACCTGCTTAGCCCGATCCGCCCGCACCTGACCCCGTTCCGCTCTCCTCGAGCAGTATGTACTTCTCCAGAATCTGGTACATCTCCACCTTGGCCTTGATCTTGTGCACGCGTGACAGTTGGCGCAAATACGCGGCAATCGACTTGCAAAAGAAGTCGTCCTCTGTTTCGCAAGTCTTTTGAGGGATGACGGCCGGCGTATTGGATAATTCTGGGGCGGAATGCTCTCGCTCCTGATTCGCATTGGGCGGCATGCAGACCAAGTAGTTCAGATCCGCGTGGTTAGACTCCATAGGCTCAGGTGCGGACGTCGCCTTCGGAGCAGCCATTTCCGGATGAATTGTGACCACCTTGACCTTTTGCTCGCACTCCGTATCGCCCAGGAACTCATCGAAGCTCTCCTGTTCGGGCTCCTGCCCATCGTCCGCCTCCACGACCACCGAATACGTCTCCGATTGTGTGGTATGAGACTCCAGCTTCGCGTCGTAGTCGTGTTGCTCCTCGCCCTCATCGTAGGCGTGCGAGCCTTGCTCCTCGATCAAGGTGTCTGTGTCCATAGGCAGGCGGGTACGACGCCGTCGCTGTAAATCAACCTTCATCCACCCGGTTGGCTTTTGTTCCCGTTCGCGTCCTCGACGCTCGCGTCTCTTGCGCACAAAGTCCCGCAGGAAGTCCATCTTCCGAAAGAAGTCATTGTGACCAAACTCGCCGGACGGATGCAGGCGCTTCTGCTTGAGCTCCCGCGAGTAGCGATCCCGCAGACACGTCCACCGTCGCCGAGCGTCTGAGATGGAGATGTTTAGCAAATCCGCCACTTTTGCCCAGTCCTCCTCTTTGCGCTGCGACAGCCGGAAGGAGGGCAGCTGGGGATCGTACAGCGACGGCGTCTCGCGGATGGTTTGTATTAGGAGGATATCCGAATCGTCCAGAGGACGGTGGTTTGAGCTCATTTTAATTTGTTTAATATATGTTTAATATTGACCAGTGTTGCCAGATGGATTGTCATCGACACAATGCTAAAAAGATCGACACCGCCGATAGCGATTATTTTTAAAAGGTAGTACATTTCAAAACATATGATTTAAATTTATTTTAGGTCATATTTATTTTGTTATCAGTATTTCTATATAAAATAATGTAAATCCGATTTGTTACTTCTTTCGAATTTCAGTTTAATTATGTAAAGAGAGAGAAATTGATGTTAAATTTATATGAAACTGTCGGATTTCAAGAGGAAAATTCTGTTTCGTTTTATTTATTATAAATATTTGGGATATTTTTTAATACCGAATTGTTTTGCTCCACATACGGTCACACTGCCCTTAACAGCACAATTTCTTAAAATGCCTTGAAAATGTCAACTTTACAGGTGTGGCAACGCTTCAGGCTATAGGGCAGCCATTTTTTTCACGCTTTGTAAAAAGTTTTTTTAAAAGCCGTGGAAACCGCAGAAAAGTCGAGAAAATTGCTTTTCGCCAGTTTTAAACAATTGTGTGGACCAACCAAAGTATGCAAAACTAAACATTGTGTGTGCGCGACGTGAGTGAACCAAGCAATTGAAAATGGAAACCGTTGTTGCCTTCAACAATGAGGTAAGTTATAGATGCATTTGGAACGGGGTTCGTTATGGAGCAGCCGGCGTGGTTGCACAATGTCCGCTTAAAGTCGGGATTCGGATTGCCCAATGTGCAGGAGTTATACAGATCCTCCTGGAGGCGCAGGCAGAGCACCGAATTTTCACGCCGCCCAGGGTTGCTTTTTGGCCAGCACCCGATAACGATAACTCCATGTCCCAGATATCCGTAAATTATAGCCGTACTTTAACATCTATGTTTCCTTAGCTCTCCGGACTCTATGACAGCCGACCGCCCATTTCCAAGGCGAAGATGGCCGCCATCACCAAGTCGGCGATGCGGGCCATCAAGCTGTATAAGCACGTCGTCCAGAGTGTGGAGAAGTTCATCTTGAAGTGCAAGCCGGAGTACAAAGTACCCGGGCTGTATGTAATCGACTCGATAGTGCGCCAGTCGCGCCACCAGTACGGCATGGACAAGGATCTGTTCGCGCCCCGATTCCAGCGTAATCTCACGGAGACCTTTGCCAACCTGTTCCGGTGCGCTCCGGAGGACAAGAGCCGCATTATCCGGGTGCTGAACCTGTGGCAGAAAAACAACGTCTTCAAGTCCGAGGTCATCCAGCCGATCTTCGACCTAGCCGACCCGAACCACCCCATCTACCATCAGATGCCTCCGGTGGGTGGCAGTGGAGGACAGGGCGGCGGCGTGGGTCCAGGACCCAGCAGCAGCGGAGCTCTTAGCCTGGCGGACATATCGAGCGGTCCGAACGGTCTGAACAGCTCCGGAATGGAGATAAGCATGAACAGCTCCGTAGGCGACGATAAGATGGGCGGTGCCATGCCCGACTTGTCGGTAAGTGATGCTTTCGGTTGAGGCTTCTACAGGTGTCTAGTATTGTATTATGGCTTAACTAACATCGTCTACAATTCTGCTGCATTTACATTTCTCTGTCTCTCATGTCTTGCCCACTAACCGCCCATTTTGCCCTTCGCCCAATCGCTAGCTGGGCCATGAGAAGTTCGGTGGTGGCAGCAGCAGCTCCAAGCGTCACTACTCGGAGCAACACTACTCCAAACGCCAGTCGGTGGTCTCGTGCTCGTCCAAGACCAGCAAGTCACATCATCACAAACGGGAATATGTCAAGAGCTCGCACGACATTGAATACCAGGTGCGGGAGATCATCGAGGAAGAAGATGACGGCCTGCAGATGCTGATGGCAGATGATCACCACTGCATGGGCGACGACTCACCGCCCACTTCTTCAAACCTGTTAGACGTATGGCGAACCCCATTAACACAGCCCTTCATTTAGATAGTTCGGTTTTATCGGTTTATCTTAAGTTTCTATTTGTTGCTTTTGTTGCTCATATAAGATCGATCCCATTTTAAATAACCTTGTAAATAATTCTTGCAGGAGAAGAAGATCAAGCAGCTGCTAAACAATCCAAATGTGCTGCGGCAGCTCCATACGCTGCAGAACTTCCAAAACTTGAAGCCGCAAGAGGAGAACCAGAAGCATCGCTATCAGGACGAGGCATTGCAGCAGCATTTCCAGAACGTTATGAAGGTACATCATATGATTTCATCTCGGTATCCAAATTTTCATAATGATTTGCTTTCAGGGAAATGCTGGTATGCCGCCGGGCATGGGAATGGGCATGGGCATGGGCATGAACATGAACGACAGCATGGACCTCAACAAGGATGTCGAGTTCATATCGGAGCAACAGACCATAGAGGTATACCCTTCACTACTTTACCAGTCTATCTTAGTTCCTGGGGTACGACTTGTGTATGCTTTTCACCAAGACTCGGCCATCAATGTTGGTGTAAAGCATAAACATATTAGATGTAAATCGGGTGATGCTATTTGCCTTGTGCTGACGTGCAGTTGAACCTGGAAATGTGATCAAAATGTTGTTATAGCTGATGGGGTATTAGCGTGTTCGAATCCAAATAGATTCAACTAGTTGTAACGGGGTGGTCTTTCACTATTTAATCAATAACTTTAATACCATATATCTTAAATGTGCAATCAATTCAATTCCCAATCCACTTAAAGTTAAATTTATTATTTTGTGAAAAACGTTTAAAATCAAAAGATGATGCTATTGGGCAATCCCTAAATCAGTTTCATAAGTCGATCTATATGTCCCCAACATATATTTGAACTATAAAACCATTGCCAATATTTGAATAAGTCGAACCAATAGTTAAATAATTAAAAATATGCAAATGAAGCCAAAGGTAAGGTTTTAAAATCCACGTAATATCCGGCGGAACAACTCGTTACCCGATGCTAGAACAACGTTTGGTAAGTTCCTAATATGTAAATAAAAATGTTGCTCGAAAACGCAAATTGCCAATTAGTCCGAAATAACTATATGAATGAAAGTCGAAAGCGAAACAGAACCACACGTCAACACACGCCAAAGAATGCAGTTTATTGAGTCGATAATAACGTATTCCCCCTGTGGCCAGCCACTAATCCTATCCCAATTCCGAATCCTCTCTATCCCACTGAACCTTTTTTATTCTTAACAAAATGTTAACATTTTTATCACGTATCACTCTCAAATTTCTTGCAAACACTCCCATCTCCGATAGGTGATCAATCTGGATGGTGGCGATTCCCGCAGCCCGACGCCCGACCGTGATCGCTACAAGCGCAGTCGCCGGAACAGTCGCAGCCGCACGAGATCTCCGCGAGGACGTGGCGCCGGAGGAGGCACGGGCAACGATCGACGCCGGCGTGGCTCTCGTTCCCGATCGCGCAGCCGATCTCCACGCTCTAGCCGGCGACGCGGATCAAGGGACCGGGATCGCATGGACCGTAGCAACCGGGACAAGGAGCGCGATCGCGAGCACGAGCGTGAGCGGCGCAAGAAGGGATTGCCGGACATCAAGAAGGAACATCTCAGTGGTAACTATGACGGGATTAATAAATGGATCTTAAAGGCCACAAGATGGGGCTTCATAAGATCCATTTGCATTGAGTGCTTTTCTGTTTTTCCTTTTTTTTTTTTGTTTTGATTTTGATAATCCTAAAGATTCACTTCCTTTTCTCTGCAGCTCCTTTGGCTCGGTTGACGTGTGTGTGTTTAGCTTTAGTGGTTCTTGATCTTAGAATATCCCCCTATATAATATGCGTTTTCGAGCAATATTTTTGAGATCCGATTTACATACATATACATAAGGATATCCTCTTATCATCCAGATGCAAACAAACGTTGTTCTACCCTGATATATACTTAAGCTTAATTACCACGAACTGGCTTCTAAATGAAGTACTTAGATCATAGTTTAAATCTTGGTAAATACACTTAAGGATAGGGAATTCTAAACACTCTTACCAGTGGCACTCACACCTCAACAAGGCAAATGGGCATATTGAACATGTTCAGACACCAGAAACTTATGCTGCATTCCAATGCTTTTGCTTTCAGTATGCAGCACTACGCTGTGGGTGGGCCACCTGTCTAAGCTTGTTTACCAGGAGGAGCTGTCCGATACCTTTGGCGAGTATGGCGACATAGTGAGCATCGACCAGATTGTGCCGCGTGGATGCGCTTTTATTGTAATGAACCGACGCCAGGACGCCCACAAGGCGATGCAAGCTCTAAAGAACCACAAGCTGCAGGGACGCGCCATCACGATTTCATGGGCCGCCGGCAAGGGTGTGAAAAGCAAGGAGTGGAAGGACTACTGGGACCTCGAACTGGGTGTTACTTACATTCCTTGGTCCAAACTCAGTTCGGATACAGACTTCGACGCCCTGGAGGAGGGTGGTATGTTCGACGAAGACACTATGCCCATCCAAATGAAGCAGAAGATCAACCAGGCCAAGAATGCTGCCAAGGAGCATAAGGGTGCATCCATTGCGGAGGCAGCTGGTGCGCCAAGTGTTGGTGTTCCACCGCCAAATCTGATATTTGGCATCGATACAACCCAACCACCACCGGTTGGTCCAGTCGGCCCAGTGGGTCCTCCACCTGGTCCGGGAGCCCCACCGCCTGGGCTCATGGGTATGGTTAGGGGACAATTTCCGATGGCCCCACCCATGGGCATTAATATGCCACCGCCCATAATGATGCCGCCAACAAACATGCCGCCACCGATGATGATGCCAACGACCAACATGCCTCCTCCAATGATGATGCCACCGACAATGATGCCTCCTGGCTTTCCAGGTAGATAATAATCTCGTAAAATTTAAATCCAAGCTTTAATTTTAATTTTCCTGCAGGCATTGGGGGACCACCACATCCTATGGGCTTGCCACCAGGAGCTCCGTTTCCTCCGCCTGGAGCTGTGCCGCCACCCATTCCCAGCGGTGGGCAGATTAGCAATAGTGGCAACGTGAGCGATGATCAAATGGACATTGAAATGGACGTGGAGGACGCCCCACCTCTGCCGCCGCAGCAAGCCAACTTTAATCCGTCGCCCAGCAATGTGGACTTATCGCCGGCGGCCATGGCCAACGAGATGTTCCAACAGCGGGATAGGGAGCGCGATCGAGATAACAGGGATCGCTCCAGAGGCCCGGGAAACTCGCGCTGGGGCGGTCGAGATGATGTCGTTGAAGCGGCTGAACGCTGGCGCGCCGAAAATGGTGGAGGAGGTGGTGGTCCGGGATCTGGACTCGGACCGAACGCAGCCTTTAACGAGGCACGTGCGCGCCTGAATCTAAATCCCATTGAGCACGGGATGCCGAGACCGGACTTCATGGGTGAGTCGACATTAAAGATACGAATCTTCGCAGATCACTAAACTAAAACGCATCGCAGATTTTGATAATCGCGGTGGACCGGGTGGACCACGAGGAATGGGACCGCGTGGAAACCACAACGGTGGCCCCGGAGGCGACTTTTTCCCGCCCAACATGAATCACAATCGGTTCAATCAGCCCACCAGCTTGATGCAGATGCGCATCCCGCCGCCGGCCTCTTTCAACCAGCGCATGGGTGGTCCAGCTGGTAACGGTGGCAACGGCGTTGGGCCCATGTTTATGCGCAACCAAGGAGGTGGACCAGGTGGTGGTGGACCCAGCGGTGGTGGACCCGGCGGTGGTGGACCCGGCGGCGGTGGCCCGGGCGGACGTCAGCAGGGACCAGGTGAGAATCGTGCGAAATTGGAGCGAACTCGTACACCAAAGAAGAAAAAGCGAAAATAGAATTTGATTTAATCTTTTTTTATGCGTGTAAATATTATGTTTAACAGATGTATATAAATAATAATTAATTTAACTTTAACCTATTTGTTTGTTATTGCAACTATATAAGAACAATTTGATGTAAACTAATTTGTACAATTTATGCTAACGTTCATTTCAGGTTTCTTTAATCCTCGGAACCCCTTCAATGACAACCAACGAGGACGTGGAGGTCAAGGTGGAGGCGGAGGTCGCGGCGTGGGCGGAGGAGGAGGAGTAGGTGGCGGTCCTGGAGGTCGCGGACGTTGGAGTGACGATGAGGACGAGGGTGGAAACAACTTCAAGCGGCGTGGCGGTCCCGGTGGACCAGGCGGTAATAGATTCCGTGGCGAGCGTGGAGGCGAAATGATGGACGACCGTCGTGGCAACAATTCACGGGGTGGACGCGGAGGACCGCGAGAGGATCGCGAACGTCCGGGCCTCGGAAACAGACGGGGCTCGCGAGATGACAGCAACCGCCATTCAATAAGTTCGACGGATGAAGGCAACAAGACGGCTTCGGAGACGGAACCCAAGCCCAAAAACGTTGAAACCGAATTAGGTAGCACCAACACCGGTGCGCCAGCTGCGGCCACTAGAGTGGACACCGAGGAGGATTGGGATCAGGAGCTTCAAGACTATGAGGCGAGAATGGAGGCCCAGAAGCCAGGCGAACGAGCATCTCAGTCTGCCAACAGTCCGCCGCAGGAAAAGCAGCCGGAGGAGAATCAAAACTTCGCAAAGCCAGCCGACGTGACCGGCGATCCTTTGGTTGCGAAATCACAAACAGAAACTTCAGCCGCCTGCACGCCCCTTTATGACGAGCTGCCACCGCCAGCAGTTCCACAGACTCCAACTCAGCCCCCGAAAGAACCTCAAGGTTCTCCGCCCCGGCCGGCGCCGCAAGTCATTGAAACCGAAGCTGCGCCCCATGAGGAATCGGTTCCAGCGCCGGCTGCTGAACTCCAAACGGAGGCTCCATCCGCGCAGGAACCCCAAGCCCCAGCTGCTTCCGCCGATGTCGAAGCTGCAGCTGATCCCTAGGCGACAGACAGATCAAATGAGAAACAAACTTATTATTGAGCAAATTCAAGATAAATTGTAACTTATGATTTTCCTTATCAACTTAAGTGTAACTCCATACATGCGAACATTTTACCGTTTTTAACTTGAGATTACGTAGCATTTTTGACGAGGGGGTGGGGGTTGAACCGGACGCTTTTAAAACCAGATTCAGTTAAATTCACGTAATTTAATTTGTCGTACAATAGGAACCACAACTACCAAGGAAAACGTGGAGCAACAGATAGATACACACAGTTATAGCAAATAATTAGCAAAGGAAACGGATTGTATGGACAGGAAATTGACAGGGGAGCTTGTGGGGGAGTAGAAGCCCAATCATAAACAAATCAGCAATCGCAAAACTTGAAATGTTTATTATTTTGTTATGTATTTAGTTTTAAGAGTATATTTAACACTCAAATTGTTCTAATGCGCAGATTCTAGGTACACGCATATTAATGTACAATTCAAATATATCTATATTATCGGATACTATAAAATAAAAAATGAAAAACATCTGTTGCATGCATATCTTAACTACATTTATGTTTTTTGGACCTACTTGGGGTCAAGGTCAAACCATTCCCATCCGAAATGTGGCCAAAAAATGAATTCATTGACCCCGACGTGATTTGAACACGCAACCTTCCGATCTGGAGTCGGACGCGCTACCGTTGCGCCACGGAGTCAGATGAGGGGAGGGTTATTAGATATTGTTAGCTCCCAAACGATCATAAGAACAAGACTTCTGTGAATCTTCAGCAGAATGGATTCGAAAGAATTACAAGCATCGGTGGTTCAGTGGTAGAATGCTCGCCTGCCACGCGGGCGGCCCGGGTTCGATTCCCGGCCGATGCAAAATTTATTTTTTAGTATTTGTTAAGCTCAAAACACCAATTGTTGGATTTAGAGATTAAAAGGAATACAGAGGTGGTCAAAAGTATTTACACAACGAGCTTTTTTTTCAATTGTCAACTAATTGAAAAAAAAGCTCGTTGTGTAAATACTTTTGACCACCTCTGTATGTCGAGGCTTCCGAACTTTTGTGCTTTCGTGGTCAGGATCTCCATTTGGCTCTAAAAATTGACTAAGAATCATTTTCCATTTTAAAAATATGAATATGGCAATTGCAATAAAAAAAGGATAAGTTGCATCGGCCGGGAATCGAACCCGGGCCGCCCGCGTGGCAGGCGAGCATTCTACCACTGAACCACCGATGCTTTTAGTTGATCTGAATGCATTCTGCTGAAGATTCTACAGTAGTTTTAATCTTATGATCATTTGGGGACTAACGGTACCTAATATCCCTCCCCCCATCTGACTCCGTGGCGCAACGGTAGCGCGTCCGACTCCAGATCGGAAGGTTGCGTGTTCAAATCACGTCGGGGTCATCGAGGATCATATTTTTGAAAGACTTTTTTTGTGTTTTTAGCCTTTGCTATCAAAATTATTGTTCAAATTAATTCAAAATAGTTTGTTATAAATATTTAAGGCAGGCAGCAATGAAAGTTAAGTTAAGTAAATTTGATAGGATCCGATAGGAGATCAAAAGTTTAAAAATTTTAAACTTTATAGCACATTTCTGCAGTGGTTTATTTAAGGACATTTTGCAAGGAAATAGTGTAGCTCACTATTAAATCCAATCAGACTGGTAAATCCAATCAGATTTGCCCGCGCAATAAATTAAATACGAGTAAAGTATTTACTGAAAAATATATTTTTAGAATAGATTGTTAGTGATCAATTATTATTCATATTTCTAAATCTTGGCGCGTAGTCCGATAATTTTGTCGATGAAAGTAGCTTAGCGAAAACTGCGAAACACTCGATGATTGCGTAAAAAATATCGATATCAGCAAATTACGGCTAGCATCGATAGCATTTCATATCAATCGACTTTGTTCCAGCTCTAATTTCGAAGCGTTCGAGTTTCGATTTCGTGTTAAAATATACAAAACGCAAGTTAATCGATACTGATCACCGGGAATTGTGTGCACAACGGTTACGGAAACGCGTAAAAAAATGCAGTGCTAATTCAGTGTAAGCATCACCGGAGTTGTCTAAGTGAAGAGGGAAAATTTTCGGGTGCTCAAGAATCCATCCATGCACACGCACACACATAGAGCAACACGCAGGCCGAGGAACATACACATTCTCACAGACACAGCGCAGTTGTTGGAAATGTGCAAATTGTATCAAAAATCCGCTCGAAAGTAAATAAGTTGAGCAGCAGAGCCAGTGGAAAATCGAGTGAAATAATCGGTGGCAAATTGTGTGCAAATGAAAATGCCAAAAGCATGCCCAAAGTACTGAAAGAAACGTGTGCAATTTTGCAGTGCTTTTTGGCTGTGTATATCGGTGTGTTCGTGTAGGTGAGGAGTGTGAAAAAGAAATATATAGGTGTATACATAGGTGTCCCTGTACGTGTGCCAGCCGCCAACAAACCACACACACACATACGCATACGTAACCGCAGTCGACGTTGGCAGAGCAGCCAGAGAGGCCAAAAAGGATGCTTCCTGGCAAAGAAATAAGTTCGAAGAGAGAAAGAGAGGCAGACAGAAGGATGCTTCCTGGGCTAACATGTGGATGCTGTTCGAAAGCTCAAACGGAGGCAACTTTTCACTTTTCCCCCACTTTCGTTGTTTTTGTTTTTGCTGCTCTCTGCCTGCACAAACATGCATCCCCCCCCCCCCCACACACACACACACACACACAGATGTTTTGTTTTATTCTAGCTATTTTCGGAAAAAAAAAAAACCAAGGTGATCAGGCTAACCGGCATCAATGGGTGTCGTTATTTATTCACCTTATTTATCATCCAGTCGCTACGCCCATCTGATAAGACCATCTGGCACGATAAAAACAAACCACGATAAAACTGGAGCGCCCATTATCGCCAAATTCCCTCGAGTTGTGCAAAAAGCAGCCACGAAATTACCGCATTTTATCAAAGTTCTTTAGCCTTTTGTTGCGCGTCGAATCTTGTCGCTCTGACGTTGTTGTTTTCGTTGCTCCCTTTTTCGCTTTTCGTTTTGTTTTTGTTGCTTTTCTAAATGCGACGAGCGCAATGTGTTCGTTTCTGTGTATATGTGCAGCGTGCGTGGGAGTGTGTCAGTGTGCGATCTCGTTTTGGCCAACGAAATGCAATTGGGAAAGTGTTAAACAAAAGAGAGAGAACACTGTCTTTGAGGATGGGGCAATGGGGGAGAGAAACAAAACTGGCGAGAGCGAAATCAGTGCACTTTATGAGCCGTTGAAAACTGTGGGTCATTTAAATGTTATATTCACGATCACATCGATAAAGGCCAAATCATCTGGTGGCAACGGAATGCTATCTTTACTTTTGTTCTTTTGGTTTTTCAAAACCGAAGTCTTGCTAATTCATGACTGTTTAAAAGTTAATGCCAAGTTATGTGCGAAGTTTATTTGTATACTTTAAATAAATACTCGTTCAAAATGCTCCAAACTAGTTTTATATAAACGAAGTTGTTAAGCTTAACTCTTGATTCCTAACAAGTACCCATACTTCATGCTCAATTGGCATTCAAATTAGGCTCAATTGGTAATTATCTACATTTTGACTGCCAGCGATGCAGACAGTCGTTACAAAATGGCGGATACGAGCATAG
Source organism: Drosophila mauritiana (assembly GCF_004382145.1). NCBI lineage: Eukaryota > Metazoa > Arthropoda > Insecta > Diptera > Drosophilidae > Drosophila > Drosophila mauritiana. The sequence continues at coordinate 19,462,847 of NC_046668.1, read as the reverse complement.
GCCGGCCAGGAGTGGAGCGAAAAGTGAGCAGGCTGAGGATTCAGGTGTCCATTTGTGGTCCATCGCAGGACGCGCGGTGGAAAGCGAAACACAAACGGAAACAGGAACACGACAATCGAGCAACAGCACCACACATACGTCATCGGCAGATGAGAAGCTTCCTCGTCCTGTGCCTCTCGTGCTGCTGCTGCTGCTTCTGTTGCTTTTGCTTTTGCTGCCATGTGGCCACTGCGATGGATGCGCTCCACTTTTGGATGCTATTTATAAACCTTTTCGCCCGTATACATACACACAAGGATGCCAGGCCACTGATTCTGCTCTGCTTCCTTGAAATCTGCATAGTTCCGCTTCCGATTGAGTTGGCGCAGTCGCACTGCCATGTCCGTTCCAAATCCATATCGTCACATACAACTAGCTCCATCCATCAAATCCATCCATCCTTTATTGGCGCAACAGAGAGTGTGTATCGCGTTCCACCAAAATTTACCGGGCAGCATCCACATCCACATGTTGAGATGTAGTCGCCACATCGTCATCGCTTCCCGGACTCCCTGTGCACCCCGAAAAACACTTATCCCGCACTCGGAGAACTCGACGTTGCATTGATTTGTTTGTGTTGGCCAGTGAGTGTGCGTGTTTTCCGTCTGCACTTGTGATTTTCGAGTCCTTTTCCAAAATTATTTTGGTGTTTTCATCAGCTAGTGATGAGTTAGATATGCTAAAGTTCCGATTCGACAAGTTTTTTACTATAATAACTTGAAGCGAAGATTTTAATAATGATTTATAAGTAAACAATGCTTAAGTTAAGTTAATGATTGAGTGCATATTTCTTACTAGAGTGTAGGGTTGTCTACACTATTTGGATTCCAGCAATTGCCTTATTTGGCACGTATCTGATGCACACACTGCTACATAATCATACTTTTCTCTGGCCCACAGGTGTGCTTTTAACTTTTTAACGCTTTTCGAATCCGTCATGCATATCTCCATATATGTGCAATTTATTATTGAGAAGCTACACACACTAAATCCATTTAATTTCACAATATTTCAGACATTTACAAAAACTTAATGGCGGAAGAATGCAAATTCCAATGCGAAATGCGAGCTCATTTATTTTGTGCTATCGAAATTAGCATAAATATTTTATTTTCAAATGGGTTATTTAACAAACGGATGAGTCAATTAGCACTTTGCTGAATTTTCAGCTACTTTGCCATTATCCCCGTTTTTTTGCCAATAGATAATTTGGGCGTTTAAATTCGGATATCTTTTAAATACTAAACTGCCGCCTCGGTGCCTTTTGTTTTTCGCAAACAAAGCGAAAGTGCAATCGACGGAATAGCAGGCCTAAAAATAACATTTTTGCTTTTACTTATTATACGATGCTCGATGATTTCAAATGGGAGTAGTGTAGTGGACATTTTTTCAATTTCGGCAGACAATTCAATGCCAAGATGAGATCGGGATCGGGATCGGGTGGGTCGTTTGCGATTTTTCACGTTTTCTCTGCTCTTTGCTCTCGTTGTTTGCCCTTACTCATCCACCGCTTCCCCTTCTTTCTTTTTTTCCTCCTCTGCCATCTGTTTGCAGTGTGAAAAGCGAAGAAAAGCCGGCTCAGCAGGAGGCGAACAACGTTTTCCAAACGCATCACATGTAAATGAGATGCCGTCGCGCCGGCAGCAGAGGCACCACCAGCACCAGCAAGCAAAACCACGCCGACATCGCCTCCGGAAATACCAGGAGCCGCAGCAGCATCTGATTATCAAGTGAAGAGCCAAGCACTCCGTTCGAAACGATAAATAGCACATAGCAGGATATAGGATACATTATAGTCAGGATAGTCAGGATATTCAAGGAGCAGCGGGACAACTGATCTTGGGCAGCAGACGACAGGCAAGGAAATCATCGAGCATTTCGGGCGGAGGACACACGGCGCGCATTCAGGATGAAGCGACGCAACGCGGATTGTGGAAAACTTCGGCGGCCGATCAAGCGCAACAAAATCACAGAGGGAATGTACGGCAGGTGAGTGCTAAATGTTATATAAACAATTACTTAAGTAAATTCATCATAGTACATATAAAAATAAACTAAACCAAGTTCGAAATATTTGAAAAGTCATTTCTGAAAGCAGCAAGATAGTATTTTTAGGATAAACAACAGATTCTAATGTATGCGCTTATCTTGTTTTTGAAAACAATTACTTAGCATAAAATGACACATAAAATAGCTGCAATTGTTCATATGCGAGATTGAGTTCCTTAAATAGTTGTTAACTTCCAAAAACGATACCATTTTATGACAGCCCAGCAATTAAATTGCTCGCATTTTTCAATTGAGGCAGTAAAGATACTTTCCGATTTATTGGCATGCGAACTGCCCCCCAAGTCAACTTGATGATTATCAGATTTTTGAGTAGCAAAAGAGCACAAAAACCACCAACAAAAATTCCGAGAGTGTGCCCATGTGTGCGCTCCTCTTGTCTCGCTTTTTATTATTTATACGTTTGTTTACTTTTTGATTTGATTGCGCGCGAGTGTTGTTTTATAATGTTAAGCATGCATTATTTGGACGCTACTTGTTTTTTTTTTTTTTTTTGGCCTTCTACGCGCCTCTTGGCGCTTCTGTTTCGCCGGATTTCTTCATTCTGTCCATTCCTTCCCATTCTCATTAAACATTTTGGCTGCCTGATTGATGGATGCTGGTTTCCATTTGGGTTCGGAAAGCATGTTATTAAAGCTGACCCTTCATTGTTTATATTTGCTAATGGGACAGAAGACAAGTGGAGAAACCAGTACGCGTGACAAACTGGGAATGTCGATTATTAATGGAGATTGCTGTTTTGGCACATAACTAATTAAGTTAACAAAAACTGTAATACTTAGTGAATATTAGTGAGTTTTATATTTAATCGTTTCGTTTTTCCTTTCTTGCAGCACAACAGTTCTGTACATGAAGTTTCTGATCCTTTGGGCCATCGTCATGGTTGCCGACTTCATGTTCATGTTCCGCTTTGAGTTCTTGTGGCCATTCTGGCTGCTCCTTCGCTCCGTGCACGATTCCTTTAAGTACAAGGGACTGGTAAGTGGAGGGGCGATGGGCTGAGGATGGCCAAAGTGATTGTAACTCTATACGGTCCAATTTCATTTGCAGGCATTCTCCGTACTGTTCGTGTGCATAGCGATAACGTCGGATCTGGTCTGTTTATTCTTCATACCCGTTCACTGGCTGCTCTTCGCAGCGAGCACTTATGTGTGGGTGCAGTACGTCTGGCATACAGGTGCGTCTTCCGTTGTGGCAGTGGGGAGATTCTATGGACATCCTCTCCTAACTTTATTGCCCGTTTTCTTACAGATAAGGGTATCTGTTTGCCGACCATAATACTCTGGATGTTATTTGTCTACCTGGAGGTGGGCATAAGATGGAAGGACAGTCGCCACATGCCGCACTTGGATCTCTGCCGGCCGTTCGCAGCGCACTGGTAAGAATCGAAGTGTGGACTAGACAAAAGCTGAACCTGCTTGTAACCAATTATGTTCGCTTTCAGCATTGGCTATCCGGTTGTCACGCTTGGGTTTGGCTTCAAAAGCTACGTGGGCTACCGCATGCGCCAGCGCAAGCAGCGCGAGGTGGCCAAGGACAACGAGTTCTACATGCAGCTCCTGCAGCAGGCTCTGCCCGCGGAGGAGGCGGCTGAGGAAGCGGCTGCGGGGGCGACAGCCACATCCAGCACCGTTGTCGTGGCCAACGGGTCTGCAACTACGCCGGCCCTGGTCGCGTCATCAGGAGCAACTGCGGCGAACGGTGTTTTGGCCACTGCCACGCAAGCACAAAACCATCATGAGCATCATCACAGCGGCGGCGCCGGCGCCAGCAGCAGCAGCTCGAGCAATAGTAATCATCACCATCACCACCATCATAACAACAGCAGTGGCAACAGCGGCAGCAACCACAATAGCAACAGTAGCAGTGGCGGCGCCAAGGACAACAGTACGAGCGAGAGTGCATCGGGCGCCGCCGCGTCGTCCATTGCAGCGTCTTCAGCAACAGGAGCAGCAGCAGCAGCAGCTGCAGCTGCGTCATCAGCGTCCACGACATCCGGCTCATCGTCGTCTTCGGCGTCGACGGGCAAGCAGTCGTCGTCGTCAGCGGCATCCGCGGCCACAACAGGTGCAGCAACCACTTCTTCCACTCCCGTCTCAGATTTATCTGCTTTGGCTGCAAGTCTGGCGACACAGCAGCAGCAACATCAGTCGGTGGCGACAGCATACCCGGCTACTTCTTCCGCCCGTTCTTCCTCCTCTACTTCCGAAGGTGTCGATGCTGACGGTTGTTGTGGTGGTAATAATGAATTCAACTGCTTCCTGCTGTCCCTCACAACAGCAGATCAGAACCCACTAATTTGTACCAGACACATTTGTTTGTTTGTGTATGCGCATGTAACCCATGAACCCATCCATATAGTAATCTCCAGCGAGGCTTCCTCGCGGTATCTAACCCACAGCAACCACAGTCGGCAGTTGTCAGCCCTTACAAATTGAAACCTCTTCATATCATTATGCTCCCGTTGCAATGCCAATCTAATTTCGATTGCTAATAGCAGGCCCCAATGAATAACTACGCCCTCAGAACCGATTCCCTCACGAATCAATAAAAAACACAATTGTGTTGTATATCGACGTGTATAAATAGCATGTATTTAACAATCTATTATTATACTCATTTAGCAACCTCCAATGGTCACGCTGGTGGTTCAAGGAACCATCGACGCAGCATGGACAAGGATAAGCATCGCAACAAGGGCGACGCTGCTGATAATGAGCACAACAATGGAACGCGGCACGGTGGTAAAAATAGCGGCAACAACTATCACCAAGTCGATAGCGCTGCCACAGCAACCGCAACAGTAACAGCTACATCAAGTAATAGTAAGGATAAGGATAAGGAGAAGTCAGACTGGGATAGTGGCACAAGCTATCCACAACAACAGCAGCAGGGGGGAAAGGAGAAGCACGGTGAGTGGTTGGATCTCTGCCCTGATATGACTAGCTTCTAATTTTATCGATTGTGGTTCTTAATTAACGTTATTAAGTGGTTTTCATTTAATTCATTTACTCAAAGACGAACATTCAGTCCTCTTAATTAATGATATAGACGCTATTTAGTACTCCTTAGTACCAGCTAAGAAATAGGAAGATATATCATTCGCATATCGTTTTATATTTGCAGAGAAAAAGGCTTTTAACGCTGTTCCCAACGGCAATGCCAATCACCTGGAAGATGAAACGGCCAGTGTGGAGCCAACACCACCTGTTGAAAAGGCGCCTAAGGGTAAGTGCATGGAGTTAATATAATGGGTTTAAACGCCTCATAATAATTCGATTTTCTAGGTCGACGTAATCGCGGCAAGAAGGATAATGCAGCAAAGGACAATCACAGCCATCAGCAGCAGCTGGCTCAGCAACAAAAGGAAAAGGACAAGGAGAACACGGCCAACAACAACAATAACGACGCTAGCTCAGTATCATCTTCAGCGAGCTCCACCTCCAGCAATGCCATCGCGAACCTGGCCAGCAAGGTGGTCTCCAAGATCTGTGAAACGTGTCTCAAACTGGAGGCCGATGTGAAAAAGTATCGAGCTGAAATCAGCCATATGAAGCAAATCGAAAACGAATTGCGACAAAAGCTGGACGCCAATCTCACCAGCAAGTCAACGCTGCAGGCCAAGCAGAAGGAGTGCGACGACCTGGAGAAGCGCATCCAAGAGCTGAACAACGCCCGGCACGCTGATATGCTCAATTTGCAGACAGTGGAGCGAAGACTAAACGAGGAGCGCCGCCAGAAGCAATCCCTGGATTCGCAGCTGTCCAACGAGAAGAAGGCTCGCAAGGTGGCCGAGGAGAAGGCGGCCCGTCCGGAGTGCAGTTCCCAGTGCAAGCAGCGGCGCCAGCAGATGGATGAGGAGCAAAAACGACTGCGCGGCGACCTAAAGCAGGCGGAGGAGGCGAAGCAACTTGCCGTCGAACATGGACGAAAAGTGGAACAAGAGGTGAGTGGTTAGAGTCTGTTTCCTTTTTCAAATTTTACAGTGTTATATTGTGTCATTAGTACCGCATGATGGAGGCGAAACTGCGCAATCGGGAATCGTCCCAGCCTGATCCCGAGATTCTATTGAATGCGCTGGCTGCCATGCAGGACAAGAACGCAACGCTGGAGAAGAATCTATCCGCAGAGACGAGAGTCAAGCTGGACTTGTTCTCGGCTCTGGGCGCTGCCAAGCGCCAGATTGAAATATCTGACAGTGAGTATTGTTTTTTTGTTTAAATGTTGATAGCTAGTTGATTTCTAATTGAATGTCCACTCACGCAGACCATCGTCGCTCCAAGGAGGATGAGGTCATCGATCTCAAGGCAAAGATTGCCCAACTTCTGGCCGTGATGCCAGACAACTTGTGCATGAACACTGGCCCACATGGGCCGGCGAGCAGCATTCTGCGCATGAACGACACGCCGCCGCTGCAGTCGGGTCCCGGACCGTCCTCGCCCATGCTCAGCCTGAGCGCTGCGCAGGAGTACCAACAGCATCAGCAGCACCAGCAACACCAACAGCACCAGCAGCATCAGCAACATCAGCAACACCAGCAGCATCAGCAACAGCAGCACCAACAGCATCAGCAACATCAGCAGCAGCAGCAGCATCAGCAGCAGCACCAGCAACATCAGCAGCACCAACAACACCAGCAGCATCAACAGCAGGGTGGCGGTGGGCCTGTCTCCCAGCAGCAAATGGTGCCGGTCAGTGTGGCGGCAGCCTTCCAGGTGGCTGCAGCCAACGCCGCTGCTGCCAACGGAAACGGAGGCTCAACGCTGGATCCCAATGCTAGCGTTTACACGCCGAAGAATGGCAACATGATGGTGGTGTCGCCGGTGGGCATGAACCCCAACGGTGCGGATGCCTGACGCCAACAGCAGCAGCAGCAGCAGCAGTCCTTGACGTCATCGTCGTCGTCGTCCTCGCACATGCATCTGCGACGACAAGTTTGAGATTATTATACTTTATATGAATTAGGGAAAAGAAACGCAAACAACCGTCGCCACAGCAAACGATGAGCAGGCCGTAACCCGGTGCCGGTTCCAAGAAGATGTTTGCATACAATATCTGAATGTCCGTAATATAAATAAGCAGTTTCCTTTAAAATTTAATCACCGCCACAGAAGCGCAGGCAGCACTGATGAATGCAGCTCAAAACTGCTAAACATTTCCCCTTCTACAGATTCAAATTGTTCAATCCAATCCGAAATTCCCTCAATTAATTCGGCATTCCAAACAGAAATTTCCTTACATAACTGACCGCCGTTTTAATATTCTCAGATCATTTAAAGCACTGTTTCAAATCGGCTGCCCGCCACCACACCACACACCACATACACATTCAGTGAACTCCCTCTAACACGAAAAGTACATGATTACTTTAACAAGATGATTCGAGAACGATAAGAACAGAACACAAATTTCTAAAAATAATAACAAAATGAAAATGGCGATTCGTATATTTTTTAATTCATGAAGAAAGCCAAGGAAGTACCCGCGATATCCTATGTAAAATGTTTTCTTTTTTTACCAAACGCTGTGACAGAGTTGGACCAACCGAAGTGATGGCCTTGATCTTGGGGAGACGCCAGAAGTTGTGCACGACCTCTGCCTCTTGCCCAACGATTCAATGGAATATTTTTGAAGTCTGCGCCCTTGATTTATTATCTCATTAAATTATTTTTGTTATAAAACCTTAAATGTATGCTATGATTTAGAAACTATACTTTTTGAAAACAAACATCAAACGAAAAACGATTTTCTTTTAAGTTTTAATTTATTTTTGTTTAGTTCTGCTGTTCCTAAGAAACAAAAAATCGAAAACAACTAAGAGAAACGCTTTAGTTTATTTACGCGAAGTGAAACGTCGACTATTTTGTTTAATAATAAAGAAACCTTTCGCTGCGAGAAGCAAGTATATATTCTATTTTGTTTTATTTAGTTGACTTTTGGTTGTCTTATTGTTTAATAGTTTCGTAGGAACCTTTGCTTTAGTTGTACATTGTGACTTTTCCCAGTTGACCGATTTGCTTGGCAGTTTAGCATAAAAAGATATACCTTTCTCCACAGGGAAATTCAACAAATCCAAAATGCTGATCTACTTTATTTATTGTGTGCTTGAAGCCATTGCGAATGGGATTTACACAACAGTGGCCACCATTTCGATCATTGAACGTAAGTGTATCGCTCCCGACCATGTTCGCCTTCCTCAATCCGCACGACCCGATCCACAGAGGCCCTAATCAACCTGATGATGTCCACATTTTTGTTTGTGCTTGGGATAGCATGTCACCCGGTAATGATGATTCCCATGATGCTAGGAGGCTACTATATACTACGCAACTATTGGAATCGTCAGACCAAGACCCGGCAGGATCACGGCAGGAGCACGTAAAGAGCCACGTATTCCCTCCTATCGCAGCTTCGCTGTTGGCATTGACGCTCCCAAGGACAACTAACAATGAGTATATCGTGGGACAGCCGAACACGTGATTTCCTTGGGTACATACGAGTAATCCTCACTTACACACGTTAACAAATACAAAAGTGGGCTACATACAAATGCTGCGGATATTTTATTGTAATTCGGTTTTTTTGGTATCCTTGGCATTGATAACTATTGCTCTTAGGTATATTTTCTTAAACTAGATGACTATTGTTTATGGTGAAGTTAATAGCGCCTATGAATACTGTACTATGAATCACGGTTTTAGCAAGCTACTGGTGTCCACTTTACGCAGCGCCTCTCGTGCCTTTATCAAAGTGACATTGCTTGGCTGAGTGACGAGTCCGGCTAAGTGCCGGATGTACTTGTCAATGTTGCCAACGCTGGGACCACTTGGCTCCAGTGGGGGCATTGAGATTCCACCGAGGGCTGCGACCAGTTTCTGGCGCAAGGCGCGCACATACGTCTCCAGGCGTTGGTTCTCCTCCATGAGCTCAGCTACCTCGCCCATCACCTTGGCGTACCCGGCTTTCGTATTGTCTACGTGCTGTTCCAGCACAGCGTTCTGCTGCTCCAGATCGGTCTTGGCCTTGCGCAGCGTCCTCAGCTCATTCTCCGTGCTGCGATTGTGTTCGATGAACTCGTTGGTGTAGATGGGTATCTCGCCGGGCTGCAGCGGTCGTGGTGCAGGTGCTGCAGGTGGCACGCTGCTGGGAGGGGGCACTACTGGAGCCGCTGGCGGTGTGGGAGGCGGTGGTGTCTGCGCACGCTTCACCTTGGCCAGAGGCACGTCATCCGGATCCTCGCTCTGCCGCTTAACCGTCTTTGCCTTGGTCTTCTTCGCCTTACCCAAGGACGATTCACCCTTCGGCGTCTTTTCCTTGGGCGAACCATCCAGTTTTGTGGCTTTCTTGGCTTTGGCCAACTCGTTGGCCACAATTTCGGGGTGTTCCTTGAGAAAAATTTGCAACTGCTCCTGATATCTACGAAAATTGGAAGATATGTTTAGATTTTGTGGGTTGCGAACGGAGTGTGAGCTTACATGGCCTTGTCCTTGGCGGCTGCCTCCATGTAGGGCAACTTGCGCTCCTCGGGCAGCTGGTGCCACTCCTCGCCGATGATCCTTGTGTGCTCCAGGGCAGTACGTTGTGGCTGCTCCCGTCGCAGCTCCTCGCGTCGATCGTTCATGAAGCGGACGTAGCCATTAAGTGGCATTTTCGGAGCACCGGCTACGTTGATCCGACGCTGGGCCAGCTTCTTCAGCTCGGAGCCCATGTCGGAGTCCGAGTGGCGACCTTTTGGATTCTTGGCTTTCTTCTTTCCCTTGGACGGTTTGTCCTCGTCGAACTCTTCAATGGTCGCCGAATCCATGGATTGGGAGGCGATGGGCCGTGATACGGGTGATTCCGGTACCACATCCGGTGTCTTACTCGTTGGCTCCGTCATTACTGTTTAACCGTACACTCTATTGCATTTAAAAATTGTTTATTTCTCTGCAAAATCGCAGGTATGTGGTTCCAAAAACTGGTTCAAGTCTATAAACAACTTTTTCGAACTAGTTCCGAAACGAATTCGCTTTCGCTGGCGCATTAGGGTGGCTCTAATTATATTTTTTGAAAAATATATTTTAACAAAATCTTGTTAAAATCCCAGTTGAGTTTGGAGAGAAACATAGTTGTTGTTCCATTAACACTTTTTTTTAGTAGTTTAAATAAATAATATAATAATAAATAAGGTGCATATATTTCACCTATCAGCATTATCTGCAGTCATTTCAACCCACTTTTTACAATGTATACATATTAATTAAAAAACAAAATGACTCATATGCTTACACCTAAAACTGTCCCATCATCTACGCAGAAATTGCGTCATAAAAAAGTGGCGTGATGCTAGAGAAGTGGCGTGATTAACTATTTATCATACGCAGTTCAAAGTTCTGTTTCGCCCAGAGTAAACAAAAACAAAGAGCTTGTTGTTTGGTTTGGTTTATATTTTGAATATTTTTTTTTTTCAAATGTTTTTGCAAATTCTTTGAGCACAATACATATAAGTAATCATAAGCCTAAGTGGTTAGAGATTGTTAAATATAAATGGAAACCTACAGCTAAACTTAGCGCTCTAACTACAGTAACATATATAAAGCCTTCGATTAAAAATGTATGTACAGCCTATCAACTAAAACACTTAAACAAACGGCTGCCGGCCAAACTTAACAATATAAGAGAGACAGAACGAAGTTTTCAGCTTGGAAAACTCAGATCAAACTGGGGAACAGCTCATCGAAGTTGCTCTCCCAGGGGAAATCGTCCTCATCTGCGGGCAGAGTGAGAGCCACGGACGTGGGGGAGCCCAGTATGGACTCGTATCCATGGTCCGAGGTGGCCGAGTGTAGGGACAATGCGGGGGATTTGGCCAACGGGGAGATCGCCTTGACGCGCGGACGTAGGAATCGGTCGATGGGATCATAACATTCCTCGTCGTCCGAATCGGCGGTGGCGTTCATCACGTTGAGGTAGACCTGTGACGGAGACGTCGCTGGCGGCGGACACTTCATGATCACGTCCGTTGAGTCGTCGCCAGCGCTGACGCCGTCACAGTAGATCTCCTCGACGGCCTCGTTCACCGGCACCGCATCCCCGTCCATCACGATGGTGATCGAGTTCGTCTTGGCATCGTACGTGCCGTACACTGTGTCCGGAGTGGCTTGTAGTTGCGAGGCGGCCGCTGTCGCTGTGATTGTGGCTGTTCTCGAGGCTGGCGCTGCTGTTGTATGCTGTGGGTTTCCATTTATCTCCAACACCTGCACATTTAGGCTGACCTTGTGCTCGGTTTCCTGTTCCTCCTTAATCTTCAGGCCATTAGCTCTATGCCCGTCGGATTCCAGGCGCTCTGCTGCGGGCCCCACCATTGGTCCAAGCAATCGCTCTGCGTTGCCTGCATCTTGGGCAGCAGCTGGGCTGCTCGCTCCAGCGCCTGTTTCCAGGTCTGCTGTGATATCTGCGAGCAGACTTTCGGCCAGCTCTTCGAGGCGCTTGACGTCGAACTCTTCGTCGACCCCAAGCATGTCTTGTAGAGTAGGCAGAGGGCCACAACTTTCCAGAGTGAGGCCAGGCTCTTGCTGCTCTTCAGCTGCTCCGCCAGCAGACGCGCTGACGACTGTGTGTCCACCTGTTGTATACCCTGCGGCAGAGGGTCAGCTTTGGATGCTGCAGATCCAAGGTTGGTGGACGCACAGCCCTCAGCGCCTGCGCTGGCGTTGGATTGGCTGATGCATCTGGTGTTGTGCTGCTGTTGCTTCTTTAGTTCGGCGAGTTCTTGGCGCAGCAGATCCAGCTCCGAGTCCAGCTTGTGGTTCTTGGCCAGCAGTGACTCGTTGATGGCCTGCAGGCTATCGCACTTGTTCTGTAGTATTTCCGTTCTGTCTGTCAGCTCTTTGATCTCGTAGTCCATCTCCTCCATGCGTGCCTTCTTGCGGTCACGCGATGTCTGGGCGGCCACACGGTTCTTTAGCTTCCTGTTGTTCGATAATAGCAGTGAGTAAAGGGGCTCAAATTTAGTTAAAAGTTGGGCGGACTTACTTTCTTTGCACTTTCTCCTCCCAGGTTAGATGGTCCAGGCGACGCTTCTTGGCCTTGGGCTGGGATGCAGCCATGTTATCGTCATCCATGTTCGACGAGGATGCGTATCCCGAACTCGAGGGCGTGGGCGAGGCGGAGGGCGTGGCCGCCGCCTTCAGCAGAGCTGCCGTAAGGGGGGCGGGACGCAGTTTGGGCAAATTATTCGATGTGATTGCTGTCCGCGGCACGGTAATTAGCACTGTATTTGCTGTGGGTGCCATGTTTAACTGGTTCGGGGCTAAATGATAAACTGCTGTGTGCTGTGTGCAATTGTGAAAACCGACTTTCCACTCAGATTTGCATCGTAAAAGCGTATTTTAAGTTTTGCTTGTTTTAGGTCGTCTCATGAACTTCGACTGCGCTTCTCGGACGCTCTGCTGGTTTGAATCTCTTCATCGCCGCCGACTCGGGCTTTTCTGGCTCCGTCTCACGCAATTTTCTCATCCACCTTTGCAATATCGACCGACCAGTTTTCCTTTCTGCTGACGTGTTCTTTTCCGAATGGCTGTGAAAAGCTGACGTGTTTTTCTAGAAGAGTTGGGGTAACGAGGGATGGAACAACACATATCGGGCTATCGATTGCACATTCTGTTAATTTAAAGCAACGATGTTTCGTAAAAATGCATAAATGTATTGTAGATATTTGTTTATATGGCTTTAATAAATTCATTGAAACATCTGAGGCAATATCTTATAATAACAAATATTTCTTTAAAATTTGCACACAATTTATTTAAATATTAGAACTATGAACGACGATTATTCCATCTCAAGTTGCGCATGCCAGTGTGACCGTCTATATCGCAATGTGAAACAGTAAAACGAGATGGGAAATTATTTGTTATAAAATGTATAAATTTATTTTCCGCGTTAGTTGCATTTGATTGATTAAAGGGGCATCTAAAACATTGTCTGTTGTGGTTTCTTGCCCTTTTCTTTTTCGGCTTGGGCCAGTTCTTCCTTGATAACCTCGGCAATTTCATAGATATCAGGTTTGTGCTGGAAATTTTAAATAAAGTCAATCCAAAGTAGGTGGAAAGTGCGATCTTACCTTAAGTTGATTTATGTAGAAGGTGTAGGGAACGTGTCCAGTTATGGGATCAATGGCCACAGGCCACATGGCATCCAGTTCTTCAGCGGTGAAGGGTTCTCCTTCCTCCGCCATCAATTTGCCGAAGTACTCCTTGGTCAGATATTTCTTGTTTTCTGGATCCAGGGTCTCAAAGGCTTCGAGAAGCTTTTCGGACGAAGCTGGTTCCATTCTGCGGAGAAATATCGTTAGAGTTGCTAAACCTAATGTGAAGTAGATTGAATAACTGTCGATCCATCAGCAGTTTGGAAACGTGTTCCATGAACTTGACCAAATGGGCTTCGCCTGGATAGTCGACGGAATCGGTGGCTTTAATGACATCTTCGACCTCTTTTTCGGTGGGCGCGCAACCTAAAAATCGGAGAACGTTGCCGACATTGCGGGAATCAATATACTTATCGCCATGAGTATCAAATATGCAAAATGCTTCCGAAATCTTTTCCTCGAGTTCGTTGTTTAGGGTAACTATTAAAGGTTAGTGATTTCAAGCGGAGGTGCGACACACATCTTTTTTAATGCTTACCACCGACTTCCATTGTGGGCTTACTTTAGAATTTAATAATATTTTTTTAAATTATGTTAACTGATAATTTTAAAATACGATTTATTTTTTCCTGATTTATATGTTTTCTGATTGAAGCATTACTAAACGATTGCTGTTTATATTTTGAATTTGAAAATAACGATCGGGAATCGATAATGGCGCCAAGCAAAGGTTATCTCGTGTGGTCATACTAGGTGTGGTGAATAGCCACCGATAAGCATCAGTCGATAACTGCCTGCGAAGCAGTCGTGTTGAGCGTCGCGTTATTTTGTTTTCTGTTTTGTTTTTCGTTTTGTGTTTTTAATTAGTTTCCCATTAATTTGCAATTAAAGTTGAGACAATCGTTAAACTAAAGATTTCGTGTTACCCAAATAGTGAAGTTTGCCCTTTAAAGGACGAAGTAGACTGCATTCGCTTGTTGTCGCTGAGCATTTGCAACTGTGTGCGTCGTTTGGCAGCAACAGGTTTTCCAACTCAACTCAACGCGCCACCTCAGTTTTCATTTGTTTTCGATATTCCGTGGAGTGCGGTTCGCGTTGCGGGAAAATCGAATTGCAATTGAATGCAGCGTTAAATGGAAAACGAGCAACTCGTTTCACATATCGTCGCAGGTGTGTAACGTCGTTCGGCGATTCCAACGGGTTTTCCAGGAGGTTTTTGGCCCACAACAAGTTCAAAAACTTGGCCATAATACCACAGTTAACAAGTGCCACCGCATCTCTCTGTTGTGTTGACAAGTGTATGTGCATGTGTGTTCGAAACTACGCGTTTTCTAAAAAGAAAAACAACGAAAATCACCATAAAAATGGAAAGTGTTCGACACTTTGATGCTCAAAACTGATCAGCCATACCTCGTTTTCGACTCGTGTTCGAGCCAAATAAATAAGCTAAGCAGAAATAAACAAGGTGCGAATTTTGAAAGTGACAGAAAATTTTATTTATCTCCCTCATTGACATTTTTCCAATTTCTGCCCATGGCATTGACCACTTTGCTTCATTACCCGATAGAAAGTTTATCTCTGATCGATGGCAATTAGCGAGGCGTGCGTGAAAAGATAAATATTTGCTAATGTATCTGGCACTCGACTGTTGAAAGCTAGTTTCCCTGATTGCCGATCAATTTGCATGAAAAAAATGATGATTTTGTTTACTTGCTAGTTTCTGAAGAACTGTTCATGCTTTTATCAATGCTTACAAGTATAACAATGGTGTTAAATGATTATTATCAGCTAAGACTTTCTTTTGCTAACAGGTAATATCCACATGCAATCAAATCCCTACTAAAATGTGAAAAAAAACCATGATAACCACATTTGGATACGAATGCAACTCACTTGGCAGAAAACCTCAGGCGCCCATAAACGCCGATGATGAATTTTCCCCGTGCAGTGAAATTGTGGCCTTAACTATTCGCTTTTCACTTGCTTTTCCATAGCCGCTCCCCTTGTTGATTGCCATTTGTTACTAGGCATTTTTTCTGGTCGTGCGCCGCCTGTTTGTCGAAAGTGGCCCGATCTTTTTGCCTTTTCCTTTCCTTTCCTTCTTTGCCTTCAACCAACTTTGCTTGTCGCTCCTTTCGCGGCTTTTCTCTAATGGGAAATGCTCATTTTTTGTTTCGCTGTCCACCAAACGACAGGTGGTGGCTGGGCACATACATTTGCGGTCTGCGAAGGGTCTCTGTGTGGCAAGTGGAGCAACCACCATCGCTACCACCATCGCAGATCGTTCCTGTTACGTGTCCCTGCACTGAAAGAAACTAGCAGTGGAATTGGTACTTTTAGAGGAATATCCCAGTTGTTATTATATACCCTCCAAATCCTTATCAAATCGTAATCCACAAAAGGGACAACATATTATTTCCTTTGTGCAGTTGTGGGGGTTGCCTTTCGGTTTTCAGTTCAGTTTTCGGTTTTCTGGCGAACTGCTGGCATGCTCTGAAAAACTTGTTTCTCTCCGCCGTTGTTTTGTTTTTGGTTTCTGGAATTCTTGGCTTGGCGGTGCCCGCAGCTCGCTGTGTGCCTCACCGAGTACTCCCCCTGCCCTGTGGCCACCTCCATGACGCGTCCATCCACTCGACGATCGTCGCTGGGCCTTCTTTCTCATTGGAGTAAATTTTTCGCTTGAGGAACTTTATGTTGCTGCCGTGTTTGATGCCCCTTTTTTCGCACAGTTAATTTTCTTGTTCTTTTCCCCGCACTCATAATTGTTTGTGTGTCGTGAGTCAACGTTTTCAAATTTCCAGCGGGGAAAACAGCTCTTTTATTTTGAAATACTTATAAATGCATATTCAAAAGTAGCGAGAGTTGCGAAATTGCTGCAATCTGCTCTGAAAATATAAACAAAGAAAGTTACTTTTTTATATATGTATCCAAATAAACTCGAGCTGGTTTTCTTAAACGCACTTGAAGACTGCAAAAAATGGCTTTAAGTGGCGAAAACTTAAGATAAACCTCGCTATGAAATGCACACAAAAATAATTATAACTACGCGTCTGGCATGGGAAAGTCGAAGCAGCTCGCCGTTAAATTGCAATGTCAACAATGGAGGGGTTTTTTGTGCGGCTATGGATGCCATGGATACTGACTAGCCTAACTGAACAATCTGCTGATTGGCCCCACTTGCAACTGCAGTCTGGACCAAGCGCTGGACCAAGCGCTTGTCTGGCCCGGAGCTGTCTAACTGGATAGTTGGCTCTGGGACTTGGTTTGGCGGTTTGGAGGTGGAGAGCGAGCTGGTCCCTCCCAGCAATGTTGGATATTCAAAGTATGTGGCGATGATTTTCATGCCATGCAGTTTAAGTTGCGGGTATTAAGGAATTTCATAATAATAAAGTGTCGCAGATCTTCTAGCGATTTCAGTTTCCAGTCTCTTAAGATTTCAGTTAAAGAAACTGATTGGTTTGCTAAATATTTGGCTTTAGAATCACAATTTTCAATACATTTTAGCAAATATTGATATAAGTCGCACATTTGTGTATCTTGCAAATCGAACTGAAGCGTTCTTTATTGCGTTACGTTTATTGTGGTGTTTACTATTGCCCATACACATGGTAATTGTTTATATTACTTTGCATACTGCTAATTAATGGTGTTCCTCTTGATTGTTCTGTTTTGCAGCTGCCCGAACCGGAATGACAGCTCAATGACATAACAATTATTTAAACGGCAAAATGAAGAAGCGTTCAAAGTTTATCTAAAACATTCCCGCAGACAAGCGAAACAAAGCGCAACCGAGACAATCAACATAAGTATTAAACAAACGAAACTCAAATGCAATGGAGCCAAATAGCGCTAGTGCCTGAAAACAATTCAACTGTGTGAGAGAGCGTGATCGCTGCTAAAGACAAAAAACCAGGCAGCCAGCCGGCTTAAAATGCCAATAATCACGGCCACGACAACGTCGACAGCCGGCGGAGGAGCAGGTGTGGCGGCCAGGGGCGTGGCCACCGCCAAGTCTCCCACCGATTACCTAATGCTGCAGCAGCAGCAACAGCAGCAGCAGCAGCATTTCAACAGCAATCACTTCTATCAGCAGCAACAGCCGCAACAGTTGGCGCCTCTGAATGCTTCCCACCAACACCAGCACTCCCATCCACATCCACATCCACATCCTGTTGCCGCTGCGACCAGTTTTGCAACATTTAACGGAAACTCGAATCTAAATTCTAGCCTTGCCAACGGAAGCAGCAGAAAATTCAATTGCAGCCGCGACAATGTGGACGATGGTGGCGATGCCGGCGAAATGGCAGCCGCTTCCCAGACACTGTCCTCGGTTGGCACAGATGTGGTTGGTAACGGGAACGGGAGCGGGCATGGGATTGGACATGGCCATGGCAATGGAACTGGAACTGGGAACGGGGAGAAGTCTGGCGGCTTAGCGCCACCAGGTGGCCATCATCTTCGTCCGCCACCGCCGCCGGCTCTCAAGAAATCCGCCGTATCCGCCTCAGCAGCGATTGGGAATTCAGCCTCACGCGAGGATGTCGCCTCCTTGAGTGGCACCTCCTCGCTAAACAGCCAGATGTCGGTGCATAATCAGTTTATCTCCGGATTGCCAAGCAATGGCATTGGCAGCAACGGAGTCAACGGAGGAGCAGCCACCGGACGAGGCGGTCCACCCAGCAGCATTCTCAAGGGTAGCAAGGGTAAGGCAAAATCCTCAAGAAATCCTACTTAAATCATAAGCAACTTAAATTTGAGCAAGAATTTCTAATCAAGTGCAATTTGAATAAGTAATGAAAAGTGAATTGTATTCATTAAAAATGAATGCAATAAAGTGTTTTCACTTAATTAATGCGATCTAAATAGGTAAAACACATGAAATTTCTGTGTTTTTTCACTCAACTAATTTAACGTCGCATGATGCTATCAATTATGTAGATGGCTGTTTGTGTGGTTTGCCGCGCCGGTGCTCCAAATCGTATTTCCATTTTCGTTTCGCCCAATAAAATATTAAAATTAATTTGCAACGGAGCAGCTCTTGAACCTAATTTAGGGCGTTCGTCTCAAGTGACTCATTTCCGCCCACACATGGCCATTGGTTTTGATTCCACTTCCACTCCCACTTTCGTTTCAGTTTCAATTACACATTTTGGGATTCGGTTTCGGTTTCAACTCGAAATGCACTTGTAGTGCCACAAAATTAGTCTACTCACGGCGGGGAGTTGGTAGCAAAATAAACCAAAAGTAAGCAAACAGCAGGGTTTGGATGGCCACGTGCCTGCAAATAAGTGATATCATTGGGCTAACATTGGTAAAACAAAACCCACTTTCTTGTTAACCCGAGAGTTGGTTGTGGGTCTTCGTTCTTAGCCAGTTCTTGGACTAAGGACTAAGTGCTGCACTTTCAATAACACACTCGGTTTCACCTTCTTGTCTTGTCCATTCGACTGTCGGCTATTCTACTCCCGTTTCATTTAATCCACACCTGTCATCACTTTCCCAGCGCGGTTGAAGCCCCATGAACCTGGTCGATCCACTTGGCATCTAACCCAGACTAGCTGCATTGTCTCGCGAATGTATTCTCGTAAGAGACGACATTCATGAATGAAACCCAGAAAGCTGGTTTATTTTCGCAGCGACCTCGATTTTGGAGCATGTGTGTGCGGGGGGTTTAATAATTGCCGGTCTAGATGATGTGGGAATTTAATAGTAGGTATATTCGATCGTCGTTAAGCTTGTAGGTGTGATTGGGGCTATTAGGTTTAAATGTTCGACCAAATCATTAGTTGAACGTTTTAAGCACAAGATATCCATACTTGAATTTGACTAACTAGCGCCTAAGACATGCGAGTATAAATGACTTTTAAGAATTTCATAACCTTATAAGTGCAAAAGTCTCAGTCGAATATTAACTTGTTAGTGTTTTTCACATCTATTTCCATTTAAAAAACACACAACCCACTCAGCAAGCATACGTGTGTATATTTTGGACAACACCATCTAGGTGTAGATGGGAAATCGCTTTCGGAAGTTGGGCAAGCTAGCTGGTTAGTATGTATCTCAAACTGAATCATCTGTTCCCCCTGCCATTCTGGCCCATTGTTAAGTGGTAAGCTCCACTTTTTGGGGAGGCCGTCTGCGTTGAGCAACTCAATTAGTGAAGAGGGTGTGATTTTATTAGATGAATGCCAAAGGGTTGCTATTTGGAGCCCGGAATCCCAGCAGTTTCAATGGCCTCAAGTGGTGGCAACGAACTCGCACTCGTCGTCGACTTTGGTTGGACTCACCCACCTGGAGCAGCCGCACATTGTATCTTGCTTATCATTCACGCCTCACGTCAGTGGCAATTAGCAGATGTGGCGAGAACCTTCGGTCGCCTTGGAGCCCCAGGTTGCTCCACTGTCCCACTGTCACCCCCTGCACATCATGTGTTGCGATTATTAATTTCTTGATTGCGACAGCGGAAGGGTAACTCCAGTTTATGGCGTGCCATGTGAGCCAAGCTAACGAAGCAGCAATGCCAATTAGATGCTATCATCAGGCGGAGCAGGCAGGGAGTCGCTGAAGGAGTCGTCACAGATGACACAGGGGAAACCCCAGAACAAAGACGTTGACTTAACTTGCCCATTCCAAGTGGGTCGGGTAGACGCGATGACATCAATTGAGTGGCCTGGTCTTTGACCGCACTGCTTCGGCCAGGAGTCATTCAGCATTCCAATGCGGGCGAAGTAATTGCCATGGATTCGTGCATTCAATGGACGCGCTGCATGAGAAGTTGGACAACTAATTGAGGGGCATCCCATGGCATGCACATTGCGTAACTCGGGAAATTGCACTGGACAGCAGAATGAATCTAGCGGGCAAGAAAGCGGCGGAACAAGCATCTCATTACTGGCTAATTTATGTTGACGTTACACCGGAATTACACAAATTAAAGTTTGCAGCGACATGAGACACTCAACTTGCCAATTAAAAGTTCTTTGTATCACAAGGAAATCGCGAAAGCTGCGGTTATATAGCACTTAAAACAGATTTATATAACTCAGTGCTAAGTAAAATAGGTAAGAAAGAATACAGAAGTTAGAAGGCACCGACTTTCTCTGTTGTTTCAGTTAAGAAAACGATTTCCTTGAATTCTGAACTTGTCGAAAAAATCGTGCCAAGTGACACGATCTGAAAAGACAACTTACAACTTAGGTGTGTGTTTCAAATGCACATAAATTAACTTTTATGAGATCAGTGATGGATTGCTTGAGACAGTTGGAAATAAGTAGTTAAAAGTGAATGCTAATAATTCCTACTAACTAGCTAAATTAGTTAAAATCACTAATTAGCTAATTGTAATGTAAGTTGGAGCAGGCGAAATAATAACTGTTGGTACTTGGGCAGCTCGCGCCGTTGCCGTCACGCCCCCTAGGCCACCACCCATGACCTGCCACGCCCCCGTGACCCTGGCAGCCCCCCAGAAGACGCGTGCGTAGCTTTCCGTTTCGACTTTTGTTTTCCATTTGGGTCAAAGTCAATGAACTGACGGCGCGTATTTTGTGTACAACTCCACGTAACTCGGTGATTTTTTGTTGTTTGTGTCTGCTACAATTGTTGTACCACATGTTGGCCAAGAGTTCCATGCTCTGCGGCTCGTGCTTTGTGTTTTGTTTTAATTATTTTTAGACATCTACCGAAGCATTAATGCATCTCCGTTCGGCATTCAGATTGAGCTGTCTTGATAGGATCTGGGCTAAACGATTCTACCGAAAACCGCGCGTGCAATTAGCCACAATCTTGGAAAATAATCGCACGTCAATCATTATCATCAACGACACACGGACTACGGCAATCCCTGTTGTTCTGAGTAATGGACACGCTTTGTGTAGCGCAAAGTCTTGCTTCTCTTCTTCGATCCAATCTTTTCAATTTCGAGATCCATTCGAGCCAACATTCCCAGCAGATGAGTCACTTGGATTGCCTGCTTGGCCTGCATGATATGCGATCTTTTGGGGCGAGTGAGCAATTTTTATAGATTAAGTAGCGGCGTTGCTACAAAGGAAGGTCTTTTAGTGCCATTCCGATTTTGGAAAAACTTTGCAATCCTAACATTTAGCGATCTTACGTTCTGTTTCATTAGAAAAGAACACACATTTGCTTAGCTTATCTGCTAGGTGCAGATAAGAAAACATGTTCAGCAAATTTGGAGCAGCGTGTGGCACATATTTGCCTTTATATACGTATTTGTCCAAGAGCAGGAGATACACGGGTTGTCCAGACTGGGAAAGGTATGGAAAGGTAAACAGCATTTAGTTCAGATTCTAGAGAAGCCCCCTGGTACATTCCATATATACAGCTGTGAGCATTATTTCTGTGCCACATCTGCTGATCAAATACCCTCTCGTTCTCGCCTCGCATTCTACAAATATTTACACAATGCAGTCGAATGAAGTTGCGAACGAAGCGGCGAAGGAAAACGAACTGGGTGGTGGGCGCTGGATCATGGGATGATGGGTGGGTGGGAGGCCAAGGCAAACTGTGCCGCCAACAACTTCCGTGCTGGAAAAACTGACTCGATTTCGTTCAGCCAGCAGCGTTTTTCCCCATCAGAAATCTGCTCGGCAACACTCTATGAATTCTGCAGACTAGACCAACATAAACTTATGAAATGCACACGAAAAAATAGTTTAATCATTTTTATTAATTTTATATATTAAAGAGAAAGATAAATTAATAATATAATAATAATAAAAACTTATTTTTTAGCATGAATCTTGTAGATACTATATAGTATTCACTGCAATGTAGTTATCCATTTAAGTTCTAATTTCTTTTTGCTCAGTGTAGCTATTCAAACGAGCTTCTCTCCATTTGTGTCCCACTCTTTTGGAGCCAATGCAAACAGGGAGCGATGGCGCTTTTACCGTTTAAAGACGTGTCACCTGCCCAGCCCCATCTCCATACTCCACTTCCATGTTCCAGTTGAAAGTGTCTGGCATAAATATTCATCTTCCTATGCAAATCATTCGCAATACGTTTTGAATGATGCTCCGCTGGCTCCGTTGGCTCTCCGGCGCTCCGGCGCTCCCGACATTCGATTAGCCCTATTCGCATGGCTTTATCTCTGGATGTGTTTATATGTGTACATATGTATATCTGGGTTGGAGCATGCACCTCTAAAGGGGTTAACGACGCATGGTCTAAAAAAAACGTCTAACGTCAACTTTACATCCACTCTTTTAATGAGCAACGATGCATATTTCAGCATATGTTAATCCAACTCTGATAATATTCAGTTCTTGAATGGTTTGATTTCGAGGAAACCTGACTCATAGCTGGAGCTTATCTTCTGATCATCTCTTAGCGGCTTGCCAAGCGAAATTACCAAGGCCAACTTGGCTAAAAGCATAGGCCACTCATTACTTCTTTCGCTTGGCCATAATTAACATTTCCCCATTACTCATCCGACTTGATTGGGGACTGTGAGTGAGTGAGTGCTTACTCGTAGTGGCCACTGGCCATCATCATCTCGTGGGCCAGCAAAGTAGGTCACCGTCTAACCAGAGCCTGTCTGCCACCAACTGGCAACTGCTAATAATAATTATTATTCTGGCTTGCCCCAATCGAAAACGCTTCACGCTTCACCGGACTCCCAATAGAGCTGGCGGGGATTGGGCTGGGCGAAGGGCTGGGTGATGTGGACTAGGGATTGGGGTTCGTTGTCTATGTGCTTCAATTTCAAAAGACCATACCAACTATTTTCGGCTGGCTGAGCATCAACTTCACCAGCTCAAAATGCCACCTGTAAAAGGGGTTCATTGAACGATTTGGGTTTGGTGATTGGTTTGTGATGACTGATTAACTGAATAATCCAGTAATATGTTACATATATTCCACAGAGAACCTGCTGCAGAACACCTACTACAACGGGGAGACGGGGGACAGCAGCCTTGGCAGCGAGTGCGGAGTTGGAGATGTCCAGCACCAGAACCACGAGAGCCACGATGATCCGGGCGACGGATTGGGACCACTTCCGCCCAAATGGGAAACAGCATACACTGAACGCGGCGAGCTCTACTTCATCGAGTGAGTATAGTACATCCTACGAACCTAGGAACATATATACTGACCTTATACCATATCGTACAGTCACAACACGGGCACCTCTCACTGGCTGGATCCGCGGCTCTCCAAGTACCAGAAAAAGTCACTGGAGGATTGCTGCGAGGACGAGCTGCCATACGGATGGGAGAAGATCGAGGACTCCATGTATGGAATGTACTTTATCGACCATGTAAACCGGCGGACGCAGTACGAGAACCCAGTGCTGGAGGCCAAGCGACGGGCGGCCGAGCAGAGCCAACAGCAACAGCAGATGCAACAGCAACAACAGCATCAGGAACAGCGGTCCAAGACACCTACTGCGCTGTCGGAAACAATGCCCCCAGAGGCGGCTGAAGCTCACGATCAGGAGGAGGATGAGAGCCCAATGAAGCTGCCGTACAAGTTCACCCGCAATCCCGCCGAGCTGCAGGGCCAGCGTATCAACACTACGCTGCTGAAGTCATCCCGTGGTCTGGGTTTTACGATTGTGGGAAGTGACGGGAGCGCTGGTGGGGATGTGGAGGAGTTTCTGCAGATCAAGACAGTGGTGCCAAACGGACCTGCCTGGCTGGATGGCCAGCTGCAAACGGGAGATGTTCTGGTCTATGTGAATGACACATGTGTGCTGGGCTACACGCACCACGACATGGTCAACATCTTTCAGTCTATTCTGCCTGGCGAGAGGGCAGCCCTTGAAGTGTGCCGTGGATATCCGCTGCCCTTTGACCCGAATGATCCCAACACCGAGGTAGTGACCACCATGGCGGTGGATGGGCGGGAGTCGGACAAGCAGCGACGCCTCAACATGGACGGCAATTACAACTTCTTGGATTTGTCCGGCGAGGGAGCGAAGAAAGCCAGCGGTTCCGGCAGTGGTTTCATTCTAATGAAGAAACCCGAGATCTATACCTTTTCGATCATGAAGGGCTCAATGGGTTTCGGCTTCACCATTGCCGATTCCGCCTGTGGTCAGATCGTAAAGAAGATTCTCGATCGCAACTGCTGCACCCAGCTGATGGAGGGTGACGTTCTTTTGGAAATCAATGGCTTGAACGTGCGCAACAAGCCGCACTTCTACGTGGTAGAGCTTCTCAAAGAGTGCAGCCAGACAACGCCCACTGCCGTGAAGATTCAGCGAACGCCGCCGGATGCGCCGGCCAACAACACGCTCGCCCAACTTAACCAGGTGGGTAATGTGGCCAAGCTGCGAAAGAACTTTGTGGGCAGCGGCCTGTTCCGCAGCAAGACGCCCACGGCGGACCTCTACAGTACCCAGGTGAAGGAGGTGTTACCCATGCGCCCAAAGACACCACTAGTGGACACGCGACGGTCACGGGTTCAAATTCAATCGCCGAACAACGAGGTGGACGACGAGGGTGACGGTGCTGCTGCCGCGGAGAGGAAACCGCTTCAGCTGCAGACGCAAGGAAAGTCGAACAGCAGTTTGCAGGAGCTGGACGATGTTCCCTATATGGATCCATATCCCAAGATTAGCCGTCTGACCGAGCGTCTGGCGGAAGTGACGCTTCAGGGAGATCCTAATGGTGGCATTTACGGCATGCCGCCCAGTATGCAGCCCCTTCCCCTACCGCTGGCTCATCACGAATCTTGCTACTGCTACGACTGCCAGGCGCAGCGCTACCGCCCTGGATACTTTGTCCAGGCCCAGCAGGCTGCCATGTCGGGAACCACTGGTCAGTACTCGCCGCTGCAGACAGCGCATCTCCAAAATGAGCGGATTCAACGGCGCGTCAACGAGCTACTCAGCGATCGCAGGCGTGTGGGCTTTGCGAACCTGGATCCTCCGCAGCAGCAGCCGCAGATGCAGCATTCGCCAAGCTGGCGGAACGGAGCCTTGCTGGACGTCTCCGAGGACGCGGACCAGTGCGAGTTGACTGAGGTCACTCTGGAGCGCCAGGCTTTGGGTTTCGGCTTTCGCATAGTCGGCGGCACTGAGGAGGGCTCTCAGGTTACTGTGGGCCACATAGTGCCTGGTGGCGCCGCTGATCAGGATCAGCGCATTAATACGGGTGATGAAATCCTGAGCATCGACGGCATCAACGTGGTACGTTAACCTATGCACACATTAGTTAAATTATGGCTAATTCCCGTGTTTAATTCAGCTTAATTCGTCGCACCACAAAGTGGTTTCTTTGGTGGGAGAATCGGCGCTACGCGGGCAGGTTACCATGATCCTTCGCCGGCGTCGAACTCCGCTTTTGCAGCAGGCTCCAGTCAGCACACAACTGCGTCGCTATCCTTATGATGTGATTGTTAGCCGGCATGAAAACGAGGGCTTCGGATTTGTTATCATTTCATCATCGAACCACTATTACGGCTCGACAATAGGTATGCCACTAGCTTTGGACTTTGTTTCAATTTATCTAACATATCAACGTTTTAAGGGAAACTAATACCAGGCAGTCCGGCGGATCGTTGTGGGGAGCTCAAGGTGGGCGATCGCATAGTGGCAGTAAACCGCATCGAGATAGCTGGCATGTCGCACGGCGATGTAGTGAATCTCATCAAGGAGTCTGGTCTTCATGTGCGCCTGACTATCGGCGTTCCGCTGAAGGAAGGTGGTCCCAGTCCTGGCGGCAGTAGCGTCGGTGTGTCCAGCAACACTCCGCTGCAGGCATCTCCCAGTCTCCTGAAGGCACAACTCTCCCACCAGCAGCAACTTCCGCAGCAACAGCAGCAGCATTTACAGCAGGCGCAGTTGAATCACCACCACCAGCATCTTGAGATGCCAATGTCAATGCCCATGCCAGGACATGGCACCTATTTGGAGCGACCCAGCAACAATATCTCAGCCACTTTGGCTCTGCACCAGCAGCCACAGTTATGACTCTGAGACCTACGCATTCGGCTCTATAAGAGCTTTCTATAGTGTTGCATCGCCTGCAGGCCCTTAGTTTGTACTTTCGTTAGCAAAGTACTCACCCCAAAGACTGAATTTAGTAGCATATGTAAGCCAAACCCTTTGCAAGTCTCAAAACCGTTTGTGAGTGCGTATTTTTTCCAGTTTCTTAAGATACCGATTATTATCTTAGGCTAAGTTGCTGCTTGTACTTAAACGTTAAGACAATTTGCCAGTTTGTGAGATATTAATCACTTAGATTAAGCTGTTTTAGACATATACGAATTGTACAAATGTAAAGGACTTTCAATTTTTATCTCGAGAATGTATATTATTCAAACACAATAGATATTAACTTATATTTTTCAAATATACCTACACATTATAACATAAAAAGTTTAATGGTTTACTATTGTTAAAATTGTTGTCTGCTACTACGTCGTAGATCTGCTATTTGTTTCTACAGCACAGACTAGACTGTACACAAGACTTTGAAAAGAAAGTTTCATCCAATCCTTTTTTATTCACGGCAAACTCCTTTTTTATTCACTGCAAACTGTACCAAAAAGTACAACGGTATAGCTAATACAATTACAAGTATCGTAGAAGTTCCATTATAAAATACGATGTGTCCGATAAATAGGCTATGCTTGAGGTGGTGGCTACGGCTTATATGGGCTTGATCTTGAAATGCAGGCCGATGAGTGAGAAGACCAGGCACTTGAGATCCTGCACCAAGTAGTAGAAGCATCGCAGGCCCTCGGGATCTTTTGATCGGTTCACGTCCACCAATGATCCCGTTTTCGAGGTGGTGAACGAGATGTGCTCGTCACCGATGACGATCTCCAGTTCCTAAAAAAGACACATGGTTGTTTAGTTGAGCTTTAGCTGCTAAGTGCGGCAAACCGACCTGTCGACCCACGCGATCTGGTGGCGGCCAGGGCAGATCGTCCTCCTGCATGATCTCCGAGTCGATGATTATTCGCTTTAGCTCCTCCATCACGGACTGGTGGACGAAAGCCTCCTTGCGGATCATGGTGTCGTTCTTGTAGTTGGAGTTGTTGGCGTACCGCAGCTTGCCATCCGGTCGGAACTCGAACTCCAAGAACTCGTGCCCGAACTTGCCCTTGTGTCCGACGTAGTAGCGTAGGTAAAAGTCCTCCGTGGACATGATTGCTTCTAGTTTAAAGCGTAACTTTACAAAACTATCAGAAAAATATCAATTTTTGCTTTCCCACTTTTTTCCTTTACTACAACGCGTTAGTGATGGGAAAACACACGAAATATCAACGCCGCGTATCGATAAGTGTTCGCTGCGAATGGCTGGCTGGGAAGAGGAAGAGCAGGTAGCCTATCGGCGTATCGATAACACAACAATAATCCACGTACAAGTCGCGCATTTGGCAGTGTTTTTTATTAAAATGTAATTCAGTTTTGGAAGCCTTGGAACTACCTCAACAAGTATGTGAACGACAGGGCGGTGTGTGAGAAACCTTCTGCTAAATGGTGCTCGAAACTAGCAGGCAACATTGTAATTATTGGCGAATTGAAACAAAGTTGGCAAATCGGGTTTGTTTGCGGCCGTGTGATTGTGTGCGTGTGCGAGGCCATCGCCGTTGTAATGGCGTCCATGTCCATGTCACTAAAATGGGAGAGGACATGCGGCTGGCTCTCCGGCTCCAGCGCCCATAGCCATCGCCATGTCCTTATCCTTCTCCAGTGCCCCGTATCTCGGTCAAAGTAATTTTACAAAAACACACACGGCCATTAATTTGCGCTCGGCAAACGGGAGAGCCATGAGCACGGAGAGCGCACGTCCTGGCAAGTGAAAGTGCAAGGATGCGGGAGCGCGCATGTGCCGCTCTTGGCGGGAAAATGGAATAAGGGTAAACGGAGCACGTGCCCGCCCGGTCGTCCTTCGGGAAAAGTCGGTCGTGCAACAAAGTTTCGCTCAGCTGAGATGCAATCCTCTCCAGCTCCCGTTGAAGCTAGGCCCCTTTTTTCGCTCTTTACGAGAGTTTACTTCGCTTGTGGTGGTTTGTTTTGACTGAACGCCCGGAAAATCGATGGCATTGAGTGCAACATTGTGGCATCCGCCCATCTGCCCACCGATGTGCCCCGCCTAGTAATGCTCCAGGTCCCGCAACATTTACAACAGTTTATGCAAACAAATCTCTCACGCGCTCTTCGCCTCTCTGAAGCGCTCTCCGTCCGCATACTTGTACTTGTGCGTACCCAAAGTCCGGATCCGGAGCTCTGTCGGTCCGCCCGGGTTACAACTTTGTTAACTTCGGGCTTTTGTGTGTGCAGTCGGTAACCAGGACAGTAACCGGGAAGGAGTTACTTTGTTGCGTATTAATTGATTTTTTCCGCAATCAGTTTTTGCTTCTTTGTATAACTTCAAGTGCTCATAAAAAGCGGTAGAAAGTTTGTCTTAAAAAGGACTTTGACTAGGGTGAAAATCGGTAAGTTGCGGAGGAAGGACTACGGAAAGTAAGAGGATTTGGGTGTGTATCCAGAAAAGATGCAAGGGCTTACATATACATTACTGCACAAGTTTGTTGTTTGGGGAATCCCCTTTCAAAAAATATAAATATGTTGCCTACATTTAGGGGCTTTCTCACTAACAGGAAGTGTCTATACTTGAAATGGTGGGCTTGTATACTTAATTAGCTTTCAGTTAACTTAAACTAATGGTGGTCCCACTTTCTCATTTTTTTCCAGGCCATCTAGGGACCTGCCGACCGTGGCTGGGTAAAGCCCTACATGCAACATTTCGCCGCCTGAACGAACAATTGTGGATACATGAAGCCTTTCACGAAGTAACGCGAAATCAACATGTCAACGAACCCCAACCCCGGAATCCATCAGTATGCACCCTCCACTTTGCCGAGGGAACGGGAGCGGGAACGAGCCACAAGCTCGCCGCAGCGCAACCTGCTCGAGTTCCTGTGTATATGCGTAGCCTGCATCGTCTGCTATTACAACAGTACTCAGTGCGGGCTGGTCTTCGATGACATCAGCGCAATTAGGGACAACAAGGATCTGAGGCCGCACACACCGCTGATCAACGTCTTCCTGAACGACTTCTGGGGGACACCGATGCGCAAGGAGCAGTCCCACAAGTCTTATCGCCCGCTCACCGTGCTGACGTTCCGCTTCAACTACTTGCTGCATGCACTTGAGCCGTTTGGATACCACCTCGTCAACCTGCTGCTGCACTTGTCGGTCTGCCTCTTGTGGCGTCGGGTCTGCCGGTTGCTGCTGCGTCAGTGTGCCGCGTCGGGCAGTAATGCCATCTCGGCCTCATCCTCGTCATCCGTCTCCCAGCTCAACACATGCGCTTTCGTGGCCTCGCTGCTCTTCGCCGTGCATCCAGTTCACACGGAGGCCGTTACTGGCGTCGTCGGGCGTGCTGAATTGCTCTCTTCCATTTGCTTCCTGGCCGCCTTTCTTAGCTACGCGAAGTCCGTCGGCGACTCGGGTTGTCCGCGACGCACCAATTGGCTGACGCTTTTTGGCTGCTTTGGCAGTTGCCTGTTGGCCTCCATGCTGTGCAAGGAGCAAGGCATCACCATTGCCGGCATCTGCGTGGTCTATGAGTTGTTCGTGGTCCATCAACTACGGCCACTGCATCTGTGCCATTTTGTGCTGCGCCTGTTTGAGGAGCGGTCCGAGCAGCAGTCGCCAAAGCTGGCGAATCCTTCGGGAATTCGACGCTGGTCATCGTCGACGCTGTGGAAACGTTTGAGCTTCCTGGTTGGCATTACGTTGGCCCTCCTTGTGGGACGTGTATACGTGATGGGTTCACAGTTACCCATCTTTACGCGGTTTGATAATCCAGCCTCTGCTGCGGATACTCCTGAGAGACAACTTACCTACGGCTACCTCATTTACCTGAACTGCTGGCTGCTGTTATGCCCATCGCTGCTCTGCTGCGACTGGACAATGGGTGAGTAATATCCATAAAGTATAAAAGAAGCTCAGTAATAATTAACTAAACTCCATTTCAGGCACTGTTCCGTTGCTGCAAGGATTCACGGATTCCCGCAACATAACCACCTTGCTAACCTTCCTGGCATTGGGGGCTATGGTCGCCAAGGCCTGCTTCACCCGCAATCTGGCCCTGTCGCGGACTCTTATAATGTGTCTGGGCTGGATGGTGCTGCCCTTTCTCCCAGCCTCTAATCTGTTCTTCCCCGTGGGATTTGTGGTGGCAGAACGCATTTTGTACATGCCATCCATGGGGTACTGCTTGCTGGTGGCCTATGGCTTTGAGCAGCTTCAGCGCCGTGGAAGCCTAAGCTGGCAACGTTTTTCGCAAGCTGCTCTCGCTATCCTGCTCCTCACGCACGCGCTGAAAACGCATCAACGCAATTTAGATTGGCGTACAGAATATTCCCTGTTCATGTCTGGCGTGCATGTAAATCAGCGCAACGCCAAGCTGTACAACAACGTGGGACACGCTTTGGAGAACGAAGGGAAGTTCGAAGAGGCATTGCTCTATTTCCAGCAGGCAGTGCGCATTCAGACCGATGACATCGGAGCCCACATCAATGTGGGTCGCACGTTCAATAATCTGAAGCGGTATGCGGAGGCGGAACAAGCCTATGTTCAGGCTAAGGCTCTGTTTCCACAAGCTAAGCCGGGTGTCAGCTATCATGCGCGCATAGCACCCAATCACCTGAATGTGTTCATCAACCTGGCGAATCTCATAGCTAAAAATCAAACGCGTCTGGAGGAGGCTGATCATCTCTATCGCCAGGCTATCAGCATGAGGAGTGACTATGTTCAGGTAGGGCTTATACTTATATTTTTCAAGTGCTATTTATACTTACAAAGATGTATTTTGCAGGCTTACATCAACCGTGGCGACATTCTTATGAAGTTAAATCGCACAGCTCAGGCACAGGAGGTCTATGAGCAGGCACTGCTCTATGATAATGAGAATGCAGACATCTACTACAATCTGGGAGTAGTTTTCCTAGAGCAGGGCAAGAGCCAGCAGGCGCAGGTGTACTTTAACAAGGCCATCGAACTGTATCCGGAGCACGAACAGGCATTGCTGAATTCGGCTATTCTGCTGCAGGAACTGGGCGGCGAGGAGGCCCGCCGGGTGTCCCGTTCTCGGCTGTACAAAGTCTTGGAGAACGATGATCAGAACGAGAAGGTGTACTTCAACTTGGGTATGCTGGCCATGGACGAGTCAAGTTTCGACGAGGCTGAGCAGTTTTTCAAGAGAGCCATACACCTAAAGGCAGACTTTCGTAGTGCACTTTTTAATCTGGCTCTGCTATTGGCCGATACAAAACGACCCCTGGATGCGGTGCCATTTCTGAATCAACTGATACGACATCATCCGTCGCATGTTAAAGGCCTGATCCTGCTGGGCGACATCTACATTAATCACATGAAGGATCTGGACGAGGCGGAGAAGTGCTACCGCAGCATACTTCACTACGATCCCCACAACACTCAGGGCTTGCACAACCTCTGCGTGGTGTTCGTGGAACGTAAGCGGCTGGCCAAGGCAGCTGCATGCCTGCAGTACGCCCAACGCTTGGCACCCGCCGAGGACTATATCGGTCGGCATTTGCAGATTGTTCTTGCACGACTGCAGAAAATCAACAAGTTACCTGAGTCGGCGCCAGAGCGAAAGCTCGCGTATGAGGACTACGATCCCCTTGAGTTTAAACTGCCCCAGGATCGACCATCGCATAAGTCGCGTAAAAGATCGTAGCAGAAGCTAGCCTAAATCAAATAGCAGTTATGAGCATGTAAAAAGACAAGAGTTGAGTTGGTGGAACGCAAGGTTCCCACATTCTGTGAGACATACGGAGTCTGATAAAAATAACACAAAGTGAAGATGTGGTCCATTCCACACAATTCCGTTGTACTTATTAGTTATTAACGTAATTCTTTGATCATATACTCGTTTTGAAGATATTTATACAATTTTTGTGTGTATGGATTTAAGGTACCATGCCATTCGCATTGTGAGATCTGATATTCTTTTTGTAAATAGATTACGTAATTTATGTATGGAGGCCTGGCGGTCTTGCATTTATTTAAATAACGTTAGGACGTGTATTAAAATAAATGATACGTATAAAACAAGAAACGAAATTTCATTTTTTGATCAATAGCTGTTTGTATTTATTTAGAGCTTAGTACAAGTTAGTAGTGCTCTCTTACCGACTAATAGTAGTGGCATTTTAAATAGTTTACATTAGTCCTTGATTTGTTGCTATATGCTGATTATAAAAGTGATATTACTTTAAATGACCTTGACTCCGATTCGCTTACAAGTGGAACTTATCGCTAGAGGGGCACATTAAGATTTACAAACTTGTAGGACCTGTCCTAAATAATTTCTTATAAAATCGGTGAGCACATTCTGAATATATAATGATACGATACGAGTAGCTACCACATTACTCATTTCAACGATGTTCTACCAAAACCCGACTTCGAGTGACTAGATTTCCGATAATATTTTCAACAATGATCCGCCCGGAGCGACTTGATCCGCACTCCAGATAATCAGCTGTACATAAGGCAACGGGCCAACCCGAGGATCCCAGCCAGCTCACTCGCAGGCTATTTTGCCATCGAAACTGCTGAGGGCAATGGCGAAGGCCTGCATGGCGCACAGGGGATAGCGATAGTCCATGGTGAAGACGTCCTCCGAGGTGCGGCCGAACTGCATCACTATGTACTCCGGATCGGAGTCGTGGACCAACTGAAAGTTCTTCACCGACGCCTGGGTGACGCGCCCATGAAAGTTGAGCACATACGATTGGGTTTCGTCGTTCCACACTGGCGTCTTATTGTGCAGCTCCACGATGTTATCCATGTTCTTTTAAATATTTGAAAATTAGTTAAAGTATTTTTTTGGAAAATCCTTTGCTGCCCACCTTCATTTTCCACAGATCGAGGATGCCCTGCTGCTTGGGATCCGCCGAACTGATTTTGACACGCTGATCGTCCTCAGTCATGCCGGGCAGTATAACAGTCATGTTGCGTGGACCCTTGAATCCCAAGATGTTGGTGTCCTGTGAATAAGTTGGGTATTGAGATGGTTATCCTTGCATGGTGTCATGAATACTTACATAAATGATAACGGCCAAGTCGAGTCGAGGACTCTCTGTGCTCTCCTTGTTGCCGTTGTCAAAGACCGTGAAGGATGTGCCAAAGACGTTGGAGCGCAGTTTGCCACAGAAGCCATCCGCATTGCGGGACAAATCCGTGGGATCGCAGCTGACAATGTAGTTGGATGTCTTGCTCTTCTTGCGTTTGCGACCTGATAAGGGCATCAAATTTGAATACAGCTCTTTAGAGGATCACTCTCAATAACCCACCTCCCAGCAGAAATATCTTCTTGCCGTAGTCACGTTCCAGATGCAAGTAGTAGATGGGAAACAGACCGCGGTCCATGCCCTTCCTGTCCCGCGTGATGCGGCACTTGTAGAGCACTCCCTGTGGCGCTGGTTGCATCACGAACTGGTCGATATTGCCGATGACATCTCCCTCGGACTCGCCGCCAGTTCCGTTCCCCGTTCCGTTGCTGCTGCCGTCCAGCGTTGCGTCCTTGTACGACGATGAGGCCATGCCGGCGGGACGCACTGGAGCAGCTCCGGCCACATTGCGATTGGTATAGTCATCCTCGTCCAGATTGTCGCTAAAGGAATGCTGGCGGGCACGTGGTTTCTGCGATTGCGTCGAGTTGGCGCTGTGCGAGGCTGACTGCTGGTGCTGCTCAATCACCGTCACCGGACTGCTCTCCTCGTCCTCCAACTCGTGCGATGAGATCTCCTCTATGAGATCAGCTGAAAAGCAAAATAGTTCCATGGTTATTAGAGATCACTACTGATAAGTTTCATCCTAAACTCATATTAAGCACAGTAACTACCTTTTCTTCGAGTGTACGGCCACTTACCCTCCTGGTTGATGGTGCTCAGGCTGCGCATGTTGTTCGAGTGGTTGCGACTCGTGTTCATGGCAACCGGATTGATGGCCCCGGGACTGCCGTTGGTGAGTATCTGGTCCGGATTTTGGGGCGAGCTGATGAACTGCATCGGTCCGTCGTAGGCGTGCAGCTCCCGGCTGTTGCTGCGCATCCCGGACATGGGTCGGTTGATCTGCAAATCGCTGGCCTGGACCATTCCCGGCGAGGCTCTCTTCTGCCGGATGTAGGCCTCCATCAGCTGGCGCTGCAAGCAGATATTGTTTACTTCAAGCTCTAATCGCAAGTCGCTCAAGGATTACTAAGATTACGAACCACCTAAGGTAATAAGATAATAAATCAAATAATTGCGATTTCAAGTGCACTGGCTGATAGGAGCCAGTGGAATGTTTTGCTGGCATGGTGGCAATTATTTTGATTTTCCGTAAACCCAATTAGGCGGCCCAGTTTCAAGTTGCAACAAATTGCTGGAACTGAATTTACACCCACGCAGCGGATAAATAACCGCAGTAAATGCCACAATATTTGCATATGCATGGATACCCCTAATCCCCAACGGAAAAATGCAAATCGCTCAGCAGGTAATTGGCCCAGCATCCCGAAGGGGTAACAAAAACAGAGAGCATCAAGCAGTTCCATCAGCACCACCGCAGTATGGAATGGAATCCGGGTGGGTGTGGGAGTGTGGGAATCCGAATGCAAATAGAGGTGGAAGCGAAACGACATGTGGGACAGCGGTTGATGTTGATGGCAATGATTTCATTAAAGATTTAAATTTCAAGTTCACGTTCATGTTTATCAGCAGGGAAAACAAAATCCGTATCTGTCAAAAGTTGCGATGAAATTGCGCATATAAA
This sequence comes from Drosophila mauritiana, assembly GCF_004382145.1. Classification (NCBI taxonomy): domain Eukaryota; kingdom Metazoa; phylum Arthropoda; class Insecta; order Diptera; family Drosophilidae; genus Drosophila; species Drosophila mauritiana. The sequence continues at coordinate 19,427,841 of NC_046668.1, read as the reverse complement.
TCAAGAGAAACATCCCGAGCTTAATGGCTTTTCATTATTTCATCTGCTTCTCAGGACGAAGAAAAGGATGTAATACCCAGAATCATTTATATTTAAATCATGTATTTAATATTTAATAAAGAAATGTGGCTGGCTTGCCAAAAAAAGCCAATCGGCATATTCATTTTTATAGATACTCATAAGCTTGTCTATGATTAAAAGGCTTATCAAAAATAAAATATAGTATTTTCCAATTTCTATAGCCAGAAAACAATCAATATTAAATAAATCCATATTAAATGTAAACTTTCTTTAGATATCCTTTTTAGCTATTTTATTGCATGGTGTATATATCTCTTGGAACTCTACAAATTTCGGGGACTACAGGAAGTTAACGTTACTCAGTATGCTTTCGATGGTGGAGTTCACCTCGCGCTCCTTGGGCGCCGGATCGCACTGCAGCTGGAAGAAGCCGGGCAGATCCTGCTCCGCCTCGAACGCACTCGTCCTGTTGGCGCCCAGCCAGAGGTCGAGTCGATCGTAGATGACTCCAGTGGGTCCCTGCTGCAGGAACCAGTCGATGGACTCCCGATCCTTGAGGTCCGAGCCCCAGAGCAGGACAATGGGCACCTGTGCCTTCGCCCGCTGCACCACACCCGGATCCGCCTTGACAAACACGGCGTTGGGTGACACGCCACCCAGATCGAAGGCCTGGGCAAAGTTGACGCTCTGCTCCACGGTGCTGGTGCGGGGATCGGTGAAGACGTTCTCCTTGCTGCTGGAGAGGAAGAGCACCGGGTACATGTGCTGCTTGAAGCGCAGCAGGGAGCACAAGTCCGCGTCGAAGCTCTTGATCACATTGAGTCGACCGCAGCCATGTCGTCGCACCACAGCCAGGATGCGATCCACGAACAAGTTCTTGTCCAGCGTCTGTTCGCTCTCAAACTGTCCATCGGCCCTCTGCTGTGGCCACTTGATCTCGATGTCGAATCCGGTGGACAGGTTCACCCGCTCAAAGAAGTCCTGCAGGGTGGGGAAAAGTCGCTGCTCCGGCGGCTCAACATTGTTGTGAGCGGGATACTCGACGATCTTGTTGCCCACGATCTGGTAGGTCTTCAGATCCTTGAGCTGCTCATAGGATATGTCCTTCAGCAGCACCTCGGTCAGATCATCCTTGCTCGTTGGGGTCTTGGAGTCAATGCAGACGCGAATGGAAAAATCATGGTGGATGATGGGCACCAAGTCACTGGTCAGCTGCACATCGAACTCCACGAGATCAGCGCCCAATTCAGAGGAGGCCAGCATGGTGGCCACCGTGTTCTCGATAAGCGGAGCCGCATTCGTGGTGACCGTGAGAGACTTTCCCAATCCCCGATGGCCAATCTCCAGGGCTGTCCAGTTGGAGCGCCAGTAGTTGGCGAAGCTGGTGCGTAGATCGAAGCCATCCTTCTCCATGGGTCGGATGTGCAGGTACTCAATTCGCAGTTGACCCACCACGCGCTGCCAGAGCGGCGATATGAGGTCGATGGACACTTCGCCTTCAGTGCCGGAGAACGAGGTGTGCAGCAGGTGCGAGTATCCTAGGAGGCGGACCAGGTCCTCCTCTGGCTGCTCGGCATAAACTTCCACCAGGTAGGCCACTCGATCCAGCTGTTCCAGGTTCACATGGAACATGAGGATGTCACCGGTGGCGTAGGGCACTCCGTACTCCGGCTGCACTCGCAACTTACTGTCGCCGTACGCCATTCGCACGTACTCCACATTGGCGCGTGCCGATCTGAGGATGGGCGATAGGGTCTTTGGATCCACTGGTTGCAAACGCAAACGCAGCTTCTCCTGTCCCACCTCCGGTTGCTCCTCCAAGCTCAGAGCCTCGCGGAACAGCTTCAGCTGCAGGATGTTGCCCGAGTCCTGAAGCCAGCCCCGCGACAACTGGCGCTCATTGCCAATGAGTCCAAACTCATCGCTGCGATTGCCACTGAACTTGGTGGTATTAAAGGTCCTGGCGTGGACGTGCGACTCCCAGCGGCGAATCTGCACGGCTCCACTTTGGCCAACGGCGGCGGCAAAGTAGCGATACTCCACGTTGCTGTTCTGCGGTATCTCCACGGAGGCGCTCCAAACATTGAGGATTTCAGTGCGATTGAGGAGCACGGCACGTCCCGCTTGCCAGGCGCCCAGCACTGGCAGATTGCCCACCAGGGCGGGCCGCTCGAAGGACGCCAGTTGATCCGCATCGGGAATCGTTAGGGTGAAGTTGAAGACCAGCGGAGCATTCCGCTTGAGGGGCACATAGCGCCGCGCGGCGTAGTACTTCTCGTAGTAGGAGGTGTCGCAGAACGTCTCCACGGGCAGCAGGCACAGGGCACTGAGCCAGGCGACGGTGAATGCCGCGAAAGTCTTCGACCAGGACACGGACATGTCTGCCCTCGACGGCGCTCGAAGTGGAACTGTGTTCTGGTTTCTGGTGCTTAGGCGTCTGACCACCAGCTCTCCTGGCACTGGAATCACTGTGACGAGATTTATGGCAGTGGCCACATCTTCGAGTGTCCGAGATGATAAGGTTCCGTGCTATCGAAGTCACGGCGCGATAGGGAAATCCGTCTCGTCGGGCCGGCGGTCAAACCCGTTCTGTTCATGCACGTGTGCCTAAAACTCGTGCACTTGCCGATACAGATACATATACATATGCGGATACAGATACGGATTCATTCACAGATACAGCTACGGACTTAGATGCGAAAGCTTTGGGGTGGCGTCCACGTCATCATCATCAGCGGTGCCAGTTTAAATGAATTTGATTTCGAGTGTTGCGCAAAAGCTTCACCTTCAGTGGGTGGGATTGGAACTGGGTTTGCTGGATGGGGTGGCATGGCATGGACTGGAATAACTACATACATATGGAGACCACAGACCAGAAACTAAACTACAGATCTCCCCTTATGTGGTGGCTGACCCCCAGTCGTGCAATTCACATGGTGAAAGTTTGTCAACGTCCGTGTAATTCATCCGCTGCGCTCAATTAAGAGTAGTGCATTGTTTTGATTTCTATTTTCTATTTCAGCTGAAAAATAATAACAGTATTCGGAATGCAGCAAGTTCCATCCTCCATGCTAACTATCCTCCGTGATGTGTTTACTCTTTTTTTTATGTCAAAAATAAAAAACGCGATTGTGTGAAAATTTGAAATCAGTTGGCTGGCAGGAAAAAAAACAGAACTGAAGCCGTGAGCACGTACTAAACAGAATACGGAAGCCATGGGGGCGAAATGTGAAGCTGGTAAAAAAGCGAGTGACGTCGCCTTGGGCGAATCCGGTGGCCTGGTGGGGCATAAAACTTGGAAACGCAAAGTGGAGCAGCGTAGAACACAAGCACAAGTTGCAGGGGTTCGTTAACGATTTGACATAAATAACAACTATAAAACGGTGAATGCATAAAGTTTCGCTTCTGGCTAATAAGACAGTCAATGAATGAGGCAAGGCATTAGATTTAAACTTGGCTAAATACATTTACATAGCTATCTTGAAGATGCATGAGCTAACTAAAATTTAATATTAATTATTTTCTTTGATTAATATTCGCCACAAATCTCGGCAGCTTGTAAACTCAAAGGCACTGACTTAAAACTCATATTCTTGAGCCATAATCCTTCGCTTAATGCATATTCACATGGTTTTATTATTTTTCAATTTCGCACACAAAGGCATTTTGGGCGGAAAGCTGAATTAACGATAATATACGACCACGAAAATGTGCAAATGTTTCTCAGCAACTTTTTGGGCGTGCTTAGCGCATTTATTTTAATTTAGTGCCAGACAAATTTGCGTATACGTAATGAAGGGGCCATGCTCGCAATAAAAGACACAAGCACAAAGAGCACCCACACACACACACACTTACAACAACACACACTTATGCATTACAAAAGGTCAACATCTGTGTTGGCAGCTGATATTCGGTGTGTAGCATACTTTTGGGGGTCGCGTAATAAAATGATTACTCATACGCCCCGTGCGCAGCGAAAGGAAATTGAGAGCGTCAGCAAGCCGAACGAACATTGTGGCTTTTTTCTGTTGTTTGTTTGTTTGTTGTTTGCAAATACCAGAACAAGCAAATCAGCCCCTTAAGCCCCCGCCCCGCCCATCTCATCCGCATCATCCAGCTCTCAAGTTGGCAAGGACTCGCTGCTGATGTGTTTTGGCATAAAGGATTATATGCACGTATTACAGCGGCTCAAGTCAGCTTCCGCATGCCAAAAAGCCGACAGCCAACAAAAACACAAACGGAAATTGACAAATTTCAGCGGAACTTGGGCTGCAGAACAAACTATACAAAATTAAAACTTAAAATCAATGTTGATTTATAAGCAACTCGTTTATTTTACTAACTTTATCTATCCAAAAGTAATTACTCATTTATAGAAGTTTCTCCTCAAAGTTTTCATTTCCAGTGTAGAATGCTTATGTAAATCGCTGTAATATTTCAAAAACTTTAATAGGATCTAATAGATTTTAGCAAGGGTTGCTCCACTAGACGACTCTATCGCCCAACTAAATGCACGCACACCAAATCGAATTACCGATGGGCTGGAAAAATGTTCATCAATTTTCACGCTGGCCCTGCAGGGAATAGATATAGCCTGGCTATCTCCACGATCCGGCCATTAACCCCCGAAGTGTAAGGCATGGTGTCAAAGCTGCGTGGCAACTATTACGAGGGGCATGACCATCAGTTCCTCCAGCCTGCTCCATGTCCTTCAGCTCACATCCGGTTATTTGTTGCTCCAGCTGCCCTTGTTGGTTTTGGCCATATTGACATTCATTTACGTCCTCGCTTCATTAAGCCATAAGCGATGACCAGCATGCCGGGCGTATCATGTTCGCATTGTTCCCTCACAATGGAGGCACCAGCCGAAAGTGGATGACTTGGATGTGGTTGTGGATGTGGCTCGGGGTGTCTTTACTTAAATGTGTTGCCAAAACTGGGATAAAGAGCTCCTGCGGACATTGGTTTATGGATTTGGCCATAAAAGTTGATTCCGAAAAGTCCAACTAAGAGTCGGACATTGCGGTTACCCAAAGGAAACTTTAAAATGCAGTGTGTGAAGTTTAATAAATAAATTTGACCAGCATATATCTATGGCACAACATACGATGAAATTGAAACAAAGTTGTGGCTGCTAATAAAATTGCATCTAAAATTATGCGATGGCCAACTTCCGCCGGTAAAAGTTCGGCAAACTGTTCAACTTTGGATCGGTATTCGACATTCATGTGGCACACTCATGAATGTTTCACTTTGTGTGTGGCTTCGCAAATAGGTTAACACATCGCTGAACACGCTGCTCAATAGAAGGTTGTAATACAAATTTAATGAGTCCTTTTTCCTCTACTCTTTTTATTTTTGCAATTTAGCTTTGAAGCCATGCGTTTAAGGTCAGGTGAACTCAATATCCGGCTGGGATGAAAAGCAAATTAATTTCATTGAGTCATTGGGATTTGAAAGGAAAGCAGGGAAAAATTCTAGGTTCAATTTGCAAAGGGTTTTTGGGGGATAGCTCTACACCAAGAGAAAAACCATTTTTATCTATATTCACTATTTTTGTAAGAAACTTCTTTCAATTACATTCTATTTGGGCAAGATTGAATGTATTTTTCTTGGCTTAAAATCAAACCTAGCTCCTATCTCTTGGTTGTTTGCACGTAACCAATTGGCATCCGTGGGCTTACGAGCTGTATCCTTTGCATCTGCATGCTGGAAAGCCACAGGAAAAGCAACAAATGGAAACAAGAAAATCGCTGCGGCCTGGCTTACCTTCGTCCTTTTGGCCCCCAAGGCGCATATTTCAGCTCCTCTTTGGCTGGTTGTTGTTGGCAAGCACTTTGATTTCCGTCTTTGGGGACCTGACAAGTGTAAATGCCTTGGCTGCATGCCCGCTGACAAAGTTATTAAGTCTCGACAAATCCACCCAAGGACCATTCGAGACGCATGAGCTCCTCGGGCGCAAATTAGTTACATTTTTAGTCCAATTCCCCCCTTGCCTGCCACTTTTGTTGGGAAATTCCGAACAATAACAAGAATATCAACAAAAGCCAAAAACAAACAACAAACGACATTGACTGCTGCATGTGTGTGTGTGTGTGTGTGTGTGTGTGGGCGCCTAGTAGTATGCAATGAAATGTGACGTGGGGCAAGTGAGTGAACAAGTGAAAAGGAATAGAAAACAATCGCGAATAGAACGCTGCCACAGTTAAAAACCATGTGTATAAAAGATACATATACAACAAATAATATAAATATTATAATATATATTATATATAGGATGTGATATATAACGTTACTTAAGTTAGCTATTATCTATAAGTGCAATCAATGGTCACTTTTAAGTCATATGAACTGTTTAATCTGTGTTCTTTCAGTTCATTCACTTTATGAACTTTACTCTATAGTAAGGACTAAGTATATTTTCTATAAATTCATACATTTGTTAAGTCTTCCGACCAGGGTAAACGGTGTCCAAGTCACTGTGCCGTGAAGTCAAAGTAACACATCCCGCGGCGCCTCTCATCCTTTGTCCTACATATTTGTGGGTGTCGCAATGTCGGCCTGTATGTGCCCATTGCGAGGAGCAGGCTGACAGGCGGAAAGACCGTGACTTCACTCGTTAGTGCCAAGGCACCATGCCAGATGCCTCATCCTCCGCCTCCGCCTCCGCCTCTGCTGTCCCCGTGGGCAGCTCCTGTTCACGCTCCTGCACCTGCATCGGGACATTGAGCAAACAGCCGGCAGGCCGCTCCCTCCGTAGAAGGGTCAAATCAGTTGCCACTGTGGCATGTGCTCGGCCGCCAGGAGCCTCCTCCGTCGCTGTCCCACTGGCTCCCGATTCCCAGGATCTACATGTGCACACATGTAGCACATTCCCCGGCGGACTCCTCGACGAGAATTGTTGGCACGGGGCAAACACAAAGAGTTGGCAGGTGGCGAAGAGTGAATTGGTTGCATGGCTATTGTTGCCACGGGAATATGAATACGAATGGTGTACACTAGAAATGCCTATTTATCACATTAAGATGTTGATAGGCAACAAGCTAACAGGATGCTCTTAACTATTTATATGTAAAATATATTAATAGGAACCAAATATTCACAGTACTTTAAATGTATCTTTTTAAGAACATGCCTGAATTGTTCTCAGTGCATTTGTAGATTCCCAAAGGCTGTTTCCATAACGTTTGAAGGAGGAATGGGGCGAAAGTAGAAAGCCAAAGGTGCTGGCAAGCCAAATATTAATGAACCTGGTCTTTGCCTTTACTCACCCACATGGCATTGATAATGAATACTACGAATAAATTACTTAAAGAGGCCACAACTCTTAAATAAAACAACAAGACCATAACCATTTTAAGGCAGAAAGAAAGTAAAATTTCCTGGAAATTACCAATTTACTAAAAACCGCATTTTCCAATTACGACACGCGTTGTTAACTCCCAACGAACTCCCACTTTCCCCCCCTTTATTTTTTCCAATAATTTAAAGTTACAGCGTTGAACATTCAGCTAACGAGCAGGAAAAAAAAATGAACAGCAATTCTCTGGAGGAATAGAAATAAAATATCTAAAATCATATTTCCACACCGAATGTGTGTATTCAAGTGATGCCTGCATAAAAATGCATAAATTGCTAAAGTTTTGGTTCAGCCATGGCACACAGTTGCAACTGGCTAGAAAAATGTTTTTATTGCTGAAAAATATATATCCCATGGCAACTTTTCAGCGATTCAATAGTTTTTCCCGCTCTATTCGACCGACGCAGTGCACCAAGTTTGAAGCTGAATTGAAATGAGCTTAAGTTGCAAAAAGTAGAAATTTTAATTAATGATAGTGTGTCGCAAGCCATTGTCTGCGCAAAAATGTTGACCACCGACCAACCAAAGCAGCTGAAAGAACCTTTAAAAAGTGCAGAAAATCTCGAAGGCATTCAGCCGAAATTTTTGCCAGGTCCTTTGTTTCATCGCGCAACCAACCACCTTCAACGGCCTTCCACGTATTTCAAATGTCTGAATGGCGAGAGTTTAAAGTTTAAAGTTAAACGCAACCCAAAAAGTGAGGTATTTTAAGGACGATCGTAATGTGTGCACAATAAATGAATGGCACACATGCACACATAGACGTGCCTTGCATCTGTACATGTCCTGTGGGGAATAATACATACGCAGGACGAGCACATCCTGCTCGATTCCCCAGTTAAGTTCGTGGTATATTGGCGCAGTCGTTCTTCGCCTGCCGTTTGTATTTGCCTGGTTCAATATGGTAATCCTCTGGCCACACATGAATCTCCTCCTTTTTTTTGCTCCTGACATCCTTCGCACATATTTATTTGCTACTTACGAGATATTACTTTTCCTCTGTTTTGCCTCCTTGGCTAGATAAATTTGCTTTCACAAAAATGACTGCAAAATCTGGGCTTAAGATATTCCTGTTGCATACGAAATATGTGTCTCTTGTTTTTTGGGCTAAAGTTTTTGTGTGCGGCGAGGTCCTGGCTAAGATCCTTTGGATTTAGGAGCTGAGTTCCTGAAGGTGACAAAACTGTGCGGTATATAAACAAAGTTGCTGCGAAAAGTGTGTGACAAATGGCAGGAGACTTTGCGGTGGAGGAGCTCAAGATAAATACGATGTGGGGAATAAGCATTCCTCAGATGTGCTGTTCATAACTGTGGCCAAAAGGGGCGGAATATTATAAACATATAAATCTCGATGGCAATTTAAGTATGCTAATAGTTCTTTTCTTCTGTTATATCATTTTGAAAAAAGTAAGTTAGCATTTTTGAACATTAGGGAATAATCCATATCAATGAAACATATTGTCGCAAGGCAACCAAAAAACTGTTGACCAACCTTCCCAACTTAATCGGCTTTGCTCTGAATTTATATATATTGCTTCCTTTTGTAATTTAGCCAAAGAAATTCGCCTTTTTTGTGGACAGTAAACCGGGTGGCAGAATGTGGGCTACTGTTGAAAATCTTCTCTGGCATTTTCCAGCCAATTGGCAACTTTCAATATAAATGCTCTGTGTGCGCCTCTGATTGCGGTAACTGGAAAATGGCAATCCGAATGCGAATGCGGGGGAAACTTACCAAGTCCGGCGGAAGCGGACGGATGGGGCCATCAACGAGCCACAAGGGATGGCGGAAGTTGCTGCTGCCCGCGGCAGGAGGAGATGAGGCGGAGGATTCTGCACCACTTTCAGCACATATTGAACACATTGAATGGCAATGAATAAGGTCTGTCGTCGCATTGAATATTCATGGGCAGGGGGAGTGAGAATGGACTCAACCACATGGCCCACCGGAGGGATTTGCTAATTCACTTGCAATTATGATAAGTCATTGGGCTGTCGGTACAGCAACTGGCCGTAGAGATTTAACTGGCTTTGGCTAATTGTTATTTGATTAGAGTTAAATCTGTGTATTTGAGTAAACATCAAGGAATGAGCACATTCAGCTGCTGCATTTCCGCTTTTCCTTTCCGGCGGGCGAAACACGAGCGCAAAATTGTAGCCTACTTAGCGGCGCCCGCTGCCTTGAGTATGAAAAGTTTCCCTTTCATCTGCAAGCCAGAGTTCTGATTGCGCATCCTTGAGAGAGTGGCTATGGCATTCATCAAGTGAGGGGACACTTTTAAGCAGACAGTAATTATTTTAATTGCATCAGGCTACAGACAGATTGCTAATTAGTTGCATTTCAACTTATTAGGCGGCCATTTAAAGTGAATAACTTAAATATACCTTGGCTTATCTACATGACATGCTGCAGCAACTCAACTGGCGCATAAATCATGCAGCAAAGGTCATAAATAAATAATTTTAAATAAAATTTGATTGATGGGCTCAAGGATGAGCGGTTGCTCAGAATTAGTTGTCCGCACGCACGAGCAGTTTAGCTTCGCTATAGTTGGTATGTAAACATATGGACGCAGGAAAACAAACTCACACAAGGATTGCGTTGCCTTGGCACACTGAACGTCACTCCGACAAAGTTTTATCAATAAAAACGGGTTGAAAAAGTTGCTGCTGCAACATGCAACTATTGCTGCTGCAATGCCAAGTTGCTTTTCCTCGACTTTCATGTCATTTGTGTGCAGCCGAATGCCTTCCGTTTGCCTTCAAAGCGAAATTCGATATGCAATTTCATTGGAGCATTTTTTCCACCTTATAAAGACGCGATATGATGATGATATGAGTGACGAGGGGGCGATAACAATGCGCCACAATCCGCTTTTTGTGTGTGCAATCAATATCTCATTTTTGAATAGTTCCACATCGTCCTTGATGGATGAGCGATGAGCTGCAGACCTTCGCGTTCAATGTAATTCCATCTTCTGAGGAATGTCGCAATTCGATTAAAATATGCAAATGTCATTAAGGGATTTCGTTACGAGTACGAATCGGACGTCAAGCTTTCTATTTGCGTATATCAAATGCCGCACTTTAATTATATACACCCCAATTAATTCTCCAGCTTTGCTGTGCTACAAATTGCTCTATCCATTTATTATGTCTTATCAGAACCAATCGGGTCACCTTTAAGCTGATTAATAGCTGGGTCAATCGCACAATAGAGTTGTCATATGTCACTGGCAATCATTAATGTTCATGGGAAATCTGCTGCTTCTTTTGTGTGCACCTGTCATAGGCAGAAATACGTGAGTTGTTGTCAGCGGCAAGTGCATAAAAAAGAGATTAGACCTCTTTTCTGAGGCAAAAACAATGTGCAAAAGGGATTGATTGAAATGCAATCGCGCATACGACACGTGGTACGTTGCAACATGACACGGGGCGTTCTGTTGCCAACGGCTCCCATTGCGTTTGTGGTTCAGTGTCAAAACAAACAAATAAAAAGCGGCGCAAAAAGGGAGCAAATGCACACCCCTCCCCCCCACTCAATCGATAAAAAACAAACCCAGCCAGTGGAGCAGTTGAAAGGGGGCTAAAGGGGATTACGCATGAATCAAGTCAGAGAAAAGTGACAGGAGTTGCAGCTCCGCAAAATCAATAAAAAGAAAGCAGCAATACGTGACTTTGATTTAAAAAATAGTTGCGAATGAATAATCGAATATAAAAACGAATTGAATCAATTTAAAGTGTTAGTTAAATAAGATTTTTTCAAGTACAAACGATTGCTTTCCCCGGTGAAAGCAAAAGGGCACATCCATGCAATCAGAGCGCCAAAGCTCGTCAAAGAACTAAGCCACTGGGAGTAATGGAGGTGGGTGGATGGGTGTGGGTGGATGGGTGTGGCTGGTCACCCAACATGAGGAACGCAACGATAATCGAGCTAATCCAACCTGAACGCTGACATGCCTCAATGGCCCAGTGAGCGAATGGATGAATGAATGGGCTAGTGAGTGACGAGGACGTTGCCTTGTCGCTGCCAACTGGAAAAGGCAGCAGGACGAGTGCCCATTGGCTTGGGTTCCTTCTGTGGGACTAACTAAGTAACTTCCTAACCCACACGCACACACACCAATCACGTATGTGTTAGGTAGCTTCGATTTTTCCGACTTGACAGACCGACCGCGTTCCAATTTCAATGATAGTGCCTTTGTTTGAGTTTTGGCCTTCCACTTGCGGTTCGTGTAATTAAGGTGAAAGTTGAGGACGAGCCTTGACCACAGTTCTCCACTTTTCCGGGAAAACCTTCATACATTCATTCCTATTTTATGACAGACTTGAGTCATTGGATAATTGCTTCCAAGGAATTGATTTCTCATCTATATGGGTGCCTCACTTGAACTTTATGCAAATGAATATGAATGTATGGATGAATGAATCTTAACCAGATACTTTGGACTGTGATTAGGCTTACCAATGAACAAATTGAACCTAATTCAGTACACCAATTCATTTAACCGCATAACCACTAATTGTTCCACGGGAAACATTCCACAGTTTGTGGCAATTGGGCGTAGAGTTGGTCAAGGCGACGCAAAGTTCTCGCTTTCAGCCGCTTTAAGGTTAACCTCAATTAGCAGCCAGTAGGTGGGGTGTTGGTGGTGCTGATGTGGCGGGGCCCACGCGGTTAGGCCCGGCAAACAATCAAAATCAAAATGAGAGAGGCATGCCGCAAAACAGGCGGGGGCAAAGATGAAGCACTTTGGGCGAGTTAATTGTTGCACACTTCGTGGGGCAATCCAAAGTTACTGACCGGAAAGGCAACACTTCACAATTACACGATTGTTTATTTCCTTTTGTCTGAAATTATTATAAAATAAATACAGCGTTTGTACAGGCTGTCTACAGCAACAGCTCAGGGGAGACCCATTACGGATGTCGACAGCTTTTGCTTTTTGCCACGAAATCGGAAGGCAAAAATCTCCGGAGAGCTGGCGCTAAAAAATGGCGCTGAAATTGTAATTAAGCGGAGCTTTAAGCCAAATGCGTCGGATAAGCAATCATGGCCAGCGAGTGGAAAAAAGACAGTAAGCCACAGGAGATTCAAACGGACGGAAAAGTCCCGGATACGCAGTGGTTCGATGATTTTCCGCTTTTATGTGGGGTTTACTGCCGTTTACAAGGCTCGAAATGGCCCGAAGGGAAAACGCCAGGCGTCCGGCATTTTCGTTTCAAATGCTCGCTACTAGCGCCCAAAAGTCGAGAGCAATAAATGTTTCATGGGTTCCTCGACTTTATAGCTACCACCCACGATTCTAGCACAAAATGTCTCGATTTAAGAACTAAACGTTTATTGGGGATTCGGATGTCGCAGAATAATAAACTGGCATTCTATGTCTTCATTTAGTTTGATATGCAAACTTTCAGTGGAAAGTTTCTGTTCTAATTGTAAAAAAGTGCGAAATCATTTGAATAACATTTAAATACATGCAATTAAATTATTTGTTAATTGCAAATGAAATTGTTAGTATCTTTTTTGCTCGCGCGAAAGCAATCTACATAAACGCTGTTTATTTTTAAATCAATAAACAGTTTCATAAACGGATTTAATTTATTGCATTTGGCCAACTAAGCTGGAAACTACACGGAAAGTGAAAATTCATTACCCAAATGAAAACAGTATTTTTATATGATTTTTCCGCGCTGCTTTTAATTAAATTTCTAATGAGGGACAGCCGTGGAGCTCTGAGTGCCGGTGTTTAATTTTGCCGCCGGCCAACGGGGCGTATGATGTACATTTAATTAGCTTACAACTCCGTTGGCTGTCCACTTGTTTGTCGAATTGCCTGAGTCTGAGGACACTCAACATAACGAGGGCAGCTCAAGCAGTTAGAGCCCCTCAAGCCAGCAAATTAATTTGCAAAATAAACGCATATCAAATTGAATAAATACTGGTATGTTTTGCTGATGACAGCTGCAAAACAATATTTGCCAAGCGGGCAATGCGGAAATTCGAAATGGCCATAAATATTACAAAAGTCATCACAACATGAGCAAACGGCAAAAGTACCAGGGAAATTCAATTTTCCATTGCTTTAAATATCTGATTTAAATTCAAATTGAAGTGGCTGACTCAATTGGGCTTGCAGCAGCTGAAAATGCTCAAATCTCTGGCAAAAAGTGGCAAAAAGCAAGTGTCATAAATCTGGCGACTTGTGCATGATGGCAACATGCAATAATCTGACTATTAAGGTCCATTCCGACATTTTCGTTTTGTGCGACGCAGAAAAAGAAAAGCGGCAAAGAAAAATCTCAGTTGAGTGAATGGAAAGGAATGGAAAGGCCACCATTCCTATCTCCCCGCACCCACCTGAACTCAATGTAAAGGACACTCCAGCAAGGACATTGCCAGTTGGAAAGGCAAGATTTCGTAATAAAGCAAAGTAAAGTCAACGATGCCCGCTTCCCCAGTGAATGATATTAAATAAGCCATTTGTATTAACGTCAACTTCAGTTGGCATTAACTTCAAGTGCCGTTTTCATTTCCATTGCTGGATTTTACCAATCGCTGTGGCGCTTTTCATAATTTCCCCATTGAAATGCATGGCCAATGGAAATTTCGTTTAAGGCCGCATTATTTCCACACCTTTATGCATTTTAATCAGCCGACCAGATAAACGGCCTAATGAGTTTACAATTGAAAAAGACAAGTGCAAATAATCTGTTGGCAAACAGAATTTGCATTAATATTAAATCAGGCAGCAACATAAACAATTTGGCGAGCGTTGAGCACGGAATTAGTAGCACACATCCTTTTCGGGATGAAAACTAATCCCGGTATAAGGACTAATGGCCTCCTGATGGGAGTTGAAGGATGGATTTCGACGGCGGAAAGAAGAAACCACAGACCACCCGACCACTTAATCAGTGACGTGAGCTCTGCAAACTGTCAGCTGCAGTTTCCGCTGCAGCAGCCGCAGCAAGCCGCAGCAAACCGCAGCAAACCACACGTGTGACAGCGGACCGCAAATACACAACCACTGGCAAAAGGCGATTAAAGACATTTCAATTTAATTGGTCATTTTTCGATACACAGCAAAAATAGCCATGTATAAATTAAATTGTAGTTTAAGTAGTTGGCTATTAAAGCAAGTAATTTGATTTAATAAAACATGCTACGTTTGACTTAACTCAGCTTTAAATGTTTGTCAGTGACTTCAATTTATTACAAATATTTCCCTCGCATGCATTTATATTTATTTAATATAACTGCCATTGCCAGTTTACTGATTGTGGCTAGATATTTGCAAAATATTTCCTTAAATAGTACGTGTCTGTTGCCGCCACAAGTTTGCCAATTAAAACAGATATATTTCATATACGGGGCATGAAATAAATTTGTTTTTCCTGGGAAATCGGCAAAAACCGCTGCACTTAGGTGGCAAAAGCCGTGTGCCGAAAGTTTTCCGTTTTCCGTTTTCCCGGGAATGTAATTAATTTGCATCAGGCAGGATGCTCTGCTGCTCCTCGAATCCTGCATATGGGCAACTGTGATGCCGAAACTTTGTGTCTGTCTGACAAATTGAATCAAGTTTGCCGCCTACGGATGCAGTTGCTCCGGGTGCGATGCACCAGCAAATTGCAGCTAATGGAATCTGCAATTGAAATGAGGTCCTGCAAGGACGACGAAGCATTCCCAAGCTGCTAATTTAATGTCACAGTATCTGGCTCTCCTCATTTGACACTTTTACACTAAAATGAAATTTGATTTCACTTTTTTATGAGCCATGAATTCTTATGGCTAAAAGGATTTTTGGTGTAACTTAATGTTCCTGTTCCCAAAAATCTACCCCCTAATTTCTCTGCGTAATATTTTCCAGCATTTGACTGATGTCCTTCCTTTTGGCAACGAAAAGTTTAAAGTCCCCAATGGGAAACGAAATTGGAGTTTGCAGCTTGTCCACTAAGCCGGCAACTGGCAACTGCCAACTGCAGTTTTAGCCAAATGAAAATGGCAGGAACATAAACTGAAATACGAGCTGTTGAAAAGAAATGCCAGCATGGAGCTATGAACGCTTTTATCCTGCAATTTATTGCCAGCTATTAGTATATGTGTCAAAATTTGTTGGCTTTAATTGAAAATTAATCGCTCTTTGGGTAACCTGAGTGGTTCTGCTTTTTCCTTGGCTTTAAACAAAATTTTGACTTTGATGGAAGTAAGTTAAATTGGGCTTTCCTTTATCTAAATTACCCATGGTCAGCTATGGAAAATTTCCACAAAATTCTTAATTAAATAGTTGTGGTTATTATTTGGATTCTACCAATGCCAGGTAATTTAAGACACAAATAATACAGCTCTTAGCGAAACAATCAATCAGTTCATAATGACAGCTCCAAATGCACATTTAATAAGGTATCCGTATTCTTATTAAATATTAAACCTCGACTTTGGCTGCCAGACGAAAAGTTTGGTAAATTCGATTTCGTTTTAGCCGGCTTTTCCTCTCGTTGGGTCAAGAACCTCGGGCTTGAAGCAACAGAACGCAAATTACAGGCTCGAAACAAAGGGCAAAAGCCGTAAAGCTAAGCGAAGCTAGGCTAATATACATATTAGGGTGGACCTTTTTTCTAAATGCTAAAAACATCAGCATGACATATATACTTAAATGTGTGTTTTAGTTTGAAGTACAGCGAATAGGGTCTCTTTCCTGCTTTAGTTATACTCTAGTCAAATCATATTGTTCTTCTTGTAATAATCACATGTCAAGCTTTAAAGGTTCACCCTAATCTACGCAAGTAACTTATTACAAAAAGGCGGTGCGTCACATCATTTTTTTTTGGCCGAAATGTTTCTTTTTACGGCTTGCGTGAGGAAAAGCTTGAGCGATTTGCGGAAGGTAAATATTATATTCATATGTGGAAGTAGTGAACAATTGTGTGACTTATTACTGGGCATTATCCTGCGGCTCAGTTCCTCGCCGAGCTGAAGGACTCGTCACCAGGCGGGAATCGATTTTGTGGCCTCGCTTAATGGTATTCCAAGGGTGATGGCAGCACGAAAACAATGCCAAACACTGGTATTGTGTATATTTCTAGTTGGCTGTCTGTCTGTCTGTGTTCCTATAGGGATACCATAGTATCCTGTCTGTGTAGTTGCCCATAGTGACGCAGGACACCAAGCAAAGAAAGGATACTACATTGTGGGTTAGCGGGCGTCCAGGCCGAAGACTTTATTAATCCTTTGTGTATATTTAGCGAGCACTTTATGAGTTGACTGCCATATATCTTCCTGTTGATTTATGCCAAGTGTAAATTGGCTCCTTTTTTTTGTGCCACATTCTCTTTTTTATGGCGGATATAACTTTGTGTTGGCTTAAGCTCGAGAAAATGACCCAACACGAAGGATTAATGTGCTATGCTAACACGTTCAAAGAAAATTAGCTATTTATCATATTTATTCTAGCATTTGAAAATGAAAGTGATAAAGCAAACATTATTCAAACAAGCTGCTTTAAAATGGCAATCACGGAATGTGTTAATTCCTGGGAATTTGTGAGATGATTCAATGTGAATTTATAATTCCAATTAAAATTCAATCAAAATGAAATGCTTCCACTTATTTTCCATTTCTATTTCATTTGTAGCTGAAATGACTTGGCATAATGTTTTCATAATGTCCTTCCATTCGAAGAAGCTGTCAATAGCTGCTCAATGTTTTATAAGCACGAAATCGAAGCAACTCGAAGGACCCAGGACCTCCCACACTTGGCAGCCCAACTCAACCACATCGAAGTGATTCGATTTATGATGCAGTGGGTGGAGGAGGGTGCCTTTTGGGTTTGTTTGGCAGTTCCTCCGTGCCACCCAACATAATTAGGGCCAATGACAATCGAATCGGACTGCAGCAACTGCACCAGCAGGAGCAGGAGCTTCGTTTCGATTTATTTGGACGCCGTTGCCAGGACAACAGACGAACACCTGGCCACGAGCAAACGGGCACAACAAAACCACTTGGAGAAGGCGTTAAGCCACTTGGGTGTTTCCATTTTCCTTCTTTTTTTTTGCCTCTATGGGGTGGCACATTTAGAGCGGTCAGCTTTAAGGCCAAAAAGTGAACAATTCCGTGTAATGCCTGCTGATGGCCCCTTTCGGCTGGTGCTGATTGCTCCGGGCTGGCCGAATTTTCCAAGTAAGGAGAGGATTTTCTTGTTTCTAGACCACATTCACAAACCGTCGGGCTGGAAGAGTTAAAAGGCCAGTGCTAACTTGCCTTGATTCATGGTCAAATCAAAAACGTTCTTAAAGAATTCGTAGCTAAAGCAAAAGTTTAATACAAGTAGCTATAAAAATGTTCACAAGGATCTAGGATCGTTGGTTTAATTTATCCACTTTATGAAGATTATCAAACACAATGGATATGAATGACACTTTTAAACAATTTTTTAAAAAAAGGTGTACCAAAGATTAAAGGTATAAGTGGCTAAAATCTAGAAAAGATCTTATTGAAGCATCCAAATTGGAGTGTTGGGTTTACCTGCTGTTCCATTTTCTGATTACGACTGTTGATTGCGGACATTTTTGCAACTGTGGCTGTAGATTTCAGAAAGTAATCTCAACTGTATTCCGATTTTCACTTCACTACGCGATTCAGATGATCTGATGTAGAGGCATTTGGCAAATATTCGGGAGTGACAGCTGTGTTGGGATTTGCGTTGAAAAGCGACTTTTCGAATGCGAATGAATGCAGCAAAACAAAAACCGATGGGGCACCAAAATATCTGAAGAAGAGACTATGGATTTAGCACACCTGGCGTCAGTTTGTATGGTATATGGTATGGTATGTTATATATTTTGTAGTTTGTGGTAGTGTAGTACGGCAGCACACGCGACAACAAAAAATCAAGGGGTGTTCTCGAGGGTGAGGATTTGAAGACTGAAGCCGACAGCCGGCTCTTCCTGTTCTCTCTCACTTTTCCTACCGACGCGATCGATCGAAATTCTCCGGATCGCGGGCACTGAATGTTTGCTTTAGCCACTGAGCGAGTTCCGCCTGAATATGCATATATTTATTATATTATACAATCTATGTTGTTTGACAAACACTTTCGTGTCCGTTGAGTCGCGTGTGTGATATTGGCCAATTGAGTGAATTTGGCGCCTCTTTATTTTGGTAGAGGAGAGAAGGCGATGTAACCCGTCGACCGAACCGCACGCTGCCAAAACAACAACTGGCGTCCACCAGAAGCCGTCAATTCAGGCGAAGTCCTCGTAGCGGAACGGCATGGAAATGGAACATGCAAGCGAATGCCAGCCGAAGCAGGAGCACGAAGCATGCCATCCTGTCGTGTGTCAGCGAAGAGAGGCAGAGAACCACAACTCGCTCTCAATTGGAATGGGTCTCTCACTCTCTCTCGCTCTCCGCACGACGCCTCCTGTGGCTGCTTCCTCTTCCTGCGTCGTGCGAGCGACAGATGTGCAGCTGCCGACTGCGACTGCATTTGGATTCGAGCCCCCCGACTCCTTGTCACTGGGATTTCGGGATGCATTCCCTTACAAGGCATACGCATCTGGCAATTTCATTCCGGATTGAGCAACAATCCACGCGGATAACAGGACGACAGGATAATAGAGTGTTGAAAAATCATGTCACTTTATGATTTGTATAATTCAAAATATACTTAAGCTAAGGATTCCCAAATTAAAAACAATCATTTGCGTTGTCAACTCGCGCGCTTTATTTCATTAACATTAGACTTATGCTACGATGATGGTGAGTAAAATTAAATAACAAATAAATGAATATATTGTTTCGCGCAGAAGAGCGTTCCGGTAAATTCGATTGAAATTGCCTTGTCATTTTTGAGGTTTCTTACACGTTAACTTTGTCGGTGTTTTTTTTGTTTGTTTTTTTGGGCATCTTGGAGGCGAAAGATCCCAGGGATTCTAGAAAAACCTATGCTTTTTCTTCTTTTTGTTCTCCCCCTCCGCCGGCGGCTGGGGATCCACGGCAACCTGACGCCTGGGCAGCAGAGGTGGCGGAGTAACATCCCCAGCTCCAACAGCATCGGCTCCAACTCCATTAGCATCCACGCCATTGGATGCTGGCGATAGAGGACGCGGTGCGCGCAGGATCGAGGTGAGCGGTGGCACTGGGGAGTGGCCATTGCCATTCGCCTCCTGGCCATCCTCCTCGATCCTGTCCAGTCGCGAACCGTGCACCGAGGCCAGCTCGGAGGGAGTCTTCACCTGGGAGCCGCCCTCATCCCCAAGCTCGCTGGTCATGTTCATGCCAATCGTGGCGCCCACCTTGGCGCTGGCCATTTTGAAGTGATCGCTCAGCTTGATCTGCACCACATTGATGAACATGGAGGTCAGGGCCAGGCCGAACATCAGGTAGATCATGCTGACCATCACGTAGAAGGGATTACTGGGCACCAGGTCGCCGAAGCCAATTGTGGACATCGAGATGAACACGTAGTAGAAGGCGTCCAGTGGAGTCCAACTGGGCTCCATCATTAGAAAGCCGAAGGATCCTAGAAGGATGTACGTAATGAGCAGCAGCGAGGCCACCGACACTGGCAAATTGAACTCGTCGTCCACCTCGAAGGTCTCTGGATACGGCGATGTGGGTGTCTCCGGGTGCGAGGTGCCCACCGATCTGGCGGCCTCGGCATCCGCCTGCGACTCCTCGTCGTTATCTGGTCCAGAGTTGCCGAAGAACATGCTCGGCCTGCGGATGGCCATGTCGTACATGGTGTTGAAGCCTGTCATGGCGCTCCGGATCTGCTGCTGCTTCCGTATCCGGCGGCAGGAGCGGGTGTAGTACATCCGTCGCACATATACCCACAGGAACTTGACGCAGCGCGTGAATAGCTTGCCCAGATCGGCCAGCACGATCAGGAACATGGGGATGCCGATGATGGCGTAGACGATGGTCAGGGAACGACCCATGCCCGTCTTTGGAGTGATGTGGCCGTAACCTGGAAGGGAAGAGAAGAAGGCAAGGGGGTTAATAAGTTAAGAATGACTAAGTAACTAAGAAACTACCTAACATGGAAATATGCCTCTATCTTAACTCTCTATATCTTAACATAAGAACAAAGGATTTAGGAGTTTTGGATGGTTATGGGTCCATTGTAACCCATTACCTATGGTTGTGATTACGGTCCAACAGAAGATGAAGCAATTGACAAAGTTCCAGGACTTTTGGCCCGGATAGCGGCGTAGTCCCAACTCGGCTAAATTATTCAATTCATCCTCGAAGCTGCGCAGCTTCTGGCGGGCAAGAGATTTCCAGTCCTCCTCTCTGGCAAAGATACAAATGAATCACTCACTGAACTGGGCTACCGCTCGGCACCATTGGTACTACCTCATGTTGTGGCTGACGTCCCACAGTCTGTCTATGAAATCCCGCTTCACCTTGCGCACCTCGCACTTGTATATATTCTCCGCGGCTCCTTCCGTGTAGCGGAACAGGAGTCCTCCGAATCCTAAGAGCATAGCCATGCATATGAGATAGGCAATGCACCTGTTGCGCAGCTGACGCAGTTCCTCCACCTTTTGGGGATAGTCCAGCTTGAGGCGTCTCCACTCATGACGGGCTTCTAGGCTGAGGCTGTACAGTAGACCCCTGGAGGCCAACTTCTCCGGATGCAATTCTGTGGAGAGATCTGTCACATCTTCACCATTTGCCTGGATCTTCTTCTTTCGCCTAAACAGATTTTTTAGCCGCTGCCATAAGGTAACTTTGGGTTTTGCTTCTGAGCTGGGTTCCTCTGGCAACAAGGCTGGATCCCCAAGGGATTTCGGTTCCGTATCAGGTTCATTTGGAGTAGTTCCTTCAAGGAGGTCTTGAGTTACCTGTTCCTTCCTTTCCAAACTACCCGATCGCTTGGGTCTAAGCGGACGCTCCAAACTGGAGCTGCGTTTTTGAGGCTTCTCTTCCTTATCGGCTAATCTCAAGCTGTGGCTGCGACGCACTCCCTCCGCCGTCAGGATTTGCTCCGCCAGGGCGGCCTCCGCTTTTGCCGCCCGCTCAGCTGCCTCCATGTACTTTTGCATCAGCTCCGACTGCTGTTCTGCCTCCGAGATGCGTGGCTTTATCACCTCGTCTCTGGACTCTCCCACCTCCAAGTACTCGTGCTTGCGGAGGATCTCCTCCCGTTGCTCCGGAGTCTTGGATCTTCGCTGGGGTCTCACGGGCGACAGAGAGTTGTTGCGACTCACTGAGAGCCTTTCCGGTGGTTTTGGAGCTGGCGACGCCGATGGTGGCGGTGGAGGTGCTCCACGAATTGGGGCTGCCACAAAGCCCTGGGGAATCTTAGGTGCTCGGGGCCGCGGGTGAGTCTCCTCCGCCGCATCGGCATCGGAGGAGCTGAATTGGGTGGAGGACTCATCGTAGCCGCTACTTCGATTGCGACCCCGAGTCTTGGGCGCCTCGTGTCGCTGCAGTCGCAGGCTGTGGATGAGGCGTCGCCGTTCCTCCTCGTCCTGCGGCAGCTGGATGCGATCGCTAAGCTTGCGGTAGCTCTGCAGGAGGCGCTTGCGCTCCTCGTTGTCCAGCTGCTGGCGATGACGCATCTTGTGCTCCCGCTTCTCGCGCTCAAAGAGCCGCTTCTCGGCCTCGAAACGCCGTCGTTCGTCCTCGAAGCGCTGCAGATTCTGCTCCAGTCTGCTTAGCGTATCCTGTGTCTGGCCGAGATTGGGAATGGGCCTCTGCTGCTGACTGCTGCTGCCGGTGGTCAGCTCACTCTCGCTGGACTCCTCCTTGTGCCGCGGCGAGGAGAGGCTGCGATGCTTGATCAGATGATTGGCATCCGGACTACTCAGCTTCTCCGCCTCCCGTGGCTGCGATTGACTGCGCGCCGAGGAGCTGGCGAAGGACTTGTCCCGCTTTCGCAGGATCTTGCTCTCGTGGGCGGACATGGAGCCGGGCGGCCTTATCTGCATGCGCACCATCTGAGGTGACGGATCCGGAAGCGCATCCGGACTGGCATCGTCCTGGGGCAGGGCATCTCCAGTGACGGGCGTCGGCTCCCGGTGGCTGCGACCCAGTCGCCTCCGATGGCGCTGCTGCTGCCTGGCGTCCATCGGCTGCTCCATCTTGTCCAGCCGCAGTCGTGTGCTACTTTCGCGATCTATCTTTGTGCCCGTGCTCGTCATTTAGCCATCTATTAATCTATTTTTAACTACCCAACGAGGCGTTCATATTCCACATATGAAAATATATGCCTCGGGTAATTATATCACTTTCGATTGCAATTTCGTATTATATGTATGTATTCTGCACTTTCTGAAACTTTAAAAGTCTACACTTGTCCGAGAATTTTCTAAATTATTTCGCTATATTATCTATTTGCATATATAAATTTATGTATCTGCTTCTTGCGACGTCGCGACACGATCCAATAGATTTAGCTTCTATTTCTCGCTTCCTCGACCACGGCTGGCATCCAACTGCTCTCAGCAGTTGGAGAAAATTCAAATTTTCATTTTCACTTTGGTTGTCTATATTTTTGGTAGATGTCTCAACAGCTGTTCGGCTGTGGATATCTATATATATATATATATAATGCATCCGATAATGTTTTTGATGATTCTCTCTTACTCATTGTTTTATGTTCTCTTAGTGAATATTTAGTGCTTATAAAAAAGCACCAGGAATTTGTGTTAGTTAAACGATGTCAACATATATATCTTCATTAATACTATTCTTCAGTACATAAAATAACTTTGTTTTTTAAAAGATACCATTATAAATTAACATTTACGAAATTACGAAAAAAAGGGTTATTTCTAAGTCGATTGTTCAAAATAGTTTAAATAATTTGATTGAAAAAAAGAACTTTCAAAAAGTGCGCCCATTAGGCCTGGTGTGACCGTATAATATTGAAACGTATATACTGAATCACATGGCCATGGCTATCGATAAGTCGATAACGAAATTTGAATTTCGCCCGTCTCTAAATATTTTGGTTGATCGGAACGCGCACGTGTTTTCGCGTTCAATTTTAATAATATTTGAAAATGGGATTTGGTAAACCTCGTGGCGGCGGCGGTGGCGGCGGAAGAGGCTTCGGAGGAGGCGGCGGCGGACGAGGATTTGGAGGAGGTGGCGGTGGACGCGGTGGTGGCGGCGGACGCGGAGGTGGTGGCGGATTCGGCCGTGGAGGCGGTGGACGTGGTGGCGGCCGTGGAGCCTTCGACACTGGTAAGTGAATGGAGTTCACCAACTATCCCTGTAACTAGCTAACTGAACTAAGCTAGGCTGAGAACTAAGGCTAACTTCGTCAGAGAAAACACTCAGTTAATACAGTCTGTATGAATAGAACTACAAAAACCACGTTGTACACTTAAATTTGGAATAGCCAAGCCGTTGTAGGCTATAATCATGGGCTATATATATAAATATATTTGCCAAAAACACATCTGGAAGTCTCTACGCTGTCTTAAATGCTTGCTATGTTCAGGCAAATTGCCAAATATTCATTTCCATTTCCACTTTAATAATATATCTTATTTTCTTAATTGTAGGTCCACCGGAGAGAGTCATCCCCTTGGGCGACTTCGTTTACTCCTGCCAAAACGACCTTGTGTGCAAAGTTGATATTCAGGATGTTCCCTACTTCAACGCGCCCATTTTCCTTGAAAACAAGGAGCAAGTAGGCAAAATCGACGAGATCTTTGGAACAGTTCGGGACTACAGCGTGTCCATCAAGCTGTCGGACAACGTCTACGCCAACAGCTTCAAACCAAATCAGAAACTGTATATCGACCCTGGAAAACTGTTACCCATCGCCAGGTTCCTGCCGAAACCCCCACAACCAAAAGGCGCCAAGAAAGCCTTCACAAATAACCGAGGCGGAGGCGGCGGTGGCGGTGGATTTGGAGGCCGAGGTGGTGGCCGCGGAGGAGGTAAGACCGTGAATTTCATGAGTGCAACCCAAAGTCTTAACTTGTGTTTATCAACAGGTGGTCGCGGTGGTGGCGGCGGACGAGGCGGAGGCGGATTCCGAGGAGGTGCTGGTCGCGGAGGAGGTGGCGGCGGCGGCGGTTTTAACAGAGGACGAGGAGGCGGCGGCGGTGGTCGGGGTCGGTGGTAGTTTTCAGTATCAGATCCTAATCAAAACATTTAAAGAAGTGTACAATTCAATTGCTGTACATGTCCAAATAGTTTTTAAGCAAAACCTTATCATTTGGGTATTGTTCGCTGACCAACCAATCGAATATTGTACCATAAATGATACTAAAATAAATTTCCTACAAATTTACATCATGTTTAACTGAAAACATATAGTACAAGAAAAAGTTAATTGAAGTTTAAGTGATATTTTATCATTTGTGAAGAGAGTTAATTAACTATAGTATGTCAAACAGTTGCTCACTTATTAAGAAGATAGTGGTTTATCACGAAAAATGGTTTTGTGTGAAAATAATACTTCTGATTAGACCACAATAATGATTTATAGAGCAGAGTAGAAGCTATGAAATGGTTGATCGTCTTGGATTTGGGTATCAATAATGTATCCACTTTATGAGAGAATCGCACTCATCCGAATTCCCTTGAAATTTTATGAATTCTTCGAGGTTTGTTTAAAATGCCCAATACTGTTTGGTATGGGGGTTTCCTTCCGCTTTCCAATCGCCGTTCGATTCATGCATATAATTTGTTAAATTTGCAGCTGTTCTCTTCTCGAAACGAAGAAACTTTTGTGTAATTATATGTGCCAAAAATCGAAAATAATTTCTTTTTGGCTTCTCATATTTTATCTTTATGCCCCACTGACGTCATTATGGGCTTAGAGCATTTCTGCACTCTCAAAATACGAATAAATTAAATGTTTTGTATAATTTTCATCAGATACTTTCCGTAGCCCCTTTGTGATCCCCACACCCCTGAAAAGTTGATGACGGATCGTATTCGCTTTTATGGAATTTCGCTGCGATTTTTCGTATTTGTTTATTCCCGGCAATTTCATTCAACATTTCGGAATTGCCTTCGCGATTTGTTTTCCATTTGGGCATGCACCATTTTATAAAATTGTCGGCCATAGAATGATTTTAGTAAGCGTTATTTTAATCGCAGCAGCAACAGTTTTATGATTTCGCATGGGGATCATGAAGTGTTTTCCGGTTTATCGATCTGATAAATCAATAGAAAGCAGTAATTAACCAGATACATTATCTGTATATCCTACAAGTCACTCAATACAAATATTTTATGGTGAATTGTGTGATATTTTTGTGTCATCCTGTGCTTAAATTAGCTGCCCACTAAATATAGTGAGCTTAAATTTAAATACTCAGGTGAGTCACCGCAGACTCTCGATTTCAAATTAAGTGCTAGATCATACAAAAAAATTATATTGAGGTCCTACGTTTTGTTTATACATATCTGTGCCAATTTTGACAAGTTGATTATACTGAATGCACTGAGCACTCAGCACAATTCGCCATCCTGTTTACAAGGCAGCAAATTGTGTCGTCGCATTGTGGCAATAATTTGGCAATTTGTGTTAATTGCTTTTGCGTTGATGTGGGTGCAAAGTTTTCCACACTTGCGGATTTATTCGAATTTCGCACTTTTTGGCCGCTGGGAAAAACTTGTCAAAAGTGGCGACGAATGGCCAGAATTTATTTGCCAAAAAAAAAAACGCTCGCCATATTTCCATTTGTCTTAACAAGTCGGCGTGCCAAACATTAATTTTAGAACAAATCCCGAAAGCGAGACAATCGAATAAAAAGAGGGCTATCAAGCAATTAACTAACCGCATCACGAATGTGAAACATAAATTCTTAAAAAATAACAATCACTTAAATTATGATTAAATGATGCACCCCAAACGATTTGTTCGGTCGAAATCATTTCCATTTTCATGGCATGTTTATGGTCGTGAAAAGTCTTTTGCAATTAAATGTGAAATGAAAAAACAAATTAATCGAGAATGTGTAGAGTGATAATTCGGGGAAATTCTTTCGTGAGTTTACAAGTCTCAATTGCGAAAAGTGACAGTATTCCAAGGAATTTGGAATCCTCTTGAGAAATCTCATAACTGTCTGCACGCAAAGAGACACGAATTTTTTATCTCACAAATGCCGACGAACGCAAAAATATCTAAAACTATTTCCATCTTTTGTGTCACAAAAATTTCGTTGGCTTAATAATGAAGAAAACACAACATACATAAATAGACCATCTTGCGTCCTAAGAACTGATATGTGTACATATATATAATATATCTTATCTGCGTGGGAGTCTTTGCACTGGCAATACACTTGGATGCCACCGAAATTTGGCGAGATGGAGAAGGAATCTTCTAGCTCTACTCACCTATGGTCGTGTAAATCGTGGCGGAGTAGACCATGGCATCCCAGAAGGACCACGGATCCGTATTGTCGACCATTCCGGATCGCAACAGTGATTGCACCACCGTGGGATACGTGTTCATGATGCGCAGCACCTGACCCTCGAATTCAAGTTTGCTCAACTGAAAATGATTGATTAACACAAAGTGATTAATTATCTTGGCATGACTATATATCCCTATTAGGTCTTACCCCGCTCAAATCGCCGGAAACCTGACGCATTTCGTTGAAGAAACTCCTTTGCTGATCCTGCACCACCAGCTTTTCCTGATTTGCATGACGAACTGAAAGGGAAGAATTTGAACTTGAATAAAAGGAATTTGGTGCTTTGGATTCAGAAGTTTTCCATTGGAGCACCTTGCTCATGGAGCAGCCCCTGATCCGGTACTCCTCCATCCGCCCGTTAATCATCTGCAACTGGACGTCTTGGTTGTTTACACGACAGATTGTTCCCCTCGCAGATGTGATTCATTCAAAAAATAGGTGTATCTGTGTGCCTACACTAATAACAAAATTGTAGTTGAAATATTCCAAAAGATATCGAAAACATTAAAGCCAAGAAATATAAAACATCTTTACTTCAAATCAAATTGAAGCCATAGTTCAAAAGCTTGTTTTTTAAACTCAATAAAATTCAATTTAAATACTGAAATAAGTGCTTGTTTTTTCGAGTGTTCCATGAACTCGGATACCGAAATCAGTCGTCTGCCAAGTTGATGGGGATGTTTTTACGATTACAATACAGCGCAGGTGTATTTATTTGAATGGCTGGCAACTGAACTGTTTACTATTTTCCAAACAATTTTCTGAAGAGCTTGATAAGCAAACAAACTCAATCAGTGCACTTCTTCATTCCGGATATCTTGGATATTTTAACCTTTTTGGCTGTAACCTAATGAAATTCATCATCATAGAAGTTGATAAGCGAATTGATCCATAGAAGCTGGAGGTTCTGGGTCACGGATCTCACCTTCGATTGTGCGGAATACAACGGCACCGCCGATGTTGTATAGTGCCAGGATGAGGATGAGGAAGATGTGGGTGAACCACCGGCGCGACCACTTGTACATGCCGAAGGTCATCTTCTCGCCGAAGCTCAAGCCCGACTTTGTGATATCCAGGAAGCCCTCGTAACCCTTGGTCATGAAGTTGCCGTATCCGAAGGGATTGGCCATTGGTGGCCAGTAGGGTCCCTGTGTGCCATTGCCCGTGAAGTTCGTTTGCGCCGTGTAGGGTGGCTGGGCACTGGGTGGCATCGATGCCTGGCTCATGGCCGATCCGCTGGTCAGGTTGTGGATATTGATCCTGGGCGGTCGATTGGCCCGCCGTGAGGGCGGCGGAGTGCTGGGAATGGGTGTTATGCCCAGGGTTTGCGACATGGTCGGTTGTTTGGTATATCCGGGAATCTATAGGGACTCGCTTTGCAATTTTGATCTCTAATTGATATGCACAGGAACTCAAAACATTGGGCACTTTGTGGTCATTATTCAAGTTCCGTTCACATACATATATCTTGGCGGTAGTACTTATATATTTGTATTATTTTTAAGTTTATAAGTAGAAATGCCGTCGCGATTCCAAGGCGCCGCGTATTTATTTCTTCGCGTACTTTTTTTTTCCCGCTTCCGACCGCCTCGTTCCTGAATCCAATGCGAACTGAACAGACGCCAAATATTTTGACCAACATCGCTGCTGTTGTCGCTGGGCATAATGCTGTAGTATTTGTATCGGCCACGAATCTCCGGCTGCCGACTATGACGACATCGAAAGTCATGAGCTCACAAGCCTTCCAACAAGTCCAAGACCCAGAAGACCCAACGGATCTCAGCGTACACTGCAGAAAAAATGATCTATGTACTTAATGTTATGATAAAAATAATATTATTGGCTATAAGGAAGTTAACAAATGTTTGTAGTTAACATAAGTTACAGCGTCTCAATTATTTTCTACCTGTCGACTAAAATGTTTTCCAATTTTTGGTAGTGTACAGCCATGATAATTTTATAATTACTCATGTTTTCGGCTTCCTCAGTCGATGCCGAAATTCTGAAATCGAGTTTTGTTCTGGTTAACGCGTAGTTTTGTTATCTCAAATAGTTTGCTATATTGTTATATTTAAATATGTTCTCTCATTAGCTTTGTAGGCATTATTGAAGTATCCATTTTCCTCTCATAATTTATCAGTTCTTAGCGTTTTCTCGCTTTCTGGCGCTTAATAATTTGCATAAAATTAAAAGAACGGACGGATTAGTCATTCATGATCGGCAGTCATTTACCTTTTCATAGAATTGTGTCTAATATTTTCTGCCGTTGTCATTTTGCTTACACACAAATGTTGAAGCACTTTCTAGGAAATCCTTAAGAAGATCTTAAATAATTAAGAACGATTAAAATGCAATTAATATATTTATAAACATTATACAAATTTAAATAGTATTGTATTGTTTATTTATATTCTTTCTCATTTGTTCCCTTTTCCTATTTATAGTTCATGGTGGCCGATGACAACAAAAATTCTAGGAATATCTAGATTTTAGATTTAAAAGGACTATTGAAAGAAGTGATTTGAAAGGATTCAAAAAGGATTCAAGGACATATTAAAAGGACATCGAATTAGACTACGTTGGTAAATTAGCGAAAGAAAATTATAACTATGTTACCAACATCTTTAAGTAACTTTCTATTTTTCTATAGAAATCTATAAAGTTCGATTTAAAAATAAACCACTTTTAACGGCATTGTCAAGCAATACTTAAGTATTAACTATCGGTATAACTCAAATATGGTAACACCCAGAGTAGTGTTGGAAATCACTCAAATGTATATGTTCTAATTGGTGCGCTCACATATGTACATATAAACTAATAAATTGGCCATCACACAATATAGAAAATGGAAGAAAACGAGACCCGGACGGAGGCCAGGCAACCCACGGACCTGGCCAATGGTAAGGCAGCAGCACAGGAAGCCTGAAAAGCCGATAACTAACCCATAACTCCAACGGCAGGTGAGGATGACGCGACGGGACAGCACAAACTCAGTCACCTGCAGAATGAGATGCGCAAAATGCAGAACGAGTTCAACACGCAGCGGGCGAAGATGCGGGAGCTGTACATCCAGAAGGAGGCGGAGGTCAGCCAGAGCCAGCAGGAGCGACGGCAGCTGCAGGCGGAGCTGGACGAGCTGAAGACACACCTAATGGTGGCGGACCTTAAGTCGCAGAACGAGCTGCAGCTGAGGGACCTCAAGGCGCAGGAGGAGATCTCCTCGCTGCAGCAGCTGGTGCAGGACACCATCGAGGAGTCCGCGCACTACAAAGGCGAGGTGGAACGACTCAGACTGGAGATGGGCAAGTACCAGCAGATTCATCAGCAGACGATGGCTCAACAACCACAGGCCGAGTCATCCGGTGGAATTGCGCCGCAGGTGCTTAATCAGGTCAAGAAGACACTAGGTTCTGTGCGTAAACTGGGCACCGACTCCCTGAACAGCAGCTTTCAGCAGGACGAGGACACCCGGGCATCGAGCAAGGGCAATGGCAAGCAATACGTATGTTTCTGGGACCAATCTTTCAATAATCAAATTAACTGAACCTATTTACAGGCCCCTGAGGAGGCGGAGATGATGCACTCAATCGTCGAGCAGCTTCAGGAGGAGATGAAGGCACTAAAAGTGAAGCTGCGCGAACAGGACGAGCAACTGCAGGCCAAGTCGGCGTCCGATGAATCCGCCCTGCACAAGTCCACGTCCATGGACGTTGCCGAGAGCGCCTGCGAGTCGTGCAGCTTGGCAGAAAAGACGACCGAAGAGCTGGGTGCCCATATAAACAAACAGCAGAAACAGGTGGATCTGCTGCAAAAGCAGCTGGTGGAGTCCCGGGAGACACTGGTTAAGGAGGCGGCGTTGCGTAAGGATCTGGAGGACCAGTGGCAAGAAAAGCGGGAGGCCCACAAAAGCGAAGTACAAAGCCTGCGTGACCAGGCCAAAACCAACGAGCAGCGACTGCTGGACATGCAGCAGAAGTTTCTTGAGACCAAGGACGAGGTCATTAAACAGATTCAGCGCGTCTCCGACGACCGAGAGCGGGTCAACAAGCAACTGGAGACGTTGCAGGCGGACAACGACTTTCTGTCCGGTCGCTATTTGGCCACGTCCGAGGAGATCGACAACCAATATATCAATCTGCCCAACACAGTCGTCGAGCTCCAGGAGCTGATACTGCGACAGCAAAGCGAGCTGATCCAAGCACGCGTCAGCAGCGAATACGAGCGACAGAAGTGCACCAGCACTGAAGATGAGATTCAGATCTTGCGGGCCCAGCTGGAGGAGAGCAACAACGAACGGCGGGCCTACAAGCGCAAAATGCAACTAGATATTAAGTCACTGCAGTAAGTTACAACCTCTCGTCGATGGTGGTGTTCACTTTGGCTCACGTTTTAAACGAATTTCCAGGGATCGGGTGACGGAGCACTTGGTCACGGTACAAGCTTACGAGACTACCAAAACCCAACTGGAGCGCAAAGAGGCTGAGCTGAACAAGCAGCTCTCCGAGTGTCGCGTGGAGATCATTGAGCTGCAAGAGGCCAATGTAAGCTATCACATTTTGTTGTCACACTTGATTCCTCGCTAACCGGATCACATTACAGGAAAAGTACGCCAAAACAAATGCGGACTACAAGACGAAGATAAAAACACTACAGGAGGAACTGTCCACCATGGAGACTGTTCAAAAGGACTTTGTCAAACTATCTCAAACGCTTCAGGTGAGTGCGATATAAAAATATATGGTTTATTCACTTAATTAATTACATTGTGTTGTGCCACAGATGTCGTTGGAGGAGCTGCGACATGCCGACACGGAGGTGCGCTGGCAGGACGACGACGATGTGAACAACTGTCCCACGTGCAATTCCTACTTCACGGTCATGGTGCGCAAGATCCATTGCCGGCACTGCGGCCACATCTACTGCGATAAGTGTCTAACGAAAACGGTGCCATCTGGACCACGGAAGCGAGTGGCCCGAGTCTGTGATATCTGTCACACGCTGCTCACGCCAAACACCGCACCCTACTTCAGTCAGGGACAGCCGCCGCAGCAGCAGCAAGGCCAGCAGCAGCAGCAGCAGTCCAACTAGGCGTTTGGGCTTCAAGCCCAAGTGATTGTGTATTATGTGTGAAGTACGATTACGATTAGTTGGTATCTCCTTGAACTCTATTGCTCTGTTTCTGTGCTCCGATACTACGATTACGATCCGAGGTCAAACCTTTCCAATACCGAACTGCGTCGCGCGTGTCATTTCCACTTTCCATTTGCCAATGTCTATTTCCGATTTTGCTGTTCCATTATTTGGCCCTATACATAACGTAAGCGATGAGTTGTCTATTTTAGCTTTTGTCGTAGGTAAGTTTTCGTAACTGAATTTAACTCAAAGCAAATATACAAATTAAAAACAAATAATTTTTGTTGTTTGTCGCCGCACATCTCTACTTGAACCAACTTTGCCTGCAATAGAGTTGATATCAAACTAATGAATTGGAGTTGTCTAATTCAAAGGCGAGCCATGCAACATAAAGTTTGTGTTCTTGTTTATTTAAAAATGCCAAGAAAAGAGCTTGTAAATTATTGTTAACAATTGTATTTGTGTCTTCATTTGGTTGCGAGGAGCTAGGATTGGTATAGGTATTTGCTAGATATTAAAACGTAATAACAATGTCGGGCATGCCCATATAAATTCAGTATATACAACTCTCACTTCAACCACCAAATAATGATAAACTAATACTGCAATCTCCGCACTCAACGAAAAACGTTAGCAACTACAGACTTCACAACACACGCACAAACACGGAGGGGGGAATCACACTACTTGGGAAGCAATTACGGCTTGTTTTGGCACACGTTGTCTGCGGAAGAGATAGAAAAGTGATTCGCCAATTAGCCTGTCGCCGGAGATAGCTAGTTTTCAATCCGATCTCGCTTACCTCACCATAGAACACGACCTGCTATCAGAGCAACTATAGTCACAGCTGCCACGCCCACGATGCCCATCATACGATTACCTGGATTGGAAGAGCAGAATACACAGATCAGTAAGAATAGATGGCATTGGATAAATCAAAGGCGTAGGAAACTGCTGCCCCAAATTTCATATTATATGTACATCTTTAGAAGGATTAGTTAGGCATTTAAGCAGTTTCCTTAAAGCTCGTATATATGCATGCAAGTCAAGCCAGGATTGAATATGTGGTTAGCTTTCTACAGCCGCCATTTAGTCTATAAATGTAAAAATACCATGAGTCAGTCTGTTTTAGGTGTTATAGGTAGTGTGCTCTGGATCTGGTGCTTGGTGGTGGTTACTCTAAACATTGCCTTGACATTCACAAACACAAATCAACCACATAGAATGACCCAATTGGACACTTACTCGTGAATCCTCAACTTGATAGATAGCGTTCTTTGCGTTCTTATTTCTTGAATTTGGACAAGTCACACGAGTGTGCAAACGTGGACTGGACGTGGTTTACTACATGGACAACAGACAGTACACAGATGCTCGACGGATGGCGGACTTCAGATCTTGATTCCTGGCGGTGCTGTAACTGTGGTGCTGTGGTTCGTGGTGCTTGGCTCGAGATGTCGATGGTTCACGGTACAGATATTGGTTATAGACAGCGGCTTTTAAAGATTTAGATATTGCGCAGAGCGAGAGAGACAGCATTTTCTTAGTCTAAGGATGAGCAGTTGATGAGCGCTTCTGGATGGAGGCTTAATAATGTACAAATATCTAAATACAATTTTTCGAATAAGCTTTGGCTTCGAGCCTGTGATGATGCTGACAATGATGTCTGATGGATTGCGTTTTGGCCTGGCTACAGATTCTTTTTTACTGCCGCTTTTCACCTGCTAGGCAGCCACAACCGGATCCAATGGAAATGTCGCGCCCGTGCTTGCTCAGCCACTCGATGATCACACCGTTGGACCAACCGAATCCAGTCTGTACTTCGTACTCCCCACCGCCGCCGCCAACTCCGAACTCATCGGCGTTGTACTATAGAGATTCAGGCAATCATTGTTATTATGATAAATAAGATCAAACTAAGTAAACTCCAAACTTACCTTCTCGTACATGTGCCTGTCCTTGCTAAACGCCGCAAAGTTTGTCTTCACCCACTTGGTGGCCCACTTCAGTGACATATTCTTGGCCTCGGGAGTGTTCAGGTTATTCAGGCCCTCGACCAGAATGTACTGCATCGGTGCCCACACATTGGGGGCATCCCACTGTTCTCCGGTGTTGCTCAACGTGTTGGGAACTCCGCCAGGGTAGCTGTCCAGCTTGTTCCTCTCAATGTAGGCCATAACAGAAGCCGATATCTTCTCGGACTCCGAAATGTTGAAGGCCTTCACCCACAGTGGAGATAGATTGGTGGGCGTGTAGTAATCGCGCGGCTTCTGGTTAATCATATCGTAGTCCAACCAGACACCGGCCTCCTCGTTCCACAAAACTTCTTGGATACCCTGTAATGTGATGAAGTCCAATAAGTATCTTCATCTAAGACCAATTCTACCACTAAGTCGCTTACCAGACGGAGTTTCTCGGCCTTGGTCTCGTACTCGGTGACCTTCTTGGTGTTGCCCGCTTTGGAATGGAACTCGGCAATCAACTTGGCGTTCCAGTAGAGATAGGCATTCAGGTCGACGGGCACAATTGAGGTGGTGCTCAGAGCGCTCCGGTTGCCATCATTGGTTCCACTCGGGGAGATGAACCAGCGTGAGCTAAAGTCCATGCCAGATTCGGCGCCTGCCTTGAGTTCACTGTAATGCAGTTCCTTGGCCTCATCCGTGGGGAATTCCTCGCCAGTCTCCACATCCTCACGGTAGGACTCTGGTCGCGGCCCGGACGACGAATCGCGGTATACACACAGGCTGTGATTCTTCACCGTGACATTGTGGTTGTTCACAAAGAACTCGAACTCGTGCTCCAGCGTGTCCAGGGCATCAATGGCGAACTTGTCATTGTTGGTGAAGTCCACGTACGACTTGACCATACCGGTTAGAAGTGGCGGCTGGGAGCGACCATGGTAGTAGACTCGACCGCCGTTTGGAATAAAACCGAACCGATTGACAATGGATAAGAAGTTCTCAATCATGCCGCGCGCGGTGTCAAACATCTGGCTGTAGAGGAGTCCGCGGATGATCCAGTAGGAGTCCCAGTAGTAGAACTCAATGAAACGACCGCCGGGCACGATCACTGGATTTGGCACGGGAATGATCGAGTAGTATTCGGGATTCTTTGACACATCGTCCTTCATTTTGCGTCCCAAGTCCCTCCAAATGCTATTCAGCTCGACGCCCCATTGCTTAAGATCTGGGTCGGAAATCAAGTCGAGGAAGCTGGGATTCTCCTTCCAGTCGGTGGGCGTCCACTTCTCAAGCTCGGTGCCCGGTGCACTGAAGTACTTCTGCAAATGGTTGGCCACTGTTCAGTTTCTGCCCGAGATTGGCTGCCCTTTGGCTATCCCTTTGTACTCACATCGACAAACTGCTTGATATCCTCTCTGCTTGGCGTCTGATTCTTGGCCTCCATCATGACATTAAAGTCCTCGAGGGTCTTGTCGGGCGAATAGTTCAGCTTCATGTCCACAAAGGTCTTCGAATCCGCAAATAGTTTGGGCACTGCCGTTTGGATGGTGTGCAGCAGATTGCCCTCGCAGTAGATTTTACTGGAAAATAGAAAAATTATATATAAAAACTAAAAGCCAACAGGAAGTATATATAGCACGTTTATCTCTTTTGAAAATTAATTTCATTATAAGAGAATTAAAATTTTGTTTGCCCAGCCTGTGCCGAAAAAATCCCGGATGAGGCTTACGTAAGCCAGAGCATAAAAGCTGCTTATTCCCATTCCCATACAGTAAACACACACACACACAACTACGGCACTAATTAGTGCAAATAATTCTCGAGTTAAATGGATATAAAACCGCTCCAGCACGAGTATCCGTATCCAGGTGGTGCTGCTTAGCTGAACACCTGTCCAAAGCATCGATGATTCGTATCTGCCGATCAGATACTACAAAAAGCTAATGCACGACGAACAACCAACACGTCACGTTTATGGCGCCGTGTGAAAGGAAAGCACTCAAGCTGAAAACCTGGTGCTGCCTCACTGCCTCGACGATGCGACGATGCGACGATCGGTGGCCACCAGAGTCCGGAAGTCTTGCGGTGAACTTACCAGCTGGCGAACGGATCCTGTGCCTCCTCCTCCTCGACGGGAATGGCATTGTTGTAGTCGGTGGTGAGATCGGGCAGGCTGTAGGACTTGGCCTGGGACAAGGCCACCAGGCAACTCCAGCTCACGAGGAGCAGGCCGATCGGTAGCTTGAACATCCTTTCACTGGACAATTCACGCGGCTAATGAAACGACGAACTTGCAATCTGCGTGAATGGAAATACGAAATACGTTGCTGTATACGTTGCTATGTATGTCCTTTGGCGCACAGGATATGCTCGCGATCCCAGAACTCAAACTGAACAACACAAGCACGACCAGCGCCAGTCAGCGCAAGAATACTTCTAACTGTTCCGCTCGATTCCATTTTTATAAAACTAATTTAATCTACGAATGCGACTACGACGACCAGCGATCGGCAAACGAGCGATCTTCGGGCGGGGGACAAGGCGATGATTTCTTGGATCGGATCCAAGTCATCGGATCCGCCGCTGTGGCGATGGGTGGGGTTTGGGGTTGAGTGGGGTTGCTTGCTCGGGTCGCTCGATCGATCGACGGTTGCGCTTTGGGGGCGCGTTCGGTCTATTTTTAAAAACGCCAAAGTGGCCCCAAACGTAATTGTCGGGTTCACCTGCTCCAAGTCTCGTGAATACATATATATTTATAAGTCAGCCATTCATTACCTGCTCAATCGACATATTGGTATCGGTATCGGTTCTAAGTGCCTTGGTAATTACACTCATAGAGTTTCCCGGTGGCAAGGGGCATTCGACTGGGTTTTTGGCACACCCATCATTTGCATATCGTTAACTGATGTTTGAATATTCATGGCTTAGGACCTTCGAGTATTCATATTCATAACTATAACACCTATTTAAAGTGGCACCCGCAACTTTTGATCATCCATAGTTACCATATGGAAATTTGCCTAAGCAAGGTCCCACTGTACTTACTGATAACACGCATTTTTGGGGATTTTAGGCCTAGTCTAAATGCTAATTGGCAATGCTCCACTTACGATTGCAAGTGTGGAAACTTTTCTTGGAAACTAACCAGTTATCCAGAAATTTAATGAGTATAGCCCGATATCTGGGCGATTTGCATTGCAGTGCGGTTTAATCGCGCTGTACCTGATTTGAGGTCACCGAAGAATGGTGACATTCGTGTGACGTTTTATTTATATCCAAACTAATCAAGCTGATACATTTTCAAGTCTAAAATTAGAGTGGGTTGTGTGTTAGTGACACGTGTGTCGTCTGGCCCCAAATTCTGGACCGGAATTGCGCCGTTTTGCACGAATGCCACTCTGTGGACATAACGAGTCTTAATTGAACTGATTCGCTGAATAAGGATTGCTTTCGAGAGATTAACGAATATATGGATATATACATATACATCATATATGGAAATTTGAGGCGCAAAAAGGGGATTATGTGATGGGATTGGAAAACTTAAGCGCAGCTTGGAGAGCCATTATCGGTTGCCAGTAGAACTCGAACTCGAACGGCTAAGGCCACCACCATATTGCACACGAAATGTACAAATGTGTTTTATGGAACATTAAGTGTATGATGAATTATCGCAGTGCGATGATATAACCCTCTGGGGCTCGGAAAACAAAGGGAACTCAAATAGGCGAAACAATTGTGCAATTTAAATTGAGCCGCACGGGAATGAGAAACCGAAAGAGAGAAGTCCATTGTTTAAATCTTTCTGTGACGACAGCAACTAGCAGGTGCGACTAAATCATTGATCTAATACGTCACAAGTGGTTAGCATTTATGATTCCATTAGCGGATCATAGACTTATAACTTATACTACTTCCAGACACACTCCATTGAGTTTCAGTATTTACTTTCTTGTTCCGCTCGGCGTACTTAACCAATATTTGATTTATGGCTCTTTTCGAAAAACATTTCAGATAACCATGGATGACAAATAGCAGGCGCTACAGCTGGCCCTACGTGTCGGGCATTTGAAAACATTAATGTATCAACAAGTTTTTTGAATTTTGAATTCCCCCCCACGGGGACTTCCGATTCCGCATTACTCGAAATCACACAATTCCGCCTTAAATTCCATATAAATCATAAAAATGCAGCCCGAACTATTGTTTAAACAACAATTTAAGGTGCGTGAACGAAATAATTAACTTCATGAATGCTTATTTCGCACTCTCACCATTTAGCTGTGCTATTATGTTTGCCAGTGACTTTATAATTTGCTTATATAGATCTGTATTATAAATCTTCATTGTCGTCATCGATGGCAGTGATAAGTGATAAGTTTTTGTTTGAATACAATGGCCAAAAGTCAGTTCAGATCTTTGAACTGGGCTTGAAAAACAAAAGTTTGCCAAAATCATTCAAGGACGATTTTAATCGTTATGTGGGACATTCAACGCGTTCGTATAATTGCCGATTAAGTTAATCACTCAACTAGCATTATAAAGCACGATTTGCTGGCTTAGTCGAAAATTCTAACAAATACCTGATGGCTTCAGAATGACGCGTTGAAATCCGCGAGGAAAACGAAGAAACAGGTAATGTCATTAAGAATTAACTTGCATCAGGTTGAATTAACTTGTTTTAGATACTGTGCGTTTTGCTTTGATTAGCCGTTCAAATGCCGATCGAAAGGCCTTCGAAAGGTTATTGAATCGTAAAAAGGTTTGCAGTGAGCTGCAAAAAAGTGTTCATGCGTGAGCGGAATAATTAGTTATTAACTTAATCAAATTAAATAGAATGATTTTCAATAGAAGGATTCATATTGAGTGGCTCAAGTACTGCGATTTAATCTTAATCAAATAAGGCGGGAAATTTGACCTAGTAACATTATAAACCACGGGAGCCTTAATCTTCAATCTTGAGTGGGCAATAAAGGTTTATCGATGGCTCATAAAACTGGGAAGCATTGAACTTAATCTCGATGATAACTCAAATATTCGTTATCATGGGCATTGTTTATTGCATTGATATTGAAAATAGATCTTGAATTAATCTTCTGATGGAATTTCACTTGAAATACAGCGGCGTTCAGGGCTGTTCAGTGTTAAGAATCATTTCACTTCTATATAGTTGAGTGCAGTTAACTTGTTTTTGGACAAGTTCAGGGATACTGATAAAAAACTGATTGCTTTGCTGGAGTCAGCAGCTTTGAAGTGCACATATATTATTCAACTTAGAATGAAATTGATATTGATATTGATAAGATTAAACAGGTTTAGCAGCAGAAAGTACATCTTCCAGTCTGGCTGGATCAGCTAATTTCAGTTATTCACTCGATTCCTAATGAAATTCACAGTTCAAATTAGCTGCAATTCATTTTGGAATAAAAAAGTGGTTTTGGCAGTGCA
This sequence comes from Drosophila mauritiana, assembly GCF_004382145.1. NCBI lineage: Eukaryota > Metazoa > Arthropoda > Insecta > Diptera > Drosophilidae > Drosophila > Drosophila mauritiana. Next base: position 19,388,514 of record NC_046668.1, on the reverse strand, counting down.
AAAACGAGACTTGAAGCGATGACACTAGACAGCAGTTTATATTCTATTCGGTGTGGGATTTCTGTCCGCAAGTCCATTTAAATTCTAAATACCCGGGGACCACAGATCACTGACACCGCAAGTCGCTGATCTGTGGTAAAAATAACGAGAATTCACGTTTTCAGCGCGATAAAGCTCAGGGAAAAGATCAGCAGATATGAGGGAAAACGACAGCGACCACAGCAATTTGTATTGAAAATTATAATTTAATTGCTTTTGTTTATTCAACTCGCGGTTTTCGTGTATTGTATTATTTTCAGCCGAGAGTTAAAAACCAAATTACAATTACTTTTAAAGGTACTTTTTCAGTTTCAAATTAATTTGCAGTTTGTTTTCGCACTTCACACACTTTTATTATTGGCAATTTGCTGAGCTTACTACGAGTTTTTATAACTCGCTCACTATCTGTATTGTTTTGTGCACCAGATTACTATATGTTTATATATATCTATATGAACGCGGACTATATACACTCTCGTTCCTAATCAAAAGCGCTGCTTTATCGCCATAAAGCCCCTGCGATGTTGATCGTTTGAAGGCAACGATCCGACTGCCACGATCCACAAGTGCCGGAGATTTAAATTCAAATAAGATTTTCGCAAAGATCCGTCCGGAACAGAGTTACCAAGTGTTCCCTTGAGGGGAAAGAAACTGAAAATTGGCTAAAATCGCGTTTTCTGTTTGCCTTTTTAGTTGAGAACGCAAATAAATAAGATTTATTGATGCGTAAACTCTGTCACACTTTCATTGATTGATTGAGAAAATTATTAGGCAGTAAAGAGAATTATGCAATTTGCTCAATGTGGAAAATTTTGATCATTTCGGCGTGACAAGGAAACCGTAAATACTTTAGCCTGATATTCTAAAGCCTCGCTCTTCTAGAATCTAGAAAATAGGGCGATAAGATAGAATCACCCTGCAATGAATTGACGTGGTATTTAAGACCCACACTAACTTATGATCGTTGCCAAAATCGATTGTAAATCACTTTTGATTTGGAAAAAAGATTATTCATTATTGAGATAGGCAGGAAATTTGGCGCTAATAATAAATTAATAAATACTATACTATAAATACTATTATCTGAAAGAAGTTTTGCCTAGAAAATTTATTCAAATTTAAGGAATTGTAAATTAAATCATTTATAATGAATGAATTTGTAAATTCGAGTAGTCATTACTAATTTATTTATTTACATACATCACAGCGTTTTTTGATATATGTTTTTTGTAGATATGTTCTCGTAATTAGAATTTGACGTCGGTTACCACTTGAAATGAATGCATGAATATTGAAAGTATGTAGTATATTTCCCATTTCCGGTCAAATGAGTCGACTTATTCAAAGCGACGTATTATTGAAATGACGTATTATTTGAAATCAATGGAATGAGAGTAATGCCTGTAAAATCGAAATTTTTCCTGAAAAGTCTGACTTTTGTGGAGTGTGAGTAGTTTCAGTGTGGATGAGACAGCATCAGGTGATTCAGAAGGCTCGCCTTCTATCGCTCAATCTGGCTAAAACGAACGTGCCATAGCAGGACGGGCCCTTTATCAGTGTCAGACTATCTCGCCTCACCTGAGTCTTTGGTGACTGATGCACCTCCTCCTAATCGCATACTGATTTAGTTTCTGCGAAGCCCAATGGAGCGCTTGGAAGTGGGAAAATCTGGACAGACACTTGATGATATGCATGACAAGCTGCGTGTGTACTAAGTTCAGAAATGATTAAATCGTTGCGGAGGATCTGTCACAATTGATGCGATGTCAGTCTGTCTGTTGTTGTCTGGACTGATAAGAAAGAGACTGATAATGGATTAATTTGCGATTTAGCTGGGCTAGGGAGCTATAAACGTGACTGTCGTTATTGCTCAACAGCTGGCTCCAATCTGATCTTAACGAGCTAATCCGTTTCACATTACGTATACGACATGGACACACCGCCAAGCAACGACCAATCGCAAATCAGCTCCAAACAACGAAGTGAATCTAACTGAGTTCGTGACAAACAACAAACGGTAACAGATGTCAGTTAGATTTGCTTCGCTTATGTCTGGTCAGGAGAACGCAAGCTGTTAATATTAATAGCTTTTACATTTAAATAATCGATATCGTTGTGGTTTTTTACGAACATAAATTAAAATAATTTCTAGAACTGATTATTATTTATAGCAGTCTCTATAATAGACAAGCCATCACACTGAGTCTGAACTAATTGCTAATGAGTGTAAGTAAATCAGGTCTTAGTTTTTTCCTATTTAACTGGAATTTATTTGTGAAAACAACAAATATGATTATGGGTTGTGACATTTAATAGTTAATAAATTATTATACATTACATTATTAACTTGCAAAACAGAGATATTTTTTTTTAAATCGATATTTATCATAAAATCATATAAACATTTTAAGAACAGCAAAGGAATAAGTTTCATTAATATGAATTTTGATTCTCTATATTTGAATTGCCGTTAGCAATATTTTCCAACTATACACTACATTCTACATTAAAAATCACGTATACGATATTTACACGAAAAGTTCTGTGTTGAGCAACACGAACTTAAAAGTAGACTACATTTTGTGACTCGCCCAAAAGTAAGCTACGAAATTGAATACGCGATAACGGCAATCGAAGGAGGGGCTCGTTGTTCTGATTGATAAGCCAGCGTGGGTAGCTGATAACACATTGTAACGGTATTGGGTATTCTTTTACCGTCGCGACGGTTATGTGTGGTGTCCTTGAGATCGCACAACGTGTACTTTAGTCGCGTTTCTCCAAGTGTATTCACCTGTTGCAGTTCTCCGCACTGAAATTCCAAAGGTGCTCCGAAACAAGGTCGTATGTGACTATGTGGCGACACGTGCTTAACTACTCGGTCTACTTATTAATGTATTTTGCTTGTAATTACACTGCAAATGCCGATGGCTATTTGCAATTGTGACACGAAACGTATTCAATATTACCCCTATTTAGGGTCTTTCTGCATATTTCCGAGTTTTGTGAATAGTTTGGATTGTGGAAACTTGATAGTAACGATGGGATAACATTTACGCTCTTATCGAACGGCGACACTTGTGAACACAGAGGAAAAGCAAAACAAACGCAAAATTAACGAAGGTGCTAATGACGGAGTTCGTATACCCTTATATTATATGTATGTCTTGAATTTTAGGTATAAAATTTTATCATTAAAACAGTTATTTGTATTTTTATTGTTTTATTGTCGCGTCAAAGTTAAGGCAAGAGTAAGAAGCAATCTTATTCACTTGTGATAAGCGTATTTTTTTGAAACTTAAATTCCAAACGATATATTTGCTCGTTGAGATTAAATATGCTGTGTGTAATTTATAAACAACATTTTGAAAGGAGTACTTTGATATTGGCAAAGATGTACGGTCCCTCATCATTTTTGATCAATTTAATGGGCGAACTCTTATCTATACAATGGTGTTTCCTAGCACAATATGATAAACGATAGAACATTTGTCTATTTGATCTTTTGCATGAAAACTCAAAAATAAAAGTGCTAATGCTAATTGCAAAAGAACACTGACGATAAAAAACAAATGATATTTTGGCTCGCCGGCAGATTTGCAAACGTAAGCGTGCGTGAGAAGAGAAAAGAAAACAAAACCGAGTGGCATTGGCACCGAATGGCAAAATAGCGTTGGTCTAAAATAAAACTATTCACTATATGCGGCTATATGTGCATATATACGGGGCTTTTGGCACTTTGGCGAGACATTTGCCAGATTTGCGGCGGGCAGAAAAGTGAAAGCGGGTAGCTAGACAACAGATGTCTGAAGTTGGCAAGTGCATGGTGCACAATTTGCAGAATTATGCAACACAATCGATCAGAACTATGTACATATTTGTATTTAGGCAAACTCACCTATTTCCGTTCATTTTGAGATTGCTCGTTGCATTCGCTGGAGCGGCCATATTGCGACAAAGACTGTTGTTTCCGGATGTCGGAAAATATCTTGAGATTCTCGCAAGGTTGCGAACGCGAAGCGGAGATTTAAATTTGACCAAAATGTTTTGTTTATTCTTGCCACTTGTTTATCACGTCAATATGCGTTGTTTGCATTTATCACTCGGTTCGATCACTGCCGTATTATTATTCGAATTTTGATCCACCGTCACACCTGGTTGCTTCTTTTGCCTTCGAGCAGCGCCACGAGACTAATCGCGACCGTGCAACTTACGGTTGTTAAATAGTTTTCGCTCAGCGAATTTCGCGCTCACATCAGAAACTTGGATAACAGCAGCGCAAAGAGCGACCGGATTCTATTATACACTTTTGTCGCGAGATATACACTGGCAGGATAAGGGGCGCATCAAGGTCCACCAAATCAAATCCTTTAATCAGACGCAGAAACATTCAGACCGAAAATTTCAGATAAAAGAACGAAGGATTTATATGTCAAATATCCAAAACACATCTGGTTAATTAAATATTTTTGAGAGTGCTTTTATACAAAAAATGCTATGGTTTCCAAACAAGTGAAACATACTTTAATCAATTTCCCAAAACGCAGTTGATTCACCTTCTTACACATTTAATTTTGATAAACGAAACATATTTTGATAGAATTTGCCAAGACAGATGAGTCGTCTCTTTAATGATAAACTACAAAAGTACTTAGTTTTTAAGTTAGAAATTTTAAGATCAATTATAAATGATATGTTTCAAATTTGTCGCTTGAGCGTAATCACTCCAAGAAAATTGATTTGCTCTTTCATAAAATGACCATTCAAATATTGTTTTGTATTCTTTTTTTTTAGCAAAATTCCAATTTCATTTTGAAATTTACATTGTGAACATCCCACCATTTTTCTCAGTGTACAGTGAGAGCTTGTGGCGAACGTGCTTTTTGAGAGCGAACCGCGTGTTTCTCTTCTTGTGATAAAAGACACGCACACAGTGGCATTAGTTTTTGGGGGAGATCGTTTTTAGAGTGTGTGTGAGTGCTACGTGCGTCAACCGGTACATTTTCTCTATCCTTCTCGTCTCTCTCTCTCGCTCTCTTGCTCTTTGCGCTCACGCACACTTCCTCGTTTTGCGAACTTTGTCCACGACATCTACACCCGCCGCCCCCTATTTAACACACCCCTCTCTTTCTTTAACCTAATGCAATTTGCAGTTGCATTCGAAATGTGACGTGTTGACAGTAAAAACGGCGACAGAGCAAAACAAAATGTTTAGGAACCTAGCATAGATTCGTTTAATGGATATGTTTTTCGCATATTTTTTGTGTCAGTTCCAAGGTGCCCTTGCCAATTATCGGATATGTGAGTGGTACAACTTTCTGCCTCCCTTTTTCTGCCAGACAAACCGGTTCCGAAAATTATGCCAGTCTACAGACTCTACCCACAGAGACTGCCAAGTTTCGCCCAAACAACAGCACGTTTTCATCTCGAAATACCAACGACCTTCGTCGGTGACCTTTGGGCAACCACTCGTGAACACACACACGTTCACCTGCATATAAACAGCAAGAGCCAGACAAAAGATAAGCATTACTTATCGAAAGAAGAACAACTCCATTTTCGATCAACCGGCAGTTGCATTATTCACAAGTTATATTTAAATATCAAAGGGTTCCGAAGTCGGATTAAACGGAAGAAACACTCAATCTTATCCCTTTGCCTGATTTTAGATCGAGAGAGTAACATGAAAACCAGTTTATAACATTTCGCAGACAAACAAAAGTTTAACACACACACATTAGCGCGTGAGCAAAGTACATAAGTATGGGGGCTCGTCAGACACACACATAGTCATGTTTATATTGGTTTATTTTTATGTTTTCAGCTGATTTGGTTTGGGCCATTTGAACGATTTCATAAGAACTAGACATTTTTCACGTGGCTCAACGGGGCGTATACGCGATAAGTCAATCTGACGTTATCTCTGCTCGCAATTATGCACTTTTCCTTTCGTTTACGATGAAATCTTTATACTTAACCCCATAATAAACAGTTTAGCGTCTGTCTAGGAATGAAATAACCCACTTAAAAAATGTTAAATATTATAAAACACCATAAAACTGCTAAGAATGAGTCCTTTTCGACACGGGCTACTGCGAAGTTGATTGCCCTAGGCCACTTAAGTCTCAATTGGCTGTTGACACTTTCGAGAAAATCCGGGGGGCTGGTACTAAGACCCAATTGGATTCAATTGAGTGAACACTTGCCTCTGGAAATGTCGCAAAAGCCGCCAGCGGAAATGTTAATTGAATCGAGTTAATGTATTTCACCAATGAAAATATCTCTTAATTGAATGGTCCAGCATTCCAGAGGTCACTGTGTTATGCAAACTGAGCAATAAAACTAAATGGGAAAGTGTAAACAGATTCAACTTGTTTCGCCAGCTTATCTAAGCAGAATATGTACATTTTGGGGGCTCGTCAATGGGAAAAGTGCATTCTGTGGAAAAGCTATCTGAAAGATTAGATATAAATGATGAAATATTTTCACGTCATGCGCTACTTTTTTGTACATCACACACTTATTAAGGTTGAACTTCAGACGTCTGACTCATTACAAACGAAACAAAAAACAAACTAGAAAAATGTTTTCCCTAGATCCTTTAAGTTTTCTTCCACTGAACTAACCCAAACAATGCAAGTGTAACCTCAAGCCCTCTTTGCAAAATGATCTAGTACTACGCCAAAGTTAAGAACAAATGGCGTCCTTTCATAAGAAGTGCAATGTTTGTTTACTCGTCTGTCGTCGTGCAAAGTATGTATGTAAGTTTATATATTTTTGGCTGTGTGTGTTCAGCTGTCTCCGATATAAATACACCAAGTTGCACGGCGTGAGCAATTGATCTACTCTTATCACAAGACAATTTGGCACGGCCACCGGCAGCTGGGGACACAAATAACAATTTGTTTATTTTAAACAATATTACTTCGTGGGGATTTTCTGCGCATGCACGTTGTTTCGATATAAATGTAAAAAAAAGTGCGACCAACCGGCGAGACGAAAGAAAAGCGACTGACATTGAGAGGCCAAAAAAAAGCAGTGGTGACGTAAAGAAAGATAATCCCGCTTCCGTCACAGGACGGATAAAGAAGCGTGGTGCCAAAAAAAATTGGTCTTACCATTTGGCACTCAATTAGAGGGTGACCCCAAAAGTATGCTACCATATGCTGCACTGCACATTTTTTAAATCTATTTCGGCAGCGCAATAAATAAATGATGATCAAATGGATAACCTTAGCACATTATGTCAGCATCAACCATTTTGGACCCTTGCTGTGAAATCATTGGCAGTAGCTTTTGATGCCCTGGTTTGGATACCCATGTGACCGCACAATATAAAACCGGCACATGACGCGAAAATAAGTGACGACACTAACGGAAAACGAAGGCGAACCACAAGTTGATCGAATAGAATGTACCCTAGCTGAAATGGAAGTTATTCGTATATTTTAGACGCATGGAACATCATAATGTATAGAAGTAAACCTTAAACATCTTTAATGCCCAAAAAATTCTTTATTTTAAGATCAACCAATGCTTTTAACCAATTTATAGCTCATTATTTATTAGATTTTACTATTCCCTTTTTTGAAATAGGTAACATCATTAAGTGCCTTGCATACTAATTGTATAACTGGCATACAGTAGTAAATAGTAAATATTTTTTCGCACAGCGATACGAAAATTATCATGCCCATAGAAAAAACGTTTTAGCAATAAAAGCTTGCTTATGGTTCTGATGACTAAGCAGCAGCTTTTGGGCAACCTGAGTCATAGACCTCTTAAGCAAAACTAGGTGACAAAACTACTTCAGTTATACCGAAACTTAAATGCTCTTCCCACGAGGCGAACCAAGGAACAACAAGTTATAAAAGGAATTACAATTATCTAATACTTTGCACATGTACAAAATAATTGTTACTAGCTAGTTTTAGTTTTAGTTTATATTTGTTCCCAAAAATATTTACATTTAAGAAAAATAATTGTTTTTAAAATAATTAAAGATAAGCCCTACCCATGTGCAGTATACCGCTATGTGAATAAGTTACCTATTCGAACTGGTACAGTTCAAATACTTTCTATATGGCCAACGATCTCCCACTTTGCAAGTGAGAGCGCCAAAGCTCTTGGAGCTTTTACTCTCTCACCGTCTCGGTTTTTTAGCGGTGCTTACCTCGCCGGCATTTGGGCTCCATTGGGGCAGTTTGAATCAGAATCTCAGTAAGCGAACATCGTTGATTGAAACAGCAATCATGCCAATCGGTGAGTTTCCCAGTGGGTGTTGGTGTGGGTGGAGTGCCCTGAGCAGTTGGATAATGGAATGGATAATTGGGTGAATTTAAAGATAGGGAAATGTGCGGCCAAATTTTTGGCCCACGACCAAAATAAAATTGTGTCGTCCAATTCCTAGAATCGAAACATCCCATTCTCTATCTATGCTGTTTTTTTACCAGTGGAAAATACAAGAAACTTTCACCTTGTGATCGTCCAGATTCAATTAACGGCAATATGCTATACATTTTGGACTGCCTTTTTTTTGGCTTAATTTATGACCCATCGAATTGATTCTCGACCCAAGGTGTCCGAAAATGTTCACCATCTGCGATGAGTCACTGGTCTTCGCCTTGAACTCCGGCAATAATCAATAGGAATTCAGCAAGGGTGACCCTCGGGGGGTCAGACGAAAGATGCACCTCCAATGATGTCATGCGAAATAATGCTGCTTGAGAAACAATTCGTGTAATCTATTCAAAGCGAATAGCACAACCTCGCATATATCTGGGCAAATGTTTGTCGCTCGAGTGGCATTAGAGCCGGCTCAGAGCTCGGAGCTCAGAACTCGAAATTAAGCTTGAGTGGAATTAGCTAGAACAATTTGTTGCGAAGAACCGATGGCGATCTAAATGACATCATGCGAATGGCGTTAATAAGCAGGCGAAAACAAAAACAGACGCTAAACATGCTGATATATGTATATCTTCGTGGAAACCTAACAAACATAAAAATAGCTACGAATTCTTTCCAGTTCAAGTATTTTTTATGACAACATTCTCATGTTTGAGGTTGTTAATTCAAACCTCAAAACTTTCCCACCTCTCAAAGTAGTAGTGGGTACAGTTGGCTCCGAAAGACGTAGCCGAGTGTACAGTTGCCTCTGAGAATTTGTACTAATATGCCGTCTCTTTTGCAGAAGTCAACACCCCCGATAAGTTGGAGTACCAATTCTTCCCCGCCAGCGGTGGAGTCTTTACCTTCAAGGTACGTTCTCCCAAGGATGCTCATTTGGCCCTGACACCCGCGCCCGAGGAGAACGGCCCCATTTTCGAGATCTTCCTGGGAGGATGGGAGAACACCAAGTCGGTGATCCGCAAGGACCGCCAAAAGCCCGAGGTCGCTGAGGTGCCCACTCCGGGCATCCTGGATGCCGGAGAGTTCCGTGGCTTTTGGGTGCGCTGGTACGACAACGTTATCACCGTTGGCCGCGAAGGAGACGCCGCCGCCTTCCTTTCCTACGATGCTGGTAGCCTGTTCCCGGTCAACTTCGTCGGCATCTGCACGGGATGGGGTGCCAGCGGCACCTGGCTGATTGATGGTGAGTTTGCACTCGGTTCCACGCCTTTTCTATTAAACGGCCAGTACAGGTGTTTACCCTCTCTGATTAGTTTGCCCATCGTAATGATCTAAGTGAGCTATTGTCCCACAGCTGATCAATGGAATCTATTGTCTATTGTTGCAAATTCAGCTGCTTCAGTTTGAACATCGAGTATTACTGTACCCGCTACTCGTAGAGTTGCTGATCAATAACACTTAATTGCTCTCCAAGACTATATCTTTGCTATGAATATCTATTGGTCTATTATATATGTATAAGATTCATTTCATGAATTTCTGACAAATTCCTGTTTTTCTCTGCAGAGTCCGCTCCATCGGCTCCCGTCATGGGCTTCGCCGCTCCCACTGGAAGCGGACCAGGATGCTGGGTGCCTGCCGCCAATGGAGAAGTGCCACCCAACGCACTGGAGGGAGGATTCGACAGCAGCGAGCAGTTGTACATCGCCCGTGCCCGCCATGAGGGCGACCTCATTCCCGGCAAGCTGCATCCCTCCCACGGAGTGACCTACGTGGCCTGGGGAGGCGGTGAGCACGGCCACGCTGAATACGAGGTGCTGTGCGCCGGCGGCGGCCAGTGGGTGCCCGTGGATGCCGGAAACATCCCGCCCAACGCCCTGCCCGCCGGAGAGACCGCCGAGGGCGAGCCGCTCTTCATCGGCCGTGCCACCCACGACGGAACCATCACTGTGGGCAAGGTGCAGCCCTCCCACGGATGCTGCTACATTCCGTACGGCGGCGAGGAGCTGGCCTACAAGGAGTTCGAGATCTATGTGGCCAACTAAGCCACGGATCGAATGTCCAACGCACTGAAACCACACGTTTTATGATAAATCAGTTAATCTGAGCGCTTTACAGTTCAACTGGTCGCAGAAATTTTATTTTATTTATATGTGCATTTCTACTCAAAACTGTTGGAGAATCTCTATATTATGTCGAAAAGTTTATTACATTGTTCACCGAAATTGGTTAATAAACAATAAATATGTTTAAGAAAATAACATATCTGAAATAGGCACTTATTTGCATTTGTTAAGCTTGGAAATAAATCTTAAATAAGCTACAATAGATGCTTTAATTTTTCAAAAGTGTTAAGACTAGTTGCATTTTTTATCGCAATCATTAATCACCTTTTAATCCATTTGTACTCAATGAGATAAGTATCAAAAATGCTTTATTTTTAATGAAATCACTCGTGGTACTATCTTAAGACGAGTGCAATGACTGAAATCTATAGATTAGTTTAAGCAGCCCATTCAAAATAATTTACTACCACTCAATGAAAATCTTTTCCTAATCTCATTATCAGTGAACCCATAAACCACTCATACGACTAAAAATAGTTAAACAAACAAAGTCAGTTGAAATGTTGGCGGTACAAAGAACACATTGCTATATAGCTATTTGTTTTATTGTCCTATTTAAATTTCAATTAAGGGTATAACTTAGTCGGCTTAGTCTATCAACTATATTAAAGTCAGTAACCAGCATGCGAAGTTTTTAGGTCAGTAACTAACCTTTTTATGTTTCTTTGAACACCTGGTTTTGAAATGTCTTTAAAATAATCATATTTACAGACCCAAAAATACCCTTCTGCCAACTGGCAGCTTAAAAAAAATATAATAGTTTTTATTAAATTGGTCTCCTTGATTTGAAATAAAGTTTTGGACACAAGCTTAAGATACTTATCAACTTAAAATCTGATTAAAAATATTAAAGAACAAAGTATTCATGTTTCTATTAAACCTAATATGCCTTTATGACCTAAGTTTCCCAAATATTACCAAAATTGTAAATATTGAAGCACCTCTTGAGAGAATTTACAACTGAAGGGATAGTAAACAAAAAATGAATCTGTACTTGAGATACAGATACCGGTCGCTAGTATAAATATTAAAATTCAAAGCACGCGACGAAGACCCAATAAATTTGTCCGACAAGTGGAGTGGAGTAGCCGACACACCTGAGAAAGATAAGGGTATTGATAAGATCGGTGCGGAAGGGTATAAATACCTCGATGGAACAAGAACCAATAAGCATTTCGTGCAATGGGAAAGTTATTGGCACTACTCGCAGTCCTCTGCCTTAGCCAGGTTATCGGTGCTGAACGTAAGTATTATCTGGGGGTGAATATGATGTTGGACTAAATGTTAATCGATCTGTATTCCTGGCAAAATCCAGGCATCGTCAACTGCTACTGGGGCACCTGGGCCAACTACCGCAGCGGCAATGGCAAGTTCGATGTGTCCAACATCGATGCCGGTCTGTGCACCCATCTGAGCTACTCCTTCTTCGGAATCAACGACAATGGTGAGATCCAATCCCTGGACACCTGGCTGGACTACGATCTGGGCTTTATCAACCAGGCGATCAGCCTGAAGAACCAGAACTCCAACCTGAAGGTCCTGGCCGTGGTCGGCGGCTGGAACGAGGGCTCCACCAAGTACTCCTCGATGTCCGGCGATTGGTACAAGCGCCAGAACTTCATCAACTCCGCCCTGAACCTGCTGCGCAACCATGGCTTCGATGGTCTGGATCTGGACTGGGAGTACCCCAACCAGCGTGGTGGCAACTGGAACGATCGTGCCAACTTTGTGACTCTGCTGCGCGAGATTAAGGAGGCGTGAGTAGACGAGGAGTCACTCTTGAAACGTACATTAGAATTAGGTGATTTATGTCCTGTAGGTTCGCTCCCTACGGCTATGAGTTGGGTATTGCCGTGGGCGCCGGTGAGTCATTGGCCAGTGCATCCTACGAGATCGCCAACATTGCTCAGCAGGTTGACTTTATCAACGTGATGACCTACGACTTTGCCATGGCCTCCGATGGCCAGACCGGTTTCAATGCCCCCCAGTGGGCCGTGGAGAACGCCATCAACTTCTGGCTGAGCCAGGGTGCTCCAGCCAACAAGCTGGTGCTCGGCGTGGGCACTTACGGACGCTCCTTCCAGCTGTCGGACTCCTCCCAGAACTGGCCGGGTGCACCGTGCCGCGGTGAGGGCGCCGCTGGATCCTACACCGGCTCTACCGGCTACTTGGGCTACAACGAGATCTGCCAGAACAACTGGCACACCATCTTCGACTACGGCAATGCCGCTCCCTACGCCTACTCCGGCGATCAGTGGGTGAGCTTCGACAACGTGCTCAGTGTCCAGTACAAGATGGACTTTGCTCTGTCCAAGGGTCTGGCCGGTGCCATGATCTGGTCTCTGGAGACGGACGACTACCGCGGTCTGTGCGGTGAGACCTATCCTCTGCTCAAGACCATCAACAGGAAGCTGCGTTGGTAAAAGGGAAATACAATTGTTAAGAATAAATGTTTGAAAAATGAAAAACACTGCTTTTTGTGACTTTGGGATATGTTTTTAAAGTTATTTCAAAAGAAGTCTTAAGGAAATTCAGATCTATTTTTATGGAAACCTTTTAAACTGGCAGTAAGCATATCTGTAAAAAACTATAAATGAGCTCGGAGAAATTTTAAAATAATGAAAATCATTTCTCGGGATTTAGTATCCTGTTCCAGAATCCTTCGAAATCTGTATCCCCTTGAATTAGAATAAAAAATGTATTGATTGATTACATGTGTAAACTAATTATTTATTTTTAGTCTTAGATTATATTTCGTTTAGTTATAATTTGGCTATATATAACTTTACAACAATATGTTTCATTTAGCATCAAATGGATGTAAAAGTTCTCATGTATTGCATTCTTTGATGCTATGTTTAAACACATACCAACTACCCATGTTTCCTACAGTTCGTTATATTTTCCTGTGATGTCAGTAGTTCTACATTTCTAGTTAAAAGTATAAATCATGAATAAATAAATGTGCTTCTTTTGTTATTCATCGAATAAAAGTTTATTTTTTTAATTTACTCTAAATGAAGTGACTGAATGAGTAGCTAGCAACAGTTTGAGTCACATTCCAGGACGATGATAAAATGTTTCTTCGAGTGGGGTACGATACGATTGGCAATCCGCAAATCTCAAGATGCACTTAAAATTGAGATTTATATGCATAATATAATGTACGAGTATAGATATAGGTCACTTGTCGTTTCAGTTTCCTCACCGAGTGCAATATATTAGACTTTTGTTTTCTATTTCAGCGATTTCCTATGTGAAGTGGCGATTTATCAACGCCGACGATGTTTCACCGATAAGAAATTTGCTGGGGAGCGGCCTATATAAACTTGGAACCATGATACGCAGAGCTATTGTTACCATTAACCTACGAAGTGCAGGATGAAGTTAGTATCGATTTGGGCCTTGGCAGCACTTTGCCTTTGCCTTGGACAAGTGGCCAGCAGCGAGAGTGAGTAGTTGATGGTGTTTGCCTGGGAATCGGAATCTCATTGGATCCTTCTCATCCTGCAGAGCTGCTTAACTGCTACTGGGGCACGTGGGCCAACTACCGTCCCGGAGATGGAAAGTTCACACCCTCGGACATCGATCCCTCCCTGTGCACACACATCAGCTACACCTTCTTCGGAATCAGCGATGCCGGCGAGTTCAAGTCCCTGGACACCTGGCTGGACATGGACGATGGACTGGGTAAGCTATGCCTTTGAAGCTAGGAAAGATTAATGAAGTGGTATTTCCACACAGGCTTTATTAGCCAGACGATTGCTCTGAAGCAGCGCAACCCAAACCTCAAGATTTTGGCGGTGGTTGGTGGCTGGAATGAAGGTTCCACCAAATACTCGGCCATGGCCGCCGATCCTGCCAAGCGTGCCACCTTCGTCTCCACTTCCCTGGCTTTCATTCAGCAGTACGGCTTTGATGGTTTGGATTTGGATTGGGAGTACCCTGGACAGCGCGGAGGCAGTGAAGCGGATCGCGAGAACTTTGTAACTCTGCTGCGCGAGATTAAGGAAACGTAGGTGGAATCCTTAATTCCTTGCAACTTAATGACATGTATTAATCCCCGACAGCTACGATCAGTATGGCTTAGAGCTGGGTATTGCTGTCGGTGCCTCCGAGAAATCGGCCAGCATCTCATACGACATTCCGGCCATTTCGCAGCACTTGACTTTCATTAACGTCATGACCTACGACTTCCACATGGCTCTGGATGGCTATCTGGGTCTGAACGCTCCTCTGCCCGAGGTCGCCGAATCCATTGACTACTGGCTTTCTCATGGTGAGTTAACCAGTCTCGGAATCTAGTTATTAAACTAATGAATCATGCCTACCTAGGTGCGCCCGCCGAGAAGCTTATCCTGGGCATTGGCTTCTACGGACACAGCTACCAGATGTCCGATAGCTCACAGAACTGGCCCGGAGCTGCGTGCATTGGTCCCGGATCTGCTGGCGTCTACACGCGGGAGAACGGCTTCCTGGGCTACCACGAGATCTGCCTGAACAACTGGCAAACCGTGTTCGATCAGGAGAACGGTGCTCCATATGCCTTCCAGGGTGATCAGTGGATCGGCTATGACAATCCCGAAAGCATCCAGCTGAAGATGCAGCTGGTCGAGTCCCGCAATCTGGGTGGTGCCATGATGTGGTCCATTGAGACAGATGATTTCCGTGGTCTCTGCGGCGAGTCCTATCCCCTGTTGAAGACGATGAACCGTGCTTTGGGCAGGGAAGTGAATGGAGGAGGTGGAGGCGGCGGAGGAGGAAGTGTTACTCCCTCTCCAACGGCTGCTCCCACTCCGGCACCCACTCCGGCTTCCACTCCCGGTGGTGGAAGCGGTGGCAACGGGTGTGGCCAAGATGGTTTCTTTGTTGTGGAAGGCGACTGCAATAAGTTCTACCAGTGCATCGGTGGCGTCCGTTACGACTTCCAATGCGGAGCAGGGCTGTGCTTCAATACCAGTAGCTTCACTTGCGACTGGCCGTAAAATATCGATTAAATGAATAGCATATGAAAATAAACAAACATGGCACTTAAACAAGAAATCATTTATTTTTCAAGTGGTCCACACAGCGAATTGTATATTATTAATGCATATTTATGGCTACCGGTATGCCGATTAGATTTAGTTTCCTAAATTCACTAACATTTACATTGAAGAAGTTAGTCACTCGGGGAAAATCATGAAATACACGCCGTGAAGCAAGTGCATATGATTCAATTTCAATATTGAAATAATGATAAAGCCTTGTTAACAAGAAACCATATTAATGAAAACACAGGTGAGTTAACGTGTTTTGTTTATCACAATGTGCACTTATGGCCATGACAAAGGAAGTAAAAGAACGCCATATATTTATTATCTTTTTAAAGCGAAAGTTCATTAAGTATAAGACAGGATTATAAATATTCAGTTAGCTATGCGTTTTCAGTCTAGAAAACACACCGTGTAAAAAAAACACGCAACTTAAAACACTTTTACTCGTCCGAAAACAAATTTAAACATTATTTTAGCTTACTTGACCACTTTAATTAATCTACAATTAGAAAAAAATTATATAAATTTTCAGTTAAAAGCGTTAGGTTAACTTACGCCATGACTTATTTTCAGTATGTCTTTATCATAATGACATTTCTGATATGCGGTTGTATAGCAAAAGAGTGTAAGTAGATTCTAAAACTATTCTTTCAAATATTTTACAAAAATATCTGCAGATAATGTGTTTTGTCAATATGATTTGGGCTCCTACTACTACAAAGGACGCGGTCAATTCTTTGAGTGGCACTTGGACTCCAGACTGTGCACCCACTTGGTCCTTGGTTCTGGAGTAGGTGTGGATGGGAAGACCGGGAAAATGAGGATCACTGACAAGATTCTGCTACTGGAGAAGGGTAAGTATTTTATTTAAATAAATATGAGATTTCATATAAATAACTCCTATTTAATAGACAAGCTGAGCAGCGTTAAAACCATGAAGTGGGATAGCATTAGGAAGGTAATGTTTACCATCGGTGGTTGGGAGGAGGACTCCAGCTCGTTTTCCCGCATGGTGTCCTCTCCCAAGAAGCGGGACAATTTCTATAGCTCTATATTGGAGTTCATGTTCAAGTGGGGATTCGATGGCGTCCAAATCGATTGGCGCTATCCCACTCTGCTGGGTGGTCACCCAGAGGATCGCCAGAACTTTGTGATTCTGCTGGAGGAGCTGGGATTAATGTAAGTCCTTGTAGGGGTCCACTAAGTCATCTACAAAGTGCTTGCCCTCTTTCGTTAGCTTTCGGAAGAATCAGCTAATATTAATGGTGGCTGTGCTGGGACGAACAAACAAGCGCATCCTGGAAAGCTACAATATCCCCGAGATAGTAAAGAACTCGGACTTTGTCCATCTGATGTTGCACGACGAGCAGGATCCGTACCGCCTGCGCTTGGCTTACAATGCTCCTCTTGTGGGGTATGAAGACAGCGTGACCGATTCCATTATGCATTGGAAACGAAATGGAGGAGCACCAGAGAAGCTTATATTGGGCATTCCGCTATTCGTGCGCTCCTTCACCATGGATAGAAATCAATCGACAGTGGGATCCGCCTGCAAAGGACCCGGCAGACCGACTAAACTATCCCACCGTCCCGGCTTCATGACCTACAACGAGTGGTGCGTGCAGCAGTCCAAATGGAGCAGGAAGTTTGACCAGCTGGCCAAGGTGCCCTATGCCACAAGGGGTGATCAGTGGGTAAGCTACGAGAACCCGCGGAGCATCTGGGCCAAGATGCATCTGTTGCAGAAGCACAAGCTGGGTGGCGCCATGGCCTGGACCATTGACGTAGACGATTTCCGGGGCAGGTGTGGCGAGCAGCATGGATTGCTCCGTGTGATCTTCTCCGCCCTGGGCGACAAAAACGCCCTCACAACCGAGAAGCCGACCACAGAAGCCTCCGGACTGTGCCCACATGATGGCTTTAGCCGCGATGGTTGGGACTGCCGATTGTACCATGAGTGTCGCGATGGAGAAAGGATCTATTACGAGTGCCTCGAGGGTCAGTACTTCGACGAGAGCCAGGTCATGTGCCGCCCAGCCGCTGAGGTCAAGTGTGATGAGAACTTTGTCATTTGGCGACCGGGAATGCCCGTTTACAACTCCGACAACATGCCACTAAACCTAAAGATCGTGGAGTAGGTCCATAAAAATACACAAACCCCGTGACTTTTTTCTGGACAAATAAAATCTAACACTTTACTGATCCTGAGTAGTTACAACTGTTGGTGTCAAGGTCAAAGTTGAGTCCACTGGGACAATCAAAGTTGTGGGTCTTTCCGCCGCTGCAGTAGTAGAACTTGGAGCAGTTGTCCGGATCACGAACATATCCTGCAGGCGTGTCAGCTGGACAACTGAATCCTTCACTGGACTTTTCCTTGTTCGATTCGGTGGTCAGACCAGATGGTGTATTGCCGCCGAAGAGCACACGGTTGATTTCGTGAAGCAGGGGATAGGGCTGCTGTCCACAGGTGCCGCGGAAGTCATCCGATTCCAGCGACCAGATCATTATGCCACCCAGGTTGTTGTCCATCACATACTGCGCCTTGAGGGCCAAGCTACGTGGGTCCTCGTAGCCCACCCACTGGCGTTGCCTGTAGGCGTAAGGCACCTGCTGTGTGGCCTCCCATTTCTGTGTCCACTCCTCCTGCTCCATCATCTCACAGAGTTCGTTGTAACCCAGGACGCCCGGCTCACGGGAGTAGTTTCCTGCAATTCCCTTGCCGATATGCAGCGCTCCTGGCTGATTGCCCTCGGCGGTGGCTAACGTGAAGGAGCGCCCGTAGAAAGGAACTCCTAGGATCAGCTTTTCAGCCGGAGCACCTGCTTTCAGCCAATACTTGACCACGGCGTCCACGTTAAGCTGTTGTTGCCGTCCGGTAGAATCACTAGCATCCCTTTCAGCAGCGTACAGTGGAGCATTGATGCCCACCACCTGGTCCCACGGTCCGTGGAGGTCGTAGGCCATCACATTAATGAGGTCCAGATACGGAACAACAGCCGGAATGTCGTACGATATTTCGGCGGAGAATTGTGCGGAGCCCACGGCAGCACTGAGCAGGAAACCAAAGGGTTCCAAGCTGAGAAGGCGTTAAGGGTCAGAAAATGGGCAGCACATACAACTCCTTCTTATCTTACCCCTCTTTCAACTCCTTTAAAAAGGTAACATAGTTCGAGCGATCCTCGTTATCCAGACTGTGACGCTGTCCAGGATACTCCCAATCCAGATCTAGGCCATCGAAACCATGGCGCTGCAGAAACCTGACCACATCATCCACGAACTTTTCACGCTTCGAGGGATCACGGGCCACCACTGAGAATCGCTTGGAACCCTCGTTCCAACCACCCACGGCCACGAGCGTCTTCAACACGGGATTCTTTAGCTTGAGGGCATTAAAACTCTTGATATTTCCGCGTCCACTATTCTCCTCAAGATCCAGATAGGCGTCGATCACCCGCAGCTGGCCCGTCTCTTCGATGCCCAGGAAGGCGTAGATAAGGTGGGTGCACAAAAACGGATCAATATCCTCCACACCGAACTTCCCCAGACCAGGTCGATAAACGGACCAAGTGCCCTGGTAGCAGACAACGTTCTCTGCAATGTGATTTCACTGATAGTCCGGGAGAAATGGCCATCTATTATACTGTTACATACTTGAAGAGTTGCTTTGTGCAGAAGATGATGCTGCCATCAGGATTACCCCGAGGAGCAGCTTAACTAAACCAGATCCGCTCCACATTG
This sequence comes from Drosophila mauritiana, assembly GCF_004382145.1. Lineage (NCBI taxonomy): Eukaryota > Metazoa > Arthropoda > Insecta > Diptera > Drosophilidae > Drosophila > Drosophila mauritiana. The sequence continues at coordinate 19,369,229 of NC_046668.1, read as the reverse complement.
CTTGACCACTAAATGAAAACTTCCCGCAACACCGTGACTTTTATAGCGCCTCAATTTTATGATAAGACGGTGTAATAAATGTATTTGCAGTTCGCTTTTAGCAAAATAACATGGTGTTTGCACACTTGTTGCTCAGGAGAGCATCGCAAACAACATGGGCCGCTGTGAGGGTCGGCTGTGTCTCCAAAATCAACGATAACACCTAGGGCTATGGGTTCTAGAACTTCTTTAGCTTGGACAGCTGATTGTTGCGCCGCAAGGCCAGTTTCCTCAGGCGGCGCCAGTACTGCTTGGAGTCGGGTTCCAGTTCATCCAGCGGAATGATGCGTTCCGTATTCAGCGTCCACAGCCAGTCGGGGTACTCCGCATCCGGTTTGATCTGTTCAGCAAGAATACTCATACAGAAGAGTGTAAAAAAGGAATTAAAAATTGGAACTCACCTTGACATCTTCTCCTGTTTTCAGGTAGTTACTGCCGCACACATAGTTCACCAGCTTGTTGGCATCCGTCTCCACGGGTATGACTTTCTTCTCCATGATGGGCCCCAGCTTGCCAAGCTTTTTCTTCTTGCCCGCTGTGGAACGCATTTACCATTAGTTGTTAACTATTTAACCTGGACGTGGATGCTCACCTGCCGCCGCCGGTTTGGCGGCATAAAAACGTGCCCAGTTTCCTATCGCTGGGGCTATCAATCGCTGCCTTGCCATCTGGAAAACTGCGGTTAGGCTGGTCATGTCTGCTATGTGCTTTATTTAATCCGTTTTCGTGACTTTAATTGAAAAACAAATGATAGATTACAGATAGATATTTACAAAACTGTCCGTTTTGTTGTATAATCCACTAACTGGAAATGTGGCATTGCAGCCCTGGTTATAAAGTATACGACCAGTCAGCTGATTTTTCAAAACAGAAACCTATCGAAATTGTTTTTAAATAAAGAGCCAGCTTTTAATGAGCCTTTTTATGATATGACTTTATTGTCACTAAGACCACATAATAATAGATGATGTTGTTATATTTTCTGTCAATAATTTACATAGAAATACATTTAGAGGTGGACTTTGGTGTTTATAAGTATTTTCACATAACGATATCGACCAGCTGTCATCGCTAATTCGACGCCGGCTGTAACGAATATTACACAAGTAACAGCAGCTAAATTGTAAATAAAAAAGCGTTAGCAAGATGGTTGGACTGAAATTTCCATCAAACCGAACACTGGGCAACATATGTGTCTACGGTGCGGTGGCCTCCATATCCGCTGTGATGTACATGAAATGGAAGATGGAGGATCGGGTGAAATCCGCAGAGTACTACAAACTGGCCTTGAAGGCACTGCGGAGCCATCGAGGAGCAGTTGGTCTGCTGGGCGAACCCATCAAGGACTCTGGCATCGATCTGTCCAACGCCAACAACAATTGCAATGCGGAGGAGGCGCGTTGTGAGGTGGCTGTGCGGGGCAGCAAGGATAAAGGTAAATCCATCGATTTTTAAAGCAGATCTGTAGCGTTTACCAACCCTCTATTTGCAGGAACTTTATACTTTTGGGCGTCCAATCAGCCGGATAGAGGCTGGCTGATCGACCGACTGGAGCTGGAAACAAAACTCAACCCGGAGAAACGCTTTTTGCTCAAAAAATCCGAGGAACTAACCTTCGATCTGCCCGAGAGTATAACCAAACTACCTGCCAAGCAAGTTGATTCCAATGTTATTCTATCCGAATCGGATCAGCAACCAGAAACACATTCAAAGTGACGACAATCCGAATGTCCGATTCAATTAGTTTATTCTCTTTAAATTTGACTAATTCAAGCAATCTTAAATGTTTTATAGTTATGTTATTTTAATTACAAATTTATTGTTTTTATAAAATCAAAGTCTTTAGTTATTGTTTGTCAATGGAGAGCTGGCAAAAATGATCAGTGGTTTAGCATAGTTAATATTCATGCTCATACTAGGTGGTGGTTGGCTGGTGAACAATCGGGAAAGCGGAAAACTTGAATGAGTGCTCCTAATGATACCACTTAAAATAGTCGAGAGTCGGCTGGTTGATCTTCAGAGACACGAAGAATTGACTGGCTCATCGAGAGCGCAGATCTCGAGCTTGATTCGTTTAAAATTAGAATAATACATAGGTCAGAGGACATGATAAAATCCGCGTTTAATGCTCTTCTTAAACGATAAAGGCGACAATTGGTGGCGATCGTGACGCAGACGAGGCGGCAGTGCATCGTTCACCGTCAGGCTAAAGTCATCCAAATCAATCAAATCGTCTCCGATCGTACTCGATATATGTAGTTATGTATACGCACTTTCGTCGTTGTATAACACAGTATAAATACAGGCCGTATATATATATAAGTAGGTATATGTTCGTATGTATATAGCCAATTACAGACATTTGCTTTTTCGGCAGGCACCTGCACCTGCCCGCCCTCGTATCTCGTATTCCTGCTACTTCGTTTCGGATGCTGTGGTGTTAATGCTGGTGATCGGTTCCTATGCTCGCTTGGCCATGGCAAGTGGAAGACTGTTGGGCCGCTTTGTCGACTGTGTCCGCTCCTCTTCCGCTTGCACCTCCTGGTCTTATTGCGTCTTCAGTTCCTTGCCAATGCTGTACGAGACGATTTTGCTCCAGTCGATCTTGGTCCTGGTGATGGGCAACTGGCGACGCATTGCCTTGAATGTCGTGTCCGACATCGTTTGATAGTTCTCCGAAATGGCCAGCTGGTACTCATTCTCGGCGTCCTCGATCAGACGGATCACCTCCTTGGCCACCTGCTGTTCGTTGCTGACCACCACGCTTTCGCGGCACTCCTTCGAGGACACCAGCTGGACGTTGCCGTCCTCGTAGTAGTGCACCTGCACCTTGAGCACACCCTTCAACTCGGCGGTTCCGCTGCCCGCCTGGAAGGTGACGTGCCACTGGGAGCGCCATCGGCCATTCCAGTAGTTCTTCGGCTGGAACTGATGGTCTTCGATGCAAATGGTCAGGGTGATCTGGTTACCCTGCGCCTTTCCAAAGACAGAGCTGACCTATAAAGATAATTGTGCGGATTATTGTAAGCAAAAGAGCGTTTCTCATTCAACTTACCCCGTGTCTATAATGACTGGCAGTGTAGGCGAGCGTCTCCAGGTCGAGGGCCGCCCTCCAGGGCTCCGCAGTGGCATCCGCCTCCACGTCCTGGTAGTCGGAAGCCTCTTTCCGGAGGTGGTCGTATTTGAAGGCTTGCTTTGTGCGCGGGTCGTAGAAGCGACCGTTTCCTGGAATGCAATTGCTTATCAGTGTGGGGCTCAAGATATCGACCGAAAGCCAAACAATGTGTGTAGGTGACTCATATGGTAGGCTTTGTCCATTTAAGGGCATTGATGGAACTCAACTCACCCAGATCGTTGTGTTCCGATATGATGGCGTTATGATCGGTGCCCTCGATGCGAACCGGAGTCAGCTGGTCCTTGTTGTATTGGGCGAAGGCGTGGCTAGCCCCATCCTTTAGCAGAGTGTCATTCTTGAGGAGCTCCCGCACATCGTTGAATACTTCGTTGAACTCGCCGGGCGGCGCATGTAGGATGAAGTCCGATACGATGCGCACCTTCTCCGCATCGGTGATCGGGGTCTGCTCCATAGTTCCACTGGTGATTCACGAAATCGGGGCTGGGCGGTTGTTTCGTTTGGTCTGGTTTCCCCTCCGATTCCTAGGGTTCTACCTCTCGACGGGATCTTCGTGTGGAGTTGTTGTACGTTGCGGTGTCGCTGGAACTCTTCCTTGACCGTTTTTTCGGCGCTGCAATCTTTTTTCTCCGCAATTAATGGGCCAAGACGATGACGATTCGGTTCACTTTTTTCTCACTCTTTGCTAGGGATGGGAAATATTTGTGTACCTGTACCGGATGCGATTCACCGTATTTTACAGTCGGTCTACACAGTTCCATAATCCGACGGGTGAATGGCAAAACTTATGGCGCGTTACTTGAATTGCATGCTTATTAATTGTTAACGATGTAAAATTTAATAAATTATAGAAATGGCATTTCGAGACTAATAAATAATATGGGCAGTTCAAAACCAAACTCAATCAGACCCTTTTTAAAGCAAATTATGATATGTTGGTAGCTAATCTTGGTTATTAAATGTTTTTCAGTTATATTGAAGAAAATTTGTGATCAGGCTATTTAAAATTAGCCTAAATTTGTGAAGAATAGTTGTTAATAATTAAATTTGATAGGCTTAGCTGGTCCTTTTTTAACTTCCTGCTTCCATTTTAAATTGATTCTCATCAAAATATTTATCGAGAAGTGTATACAGGGTATAGTATCGATAAGACGAAAACATCGAGAATATTAACCGTTATTTATCGATGACTGAGGAATCGAAGGTGTCTAACATCTCCAATGCCGCCCGTTGTTTTTGTTGCAATGTGTTTTTGCTTTTGAATTGAGCGGTTGTGTCGCGCGTCGATCGCAGTTTCAAAATCGGTGTGGCTCCGCAGCTTCGTTGCAAGCCGACAATAAAAGCGATCGAAGTGAAGGAAAATTCGTTTTGCGATCTTTTTATTTAAAATAATTCGCCAGAGTGTACAAGTTCACATTGAAATACCATCGAAAAGTGCCTTTTTACCAAAAGTCGTTGGTAACACACATACCAACGCAACGAACCGAACCACACGCACACAAATGCGCGCGCTTGGCGGTGTGCGTGTAACCACTTTTTTACCTGGTCTTACCTGTTTGCGGAGCGAAAGAGAGGAGGCAACAGAAACGGAGAAAGAGAGTGCCCAAGCGGACGAGTGAAAGATAAAAGTGAACGAAATATCAGCCAGAGCAGCTGCACCGAAATCGGAATAAGTCAGTTTACAATCTGGGCGCGCACTGTACGAGTTCGATTCGATTGATAATTATTGAGCGGTTGCCATGAAAATGCAGTCCAAACAAACGGTACACTGAGAGAAACGAAACAAGAAGAAGAGTGCAAATAGAATAGAATAGAAAAGAAGTAGAAATAGAAGTGGGCAACACAAACAAAAGTAAAAGGTGTGTGAGTGAAATAATACTGGGTGATTCACGAAGAAGTGCTCAAAAGTGTTGCGGTTGAAAAAAAGAGAGTCTGCGATGGCGGATCGCCGCTAGAGAGTATGTCCACCAGTGTCCAACGAATGTCCAGAAGCCACCACTGCATCAATATGTCGGCGACCCCGCAGGCCGGCCACCTAAATCCCGCCCAGCAACAGACGCACCAGCAGCACAAGCGAAAATGCCGCGACCTTGGCAGGCGACTAATCCCCGCGAGACTCCTCCTGGGCGTTATCGTGGCCATCAGCCTTCTGTCACCCGCCCTCGCACTTCACTCGCCGCCGGACAAAAACTTTTCCGGCGACAATCGTAAGCCCGCCTTCAAGAACTGCGCCGGATACGCTCCTAAGGTTAAGGAGGAGCAGCCCGAAAACACCTACGTGCTCACCGTAGAGGCCGTCGACCCTGATCCCGACCAGGTCATTCGATACAGCATCGTCCAGTCGCCGTTCGAGCGACCCAAGTTCTTTATCAATCCCAGCACGGGCGTAATCTTCACCACCCACACATTCGATCGTGACGAGCCGATCCACGAGAAGTTCGTCTTCGTCACCGTCCAGGCCACGGATAATGGTCTGCCCCCACTGGACGACGTTTGCACCTTCAACGTTACCATCGAGGACATCAACGACAATGCACCCGCCTTCAACAAGGCGCGCTACGATGAGTCCATGTCGGAAAATGCCCAGGTGAGTTTCCTGGCCCACTGAGTTGAGTTCGAGTTGGCCCACTCTATCCACCACCGCTTGCCAAACTCGCGGACCCCGGATTACTGCGGTTTGGCCAAGCTGGTGAATTGGTACTAGAGTGATGTCATTCTTTCTGTCTTGCCCCCCATCTGATGTCATGTACCTAACTCAATTGTCACCTAAACTCGCTATATAGTTTCTCTTTTCGCTGTGGTGTAGTAGAAATCTCTTTTACCCAAAAACACATTAAAATAAAGTTATCTTGTTAAGCAAGATGCAAAAAAATTCTTTGTTAGCTGAGGGAGATAGGTTTCTGTAGCACAGCTTGTTATATTGGTTTATTAGATTGAATACTCATGTTTTTTGACTACTGGAATTTATGGATCACTGGCATCAAAAGATTTGCCCTCCGCCCACCTGGTCATTCCAATAGACTGAGGCTCCCACTGTCCCACGTCCTACGGTGTTAATTAAACACTTGGCCAGTTCATGGGCGCGCACATCTTCTTGGGCGGAACTAGTTTTCGCTTGGCGTAGGAGGGCGACCACTTGGAGACGGGTTTTGGGTTCATTGCTCGCCCGGTTCGATACAGAAAACCTTGAAACCCTTTCCAACGCCTTTTCTTTTACGCCATTTCCATGTTTGCGACCAGAAAAACTTGTCGTACCACAAAACAGTGGTAGAAAACTAAATGTAGCTAAGTACTTGTAATGGCGTGCATTAGTTTTACCACAACAATATCTTAGTACCGCAATAGAGAGCCATTTTAGGTAAATACTACAATTAGTTAAATTATTATAATTTTATTAGGCTTCTTAGATAAGAAGAAACAAGTTCTGATATTCTGAGGATCTCCAGGAGCATCTCTTAATTGTAATCAATCTCGGAAAGCCTTTTTACTTTGTAGTTAAGGGATAGTACAGCAGATAGTTATCGTATATTTGTTATTTTCCCCGATTTCCTCTTCATATCCACAACAAACGCAGCTATTTTTACCAAAGCTTTGTCAGCAGAGAAGCTTTTCTGCGAAAAGGTTTCAGTTCTAATTAGGCCTTCGCCCAGGTTGCATAGAAAAAAGGAGATTGAGGAAACTAGAGCGGGGTCATGTGCTTGCTCCTGGTTTGGGCAAACTTGCAGGAAAGTTGTGTGGACGGAAGTAAACCAGAAACCCCCAAATATCCGTGGCTTTATCTTTACCTTCTACTTGCAGCCCGACGCGGTGGTGATGACTATCAGCGCCAGTGACTTCGACGATGGCAACAACAGTTTGGTCGAGTACGAGATTCTGCGGGAGCGCGACTTCCAGTACTTCAAGATTGACAAGGAGTCGGGTATTATCTACCTGAAACGACCGATTGACAAGCGACCCGGCCAATCGTACGCTATAATTGTGCGGGCATATAACGTGGTGCCAGATCCGCCGCAGGATGCGCAAATCGAAGTGCGCATCCGGGTGGTGGAGTCTTCAATTAAGCCGCCATCATTCGTGAATCCGATCGATACGCCCATTTACCTGAAGGAGAATCTCAAAAACTTCACACATCCGATCGCCACGTTACGAGCCGTTTCCAATATGCCGGACAAGCCGGAGGTAATCTTCGAACTGAACACCGGCCGCACGGAGCAGACAAACAGCAAGAACACATTCGTGTTCAATCAGATCGGCAATGAGGTGACCATTAGCCTGGGCAAGACTCTGGACTACGAGGCCATCACGGACTACACCCTCACCATGATTGTGCGGAATACACACGAACTGGGCACAGAACATCAGATCAAGATTCAGGTGGAGGATGTCAACGATAACATCCCCTACTACACTGAGGTCAAATCGGGCACTATCCTGGAGAACGAACCACCCGGCACGCCTGTTATGCAGGTGCGTGCCTTCGACATGGACGGCACCTCGGCCAATAATATTGTGTCATTCGAGCTGGCCGACAATCGGGAGTACTTCACCATCGACCCCAATACCGGTAACATTACCGCACTGACGACATTTGATCGCGAGGAACGCGATTTCTACAACGTAAAGGTTATTGCCAGCGACAATTCGCCATCGAGTCTGTTTGATAATGGAGAGCCGAACCGTGGCCACCAAGTGTTCCGCATCTCCATTGGAGACAAGAACGACCACAAGCCGCACTTCCAGCAGGATAAATATTTGGCAGAAAGACTGCTCGAGGATGCCAATACGAATACCGAGGTCATTGAGGTAAAGGCGGAGGACGAGGATAACGCATCCCAGATCCTGTACAGCATTGAGAGCGGTAACGTGGGTGATGCCTTCAAGATTGGCCTCAAGACCGGCAAAATCACGGTCAACCAGAAGTTGGACTACGAAACGATTACGGAGTACGAGCTGAAGGTGCGGGCCTTCGATGGAATCTACGACGACTACACTACAGTGGTTATCAAAATTGAAGACGTGAACGACAACCCACCGGTGTTCAAGCAGGACTACAGCGTCACCATTCTGGAGGAGACCACATATGACGACTGCATCCTCACTGTCGAAGCCTACGATCCGGACATCAAGGATCGCAACGCAGATCAGCATATCGTCTATTCGATTCACCAGAACGATGGAAACCGATGGACCATTGACAACAGTGGCTGCCTACGTTTGGTCAAGACGCTGGACCGCGATCCGCCCAACGGTCACAAGAACTGGCAGGTTTTGATCAAGGCCAATGATGAGGATGGAGTAGGAACCACGGTCAGCACAGTGAAAGAGGTCACTGTCACGTTGAAGGACATCAACGACAACGCTCCGTTCCTGATCAACGAAATGCCTGTCTACTGGCAGGAGAACCGCAATCCCGGCCATGTTGTGCAACTGCAGGCCAACGACTACGACGACACTCCGGGGGCAGGTAACTTCACCTTCGGCATTGACAGCGAAGCCACTCCGGACATCAAGACCAAGTTCAGCATGGATGGAGACTATTTGCACGCCAACGTCCAGTTTGATCGGGAGGCTCAAAAGGAGTACTTCATCCCCATCCGCATCAGTGATTCTGGCGTTCCGCGACAAAGTGCCGTAAGCATCCTGCACCTGGTGATCGGGGATGTCAACGACAATGCCATGAGCGAGGGATCGTCGCGCATCTTCATTTACAATTACAAGGGAGAAGCGCCGGAAACCGATATTGGTCGCGTGTTCGTAGATGATCTGGATGACTGGGACTTGGATGACAAGTACTTTGAATGGAAGGACCTTCCTCACGATCAGTTCAGGCTTAATCCCAGCACGGGTATGATCACCATGCTGGTTCACACCGCCGAGGGAGAGTACGACCTGTCGTTCGTAGTGACCGAGGACTCCATGTTCGTGCCCCGTCACTCCGTAGATGCATATGTCACCGTGGTGGTCCGCGAGCTGCCCGAGGAGGCAGTGGACAAGAGCGGCAGCATCCGATTCATCAACGTAACCAAGGAGGAGTTTATCAGTGTGCCGCGCGACTTCCAGTCACCGGATGCCCTTTCCCTAAAGGATCGCCTGCAGCTCTCGCTCTCCAAGCTTTTCAATACGTCGGTTTCCAACGTGGACGTGTTCACTGTGCTCCAAAACGAGAATCATACGCTCGATGTGCGCTTCTCTGCCCACGGCTCACCCTACTACGCTCCGGAGAAACTAAATGGAATAGTGGCACAGAATCAGCAGCGTTTGGAGAACGAACTAGACCTGCAGATGCTGATGGTGAACATTGACGAGTGTCTGATCGAGAAGTTCAAGTGCGAGGAATCGTGCACCAATGAGCTGCACAAGAGCTCGGTGCCATACATGATCTACTCGAATACCACATCGTTCGTGGGCGTGAATGCCTTCGTTCAAGCGCAATGCGTATGCGAGGCTCCTTTAATGAGGCGCTGTCTAAACGGAGGATCTCCGCGGTACGGAGAGAACGACGTGTGCGACTGCATAGACGGATTCACCGGTCCCCACTGCGAACTCGTCTCCGTGGCATTCTACGGCTCCGGGTATGCCTTCTACGAGCCCATTGCCGCCTGCAACAACACCAAGATTAGCTTGGAGATCACGCCCCAGATCGACCAGGGCCTGATCATGTACCTGGGACCACTTAACTTCAATCCGCTGCTGGCCATTTCTGATTTCCTAGCTCTGGAATTGGACAATGGCTATCCGGTACTGACTGTGGACTACGGATCAGGCGCCATTCGCATCCGCCATCAGCACATCAAGATGGTGGCCGACCGCAGCTACCAACTGGACATTATCCTGCAGCGTACCAGCATTGAGATGACTGTGGACAATTGCCGGCTGTCCACCTGCCAGACACTGGGCGCCCCAATTGGCCCCAATGAGTTCCTCAATGTGAACGCACCGCTGCAGTTGGGCGGCACTCCGGTGGATCTGGAGCAACTTGGACGCCAGCTTAATTGGACGCACGTTCCCAACCAGAAGGGTTTCTTCGGTTGCATTCGCAACCTGACGATTAACGAGCAGACTTACAACTTGGGAATGCCCTCCGTGTTCCGGAACATCGACAGCGGTTGCCAGCAGTCCGTGGCCGTGGCGTTCAGTTTTGGAATTGATAGAAACTTCATCATCGCGATCATTGTATGCCTCGCGCTACTGCTGATCATCCTGTTGGCAGTGGTGGTGCAGAAGAAGCAGAAGAACGGCTGGCACGAAAAGGACATCGACGACATTCGCGAAACGATCATCAACTACGAGGACGAGGGTGGCGGCGAGCGGGACACGGACTATGATCTGAATGTCCTGCGCACCCAGCCCTTCTACGAGGAGAAGCTGTACAAAGATCCTCATGCGTTACAGGGGAACATGCGTGACCCCAACGATATACCCGACATCGCCGACTTCCTGGGCGACAAGAAGGAGAACTGCGACCGGGATGTGGGCGCCACAACCGTGGACGATGTGCGGCACTACGCGTACGAGGGTGACGGCAACTCCGATGGCAGCCTCTCCAGTCTGGCGTCCTGCACCGACGACGGCGATCTCAACTTCGACTACCTGTCCAACTTTGGACCGCGCTTCCGCAAACTGGCCGACATGTACGGCGAGGAGCCCTCAGACACAGACTCCAACGTGGACGACGACCAGGGCTGGCGCATCTAGGAATCTTCGCCAGCCGCGGTATGATGACGTAGAAATTGAAAAGACTTTTTATATGCTAAGAGTTGTACGGATGTTGATAGTGTCGGGACAAGGCGCCGGCCTAGCCGGCTCCAAAGTCGATTCAGAGATATATACCCATATATATGGGTAAACTATATATTATATATATACATATATATTTTTATGGAGGAATATTGCAAGGGCCCTGGGGAAGACGTTTTTGTTGTTTGTTGTGTAAATGCAAAAAGTGATCTTGATCTTACGTAAACGAACTATTTAAACTAAAGCAAACACTAATATAGCCAAGCAACTGCGAACAAACAGCAAATTTGTGCAGAACTGTTAATGCTTCGATTCCACACATTTAGGGGAACACAAATGGGGTAGAAATAAAATCGAAATATAAATTAAAATGTCCAGAAAACGAAATATTCCTAGAAGCGAATCCCGAAATCAGTATGCATTTTTCGTTGCATAAGACTTCATAATACCAACACTAGTTATTAGCTTATTTTATAACCTAAATATGTTAGTTGAAAATGCATTACAAAACATAGTATGAGCAATCATATCGCATTAGGGCCCCAACAAGACAGATCTTCAATTAGCATTCGTTAAAACTTCCGACCCAAAACAAATTAACACAAAATCAAAGGGGCACTACATTTGATAAGACAAGTCGGTATTTCTAATCTAACTCTTCGATCTTAATTTATATAGAGCTGCAAACCCTATCAATATTTGTATAAGTTCTTAGGGTTGTCTTCTAGTACATGTATAAACTAGTTTAACCTAATTTAAACTTATCGAATCGAGGGAGACGCAAACTCTTCCTGTAATTGCGAACGAAACACGCGTGCATCTATATCCATGTTATATTAGAGCGGATATAATATATATAAATATAAATATAGAGACATATGTGTAAGTGAAAATGTTCAATAAATCAATGCGATATGTATTTTTGTAAGTCTTTTCCCGTAGACACTAAGACTCAATTAAGCCGTAAGGGGACATTTTTTACATGCCAAGGCGAACCAATCATAGAAAAGTTGAGATACTTTATTTATATATAGTACATATTAATTAATTGTATAATTTACAACAAACGAAAGAGCCACACAAACACACAACAATTGTGTTAAAATAAAAAATATAATAAAATCGAATACATTTCTGTGTTGATCATTTAACGATCGAGATAACCGTTTGAGGAAGTGCGTCCGTCCAGTGATCTGGAATGCGCTTTGTTCGATTGGAGGAGGTGCCACATAGAACCAGACGTATCTCAAAGCCAGCAAGCCCCGTTCCCTGGATTTTATTAGAAGCAATGAAAATGTACACAAGTGCTCGAGTTAGCTATGTTTGCTCATCGCCAGACTAAGCCACATACATATGTACTGTGGGTATATAGGCACCTATGTATACATAGATGGTAAGTCATTGACTGAGAGGCGTCGGCGAGCGCTACTGTAAACTGTAAGCGGAGGAAAAGCGTCATTATCTTATCAGCGGAAAGTAGGTTACGCTTGCCTTTGGATTCGTTCGGTTTCAACAAAATCGATTGCGGCACAAGTCAATGAACAAAATTGGAGCGGTTCAATTCGTAAATGGACGGCGAGTGGTAAAGAAAATGTGTATTCGTTGCAGCAGGTGCATTTGGATTCCCCCCACAGCTGCAATTGTACGAGTATCTGTGTGTGGATCGCTGCGGCAGAGAACTTCATTAAGATTTGCATGGCTGATATGTCAAGGCAGCCGAGGGTATCTGTTAGATACGACTTTGGGCCAGATGAATGTGTTGCAGCTGCCGTCTGGATGTCCTTTCAAGCTGGAGATTAATGGTGTGTATGTCTAGCTGCTTGATCTTATCCGAGGTGCAACCAAAATAAATCAAAACTTCTTACTGCTTGTGCTTGTTTTTTGAGCACAAAACTGTTTTTTGTATTCCAGGAATATTCAATTTCAATTGACTCTTCAAACATATCAACATTTTGAAAGCCAAAGAAACTTGAAGTGCCTTTCGCTTTAAGAGATGCGAAGGGATCGACATGTATAGATGTCGAGGGTCCATCAAATACTCAAATTTTGAATCAATTAAATGCAACCTCAACCATGAAGCACTTTGGTGAAACAAAAACCAAACATTTCGTGGTATCAAATTGTTCCCATTGCGGAAATGCCCAACTGACAAAAAAATCGATCTGACGACGACAGATGTCTTTTCAATTTTCGTCTTAAGTTCCAGCTGAAAAAAAGAAACGAGCAGCAAAAATTTGTGCCGGACATGCCGACGTGAGGTTTCACCGGCAACATGTGGCTCTGGGACGAAGACCGAAGATCCAGAGGAAGCGCTGAGAACAGGCGAAAATCGGCAAGTAAAATGGTTGAGTAATCAAATAACCTCTTCTGGCTACCTGCGCAGCTGCAGCTGCCAACGCACTCCTCAGGTGTGTATGGGCCCGATTCTTTGTCATGGCATGGTATGGCCCCTGGGATGTTTGGCCAGTGGATTAACATAGCGGGGAAAGGGCATCAACGAAATCCCGGGAAGGTGAGGTGGTCGGAAGAACCCAAGCCAAGGCAAGATGAGAGAGCAAAGACTTGACTACCTGGGCTCACCTCACCACACGCACACGCAGATACAAATATTCCCGCGTTCGGATACAGATACAGGTACTGAGATAACTCACCTTGACGCCAACGCCGCCGCACAAAGATACATAGATACTCACCCATACCTGGGCAGATTTTAACGGAAAAATGAAAGCAAATCTTCGTTACGAACGCGGCTTGAGGAAAAACCAGTATTTCTGAAACGGCTCCGATCGAGGTGTGTATCTGTTGGATTCAAGTCTCTCCCAGGGCTTCTCTTTGGCTGCCCGGGTCGCGAAGTCTCTCTTTGAGTTCAAGTTCCATTCCCCAGTCTTCAAACTTCTTTGCAACCCAACTCGAACTTAAGACTGTTCTTCAGGTACAGAAATATCCACTGACCAAAAGGCTTTTACCTTGTTGCTTTTGGCAAAAACTTATTACAATGTAGGACTTATGGGAATATCTTATATCTTCAACATCTATAAAGTCAAGCATTTCTTAGCAGATCATTGAGTATCTTCCTAGAGATTATCATATTCAAATCACTCAACTCGAAATCTACTCAACTCAGCACAACTCTTTCTGTCACGCACGAATCGAACAACTCCCTCGTCGTTCTGCAGAAACAAAGACAGAAAAAGATACAGATACTTCCACAGCTACAGATGGATACGTATTGATGGGGCACGTCTTGGCGTTTTACTACCTGTTGATGGGGTAGATGCTGCTGCCAAGGTCTCGCTTTGATTAATTATGGTGGAACGGAGACGGAGTGGAGACGAGGTGGAGTAGCGACGAGCGAATGTCCACGGATGAACAGTCGAATGCAAGGCTGCCAAGATGCCTATTAACACTAGCTGACTATTCATCACAGTTTCAATTACCAGGCTGCCCAGACAGACGGTCTACATTGATTTGAATTATTGATGGGGGCATCGCTATAAACACTGGTATTATGCCCAGTTCATTACTCTCTGGAAGTGAATGTATGTTCGTATATGATTATTTAGCATTTGGCAGGCCTTACATACATTTTCAAGAAAAGATACTCGTCATTTCACACTTAAAAGTAAGTGCAAGAAGTTCTTAGTCCTTTATCCTTGAGTGGGGTCGTTTTTCACTCTTCAAAAAGTAATGTTTTTCACATGGTCTCCTAGTTTGTTATGACAAACATGTCCAACCAACTCCATACTTATAGGGTTTGAAAGAAGACTCCAACGTTTCCCTAGGGCCTGTTATTATCCAATTAATCCCTTTATGAAAATGCAATTTCTTTAAACCCAAGATAACTATAGCATATGCAACTTCTTCACATTTCCATTCTGACACTTTCTGTTTGCGAATTGGAATGGTTACCAGATGATCTGTAATTATTTGCAAATGAATTCCTCCCTCATCCGCTGGCAATTATTTTTCCGTGACCCCGGTGGTTTAGCTCTTTGACCATCGCCAGTAGAAGTTGTTTCCCTGGCGGTTCTCCTCCAATGAGCAGGAGGAGCAGCATGGAAACCCATGGGAAAATGGATCTGGGCGGAATATGCACTTATGCACCTACATGATATATGGCGACCGCAAGCGGTTTCCCCTTGGCCATCTTATCACCATGACGCCTTGTACGGCACTAATAACTCTATGAAGTCGGTGGTACGTGGCTTCTGTGCTAAAACGCTTATTAGTTGGCCAGCGATTCCTTCGCTCCACTCTCAGTATTGGAATGCATAGCAATGAGACTGGCCGTTCATAAAGGGAAATTTTCGAAAAGAAGACGATAAAATGCTGACCATCATCGGACGGGACGTGCCCGTTTGCCGACGATACTTTGCGATCATCGATGCCCGGCACGTACTGGCAGCCTGATTTGTGGCGATCAGCAGGGATCGGCAACACTCGTGGCAGAAATAACAGGCCGGGATTAGAGGAAGACATAACCACCGAAAAGCGATTCTCGCGGAATGCTGAAAAAATAGCAAACAAGGTGTGCAAATTCGCACTCTAGCGATTCTTTTTGCATGTCTGGTTCTTTCTACATATATGTACATACATATGCAGGTGCCTTGTCTCCATTACCCCCAATGCTTGAAAGCTGAAACACTTTGGAAAAATATTGCAATCAAAGCAGAAAATATGGTCTTAAACTAGTTTCGCCACGTTTTCGCTGAAATTGAGACCGGCACAAATGCTGGCCAAACAACAGTCTAAACAAAAAAAAAAAAGAAACCATCTGAAGTGAGCAAAACAACTTTAAACTGATGTATCAGCGAAATTCAGCAGAATTTGTTTGTTCAAGGATAAACCCATTTAATAAACTTAATTAAAATTCGCAAAGATCTCAGTGCTGATGCACACCCTATACTTTTATCAGCCTCCTAACCAAGGCCAACTATCAATTGCTGCCAATCTAATCGATTGGATTTTAGCTGCCAGCCCAACAAATCGAACATATTGTTCATAGTACCACATTCATTTGGAGTGACATAATATTTGGTGAAAACAAAGGCGGATCTCGGGATGAAACATATTGCATTTAACTACCAAAACACTACGAAATACACCAAATCACCAGAAACACAAAATGCTACCGGACTTAAGAAGAGTTGTGACTAAAATACATATTTTACCACAGGAGGGTGGCATTTTTGTTTTTGTGGTGGTGGTTGGAATAATGTACTGCCGGAAAAGTAAAGCAAAAACTACCAAACAAAACAAAGGGCAAAACTCGAATGGGGGAACACGGCGAACACAATAAAATTAAAATGAAACTTCGCTGGAAACCCTACAAGTGAAATATGACCCTAATACAACTGCCCGTTGGCGGGGGCAGGGAAACAACCCTCTCCTCCGCCAAAAATCCAGAGCAGGAATACCACAAACTGGGTCTCCAAATGGGACTCCGATCGAAGAGGGGATAGAGGCGACAGGAACAACCCCCAGTGCAGTGACAACAAAGGTGAATTGTCCAATGACAACTGCATGCTCGAGTTCGGATTGCTCGGTTTCCGATCCCAAATTGATAAGCCCCTTGAGCAGCGCATGAAATTTGGGGTCTACCCAACGGGAATGCATTCAGTTTGTTCACTTCGACATTCCAGCGACGAGCGGGTTGTGGCAAGCTATCTATTCTTGTTTGCAGATTGCACCAGATTGCTGTGTGCGCCAGATAGTGGATATCTTTTGTTTGTTCCCGACAATCGTTTGATATATGGCGCACTCGGCTCTTGAGCTTCCTCAAATCCAAAAGATACTTATTCACAAACAATTTTGCTCACTTATGCAGAAATGTCGCCGATGATCAGCCAAAAAAAGCACGTTCAGCGCAGACAAACGAAATCGGATATAAACTTAAATCTGCTGAAATATTCATGGAAACTATTCGACTTAGTTTTGAGACTTATGAATAATAAATGTATCTTTACTTCTAATATTCAGCAAAACTCGGATGGTAGGAGAATGATTTTGATGTATGAAAGTAAGAAAGTATCTTATAGATACACAAGTATCTCACGCAACGAACTTGTAAGAAAGTAACAGCAGTTATTGAATATAGACTAACATAGTTGCTTCTAAGATAAGAGTGTTTTAAAAACTATCTTGTAAAAAGAAGAAATTACATGTTCTAGCCATTTTCTCTATCTTTTAGCATTGCTGTACTGGCTTAAATGTACAATTCGACTAGCAGCGTGGAAATGGAGCAACAAGCTGCTGTCGGCGGCGGCGGGTCAGGCCAAGCCAACTTAAAGCCAAATAAAAAAGAGAAAAAACTACAAAAACGGCAGCAGGCAGTCGACTTTACCGATAAATCGACCGAAAAAGCAACGGCGAAGAAGGCATTGACACAAAAGTTTCGTTTTACGGGCAAAAAGGTGACGACGGGTGTCGAGTTGAGTGGCTTGCGGCTAAGGAAATGCAGGCCCAAAAGTGCAGTCCGTAGAAAGTGCAGCTAGCGATGCACTTTGGTGGAAAACCACCCCCACCATTTGTGGGGCAATTTGGGTAACGCGATAGGGAAATGGGATCGCCGGCTATGCGGCTTAATAAAGAAATCGGTGTAGCTAAATATTACAGCCCATAACTCATTTTTCAGCTCAAGCGAGCGGATATTTCAATTGTCCAAAACTCGGACCACACATCGTGAGAATTATCACCAAAGTGCCTGTCCTAATGCAGATCATAAAAAACCACTTCGAGCCAAACACAAGCGAACAAAAGAGGCAGTGGCATATGGATGGATGGCTTAGCAGCTCCGTAAGATGATAGCCGGAATCTTTGTCATTGCCGGGTAATGGTAACGCTCGTAAACACCCATGGGATTCGACGAGAGCAGTGCATTTGACAAATTAGTCGGTCAGTGGGGAATTTTAAGTGCAACAGGGCTAAATGCATGGGGCACATGCACATACATACATGGGCACATGCGTGCTGTCGATTCCCCCATTCACCTTGGATGTGCACCGCCATGTATCTATGTATCTGAGGTACATCATTCCAAACCTTAAGCTACCCAACTGCACAAATTGCTCTTACAGCTCGCTTTCGTAAGCCCCTCAATTGTTTCAGCTGATGTTGCTGTTGCAACTTGGCAACATGATGACGTTGGACAGAAACGCTGAATATTATTAATTGGATTTAACGCAACTTAGGCAACGGGTGCAGTGCGTATGGGTGCTTTGAAAAGCCTACAAAGTTGACATGCTAAATTGGTAAGAACCTATACAGAACAGAAGTCTAGGTGCCAACTTGTCAGACTGAAAAGAGTGATCTATTTCTAATTAATTTTTGAAGATTATAAAGTAAGGAACCTTCACATTTTAATATATATTTCAGAACTATGATAATACATAAAATTGCAAACTTATAGATACATATTTATTAGTTTAGTTTCAAAAGAGCAGCGTTTCTTAGAGTGCACTTGGCCAAAACGCTATGCTTTGCTGCAGTTGGGAAAACTTCAAGGTGCTGCTGCTGCATTGTTACCGCTTTTCATTATGCCAATAGACCGCTTAGCATTCGCACCTCTTTTTTTTGCGCTGCTGGGCATTTCTGCGTAAATTGCATTCTACGCAGCACTAATGCTCAGAACGAGGTCATTTGGTCGTTCTGGGATTACCTGAAAGTGCAATTGTCTATGGAAAATATGCTCGACGGTAGCTGTTCGTGCTTTTGAAGTCCGCCGTTGGTGTGATGATGGCCACTGGTAATTTGGAGGCGAACGTGCCGTCACAAAAAACCATCCAAAGTTGCCGAGCGGCGGCTTCAAAGCGATGGCCAAACTTGGAATCGCTGACACTGCATTTCCGGTGGCCAGTGACCAATGGACTGCCCCACTTCGCTTCCCTCTGCACGCATTTCATGGCTTTCGTGACGCAGACGCATTGTTGGACTAATTTCAATTACCTCAAACGGCTTTTAGGCAAATTAGAAACCTCTGTGACCGCAGATCACTTCGCCAGGGGGCAAACCATTGCCATTGAACCGGAAACAGCGAACTGATGCCCAAACAACGCTTCAAATTCGAAGCAAACAAAATAGAGAGATCGTTGTTCATGGGAGTGCGTTTTGTTAAAACAAATGAAGCGCGAAATTCAAACAAAACAAATGGATGTGGAGGAATTTGACGGAAAACACAAACACTCGAAATTCAAGCGTAAATGTTCTACAGTAGACATTGCCTAACTATTACTTTCGAAATGGGTAAAAATACGCTGATTTCAAAAAGAGTTATGTGGTATTTATTTGGTAATTGGTTTTAGGATGCAAAGATTAAGATATATTTATTCAAATTTCTAAATGTATCTAGGTATCTTTTGAGTTGTTGAGTAATTATTTACGCATAATGGGCGTTCTAAATAAGCTGAGGTAAACAAAAATGCCGGTCGATTCGATTTACCCGATCTGCCTTGCAAAATCTCTCATAAAACGAACAGAAATGAAGCGTATCCCCACTCGGTGAGAAAAACAGAATAGATTTTCCAATTGTTTACACTACAAGTACGTAAGGTGCCCCCATATGGTTGTGATTAGCTGGGAATGTGTTTGGTCAGGGGCCACATGCTGAATAATATCACATTTTATTAGATGCTCGCTGGCTACTTGTTTAACCAACTTTTTGTTATGCAAATCGAGTAGGTATGTATGCCCAACGGTGGGAAATTACCATAATATTGCTGTTAAACTGTACTCTACGTGTACTTTGTGGGTGTGGCACATCGGCATTGACAGGCATACAGGAAAAACCGAAAAGAAACTATTTTTGTGGCATGGAAAAATGTAGCCGAAAAAGGTCAATTACGCGACTTCCTCCACTTTCCCAGGCCCCGGGCATAGGGAATAGGGAAACCCATCAGAGCGAAGCGAACCCTGGTAGCCTCATCCTCACGCGACTCCGTTTTACACAGTCGAATGCACTTGCAACTCGCTAACAAATTATATTTTTACAATACACTTTTCGGGCCAAAGTCAACGCGGGGTTACTGCGAGCAGCTCTGTCATTATCACGATAAACAACTCGCTGAATCAACCTGGGGAGACCCAGGAGTTCAGACAGGGGAACAGGTGTCATCCGCTTTGCTGTTTAGCTGTAGATACACCTGTGCTGTTGCCATGGAATCGCACTTTGGTCGAAGTTCTAACTGAAAAGGGGTATTACAACCGAGTTTTGGCAAACAGATAGAAAAATATTATAATATGATAATATTTTTAAAAATGTATATAAATTTCCTATCCATATCGTTTTTATTTTTTCTGCAAGTACTAAGAAATTAAAAAAAATTAAGAAAAAGTTGGTAACTGATACTGCCATTTTTTGTATCTGTTTAGACCATAATGTACGGCTGCATTTCGCTCGAATTTCTTATTTTTTACCACCTGAACATCGTTAATTGTTAACGCCATTTGGGTAATTTGATCTATTTCGCGATGAAAGCTTTTTGCTGAATCATTTTCGAGTAAATTACACAACACAAAACAGAAGCTTGCAAAAATTGCTTGGCCAACTTTTCTTCTTTCCTACCATCGCATGATTATCGCTCCGCGTTGCCTGTCGAAACTTCCCGTGAATAATTAAGAAATTAGTCCATTATGTTGCCTGAGAGCAAAGCGGAGGAAGAAATTTAAATGAAATGCAAATGAAGATGTCTCGACCAAAGTTGAGAGTTGGTCTGCGTATAAGGCCAGAGTTTGTTTGGACGTGGATTCTTCCCACCGAACAAGTGGGTTTCATTGTCCACATTCACACGACCAGCAAGTGATCCATATTTATCTGTAGCCCACTGATTTTTGTTATCGATAGCCGAGAGTTATCGCCCATTTTGCTCTCTACGCAATGACATCATTTCTAAAAATAAAACTAATATAATATTTAACTTTTCCAGGTCTGAGAGTGTCACATCCACTTATGAAACCAAATCATATCTTATCTGCAGCTCTTTTTTTATCTGAACACACAGAGTGACGATAAGAGTGGCAACATCCAGAGCTGCATAGGTACCTACAGCATGGTGTCCACATCGGAGGCACTGCACCCACGGCAACCGCTCGTTGTCCACGGTTCGTTCAACTTCGGCCCAACCTCAACTGCGACTCCAAGTACTGGGCACATAAACACCATCGAACCGAGCAAAGCGACAATAGAACGCGAGGCCAGCTAGAAAACATAAAAGCACCAAAACGATAAAGACTTGACGGTTAAATTCAAATATTAGAGGGAGAACTTACCCTCAAGTCGAAGTCTGTAATACTCTTTCAGATTAGGCCAAATATTTGTAAAACTTGAATTTGCTTTTACTTAATCTAAATTGCAATTCTTGCTAGCAAGCATGCTTTGTGACAGCACAATGATTACTTGGAAACACAGAAAGTCGCACAATAAATTGACTCATACCCATAAAGACTGGATATCAGGTGTGATGAGTCGAACTTAGTCATTTCTTACTTCCCAACTGGTATAAAAATTTAGTTAAATTTAATGAATATATCTAAGCTTTTTTAAATATACCCTTTTAAAGTGCACCAAACGAAGTGCTCAAACGCTTGGACTCCGACTCTGACCGTAAGCGAACCTCGGACCTCTTCTGAACCCTTGAACCCCTGATCCTCTGCAGCCGTCGGGCACAGTGGAACTGCACAAGGGTCAAACGAGGTGGACATGCAGCATATGCCAGGTCCGTTTCATTTCGCAAATGAGTCACGACGACCAAGCCCAAATGCAATTCGGGCCGAGAGTTGAAAATTGAGACAGAGCAATTAGCTGCCACTGGGCCGATCACGTGCCTGGCCAAAAGCAAAAAAAACAAGAAAAGTAAAGTTAAGTGAAGTGAAGTATAGTCGAGTTAAGCTCAAAGTTCCGTTTTTGTCCCTCCTCCAAAGTCACTCGACGCAGGCGCGACCTCGTTTTCTTACTCCGATTTCCGTCTGGACTTTGCCGGCGGCTTGGCTTCGCCAGTCCTCCACTTTTGATACCCTGCACTAATGGCAGCGAGGGGTATATTACATAAAATTATATTATATAAAAGAAAATACGAAAACCCCTAACAATAATGATAAACTCAATTAAACTAGTTTTATTAGCTTACTATAAGTTCAGAGCTTAAAAAGATATAAGAACGAGCTGCCCTAAATTTTCGAGGGTATGCAATAGCGTATCAGTTAGCCAGTTGTTCTCGATTGTTGATGTTGCCTTTGTGGCGCATAATTAACAACAATAACACCACTCGCCATTGCTTATTTGACAGTTTTGCCGTTTCCCAGTTGGCACAGCTGCTTGTCCACATTTTGCAATTCCCCTCGTGCATTATGTTTACTTCGGCTGGCTCTCATTTGTTGCCGTGCAGATTTTTATTTCCATGTATTATTTATTGTTGCACTCGAATCACCCCTCGCAGTTCCATTCCGCTTTCCCGATTTCCCACCCCAATCACGTAGCAGCTGCACTTCCACTGGCCACAGAATGTAGGCCCTCAGGTAATGGAATGTTGCAGATACAAAATTGTTGCGCTATCTGGACATTGAAAACATTATTCAGCAAACTTTTCTCCTCAAAGTGTCAAACAAAAAATGGGAAAAACACCAAAAGCTGTTAAAATGTTTTACAAGGGTTCCGATCCTTCGATTCAGTTTCATGCGGGCTCCTCAATCAAACATCACCAATCTTAAGAGATTTTTTGGAAGCGAGATCTTCACACTTCAAAAACGGGTTGTTCGGAACCGTCTAGCTAAGCCAGTCGGATCGTCATTGAGCTGTCATTCCGTATATTTTCTAAATTCAATTAAACGGCTCCCTCCGTAGCGGCACTCCTATGATTGACAGCTGCTGCCCCGATCCGAGGCAGTTGCTCTGCATCAGCATTCTGGGGAGTAGGAGTCTGCATTCGGGGAACCGAAGTCTATTAACAGACCCAAAGATGGCGGCTTATTGTTTGGCAGCCGAAAGATTTGCCGGGAATACAATTCAAATCCAATTCAAAGCCAATTCAAATCAAAATTTTATTAGAGCCCCTTGCCCAGCCAATATGCCCATCCATTAGGAGGGGGAATTATTTATGTTTACCAGTAACCAGAGCCCACTCATAATACGAATCTTTTGGGCTCAGGCGAGGATTCGTTTTAATTAGAAGAGTTCAAATAATTTATGGCCTTGCGAGGGGAGTCTCTGTTTACAGCCACTATTTATTTGTGCAACAACGAAAGCCGAGAAAATTCAATAATAAAAGTGGCCCAAAAAATATATATATATGCCTGCTTCCTGGGAACCATCGGCTGCTCCTCCCCCAACAAAGTTGCACACGTTTGGAGATTTACATTCGGTCATAAATCTTCCGGCGGCGCTTTCCGCCTTCGGATGCAGTTGCCCATTAAACGACACCAGGAATCGGAGCTTCAGAGGAGGGGAGATTCGATGGAATAGGAGGGGTGGCATCGGGCCAAGTGCTTTCACTCCCGTACCAGACTCCACGAGTGCATCCGCCAGTTTTGTTTACTTCGTCGTCATAAAATGTAAATGCCTACTTTGGCGCTAATTTAGTGGACGGTGATGGCCAGGCTCGCCTCCGGATTCCCTTGAATCCAATTAAGTTTCGTTTCGGAAACGTGGAGCTACCGAAATACGCCAACGACCCAAGTTATCACGCCCCAAATGCGCTTCGTGCCTTTGGTTGGTATGTCTATTTTGGGCAATTTGAATTGGCTCAATGTTCATGGCCATTTGAATGATGACAGACAACGGCCCATTGACATTTTCCGGCCAGTGACATTAGTACGAAAATGGAGAAGAGACCGCCTCATTCCCCTCATGCCACATAAATTAGCTACAATTTTCATTGCCAACAAACAAGTAGTAAGTGAACTCATAATGATTCTTGGAATGGAATTTGGGGTGATAGTCTTATACTATGTTAACTAATCCAGATCATTATTAGATTTGGATTATTTAAATGAATATGATTAGCCATCTATATCTATAATGAGCTTCACTGGCCAAATTCCCCTGCATTAACAAGATCACTGCTTTGAAGATGATGGGAGTATCCAAATGTATCCAAGTGTCTGGGCAAATCATAAAGCGGAGTGTGCGGCCAATCCATAAATAAACCAAATGTTTTTGCATCCATATCTGGTGGAGATGCGACGTGCTGGAGTTTGCATTTAGCGCCGCCTGCGGATAGCTATTTATATATCTCGACGGGAACTGGGAACTGCGACTGGGTGATCCTCCACTTCGCCATCGGGGTATGGGGTATGGTGATCAGTGATCACACATAAGTGCTCGACGGGTAAACAAGCAAAACAAAAGTCCGGACTCCGGAGTCTGATTAGTGTCAAGTCGGGCTATTTATGAGTGTCT
The DNA here is from genome assembly GCF_004382145.1 of Drosophila mauritiana. Lineage (NCBI taxonomy): Eukaryota > Metazoa > Arthropoda > Insecta > Diptera > Drosophilidae > Drosophila > Drosophila mauritiana. The sequence goes on along the minus strand of NC_046668.1, from coordinate 19,344,933 downwards.
CGATGGGATTAGCCGGCACCAGCTGGTCCAGCATGTCGTCTATTTGTGTAGCTTAGCCCGGATGGTTTGGTCGCTTGTGGCCAAGTAATTTCCAGTTCAACTTTGACCTCCTTTGTCCGAGTGCCCGGGCCGCATTTGATTGCCAACGTTTATGCTTATGGCCCCTCTTTTCCTTTTCTTTCTTTTCTTTTACATTTCCCCTTTACTTCTTTTTCCATTTCATTTCGGGCATTTGGCGAGTGCGCGTCTGAAAACCAGTTTTCCAGCGCTCGCTTACCAGTTTTCAAGTTTACACAAGTTAAGAAAGCTGCTGCCACATTCGAGCCAGGCCAACTGCTGACTAACTGGCTAACTGACTGCCAAGACTGCTGATTTTTTATCTTGCATCTTGTTTATGCAAAAAAAAAAGAATATTTCCAAGCTTGCAGTTTCTGTCTATCTTTGTTTTTCTCGTCTCAGGTTTGCATACTTTAAACTTGACTATAATTTCATGTGGTGTTCATATATGCGCTTCAATAAAAATAACTTGGCCTTAAAGTGCCAGTCTCCTGCCTGTCACAATCTGGATCTCTCGAAGGCTTAATGGACTCATAAAAAGCTCCAGGCTGAGATGTCAGCGAACGATATGCTCTAAGGAATGTGCGGAACCAGGAAGATATATTCTAGGATATAGTATATTCTCGAAGTTAAGAATCACTAGGATATTTCACAAGACAGATGTTTTCTATGTGTTTTATACTTCGTATTATCTAAGCCATTGATTTGAACTTGAAGCTAAGCCAGATATATAGTATAAATGTATCTATAATTACATATCTATCTGTATCTATAAATGTATCTATAACCTATGTATCAATGTATCTATAAATGTATCTATAAGTTTTTAAGTTTAATGACCAAGAGAAAAGATATATATGCAAGTTGCTCTTTGGTACTAAAGTTTGGTTCTAATAGATAGTTAGAATATAGTTCTAGTTATTGCATTCCACTTCCGTTTTTAAAACGCCTATTTTCCGACAAATTATATGAGACACTCTCTGGCAATTTTCTTCCATTGACACTGAATTATAATTGATGGCATAATTTTCGTTCATAATTCGCACTTTGCATCTCTCGTCGCTTCTTTTTATTTTTTATTTCTGCTGCGGCTGGTCGTGATCACTAATTAGGTTTGTGAGCTGGGCCTGAATGAATTGAAATTGTTTTGCAGTTGAGCGGCAATTACGAGCTTCTCTCATCATTTTGCCAAGTACCGAAACACCCCCCTCGATTCCGATTCCACCCACCCACCGTCCAGTTTTATTGTGAATGGCTGATCGCCAGTCGACTGTGTCAAGGGCAGCGCTCAGTTTTGCTTACAAGCATTTTAATTGCATTACGCAATTTTCACGTTCTCCATAAAACAATGGAAATGAGGGGGAAAAACTTTTTTATGGAGGATAACGAGAATCAGAGTCTGACGCATTCCATTTCCATTTTCTCCTTTTGATTTGTAACATGCAATTTATCACACCCGCAAATTATGAATCACACCTGGCTCGTTGGCAACTCCAAAGCACTCTACGGTGAGAAAAAGTGTTAAAAGTTTCTTGTAATTAGCAATAATTTACAACATTTTTTAATTTAGATATTAACGTATTGAATAGTTTGATTTTGTTGTGCAATGTGCAATTGAAATCACCTAAGCATAAGCTTTTCATGTTCAACTGGGCATAGAATTTTTAAACTTTTCATTATTAATTCATAATATATAAGCAGCTTATGATAAGGAATTAAGAAAACTTAAAAAATATTTATATTTATGATATATTATTGCCACTTTTAGGCGCTTGACATTTAAGTTTTCCCTGCCCGTTGACCTTTCTAAACTAAATAGTAAACAATAATTCCCAAAAGTACATTTCAGATGACCAATTTGGGTAATATTTTTTCTGAATGCAACACCATGGTAGCCCCCGATCACGATGAAGTCGCAGATGATGGAGCACATAACCCGCTCCCGTTGGCAGGCAAACAAACGTGACATTTGCCCGGAAAGCTCGGTGGTTTGAGCCGGAAAAATTCGGGGGAACGGGAAACGGAAGTGAACAGCACGGAACACAAAGCAAACACACTGGGCGAAAAAAGTGTGGTAAGGGTGGAATGATGGAATGATAGTGATATCCACATATACATATGTATGTGTGCAGCAGATGAGGTGCAGCATTTGCAGGCCATTAACACCCACAAACTCAACTATTCCCCGTATCGTATCCTCACTGTTGGTCTGCACGTGCACTCCTTCTGGGCCGCAAAAAGCGAGTGGGAGGTAGAATGGTCATAAATAAATGTCATAATGCAATAAAAACGAAAACAAAACAAAAACCATGTATGCATGTATGTGTACTTAAGTGGCACAACTCACAAGGCGACACGCGACCGCGACCCCAAATGCATAAAGATATATGTATGTAGATGCAAATGTATCTGAACATGCAGTTTTATACGTATCTGAACAATGCAATTGGGAAATGCAAGGAAGGAAGTAATTGCGTGTTAAATGCAAAAACATCACTCTGAATTTCATTGCGTAGGCAGAGTTATAATATAAATGTAATTTAATTCATTTTATGTTAGTTCAGTTGGTATGGAAGATCAAGTTCCTTCGTCATTGCTTACAATGATGTAAAATGGTAAAACCTAAATTGTCAGTAATTTCTGTTGATGATAAGGCACTTTTAACGGTAGAAATAGAAGTATAACTACAGCTATGTATAAATTGAAATACAAAAAAAATTCCCGCGAATCTTCTTTGCAATCGCGTGTTTAAAAGTTTATGCTCGTGGGTGCGTGTGTCGCAGTCACGCAAAAGTCTTTCGATTTCGTCCAATGCCAAATAAGCCTCCATTTTTCTAGATTTCATACCCGCTAGAATTTTTTAAAAGGGTATATTGTGTATAGCACACTTCTAATAGCCAAGTCTTTAAGACAGACAACTTCTTTGTGTTTTCACTCCCCACATACCAAGTTTCATATCGATCGGACGGATATTTGCTTCAATAAAACAGAGTGCTAAGGACAGGGTATTTGTTTGTCTACTACATATGTACTTATCTTTTGTAATTCATGCTGAGCTCAGCAAGCGCGCTCGAATGTAACCAGATGATGGGGGAAGTGGAATGGAGTGCTGCCGTGTGACATGTGGATTTCTTGTGACAGCATTTCGCAAAAGTTTTAACACCCAGATCTCCGAACGAAAACCAAGACGATTTCAGTCACCTCGCAGCGGAGTTTATCATATTTACATAACTCACTCTGAGAAAATCGACATAAGATACATAAGATGGTATATGAGGCCACAAAATTCAGTCAGCAAAGGAGAAGCTTAAGATCCAAGGTTGCAATCTTCACAGTTCGAAAATTCGATAGATACACTGATCAATCTTTCGCTTCTTTAGATACATTCTATAATACAAAGAACATGAACTGGTAAATGAAAAAATTGAACTACAAGTTAGGTAAATGGTTTTAAAGTTAAATGGTTTAAAGTTGAAGTGCTGTCATACTGAGTTTCCACGATTATATCACTCATTCCATAAAAACGAACTTTCTTTTTTTTTTTTGGGGCTCCAACAGATCTACCAAGTTCAGTTCCGGTTGCTGATTCTTTTGTCGGTGGCTTCGTGTTTTGGGTGAAAATGATAGTTTATTATCGCAATTAATCCGGGTTAATGTTTATTGTTCGCCGGCCAGGGTTTTGCTGACTTTCGCTTATGGCAGCACAACATATTTCTTTTTTATAACGGAATTTTTAATTTGATAAGAGCCCGGGAAAAATAAACACTTCCCAGGGGGATATTCTCGGTTTTCAGCGAAATAAATATTGGATGCAAACACAAATCATAACTCAAGACAGCGCTCATGAAAGTTTATTCGCCGCGCACCTCGAACCCATCAGTTGGTTAATAAATTTGAAAGGAATCCGAGGGTTGACTCCGCATTGTTTGTTTTGGACTCACTTCGAGGGGCTTTGCTGCGGATAAACGACGACTTAACAAGACCGCCGACTGCCGACCAGGAGGATGGGTTAACCCAGTCAGCGGAGCAGGACAGGATCTCCCGCAGCCCTTTGAAATGGCGTTTTTTTGGCAGCTGCCATCCGTGGGGGTTCATTACCGGATTGCCGGCAGGACGCGTGCGCCGAGTCAAACGCAGGATAACCCGTAAGTGTGTCCTTATGGCGCAAACGTAATTCTATTTGTTTAGTTTGGGCATGTCCTGATTTTTTATGGTTACCCATTTGCAAGTCCCTTTAAACAGAGGGGAGCAACTGGAGCGGAGTGAGGTTTTTTTTCAGCACTAACAAAGTCTGTTAACATTTTTTGTTTATTTTTGCTAGCTTTTAATAAAGCGGATGCTGTGCGGAAATCGAATTATAAGGAGTACAGCTGAGCTTCCTTAACTCCAGTTACCATCTACCACCAAATTCGAGTTATTGTTTATTTAAAGGGGTAACAAGTGTACAAATTTGTTTCATGACTTTCCACATTCAATTAGTCGCAATATCCATTTGCTTTGCACTCACTTTTGTTGCTTCCAAAAACCCGCCCTTCGGCATTTTGACATTTTAGACAGGAAATCGGAGAGGACGTAAGCGTTTCAAATTCAATTTCAATAATGTCCTCTTAGGGCTGCCCTATAAATTCAATCGCCCGACACTCCATAAACAGGCAAATGGAAACTGCAACATATTTGGTAAACTTTACATTAGTGGAAACGTTTTTGATTTGTTTCCAATCCTAATGACACCCACCGACGTGACGCAGGGTGATGATTTATGGAGATCCATTCACGCGGGGATGCACTGCATCGCACAGTGTGGATAATTCTGAACCAAATGGAGGGCAGATTCCCTCCCTTCGAAACATGAAACTGCCACCTCCAGACTCAAATTTTATGTGAGTTGTGCGTGATCTTAGCAATTATTACTTGCCCAACTTTCAGACTGGGATCGTGTTGTCAGCGACAAATCTCCTCGGTTAGCCGTAAAATCGAGAGGCATGTGGAAAAGTGATAATCGACGAGGTGGTGGGGAATGAGCTCCAACACTCGGATGATTCTGTTTATTAATTCTAATGGCAACAATGGAAATCCAGCTGGAAATAGAAAATAAATAGAATGAGTACACCAGACAGTAAAAATATGGATTCAGACTAAACGACAACCACTTAAGTAACCTTAATCTAGGCAATTTCTTTTGGAGTTCACAAGAAGTGAGTACTTCGGCTGGCTCTTCAGCAATAGATACTTAACCATAGATACTCGCATATAAAGGCAATTGGGAAAGAAACCGCAAATTTGGGGTTGTCAGTGGAACGGAAACTTTCGTATCTAAACGAATCGAAACGATGGCAATCCAATAGATATCAACGAGCGGCAAACGATGACAACTACAAAAGTCGCAATTAAATCTTGTGGAGCAGTGGGAGCAAAGGGCGGACAAGAGGCAGCCGAAAAAAAAAAAACAACATACAATAGACAGATAGCTGTGTATTGTGGCACAGACAAGCCGCAAGAAAAACACAATGCCAATTGTCTTGGGTGGGCGTATCTTCAAGAGCCAAAGAACCGGGTAGCTAGCTATACAGCAAAGTGAAGCAACCCAAAAACGGAAGACAAATCAATCGAATGGCGCAGATGAAATCGCCCAGATATCAGATACTCGTAGCATGGAAAATTGCTTTCACATGGAAAGCAAGAAAACTCCGAAATTAACTTCCTGAAAGTTGGGGTAACTGACAATTTGGCAGGCCATAAAGTAAACTACTAGTATCCAATCAATGGACACCAAATTGGCAAGTATTTGGATTCAATCAGATATGCTTTTAGTTGTTTCTCTGGCTGATCAAGCTTAAAATAAATAAATTTAATATTTATACAAGTGCCAAGCTCACAAAAATGTTCTATGCTTTGAAAAATAGCGCCATCACCACGTAGTTTATTAATCAATTTCATGAGAAATACATTTGATTTTCCTCTAATCAACATGAGTGCACATATCGGGGTCATTTTTTGTTTCTGAGTCAGCATTGCGCAATTGAAAATGCCACATTTCCACGTTGGATCATCAGCGAGTGAATCGAAAAACTGTGATTTGTTCTGCATAATTGAATCAATTGAGTGAGTAGGGCCACCGAAAAGAACATTTTCATAATTAGAGCAAGCGAATGGGATTCGGGGAAAAATTAATGGAATCGTTAATAATGCGACGCACAGATTTCCCAGCGGGCGGAAAAAATCTCGGGAGGCACAAGCGAAGTCAAGCAATTGAAAGCTCCCGAAATTGCTCCCTATTTTTCTTCTTTTGCGCCGGCGCGGCCAATGCACTTTTGGTAAATTTATACATGAGATATGTATGTATACACTAAAAGAAAAAAAAGGCTGTAAATAGAAATTTTGAAAATAAATATTTCTTTTAATGATAAACGAAATTAATTTGTATTTTAGATAACAAGTAAGTAAATTTATCTTCATTCTAACAAGCTAAACGTAGCAAAGTCTGCAGTTCGGGATTCAAAGATGCCTTTGCTTCATGAACTCAAAATCATATTTTTTTAATATCCAGCTTATATAATCTTGCATCCAGATGTTTCCAAGTGCGTAATGGATATAATTTGGAAGCTGCCATTAAAAGCACTTAAGCGCCGCGAACTCGAGCTCGAAAATCAAATTTAAATACTGCTCAGACTCAAATTAATTCTGGGTGCTCAAGTTTTATGGTTTATCAATTGAGAGAGAGTTTCTGTAGCGCGGTGGGGGCAAAAGGGAAAATTATCGCCTGGCATTGATTGGGAATATGGGAGGAAGCAAAGTTCAAATGCGTCACGATCGCAGTACTGCGGTCGGATCGCCCCGCCCCTCCGAAGATTTATTATGCTGGAGAGCCAAACGGAAGCCTCTTCAGAATGTGGAGAAGCGGGAGCTGCAGCACTGGGAGAACCCGAGCAGAAGAATGGCAGTTGAAGAATGCCACTTGAAGAGCCAGCGACGCCGTCGAGCACTCCAAGTCTCCAAGTTCTTCGTTCTTCTCGTATGATGCATGTGAGAGAATGAAGAAAGCAATGCGGTCGAGGTGGAGCTGGAAGCTACAGTAGACACTAAACATGTTGAACAAACAATTCTGTAGTACTGTATAACAACATATTCCTATAATATTTGATGTAGGAAGCTATATTCAAAACTTTACTATACATTATCTCTTTAGATATTGCTTTCAAATTCGTAAGATACAAATCATGAGGTTTGACTGCCAGCTTTATTATTCCAAAGACACCCGACGAACAATGTGATGAGAATCCGCAGGAAAGAGGAGCTTCGCTCCAGTTGCACAAAAGGAGCAGTAACCCTTCTACAGCTTGGAATGGAAAATAATTGCGATTCTTCCAGCTGGAAAACGCAGGCATTGGAGTTGCTCTGCCCAAGGCCCATGTGCCTCACTTCATTTGCAGCAAATGTTGCATGTCCCTTGCCAGCGAAATAGTACTGCATACAAAAGTATCTGAAGGATTGCGAGGGGTTGCGGTTGCATTGAAATGTCGCTTGTGACGAATTTCTATTTGATTTATGCACTCCCTTTGCAGCATATTTGCATGCTTTGCGTTCACGCCCTTCAACATTCGATGTAGTTTTATTACCAAATCAAATGGCATTCACCACAAAGTAAATACTCTTGAAAGAAATCTGTTTCACATCAGCAATGAACATTTATATAATTCTTGCAGAACAGTTCAGTAATACATAAGATACATAGGCTCGGTTCAGAAATTTAAGAATGTGGGATACAACATACTCGAATATGAGTGGTTTTTGTTTGAAAGTAAAAGAATTTAAACAGATATGATAAGCATAACTTCGTATAAACTTGAATGGCAATAGATCTTGCTGCTCTGAAGCAGAAACCCAGAAGATCTTCTTCCCAGCACAGCCATTTGATTGATTAGTAACTCTTTGCCCCCAGTCTCCGATTACTCCAACATGCGATTGGTGGAGTGTTAAATTGACGTAGGACCAGCACCGAAAATCATTTCTTTTTTTTTGAGTATTTCCATTTAGATTGTCTAAATTGATGAACTCGGAAGGCAAACAAAAATCCAATCAATCTTTCAACCCAACGCGTGCCTCTGTCATTTTGGGGGCTTCCCGTACCCTCTTCTCATTCTTCCTATGAATCCAAACACATATGTATGTACATACATATATTTACATATCTGTATGTAAACCTCCCACCCAACTGCGTCTGCGCAACGCATTCAATCACTTCATTTGTTTCCATCCGCCGTCTTCTTCGGATGCGGCTCCATCTCCTGGTCTTCTGGGCGGCACGTTCGCCGCGGCAGTAAAATGTTTTATTTACCCTGCACTTATGACCCCGTTGCGGATCGGGTTAAGTGAATCTGATACCCATATACCCATATATATACATATACCCATCGCCGGCTGTTGCATTTGCATCTTATGAGGCGGTTGTCTGTTTTCTCGGGGCCACGAGGAGCTGTGGATGGAGGTGTCATTGCAACCAAACACAGACAAATGCTGTGGCGCGCCATGTTTTGTGTCCAATGATGAATTGTGTCCCTGATTCCGTAAACAACCATGATCGTCGGATGATAATGGGTTATATGCAAACAAAAAAAATAGCATCCATCTTCTAAGGAATAAATAATTCCAATTTATGACAATAAGAGAAAGTACTTTAAATAATTTTAGAAGTTTTCAATCCTCATAGCTCTTAACAACTTTTTCAACAAGCAAATAGTTTTTGCTGAACAATCTGAAGCGACTTGGGTGTTTGACACCAATTGACGTGCCACGAAGAATGAACACTCATATGTGCTCATGATTCAAAGATACTGAGATACAAAAGCATTCACAAATGTATCTTTTGTGTGTCGCGACGATCTTTAATTGCTGAATTGTGAGCGGCTCCGTCAGTGGATAACCTTCGATGCAGTTGCAGTTGTAGATGCAGATGCAGCACTTAGTTGCAACGATGGTGATGGTGATTAATTTGACGTGGTGTCGCCCGATCTGCGCTGAGCGGACTTTATGAAAAGGATTACACGCCGCACAGTTCCATGAAAACGCATCTCCATCGGAGCGAGCGGAGCAGTCGCCCTGCGCCGCAGCAAGATTAATTACGAGCGCCTTGCCACGACGGCAGCTCCGTCTCCTTGCCACCACCACCTCCACTTCAGCTCCGTGACCACTTGGCATTCATGCGAGCCACAGTTGCGGTCAAAATGTTAGGAGCGATGTCAGATAAATCAATAGGTGCAATTAAATGTTAGTTCCTTTATAAATATATTAATATATTTCGCATTCAGTTTATACTACATGATCCTCATTTTTTCTCAACTGCACTACTTAATCATGTCAGACCAATTGTACATTTCAATGGCTTTCCTCTTTTAAATATTTTGACATTCCAAATATATCAGTCTTACTCACCGCCTACTGTTTTATTAATTTGAAAGCATTTCGAGTACTTTGAGTGCCTTCATTTTTCGCCTCTTATGGCCAGGGGGTTGAATTAATCCCGGCCAGAAATTAGCATACTTCAAAGTGTTAGATCCTGCCGGCACGCGAGGATATGGGTGTTTTGGGAACAATAACAGGCGGCACTAATTGGAGTTGAATAAGGGCTACCGATTCGTTGTGCCTCCTGGGCATATAATTCCCCTGCTTATTTATGTGGCACGGGCAGGAAATGAAAGTAAAAACAATTATTTTATTTTTAATGAACTTCGGGCTTCCCCAAGGAAGAAGTGATCGTGCATATATGTACATATGTATAGCAAACTCCATCGCATCCCCCAAGGCGAATTACCAATGATGATGTCATTCCCGCAGCATTCATCTCCCATAAATCACGCGGCGATCGCGAAATTCCCCAGTTTATGCTCCAGCTTGCCGAGAGCCACGACAACAGCCGCATCCCCGCCAGATTCGCCAGCTTGCAGCCAAGTAATGTGGAGTGGTGTGGAGTGGAGCCAGCTGCCACAGATTAGTCAGAGTCAGTCAGAGATTCGGATACACTGGCGCACTTCGGCTCACTGGCTGCTAAGCTGCTCGACTGGTTTTCAGATCATTGGATAGGTAGGGTGGGGATACGTAGGTACCAGAGATCAAGGTGACTGGCTAAATTAATGGCGAATATCTTGGAGAACTGCAGCTATCAAATGCAGCGGCGTCAATAGAATTGTAGCACTAGCATCGCCTATATAAGCCCACACTTAACGGTCTCCAACTTAAGGGTCACTCCTCTCCTGCACACCAACTTTCGTTCCCCATGGCTATAAATCTGGCCAAAAGTAATCAGCAAAAGAAACAGCAAGAATAAGCCGTCAAAAAGCGAGAAGAAAACATTCCGAGGTTGGCAAAGGTTAAGGCTTGCTTGGGATGCTTCGCCAGAATTCCTGTGGGCAGCCCACAGATTCGATCGATGGATTCCCATTTCAGAGCCCAATAAAAGAGCATAAGAGCCAACATTAGTATGCGTACAATGGCATCTCTTACCAATGGCCAAGCTTACTTACATATGTATGCTTGGGGCATGACTCACCTCGCCAAGTGAAAAGAGCCAAAACAAAAAACATGAGTAAATGCACATTCATGGATTTTAAATGGGCCGATGAAAATAAAGAAATAAACTGTTGGCAGCACATAAGACTCCGCCGAGCTGCGAGCGTGACTTGTTTCCCCCCATGTTTTGGTTAGTTGCTTTTGCGCTGGCCCCTTTGGTCTCCCCGATCTACCACCGCCTGGGCCGTCATTCATTCACGCCAACTGTTGATAAGTTTCTGTGACACATTCGAGTCGTTTGCATATCGAGACGGCTAACGAAGCCCAGCCTGTGGCACCATTAGATAGGGTTAATGGACAGCCGAGGATTGGCGACAGCTGCATTGGCATTATCACTTCTGACTTGGCTTTTATTCGGTTGCAAGGCAAGCGGTTTGTGCCGAATCTTTCTCTCATCGAATCACCATTAAACTAAACATAGGAAACTAGACGCCTTCTTTACTCCTGTTTCTTTTCCGTGGTCCAGTTCTTGGGAGGATCGGCCATGATGGTCCAGTCGTTTCCGGCAATGTTCAAACCACCATACTGCTTCAACGGCGTGTTTGGGAAGAACTCCCAGCCCTGTTCAATGGACATCTTCTTGATGACGCCAGCGATGCCTGGAAAGAGTAAGTGGTTATCGCTAGATCTTTAGATTCATGGGAAGCGGGAAAACTAACCCAGGAAGAGGCCGGCGCACAGACCAGCTACGTGGTTGTGTTTCCAGGCTCCAAAGACGCCGCCAGCCGCGAAACCGCCGATCAAGTAGTTGATTCTGCAAATTCAAACATGGTTAGGACCAATAATCTTCAACAGTTGGGCTGCTTACTCACTTATCGTCCTTGCCGCGCGCATTTGTGGCCGCCAGGGTGGTCAGAGTGAACGCCGTGGCCATGCCCATCAGCGGACCCGTGTTGTAGGCGAAACGGCCCAGAGTGGGCAGGTATCCTTGCGGCTTGGAGAGCGTCAGGACGTCGAACATGGACCAGGCCAAGCCGGCGGATAGCGCGTACTTGTTGGTGGCCACTATCTTGCCAAAGGCATCCTCGCCATCGGGATGGTCGTAGTATTTCGAACGGAGCAGCGACATGGTTTGCTACGGAAGGTATGGAGGTCCAAAAACATTAGCCACAATCAAACGTAAGAATTACGGAACACCCATTGCGTCTCCAGTCACAGGGACATTTGTGATTGTTCCCTGAACTTATCGCTATCTCTGAGGAGCATGGCTAGTGGTAAGTGGCGCAGAATTACTGGGGAATATACAAAAAATTGCTAACCTGCCGAAATTTACGTAATTATTGTGGCGGAGATTGACAAAAAACAGCTGTTCGCCAGTGTGTACACACGAGCAGAAGGGAAAATGCTCCCTTTGTGCTGTTAGGCGCATTCTGGTAATCGAAATGTTACAGCACTGTTAGTTTGAAAATCTTATTTTTGTGAAAACTAAAATTGGAAAATATTAAGAAATTATTATTAAGTAATACATTTCTGTTTTACTTTAAAATTCAAAACACATGTGGATGTCAAGTTCGGTTTTCAATTTATTCATTATACTAGGTTCACAAACGCCGTGGCACTAACTTTATTTGTTTAATCATACGATTTACGTGCGATCGATTGGTTTTTTGTAGGTAATTTCTGCCAAGTAGCTACGGATTTTGATGCATAATAGTAGACGATGCGGCTTGAAATACATATGCGCTTAGCTTAATGGTAGACTAGTTTTGCATTGACTTTCAACTAAGAGTATTCACACAAAATCATGCAGTTCACAAAGACGCGGTTTTCTAAACGAGCTATAGAGTTTTCGAGACATGCAAGTTTGGCTTTGGGTTTTGACCGAAAATGAGTAAGGTTTTCAAGAGCAAACAATTTTTAGGTGTACTTTAGGGGGAGTAGACACAACGTTGGCGTTTTAAAATCAAAACGAAGATATCAAAACATACAATATGTATATATATACAAATCAGATATCAAATTATTGGCAAATCTGTTTCGTGGCAATCAGTCATAATGTTCGTCGTTCAACGAAATTAGCAACGAAATTTCACTCGGCCCTTGCTATTAGTTAGTTTCGTCTGAATCAAGTCGTGTTCATTGCCAAAATATATATATAAAAATCGATCTACTGCTCGTCGTGTCCAATTATTTCGATGTCATCAGCCAGAGGACTTTCCACTGCGGATTTGCCGGCATTTCCATTTTGTTGATTTGCGTCCAAATTAATCAATGACAATGTCATTCTGCTGCTAAGAATGATCTGCAAGTTAATTATGTTAATTAATTGATAAAGTTTACAATGGGTTATCCATACGGCTGGTTCCTCGGCTGAGCCATTGAGCTCCGAGTCGTAGACTTCTTCGCGTTTGATCTGGGAGTCGGCCACCAAAATCTGGGACTCGTGGGCCAAAGCGCCTTCCAAGTAAATGGACTGCGGCTCCGGCAAGTTGTCTTCCAATTTGGACTGAAATCGAAGGGGGATTCTATTTAGTATTTCTGATATATATAAAGCTTCAACACATATGCGCAGAGTTGGTTTAGAACGTAGGAAACAGCCCAGTTTAATCACTGTTTTTGCAGGGATATATTCAAAGCGTTAGGGTAGCAGTTAGTTGGAACTGGTCTAGTTAAGTTGAGTACTTGAAAGTGGTGGGGTTTGTGCGGCAGTGGCACTTACATGTTCGCTTGGCGCTCGGAAAACAGGCGTTGGAGGGCGTCCAGTCCACTTGTGGCCGCCCTCGCAACTGGCTGTTAACTCCATGCCGAGTACCTGCACCAATATTCGATTATTTACGGCAAATATCTAAGGACTCAAATATGCTATACAGGGTATATGATGGCCTACCGTCAGTTCCCGTTCAGCGCTCAGATCCCGCCGTTTCCTGGCACCCTTCGTCGCGGTCTCCTGCTGCGGATTTTGGTCGGTGCTTGCATGTCCATTGGATAGGTTCTGCTTGTCTACTGGTTGCTCTCTCGTTTTTTCGTTGTCGTTTTTCTGCACAGGATACACAGGATAATGCGGTTAGAGAAGGCACTCTCGAAACAGGCAGAAGAATGTGAGAGCTAAGCAATTCTATACAGCCTCAAAACGCAAGAAATCAGAAATCGAACGCATTAATTACTTCAATTCGTTGTGGTTAGGTGAAACGCAACAAAACTCAATTAGTCGCAGGATCTTGGTTAATAAACAAAAAGATTAAGTTGTCGTTACAAATTATATGTTCAAGGATTGCCGTGCCGGACCCTTTGAAGGTCTCTAACCTTATTCGAATCAGTTTCAGTGTCGCTCGTCGCCCTCTGCTTGTCTTGGCCATTCAATTGCTCGTCGGCCGCGTCTATCAAACCTTGTATGGCCGTTACAACTAGCCCCATGAAAGTACAGGGTATCAATTTGGAATTTACATTCGTTTGTTTTTTTTTTTTGTGTTTTGCGAGAAACATGAAAAACGTAGAAACGACACAGAGAGTGAATATTTATATAGTAGTTTCATTGTAGCTCTGAGTATGGAATGATGTTTGCGATTATCATTATTGGCAATGTATCGATGTTTCGGTCTACGGAGAGTGTTCGAATAGATTTCGAAAAAGACTGCTTTGAATCGTAAAATATGTCCCCATCATAGGAGTTTAGTTCAGATCGAGAGTACTCAGTGAGATGCAAACACATTTAGACTGGGTTCGTTAGTAGATACGAGTATGTGAAAAGATATGGTTATAGATATATATCGCATGCCGACAGCAGACAAGCAGGTTAAATTAGAAACAGAGTCGGGAGAATTCCGTTCCATGCACTTGTTAGACTTGAAGATTAAGGACAGAGTGACATAGTTTTAGAACTGAAGGCTTTTTTCTGGGGGGATGTGGCAGGGTAAAAGAAACCATTCCGAGGATTCAGCTATTCACTAGAAACCAATAGCAAACAGAAACGATCTAGTTGACTTTGTTCGTTGTACTTAGTTGTGATCTGAGTTGTTGTAGGTCTGATTTGGGTCTGTTTACTGACTGATTCTATGTGAACTGAATGATGGTTATTATTGTCTTAGAAGTTTGGCTGCCGCTTGAGAAACTTGAGGGCAATCATCTTGAAAATGAGAACACAAAAGAGATCAAATATTAATTCAAATGACAGCGAGATGGTCCAACTGAAAACACTACGATATATGATGTGCTACTTGATGTATCTGAATCGCTTTGTATAGCTTTATCTGTATCTGTATCTGCATTCCGATTCGATGGCGATGGTAGGAAGCTGGATACTGGATGCTGGATGCTAACCTTTGCCTCATACTGATCGGTGTTCATTTCGGCCACCAACTGGGCCATCGCCCGCTCCGTGCTCTCGAGTTTCTGGCGCAGCTTCTCGATCTCCATCAGCTGCTCGGCCTCCTTCAGCTGCTGGTGGCTCTTCAGCGAGGCGGACAAACTGGTGGCCACCTCGGTGGCCGACACACTGGCGTTGTACAGCTCCTTTTCGGTGTCCTTGGCGGCCGGCTTCTTTGCGGCGGCGGCTGCAGCAGCTCCTATAAAATTGTCGTACGGTTTGGTAATCAGGGCCGGAAATCGAATCAATCGTGGGACTAACGAAACTAAGGAGTATTTACACGGGTGCAGGAGTGGCAACAAAATAAATATATATATCCATGGAGGCGTGATCGATTCGGGGTTAGTAAATATATATATAGTATATAGGCACACAACATCTAGAATGAGTACATCTAGGTAAATGAAATAGAACACATAGTCGCTACGATACTACGATACCAAATGAGGAGGACATATTTCAAAACTCAAAAGGCCTTTGTCGAGGTCTAGAAACTCAAGATACAAACGGAACTCTATGGTCATCTATGCAACCATCTATGTATGTCTGGCTTACTTGTCTGATGCTCTCGCCAGCCTGATACCGTGGCATGATTTTCGGTGTGCATGGGTTTTCGGAAGCAGAAGAGTACAAAATGCGATTTTTTTCGGTTAGGATTGACTCGTGAGTGCGGTGGCTAGAGCGATTGTGTGTGTGTTTGTGTGTGTGTGTCCAACTACGAGTGTAATTATCCGGAAGATGGCATCCGAATTGGCCTGGCACTCACCCAGCTTGCTGCCGCCCAAATCCTCCACCTGGCTGTGGTTCTGTGATCCGAAGACCTCCTGCCGGAAAGCAGGATTTGGAGGCGCCGCTCCGTACGGATCATTGGGAACTTGCTTCTTGAACATGATCTGCAAGGAAGAGTATTATAGTATATAGTATATATTATAAGACGAAAGATGTGGAGTCACCTTCATCAGGGTGTAGCCGAAGAAGACTACAATGCCGATGGTGTAGAGTGGCATTAGGAATCCCATGCTGCTGCCTCGCTGTTGTGGTTGATGCAGTGCACCGGCGCCCATGGGTGGACGCATTCCAGGAATGGGTCCAGGCTGGAATATGTTAGTAATAAAAGGTTATTTAAATATAATAGCAACTCCAATCAAGATCATATTAAATGTATCACGTATAAGTCAATTAAGTCAATTGTCTTTAAAAACTTTTGAACTGATATCTACGTAATAGATCGAAAGTATCTTATTGCCCACCCATGTAATCATGAAAATCACGTATCCGCCCCGGTGTATATTGACATAAAGATTTCTTAAGAAAGTCGTGTCTACAGAATCTTTAGAATTGATGTCTTTATAGAAGAAGGGAATCGATTGTATTTTATTGACAACCCATGTAATCATAAAAATTACGTATCCGCCCCGTTGTATTTTGACATGAGGCGAGGACAGCTGATCTGTGCTCCCCGGCCATTCTGGCATCTAGTAGAGACGAGAGCAAAATGGAACTGGCGCACTGAATTTGGCACAAGTTCAATACGCAGCAGCACATTCGGCCGATCTCCCACTCATCCTTTACAGATTCTTTTTGTGTTTTCTTTAGCGCTGTCTCTTGCCTTCAATTTGCGTGCAGTGTCATAAAAACAAAACCCGAATCCGAATAAAATAAACGTTTGGCTATTTATAAATGACTTCCAATGCGAGCGCGGATGTGTCTCATCATTATAATCACAGCAGCCACAGCACGCCGACCAGTATAACCATATATAATTATGGATTTATCGTCCGGAGAATAATGCACACCGTATGGTTAAATGTATAGTAGCCCAACTCACCCGTCCGTCCACGATCCGCAGAGGTGGATTACTGGGCGAAGTCTTCCGTTCCAGAATCGGCACGGTGGGCGTGGCGGGAATGGCGCGACCACGCTCCCTCATGGCCTGGTATATGGATTCCGGATGCAGGTGGGCGGGACGCTCCTGGCGCAGACCTGCGACCACAATGGATTCATTAGTAACACAATTAAAGAGGGCGGTGTTATAGAAATGAATCTTAAAATTGCATACCAATTATTAATTGACATAAACTATAATGTAAAAATTTATAATATTCACATTTTAAGCGTTATATGCAAGCAACGCAAGTTTCCTTAAAGTTTTACGATAACTTTAAACTTAATAAGCATTTCAAATCTGAATTAGACGAAACGTAGTCCAAACTTTGATTGTATCTCAATCGGTTGTATCTTGTAGATTGTTAGTAGAGCCAAACACCGTTAGTGAAACCAATAAGCAAATTATAATCGAGCCACATACTTATTTCGCCCGTGTAAACATTGATTTGCTTGCGATACAAATGCGGACCGAAGGGCTCGACCGTGTCCTTCTTCGTGGCATTCAGGAACTGCTCCCTGTCCAGGACGACATCACAACATCCTACAACATCGACCGCACAGCCCACACAACAACAACACCCACATACGGAAATCAAAAGGAAATAATGATGATAATTCATAAACAATAAATAATACATAAAAACAAGGCTCCTAATGTTGAGAGTGGAAACTGTTGACTTACCGCCTGGTGCTGCTCGTGGATCCTTGAAGTTTGGCTGGGCTGGAGGCACTCCTCCGAACATCATGGGATGGAAGACCTTCGGCCACAGGATGGCAATGCATCCGATCACGGTGACGATGATCAGGGCGGTCTTCTTGGGCGTCATGCCCTCCTCGACGAGCGGAGCTCTCGGCTTGGATGTGGCTGTAGCAGGCATTTTGGCTTGGAAGCGGATTCCGTGGGCTATCTGGATTCGTTTGGCTATGGGTTCGTGGTTAAAGCTAGTCCCTAAGGCAACTCTGCTATGTGTTCCTGATCGATTTGGTTCGTTGATGGCTCCCTGCGAGCTGTTTTGACTATGCGCTGTGTTTCTAGTTGCTGTTTAACTTTGACATTGGCTCATTTTGGCTGGCTAATGGTTGGTTTGCTGTACGTTTAAAGCATTATCTGAAAGATACATAGATGCATAATCGGTTACATGCTACAGTTCGCTGATCCGGCTTTCGTTGGAGTTGTATTCACATCACTGATCGGTCACGAATCGCAGCGCAAAATGCTGTATACGTTTGAATATTGTTGCGGGAAAACAAAAAAGTTTATTACATAAATAGCGGTCCCGATCTTTTTTATTTTTAGCTCGCGCAATTCGCTCTTTTCGGCCCGTCTAATAATTCTTTATTATTTTCACTTTTCCCAGCGCACAAATCACATTCGCTCTTCACAATTAACGACCGCATAAATAATATTAAACCCTTCTCCAAAAGCAAACGCTTTCGTTTCGCTTTGGAAAACGGTTTTTGAACGCCCAAGGGTTCAAAAAAATAAAAAAATCTGAAAACTGGACAGAGCGACTGCTTACGCAAAGTTCGAATGTTGTTCCCGAACTGGCCAGGCAAATTTTTGAAACTATTAGCGAATTTTCGGCAGATCAGATCTGAAGACCCGACACACCATTCGGGCGCGCTTTTCCCCATAATCGTCGTCGGCCATTATTTTCCTTTATTTTTGATGAGACAAGTGATTTGCAGCTTGGGCCTGCACCGGGAATTTCCGAGAGTTACGCTACAGCAGCCGACATAATTAATATTAATGCTCTCTAATTTATTTGTAAATAGATTCTAAGTCAAAATATATACATAACTGCTTGGAAAATTGGCCAAGCTTTTTTTGACATATTTAAGCTAATAATTTAAATTTTTATTAATACAAAATACTTTTGTTTATAATTTTAAATGTAATTTTTTGAGCTATTACTGCTAGTTTGCTGACCCGCACTGTGTGTGAAATTTCGTGTTTTCATATTTTTCATTTAGCAGCTTCTTCGCTCTTGTTATCACACACGCACACACACACACTAGCAGGTAAGTTTTCCGACCGTTTTCCATTTCGCTTTCAAGCGCACTGACTGAAAATTGGCGAAAGTAAAATTGTTTTTACTATGCACGGTTGTTATTTGCACAGCATCTTCTTATTTGCACCACCTTTATTTAAATTTTTCTCTTTTCTTGTCAGTGTCTACATAAGTTTGGAAAACGTTTTTCTAGCTCTCGGTGCTTTTATTTTTGGAGGCACAGCATTTGTAATTTGGGTTCAATGCCGTTCGGCTTAAGACTCATCACTTATTTTTAAAAATTATGAATTCAAAGTGTGGAGATTTTGTCCTTGGAATTCCTCTCGTGTTCTCAGATACCTTTTAAATAATTACCAGCTTGGTTTTTTATGAATAACACCTTTTTTTTAAAGTTCGTTTCCTTATCTAATTACGCTAATTTCAAACTGTTTGTTTGTCGTTTTAAGTTTCTCTGCCAGAAAGCAGCAGCAATAATAATTGATTTTTCAGTCGACCGAACGGAGATGGGCAGCACTGTCTGCCATTCGATACATGCGAGTGCTATCGATACATTGCTAACGTTTAAAATTAACAAAGGCTTTACGTTACTTGAAAGCCTAAATATAGGATTCTGTAATATTTTTAAGTCTTATTTTAATTAAAATTATAATTAGTGTTACACAAGCAAAAGGTTTAAGGTATACTTGGTTCGTTTAATGCTAGTTTTATTATGCATTATTAAGATGTTAAACTTGAATAGCTATTATAACTAAGGATCAACTAAGGATCCAATATAACGGTAATAAGTACAATGCAGGAGTTTACAAATATTAATTCGCTCAGCACTATGGCCTTTTATCGAAATCCAAATTATTCGATTTATCGATAGCATCGTGAGTGGTCCACCCAGCTCCAATGTTTTCGTCTTCTTTGTGTTATAAAATTAACAATTTATAAATACGCATTTTCCGCTGGACCACCGAAAATCGCCGTGACTTTGAAGAATCACAGTGCTATCAATCCACGAAAGCAAAAGGTTGTAAAATCGAAAGTGAACGCGCGCCTGGCGTGACTGGTTTCTAGGCTTTCACCCCACGAAACTGGAGCGAACAATGGACAGCGAGTCGTTGGCCTGTTCGTCGGTGGAGAAGGACCTGACCCGAGTGGTCAGCAAACTGGAGCAGCTGCACGAGAACGCGGAAGCGGACATCGGAGATATAGCCACACAGATGTCGGAGCTGGTGGAGGTTCTTAGTAGGGCGGAGCAGCTGGTGACCACTCTGAACTCCAGCACCCAGGTGTCCCAAGACGATCCCATGGGCGATGGGGTAAGCATGCAGGTCGAGACGGAACCGACGGCACCACAACGCCTTACCGAGCGCCAAGTGGAGAGTGTCCGGAATGCTATTGCCAGGTGCAACGAACGCGTGCAGAAACTCTCCACGGAGCACCGTGATCTGCACGGCTCCATTTCGAAGATCGGCAAGGCCATTGACCGCAACTTCAGCGCCGACTTCTCGTCCACCATGCGAGTGGACGTGTTGCAGGACGAGGATAACCTGATGTTGCTGAACAAGGCCATTGCCAAGCATTATTGTCGCCAGGGCATGGACGATGTGGCCCGCACGCTAATCCGCGAGTGCAAGATGTCGCCGGAGCATGCCCAGGATGTGTTCGACTCAGAGCGCGAGTTTGCCGACATCTACGGTATTTGGGTGAAGATCCAGAAGCGGGATCTGACTGACGCCCTCAAGTGGGCAAAGATGTACTCCCAGCAGCTGAGTGACCGCCACTCGCTCATTGAGTTCCGGCTGCACCGCATGCGCTTCATGCAGCTGGTCTCCTACGGATTGGACTCGCAGCGCGAGGCCATCTCCTACGCTCGACTGAACTTCAAGAAGTTTGCTGTGCGCTACGAGCACGAAATAGCCAACTTGATGGCCAGCTTTATATATCTGCCCAGTGGGCTGGAGAACTCGCCTTACAAGCACTTCTTGGGCCAGGAGAAGTGGACCGAACTGTCGTTCATATTCCTCAAAGACGCATGCCAACTGCTAGGCATCAGCAAGAACTCAGCCCTGTCTGTCGTGGTTAATGCCGGATGCACTGCCCTGCCCGCCCTGCTCAATATCAAGCAGGTGATGCAGTCACGCCAAGTCTTGGGCATGTGGAACGGCTGCGACGAGTTGCCCATTGAGATCGATTTGCAGCCGGAATTCCGCTTCCACTCGATCTTTGCCTGCCCCATATTGCGCCAGCAGACTTCCGAGGACAATCCGCCGAAGAAGTTGACCTGCGGTCATGTCATATCCAACGACGCCCTGCACAAGCTGAGTGTTGGCCACATACTGAAGTGCCCCTACTGCCCCGTGGAGCAGAATGCCGAGGAGGCTGTTCGCATCTACTTTTAAGTCACATCTATGTATTCACCTTATGATAATCACCACTGCTTATATGACCAGGCTCAGGCGGTTCGAGGACTGGTGTTGGTTGGCCGGCTTTCCTTAACAAAACGTAACCATTTTAATATAGCTTGCTTAGATTCATGTTTTTAGACAAATTCGCAGAGCGGAATCGAACTGCCTGGGCCGTGTGTTGTGCGTGTGTCCCACTTCCTAACAAAAGATTTAGATTTAAAATTATATATACTGTGTATTTAAAGCAAACGACGAAAGTGTTTTTATGTAGAATCCATGTTTAATTAAATACAAATCGTCCGAAGAGCACACACTCTAGTGCCTATGTTTGTGCTTGTGCTTGTCGCTGCGATGTCTCGGCGGCGATGGCTCTTCTCTGCGAGAGGAGCGCGAGGGGGTTGGAGAACTGCGTGATCGCGACGATCCGGAGGCAGGAGTTTCGTAGCGGGAGCTGCGAGAAGACCGCTCTGTATACCGCTTCGGTGAACTGGACGGACTACGCGACCGATTGCGTTTCGTGGATTTGGATGAGCGCGAGGTTTCAGGTGAATAGTCCCGTCGTTTGGATTCGGCACCGGAGAACGGCGAGTGGGATCGTTTGCGGGAACCGCTTCTGAACAGCGCTGGACTCTCACTCACCTTGGAGCTCTTGGATTTTATGTGCATGTAGCTGAGCGGGGAGTCTACAGTTGCCTCAGATCGCGAGTCCTGTTCGCAAAGAATTCATTTGTTACATCCGACTTACTGTATGTTACAGATCTTACCTGTTTAAGTAATCGCTTCCGGAATTGTTCCACTTGTTCGGGAACGGTCCAACCTGGTTCCAGGCGCCGTTTTCCGGACTCCAGTTCGTCCTGGTACTGAATTGCTTTCAACTCAATGTCTCTTAACTTCTGTCGCATCTCGTCGGTGTACTTTTGCGGATTGTCTTCTCCACTGTCGTCGTCCGAGCTAAAGAACTTAGGTGGATCTGGCGGATCGAGAGTGTCCCATTTGCTGGTGGTAATCGCCTGTGCTTCTACTTGCTGGGGATCAACTGTCTCCCACTTTGAGGGTATGAAGCCAGGCAACTTAGCCGAAGATTTGGTTTCTTTTTCCAACGGTACACCGTCGAGATCGTCATCCACTGGAATTCAGGATTATTTACTTATAGTAAGTAGGTTAAAATAACGTGCTTCTGCTTACATGGTATGCCATCGATTTCATCGAGGTATTCATCTTTCTTAGGTGTGTCACGCTTAGGAGTACCAGCATCTGCATCAGGTATGGCTCGCTTCAGGGCGCTCTTAAGCAAAGCAGCTCCATCTAGTGGCACTCCGTCTAGGTCCTCGTCGTCCTTTTCCTCTCCGGAAAGGGGTGCACCGTCGATATCTTCGTCCAGAGCCTCATCAAAACGCGTTTCGTGGGCTTGAGGGGAGGTATTAACTGGCTTGACGTACTAAACACAAAATTCCATTAGACTACACGCACAATTTGTAATGAATTTCGTTAACTAACAGGTTTGCCCAAGAATTTGGCCGTCAGCTGGGCCATAAAATCCTTGGGATATATGGTCCATTCCTCCCATGTACGGATTACATTGCAGACTCTGGATTTAAAGCCCTCTGCTTTCAATCGACTCTCGATGTTCAAGTAGTAGTTATGCAAGTTATCAAAGATGTCCAACAATTGTTTTTCCACACTAAATAATAGGGGGTATTACAACGAGTATGCTTTAATAAACTTATATACATACGATTTACGGAAGAACGAAGCATTCGCCACTTTAACAGTGCAGTTGTGCAGTATATCTGATATCAGATAAAGTCGAGCAATCTTCTTTGAAGCCAATGTATTAATATTTGACAGAGACTCGGCGATGCACTCGCAGATTTCATCAGCCGCATCTGCGTGCTCAATGCAAAAGATCATGGCATCTCCAATGCGGGCGCGTTCAGGAGTTAAGTGCCTAATCAAATCCTCGAGTCGATTGCGTTGCCTGTTTCGTTAAAGATAATTAATACTTATGTTCCGAGAATAATCTTTGCTAAACGTACGCATTGGACAAGGCTCCTTTGTGCACCACAGGAGCATCGGGATCAACAACCAGCTCATCTGGCATGCCTTGAGTGTAGAAGTTGGCGATCGGGGGCTTCCAAACCGGTCCGTTTTTGAACATACGGAATTCCTCCTCCCGCCATTCATTGGGCGTATCGCCCTGTAGCAAAGAGAACAGCTTCCATCGGTAGTAGATGTGGGCAGGACTCTCGTTGTCGAAGAGGAACGCAAAGAGCGGATTTTCCATTTCCCGAATCATGATCAAGGCCTCAAACATCGGCCCCTCGCGTATTACAAACTCGATCATCCGATGGATAACATTAAGAACAGCCCTGCAAAAAGGAAAGCACAGCAAAATGAGTTCTTGTTAAGTGAATTTGGTAAAATTCATACTTCTCTGTGGGTATATGGACTTTAACGACGCATTTGGAAAGTATCTATAAAATTGATCATTTTTATTTGTATTTCTTTAGAAGCTAGGAAGTGATTATTTACTTACCCGCTCCATATTCTCTTTGTCCTCTTGGTTGAACTCCTTGTAGTTTTTCTTGGGCAGCACATCAGCTTCACTGGGTGAAGGTTGGGCATTGAAGGGCAAACCTGAAGGAGGCGGAGGCAGGGTCATCTCAAGCAAGGCTTGCGGTGTAAAAATGGGCGTATTCATTATGGGCACGGTCTTTCCTGAAATGGTAATTAAATGGTTATAGTATTTAGATATATGAGGAATAAGAACTTCAATATAAGATCTAAAGATTACCCCATCCTAGACGCATCTCGTAGCCCATGATGTAGCGCCCGTTCAGTGTCTTGAGTGCCCTTTCCGCATCCTTGCGGCTCATGTAGGCCACAAAGCCGCAATTGCGTCCCCTTTGCTTCTCCTCCTCGGAACGGGGCCACATAATCTTGATACTGGCCAAGGGACCGTATCGCCCAAAGATTTCCATGAGCTGCTGCTCGGATATCTTGGGGTTCAGGTTGCCTAGGTACAGGTTTGTGGTATTTGGATCGCCCGTGTCAAACGAACCAGACTCCTTTGAGCTGCTTGAATTCTGGGAGGTGGTGGAGGCACTGCTGCTGGGCACAGGAGCAGCTGATGCAGCCGGTTGCTGTGCTGGTGCGGAATGGCTTGAGGCCATGTGCTTGTACTTGTGGCGCTCCTCACGCTCCTCTTGAATCCTGTGGGCATGAAACAATTAGTATGGAATACACACATGCACTACCAAGTGGGCCTACTGTCTCAATTCCTCCTTGAACAGCTCCAAGTTGCTCTTTTTCTTCTCCTGGTTTTTCTTTTTCAATGGACCCGAGTCCTTTTTAAGATCCGAGGCCAGGGTCTTGGCGTAATCCTCGACCTTGTCGGAGGAGCCCTTTTCCATCAGCTTGGAGACCGGCTTGTATAGCTTGCCCTTCTCCGACTTGTCCTCCCGCCGGGATCCTGCATCATAGGTGCCGGCTTTGACCCAAACTTTCGAGGAGGGGGTGGGTGCATCTTGGAAGGTCTCTACGAACTCTTTGAAGGCCTAAAAATCGGATTGGGTTATAATGGGTGGAGGAGGGAATAGCTGGAGTCGCCTACATGTGCCGCAGCAGCTGCATCCTCCTTTTTCTTCTGGTCCTCGAGCTCTTTTTTGGACAATTGTCGTTTGGAGAAGGTGCCCACCGTGAAGGCCTCCAACTTCTTTTCGCTTATCCGCTGGAAACAAGACCGGAAAATGTTAGGCTCGTTTCTCCGGCTACTCAGGACACCTTTACTTTTAAAGTGGCGGATGCGGCAGCCGAATCCTTGCTTTTATTCCCTTGTTTACTCATCTTTTCCACACAATATGCACATTATCAGGAATACGAAAATAGGAAAACCAGCAATTGCCAGTGTGGCCGACGTTGTACAACCAGTGCACAGTATGAACAGCGAACAAATCACGATGCAGCCGATAGTTGCGATGGGAGTTATCGACAGAGCTATGTAAATGACTACTTTTTATTATAGTTTTATCAAATAAATACGAAATGGATATCTGCCGCCTCTGTTTACGCGGAGTGAGCGGCGCCCAGATGTGTCTACAGATCTTCGATGTGGATTCGGGCGAGAGCAAGGTGGCGGAGGTGCTGCGCCAGCATTTCTGGTTCGAGGTAAGCTGCTGCCCTCCACCCACTTTTGTGCCTGGGAATCTTTTTTTACCACCATCTCGTTTCCGGAACGCCGTACAGGTACTGCCCAACGACGAGATATCCAAGGTTATCTGCAACGTCTGCTGGACGCAGGTGTCCGAGTTCCATCAGTTCTACGTGTCCATACAGGAGGCCCAGGTGATATACGCCACCACCTCCAAGTTCAAGCAGGATCCGGAGATGGTGAACACCTCCTGGCCGGAGGAGGTGCTCATGCCGGCCGACGTCCTTGCCGTCGACAACGATGTCGGTGCCCAGCTGAATGTGAATCCCCTCGACGAATTGGACCTTAGCCAGCCCATGTCCCCAGAAGACAGCAAGGTGGGCATCAAAACGGAGCGACAGTCACCCGACATGGAATTACTCTTTGAGGATGCCAACAATGAACAGGATGACGACTACGAGGACGACGAGGATGATGACACCGACGATCTGATCGTGACCCGAAGTGGACGCAAACGTAAACGGGACATGGCCAAGCCGGCTAAAACGAAAAGAGGAACGGTGGCGGTGGGCAGGAAGGGGAAGGAGAAGATGGTGGCCAAGCGGGGACCGCCCAAGAGGATATTCAAAATGGAACGCCTGCCGCCGTTCTGCAAAGAGGACGAGGAACTGATTAAGCGCTACATAGTCATGGGCTGCGAGCTGTGCATATTTCTGGCCGAGGACTTCGACGGTATCCGCGAGCACTTCAAGGACAAGCATCCGGACGAACGGCCGTACATCAAGTGCTGCGGACGCAAGCTCAACAAGCGCTGCCTCATCCAGGAGCATGCGAGGAGGCATGAGAATCCCGAGTACATCAAGTGGGTCTCTCCTACCATACCACAATCCAAAGCGATTTGATAATTAGCTTTCTTTTCCGGCAGATGCAAGGACTGCGGTAAGGTGTTCGCCAATTCCAGCGTACTGCGTGCCCACTGGCTGGTCCACCATGTTCCAGACGAGGAGTGCGACTTCCAGTGCGAGGACTGTGGCAAACGCTTCTCGCGACGCAACCTGCTCGAGCTGCACAAGGGCTCCCATGTGCCCGTCAACGAGCGCAAGTTCATCTGCCCGCAGTGCCCCAAACACAATGCGTAAGCCTCGCTAGCTAAACGGCAGTGTTTCCAATGCTAATCGTTCTTCTTTTTGTGACCATAGTTTTGCCACGGAGTACCACATGCAGGTCCACATCAGCATGCAGCACCGCAAGGCAGCTAATATCTGCCATGTGTGCGGCAAGAAGATCAAGGACAAGGCCGTCTTCGAAAAGCACGTTCGCCTGCACTTCGAGGAGAGCGGACCACGGATCAAGTGCCCGCGTCCGGACTGCGAGAGCTGGCTGAAGGACGAGGACAATCTCAAGCAGCATTTGAGGCGCCACAACGACGAGGGCAAGCTGTTTATCTGCTCAGAGTGTGGCAAGAGCTGCAAGAACTCCCGCGCGCTGATCGGTCACAAGCGTTACTCCCACTCGAATGTGATCTACACCTGCGAGCAGTGTGGCAAAACCTTCAAGAAGGACATCAGCCTTAAGGTTGGATAATTAACCTAACCAAATGTGTATCTTACTAATGTGATTGGTGTTTCCAGGAGCATATGGCGCAGCACACCGGCGAGCCACTCTACAAGTGTCCCTTCTGTCCCCGCACCTTCAACTCCAACGCCAACATGCACTCCCACAAGAAGAAAATGCATCCGGTGGAGTGGGACATCTGGCGAAAGACAAAGACCGGTAGCTCACAGAAGGTCCTGCCCAGCGCCCAAGTGGCGCAAATGTTCCGGGACGATGCCGATGCCGCAGCTATTGCCAATGACTATTCGGGTTAGGCCCGGAAATGCTTAAGGAAATCGATTTGCGGAAACCATTGCTTAGTTTTTGATTGACCTTTGTTTGAAAACAAAATATATGTATAATAGGAATTATTTGAAAGGACGAGCGGTTTGTTGACATGTTGATGGGTTCTTTAGCTATTTAAATTAAGTAATTTTTTAATTTAAATGTTTTATTTAGCTACAGTCAGAAATTAAAATTGAAATTTACAAAATTTGCAGTGTGAATGTTTTGGATTTTTCAATTGGAAAAAAATAGGTATGATGGTTGAAGTATCCGCTTTGTTTATTACAGTAGACTGGTCACACTGCCAGCTGCCAAAATAATAGAAAACCGTCTGCGTGGACAAACATTTAATTAAAATGAATGTAAGCACTTTATTAACGAAATCATTGGGAAAATTTCGTTCACCAGCATTTTATTTGAGCAGGAGTCCGAGATCCCCATCGACATACACACGCTGAAGCTGCAGGACTGGCTGATCAGCCGCAGGATTGTGCCCAAGAATGTGCAGCAGGAGATTAGGGAGATCCACAAGAAGATTAGCAATGCCCTGCAGGACATGCCTTCCAATGAGCAACTGATCAAGCTGTTGGCCCGGACAAGTAGGTGCCCAGTGCCCCGAAAGCAATGCCACTAATGTGTCCCACTTGCAGATATTAACTACTACCATGTTAAGGAGATCATTGAGATCCTCAAGCAGACGGAGAAGGACACCAAGAGCGTGTTCGGCACCTACGGCAGCCAACGCATGAAAGACTGGCAAGAGATTAGCCGCCTTTACGAAAAGAATGCCACCTACCTGGCCGAAACGGCTCAGATTTTCGTGCGCAATGTGAACTACGAGATTCCCGGAGTCCGCAAGCAGATGGCCAGACTGGAGCAACAGGCGGACGAGACCCAGAAGCGAGCGCACGATCTGAACAAGCCCGAGAGCCAAATCCTGGCCGACCACTCGGCTCTGCTGGACAAACTTGGTGTCAAGGGCGACAATCTGCATGACGAGTTCGTCCAGGTTCTAGCTGGTCTACCGGAACTATACGCCAAGTCGCTGGTGGGCATTGCCAATATTCAGCCGGGCATCGACATGTATGCCGAGGTCAGCGGCAACAAGCAGGTGCTGCCTATTCTGAGCCACCTGGTGGAGTTCGGCAACACCACCGTGTACCAGTACATCCACAAGGAAGCACCCTTGGCCGTCGAGGAGCCGCCCATTCGGCTAAATCTCAGCGAGGGCATCGCCAGCAAGGATGACAATGCTGTGGCGGAGATTGATTTTGGAACGGATGACAACGGTGGAACTTCGTCGACCGTTTCGGCTGAGATTATCGACTATGGGGACTTCGGCAGCGGGGACTTGCCGGAAGGCGACGGCGGCAACATAGACTGGGGCATTGAGAGTGCACCCACCAATGCGGTGGAGATCAACTTTGACATTCCGGTCGAGGAGTACGGCATCGTGGTGGAGGGCACCGGCATGGATGGCGGCACTGCCAAGGGTAAGATCCTATATCATACTCGATTTTATGACGATTAATGGTTTGTTGTTTCAGGCGATCAGGCCTACACTTTGCTGGACTCGCCCAACTATCGCGATCGCTTCCTGGACGAAATCTTTGAACTGGAATCATTCCTACGCATGCGTATCTACGAGCTCAAGCAGCTGGAATCCTCCAGCGACATCATGTTCTCGCTGATGGACACCATTGCCACCCACGACGGTGAGAGCATCTGGAAGATACTCGTGTCCGTGGAGAAAATAATCAAGCAGTCCTCCGACGAGCAGACGCGGCACCTCTTCCAGCTGAAGCACTCCCCCAAGTATGCCAATATGCTGGCCAACAAGCTGCAGCAAATGACAAAGGCCGTGGAGAAGCTGCGCGCCACGCGAGATGCGCTCAAGCAGTGCACCATCGAGCTGCGGGAGCAGCGTCAGCAGCTTAATCCCGTGCTGGAGGAGCTGATTGCCCAGACTCGCACGCTGCAGTCGCACATCGAGAAGGATATATCTAAGCGTTACAAGAACCGGGTGGTCAACTTGATGGGAGGTGTTAACTAATGTAACTTTTGTTGGCTGTTTGTTAAAAATAAACTGGTAAATGGGCAAAGTACAAAGATTGCTTTGTAAATTTTTTAAAAGAAGTTTATTTTTATTTTGCTATTTTTATTAAATATACAAATTTTATTTATATTGTGTTCTTTCTTTTAATTGCCATTTTGCTTCTCTTTTTTTTTTTTTTGTATCCAGAATACAAACCTAATTTTAGTGAAGTTTGTTGATTTCATTTTTCGTTCTCTTTTCTTTTCTTTTCTTACTTTTTTTTTGTTGCTTTTGTTTTGTTCATAAAAGTATGCTTACACAGTTAACGTTTTAAACTTTCACTTAAATGTAAAATTCTTATGTTGCTGAATTTTAATAATGTGTAAAACAAGAACAACGCTGTGATTAACTTAAATGTTTTGGGGGCCTGTGTCTTGAATATAAGGAAATTCATCGAGATATATTGAATAAGCCGGGTGTACATAGATGTACATCTAGAATGGTAGAATGGGGGAGCTTCAATTAAATCGGAAATGCTATTGAGTAGCTATACAAGGTTTGGGTGTAAAAAGCCACAAAATGTCGGGGTATACATTGGGATATCAACTAGACTTAGGCACTAATCTAACAAAAGTGTGGCTGGCGGTAATCAGCAGAAAGGCTTCGTAAGTATAATCAATTCGTTAACTAAATAGAAAATAACAAGCACTATCGAAAATACAATTAATTATACGGGGGAAGAGGCCTCATGATATGGTTACAACTTTGTGTGGTCAAAGCGTCGTGTACTTTTGTTTTCTATCTATCTTTCGTCTCCGTTTGTGATGCGATTTGTTTGCGATTAAAATCAATCATCTCATCTACAACTTGGGCGTCTCCCTCTCGAGCTTTACATAGATATCGTATGTACGGATATAATGTTGGATTGTTTTGATTATACATAAACGCACGCGTATTTGTATTTGTGGTTGCTGCTGCTGCGTTGCGTTCATAACTCGTATGGTAAATGTTAAATAAGCATAAGGTTTGTTCGAAAGTTGCTTGTGGTTGTGGTCTGTCTGCCATTATTGTATAGTTGCTTAGCCTAATATATATGCTTCATATAATTTATATATGTATATTTATTATTTATAGGGTTTAATTTAATTCTTGCTCTCGCCTCGCCTCGCTTAGGTGCTACTATGTATATGTCTGAATTTATTTATGTATACATGCTTCTCTTTATCTGATGTACTTTGTAAATGATTACTTTTTTTATACACGTATCATAGCGCCGGTCGGATTAGATATTCTGAGCTCATTCCGCTCTAATCTTTATGTTATTGCTCTTAATTTCAAAAAAAATGTGTGGACTGCCCTATCTACACAACTCCTCGCGTTCCACACATCCACCGTCCCCCCCTAAACTTACAATCTAAGCGAACTTGTTCCGTATTCCGTTTCCTGTTTTCCTGTTTCCGGTTGTTTCTTCAATGAAAAACATCGCCTCTCTTGGCTGGCTCCATCCACCAGCGATGGTGGTGAAGGTGATTCGGCTGCTGGGCGGCTGCCTGCTGATTTTGCTTCGACTGTCAATCGTTCTTCACTGGGTAGTAGATTAGATCCGGCTGCTGGCCGTGCGGCGGCATTTGCTGCATCATGCCGCCCATCATGGGCGGCAGCACGCCCTTGGTATCGTCTCCCAGCATCGGATAGCCCACGCCGACTCCCACGCCTACGCCCACTCCGACACCGACTCCAACTCCCGTGCGATCGTACACGTTGCTATGCGGCGCTGGCGGGGGTAACAGATGGGGGTGCGGATGCAGTGGCTGCTGTTGCTGCGCCTGCAGGCCATGTGGGTGGTAGGGTTGAAAGCTGTTCTGTTTCTGCTGTTCGCTCACCAGCTGGTCACTCAAGTGCTGCTCGTAGGCGCCTCCGTAAACGCCGCCTCCGCTGCGCATCAAGCCGCTCCCATATGCACCGGCACTGTGATGTTGCTGCTGCGCCGCCTGCTGTTGTTGCTGCTGCTGCTGCTGTTGGGCTGATGGCGTTTGTTGCTGCTGCATCAGATCGAAGTTGTACTCCATTGGCGCGGGATTTGTGTCAATGAGATTCGTTAGTATGCTGCCGATGTTGTTGTAGTTGTGGGGATCACTTGAGTTTGTCTGACTTTGCGCCTGCTGTTGCTGCTGCTGTTGTTGCTGCTGCGTCGCTTGCTGCTGTTGTTGCTGCTGTGGCTGCTGCTGCTGTGAAGTCTGGCTAAAACCAGGCGCCGGCCACATATGCTGGAAGCTCATCAGATCACTAGCAAGGGTTGGATCTGGCTGCTGCGGTTGTGGGTGTTGTTGCTGCTGCTGCTGGGGTTTGCTTACTGCTTGCTGTTGCTGCTGCTGCGGAGTTGGCGGCACATTCATTGGAAGACCTAGGAACTCGGCCGATTCCACAATATAGAATTTGTTATCCTTGAGCTCCACCTGCTGATTGTTCGGCGGATTGCCAAAGTTCATGTTGCCCCACGTGTCGGCAGCCTGTTGCTGCAGAAACTGCTGCTGCTGTTGTTGCTGCTGCTGCTGTTGTTGTTGTACTGGAGCAGGTTGTGGCGACTGCAGTCTCGCATGCTGATGCTGTGGGGAATGCGATGGTTGCTGATGCTGCTGCTGAAGCTGCTGCGCCGCAGGATGATGGTGAAGAGGCGAGCGCTGATTGTGGCGATGTTGCTGTTGCATCATCAGCTGGTGTTGATGGTGCATTGGCGGCATGTGGTGCGGAGAGCTAAAGTGCTGTTGGGGCTGCTGTTGTTGAAGCTGCGAAGGATGCGGAGGATGTGGACTCTGCGGCGTGTGACTCCTCATATGCTGCTGCTGCTGTTGGGCGAGATGATGTTGTTGCTGCTGGGGCTGCTGCTGTTGTTGCTGCTGCTGTTGTTGTTGCTGATACTGGCTGATCAGTTGATGCTGCTGATAGGCACCAGCTGCCGGATTGGACTCAAAGTGAAATTGTCCGTCCTGGCCGAAACTATTCATCCGCTGCAGATGCAGTTCTCCGGGCGCAACTCGTGACTGTGGCGGCGCCTGCTGTTGTTGTTGCTGCTGCGGCGGTGGCGGCGTTGCATGTTGCTGATGCAAGGCATTTTGGGGCTGCTGCTGTCCTGGCTGCTGTTTCTCCGCATTAAAGCTCTGATTGTATATGGAATTCTGCTGAGATTCACTCGTCGACACCGAGTGTTGCGACGTGGACGCCGTGGAGGACTGCGAGCTGTTGCTGCTAACCATGGCCGCATTGAATTGATCCTGTTGCAGGCATCCCGGTGTGGTGGAGACCGGCGGCGGCGGAGTCGGCGTGGCTGCAGAGCCCTTCGGTTGTTGTTGCTGGGATGATGCTGCTGCTGCTGCGGCGGCCGCTGCCTGCGCTTTTGCCTTGCTGGTTACTGCCTTCTTGCTGGCCTTCACAGGCGGTGGACCCGGCATGTCCGGTAAGCTTCCCATATCTGCTGGACAGGAGATAACGTTAAGCATGGCTTTTGATTTTAGGCAAAGTTCTCCACATTCTTACCTTCTTCGCTTGTTTTGGGAAAGCGCTGCTTTCCCTTCTTAGGCGGAGGTGGCTCGTTTCCGTGCATTGTCTGC
Organism: Drosophila mauritiana; assembly: GCF_004382145.1. NCBI lineage: Eukaryota > Metazoa > Arthropoda > Insecta > Diptera > Drosophilidae > Drosophila > Drosophila mauritiana. The sequence goes on along the minus strand of NC_046668.1, from coordinate 19,312,044 downwards.
TTGTGGCGCACCAGATGCGTTTTCCACTTGAAGGTCTGCAAAGGCATCACGATAAATTGTGTTGGTCAAGCCAAGAGGTACGCTTAGACTTACCTGATCGCAATAGTTGCAGCAGTGCGGCCTCTCCTCCGAGTGCGACGGCAGGTGCCGCTGCAGCGACTTGGCCGATCCGAAGCGTTTGCCGCACAGCGTGCATTTGCACTCGGATACGTCCACGTGGGCGTTGCTGTAGTGCTCCTTGAGCGCGGGATATGTGAAGTACGACGAGCCGCACAGATCGCACACGTAGGGCCGTTTGATCTCGGTGTGCAGCTGGACGTGCCGCTCCAGGTTGGCTTTCAGCGTGAAGCGGTTATGGCAAATGTGGCACTCGAAGAAGTTGTCGCGCTTGTGCACACGAATAATGTGCTGGTACAGGGCATTCTTCGACTGGAACTCCTCGCCGCACACCTCGCAGATAGCGCCGTCCGCCTTGTGGCCCGTCTCCTCGAAGTGTTGCTGCAGTTTCTTTTGCGGAAACTTAAGACCGCACTCGCCGCAGGGAAAGGCTGCAATTGGAACAGAGGTTAGATCATCAATCACTAGTTTGTTGGAGGAGCTGATGCTGTTGCCGTGGAACTCCACCCGAGAACTTGGTGAAATTTACATTCACGTCGACTCACTTTTGATTTCCTTCTTATTGTGCGACTCCACGTGTGCGTGGAACTGCTGTTTGCGGGAGTACGACTCTCCGCACGTCTCACACACAAACGGAAACTCCTTGACATGCATTGTCCGGTTGTGGTGGATTATTTCCTAGAAATAAATAGAGTGAATTCTTAGTACTATTCCTCGATATTTGGCTTATGATATGGCTAGTTACCTCCAGCGTGTTCCCGTTGCGCTGACCGCAGTCGTGGCAGTAGCCCGGATGCATTTTGTAGTGGTCCAGCAGGGACTTTCGCTTGCGATACGACTTGGGACAGAGCAGGCAGTTGTAACTGGGCTTGTCCTTTTTGCTACCGGGCGTCTGGCCACCACTTCCTCCACTACCGCTACCGTGCTGCGATGGTGGCGCCTGTAGCGATGTGCTGCTACTGCTGCCGCCATCTATTAGTTGTTGCTTGGCCGCGTCTAATTCGTCCAGGTCATGGTCTAGATCGTCGTCGTCCTCATCCGCCGACAGGTCATTGTCGTCCAGTTCTAGGGAGGAGTTAAGCTGGCCACTCACAGCAGGTGTGTCGCCCAGGTTCGACAAGGCGGCCAGAGCGGGCATCTGTCGACTGTTCATCATTGAGGCTCCGTGTTGCGGGAAATCCTCTGGCATCATCATCATCTGGCGCTGCTGGTGCGGCATACCACCATGCTGCTGCTGCTGCTGTTGCATCATTCCACCCATCATAGACAGCGGATTATTGCTTGAGTTGTAGTGTTTTTGCTGCTGATGAAGCTGGCTGGCGAGGCTCGAACTACCGCCCTGCATGATGGCGTTGGCAGTCCCATGAGCCGCCTGTACGGCTTTCAAATCCCTGTTCTCCATGGGCATCGACATGGGCATATGGTCTGATGGTTTCATCGACACTGCCAGCTGATTCTGCGCCTGTGGCGTCAGTTGAGGGCGGTGTAGACTGACATTGTTGCTGTTATTATTATTGTTGCTGATGCTATTGCTTGACGTAAGGCCGTTGATCACAAGATTTGCACTGCTGCTGCTTCTGCAAGCAAAAAAAACAAACGATAATTAGTATTTATAGTTAAGAAAACATTAAAATAGTACTCACAGGTGATGCGAATGATGACTATTGTTCTCCAGGATCACCCCGCTGATGCCATTCCCATTACCGGCGCTCCCACTTCCGCTGCTGCTACTGTTGCTGCTGTGTCCACTGGCGCTGTTCATACTGCCGGCGCCAGCTAGCATGTCATCGATCTCGGGTTCCATCTCCAGACCATCGATCAGACGCCCAGCGCCTACACCCTCGTCAATGAACTCCTCGAACTTCATAATCTCTTGGGCAGCCGACGACAGCTGCGATTCCGTTTCCGACTCCAATTCGGAGTCGCCAAACGAGATGGCCGGCAATTGCTGCTGCCGCTGAATCTCCTCCAGCTGCTGCTGCTGAATATCCTCCAACTGCTGCTGCTGCTGTTCTTGCTCCTGCTGGACCTCCTCCTGGTTCTGCAGCTGCTCCTGCTCCTGCTGCTGCTGAAACTCTTCGTCCCGCTGAATCTCGCTCTGCTCCATCAGGATGACCAGTTGGCGGCGTTCCCGCTGACGACGCCACTCCTCCAGCCGCTGCTCGCGCAGCTCCTTTAGAACCCGCATCGAGGGCGTGGTCCCCAGCAAGCGTCCATTCACAACAAAGTTCTCGTAGAACTGGCGGAGAAAGGGCTTGTAGTGCTGACTGAGCGCCAGGCGGAGCAGAGCCCGGAACTGGGCCTTAAAGGCCCGCTCGCTGAACTCGCCGGTGCTGTGGTGATATCGCATCGTATACTGGCTGTCCTCGTGGAAGACATAGCCATCGCCCAACTGGCCGTGCTCCTCTTTCCGTCGCACACTCGACACGGTCAGGTGCATGTTGTTGGTGCGCATTCGCTTGACCATCTTGCCGTCACTGCTGTTGCTGTTGGTCTCATCACCATTCCCATCCGCATCACCGCCCAGCTGGTCCTCGTCCTCGAAGGTGGCAGCATACTTCCGCTTGACCAGCAGCGAAACTCCGGACTGGATCAGCTCCAGCGGATCGCCAGGGCCCAGGGCCAGGGCGTCCACATTGTTGCCGGTGTGGAACTGCAGGGAAGACGAGTTCTGCGTGTCCGCATCGTCGAGAAAGTCCTCCTCCTCCTCCTCGAGGCACAGGAACTCCTCTTTGCAGGGTATCTTCTCGAAATTCTGGTTCAGATCCGTCGAGCCCGCCTCCTCCTCATCGTTCTCTCGCTTGATCTCCGCTTCGCAACCGATTCCCAGTTCCTTCTTCTCCTTCTTGGCGGTCAGCAGCAGCTGGAGCTGCTTCGTCCTCGCTAGCTCATGCTGCTGCGCCCTGCCTCCAGCCTCGCCATTGTCATTGGCCGCAGCTATGTGACTGAACAGATTCCTGACGACTTGGTCGCAGGCCTCCGGGTATTTGCACTTAAGCGTCTGCAGCAAGAATTGAATAGCATCGCACCGCAATGCCGTGTTGAGGGTGTCCAGTAGATTTAGTGATTGATCCACCTGGAAAGTAATATGTGACATTAGAATTGCGCTTAGCTATTCAAGATCTAAAAGTGAGTTAGAAGATTAAAAGTTTGATTTAACATTGGAATATTTTGCTTGGTTTTTGTAATTCATAAGACTTAAACAAATGCTTTAAGCCCACGGTGCCTAAATTATTGCGCTAGTGGAAAATAAATTACCAACTTCCGCTTCAAGCCGCCCATTTCCATTTCCACGGAGAAAACAACAAAGTACGGAATGTGATGGGTGGGAGGGACGGGGTTTGCGGCAGGGTTGCCACCTTACTACGAGAGATTTGTTAGTTCCGCTAAAGACCCAATTAGAATCTTCATTTGTTTCAATAAAACGGCAAAACTCTCTCGCAGAGCGCATGCTGATGGAAATAACTGTCGTCAAATGCAATTACTGATTATTATTTTCCAAACAATTTAATGCAATTAGAGTGGTAGATAGAGAGGGGCGGGAAGCGAAGTAAGAGAGAGCTCGCGTAGACAGCACGGCGACGCCGACTGCGCTGTTCGCGCAAGCGATTAGCACTAACACAGCGACACACAGAGAAACAAGAGCGAGCGAAGATGGCGAAAAATAGAAAAGAAAAGGAAAAACAAAAACAGCAACAGCGGAGGCAGAAGAAGAAGCAGAGAAATTAAAACAGCGCACAATTTGTGCTACTTTTCCCCATTCCACAATGTTGCTATTATGTATGTATGTTCGCCGTTTGTGTGCCTGTGTATTTGCAGCGATTTGTAGTTGTTACAAACACAATGTGGGGCTCTCTGCCCGTTCTCCTCTAGCAACCCATCCACCCACTGTGCGAGAGGGAGAGGGCAGCAGTGGAGAGGAGCCGAGGTGGGTGGCTTTCAAAAGGGGGTGGAGTAGAAGGGGACTAAAAGTAAACGACGACGCAACCCTGAAAAGCTTTAAACGCCCTCAAATACCCTACCTTCAAACAGATTTATTTATTTCGATTTATTTATTTCTATAAAGTATATGACGTTAATAATAATAAAATAATAAATCAATAAATATGTTCATAAATTCGTTTTGAATGTAACCATATACTACAACTATACACTATAATGGCAGAGTATTTGCACTTCGACTGGCCAACCCTTGTTTATTTTGTTGTTTTTTATTTGCCTCATATCATATATCAAATAGTTGGTACACAAACACTTTTGACAGAACTTCACAAGTTGTTTTTGCAAGATAATAAACAGCACTGATAGATATTGTTACAAAAGTTTATTGTTTCACTTAACAGTTGTGCATGACATTGTTTTATAATATCTATCGTGTATTTATAGAGCTATTTATATGGATTCAATGAATTAATTTAGTGGCTAGGTAGTCTACATGACCTTTATAGCAGTGTATAACAAACGTTACTTTCTCTCAGTCAAACCGCTTTTAATCAATCAAGTTTTAATGGAAACAAAACGGTAGTTCTTGGACAAAAGATTTCTGAGTCTGCTAAGCGATAGTAACAATTTATTTTCCCCATTCTATCTGTGTGGCAACGCTCCGCTGTGCGTTTTAGTTGTCAATAAAGTTGCTGTAAATTTAGATTGCAGATAACACAAACTAACAAACACAACTACGCGCACATGTGCATGTAAGCATGTCTAAGCTTTTATTATAAACTTAATTCGTTTGTCTTCTCAGTGGGGCAAGCGGAGAGAGGGAGAGAGCCCGAAAGTTGGGCAGAACGAGAAGGGGAGCTTGGGAACGCGCAATGCAAGAGTAAAGCAAATGCCATATTTAATTAGAATTTTTTTGTGTTCTAATTAAATGTTAGTTGGTGTACGAGAGTGTGCGTGTGTATCTGTGTGCTCTATGCTCGGATCTGTGTGCATGTGTTTATGAGAACTAAAAATAACCGAGTTGTAGATATTTTGTCTGGATCGTTTCTTTTTTTTTTTTGGGAGATATCCCTTGCAGGGTGTGGGCTATTCGATAAACGAACATGCCTCCTTCCCGATTTATTCAGCCTTTGTTGCTGCCCAGAAATATTTAGTTCGTTTGCAATTGTTATGTACCTGTTCATTTCTCACATAAAGACCCAAAGAGCTATCTTCGAAATACTTATGTACACGTGAGCACATCTACACTAACACGTACTTACGGTGCTCGGATGGGTGAACCGTTATAGGGGCAGGTGGGCGGGGGAATGACGTTGGCTGCATTTTTAGCAAAATTTATGTTATACATTTAGTGCTTGCCGTCTCCCTCTCACCCGCACACACACTCTCACACCGAAGCTCTCAAAGTGGAACTCATGCACGCGTACATATGTGTGCACATACATATTTACGTTCAAATAGTTGTACTAATCAAATAAAAATAGCATTTACATCGCCCTCTCTTTCCATTCCTTTTTTCAGAGTTTTATTAATGAAATTGGCACAGCAAAACACACTGCAATCAATTCGAGTCTATGTGGAAGGGATGGGAAAACAAGAAAGGCACTCAATCCATGTCGTAAACTCAATTAAAAGCGATAAAAACTTTAATTGTATTACTGCACAACGAAATTAATTAAGGAGCACAAAGAGTGATTTAACTGCAGACGAAATGACTATTTTAAATAGTGTGCAGTGAAATGCTTGGTTTTAGACAACCATTCTGTACAATTCAGTGCATTTAAATCGGTGAATTTGAATGCCATTGACCACTTTCTTCCCGCTTAATTGCAATAAAATACTTGCTCCACTGTGCGGTGCTGTTTACTATTCTTCTTCTTCCACTTGTGCTTTGCTTCGTACATTCGTACTCGATTCGCCGTCTCACTCGCGCCTGCATGTGAAATGCCTCGAATTTATATGCATACAAGAGGAAAAGAGAACTCCCCACTCACTCCCCCTCCACCCGACGATCCACCTACCACTCTCTCCACTTCGCCCCAAAAACAACAACACACACACACATAGAAAGCGGGAGGGAGAGCGAGAGGCACAATCAAACTTTTGGATTTTATAGTATTTGTAGTATTAGTATTTATGTAAATGTGCTTTGCTTGTGTGGCCAAAGTAAATGTAAATGTTGTTATAAACTAATAAAAGTAAAAATAAATATTTTCTCGAATATAACGAAGGAAAACAAAACAAAAGTGAATAATAGCAGTGATGAAATGGGTCGAAGAGTGGGGAGTAGCAGAGAGAAGGAAAAGAAAGAGGCCGGGGGTGGGGGGACTACAATTCATTTTAGAGGCAAATAGAAAAAACAAAAATAACATTATGTGGCACTCAACGAAAGGGGAAAGGAAAGGGGGAGGAAGAAAACGAGGAGGAGGAGGCAAATGGAAATGGGAGTGGTATGGGTTTGCCTTTGAATAGGGATAGTGGGAGTGTGCGGCGGGTGAGGAGGTGAGCGGCGGGGTGGAGGAAAAGACTCGGCGGAAGTTCACACAAACACACACACAGTATTTTTGTGTGTGTGTTATTGTGGGTGGGTGGAAATTGTGCAAGAAGCGATTGTGGGGGGCTCTAAATCAACGGAGCTTTTAAAATAATAAAGCCAACAGAAATAGGGGGGGAATTTTGTGAACCACCCTTCTTCTACAGCTAGCTACACTGACGAAAAAGTAACACAGCTCTGATTTGGACAGTTAGGCCGCCAATTCCCGCTCAAACTCATTAGCTGCGTCTCTTTGTTTACTTCAGGTGCTTCGCGTTTCCAATTGGAGAGGAGAGCTGAGCGCGATTTGAATGACGAAAGCAAGAGCAAAACTAAATTCGGATTAATTTTAATCGCAACGACCTTTTCACATTACAGCAACAATAATCACAACAACAACAACAACAACAGATAAATATACAACGAAAACAACAATAATAAATGCGACCAGTGCACACTGTACTTCATTTGTTATCTGTCCTCCACCTCCTCCTCTCTCTCACACTCTATCTCTCTCTTTCGCTCTGCCGCTTTTTTCCTACGCATTACACGTTGTTTTGCTGCTCTCTCAATTAGACAGTCGCAGTCACACGGAATGTAGACTGCACACACACTTACGAACAGCAGCTGCTGTATGTGTAAGTGATATTGGAATGGTGGAAAAAGTGGGACGGGATGGGGTAATGGTAAACATTATTTAATTACCAGTAATTTAAAATCCAACTGTGTAGTTTTGTTATCCATTTTGTTGTTGGCTTCTGCATTTGGCTGAATTTTATTTATACGTTTCACTCTCTCACACACACATTTGCACTTACACGCGCACAGAATCTCACTCGCTCACACACACCAACACATGCGTGCGTGTTTTTTTTTATTATTTCGATTTTTCTTTTAGAGCCTGCTTCGCGTTTCTTCTTGCTTCTTTGCTGTGGCTCAGCTCTTTTTTTGTGTTATTCCATTCTCCTCTCCTTTGCTTTTGACTTTTCGTACGTCGCTCTCACTGTATTGACACAACATTGAGAAATTCCCATTGGTTTTTTTTTGCCCCCCTTTTTTCACATTTTTGCGCCTAATGGGGGAATTTGCAGATTTTGTTATTGCATAAAGCGAGAGAGCACGGTGAATATTTAACAACCGTGCGCCTATTTAGCTCTAGGCTGCTTGCAACTTTCTGTGGCACACACACACACACTCACACGCGCGCTCATTGCCTGTTTGCTGCGAATGAAAAATGGTTTTCCAATCCGTTTTCACCACGCGTTTTGCGCGCACTCTCCAATTACGCATAAGCCCCTCCGTAGAAACCGATTAACCGTTAGTTAAGCAAGTATAATTGAATTTTTTATAACAGCAACAGCAAATAAAAAGCGACGGAATTTTTCTCAAAATGTTTTGTACGGTATTTTTTTAGTGACTGCCCGTCGCTGGCCATTTTTAGCAGCTCTTCGCTGCGAATGGCAATGGCGCTGTTATCGATAAATCGACCATCCCTATTGGCACGATGATAGTGGGTTTCTGTTTTTTGAAATTTTATTTCACACACTCCGTACATCGGTTACAAAAATCAGGATAGACCCTTAATCAATAATTATGCATCCTTGGGATTACTTGGTCGGCTGCTTCGCTTGCTTCTCCTTCTTGGCAGCCTCGGCCTCCGCCTGTACCTTTGTGTACTTCTCGATCAGCTTTTCCACATCGGGCTTCTCCAGGACACTGTACACGGTCTTATTGTCCACACGTTGCAGCGTGGCCATCTCGACCTTCTCCGGGGTCAGCTTGGTGGTGTCCAGGGTCATGCTCAGTACCTTGATGGCCAGATCCTTGGCATCCGCCAGCGTCAGCTTAACGTTGTCCTTATCGGCCAGCTCCTGCTTCAGCATGGAGATCGCGGCACCGAAGTTGTTGCCAATGCAGGTGGCCTTCCATCCGCCGTAGTTGCCGCTGGGATCCGACTGGTACAGCTGGTAGCCGTACTTGTTATCCCATCCCATGTAGAGCAGCGAGACGCCGAAGGGACGCTTTCCGCCGTACTGGGTGTAAGCCTGTTTGATGTCGCAGAGGTGCGACACCAGCTGCTCGCAGGGAATGACCTCGCCGTAGCTAAACTGGTAACGCTGGGCAATCAGGCGCAGTTCTGAAGTTAGCACATTGGCATCGGAGGTGATGCCAGCCACCGAGCAGACCATGTTGCTGTGGGAAAACAAAGAGGCTTGGATAGTGATAGATTCATAGAGAAGGTAGTGGGTAATCACGAGTATGCCCTGTGACCCTTGAATTCTTCGTCATCGTAGAAGACGAACAGGATATACTACTGGAATTTAAACTCACTCATTCAGGCGATAGATCTTCTCCGAAGGAACGGCGCTGTCCAGCAATTTGTTTGTGCTGCGGCACTCGGCGGCCAACAGGATGCCGTCCTCGGCGAGGATTCCCAGGCAGGTTCCGGCGTGCGAGATGGCCTCCATGGCGTACTCCACCTGGTACAAACGTCCCTCCGGCGAGAAGATCGTGGTGCGGGAATCATAGCGGCGCGCCTGGGAAAATACACGCAAGGCAATTACTACCACGATTGCTAGCATTCCATGGTCATCGGCCCAATGGTGGGTTTTAGACCAACACCGGTCTTCTGCGCGCGGTACTTACCATTGCTAACGAATATACCAATTTACAAGTTTATTTTGCAAAACGAACAGAATTTACTTGTCATTCAGTGTAGGGTTGCCAGACTGCCAGCCGAAGTGCGTCCAAAAGCGGTACCAGGGCTGCAAGCTAAATGGCGTTAGGGTGTTTCTTTGTAGCAGTGGTGGAGTGCAAGTATATCCACATATCGATATAAGATATTAAATCGATTTCAATTTATAAATTCTTTAAGAATTAGGTTCACTTAAATTTAGTATTTAGTTTTATTAAACTTAAAAAATTGTGTCAAATGTGTATCCTTACTTCATAGCAAAAATATAAAATAATACATGACTAAGATATATATATTATTAACAGAAATATTTATATATTTATATATATATTTATATTTAACAGAAATAGATAAGAGTAAATATCTATTCGATCCGTGATAAGAAAGCCAAAGACAGGAATTTCTACGATTTTTATTAGCTGTTATTAAGCTTAATAAACACTACTGCCTGTTAATTTTTAAAAGGTACCATCTCTAGTAACGTCTCTGGAATCTATCGATATAGCCGATAAGTAATCAGCTTGTGTTGTCATTTTTTTAAAAGATGGGCGATCTGCTGAGCGTATGTACAATGATTTAATTAAAGATCAGCTTATAATCGCCATGATTGCAGAACTCGGAATTCTTCAAGAAGCTGGGAGTGGACAGCTCAAACCAGTGGATTCTGTACGATGAACAGATGGAGATGTTCTTCAAATTCCTGTCCGGGAACATCACGGATGCAAATATCCTCACAGAGCGACAGGTTCTGGAGCGGGAGGAGATGCAGCGGCGGGGCGAGTGGCTAGGTGCTTCGGATCGTGAGCTCAAGCTTCTCCAAATCGAGGCCGAGAGTCCGGGTCTGCTCAACTACAAGCAGCAGGATGTCGACGCCTTGACCATCAGCATTGAGGCGATCGAAGATGCCTCAAGGGATTATGCTACGCTCCTGGAGGATATGATGTAAGGGAAAAGCTGTAATCTGCCCCATATATGTTCCGTTAATGTCAATTCACATTTGTAGGACCACAAAGCACTCGATAACTAACCACCTAGGCGAGGTGGAATGTGCCACCGCCGAGCTGCAACTGAGGGAGAAGGATCTGATAGCCGAGTGCCAGTCCAAAGCCAAGCAACTGGAGGAACTGCAGCAGGAGAACTGCCGGCTAAGCGCCGAAGCCAAAAAGGCATTCACCGCCCCACAGTTGCCGCCGCTATTCATGCATCAACTGCCACTGGAGCAGTATTTCCACAAGTGCGATTCGTTCATGCAATACTTTACCCTGTATGTGAAGGAGAATTTTAAGATCCAGGACTATGATGAGTTTCAAAGCGCAGAGGCAGATCTTGGGCGTGAGAAGGCCAAGCTGGAGGACTTGGAACGTGGGTAAGCTCAAGGGTCCTGTGCTATAAACAATGCACCTTAAATAATATGTCCGTTTTACAGCATCCAGTTTTATGCACTATCATATATAAGAACAAAGGCCAAGGTGAAGGCCACGCAGTGTCTTATTGACCAGTTGGATCTTGGCAAGATTCACTGCCTCAGTTTAACGGACATGGCGCGTGAAATGCACGATCTGCAGCTGCTCAACGACTATCAACTGAGCAACACACACGATACGCTTTTAAACGATCTAACCATTCACATTCAGCAGCACACCGAGCGACGAATTGAGCTGGTTCTCTACGAGAACACTAAACTGAAGTTGGAAAGAGCTGTTCGACGTCACGAAAGCGACAAGAAGTTGACCAAAATCATCTCAGATGCTCTGTCCAATGCAGAGTTGCTGTGGATTGCGATTCAGCTGGACTGCGACAAGAAGCGCAACTGCCTGGACACTTCGGAGGAGTTGCGCGACCAAGCGCAGGCGACTTGGCAGAGAATCCAGACCATGCGCTCCATTAACGCCAGTTATCAGGGCATTTGTGCCCAGTTTGTGCAGGAGATTGCCAATTTGTTGTCAGCCCACTTGGGACAGAATATTAAGGCCACTGAGGCCAAGGCTTGTCTCTTCGAATACGAAAAGTTCGGTCGCCTGCTGTCTTACTCCTTTCAGAGCATGCTGAACCGAAAGTCCTGTGCAGCTGTACAGGATCAACTGGCGGAACTGTAAGTTGTAATACTTAAATTTGATAAATATCGATTAAGCTATTCATATTTTTTAGCAAGCGCTTGGAGCAGACATTGCGGCCGTTTGTCTATGATTCCCCACTGGAGCAGCCCATGTTTGAGAACGTTCGCTACTTGAGCGCCATATACAATGTCACCCAGCAACAAACTCGCCTGGATGAGTCAGGGCGATCCTTGCGAAAAGATTTCCTGGAAAATGTCGTGGGGCGCATTGTAAGCATACTAATTAACTATAAACTCATGGTAACACTTTAATATTGTTTATTCTTTTAGGAGCGGGATAAACTGTATCGCTATAGCGTAGTCCTTTGGATTTGGTTTCTAACTGAGCCGCAGCGCATGATGCATGCAATTGATGAGGTCAAAAAGGCAGCCGCTGCAGTAATTCGTCCAGGTGGTGGTCTGCACCGCAAGTGAACATAGTTGATTTAGAATCTGGTCAGTAAATAAATGTTAAATTATTCAAAAATAAACATTACGTGCATTTTAAGGCTTCGCTAGCCTAATAATAAGTTAACACACTAAATTTAAATTGTGTTGTGAGTATATTATGTAAAGATTTGTAGGCAGAAACATGATTTACTTTTGCTTACGACTTTGGTAATAGTTTTCCCCCCCTTTGAAATGTCATTTTCTTGGACTATCCGATTTGGGTTCACTAAACACCGGATGAATTAAGGCAGCATCGTCTTAAAGCAGTCTACACGAGTGCCACCAAAGAGACGCATTAATTGCTGGAGGCACGCGACGGCGTTTCCAAGCGATTACCATTCAGATTTGGCCAAGGAGCAACAAGTGAGGCCATAAAACCTTGCTCGCCTAACCTAGAGATTCACTTTCCGTCCAGACGAAGTCATTTGCCCGCCGATTTGCAGGACTCTCATTGGCTGCCGGCGTTCGGGCTGCAGGACGAGTTTTGCCGAGCAGAGGTCCTTGCGGATATAAAAGGACCAACAGTTGTGGCCACTGGTTCACTCGATTATCGCGCTTCGGGCCATCTTTCCCCTCTTGACTTCCGGTAATACAATTGGATAAAGTGAAGTGTTTGTGCAGTGTTTTATTTTTCAAAAAACCTTAAAAAGTGTTTCTACAGAACATTAAATATTTGGACTGCTTTAAGGACTTTAAATTTAAAGGAGTACAGCAAAGATGTGGAACATTTTAAAGCTTCAAATGGATAATTACTCGCACCTCATTAACTCTTAGTGCCATTTGAATTAATTTCATGTTTAAAACTCAAGTGCTGCTCGGCAAATTTGAAGATCTGGACAGATTTTTGGGTTAAAAAGGATATAAAGTCAGTGAATGGGATTTAATATTCATACTGCATGGACTATAAGAGAATTAATGTCGTAATTCTGCTTTAAACTTTAGTAATTTAAAAACTTTAGGTTTTGAGTGTATAGTGGAATTTTATGGAGCAAATAAATATTAAATATTTTGCCAATAATTACCTAATTTAGTTAAATTCTCTATAAAAAAAGTATTTATTCTTAGGTTCAGACTTATTGGATATTTTGTGTTTAGTTAGACGTTAGTTTGACGACTCCACGAAATGCACCTGCTTGGGATCAGCATCCAGGTCTTCTTCCTGATGTTCGCCAACTGCTTTAGTGCCCATCCCAATCCCAGGCGCAATGAGATTACCTGGGATGATCTGAACAAGGATATTAGTCTGGACTCCACTACATCCTTGGTGGGGTTCAATGCCAGTGATGCGGGCCTAGAGCAAAGAATGTACGAGAGGAGCAGGGAATCCAAATCCCCGCAGCTTTCTAGATACACTGAGGTGGGCGAAATGAGCTCCACAATGCGTGTCTACAACGTGGGGGTTCTGATGGCTTCTCATTTGGGTAAGTGCTCTGTTAGTTGGCTCCAGATTTGATGGCTCATCAATTGGACTAGATTCTCCATTCGATCTGGAGCGTTGTGGACCGGCCGTGGACTTGGCCTTGGATGAGATCAATAAGGTTTTCCTAAAGCCTCACAACATAACACTACTGAAAAAGAAGGGAAGGTTGGTACATCGACTTCTGTGAGTTCTACTCGTACCACCTATCAAGTTTCCATCTATGTTAGCTATCCATCCTGTTCGGGTGCTCGGGCACCTGGACTGGCTGCGGACATGTACTTCCAGGACGACGTAATCGCGTTTATTGGACCAGCCTGCGCCTTTGCCCTTGAGCCGGTGGCACGTTTGGCCGCCTATTGGAACAAGCCCATCATCACCGGCATGGGAGATCAGGTGAGAGCACCGGATTCAGGGCCAGCATACCCAAGTCGCGTGTCAGGACACGCAGCACGCCGCTTTTAATAATGTGGCCTCCAGCCTGAGCGCCAGACTAATCCACATCCCCTTGTGCCACATCCAGAAGTAATCACATTTAGCCAACTTAATTGTGCTGGTCGTACTCTTGACATTGGCAATTAAATGCTTTTTGGCCCGCTCTTTAATTTGCATTTAAGTTTGCCCGTATTATTGACAAATGGCAATCTCCCCCTATTTCGCCCACCTGCTGCTAGCCGCCTTCCTCGGAAGGTGAGCTGACGGTCACTTCCGGAATCCTGGGAAGGATACACAAGTGGAAGAACGAGAATACGGTAAGTTTTGCGCAGGGAAGTTCATGGATTACCAAGTAAAAAACGAAGTTAGCTTAAATTAAATAACATTTAATCGCTGTCCCGGCTGTTCGGCTCCTGCTCCTTGCAGGGCATGTTCAAGGATAAGTCTAAGTACCCGACGCTCACCCGGATGTCCTACTGCCAGTGCCGACTCATCCTGGTCTTCGCCAGCGTCATTCGGCAGTTCAACTGGAATCACGTGGCCCTGCTGGTGGACAGATCGGAGCTCTTCTCGTGGACGGTTGGCAAGAATCTGGAGTACGGTCTGCGGCAGGAAGGACTCTTGAGCTTCGTCAAGGAGCTCAACGGCAACGAGGAGGAGGTTTATGAAAACTATCTGAAGGATGCCAGCATGTATGCAAGAGGTAAGATTAGGTAGACTAGAAGGATATACGCAGGTTTTAAACTTTCCTGCTCAGTGGTCATCCTGTCGGTTCGCGGCGTTCTGGTGCGAAAATTCATGTTGGCAGCCCATAGCCTGGGCATGACCAATGGCGAGTGGGTGTTCCTGGACGTGGAGATCTTTCAGAGCGAGTACTGGGGCGACAAGGGTTGGGAGATGAAGGATGAGCACGATGCCAAGGCGCGGAAGGCATACGAAGCCCTCCTAAGGGTTAGTCTCCTGCAACCGACCAGTCCCAAGTTCCAGGACTTTGCCGACAATGTGAGGGAGAATGCGCTCTACGATTACAACTACACGTTTGGCGAGGGCGAGGAGGTGAACTTCTTCATTGGAGCCTTCTACGATGGCGTCTACCTGCTGGGAATGGCCTTGAACGAGACACTCACCGAGGGTGGTGACATCCGGGATGGGGTCAACATCACCAGGCGGATGTGGAATCGCACCTTTGAAGGAATCACGGGGCACGTGCGCATCGATGACAACGGTGACCGGGATGCGGATTACTCCATTCTCGATCTGGATCCCATAAATGGAAAATTCTCCGTTGTGGCCCATTATTCCGGTGTTCACAAGTAAGAGTATCTTAGCGAAGTTCTAAGGAATGGTAAAATATCTATTTTATTATTTTCTGTAGAGTATATTCGGCTGTTCATGGCAAGAAGATACATTGGCCTGGTGGTCGTGAGGAGCCACCGCCGGATGTGCCACCCTGTGGCTTCCTGGGCAATTCTACAGACTGCGTCGGAAACTGTAAGATACTTCCGACAATAGAAGACATATATATCATATATATTATATATCCTTATGACAGTTTCTACCATTATGTACTCTTTGTTTGGATTGCTCCTTTTCCTGGGTCTGGTTTTTCTGGTCATCTGTCTTCTGCAAAAGTAAGTTACTCCACTTAGTATCATTATTTGGTTTATTTATTCTGACTCCGATTTCAGGCAGATGAAGCTCAGCAAGGAGCTGAACAATATGTCCTGGCGCGTGCGACCCGATGATGTTCTGATCGAGATGGGCGGCATGTTTGGTTCGAAGGGAGGTTTGCAGCGCCTGGATGTGGAGAACATCTCGCTGCAGCAGTTTGGTATCCACTCGGGACGTGCCTCGATAGCCAGCTTCACGTCGCTGCCGCCGCAAGTGTACACCACCATTGGCCAGTTCAAGGGCGAACGGGTGGCCATCAAAAAGGTGAACGTGAAGAAGGTGGACCTGACTCCGCAGCTCCTCTGGGAGATCAAGCAGGCGCGTGATGTGAGCCACGAGAATACGGTGCGTTTCGTGGGCGCCTGCATCGATCTGCCGCGTCCCACCGTGCTCATCCTCACCGAATATTGCTCGAGGGGCAGTCTGAAGGATGTGCTGGAGAACGAGGCCATCGAACTGGACTGGAACTTCCGCATGTCTCTCATCCACGACATCGTCAAGGGCATGAACTATCTGCACAATAGCGATGTGGCTGCCCATGGAAAGCTGAGGTCCTGCAATTGCCTGATAGACGGAAGATTCGTTCTCAAGATCTCCGACTTTGGACTGAGAACGCTGACCACGCCCTCTGACTTTGTGCGGGATCAGAACTATTACCTCAGTGAGTTCCAGAGACATAGAATCAGTTTCCCTTCAGATTACTGAGTTGTGAAAATCATTGCAGAGCTCTTGTGGATTGCCCCCGAACTGCTTCCACTGACCACCATACCCGGTTGCTGTCCAGCCACGCAGCGCGGCGATGTGTACTCCTTTGGCATTATTTTGGAGGAGATTGTTAACCGTGGTGGACCCTACCAGGAGGCGCGCCAGCAGATGGACGTTCACACGATCCTGCACAAGGTGCGCCAGTGCAATGGATTCCGTCCGCTCATCAGAGAGCGCGAGTGTCCTCCTGATCTGCTGGAGCTGATGGAAAAGTGCTGGGCAGACAACCAGGAGGAGCGGCCCACATTCTCCACCATACGCAGTAATATCCGCACCATAATGAAGTATGTGTCCTTAGTATCTTATCTTGGTATCTTAGTTATAACTAATTTTAAACAAATACAGAGGCTTCTGCGAGAATCTGATGGATGATCTACTGAATCGCATGGAGCAGTATGCCAACAATCTCGAGAGTCTCGTGGAGGAGAAAACCCGCCAGTTGAGCCTGGAAAAGCAGCGCACGGAGGAGCTGCTCTACCAGATCCTACCGCGTCCTGTGGCCCAGCAACTGATGGCCGGCGATCTCGTGGAGCCGGAGGAGTTCAGCAGCGTGACCATATACTTTAGTGACATCGTTGGCTTCACCGAACTATGCGCCCGCAGCAGTCCCATGGACGTGGTCAACTTCCTGAACGACTTGTATAGCACCTTTGACCGGATCATTGGCTTCTACGACGTCTACAAAGTGGAAACGATTGGTGATGCCTATCTGGTGGTTTCTGGACTGCCGGAGCCCAATGGTGACAAGCATGCCCGTGAGATTGCTCTAATGGCCCTGGACATCCTACGAGCAGTCAGCTCCTTCAATCTTCGCCATAAGCCGGAATACAAGATACAGATTCGCATTGGCATGCATTCGGGTTCCGTGTGCGCCGGAGTCGTGGGCAAGAAGATGCCGCACTACTGTTTGTTTGGCGACACGGTCAACACGGCGTCGAGAATGGAGAGCACTGGCCAGCCGGGCAAGATACACGTGTCCTCGGCCACCAAGGCCATCCTGGACAAGTTCGGCACCTTCCAAATGGAGCAGCGCGGCGATGTCGAGCTGAAGGGCAAGGGCACGGTCACCACCTACTGGTTGAATAGCACCTCCGAAGGCGAGGCACGTCCTCCGACTCCGCAGATCCTCACCACCGACGAGGTGCCCTTCCCGCTGCTCTTCGCCGGCATGGGAAAGTAGTCATTCTAAGTTCTATTGATAACAAGTCAGTATTATTTAAGGGTCTCACAGAAGACCCATCCACAATTATATTCGAAAGTATATTGTTTGTGTGGAGAGAACTACTATAACTTCATTGAACGCACTTACTTACCTGATAAACATTTTCTCAGAAAAATATTTTATACTCTATTTAATTAAAAAGAACAATCGCTTTTAATGTTTTACAAAAAACTGATTTTGTCCTTTATGCGCGGGAAAAGCGTAGTGGAAAGCTCTTGAAAGTGGCATGATATACGGTCACATATCCTGGGCGGAAGCTTTTCATCCGTTTTTCCAGCTCCGGCGCCATCAGCTGTTCGAGCTGAAAGCGCTTTTCCGCGGGGGAGGAAATCGGTATTTGCGCATAGCCGAAGAAAAAGGAATAGGCACAAAAACAAAGTTCTCGAAAAGCGGAAAATAAAAAGTTAAATGAGTCCTTCAGCCAAGCCAATTGCACATTGAGTATGAGTAGCAATCATCCTTGGAGGGATCAGCTGATGAAGCCAGTGTGGTCCAAGGAGCGCGGTCATGTAGATGCAGTGTAGATACCCGGGTGGACAAACAGATACAGATACACACACCATCAGAATCTAGCGAATCGCGAGCACATCCTGCACACTCGCCATGAAGGTGTTCCGGCTGCGTCTGGTCAAGCTGCTGCTGCTCGGATTCCTGCTGGCCAATCTGGTGTTCCTCTATTACACGTGGAACACGCTGCTCTGGCGGCGGATAAGTACGGCTCTGTCCGGAGAGTCCCTGCCGGCAGAGGAACCGCCAAAGGCCGCCAAACTGTCGCCCAAGGAGAAGCTGCGCAATGCCAACAAACACATACGCAAGTCCATCACCATCGTGTTCTATGGCCACTACAACTTCGAGCAGGATCTGAAGGCATCGATCGACAGCATCCTGGACGTGATACCCAACATGCCCATCCTGGTGCTCCAGGATGGCGGTGCCGAGTACGCTTATCCGCCGGTCAACTACGAGCGGAACCTTACCGCCGGCGAGGAGCGCACCGTGCTGTTCCAGAGTCTGTCCTTCGATGTGCGGCGCACGAGGCAGGAGCTAAATCCCTTGGCCTCCATTCGGACCAAGTACGTCCTCATCATGCCGGACGGCGTGCGGTTAAGCAGCAAGAACATCCTGCAGAAGATTTTGCGCGAGATCAACTCCATGGGTCTGCCGGGTCAGCCCAAGGAGCAGCGACCTCCGGTGCCGCCGGAGCAGTTGGTGCGACGCATGGTGCTAGTACCCTTCGCCGGCAATCTGAAGTCCTTCAGCAGCTGCATCAAGATGAACCTGGATCTGCCCGACTGGACACTGGAGCTGGTGGCCACCAATGATACGAGACGATGTGATTTGGTGGGTGAAAATAAGGGATAATAATAGGGATAATAGGGAAATAATGTATGTTCTAAACAGTTTCTGCAGAAGCACGCGATCCTGTTGGATGCAGCTGCTCTGGGAGCCATGCCCGAGCCCTTCTCCCTGCCCTTTCCGGAAATGCTCTATATGCAGGCCAAGATAGCCAATCTCTCGGTAAGTATTTCCTTATGCTTGTTTCCCAGCGCCAGTAACAACCGAAATCCTGTCCAGACAACGGTGTTCCCGCAAGCCTTTCAGGAGGGACGGCGTCTGTTCGCCTCCTTCCACACCAAACAGCGGAGGATGGACCTGCGCCGTCGCCAGTTCCGTGAGATGTACAAGAAACTGCAGATCAAGCGGATCGTGAGAAGGGCATACAGGGTGCCAGGAAAGGCTCAGGCCCGGGAGGTGTGGGGTCAGGGACACGGCTTGGTCCTGGACGGCCAGTTCTCGTCCTCGAACACCTCGCTGCCCCTGATCACCGACATCGATCTGTTCGGCTGCGAACGGACCACCAAGTCCTGCATAGGCAGTGTGTATAACGAGAGACCCTACTACTCTTACCTGGGCAAGCACACGCCACCCTGCTGCCTGGACAAGCTGAGGACAACCTTCAACCATGTGCTGGAGGAGTTCGAGAACGTGGGCATACGCTACTGGCTGGACAACCGAGCCCTGCAGAGTGCGATCGAAACCAATCACCTGTCTCCGGATGCCTACGACATCGACATTAGCTTCAATGTCCAGGACCTGGAGCGATCCAATGCGATGAAGAAGTCGCAGAGCAAGCCCTACGTGGACAACGAGGGATTCTATTGGATTAAGGCCACCGATGGCCATCATTTCCGCGTCCAGTTCTCCAAGCCCAACCAGGTGGGCGTCAACCTTTTGCCCTATTCCATCAGTGGAACGGAGGCGAAGGCCAGTGGCTTCTTCGGCTGGAAGGCCAGAAGCTTCTCGGCGGACTACCTGCATCCGATGTCCACGGTGCTCTTTCTGGGCAAGAGCGTTATGTGCCCAAACAATGTACTGGAGTATCTGGAGGAGAAGCGCATCCGGGTGAAGTCCGCCGACTTGGATGCGGATGAGGATTGAGCCAGCTTAAACACACAAAATGTCGCTTACTCACTGAAGTGTCTGTGAAAAAGATATTTTCATTTTATTTTTTGCTAAAAACTGAGATTATTAACGAAATCGTGATTATTAAGGAATTATAGGATGCAGCCAATTAAAGTAAGTTATTAGTTCAGATTCTTGATATTAATGTTGTTTAAAAATGAATGTACTAATCATCCGACTGAACGAACAATCCCTACAAATTTCATTTCAATGAAATATCTTTTAAAGTACAATGTTTTTCTATTAGCATTATAATATCTCCTAAACTTACGATCCTAAGATCTACAAAAGCTACTTTAAAACGGATTTGACTGTAGTTGTTTCTATAATTTATTTCGTTTTTAAGCATATATACAATTTTGTGACTATATATACATTGCTTCTAAGTTCCTTTTGTTGGTTGATAGCAAATTTTTGTTAGATGGATGGAACATAGAGTAACACAAGACGGATGAATCAGGATTCTTTCAGAACCAGCAGATAATCTATATGTGTAAAATATAATACATCAACTCTAAAAACAGTCTGGTATTTTTTCTGGGATTGGTTAAAAGATGGGAATTAACTTCGCACGGTTGTGGCTGCATCGGGCACCACATTTGAACCTTCCGGAAGTTCCCGCACCAGGGAGAGCAGCTTCTCCAGCTTGCCAATCTGCAGGGTGTTCTGGTCTAGATACAGCTGCTTCTTCGGCGGCTTGACCATCATCCGGAGATTGGGCGATAGCTTCAGCGAAGTGGTGACGCCCCTAAAGATACAAATGGGAATATATAAACATATATATATAATGAATACTTGGGATGGTGCTTACTTCTCATCGCCCACCACAATGAAGGCAAGCTTCTCGTTGAAGGATAACCTGGTGAGTTTGTTCTTCCGCTTGGGCACCACAGCCTGGATGCAGATGGCCTTGTACTTATTTACATTTAGGTCGAAAACGTGGACCTTGCCCTCGGTGGTCACCGCTGCGAAGACGGTGCTAGAGTAAGGAGCCCACTTGACATCGCCCACTGCAGCACCCAGATCGAAAATGAAGAGCGGATCTGGACGCATATCCTCCCACACCTTAACCATCCAGTCGGCGCCACAGGACACGAAGATGTTGCTGTTGAAGCGGTTGAAGTCAATGCGATAGACGGACATGTTGTGGGCATAGTAGGTCATCAGGTACTTGGAGCTGAACGCCGTGCTGCACTTGTAGATGTAGCCACACTCGGTGCCCACCAGGAATACCTTGTTATCCACTGGATGGAACACCATGCAGGATCCTCCGCTCTTCAGCGTGACCTTCGTGCCATCTGGACCGTCCACCAGTCCATTTTCGCGGTACAATGTGATGATGGTGGTGACCCACAGTTTGTTCTGCATGAGTATCCAGTTGAAGACGCGTCCATCGGAGGACACCGAAAAGAAGTTCACCTCGCCATCGGCCATGTCCAGACCCCACTTGATCTGCCACACGCACTCGCCGTGCTTGCAGTTGACTCCTCTGGACACGTAAAGTGGCTCCTTGCAGTCCTCGCGCAGATTGTAGACGGCCACATTGCCGTCGTAGAGACCGATCACGGCCAGAAAAGGATACGTTGGATGGATGTCACAGCACATGACCCCACAGTCGGTTTGAACTGAAAGAGATGAAAAGGAATGATCCATGAGTTCTAGATGAATAGATAGATTCCGGACTAGGACCTACTTATGTAGTCCGGGAATGAGGGATTCTTAACAGTGAACAGACACAAGTAACCCTCGTTGGTCTGCTTCATGAAGTCATCTGCGGAGGAGGAGGAGAAACCATAATATATGAGCAGTCAAGAGGGCACATTTTCAATATTTACGAGATCCGAAACAGACGGCGAAGAGATCATAGTAGCTCGGATTGAACAGAATGTCGGTGACGTTCATCTTCTTGGTCTTGTCGTACTGGAACTTCCAGAGTGGCAGCAGATTGCCCTCACCCTCGCGAAACTCATCGGCCGGATCCTCCCAGTAGCGATAGTCGTGGGCGATGTCATCGTAGATATTCTGATTGATCATACGCTCGAGTATCTGCCAGCACTTGAGATACTTCTTGTTGAGCTGCTCGGCGATGGCCGACTTGTCCCGGAACTTCTTCTCCCTCTTGCCGCGCTTGCGATCCTCCTTCTTGGTGCCGTCCTTCTGGGACTCCGCAAAGTTCTCCATATAGGAATCATAGATGACCCACTGCAGCACATTGCCCCCAAACTGGGAACGGGGTGGGGGTATGGTCTGGGTGTCTACATTCTAAGGGGAGGAATGATATCCAGGTGAAATGGAATGAATATGGAAAACTTGTATTACTTACCCTTTTAGGATTTGTGTAGGTGAGGGCACCTCGTTCGCAGTAGTTGAACTGGTTGATTAGCTTGCGTTTCTTGGATGAAACGGCCGCCGCTTGCTGGGCGGGCTCATCGTCCTCCTGGCGGGCAGCAGCACCCTCTCCCTCGCCTTCGCCCTCGCCCTCGTCGCCCTCGGTGCCCTTGGCCTCCTCGTCGTCCTCCTCCTCGACATCCTCGTCTTCTGCGGCTGCGTCCTTTGCGCTTCATTAGTACCAAGGATTCAAATGAATGGGTTGTTATGTCATGGTGGCACTACTTACGTGGCGCCATCATCATCCTCCTCGCCCTCTCCCTCCTCACCGTCGACGTTATCCGTTTCGCGCTGCTCCACCACGGTGTAGTTGGGCATGGGCAGTGGGTAGCCAATCTCGTCGGACTCCTCGATTTGACGGCGACCCTCTTCGGAATCCACGTGAAGTGAGTTGCCGGCAAAGGCGATTAGGGTGACCGTGTTGCCGGGCACCGGAGCCAGAACGAACTCGCCCTCCTTGAAGCTGTAGACCACGAGATTGCGAACGATGTTGGTGTTGGTGGGAGTCAGCACCTTGGTGATCTCCTCGCCCAGTTCCGCCTCGGTGAGATCGAGCTGGTCATCGGGCTTGAGCAGCTGGCGCGACTTCATCCAGGCATCGAAGTCATCGGCATCGCCGCCACCACCGCCGGGGCCATCTGTTTTGTTCTTGGAGGTCCTCAGCTGGGGAAATTGGATCAACAGTATGACTAACTCACTGGACAGGTGGAGAGTATGGACTTTTCCAGAGTGTGGTGCATGCAACATTCCACTGAAGGTGCCACAAAAAAGAAACGAAGCTAGGAGCGGGATCCTTGGGAGTGGCCACTTACCTGACTCGACAGCCAACATGGACTACCTTAAGATGTGGGTGCAAACTAGTTTTTGGGGCAGGTGTGGGGAGGAATCATGAGAGAGGAGAACCAAGCAGTATGCGGCATGCGACTTGAAAGTAGATATATACATATATCCAAAAATCGGTTGATAGGGAAAAATCCCAACGGAGGCGTTACCTCGTCGCCATCGCAATCGCTCTGGCTGGCGATCTCAGGATCCTCCACAGGATCGCCGGTTCCCGCGGCACTCGCAACCTCTGACATTGCGATGGGCTATATATGATCTATGATCTGTGGTCTGAGATGGAGAGCTACGACTACGAGTTCAGATTTAGTTTCGAGAAAACGACTACGGGTTGTATTTACAAGTCGTACATATGGAAAGATATCGGTTATATATTATAGTACGTTAGACACAAACAGGCACTTGTGGTATTTACAGATCCCTACAGTGCAGTGAGTTTCAGAACCAGATATTATAGTAAGTATACAAGCCAATTCCACTTAGGAAGCTATACGAATTCGGATGATTTCCATCCTGATGCACTGATTCTGAGACGCACTGCAGCCACACTCACAGGCACACAGATCTACTCGGTTAGCTAAGAGTTGCTAGTGGGTATGCAATCTAGTGGTCATATACCGCCATGGCCTTGTTGGCTAGCTTCCACATCCTGGTAGGTATTTAAATTTCTTTCGGGGCAAGAAGGAACTGAGCTCGGAAATGATAGCCGGGAAATCTGCGCGGCGAGAACGGCGAGCCAAGACTGAGCCCAGACCCAAAATAAAGGCGCCTCAGCTCTTGGAGCCAAGACATTCGTGATGACGTTCGCCACGTCAGCGGCCTCTTCACCGGCGAAGGCGAACCACTTTCCGGCCTGACGTCACAAACAGGATGAGGTGGAATAAACAAATTGCACACACAACTCGATTAGCAGGTCCTGGGAAATGGGGAAAAGGATGTGGGGTATAACAGCGGGCCAGATTGGCTCTTACATAAAAACATATTTATTTTGATGTGCATCCAAATGGATAAGGTGAGCCTAGGGTCGTATACCTGAGTGATTTATCGACTCTTTTATTGCGTTGCGCCTGATGAGCCTTCGACACTCACATCCTGCAAATTCCAGTCCCCATGGGCCCAATAGCCAAATAAATTGGTAGCTGTAACTAAATTGCAAGGACCCGATCGCTCTGTCTCCGCATTTTGCAGCTTGGCACGCACATGGTGGCAGCTACTCATCCGCTACTCCTTCGCCGGAGCGCCGGCTGGGTCCGGAAATTGCAAATTATGTTCCGTGACAAAGTTCCATCAAGGAGAGCTGCCTGACGGAGTCAGCTTTCAGGCAAACTTATTAAAAAGTAAGCGCAAATAGGCGCAAGCAAGTTTTAAACACAAAAATAGACGTTGCGCGGCAGCAAGGACCTCGATTTTCGCCACTACGCCTCCAGCTTTCGTGGCGAAAGGATGTGTGCTCGTGCGGAGTGTAAGGTGCACCGAGTGCAGGATATATAAGGGTATTTAAGTGCGGTGTTATCCCTACTGTACTTACTTTCCCCTTCACCTGCTTGCCGTCGCCTTTTCCCGGTTTTGTGGCCATTTTACTGGCGATTTCTTCGGTTTTTTTTCACAGAAAATCTTCTAGTTTTTTTAAAGAACTTTATGCCCGAAATTTAAAAAACTCGTTTCAACAACTGAAATTGTGTTTGTGATTTTTGTTTGCTTTCCTGACTGCGACCTCAAAGATGTTTTGATGCGTGCGTATTTCACAAAATCAGAGCCAACTGAGCGTTAACTTTACGTAATCCTGTGGGGAAGGACCTTTCTGCCAATCCTTTGCTATAATGGCTTTGTTTGTTTCAGTTTCTATAGAAATTTGGCCATCGACCTACGCACTCGGTTACCATCGCCATTTGCATATCGATTAGATACAGGAAAGGTCCTTTAACAAAGGCAAGTCCTGACATTTTTTTGTAACAGTCCTTCCAAAGAGTTGGTAAACTAAATGGGAAATTTGAATATACTTTGATCAACTTTATCCGCTCAGTTTAGTTTTTCTCCTTTGTGGCGTTTTATATAAGTTATAATCTATATAACAAGTAAATTAACATTTTCATTTCCTGTTTAGATCCTGCAGGGTTAAGATATCTCAGATATCAACACAGGTATAAGTTTAGAACTACTTCATTGATTTGTACGTTTATATTGTATATTGTGCTTAACTTCCGCTTAAAATTCCCTTTTATAGAGAAATATGTTTAATATATTATATAATAAATTCAATTTAATTATTAACTTTTCCATTTCTTCATTCATAATGATATTTGTTGAATAAACTTTAATAGATTAAGAGCAGTGCTTGACTAAATGTTGCACTAATTTATCATTAATCACCTTACGAGTTTCGATTTGCATACATTAATTATGGAAACAGATGCTCCACATGCAGCTGGATGCACCGATCTTGGTCAGCCGAAACAAAGCGGCCTCATTAAGATCCAGAGATTGTCATCAACCCAAGGGTCGCCATGGAGTAATGAAGTAGCGGTGGTCATGTGAATGGATCCGCTGTGGTGACGAGCGCTTTGATTGGAACGCCTCTGGATGCGACATGCATACCAATTAGTGGCGAGTGTTACATTTGGCTGGGCTCTAGTGGACACCGCGTCGGGCGGAATTGGGCAATGCGAATCGGTGGCGATGGGATATTGCAACAGAGTACAAGACCTGGGAGCGATTGCAAATCGCTGGGCAGTCCGACATGGGAGGCAGTGCCATCGATGGGCCTGCAGTTGGCCGAATTTATTCAAATCAGTTGGATTCCGCGTGGGGAAGCGTATAGGTGTCGTCGTCTGCTCGGTGATCTTTGTGTCAATTGCAATGTGCAAATACGTCTTAATTGCTGCACTGGCCGTAATGGTAAGTGGTCAATTAAAGCAGCCATCCAGCCACCATAATGAGACCATTAACATTGCCCTTGGCTGAACACAGTGCTCCTCGGTGCGAGTCCAAGCCACGCTGCACGATCTGCCCGGGGTCTTTGACTTCTCCAACGTGGATCTGGTGAACTTCCAGTACTTCAAGAACCTGGCATCGCAGGATCCGCGCACCGCCGCCACCGCCAATCCACTTCTGGTGCACTTTCAGAAGAAGAAGGCGGTGCTGGACTATCTGGACCGCTTGTTCTTCGGCAACTCTCCGTTCCAGCAGCCCAGCGAGATCCCCTTCGATCCGCACTTCGGTCGCTCCTGGCGTCCGGTTTACGAGCGGAAGTTTGGCTATCGCGGCGAGCGCCTCATTGCTGCCCTGGGATCGGGGTATTCGGTGCCACAACTGCGCCACTTTGGAGCCATTCCCCGCGAGTATGGCACACCGCACTATCCCAGTTGAGTGGGAATTGCACTTCAGCGACTCTAGATAGTGTATTTATGGAATAAACTTAAGAAACGAAGCAACCAGTTCTAACGTATCATTGGAATAGCTATATCAAAAGACTTCTGGATTTTGGTTTGTATACAGGATGATGAGAAGTTGGTTCAGCTTTAATATTGAAGTATGAAACACTTGTGGTGTCGCAGGTTCCCTCTGGAGGAAACAGAGAAATCAAAGAGCTCTCTAACTACGAACTTCATGGTGTCATGCCAGTTGACTATATTTTTATGGACCGTGCTGTATTCAGACCCTCCGCTTCTGCGTGGAAATGTAGAGGACATTGTTGCCGCGGATGAAAGCGTCGCCGTATTTATTCTTCAGCTGCCCGTTCACGTACTCCTCCGTCTGCTCCAGGCAGATATTCATGTAGCCATCCAGACAGGCCAGCACACCTGGAATTTGGTCAGCGATTCGGAAAATTGTAAAACGTGATGAGTGTGTTTGGGAACTCATTGAA
The DNA here is from genome assembly GCF_004382145.1 of Drosophila mauritiana. NCBI lineage: Eukaryota > Metazoa > Arthropoda > Insecta > Diptera > Drosophilidae > Drosophila > Drosophila mauritiana. The sequence goes on along the minus strand of NC_046668.1, from coordinate 19,285,146 downwards.
CGCACCTCGGTAGTCAACGCCGTTGTTCAGCTTTACGGCGACGGGGCGACCGTGAATCTGATTGATGAACTGCGACAGGGCCTCTTTGCGGGACATTTTCAATAGATGATTTCAAAATAAATGCAGTTTACAGAACCTTTTGGCAGCAATAATAACAAATGTGAGTATAGTTGTTATTTTATGCCGGCAATGCTGCGGTCACACTGCAGGCTTGGTAAGGTGGCAACACAACTTTGCGGTGTGACCATTGCATTCGCTTCACTAAGAGCGCCATCTATTGTTCAAGTTGAGAGGAATTCAAAAACAGTTTTGGGGTAATAAAGAAAGTTTAATTTAAATAAAGCAGCAAATAGAATACATTAATTACGAACTACATTGCATCTAATCGGTATTTTAGTCTAGTGAATGCCCTCCAAGGGCGTGTAGGTCTTGTATTGGTACAATTCCGGTCCGCCGTAGCCATAGAGAAGTTTTCCGCGTCCGTGCTCATCGTAGTAGGGATAACGGTACTTGGGCCTGAAATATAGTGTTAAACAATTAAGTTAAATATAGTTTAAGTTGACAAATGCATACCTTTCGAAGTACTGGAAGTTCGGTGCCTTTGGCTGCACTGTGGCATAAGATGTGTGCGCCACAAAGGCCACAATAATCAAAATTAGCTGTAAAGTAATGGAAGTGGTTAACAAACATTCAATATTTGTTAAAAAGTCAATTGGGTAAACGTTTTTTCAAAAGCTCCACCTATTGGCGTGAAATTTTAAAATTTTATAAATGGTTCTCATAATGTTAGGATTCTAACTTTTCGTGATTAATTTGAGTAAATTTATTTATAATTAACCAAATGATCTAAAAATTTCAGATTTCAAATATAATTTTAATACGATTGCAGCAATTAAAAGCAGTGGCGTGCTGTAAGTAAAAGTTTCGACTTTAATTCGTTTTCTAACAAAAAACATATCTATGTGAAAGCTAATTAAATTGGCCAAACTAGATTTAGGGAAGTTAGACATCACATTTATGCTCAATGGCTCACTGTGTCAGCTGCACGAAAGTGGTAATAAATGCGAGTGCGACGACGGCCAAGAAATCGCTTTCAGGCTTTTGAGCCGACTTGAAAGCAACGGTTTGTTGACGCCGGTTATGCAATTACACCAACAATAAAAGCCACGATGCGCAACTTGGCCACAACTTGTTGCCCGGAGATTATGACACATTTCGCTTGGCGTTCAACTTGGCCAAAAGAGAGCGCGGAAGAGAGCCGGATCGTGTCTTTCAAGGTCTCCCCATTCCCATGGCCAGCGAGAGCCTCCGAATTTGGCCCACATATGGTTCGAAAATGTGTCAATTGTCTGGCCGCCAAAAAGGAGAAACGAAAAAACTAAAAACAAATGGATTTTGAAAGAAGAACCGACGCGGACTCATTGGAAATTCAAGTCACTATTTCCGACCAACGCACACAGTTTTCTTTTGGGTGCGACTTTCGCGCAGAAAAGGCGGAAATTGTGTCAGTGGACTTGGCCACCACAAGGTGTTAATTTGGCAGGTACACCCTAGAAACCGAATCTAACTATCTGAAACTTACGGGCAGCAGCAGGGCACTCAACTTAGCCATGGTTTTTTCGGATATGGGTATATAGTAGTGCTCAATCCCTGGCGTAACGGTAAAGCTAAAGCTGCGAGCGAGCGGTACGAGGTTGTTAGCCGATCGCGTTTTGTTTGGCAACTGAATTGCATTGCCAGGCGAGCTACCAAAAGCCGCGCTCCACAAAGAGCGCGAAAAAAGCTTGGAAGAGAGCGAAGCTTCGAAGCTTGGCTTTAAAAGTTGGGCTAAGACTTATCTCTTAAGATATTTGAAGTGCAAGATATAGCAGTGCTATTCCCAAGAATTTGCCAAACGCTTTTCAAATTAAAAGATGACCTATTTAAACTAATAAATGTCCGATTTTAAGAAACAGAAGTTAACTTAACTTTAATTCTTAATATGTATTACCATTTCCAGATTTAATATGTTATATCTCTATTTTAGTAAGAATAACATCTTCAATCACTATTAGATCAATAGTTTTCACTTGTTTACTTAATCTAATGAGCCTGAAGATTTTGCAACTCTTGGGGAAAGTGAAAGTCCTGAGGAAACAAAGCCTTAGCGCCAAATTTGCATAAATTAAGCCTGCCGGAACTATGTGTTTATAAACAAAAACTCTGGCTTTTAAAAGCCACCTGAGCCGACGCACGTAGGCTCTTTATTACGGTTTGGATTCCAAAAAGAGACTTACCAACTTTCGAAGAGCGCGGAAAAGAGTGGGAAAACAGCTGTTCAAGTGGGCAAAAACGGAATTGGGGCCAGATTACCAAAGTGGTTGTGGCCTGACTGGATGACCACCGCCGATCGAGATGACGATGGACCCATTATGTAACTTCTGCAGCCATAAAGAGTCATGCTCCACCGGAGAAGAAAAGAAATAGTTGACAACCTGTTTTTGCTTTCTTCATTTCGCGACTCTGTGCCATTTCTTCGCAAACTCCGGCGCACTTTCTTTGCATTTGCATTCGCATTCGCCTTTTCCCTCCGGTTTCTATTTCAGTTGTCGTTTGTTTTTAACATTTTTATTTAAGTTTGCTCTGCGGCAAATGGCAGTAACCTTTGGTTTCCCTTATACCCATGCGTACTTAGTTCCGTCTGCCATGAAAACCAATTTGGATTGTCATTAAACTAAGCTACAAAAAATAAAACAGTTCAAAGCTGGTCTTCCAAGTACTCGCGCGAAGGTTGCAAGCAAAGTCACAGATCGGAGATCGTATTCCATTAATAGGCACTGCATACCTATTAACCTTTTAATACACTATAAAAGCTTATAAAATACTTTATGATTTATAGGAGATACAGAATAAACTATTTTTATGCATCTAAGGTGTTTACTTTACCACTGTGCTAGCGCATTTGTTGAAAATTCGTTTAAGACTTGTTAGCCGATTTGTATCTTGGCTATAATACCTCTCTTTTCGGCCAACTCTCCGTTTCGACTGTGTAGCTTCTCAAAGTCTGCTTGGTTTGCCATATTTTGTAGCCGCTCGCGAGCTTGAATTTTGTTTTCAATATTTTTTCGAGTTGGCGCTTGGCTGCCTTTTATGCAACTAAGCGATTTCTGCGATTCGTGGTCTTCAGTGATCAATGGTCCAGTGACTCGCACGGGCGGCTCCTCAGCGTCGAAAAACACACTCGAATCGAGACAATGTTACACCTGAGATTTGTCTTTATGGCCGCTGTAAGTGCTCCGAAGTCTGCTCAAAGCGAAGTAAATAAGCCGTGAATAAAATCGTTTAGAGCAGAGCGGAGGAAGTCTTTTACAAAGTGATTGTTATGCACGTGTAATGCGGGGCGTATGAGTAATAAACTCGGATCGATTGGTTTATTGTGCAATCTCATGGCTCGCTAGCTTCTTGTGAACAATATCTTAATAATATTGTATTAAATAATAATATAATAATATATCTTACTTTTTCAGTTTCCGCTGGTTTTGATGCTTCTACTTCAGTTTAGTCCACCTGCAGATGGCTTTATCATTCGACTGATTACGGAGACACTGCAGAATAACGTGGCTGGTGAGCCGGTTCTTCACGAGCGAACTTCTTGGGACTTTGATCCGGAGGCGGCCAAAAGGGCCAGGTCGCTGTACTACGAGGTAGGCGGAAATCTGTAATCCCTGTATTGAACCGAAACTAAACCATTGATCCTTGATCCTCGCAGAAGAACGGATTCCGCTCGTCCAAGTTCATCGAGCGACTGGGCGTTGGTCTGGATGGGCGACACGAGGAGCGGCGGGCGGAGCAAGGACATCGCGATGTGGGACGACTGAATGGGGAACACAATGTGAACTATCCGCCTCCACCGGCTTAGCCATAAATAATTATGATTTAAATTTAACTCTCATTGCGCCGTTTGCCAGGCTTAATCCTTTCTGGGTGGGCAGGGAAAATGGGTGGGCATGGAAAATCCAGCACATTGTCATCATTTTAATTTGCAGCGATTAATTGTCATTGTGCGCATTAATGTGCTTCACAAGGATTTGCGTAATTTGCACAACGTTGCAAGCATATTCCCCCATTCTCTGCGGCTTATTGTCAGTGTGGTGAGGGGAGAGGGTGGTAAGTCCCTGGATCCCCAGCGATGTTGTTGTGGTTTTAATAAACGTTATTAGCCGACTGGCTGCAACTGCAAATTGCCGCAATTACATTTGGCTCAAGCGAAAAGCAGCGGCAGCTACTTACTTTTTGTAATTTCATAATTCTGTCGCATAATTGAAGCCAATTTCGCTTCGAGCTGCTGAATCAGGACAACGCTGAGCGGCGCTCGAAGGTAAAAGGATTCAGGTGAGCGGGTTTTTTCACATCCATTTGGAAATCAGAAGGAATGAGGACGGTGAAGTTTTGGGAAAGTGTTTCGAATGTGTCACATACTTTTAGGCTGCGGCTGAAAAAGATACCAATTCAAAGTATGCATATAGAACTAATGTTAATAGGTATTTGTGATGATATAGGATTAAAAAGTCGGAAGAATGCTATATAATACTTGTAAAATGAAGTACCACAGATACCCTGTAAGTTATTCTTATTATTTAATCTTCATAAAATAAGTACACATTAGCGAATTGCCAATGAACTCGATGACCAGAATCAAGGGCCGACAATCACGGGGATTAAGCGAACAATGGCAACCGCAGCAGCTGCAACTGCCGCAACTGTGGCAAGTGCAACTGCAACTGCAACTGCGTGTGTGCTGCGGAAATGAAGTGCCGCCGAAATGATGCAGCAAGTGCAGGCAGCAAACTGCAGCGTTAAATAAATAAAATTACGCGCAATTTGCGGCTTTTTTCGGATCGGCGGAGAGCGGAAATGCAGAACGGAAATTACATTACAGCTGCTGAGTGCGCACAAAGCCAGCGGTGCGTATACGTAATGCGAGGCCAAGCAGCGATAACACCATAAAATTGTTTAATAAATTGTTAATACAGCATTGTAAATACGCCATTGATAAATCGACACATACCCCACTATCCACTATCCACCACCCACTGCCCCCACTCCAATCTAAATGGCAACCGTGCGAACCGCAGCAGTTGTTCCTGTTTATGACACTAATTTAATACGAAATCAAACAGTCATCGCCATCTCGATAAGACAGCCAGGCCGGCTGACTTTTATTAAAGGCAAATGTAAATAAAATCATAATGATATTTCGCCAGGTTCGCGGGCACCAGAGCGGCGATCCCGATTTCAGGCCACAACGAGGTGCATGCATTCATTAGCCTTATCAGCTCACTCAACATCAAATAAAATGTTCAATAATAGAAGTGGGCGGCAATGGGTGGAGTGGGCGGGGTTGCGCCGAGTGCCAAACTGGATGATAATGACGGGATATCACATCAGGTTGAATCAATTGTCGCGTTGTTGGGTATTAACTTTCATTTTGTGACGATTTTCCCCTGACATCAATTGCTGTGAAAGCGGATTACTTGTCATAAAAATGTGCGCACAAAAAAAGGGAAATTTATGTAAGCGCTGGAAAAACGCTCGGAAAAGGGCGGGGGGAGCGGGGTGGATTTCCCCCGCTTTCAATTGGGTGCTAAATGTTTTTTGATACTATTATTAATGGACAGGTAGGACCATGAATGGTTGTCAAGTCGGCTGCGATGGAAATACTCTGCTCCAAACGGGCTAACTGATCAAATTGGATACTTTGTGAAATTATAAGGAAATAAATCCATAAGTTTTGTAACAAGTATATATCCCATTTATTGTCAGCAAAGTATTGAACTTACTTGATTTTTATATCTGCTATTTAGAGTATTATCAATTTTAGATTGATCTGATTTACAATTTCTTTTAGTTTGGCACATTTAGTTGCCCTTTGTTAACGAATCAGCATTGAATATAGATTTACGTGTTGGCTAGACATTGCATTAGCTTTTGAAAACCTCGAATGTGAAAAGCATTTCCTCATTTGGCTCGATGGTGCACCAAGCCCACAGGTCGCCTGCTTATTGGTTCAATGTACCTGAAGGACACTTTTCCACATGGGAAAAATGAGAGGGCTCTGGTGGCTGGTGGTATGAATTCCTTAATGCATTTCCGTTGCGCAATTGAAGTCGGGCCCCAAAAGGACGGGGCAAGGACTCGGTCGGTGGCTAATGCACGGGCCACAGCCACAATAAATGTCAACTTGTCCTGCATGCAAGTGAAGTGTATCCTGCGAGGTGGATGGCGAGGTCCTTGCCGTGGAGAGGGGCAAAAGGAGGGCGGGGGATAAATCAACTTTGCTTGCGCATAAAATGTAATTTATAAAATGTAATATAATATCAACAGCACACAGAGAGCGGAGATTGCGGACTGGGCGGCGGTGGGTCCTGTTGGTGGGGTCAGCCCACAACAATGCCATAATGTCAACTGCCTTTTGTCCTTGCGGCTGATTCTGCTGGCGACCCGCTGCTGCCGAGTCGCCCGTCCTCCTTTCGCAGCCCAGGAGCATTTATATTATTTCATTAAACGCAAGGACACTGCGCAAAATAAAGCAGTCATTAGAAAATGTATCAAGCAGTGCTGAAAAAGTTCAAACTATTTTATTATTACATTGCTGTGTTCTAATTTGAATATAAGAACTAGTAGCATTACTTGTAATATATATTTATTGCTATATTTTAATCTCTGTGCACAGTCACTTTTGGTCTCATTTACTCTGCGCCTGAGAATACTGCTCTCTCGCTTGCGCCGCAGGAGGTCCTTCGGCGCATCCTTGTGCCTTTTTATTTGAGGGTAATTGCAATGCTAGCTGGGCAATTTTAAATTTTATCATTGCGCCCGCATCTGTCGCTGACAGATTAGTTAGTTGTTCCTCTTATCCTTCTGCTCCTCTGCCTTCTGCCTTCGGATGGGTCCTTGTTTCTGCGCCGATCCTTTGTGTGCCTGCCATAATTTTGTCAAGCAATTACTCATTTACATAAATACGCACACGATGTGGTTCGAAAACATCAGATCAAATAACTCTTTAAGACCAAGTTCGTATTGCTTACAATATTATATCGATATATATATATTCACAAGTGTTTGCTATTATTTACGAGCATGTGAAAGTAATATTTTCAATATGTTTGCCAAAGGATTTCGCTTCTGAGCTGAAAATGCAAATCCATTACGCCACAACGTCCTCGACTAATGCATTGGGCAAACTTTGAGCCAGGCTTTTCGCATTGTTTGCGCTGATTTCTAGCCATTGTTAAACGTATTAGGAATGTGTGTGTGCTGGCTCAATATAATAATGGCCCACGTCTGGCGGTCTAAAAGCATCTTGAAGTGGAAAATTGACTTAGAAAATAATATAATGTAACAATTTGCCCAATCTCACTGACCTTTTAAATGTTTTTACATTTATTTAATAACGAAAACGTGAGATATTGCAGTTGCAACAGTGGCAAACACTGAATAAAAATATTCATCCAACAGCGAGGGGTAAGTACGCTTTTATTGAAAATCTCGAGTAAATTACAGTCATCATTGGGTAAGCCAAATCAAACATTTCCGGGATAGCACAGCAACTTCTATTTAGTTCGTCCTTTTTTCCTTTTTGCTGCTCTTGGTCCTTTGCCACTCGAATTCACTTGATTACAAAGTAATTTATTGGCAAAACGAAAAGTCACAGGAGCGGCAGCAGCAACAAGGAGCTGGATAAACAAGGATTTGTCTCAATGACAGACTCCCGAGACTCCGACTCCTGACCACCCATCGCCGCCCCCTTTTAACCTATCCGCTGTGCATACGAAATGCGGCAAATCCCAAAAATCAACAAACAAATGAAAAGAAAATTCAATAAAATCCGAACCGAATCGCAGAGGGAACTTTTTCGCTCTTCGCATTTTTCGCTCTGGTTTGGAGGGGAAAAACTAATTACACAGAAAAGCTGGAAAAGCGTCTGCCGGTGGGCGTGTTGGGTTAGAAGGGCCACGCCCACGCTCTTCGCCTTTAACTTTTCATTTCTTTCCATTGGCATTTTTCCGTCTTCACTTTTCGCACATTGGGTAAGGCGCATTTAATTACGTATGCCAGGCAGGAGTTAGGATCCTCAACCACTTACACACTTCACCCGCCAAGTACAGTGATTCCTACAGATAAACGATCCAAAGCATACATTTCAAGTAGAAATTTAGTATCACTGTGAAACAGAATAATGCGCTTATATTACAAGGAATATAATTTTAAGCGTATAAATTGCAGTCAGAAAGGAAATATTAGAAATTATAGCATATTTCACTTATAACACCTAGCATGTTGACCTGCACTGTAGCTAACCGAGCGCAAACAAAAATGCGAATAAAATTAATTATTTTGTCAGTTGATATGGCGAGTCTAACTGCTGTTAGCCCCTCCCCAAAACCTCTCCCCTCCTCCACTCTCTCTCACTCTCTCTCTCGCATCCTTGCAGGTCCTTTTGCTGGCTGCTGGTCTTGTGACACCCGCAAAGCCGCAGGACACGACGCGTCGGCCGCCCGCCACCTGCCGCACACAAAATTGGCATGTTGTGTCAATATGGATGGCAGACTCCGTGGCCTTTGGGGTTCGACTTAGCGACCAGCCGAGTCCGCCATCTGACAGCCCACCAAAAAAAAAAGGATGATGAATCCTGGTAGTCCTTTTTTTGGCTGCATGCCCGCGGTCATGTTATTTTTTGCAATTTGAACGTTGTTTGTGAATTCCAGGCTGGGCTGAGATTTTGTGGAGTGAGGAACAGATAAAATGACTGATGGAATCCTTAGACAACTTGTTAAATCATCGAGGGTATTTTTATTACTATTGCAATTGCACATAAACTGTGTTGATATTTGGTCCTTTGAGAAGTAATAAATATCTACTTCAGCAGTATGTATGGAATTTACTCTTAAGTGTTATTTTTTAAGGAATTTAAATATGTTTCCTCACAACTTTGGTAACAGTGCTGTAAAACGTCAATAAAATCCTTGCAACAAGCTGCCAGGAAACGCATAAATGCATGTATTAAAATATTTCAATAAGCCAATCGCATATGCAGTACATAGTTTTTGTCAATTTTTATTTACTCATTCTTTGAGCCCCGAATTGTTGGTATTTTGTATTTTTTGTTAGCAGCTTAATGAACCTGTCCATGGCCGCCAAACGGCCAATAACAAAGTTAAAACAAACAGCATTCTCAGGCATCCCCCTCGATTGGAAAACTGTCTACCCCCCAAAACTGGAAAAAAGACAGAAAGGGGGGATGGGGAGGGGTATGTTCCAATCCAACCAACCACAGGTTTCCAAACAATTACAGGCAAATTGCGTTGAAATGAAATTTTCAACGTTTCGATTTTTGATTCTCGTTCTGGTGTCTCTTCCCTTTTATTAACGGCAACGGCTTTTTTCGACTCAGACTCTCTGTTGAGCGGCACAAAAAAAAAAAATAAAAATAAAAACGATGCAAAAAAATGTTCATTACAATTTCGTCATAAGGCAAAGGCCAAAAATGGGCGAAAAAAAAAGGCAAAAGACAACGCACAAAAGTGTGCAACGCTAAATTGCGGCCCAGCTAAATGCAGAACAAAGAAAAAACAGCAACAACTGCAGTCAGACAAAGATTAAATGAACGCTAAACTGGCAACAGCGAAAAAACAAAGCCCAAAGGAGGGGCTTTTTTACCATGCGGTGAATGGAGACGAGGCCTCTGCAAAAAGCGGTGTGTACACACTCACACATGAGGCGGCCAGTGCTGCCAAAGTCAGATGCGATTCATTTTTGAGGTCCTTCAAGATGCAGATGATTATTTGGATTAACTGAAGCCGTAATTTAAAGCATTTTAAAAGTGCATTTTTCAAAAGTGCATTTAAATGTGGCTTAATTTAGCTATATCATGGTTATAGCCAACTGATCAGTGCCATCTGCACATGGGCTAATCTCTGGGCGTTGATTTTTTGTTGCAGCTTTTAGACGCAAACGTTTATTGCATTTAGTTTTCATTTTGCTCGCTGCCGCCGAAGCCCAAAAAGGGAACTCAAACACAAAAACCTACCCAAACCAAATCCAAATCCCCCAAAATGGAACCAAAAGGCAGTAAAAAGGCAAAAACCCAGAAAAAAAAAAAAATAAAATTCGGCTAACGAGAAATTGCACTTGCCTGGTGGCCGTATAGGGGTTAAGGGGGCGTGGGAGTGGGCGGGACTTATTTGCACATGCTGGGCGAAATTTAAGCGCTTTTAAACACAATTGTTATAAATAAACAAAACAAAAAATGTAACAAATTTCATTTCTGCAACGTTTTTGTTTGAGTTAAAAATGTATGCAAGTTTTTGTACACACACACATATGAAGTCCTGCGTTTTTGCTCGTGTGTGTGTGTGTGTGCGGTTGGGCAAATAAGGAAATTTACAGCACTTATGCAAACTCACACAGACGCAGCTGCCCTCACACAGACACATGGCAATTGAATGCAATTTTGCATGAGATATTAAAAAATATTTTTTCGTCGCTTTTTGGGCTGCCAATTGTGTGTTACATTTCCGTGGGGCCGCGCAAATAGGCAAGGGGGCGTGGCAGGGCGGAAGGAGGTGCCATTGGCTGCACTTTTTATTTTATTACGCCTCCATTTGCGGCAGGGCCGAGCAACAATAACAAATGAAAACCGTTTTTAATGAAATTTTTGAACAAGTTTCCACCCACACCCCCCATTTTGGCACTCATAACGCGAGTGGTGGAAAAGTAGGGGGTGAGGGGGGTGCACTGCAAAAAAAAGGCATACAATGTAGATATAATGTAATGTAAGTTTGCTGATGCTTGGAAATATAAAAGAAGCTAAGAGAATAGTTTTGTTTCCTTGGAACACAAAAGTAAGGCCTTTATTTTCAAAGAAAGATTAATGAAAGTGGACATATTTTCTCCAAGTGTTGTGGGTGGGGGTCGTGAAGAGATTGCAATATGCAGATGCTCTGATGAGCCTTCATCAGCCTTTCATTTCCAACCATTCGAGGCTCAATTGTTCCTCATTTGCCAATCTAGCCATAAAACTGCTAAAAACTTCTTTCTTTTTCACACTCGAATGGAGGGAATGTTTTCAAGGGTTTTTCTTGGGCACACGTTGGCACAAAAGGTGTGTGATTACAATTGTTGTTTGCCCGACCGCCGCCCCCGGGCCACGCCCATGCGTCCACATATCAAGCGCCTTATTGTTGTCGCCCGAGAGATTCGGATACGAATTCGGATTGAGATTCAGATACAGTTTCCCATGCAGAGCCACTTGGCAGTTGTCAGACTTTTGTCAGTCTATTTGTTTGTTTGGCTACAGTTTTGCATAGTGGCAAACACCCTCGCATATTCATATAGGGATATGTGAGCATTATCCTTTGTGTGTCTTCAGTGTCCTGGCCAAAACGGTAGCCACTCGCCCATTGTTCGCCCGACCAATTTTTATGTAATTCAAGTGCCCAACAATGCGACAGGTAATTTCCAATGAATTCCCTTTGGTCCTCTGATCTTCAGCTCTTCTGCTCCTCTGGCCACATGTGATTGCCCATCTCGTGATGAATGCATATGAATGTGCTGGGAGGTGGCCAAATCTTCACCTCAGAATAGAACAGAAGCCGAGCCGCATAATTATCGGGAATTCCTTTGGTCGGTTCCCAGTCGTTTGAAGTGAGCAGCGCAGCTCCTTAGCCGCTTATCTTGGCCAGAAATTTGCCAGAATCCTGTGCATATGTCCTTTTCATGTGTGCTTCAATTTGGCCCAGAAAGAGTGTCAATTTACCACTAATACTGCATATGTAGACCAAATAGAGTGCCTTACTTGGAACTTACTTAGGGGTTATCAGCCGGGGATCTGGAGAAGTGTGCCAGGCGTAGCTGGGAAGTCTTCCGGTTTCGCTGAAAGTACGGCACAAATCCCGTCCTTTGCCTCGGGATATAATAAACGTGGCCAATAATGTCGAGCGCAAAAATGCCGGGATATAAAACTTAACTGCAGATATTTATATATGCGGTTTGAGTCGCCCCAAGTGCCCCAATTCGCCCCCTCCTGCAATATTAGATTATGAAACCAAATGTCAAACAAGCCTTGGCCCGTCTCCTTTCGCAGTTGTTTGATTACGTCCACAAACAGTCAAGGATATTGGATAATTCAAGCCACTACGTTGGATGGGGCTGTGTCTGTGCTGCACCCAAATGTATCCGTATCCGTAGCGCCTCGTATCTGTATCTGTATCTTCGCCTGTGTGTGTGTGTGAGTTGGCTGAATTGCGGTTGCTAGCCAACCTCAGCAGTTGCTCATTTGCCGCCGCATATTACATTTTCCCAGGCAGCAACGGCGCGCTCAAACTATTCGAACTATCTGCAGCCGGAGGAGTTGGGAAAACTGGGGCTGGCAGGATGGAAATATATCAAATTGATTAAGGACATTTAAGTAATACACAGCTGTTTAAGTTTTTGGTTTATGTATGGCAACAAAGATATTATCAAATGATCATCAAGTATCAAAAGTTCAGTATCGAGATGAAGCTGGTTTATAATTACCTTACTAAGCTAATAATAATGCTAATTGAAATTCGGAAATCCTTTGTGGTAACTATATAAACTCGAATCCCCATCCTTTGCTAATTGCAAAAGTCAATCGTTTTTCCGCCCACTCGCAGCCGCTCAAAATGTTGTCAGTGGCAGGTATAACCTGCCTCCCCCCCCTCGGTGGCAAGTTAAAACTCAAAATTAAATATCCCAGCTAAAAGAAAAGCTATCAGTTCACCACTAACCCTATGTTCATTCTTAACCCCAACCGTCGAACCGCCCAAACCTCCAGCCTCCAGGACATCATCTTCCATTTTCGCCGTGCCCCCGGGGAATGGAAAGAATATCCGGTAGACAATGGCAGGCAGACTGTAAGTAGACGAAAACTTTTTAGTTGGATTATGTGAAGGGTAAGAATGAACGCACACACACACACACACACAGATGCCCCATACCCATTCAGCTACTTTGCACCCACACAACGAGCGAAATTCATTTTATTACTTTGATATATTAGATTTAATGGTTAAGAAAAATGTTGCCAACAGCATCTATCCCCTTGTAACCCCACCCCCACACAACACGCCTCCCCCCTGGCTCTATTGTGAAAAGTGGGTGTTTGTGGGTTGTTGTCGTCGTCGCAGTTAACCTTATTAAAAGGTGAACACAGTCATGGCACCAGAGAGAATTGCCACAATGTGTTTACACGCAGCTGCTGCCGAGGGGGCGGAGTGGGCGAAGTGGGTGGCATGGGTGTGGTGGGTGGCTGGATGGGCTGCTGGCGGAGGGGGTAACACGATAATGACCTCGTTGGCTTCAGTTCCCTGAGTGTGAGTGAAATGACGGGACATCCAATGAGCTTTCACCAACGTTGCGCATGTCCCGAGAGAATCTCTCGACCAGAAAGAATTCTGCGAGAGGACTCGCAGCTAGAGGATATCTTGTGACCCCCACTCTGGCCCCCAATTGATGTGCTAATTTAGAAATTACAATGAAGTGCAGTCTTCAATGAGTTTGAGTTTGAGTTTGGCTTTGATTCAATTTGTCATTTCACACTTGGCCTAAATGGCTTTCGGTCGCAAGGGGAGGGGGGGTTGTAAGAATGGCTCCTACAGCTAAATTAATTGAAAGTGTTGAAGAGCACAGACAAGTTGGGCTTGGAAGGGAGAAAGAGGTCCTGCAAAGCGACAATATTGATTCGCAATTACTTACACTCAGGCGCATCAAAATCATAATGTGCCATTGTTGAGTAAGGCGATTTGAATTATAAAAATGTTATACACAAGATTTTCCAAGACTATTTAGCCCTTCTCAATCACCCATCAAAATAGAAGCGATTTGATAAGAGATTACCTAACGAATTATAGCTACTTAAGACCTAATTCCTCGTATCTTCAATCCAAAATGGGCAATCAGATTGCCCTTGGATAAAAAAGGGCATGTCCTGGGCTGGATTGAGGATCGGCAATTAGTGAGGAAGCAGCCTTTTTTCTCTGGTTAGCAGTCCTAATGAGCCGGCGATTACGACTAAGTGCGCTGATGATGCTGCATAAATTCTGATGGCCGACGAGCACTATGCATTCCACATTAGATTAGAGATTTCGAGGCTGTAAGATCTGGGCAGGTACGCCATCCTAAGTCCCGAGAGATGCCCTCTGCAGCTCTAAATTAAACGAACATGCAATCGGATTGCTGAATGAAATCTGCATAGGGAATGCGTCCTATGAAAATATGATTAAGCGCCTCGGCAGACTAACCCTAATCCTGTGTCCTGTGTCCTGCGTCCTGTTGAGTCCAGTGTCCTGTGGCGTCATGCATCTGGCACATTAATGAGTCCGGTCAACGCTTTGTCCCGCTTACTTGTTCACAGTTTTTCGCGGAAATTACGTGTGCACTTTTCACGATTTTCCCGGCTGAAGGTGCCGCGATCCTTGGCTCTGTTTGGGTTCGGGGCACAAAGGAATTGTGTAAGTTTCGACAAATTAGAGACCATAAATCCCGGTTCCTGCTTTGTTATCATTGTAGCCGGCGTTTTAGCACATTATGTATCGGGCATTAGATGGTTTTTTCGGGAACCACTTTTGCCATTTTTGGCATTCCTTTGTGTTATGCAACCTGTGGGTGGACCAGGCTTCTGGGCTAAATCTTGGATAGAGAGCCCTGTCTAAACTGAAGCTCAGCACAAATCCCAGATCTAAGTGGGTGATTTAAACAAGGCTGAGCTATTTTCGGTTATTTAATCGTAGCAAAACCAGGGCCTTCGTATTTATAGATCCTTTTTGGGTGATGCTACATAAAATATTACATTTTTATTATTAAAAGAAAGCATACAGAAAATAATGGATTGGTGGTGCAACATTATACTATTCAAATGAATATATATAATATATTTTATTTTTCAATTCCTGAAATAACATATATGTATGCCACAAATTAATATATTTTAGGGGCTTAATTATATATCATAGGTAAATATCATACATTTATTTCAATTTCTTAAGTAACAAGCAATTTAATAAGTATTTAATATTGGAAACTATAAAAATTTAAATTAATATTTATTAAAATGATTTAAATACTCATTAGCGAATCAGTTCCGCACTGTACCTGTTCCCGGGACTTTTAACGAAATTTAATACGGTCGAGATCCTCCGAGATGAGATCAGTTTAATCAATGAACTTAGGTTTCGATCCTGCCACAACTCCTTGCTAAGTAAAGGGATTCATTGATCGTTTGGCTTGTTCAATGAAACCACGGGCTCATTCTCAAGATCACGGGGATCCTGGCCATAAATCTATCGCCGAAATGGAAGCGGAACTAATAAAAGAGGACCTGGCAAATGGCCGACTTGATTCAGGTACCAGTTTGGCAATCCCGTGAGTGGTTCAACCTGTTTTGTGATTTGTGGATGAGCCGGGAAACGGGAGGGAGAGGAAACTACTGAGAGAGAGAGTGAGATATATATAAAGGGAGAGGGTGATATAGTTTTTAACAAGCGAAATTTGTGAAATAAACACAATTAATGAGCAAACCATGTTAGTTACAACTACCGAAAGAGAATGCATGGAAGGGGTAGGAAAGAGAAAGGTGTCAAGGGAAAGTACCAGAGAGATTTGAAAAGAGAGAGAGAGAGAGGAGGAGGAGGCCAACACCCCTAAGCCAAAACCAAAAGCTACCTGCAACCCAAACTCACACACACCGAGCAAAGCCAACCCAACACCAACACACAGATACACGGCACTGAGATACTGAGATACTGGGGGAAACTACCCCTACAGCAGGAGAGAGAGGGAGCGAGAGTGCGCGAGCGAAAGAGACGGCTGGCATGGCAGGACATGGGCGAAAGCGAAGGATTGGGAACTGCGATTCGGATTCGGTTTCGAGAGCGAGCGAGCGAGCCTCGCCCATTTCACTTGCAAGCGGAAAACAGGCAACGTATTTAAACCTACGGGCCGCAGGAATCGCACTCAGTCGGTGGTTGTTGATCGTCACGAGCACTACTCACTCGCAGTTATTCACTCGATTCAGCTCATTGCAGTTCGTAGCAGTGGCTGTGAATGCCGTATCGAAATCAAATCGTTTAATCGACTAATTTACCCGATAATAGCAATTAATTAAGCTAATTTTCGAAGCGTGCTCATCAAATATTGTGACAGTAAACAAAAGTTGCCAAAACGAAAATCTGGAAAATCGCTAACAAAATAGGAAAATCAGTGAAATAAACCATCAGAAATCCTCACGGATCGCGAGCAGCTCTCCCGGTGGAGCTATGATGACCACGACGACCTCGCAGCACCACCAGCACCATCCAATCATGCCGCCAGCTATGCGCCCCGCCCCCGTTCAGGAGAGTCCTGTCTCACGCCCCCGCGCCGTCTACAGCATCGATCAGATCCTGGGCAATCAGCACCAGATCAAGCGCAGTGGTGAGTTTAAGTGTAACAATTATAAACTGGGAATAATCCACTAAATTTCAAAAGTAAGGGGATCCTTTTTACGAAAATCATCGGTTGCCGTCGGCGATCTGATATAGTTTTCTAAGAACATCACATTTAAACTTGAAAGGATATATAACCAAGATACAATGATTGCATTTTCTTAGAGAATCTTAATAAATGGTTTAGTTTAGTGTGATAAAAAAATCTAAGAATTACGTTCTTCATTTAAACAATCTAATATCAAAGTTAATTTGTGAATAAATATGTGTAGGCGTAAACTGGGCGGATTGAAAATTGTAAGTTTAAATAGATTACGACCTATTCAGTCAGTCTAGCTTGTTAATTACAGCTTTGAAATATTTCTCACACACATCTTAAACATAATGAAAACATCCTGAAAGCGGTACAACTTACCACCAGCTGGGCAAAATATCACATTAGACTTCATGCACAGCCAATGAGCTCCCCCCAATTTGGTGCTCCAAAATCCGACCCGTCCTCCTCCTCCACTGACCACATCAAATAGATGCTTTCGCAAAGGAGCCGGAGCAGCGGAGAGGCAGATTGACATTGCCATTCATATCATATGCAAATTGCTCCCAAGGGACATTTTATCATAGTTGGGAAAGGTGAGTGAGGGCAGTTCAAAACTTTCCGGCAAACACCGACCTCGAACTCCACCCATAGAGCAAAAAGAAAACATATCATGACAATGGGAGGTGTTCGGCATGTCGGAACTCTTGTTGTGGGCGTGGCCAAGCTGCGGGAGGCAGTTCGCCCAAGGATCTGCTCGAGAAAAAAAAACACTGTATCAAAACATATCTGGCCGGATATATCGCATGGAGAGCGGGAACGAGCAATTGCGTCATTAGACCCGTAATTAGATTCAAGTCCTCGGGAGAGGTGGAGGCTGGAAATTGCCTGGCAGGATTCAGTGGAATCACGGCACCCATTGGTCCAGGTTGCAATTTGGCGACAACGAGCGGCGTGCGCACCGCAGGACACTGCATCCTGTGAGCCTCGTAATTTGATGCTCGCTGGAAATTACCTTCTTGCCACAAGGGGCTGCGTAAATGTTACGAAATACGATAAGGATACAACCAGGACACGGGCGTCCCGTGGAGCGGGGACGTGTCCTGGTGCCATTGTGAATCCGATTAATTTGAGGTTCATTAAAGTTTGATTACACGTTTTGCCTTGGCTCGAAAAGAAACCGTTTTGAGTACACACAAAATCGTTTCGTGTGAAAGGATATTTATATGCCCGGTGCCGTGGGGTTGGGGTTAAAACTTATTCCGGCTTTGTATTTATTTGTTATTGATTGCCAAATCAATTTGCGTAGCTTTCGAGCACTTGAAGGATTTGAATTTTGTTCGAGACTGAGCAAAAAAAGGGGGTTAAAATTCAGGATATAACTACTTCAGCCACAATTGAATGAACTTCAATTTCTGCAGCTGCCGCTTGGCTTTCGAATTTGAAAGTCAAACACGAAACTTTTTGTTTCCCCACACACTCGAGTTCAATTCGAAATTGTTTAACTTTATTTCCCTGCCACTTTTTTCGCAGATACACCCAGCGAAGTGCTGATTACGCATCCCCACCACGGCCACCCGCATCACATCCACCATTTGCACAGCAGCAACAGCAACGGCAGCAATCACTTGTCGCAGCAGCAGCAGCAGCACTCGCAGCAGCAACACCACTCGCAGCAGCAACACCATTCGCAGCAGCAGCAACAATTGCAGGTTCAGGCCAAACGAGAGGACTCCCCAACGAATACGGACGGCGGCCTGGACGTGGATAACGACGACGAGCTGTCCTCAAGTCTGAACAATGGCCATGATCTCAGCGATATGGAGAGGCCGCGTAAAGTTCGAAGGTGAGTGCAGCGACAATCCGCTTAGCAGATCAAATCGTATTTGCCCATTGTCGGGCTATTAAAAAACATGCCAACAAAGAGAGGGGGCAAACTCTTATCCGACGTATCTAACGTGCCGCCCTTGCCTTTCCGCCGATTTTTCACAGATCTCGCACAACATTTACAACATTTCAATTGCATCAGCTGGAGCGAGCCTTCGAGAAGACCCAGTATCCCGATGTTTTCACAAGGGAGGATCTGGCCATGCGATTGGATTTGAGCGAAGCACGCGTGCAGGTAATTGAAATTGGTTTTCGATTCGCGCAATTATTTTCGAATTAAGTTGCAGTTCAACTCGCTCAAATGTATCTGTATTTCCATCTAACGGATACTGGCAGCTTTAGCGCTGCGTTTAAATATTGCCATCGCAGCGTCCGCTAATAAGCGAATAAACCACTTTCAGAGTCTGGGAACTTGAATGGCCAGATAAGAACTGGCGAAACAATCGCCGAACCCAATTTGTAAATGGTCTTTGAAACACTTAAGCCCCACTTTGTATACAAACACGCTTAGTTCGTTAGTCGGAGGAGGGTTGAATACGGGTTCTCTATAGGGGTTGGCACCAAGGACATTAGATATTGTGATTTTCCAAATGATTAAATCGTCCGCGCTCACATGGTGTTGGTATTTTTATTAACTCTACTTTCGGGTAAACAATTAAAGTGGCTTTGGGTGCTGGCTGGCGGCAGGACACGCGGCCAAATACACCCGACTACACATGTAATTAGGGTGTCCTTTCGCTCCGAATCGCATACGATTTGATTTGAGTTGTGAAACGCTTTCAAACACTTCACATCTGATTGAGCGATTCGCTCAATTTCGATGTTGTTTGTTGACAGGGAATAAAAAAGCAGGGAAAAGTATCGCCTGGCACAAAAAAATGAAAATGAAAAAAAGAAGTGAAGTGAAGAGAATGTGAAACAACTTGACCTAAGCACTCACATAGGGATTACCCGCTTCGAATACAAATTGTCCGTTTCACGGTCGTCATCCGCATGCTCGCATCCGCAAATCCGCATCCTCATCCTGCGCGTCCTTGCACTCATTCGTATCTGTTAGCAGATTAACTGTAATTGGTCATTGATTCGCATATGCGGAGCGTTTCGGGTACTTGAATAGTAACCGACTTAGAGCTGCCCGATTTCAATACGTGTGTTTTATTATTATTTTTTTTTTTGCTGAGCTGCTGATAGATACAAAAGTATCCAAAGCGTAATCCCCGCTTGTTTTGGGGTTGGTAAGTGAGCAATTATTTTCGGATTTGCATGCTCGTTGTGTGGGGCATTTGGAAAAAAAGGAGTAACCAGCGACTTATCTCCCGGGTTAAGTCAAATTTTTATTGGAGTTGGGGTAGCGCGAAAAATATTGAAAGCGATTTTGTATCAATCTGGAAATTGTTGAAGAAAAGCGTTTTTAAACGCTTTATGCAATCCCGCTTTTAATCAGAATATATATGAAAAACTTTCACATTTAATATTCTAAAATAACGTAGTGACATCTTCTCACACAATTTTTTAAAGTACATATTTTTTTTGAGTTTACCAACCGCCTCTTCCAGTTTTTGCGACAGTTTCTTCTCTCGTTTTGATCGCACATGTGTGATAAATGCTGAACGGATATCCGCAATTCAACTTTTACTGCCTGGCTGCTCTGGCACAGTGGTTTAAGTTGTTGCCATAATAATTGCTGCCAACTGACAATTAAAAAGCCCACAAAATCGCACACACACACACAGCACTTATGTGAAGGGGTTGGGGGGTGGTGGGTGGCGTTTTCCCAGCAGAGACACACACAGGACACAGGACAATAATTGGCAGCAATTATAGCAAGGAAATCGTTGCTAATTTACTACTCGCTCAACTGCACACATTGTTGCAGATTGTGGGTGGCTGGAGCAGGGGGATACATCTAAATACAGGGTGTCTATAATTGCAGAGCCTTCTCTATTGTCTCGAATTCATCACCGAACACAGACAGTTGTCAAGTGATTTCAATTTACAAACAATTAATTTTGCCATCAAAAACGAGAGCCTCGACTCGCACTGAAAATTCGTCGCCCCCAAAGGCGGAAATGTGTGTGCAGCCAACGCCTATTTTGTGGATGGCCTAGGGGGCAAATTTGCATAGGGGTGAATTTGGGTGGCTGCGAGTTTGGTCCACCCCAAACCCAAGCAAGTGTCGAAAAATGCATAAGACACCCTTTTGTCCGACGAGTGAGACAGACAGTGAGGACAGACAGAGAGCGTTGCAAATCAGAGCAGAACACTTCCGATTGGATGCCATTGTATTTGACCTACCCCTCCACGACGCCCAAGTCCTTTGGCTCAGACACTCGAGGCTGGAGGAGGCAGAAGGAGCCATCCAAGGACCAAGTGCTTCCAACTTTGCGAGCCCACAGATTGATAGATTGGGAAATTGTTCGGTTTTTGGTCAAAGTCAAAGCAATTACAAGTCGCTTGCCAAGGCGCTAGTTTTGTAGAACTAATCAAGTTTAGATCGAGGGATACCCTTTAGAAAGAATGTTCGTTTTTGAAAAGTATACACGTTGTAAGAGTCTGAAAAAGGCATATCCTCTCTTAGCTATATCAGATAATTTGATGTTTTTTATTACCCCTTAGCTTATAATACCCTTAAATCCGAGGGCACTCAAATTTGCATACCTACAACTCCATCTCTAAACTCCTTTCTTTTCCGTGCACTTGCAGGTGTGGTTCCAGAACCGTCGGGCTAAATGGCGCAAACGTGAGAAGTTTATGAATCAGGACAAGGCCGGTTACCTTCTGCCCGAACAAGGTGAGTTAACCACCCCCATCTCACGAATCCACCCCATCAAATCCCAGCCATCACCCACCCAACCAGCGATACGCATTTGATTTGTCCGCAAATTGCCAAATTACGTGTGCAACATAATTAGGAATTATGTCGCTTGTGTCGCTTGTGTCACCACCATTACCACCGCCACCACCCGCTCTCTGACTTTCGACTAACGAAATCGCCCTTTTGCCTTCCGCTTGCAGGTCTGCCGGAGTTTCCGCTGGGCATTCCCCTGCCGCCACATGGACTTCCGGGTCATCCGGGCTCGATGCAGTCGGAGTTCTGGCCCCCGCACTTCGCCCTCCACCAGCACTTCAATCCCGCTGCAGCCGCTGCCGCCGGCTTGCTGCCCCAGCACCTGATGGCGCCCCACTACAAGCTGCCCAACTTCCACACCCTGCTCTCCCAGTACATGGGCCTGAGCAATCTAAACGGGATCTTTGGCGCGGGAGCAGCTGCAGCGGCGGCGGCAGCCTCGGCCGGCTATCCGCAGAATCTATCGCTGCACGCCGGACTCTCTGCCATGAGCCAGGTGAGCCCGCCGTGCAGCAACAGCAGTCCGCGCGAGAGTCCCAAGCTAGTGCCTCATCCCACGCCGCCCCATGCCACGCCCCCAGCGGGCGGCAGCGGAGGCGGCGGACTGCTCACGGGCGGACTGATCTCGACGGCCGCCCAGTCGCCGAGCAGCGCGGCAGGAGCCAGCAGCAACGCCTCCACTCCCGTCTCCGTGGTCACCAAGGGCGAGGACTGAACGCTGTTCCGTGATATTTGGATTCGTTATGTACATATATACACGCATACTTGTAGATATCTAGTTTTATTCATGGTCACATAGCCCACGCACTGTAAGATATTTGCAGCTTTGTCTATTGCCAAAGTTAACGTAGTCGTAATGCCTAAACAATTATCTATCTGTAAGCGATCTTCGAGCGAACATATTGGTAGTCTATCCACTAAGTCTAAACTGTCGAGAAATAAACGATATGAAAAGATACTTGTTGCGTTTTATGGGTTGGTTAAATATATGCTAAAAATTAATATAGATGGTTGATTAACTCTATTCTAAAAGAAAAGATAGAAAAGTCGTATGATCAAAGAAATGAATTATTTCATTATAAAGATCTTACATCAAGTGACCTTAAGTTATCAAATAAATCTAGGATCTAGGATGTGTCGCTTCTTTTGTACATTCCCTGTAAACAGGTCTTTGAAATGTGCGATCTCTCATCCTTGCTTCCCATATTTTGATTTTCAATGCCAATATTAATCTCTAAGTTAACTTCCGTTAACGGAAAGGACTTTTATAATTTTCCACAACATACACCGCTCTCCCCGCCGCGCGGCAAATTAATCGCAAAAAGTTTGTACCTTAAGTAGGGCTTATGACCCTACAAAGACCCATTATGAATCGCTCAAATGCTACAATTGATTGTGTACAAAACTCGACTCGACCTTTCCTTTTTGCCAGAGTCAAATGAAAGCGATCTTGGGCCGAATATCGGTTCTATTCGACGACCTACCCCGACAAATGGAAGAAGGGGCCAGAGTTCAAATCGTATAATAATCTCGATATTATGTCAAAATTGCCGAGCGCAGGAAATGTTGCATAACATGTGAAGAGCAGGACAAGGAGCAGGAGACCAAGTAGACCAAAGAAGCCCAAGGAACCGGAGAACAATGGGAATCCAGAAGGAATCTATCGCATTGTGCCAGACAGCCGTGGAGGAAATGCAGCTCTATGGGCTGGATGTGTGAGCCGAAGGATTTGCAGCGAATTCAAGTGGTGGTGGCTGCACAGGAACCAGACCGAGTCCTTTCATTCGAGGCCGCATGCAGAGCTAAATGCTATATTGATATCTCGTAATTTGTGCCATAATTACTTTTTAATAATTTCGCACAGCGCTCGTCCTCGCTGCAGGATATCGCATTGTGTGCGCGATGGCCTCAAATTTAATAATAAAAACGCCGTCAAGTTCCTGTTCGTTCGATTCTGTCTAGATTTTCACCGAGATTCGGATTCGCATTCGGGTTGCAATTTGATTACACTTACCACTCTCGGTGTTTTGGGCATGGGCGAGGTCAGAGCCAAATTCCCTGCACAAATAATAATGAGCGAAATGCGCGACTTAACGGATTTGTCGCAGTCAAAAGGATGTGCCCGAAAGGACGAGGCAACCAGGACCAGTCAAAAGAAGCTCTCATAAAACTCATATGCAATTGCCTTTTGTGGCCGTCCTTTGTGTACAAGGTAGCAGAAGACATCCGGCGAATGGAAGGTCCTGTCGGCGAGGTGATACTCTTTCCTATTTGATTCCAATCGTTATTAAGTATATGTACCCAAAATGGTTAATAAGTAGGAACATGTCACGAAAATATTAATGAATTTATATATATCCTTGTTTTAGCACATAATATTCTAATGCAAGGATATTTCATTTAATCATTAACATCAAAGCATAAAAGTTATGTAAATACTTTAAAATAGGTAGAAGGAAGGGTATTCAATAGGCGCTGTGCTTCCAGTCGCCTTTCATCTTGTTTCTATCAACGAAAATTCAATAAGTTGAAGTAGATCTTTTATTTGTGCAAGTGTTTGGCCAAGAAGCAGTGGTGGGTGGCAAAAAAGTGGGCGGGGTAAGCCGCCCATCGACAATTCGGGCCACCCAAAATGTCCTTGTGTGTGTATGTATTTTATTTCTCTTCGTGTGTCTGTGTGTGTGTGTGCTCGTGGAATTTCACTCAGTGTGCAAATGCAGCGCATCACTCTGCGGGCTATAAATATATGAAATTTATCAAGTGGTCCTTCGAGTTTCGCATTTGTGGCTCTACGAAATTGAGTGTCGAGGACCCAGCCATCCAATCCCTCCATTTTATTTGCGCTCGGCTCAGTGCAATTTCACCTTGTGTTGGCACAAATTTTCGACGAGAGCCCAAATGCTCTTCAAAATGCCCAACACAATGGTAAACGAAAATCAATTTCGTCCTCGACACTCGAGCGCATTAAAATGGTAACAGTTACGCAAAACAGCAAGCAAGTGGACGCGATATGAGATGCTGACGGTGGGCGGTGCACTTAAAAAACTGCCAGCATTTTCGAATATAATTCTATATGTATATATATGAGTGATATATATATGTATGAAATCCCGGCGTAATGAGCGACAGTTGATGATGCAGTGAATACAGCGGTAATTAAACAAGTTAAATCCGCTCAACAGACGCTTAAGAAAGATTTCACCTCTCGCTGCAGAGAATCGCCTTTCGTCCTGTTCGTCCTGCTCGTCCTGTTTGCAGCCGTATTTTCATTTCATTTCATTTGGCACAGCAGTCGCAATGCTCGTTACGCGCACTTAAAAATTTATTTCGCATTTAATTCATCAAAAGTTGTCAGCGAAGTAATTACGCAGATTGTCTGGCTTTCTGTGGGTGGAAAGGAAGATTGCACAAGGAAGATGCCTAATGAGCGCCATTTTGCCGGCATTTACGGCCAATGCCACACAAAAAAGGACACAAGGGCGCTGTGTAATTGCTGTAATTCGTGGCCACTTAAGAGGACATGCATACATATACCGACAATTTGTCTGAGAAGTATCAAGTGTCCGTCGATCGGCGATCGCATTCCCTTCGAGAATAGATGAAGAAAAAATAAACTATGTACAAATTGCCAACACACCGCAACGTGCAATTGCGAACGAAAACATTTCCGACAGGATATTAAGGATACTAAGTATGCTGGCGACAACTGCGAAACCCGATACTTTTGTGTGTCAACTGCCACCGCTCCAGCTAAGTATTTCAAAGCGCGCCGACCCCAGATCCTTTCCAGCTGAGACTCCTCAGAAAGGTGAGCACATTCTGCCAAGGATTCCGGCCTGCTGACTTCCAAATGTGGCTAAGCTGTGCCTAATTTTATCGACTGCCAATCGCTGACAAACGACTCGTCTCCTCTGGCCGCGATTAAAGAAAGAGCAGTGTCCCGTGGTTTTTGTTTGGCCGATTCTAGCCATAATGGTTTCATGCCCGATTTGTCTGATGTGAAGTCTGGGCAGTTCAGGTAGAATATGGAGACAGCTGGCAGCCAATTGTGTCCTTATTAGCCAATGGTCTACCTCGACCAATTGTTGTGACCAGTATGTCTGTCATGCTCTTTCGTATCACCATTTTTCAATCATTATAGATAATGATATAGAATAACTTCCTAACTATAATCGAAAACTAATGGAAATCGAAAAGAAAACCCCATGATCGATGGCTATATAATCGCATTTATAGCTGTTAACCAGAGCGCATAGTCGTAACTATAATAATAAATTAAATAAACAAACAAATATATCAAAACGAGCTCTGCTCGGATAACGTTGGGGAAAAAGAAATACTATTAAATTAAGTTAATCAAATGTGTGCGCTGTGAAATTAGCCAGCTGCTGGCATTCGGATTGCCTGCATTTCCACCTTGCCGCTGGCTTTTCCCGCTCACGACCACAGGCTCATAAATTATATTAATAAAAAGGCAATAGCAATAGCAACAACAACAGCAAGTGGGTGGTGGACCCATGTGTGTCATTGCTGTTAAACATTGTTTACATTTTGTTTATTAAACGACGCGGAAAACTAGGAACATTCGAAGCAAGTTGGAAGCGTGTTACCAACTATATCGGGTCACACCTGACTGCCAATTCGCTACCCCTTTTCGCTTAGCCGCCTCTATTTGATTTTAATTAAATTTCCGCAACTTTGTCACAATTTGTTTGTGTGCCTTTCAGCCCGAGTCCTTTTGGCTTGCGTGCTCCTGTTGTCGCCCTCAGCTTTGTTTGCCCAGCTCGAGCATGTGAATGTGAAAAGTCGAGCCGAGTCATTAATTGCCGGGCCAACACCTTGATTCCCCCGCCGTCTCCTTGGCTCCTTGGCGCCTTGGCACCTCGGGCAGGTGTCACTCGTTACGTTTGTGACGTGGAAATTTCGTTGATTCCTAGTAGTCCTCCCAAGTGAGTTTCTTGCTCAGTCGACTACCTTCAGCCAGCAGCATTTCGTCCTCCGGCTCCCGGATGTCCTCCAACCGCTGCAGGAGCTGCGGCACGCGGGCCAGATGAGTTCGTTCTGTAATGGAATATTTAGAAGAGAAAAATCGAAATCTCAAAATTGATATTGGTTTTTAAATCATAAGTACAGTTTTTAAAGCAAAGCAGTAAACACAAGCGATTACGTTCCATTTTCTAATCTTAATGCTATCTTCTAATTTCCATTATTGAGCTATCTAATATTTCTAAGTCCTTTTGAATAATATAAAAAGTTGTATATTCTCACCCAGTTCCTCGGATATAGAGGTTATTTTCGCCAATGGATGGTTATATTCCTCCATGTCCGCCATGCTGAAGGTGCCTGAAATTTAGCGTATTTTGAATTTGTTTTCCTCCCGAAACGAAAAGTGTTTTTCTATTGTGCGACTGGAAACGCGAGCTGACGGGAAAGGCAGTGCCTGCCTGGGAATCGATATAGATGTTCGTTCGATATTTTGATTCCGCCATTCGACTGTCTATTCAACTCGATGTCCCTTTTCGCCTGGTAGTTCATTGTGTGTGTGCCAATTATTACGCCTGATTTAATAAACTCAATTGGGCTCTTAACTGCTCTAAGTGGCTGCTAATCGTTTCGGGCAACGAAAAAAAGGCGAGTGGATGGCAAAATGGAAATAAAATTGTGCGACACATCAAACGGAATGGATGACAATTGGAGCTAAAGCTCCAGCTCCACCACCAGCACCAGCTCACCAGTCATTCAGTCTTCACTGTATTCCATCCGGCATCTTCTGTCTCGTCTCGTCTGCCGAAGGAGCCTCTTTCACGCTAAACCCACCGGAAACGGAAACGCGCCGCAAATTGCAAAGTTTGAGCAGCAGCACTCGGCTCTCCTTGCGCGCTCGGGAAAATTAATTTCATCTTCGATTCTAGCATTCTGCGGCGGGAAATTGGCAGCAATTTTCTTTGCACTCTTCGCATTTCCTTGCGATTATAATAAATGCGAATTTCCTCGGCCATTTCCTCAGGAGTTGGCACGAAAATAAATATATAAAAAAATGAGGCGTGGCTTGGAGGTCCTTTGTTTGAATCGCCGTCCACATTCATGAACTCATATTTCGATGAGCGGAGCCATTTTTTTTCAGCTTCGTCCTGCCGAGGATTTTGGTTTTATTTTTTTGCCGCTTTCTGCATGAGCAGTTCCAAGGACATGACCGAGAATTCAAGTGCGCGGCACTTGAAATAACAGAGAAATATCTAGGAGAGAAAGGCCCCGTCGAACAATAAGGCAGTATGAAACTGTCATTTGTGCAGTGGAAAGTAGAGTTAAATCAGGCGCATAATTACCAGGACTCACGTGTGAGCATGTGTGTGTGAGCGGGCTTAGCACATGTGAAAAGGTGAAAGGTCGAGAGGATAAGCAGCGTGAATACGTGTGTGCGATTCGAGGGGTTTTCGAATGCGGCAGCTTATTCAAATTGCTAAATGCTCGCCTTATTTGTACTAATTTGTGGGCAATTTTCTAATGGCTACTTTTCACACATAATACGCGCTGCGTGCTAAAGTGTTTCTTAAGCCAAAGATCTCGCTGAGCCAACGCTTCAGAAACTGGCAAAGTACTTGAGATAATACTACTTCGTTTCGTTGCCATTCATTTCGAAAAGGTAATCCTCCTGCAGGCCGGTCGTGTGCACTTGGGTTTGGGGGAGGTCAGCAGGATAACCAGCATACCCCAGATGGAACCAGGTCTATTAGAGTCAATTAGCGAGCGATTATATTCACTGGCCGGTCGGTCCATCCCCCATTTCAATCATCCCTCCTGCATCGCTTTAAAGTCATTGAAAAATTTGCACATAAATTGCGTAAAGTGCACATTTTTGTTTTGCGTTTTTTGTTCTGCCCTAACACGTTTACACGGCCTCGTCGAGGTCCTGGCTTCCTCAGCCAAAGGTCCTGTTTCTGTTGCTCTTGCTCTTGCTCTTGGTGTTCCCGTGTTCCCGAGTTCCAATGGGCTGCACCCTTTTGCCTGTTCGTAAACGGCAATCACCCCCCAATAAATGTCCTTGCCCATGTGTGTGTGTGTGTGTGCGAGCGTGTATGTGTGAGTGCATCACCATCACCCCTTTGTGTCTGTGTGAGTGGGCTGTGAGCCGGCTTTGCTCTGCGCCTTTATCGTTTATTTTTATTTGGTCAGCAAAAGCGAACATTGTCAGCCCAATTTCACACAAAAAATGCAATCAAATGTGAGGCTTTTCATTATCCTCGCGATTTATATATTTTTACAGCCAGTCAAGCGGGGAAAAGGGGGTTTTGCAAATGGCAGAGGGATTGGCCAAAATTTAAATCAATCAAATAAAATTGACTTGCTTGATTTTAAATCATTTCCGTTGGCCTTTGAGGGCTACATTAATTGGAATAAAACTAAGAATTGTGCCCCGTTCACAATTCTATTTTTAATGTGGGGAGAGATGCTTGTTGATAGTCTCTCAAACAACTGTGATAAAATGTTGCATACTTTTAGGTAAGCAGAATGTCATTCAAATTGTTAAAAAATGTTTAAATGTCAATTGTTTTACGTTTATTTTAAGTACAGTTACAAAGTTGTAAATAATATAAATTATTAATTATTAATTATATTAATTATCTATAACTTACTATATTTTAATATTTATTTTCTTACCGTGCACATAGCGAATCAGGACTCGCTTTTCAAGAAACGCTCTTCGAGTCTCAGAGCTTTCAACACTTTCCGCTTCGCTGAGCACAAGTTTTGATTGCATTATACGAGTATATGGATTTTTGGTCGCTTTGCAGCTTCATCGATAGTAATTGAAGTGAAAACAATGTGTGTGCTCTGGGGTGTGTGCGATGTCTCCATATATGGTACTCGTAGCATGGATAAGGATTCGAGTGCGATGCCGAGCTGGGGTACATGGAAGCGCCTTGAAGAACTGGATGCCCTCATTGTTGTTGGTTGGCAATCGGAGCAGCTATACTAATTGACCATATGGGTCGTTTTGTGCGGCATACTTCAAGTCGCAATCGTACATGGGCGGAGGTACTTACTTATGTATGTGCCTCAGTCGATTCGAAATATTTGCGCTCTTTATTATGAATTTTAAATCGAATTTGTATGGAAATTAAGAACTGAATATTGCATTATGACGACTACGTCGACGATATTGTGTACGTGTTTATTTTTGTTTTTGTGCAAATTGATTAGTGGGTTAAGCCCGGTTAAGTCGGGGGTTGGTAACTTCTCATTCCGGCATTTGTTTCCTGATTTCGGATTTCTGTTTTCTGATTCCCAATCCTGTTTGTTGTTGTGCAGCGCGCCGTAAATTGATTCGCTTGAGAAAGTGAATTCCGGACGGGCAAGTTGCGCCCATTTTTGCCCATCTCGTCGTGCAACTCATTAGCGGCATCTGTCGCCCCTTTTTGGCCAAGTGCCAGCGATTTGGGCCCATTAATTACCCATTTGTATGTGGCTGCAACTGAAATTGCAACAGGCGACACGACCGCGAATACAAATTTCATTCATATTGCACATCGAGTTCTAATTAAACGGCCCAACGCCATCTTGACTAATTGTCTTGGCAATCTCGGCAAGAACATTTGTCTCTGGCATGGCCAGCATACTATACTCGTATATATATATTCCATCCATTATTCCTCGAAGTGAAATGCATTTCTGGTAATCAGTTAGCCGAGAGCGGCAACAAATTGACATTGGCAATTTGTTTTGGCCGCCGCCTTTGATCATCCGACTTGCGTCATCTCCTATCGTATTTCCCCATGGCATAAACAAACAAAAAATCGCTCGCCTATCCGCCGCCTCACCCATTTTGGAATGCGTCTAAAAATATTCGAAAATCGTTTCGAAACCAGAAATATTTTGGGAATAGAAAGCTTTTCGGTTTGGTATTCGGGAAATTTGAAACGGCCAGTCGCGTCTGGAGGTGAAAAAAGCTCACACATCGCATAGATCCATAAATGTATATATGTATCTTGAACTACTGATCGATGGAAAGCTTCTGAGAGGATTGGCTTTTCCGTCTAGATGCCCCCCCAATTTTTTCCAAAATCTCTATGTTTTTAGAAAAAATTAAATCTAAAAAATCGTTTTTATTTATAAATAATTATAAATTGTTTTAATTAATATTACAATCATGAGATTATTTTACATTTCGTAGTCAATAGACCCCATCCGCTCCATTGGGGGAAGTTGTTAGGTTCTGTACAAAATACATGAGGGTGTCGGTTCATTCGTAAAACAATCAAATGGCGATCAACATTTAAGGGAGCCGCGAGAGATTAACAAGTGGATGGGGATCGCGGTCCGTGGCATTAGATTGACAATTCATTTTGATTGATGGTGTTGTGTTCAGTCAGTACAAAAGAGTATTCTCGAACCAAGGATGACACGTTGGTAAATAATGACATTCAAAAACAAATGGTTGGATGGTGGTGGTGTTTGTTGTTTTTGCCGGTGGAGCACCCGCCGCCCACAAACCCAGAACCACCACGAATAGTAGGACCAGATGAGCAGGAGACAGGTGACTAGACCGGGTGGTGCTAGTGTTGGTGCTAGGCAACTGCAACTGCTTAGAAGCACTTGCGGTGGACGATGCCAGGGCCGGACTCGTCGTACTCCTCCTTGGAGATCCACATCTGCTGGAAGGTGGACAGAGAGGCCAGGATGGAGCCACCGATCCAGACGGAGTATTTGCGCTCTGGGGGAGCAATGATCTTGATCTTGATGGTGGATGGGGCCAGGGAGGTGATCTCCTTCTGCATGCGATCGGCAATACCGGGGTACATGGTGGTGCCACCGGACATGACGATGTTGGCGTACAGGTCCTTACGGATATCCACATCGCACTTCATGATGGAGTTGTAGACGGTCTCGTGGATGCCGCAGGATTCCATTCCCAGGAAGGAAGGCTGGAACAGGGACTCGGGACAACGGAAACGCTCGTTGCCGATGGTGATCACCTGTCCGTCGGGAAGCTCGTACGACTTCTCCAGGGAGGTGGAGGCGGCGGCGGTGGCCATCTCCTGCTCGAAGTCCAGGGCAACATAGCACAACTTCTCCTTGATGTCACGGACAATTTCACGCTCAGCGGTGGTGGTGAAAGAGTAGCCGCGCTCGGTCAGGATCTTCATCAGGTAGTCGGTCAAATCGCGACCAGCCAGATCCAGACGGAGGATGGCATGGGGCAGAGCATAACCCTCATAGATGGGCACGGTGTGGGAGACACCATCACCAGAGTCCAGAACGATACCGGTGGTACGACCGGAAGCGTACAGGGAGAGCACGGCCTGGATGGCGACGTACATGGCAGGAGAGTTGAAGGTCTCAAACATGATCTGGGTCATCTTCTCGCGGTTAGCCTTGGGGTTCAGGGGGGCCTCAGTCAGCAGGACGGGGTGCTCCTCGGGGGCAACGCGCAGCTCGTTGTAGAAGGTGTGGTGCCAGATCTTCTCCATATCATCCCAGTTGGTGATGATACCGTGCTCGATGGGGTACTTCAGGGTGAGGATACCACGCTTGGACTGGGCCTCATCACCGACGTACGAGTCCTTCTGGCCCATACCGACCATCACACCCTGGTGGCGTGGACGACCGACGATGGAGGGGAAGACGGCACGGGGTGCGTCATCACCGGCGAAACCGGCCTTGCACATGCCGGAGCCTGCAGGATAACACAATCGAACAGAGGTCCATTAGTGGGCGCTCGAGTGCTTCATGTGGGGTTTCCCACACTGGGTGTCTGACATTTGCTCTAACGGACAGCGTGAAAAAGTCTGCCGACTAAGTCGGAAAAACTGGAAAAGTCTGGGGCGGAGAGAAAAATTCTCTCAAGAAAAGTGTGATCTGTTTTCTTCTCTCGTATAGAGAAATATCAGTAGAAATAATATTTCTGAAATGTTCTTCTTCTCTAATATCTCTTGAAAAGCTTTCAAGCATCAAATCTTATGGAAATGATTCTGGCACAAATTTCTTTATAAAACTTATGCAAATTGGTTTTGATTCTGTGCAAATATAATATTTTAGCTTTTCGTTATCTGAATGTTAAAGATTCTTTGATTTAAATTGAAAATATTGCTCAATAACTAATATTTTAAATATTTTCTTGAAATCATTCAAGGTATTGGAATATTTTTTTTAATATTCAAATTTCTAATTGCTTGAGTCCCGAAGGATGCGTGAGTTTATCACAACTCGAAAATCGTTCACTTTGCGATCACTTTAGCACTAGATGCGGGAATATCCTTTCGCTGTTGGGTCCTTTGTCTAGTTCTTTCTCTTTTTTCTTTTAGCAAAAGCCAAGACGATAATCCGTTCGATGGGGAATACGCACCATTGTCAACGACCAGAGCAGCAACTTCATCGTCACACATTTTGTTTTAGTTTGTTTTTTTTTACGGCACCACGGGTGAATTAAATCAAGAGTTACGGTGTGTACGGCTTGGAACACAACTGACTGACTAAAGTATCGCCGCGTTGGTACTCGGATTTTATACCGCCGCCGAAATGCCATCTCGTCCAAGAAGCGCCGTCGCCATGCCCCCCGCCGCCACCGCCCCCGCCACGCCCCCATCCCAATGGCAAAAGAAATACTCAAACGAATATACACAGCGAGGAAATATGCTCATGGATGCGATAATGCTGCCCACCGGCCGATCCGCCTAAAAATAGATCCTTCAGCATAGGGGGCTCTTTGGAAAACATAAGGCGCGCGAGCGAGAGGCACAATATGGATACGAATACGAATAGGAATACCATATAGCATATAGCGCGGTATAGTTCGGCGTGATCGAGCGTGGAGATCGTATCGGTTGGGATCGGGCACGATCGGCTGCCTGCTCACGATCGTTCGCAGTCAAAAAGTGCCGTATAAGGCAAGGAGGCGCCTCCAGCACACTCACACTCATACTCGCTCGCTCTCAGCGACTCGCTCTCTCTCTCCTGTGCTCCCACTATATCGGCCATATCTGCTATATCTGCTATATTTGCTATATGGTTCGGTTCGGTTTGGATACTTTTTGGGTCGGTTCGGTTCGGTGGGGGATGGGTGGTGGGTGGATATATTCGCTTTGTTGCTGGCTTCTATTTTCTCGTGCGGCTCGTTGTTTTCATAACTTTCGTGTTTTTCTCATGTCGTAATAAATTCATTTTCTATTTTCGAAACACACAACTGTAGTCAAATCGCATCTCTATCATTTCCCAGCCTTTGCACCTTCATGCCTTTCGTTTCTAATTTTGGTCATATTTCTCATTGCGCTCTCGTCCAAGATCCACGCCCACGCCCATGTCTACGCCCCTCGTGCAATGAGCATTATTCAACTAATTGTTTATTTACAAATTGGGCTGTAAGATGCGGGTATAAGGGAGGGGCGGGGGTGCATGGCTAAGAAGATATAGCTTAACCGTTACATGCCGGCTTTGCAGGGTACCCATTTAAATTGGGTTCGGTGCAGTCTATTTTTGGGCTGCAACTAAGTGGGGCATGTTTACGTTTTATGGCACAATCCGGTGAGGCCAATCGTTGCTGTGGATCCTCCTCACTCTCCTCCGCACCCAATTCTCGCTGTATTCAAATACTTGGATACAGAGGTATATGTGGCGCGGTTCGGTTGCTATACTACATGGAAAAACAAATGGATGTCGCTAAATTAGATTTGGGGGGCCCCATGCATATTCATTCCCATGCTTTTCAATATGAAACGTGTATTTTCGCACGTACATATATGTATCTTTGGATACATAACACCAATAAGGTTGAGTTCCAGCTTCCCGAAAAGAATGACTAATCCCTTAACCTAAATTGCCAAAATTAATCTATCAAAAGAATCGGTCTAGTTCGAATAGGATTATTTTCGAACTAATTTTAGACGGTTCTAAATATAGACCAAATGACAACAAGCACGGTATTCCTCCAGAGTTGCCAGAGAGACAAGTAGGGCATGTTAACATTTTATGATTGCCGCTTTATTGATTACTATAATACTTATTACGAATTTATAAAAATTGCTTCTTAACAGGTATTGTACATTATAGGTATAAAAATAATCATTTTTAGTGATATGCCTACAACAAAGGTGTATTTTTTATACTTTTCAATTTTGTAAAAACTTTATCACTAGTAACTTTTTATATAAAGTTTCATTTTTAATTTTATAATTACTTTTAGAAAATTTTTTCTTATTCCGGAAAATATATTTAAGTCCTAAATATTTCTTAGGCTTGAATAAGATCAGCTTAAATTATAATTGGTTTGAATTCTACTTAGCATGTTTTAATTTTTAATCTTAAAAATTTTAAGTCCCACGTTTTGTAAAAAAATTTCTTTAATCAAAATGTAAATGACACCAGAGGGCTTATCACTTAAAATTTTTCTTTTTAGTAAAAATCAGCAATCCACTTAATTTATTTATTTTTTTTTTATACACAATTTCCGCAGCGGCTGTAAAATAAATCCATGTTTAGGTTTTCGACTGACTTAAAAAATGAGGGTAAACACGAAAAGTATCTCATCAAAAGAGTCTCGTATCAGAAGTTAAAGAAAGAAATTTAATCGCCATCAGCGACGACCTTTTTTATTTTAATCGCGTGAAACAGCTCGACTGTTAATGCAGAGTTAATTAAAAGTATGTGAAAAGTAAATCACTATGTGGCAATTTAACCCAGCAACCACCGCACCAACCCACCAAAGGACCCTCAAGGCATCGGCAGTCAAATGGCAAAGCCAAAGTTGGTCGTTGGTCGTTGGAGTAACGAAAATAAAGCCAATTGCAAATAGATTATATAAATGGCTAAATCAAAATTTAATAAAGCCAAGCGAGATGTGCAGTCGCTGGAGCGATGGATAAATAGGAGGGCCGGATGTCACCAGTAGTGGCTGGTCCAAGGAATTTTAATAATGATCATGTATCCTGGCAGCGATTTCACCTTGTTGTTTTAGCGCACGTGCGCCAATTGCCGACACTAAAGGGATTCATTTGTGAATTATCCAATGCCGAAAATGTAGCACCCCCACCAGGACATCCATAGCCACAGCCACATCCACAAACCCCACACCCATCCTAAACAAACAGCGGGCTGAGGTCGAAGGCTGGGAATCAACGAAAACAAATTGCAATTGAGCCGGCAAAGGATGGGTGACAAAAAGTGGCCACCACGACGCAGAATGAGGATTGGGAACTCGGCCTGGGATTGGGATTCCGATTCGGATTCGGGAGGGATACAGTCGCGATGCGCATTTGACAGCTCAAGCGGAATGCACACAGACGACGACGACGAGGATGAAAGGGGGTTTCGCCCAAAGCCAAGGTAACAAGGGGCCACATGGCTACGGAGCTGCGGAGGATAAAGGATATACTGCTGGTTGACTGTGCGGCTGGGAAAAGTCGCCCGAGGACCAGGGACCACCACCCTCATTTTGGCTGGCTGGCTAAAAATGCTTGGGATTCTCATGAATTTCGATGGAATTTTTATTAAGTTGCCAATTTGGCAATTGACAGAGTTGATCAAAGTGGCTGGGCAATTGCGGGAGTGGCTGAATATTTCCCTTGATTTCTGTGTGAATTAATTTCAAATTAGTTTGCCACATGCATTTCGGCATTTATTGGATTTTCGCAGGCGCACACAAAAACACACACACAAGGAGAGGGGAGGGCGAAAGGGGTTCGTATCATGAATGGGAAAGGGTTAGCCACAATCCCTTAATAGGCCTAATCAACACAATCGATGATGGCCGGTGATTTGTTTAGCGCATTAGCAGCTCCAGTATTGACCACTGTCCAGCTGCCACAAACTCATCTGCCACTTGGCTGTTCCTCCAGCCCCGGGCTCATTTCAATGGTTTGAAATCGGGTCAGGCGAACGCATATAAACACACCATTTCGATTTAGATTGTGATTTCTGGAATGCATTAATTTGTGTTAATGGGGAAAAGCAAAGATTTCCCATTTGTTAGGGTTCGGGGAGTGCAGGCGAGGTTTATTTTTAGGTGCCCACAATGGATACACACATGGGGAGCTGGAGATCGCCTGGAGATGGAATTTTCCATGGGCAACATATATCGGGCAAATCCTATCGTATTTCAGCCCAAACATTTTCCCCATACCGACCCAGCCCATAACTTAATATTTAGTCATTCACGTGCTGCCTGCTGCAATCATCATCGGCGGTCAGACAAGTGGCAATTCGTATATGGCAGACCCAAATATTCTGTGCGAAATCCGCGTATATATCTCTGTCCACTGGCCAGACCGAAATACTTTCGGATATGCGCTCCATCGAGTATTGTTTCTCGATTCTATAGGTCGGTTGTTATATATCTGCCTAGTCTCTGTCTGCCGCACTGTACGCCTCCAGGGCGAACAGAAATATTCAAGAACGGAGCGTGGTGGCCAAGATAAGGCGGATTCGACGGCAATCCGCATATATGTTCGCCATTCGAAAGTCTCAAGTAGATTGGGGTGGACCAAAACAAGCTGTATACCAAAAGTTCTGATAATAGGACGATTATCTATGGATAATCGGTCTATAAAGCGTAGCTCATATATCTTTATGATA
This sequence comes from Drosophila mauritiana, assembly GCF_004382145.1. Classification (NCBI taxonomy): domain Eukaryota; kingdom Metazoa; phylum Arthropoda; class Insecta; order Diptera; family Drosophilidae; genus Drosophila; species Drosophila mauritiana. Next base: position 19,248,329 of record NC_046668.1, on the reverse strand, counting down.
TTATGTTATAAGGAATACACTCATGAAACTGAAGTATGAAACTTAGTTGTAAGGATAGCTTAAGGATATATCCCTCTTGACCTTAGGATGTTTCTGTTGCCTTGGGTTCACCCAAATAGACTGGCTATGTGAGCGAGGAGAGCAACAACAACCAAAAGTGACGCGGACATTTATGGTGTGCTCTAGAAGTGAGAAACTGATTTCTGTTCGGTTTGCAGCACACCAACACAGTGAAATCGGCACACCCGCACACACACACACTGGCACACACTCCGTGCAACAACAACAATCATAATCGGGGGAAAATGTTGTTCAATAATTTCGGTTCTGGCCACTGGTTTCATTTCGTTTGGACGGACTTATTTTTAACGTTGTTATTTTATATATACACGAAATAGAAGCAGCAAGCGCATAGGAAAAACAAAAATATACGTATATATCGAACAAAAAAAAAAAAGATGTACAAAACTAGAGGATGGAAAAGAGGAACAAGCAAAATAGCGCCAACGCTTTCATCATCGACCAAACGGGCGCGATCAGCTGTATGTCGTCAATATGCGATATATCTCAAGGCGGATCGAACATATATTTGTGTGAGATGTGTTCTTTTAATTAAAGTACAATAGAGATACAGAGAAATTGGAAGACGGATCTATGTGCTGCCCCATGGCCATTTAGCTTCCGCTCGGACCACTCATGGCCATGGGGAAAGCATCTTCATTAGCAGCCCCATCATGATGATCATCTAGCTATGTACATATGTATGTGGTATCCACTCGGACTTGGACTCGGTGGTTTTTGACAAATTCTATTTATAGGATGGAACACTTGTCGCTGGTCTGCTCCAAAAACAGCAGCGAACCCTTGGGCAAATCATGTTGGAATTTTAATTCGACTTCTTCAGTCGTCACGAGCAGAGTGCCAGTTTGTACATGCACCCTGCGAGTATATTCAAGTTTAATTCGATTGGACTTTGTCTTGCACTTGGCGTGCATCACAGTTTTATTTCATTTGTAATGTATGTATTTTTGGTTCGTCACCGCCCCAGCACTTCGTGGGCACCTCCTCCACCCACAAAGTCCCATTCTTGAGGAGCGAGGCACACATGTGGTTCCCCGTCTGGCATTTATTCCATATATGGCGCGTACTTGGCACCTACTCGCCCCATCATTGGGGTATTTTCGGAATTTCCTCGCCCATCTAGATGATTCATTCGTCTTCCGATCTCTATCTTTCGCATTTCTTCCCCTCGGAAAGTGCACGACCATCTCTCAATGTGGCTATCACTCAATCAGTGAGTGATCTATAAATGTATATTAGTTATGCGCTGCAGTGTCTGTGCAAGTGGAAGTGCAATGCCCCGGATGCAGTCGAATTACGATGTGTCAGATGAGTTCTCTCAACTATCTAAAATATTATTCCCATCAAACATTTAAGTATTAATACTTTCACAAGGACCTTATAGTTTAGTATGTTTGGGTGACTGACCTTGATAAGTTGTGTGGCGCCACCTTTTCGGCTAATTTCATTTTAAGGAATTTTCCAAGTGATGCCGCTCATCAATGGTCAAATGTAAAATAGTCAAAATTGTTAGCTCATTTGGTAAATTTAAGAACAATTTCTATCTAAGTTTATTACTTGCAAAATTATTTATATGCATGAATATAACACAAGCTATATTTAAATACGTTCTTTTAATTTGTAAGACATAGGTTTTTAGATCTGCAGCGGAGACGCACACCACCGCATTTAGTGCTACAATTGTTGGCTAGGTGGCGCTGACCGAAAGCCAAGATGCGAACCGATTTTAAGCTAAATGTACTAAGTATATCGATAAAGCAAACGAATTTGTAATGTGTACTAAAATTAACACAGATTAAAAATTTTTAATTTTTAAATTTTTTTTTGATAAACCGTGCCGGTTTTATGTCCTATTTTTAAAAATAAAAAATAATTATGAGTTAGAATAATTCTATAATTCTAAACATAATTCATAAGATACCAAGACTTTTGTATAACTTAATATTTATACATTGTATAAATACGGACATTTTTTCCGTTAGCTGGGGAAAGTTTTTAATTGAATTGGATATTTGTAAAATCATTTCTATTTAATGGCATGACATGCTTGTACCCAACTGAAAAACCTTGTATCGGCGATTGTCATAAAGCTGTTTCTGTCCCTAAACGCTCACCCACTGCTAAGTGGCCACCAATTCCATTTCCCTCGACAATTTTCCCGCAAGCGCAGTGTTTTATTCCCATGTTGTGCGCTTCATATGCATATTGGGTGAGATTTTCCGGCTAGATGTTGTGCGTGTGATAAGCGCCCTGATGTAATTGCGGGCAATTATCATTGCGCCGAGGTCCTTTGAGCAAATTGTGACGCTCATGTGGGATATGCTTTTCATTTCATGGAGCCAGTAGTTCATGCAAGTAGCTGCAAGTTCTGAAAACACATACTCGTATTGCTACCCCCTGGTGTGGGCAACATGCTTGCATTTTAATTGCCCGCGGCGTTAATCAATTATAATTTTATTCGTTACTTTATTAGATTCAACTGCGGCTACTGCACCTGAAACCAGGAGGCCCATTCCCAAGTGAGTCCTTTGTTTGCTGTGCATTTAGTCCTTTTTAATTGCATTTAATTGCTGCTTGTCAGCATTTTCTGCTCAATGTCTCACGATTTTCTTATTAATCAACTCATTAAGTAGCCTTGCACAGGCGATTAGTGCGGCAGATAAGCATTCATAATTGGCCCAAAGAGTTGTATTATTGATGACTGATTACCTCGCTGATTAGCTCCCCTGCCAATTGAACACCTCCTTCGAAAATAAAGAAATCCGAAAATAAGAACGTTACCTTTGTATTTTATTTGTGAATTGGGTTAAATTTATTCTTTAATGATGTTTAAAATGACAATGTTTCAATAAGATTAAATGATTATCCTGCGTCATAAATTATCCCCATGCCACCAAAAAAAACACACATATCTTGAGCTAAAACTTGTCATATTTATTTTGTGCTAATATGCATTAGGAATAGACTTCTTCGTCAGCCGTTTTTCATTGAATTAATTAAAATTTTACAAATACACTTTGCACACGTTGAGTTTTACCATCTAAGAAACTGCCTCAGAAATAAGTACTTACAACACGAAATTCACTAAACTTAGAACACACCTAAAAGACGATACGAGGGACTGGGAACTGTTTTTCGATTGGAGGCGCACTTAGCTAGGAACCGACTGGGGCTAGACAATGGATACCATTCCCTTGTTCAGGTTGTCCAGGTGCTCCTTGGCCTTGATCCTCAGCGTTGCGATCGAGTTGCTCCGCATGTCCGTCGGCGGCGTGCTCGAACCCTTGCCAGTCGGAGTGGGCGGAGGTGGTGGGCTATCCCGGCCCACATCGAGCAGCTCTATGTTGGCGCTGGCCGCGCACTTGTCCAGACTGCTGCCGGGATTGCTGCTGGTGCTGCCGGCATCCAGGTCGCTGCTCAGGTCGCGTCCATCGCCATTGGAATCGGCATTGCCAATGCTCAGGTTCTGCGGCGACATGCAGACATCCGGACCGCTGCACTCCAGCGAGGCGGAGGAGGAGGACGACTGCGAGGATGAGACGGCCACGGTGGTGGCTGTCGAACTGGGCGGCAGACTGCTGTGCAGCGGCGTGCCGAGGGGGGTCACTCCGTGGTGGGGCGAGCCCAAGGACGTCGCATGCGGCGACATGCGTGACAGGTGCGGCGAGAGGTGAGAAAGGGGTACCACATGGTGGCTGCCATGGGGGTGGGGCACTCCGTGGGGCGGCGGCGGTGGCGGTGGCTGCGGCTGACCATGTCCCCCGTGACCCACGTGTGGTGGCGGCGGCCCATTGTGGGCGTGGTGGTGGCCCATGGCCGCCAGACTGCTCATGGTCAGATTTCCGGGCGCCAGGCTCAGCGGCGGCGTCAGATAGCTTGGGTACACGGTTTGCGGATGCGAGAGAAAGCCTGCGGGTAAATAAAATCAGAAGGTCCTTTAATAACTAAGTATGAAGTATGTAATGAAATATGGGCTGGCTTATCTTTGGGTTCTGTACATATAAGCAATTAAGCAGAGCAGATCATGTGAAGATTCCTACCTGGCAGTGCACTCAGCAGCGGCGGCGATAGCCAGGGATCCACGGGCAGTCCGGATGCTCCGCATCCCAGGCGATGTGGCAGCTGGGTGAAGTGGGTCAGGCCCAGGCGAAGACTCTCCGATTTCTCCTGGCGACGCCACTTGGCGCGACGATTCTGGAACCACACCTGGAAAATAAAAGGAATGGAATGGATTAGCTAATTGGGTTGCTGGCTGGAGCAATTAAATTAAACGCTTCACAAGAAACGCGCTAAGTTAGTCGAGCGTTCAGCGTTAAGATATTTTCATTTCGTGGCAGAGAATATTTAGTAATTAGAAAACGGAAATGAAAAGCAGAAGCGAAAGAGCTCCGCAAAGAGAGCTGGAGCTCAAAAAAGAGAGCGAGTCTCACAAGACAAAAAGCAAAATGGCGGCCAACACAAAATTGTTAATGAAAGCACACACACACACATACACACACATACACACACAGAGATGCCAGCAGAGATATATCCACTCATACACACCCACACAGCCATAAAAGCGACCAAACAAAATGGCTGAGCAGCACCCACAAACACACGCACACGCACACGCACACCTACACGCACACAAGCAAAGTAGCGAAGGAAATAAAATAAAATTCAATTAGTTGCCTTCGCTCTAATTAGAATTATCGCAACAATGAGTGTGTATTAGTGTGGCTGTCTAATTAGTGGCAGAGACGAAAAGAGAAAGCATGAGCAGGTAAGAGTGCGTGTGTGTGAGAGAGAGAGGGCGATAAAAGCCATCTAGGGAAAGTTTCCATTGCCCCCTGGCTGGTTATTACCACCCCCTCCCCCCCTTTCGGCTCCTCCTGCGTCCATTTTCTGCTCCTGCCACGCTCAAAGTAATTAAATGCAATTTGCGCAAATTAATAAGAAATTATTTCTGATGAAAATTTCATTACCATGAAATAATGTTGTTGTTGTCGTAGTCGTTGCTGTTTTTGGTTGCTGCTCCTGCCACAAGGACATAAACAAGCATCTATAGGTGTATATGTGTGTATGCATGTGCTGCTTGTGCGCTCGGGTTTCAGTCGCTTTGCGGCTATTTAATTAAGGATAATGGCGCGTAAAATTATTTTCGTTGCCCCGAAAGTGATTTGCAAAACAAATTTGCCAGTCGGAAAATGCAATTTGAAATGGCTTAATTAAAAATACACTACGCAGCAAGAGGTGAATAATTTAAAACGAAATTAAAGCCAAGCTATCTAGGGAATTTGAAGTAAGTAAGCAGGTGAATATCTTTGCAAAGTTAAATAAATCTCTATAAGATATTGAAACAATATATAAGAAAATATATTAAACCACTGTTTTATTTGTAACTATCGAAAACTCATTTCATGCTTATCAAAAGCCAATCAAATCTGTTCCAATTAGAGTTGTGCCTTGATTATCTTTGAATATCTGTCGGATATCAATTAGCAGTGCAGACAGGCAACAATAACAAAATGGCTAATGCCGTTGGCTCCGCTTTCCCTCCTCATCTCCCCCATTCCCCTCTCCCCACACTCCCCGCCTGTATTTCCATTCCCTACTCAAGCAAATTGAAATCCCATTTAGAAAGTCTAATTTCCTGTCTCTCAAATCTGTACGAGGAAAATAAATTAAAGTTAGCAGCTTTAGGCCACATTCAACTCCCCACACTCAAGCGAACACACACAAGCACACTCACTCGGGGAGGGAAAGAGAGGACTGGAGGCTGAGAGAAAGAGAGGGCCTCTTGCTGGCTGTTATAATTTGAGTTTGTGCTTCTTCATTTTAATTAAATCATCAAAATCAATTTTGTAATTTCCATTCATGGCGCGCCATAATGAAAATCCCCCATACAAGCCTCGAAACGAGCAAGCGAGATGGAGACAGGCAGGAGAAAGCTTTCTCCCTCGCAGTCAGCTGGCGGGTGGTGGCACGCCCACAAACATCATAATGACCTTTAGACATCACCACGCTCAGCCACCCGAAAGCTGGCAAAATTGTCTGCTTTCATCTTTGGCCGTTGATGCTGAACCACCACCCAACCACCCACAGCCCCCTGCCCCCTGCCCAGCCCCCGCGCCCCCTTTTTGCCATGACATGGACCAAACTCAATTTTCCACCCCATAGACACAAATACAAACAGGCGGGCACACACACACACGCAGGCATCCCCATTTTCAGCCATTTTCAATTTTGCTACATTTAGACGGCTGTGTCCTCAAAAGCACCCAACCACCACCCAGTCAACCCACCCATCCACCTATCGAGCAGGCCTGCAGCAATTTGGCATTCATGTGGAGCACGCGACTCACCACAAGAACGCCCCCTGCCCACCTACCACCCCTCCCCCCTGCCAACGCAGCCATCAGGCAACCACTTTTCAACTTTAATCTTTTTCATAAACTTCACATTGGCAGCAAACAATTTGCGACCACCCAAAACCCAAAGCACCACCAACCACCCCACCCTCCCCTTTTAACATCATCATCTTGCTCTTCCTCTGGCAATGTCATTCTACCATTTTCCTTGTCGTCTTCTTTAATTTTGTTCGCAGCAAAGTTTTGCCGTTTTATTGGAAAACTTGTGCCGCAAAGTGTCGTTCCACCCAAAAAGGGAAAAAAGAAAGAAACAAAAATGGGCAAAAGCCCCACACACATAGATGTTGAAGTAACTCACACAGCATACCAGGCGTATACGCAATGTGCGCTCTCTCTCTCCCTCTCTCTCTCGCATTCTCTTTCTTGCTGTTGCCCTCTCTTTCACTCGCTGTGTGGCAGAAATTGCTTTTCGAATGTTTCTGACAGTTTGCAAATTGGAAAATTGACTTTTAACACACAAGAGCTTCAGCAGCTTAATAAAACTGTTTGCAACTTGTAGAGAACGAGGGGGCTGGTCGGCGCAGGGGGTTGGGTGGCCAGGAGGGGGTGGTTCAATTGTTGCAGTTCGACTTGATATTACACAGAAAGGACTTGTTGTTGGAATATTCATACTTCCGTTTTCGGTAGGCTGTGCCGCAGTGAGGCGAAGGATACTGAGATAAATTATCTGCGAAAACCATACTCTGGATTTGATGGAGAGTACATTGGGGGTTTTTAGATTGACCACACAGCTTATAGTTTATAAATAGCTAAAAATCAGATTAAATTGAACATTTCGCCTGAAATTTTGAATAGCTTTTTCTGTACACCAAGTAAATCTGTTAAAAAAGGAACAAGCTAAATCAATTTCTGCTGATTTTCCCAGAAACAAGCTGGTTAAAGGTTCGTTTGGGGAGAGCGAAACCTTTTATCTCTCCCCATGGGGGGCACTGGGTATCAGTTGGTGCGATCTACTTAAAACTCAGTGCCAGCGTATGGCATAAGCATATTATGCCGTCAACAGGACTATAATTATCCCAGTGCCGCCAGTTTGTCATGCAATTCAATCAAATTGATTGAAAACTCGATGCCATCGAATGCACTTTGTTTGAGCTCGTTCTCGTAGGCTAACTAATTGCATGGCAGCAAAATAATTTTGCCCCAGCTTGTCCTGCAATTAGAGAGGCGACCCCAGGGGCAATGGTTCGAAAGTCGTGGCATACGAGGCATTCGTGGCAGGACAACCCGTTGCGTTCAAGGATATTGATAGCGGCGCCTAAGGTAATAACCCCGAATGCGAATTGCATGGGAACTCTGGCCGCTCCTCGCGCAAGCTTTAATTCAATTAAAAAATCCTCGAATCCTGCCAGGGGGAGCCTAATTATAGGGCTGTCCCGGTTCCAGACAGCGACAGACACGAAGCATTCAGCCGACCGTCCGATTCAATTCTTTCAGCGGCCTGTCATAATTTTCAGCCCGAATTCGGAGGGACAATGCCGCAGCGTGGAGTCCTTGCCCTGCTAGTTTATGACATGTTTCTTATGCCATTGTTGGCTTTTAGTTCCGGCCCAGGACCCCTCGCAATCGAACTCCGTCTGCCCAAGAAGCCGAAGCTCGAGCATCCTGTTTCGTTTTCGCTTTGTGCGATGGCAGGACACATTAGAGCAAAAGACAAAAGCTTTGACGACGGCCACAATCCGCAAGATGTTTTAATTAGTTTGGGAGCCGACAAGCGTATTGATTTACACTCGGTGCCGCCGTTTGAAAAAGCCGGGTTATGGAGAAATTTATGGGACATAATAAAAAAATTAAGTTGAAGATCTACTTCTGCTGACTGGAATATGAGCTATATATATTAAAAATCGCCTATGTACGCAATCTAAGGGTGAGAAATCGCAACTATTCTTGATTTCTAGGCAGCTTTCAGCTTTTCACACTTTCCCCTCAACTTGGCTAATTGCAGTCTTACTTTTCCGTCGCGAGCCCTGTAATCGAAGGCCAAACACGCGACAAATCTTGATTTTTGTGACAGCCGCAGACTCGGCCGGCGACTCCGCCTCGAATTTCGCCATGAGAAAAGTCGAGGAAAGCGCCAATCCGACACCCACTCGATCAGGACTCGGGTTTCCCTGCCATTTCAATTGTTCCACTCCCAAACTGACTTTGCCCAGGGTTCAGGGGAATGAGAATGAGAGAAGGAAAAGGATCAGAAGCAGGAGCAGGAGCAGGGGAGGATTGTTTGCCGGGGCGTGTTTGCTCGGCGCCACGTGGCACCCTGTATTTAATTAGCTATTTATTTACTCGCTGACATGCCGGGCAGCATTCCGAGCGTAAGAAACGGCCGCACGCACAGTTAATAAGCAGTTAAATCGGCTACAAAGGACGACAAATACCAGGCAGGCTCCTTTCGGGGTGGCTTAGTCCAAGTCCTTGCCACTTCCCAGGCACAGGACGCAGGACACGGGCACAGGGACACAAATTTCTGTTGACGCACTTTTAATTTGCAACATTCGCGGGCCCCGAGGGAAAGTCCGCCCATCAGTTTCAGACCGGTTCTAAGCAGTTGCCACGCTCAATTTGAATAATTTTTGGGGCACACACATACTCGTAGATTAAGGTGCACTGCAAAAAGGAAATCTGTACAAAATTATATTCATTTATCAATGCTTAAATGCCACTCAAAGCTTAAACATCAATTGTTTTCTGTAGCTGCTATTACTATAAGAAATCTGTTACTAAGTATCTAACTAAAAATCAGAAATCCGTATTAGAAAACCGCAATGAACCAAGATTTTTGCTCAGTGGAGCGCGCTTTAGTTTTCGGGCGCTGTCGTATCAAAAGTTTGTCCCCTGATAACTTAATTATAATTTGCGTGCTCTCGAAAATAATAATATCGTTATTATAGTTATTCCACCTGCCAGCCGAAGCGAAATTTGTTTAGGTGATTAATTAGCAAGTAATCAACGTGAACGAGCCGCCGAGGCCAGAGCTCGGAAAATTGTTTAAGTGTTTTGTGATTTATGCAGTCGGCGGGAGGAATTCGTTTGGGAAACGCATAAAACCAATTAGCAGGCAGCGGGAATTAATTAAAAGCGGAAAAGCGACTCGAAAACGGAATTCGGAGTGCAAAGGAGTTGCTTTTGCTTGATTTTTGTGTTTTTGTTTTTTTCGCCCCATAAACATGATGTCTGAAATTATAATAAGCCGCTTGGGCCCCACATAATTAGCGTACATACATGTGGGGGCTCAACGCAGCGTTATTGTCAAAATAAGCATTTATATAAAGCTGATTAAGTCAATTTTACGTATCGCATGCATGCCAGTACACCAGTTCCCCTTCCCCACCCCACTTCTACCTTTATTTTCTGGCCTGGCTTATTTTGATTGACTGTGGATCGAAATTGAAATTGTATTGTTGCCCGCTAATTTGACAACTTAAGCCCAATGCTCATTTAAACTGACAGCCGAGAGGCATCCAAATGTTTTGGATGCGAAGTTGGTGTAGGGGATACAGGGTTCATCAATCCCCGAACCAGATTACACAATCCGAAATCAAAGTCATAATTGAATCGCGCTCGAAACTGTGAACCGGATTGAGTGCATCCTTGACATCTGACAGAGGACAGAGGACGGGGCTGTAATGCAATAAAAACCTAATACTCGAAAGCACCCGCACTTTGGATTTTATCCTTTATCCTGTTGCCTTTTGACTCCGAGAGGCAAAAAATGTATAAAACACTCGCTGAAGCGAACAGATGTGCAACTCATTACAAAGCATTTAGGCGTACAAATTGAATAATATTCATAATGTTCCCGTCGCCGAGGGGTGTGATGGCCTCTCCAAACAAACCACCCACCCACCCACTCACTCCCCTTTTCCACTTTCCACTTGACACTCGAGCAGTTTAGGGTCGTATTAACAGCTGCTCGGCTGGCTGTTTTCTCAGAGATGCAAGGATATTTGGGCCAAAGCAATTTACCATTAAAAAAAAAAGCACCGACAAAATGCGAAATAATTTCATTGTAATTGTAATTGTCTTCGCTTGATTACATTGGTTTATATATTTTATTCCGCTCTAAGCCAAACAAATGGAGTGACAACCTTGAGGGCGAGGCAATCCTCGATGTCAAGTGAGTTGTGTGTTCGGGGGTTGCAACCACCTCGATGGAGGGTGAAGCCGGGGGTCATGATGTATGATTTATAATTTCATTCCGTTTGATTTATGCATTTATATTAAAATGTGACAGGCCACGGTGAATTTGAGACAGCCGGGTCCAAAACTAAACCAAATCCCCCGCACGTGGCGGAACTCCAACTACACGTTCGATTCGTCTTGTATTAGCCATCAGGTGGGTGGTGCGCTGAAAAGCGCAATCATAGCCCAAGTCCTGGAAAGGCAAATAGCGCGCACAAGGACACGTTTCGTGGCTTAAGCGCTGGCAAGGATGCGCCTGGGAGGTGGACGCGGCGTAGGCTGCCTTTAAACTCTGCCTCGAGCGCTCAAACTGGAGACAACAACACCCTTTGGCCGGGCAAGGACATCAGAACAGCGGAGCATCGGGACATCAGAGCCGGGCCGAGCCCGACCAGGACCTTAAGGACACACATTGGAGTGGCGAGAAGAGGAGAGGTGGAGCGGCGCAGAGCAAACTCAATAAGTCGCATAAAAGAATGAAATTGGATGCCATCGCAAACAAACACAAACGATGCCGACATTGTGCTCCTTGCCAGATCCTTCGGCATCTCCGGCCGCAGACTGCCTCCAACATCGGAAATTCCTTTGAGCCGCGCGGCAACTGCGTCGTCATCTTCCCCATCCCCCTCCCCGTGCTCCACATTTATCTGAAGCTCCTGATATCTGCGCTTTGGCTTTCAAGTTTAATTAATTGCGACACGGATTCTGCGTGGGCGTTTCTCGATCGCAGAAGGCTTTCTTCTCCTTGCCCGAAAAAAGGAGCTTCTAATGAGGGTTAATTGAAAGCGGCAAACTTCTGTAGAGAGTTGCCCCTCGCCTCGCCATCTCTTCTTCTGCGGCTTAGTTCTATCTATCTTCAATTAGAATTGAGTCGCAATTAATACGGATTCAGTGGCACATTAGAGATGAGATCGTGAGTTGCTTTTATAAGGATAATAGATGGACTGAATTTACATAATCAAAGTACGAAGTCAGTTGAATTCGCTTTTAAAGCATATTGTATACCCTTAACCCGACTATTTGTTTTCTTCGCCCTTGTTGCCCAAATTGGCCGTTTCATGTCAAGTGCCTGAAAGTTTCGTTCAAGTACGGCGCTTTGTTTTACTGTTGACAGTTGATCAAAATACATTTTAATAAACGGCAGATGTGTAAGGCTGAGCACAGGCCTGCCTAAATATATTATAAGCCCGAGTTCCGAACGGTACAGCCACCCCCTATCCTCGACTGCCCTTTGTGACCTGACATTTATTTACCCTTGCGGTGGTTTTGTTTCCCTAGCTCTCGTTCACCCCTTCTCCGTTCGCTTTTTATTATTGTTTTGCCAAGGTGGCATAATGTGTTAATTGCTCTGCCCACACCCAACCTACTATCCTTCTCCACCCGCTTCTAGTCCACAGCTGCGGCTTGAGTTCTATGCATATTTCATCGCCATTTAATTATATCGTCGGGAGTGCTTACAAAAAAGAAGACAATTAACTGCTCTGGCCACACTGACCGAACGGGCAGCAATCAGGACAAGTGCCTAATAAATGGTTTTAAAAGGGCCGGCCACTCCCCAAACACAGACCATCGAGACTTCAGAGGTCCTGCAGGGACCTCCGCATGACAATAAGTTAAATAAGTTTGAAAAGCTTTTTCTCCTCACATTTCCAACACCCAGTGGGACCAGCCTACTTAAGCATTCAATGGCTTTATTCATTCCAACGATTTGATGACCCGCACAGGACATTCAAGTTGCCGAATGATGGCGATGAACGAGCTTGTTTAGCAGTCAGTCGGACAGGCAAGCGATCGTTTTCATTATTAGATTTGTATAGGATTTCATGGCGCTGGAGGCACGGAGCGGGTCTAAACAAATGAAGCTAATATGCATTATTATTATGGCATGTGAAAACGAAAACGAAAGCGTTGTGGGTGGGTAGTTGTCGATAAAACGGTCATGCAAGCGAACGAATGCCAAAGTTGAAGTAAATATTCAATAAAAAATAATCGAAGCAGAAACCAGAACGGAGCGCACAGCGAAATGAGCATAAAAATGTGGCAATGTCGAGGGGGCAAATCTAAATCCCTTCGAAGGCGAGGGCAAAAACGCAGGCCAAGTGGAATGCAATAAAAATCTATTTTATTTGTTAGTGAAATGACATTTTTATTTGTTTGCTGTTTATGCACATCCACATACTCACACATGCAAACCGGATAGATAGACACGGATATAAAGAGCGCTTGGGGCTGTCTGTGTCACGTCACACATGTCGTATGAGCAATATATGCAGATAAATAAACTATTACACAGGATTATTATTTACCTTTGGCGCAGGATATTTTGACAGGCTTACGATATTTAATCATTTGACTATGCAAAATAATTGACACAAACTTTTGCATCCGACCTATCTATATTTGTTTATTTTTCTGCTAATAAACGCAATAAAGGTGCTCGTTGCACATGAAAATACCCATGTTTATCATACTAACTAAGTAAAGACATGCATTGGAAATACTTTCCCAAATTTGATCCTATGGGAAAGCAAGGTCCTTCTCCGTACATCCAATCCCATCTGTATTCGATTCTCTGCGCTCGGGCATGGCAAATTAAGTTTTAATTAAACTCTTTTGGCCCACGGTTTAATGCGGCGTATGATTGAGTCGACTGGCGGCTTTAACCCTTGACTGGGCGCCAGACAACCCTCGCGAAGGACGAAAAAAGCCGCACTCAGTCCTGTCAGTGAGTAATCCAAACAAAAGTAATTGTCATCTCCCAGGACATATGTTGCTGCTCTCAGGGTTTTTGTGTGTGTCCGTCCTTTTTGGGGGAAGTGGCGATACATTTCCACGGCAAGTGTTAATGATCGTCTAGCTCTGCTGTTTTTTTTTTTTGTTGGCTGTTAATCTGCCGTTTAATTTGCCGGCTTAACGCGTTTTGTTTTGGTTACCATCAGCGATAATCCCCGAGCTTAGGCCACTCAAACCCTTGTTTAAATGGCTGCGGCTGCCGTCTTTAGCCTGGTTTAGTTTTCTTTCGACTGTGGGCAGACCGCAAAATGACACAATTTCAATTGAACTTGCATAGTTGGGCAACTCGTCTGTCAACGTATATTGCCATTTAAACAACAATCAAACAAGCCACAGAGAAATTCATTCCATTGCCATACACAAAATGCAAAATCCAATCAAACTTTTTAAACAAACATTTAACAAATCTATTACAATGCAATGACAGCAAGCGAACCAAAAAGAAACCGACGAAAAGTGGGCGACCAATGCAAAACCCTGAAATGAACTCATCTAAACGAGAAATTCTATTTGGTGGATGGCTGGCTGGGTTTGCAAAGAAACAACTCAGTCAACTTTGGTTACTTTTCCCTTCCCTTCCTTCTTTTTTTGGCCAGCCTATAACGAGTGTATGTGTGTGCCAGCAAACTTAATCAAAACAAATTTCCACCTTCAACGAGTTGCACACCAAGCAATTTCCCAGGCCCAGTCAAAGAGCAAAAACAAAAAAAAAAAAACCTCGAAAAAAAGTAGGAAAAAATTGGTAGCAAAGGAGTAAAAACGATAACTAGAACTTCATGCAAACTAACCGCAAATACGATTACAAACACACAGGATCAGGATGGATGGGGTGGCCCAATGCAGCCCACTAAATCGAAAAAGCGAGTCAAAGGGTTGGAGGACGACTATACTATTCTATGGCCATAGCTCGTTTCGCTTCCTGCTGGCATAATTTGAATTCGTGTCAATTTGACAAAGTGACACATGAGGGCCAGAAGGCTCCGAAGGCTCAGGAGACTGAGGAGGAGAAATTTTTATGCGATTTCGCTTCATTACCTTTGTATTTCGTTTGTGCGGTGGCTATATAGCCGGGTCTATAGCTACACCCATAAATACATACGGCATTTTCGGTATTTGTTTATTTATTTATGTCCTGTGTTGTGTTGGAGACGCCGACGACAGTGTCGCCAACTCTGGCTGTGGGCACGATAATGTTTAGTCAATAAAAATGATTTGTCGGCTGAGGAAACGAAACGAAATCGTGAAATTTGATATGTCCTTTGCATTTACCGGGGTGGGGTGTTTCCTCCACCTCTCCCTCCCCGCCTCACACCCACTTTTGCGGTTGGAAAACTATGCCAACTATGCCTGGTCCACTCTAGAGCTTGCAGCAGCCTCAGGCTCGAGCTGAAGTCAGTTTTCCACCATCGGAGACTACACAGAAAGATATAGGAAGCTACTTGATAAGCAAGCTATGTGGCAGAATTTGGAATAGAATTTGGATAGGGAATATGATCTAGACTGTTTGCTTGATTAAGTATGCATAAATGTGGATTGAAACATCTATCCAAAATGTTTGTACGTGCAACACCCACTGCCACCCATCGTTAGTTGTTGCTGCTTAAGCGTTTTTTTATGCTACACCGCTGTGAATGGAATTTACGAGGCGCCCTGCCCGTTCACGTCACAATTTGCCACCCGAAACGAATGGCTGCCAGACATGGCATCCCGCCATATCGCCACATTGCCACATAGCCACATTGCCACATTGCTACATTGCCACACTGGCGGCTGGTGGCCCAAAGTCGCAGTCGCATAAAGGAGCATAAAAGCGCATAGTCGCATAAAATGCATAATTCTGTCCGATGAAGAAAAGGAAACCCATTGAATGGGCCACCGACCAAGTTGAGAACTTTTTCGGCGCTGTCATTTTCCTATTGAGACATAAATTGTTTCATGCACTCGGAGTCGAGTTATGTGCAAAGTTTGACAATTATTATTGCTCTTGAGGGGAAATCAAACCGCAAAAAAAAAACATTAATGAATGCCTAGAAGAGTTATGGTTAAATAAACCAGTTTAATTCGAATATGTAAAGCGAGCGACCACATTCAACTAATTTGAGTTCGTCGTAAATAAGAAACGCAATAGTGACTATAAAAAATCCTTTTTCTTTTGGAAGTTTAAGGATAAGGAACGTTACGAGTCAGTTAAATAATTCAAATATGCAGTTCTCTCTCATTAAGGATCTCCGGCCATAAATCCCTGCCAACTATTCCAAATGTATGTATATCTAGCACCTTGCATTCACTTGAGTTTTAGATGCAAGGGGTTGATTAAGAGCGGGAACAACTTAATTTCGTTAAAATAAATAGCAAACGGAAATTGTTTAATTTCCGGAGCCTGGCTGGCGGTTACTCCAGCTGCAGACACGTTGATTTCCCAATTAGCCGAGGCTCGGGTGTAAATCACTTCCAGACACAAGAGATACGGGAGAAACTGGAGATACAGGGGGTACTGGTGGAGGTGACTCACCTGGACGCGGACCTCTGGCAGGTTCACCTTCATGGCCAGCTCCTCGCGGGAATAGACATCGGGGTAGTGGGACTTCTCGAAGGCCCGCTCCAGTTCATGGAGCTGGTAGGTGGTGAAGGTGGTCCGATTGCGACGGTGTTTCTTCTTGGCGCAGTTATCATCTTGGCCTGCCAATACAGAAATGTTCAGAAAATTCGTTAGAAGTTCATTGAACATTGTTTGCTATCAATAAAACACCATGATCGGTGACCAAACTTATAAGTAATCAGCTTTCTGTTATCGAAAGGACACTAAAGGATAGACTTTGTACCCACCCTCGTCGTCGCTGCCGGAGGTGATCTTCTCGCCCTGCTCGCTGCTGTTGGTCTGGTTGAGATCCTCGCTGGAGGCGCAGCTGCCGTTGACCAAGCTATCGCTATCCGCGTTCAAACGCTCGCCATGATCGCCGGAGTTGCTGTTGCCATTGGGATTCCCATTGCCACTGTTGCGAAAGTCATGCTGAAAGCCCTGCTGCTGTTGCAGTTGCTGTTGCTGCTGCTGCTGCTGTTGTTGGTGGTGATGCGATTGCTGCTGATGATGCACCTCCTCCATGCTGCGCGGCCGAATGCCGTAATTACCGCCTGGCAACTGACCGTTGGCTAATTTTGGCTCATTATCATCACAGTAGACGCCGGCGGACTTGCGCTTGGCGGCCAGCGGACCACGTGGCGCCGGAGTGGGCGGCGAGGTCACATCGAGCTGCAACTTTGCCGCATCATCGTCGTCCTCCTCCAAGTCGCTGGCCGAGGACATTGAACGCTCGTCGTAGTTGATCTGCGACGGGGCGACAGGCGCCGTCTGGGATTCCATAAAGTAGGCACCCGGCGGTGGAGGAGGACCCGCTCCAGTGGGCGATGACTTGGCGTATTTGCCGTGCTGATTCTGCTGATTCTGCTGCTCCTGCGCCTGAGCCGCCAAGGCGGCCAAATGCTGCTGATGACTGCCAAAGGAACTGGGCGGCAGCGGAGCGGGCGGAGCATTGGCCCCATTGGCTCCGGTCTGCAATTGATTGGCCTCGACCATCTGGTGCATCGAATTGAGGTAATTGCCCGCCGCCTCCTCCTGGTGCCCATACCCATGACCGGCCTGGCCAAAGCCAAAGGCATTATGATAGCCGAAGGGCGCATGCCCATGATGCGTAGGATGACCATGTCCGGCATGTGTCGCATGTCCCGCCTGGCCGCCCATCTGCTGTCCGTGGTGCAGGGGCGTGGCATTCGGCACCTGGGGCTGCTGACCCCCCGGCGGAGTTGGTGGACCGTAGGGCAGGGCTCCTCCGTTCTTCGCGTGCTGCTGCAGCATGCTGGCCATGCGATTGTCCATGCTGCGCAACTGCGTCAGGGTCATGCCGCAGCGCAGATCAGTGGCGTCGTCGTCACCCAGGGAGGGATCAACGGAGCCTAAAAGCGAGATCAAAGGTTACAGTCGTTTAAATAAAGAATGTATGGCGAGGAGTGAAGGGAATCCTGGAATAGCAACCATTATTTTTTTGTGCAATTAATTGAGCGTGATCAATGGCTAATACAAGGCAATGGGGTTGGAGCTTGCTTTTCCCTTCGCCCACGCATTCAGGCACCTGATTAGATTTTAATTAGTATGCTCAATGGGGCGGGAAGGCAAGTCATAAAGCTGTTTGCCAACTCGCTGGCTAAAAGCCTTGAACAACCCGGCTAATAACAACGTGTTAGTTAATTTGCCCGCTGAACAGGGGCTGGCGCGAAGTGGAAGCCTTCGACCTGCGGCGGGTCAAAACCTGTTGGCCGCCCGCCCTCCCACTAATAAACGGCTTTCAATTAGAAGCCAGGTATTTACAATGTGAGGCAATAAAAATTCCCAGAAAGCCGAGGAGGAGTTCCAGATGAGGCGGCATTGGTCCCTAATGGGCGTTCCAACCAGCGCTTGTTCATATCACGTGACATGCAAGGAAGTCATTAGTTTTCGAAGCGCCGCGACCAGGCTTTCTATTATTTGGGGTTTAGGTTTCAGTTCTTTGGCTGGGATTTTGTGTAACCGAATTCAATTTCTATGGTTAAATTGGCTTTCGGGGCGGGCCAATTGGAAACAAAACCAATTACGCAGTCAGACTGGGAACTTGCTGCTCGAGAGTACGAGTATCTGTAATTATTTGATAGTCTTTTGGATAATTGCTTTTCGATGTTAGTCCACTGCCAGGCAGCCCTTTTCGTTTAGTCGATTGCCTAATGTAATTATGCGCCACATCGTTGCGATTCGCCACAGTTCGATTAATTGGGTCAGTATTTTGGCTAATTAACTTTAAACAGCAGCCAAACGTAGATTGTAAATGCCCCGAATTAACCTCTGCGAGCGTTTTCACCAATCAATCGAAATTTACACGCCCAGCATGCATTTTATTTTGAGCCACTGTGGTGCTAATGAAATTAACGACGAAAATCGCTTTTGAAAGCCTCTCTGCAAATGAAGTAGCACAAAAGATTTGAATGGGGCAGCCACATGAGGCGATGGACAGTAGCCGCACCAACCGCACCCCTCTCCCTCCATCCACATCAATCCACACAAAAAATCACGATAAAAAATCCACCGCCGAGTTGCCACACGGAGTGCGTGAGTTAATTGCGTGAGCAGCGAAATAAAAAGGTTAAAACAAAAGTTGTTCTGGGGTCTTTCCTAAGCAATTTCCCAAAGTGTGAATGATGTGATGGTTAAGCTCGTATATCATGGGGAATTGGCTAAAAGGTGGCATAAATCACGAAGTAAAATGACAGAAATCAATTCTGTTAGAGAAACATGATTTATGTCCTGCGAATATCTATATAATAGCACACCTTAATCCCTGAATAGTAATACATAATAATCTGCCCATATATCTCAAAACTCATTCACAAACCAGTTAACATCCTACAATTCTAATGGTGAATGAACCAGCTTCTTAGCCCATTCACTCAATTTCTATGGATTGATCGACACATCAATTAGGAAATGATTTCGAGTTGGCGTCTGAAAATTTGTCGGTCGTTAGCGCAATGAAATTTGATTATGACTTCTAACTCAGAATTGTAATGCTAGGTAGTTGTCTGGAAAGTAGCGTTTAGTGAGATGCTTTTCCACGATTAGAATGTACACTCTTCTCGTCATTTTGCTCTAATTTGGCTTGTGTTTCCGACGAATCCATCCAAATTGACGTTAATCGCGTCACTACTTCTCTGGCCCCCTTCCCAGTGTCTAATCCTAATGATGATTTGACAGATTCCCATTGTTGGGCCAATACTTGGCCATTAGGCGGCCTAATTGATATGTTATTAGCCGCAGCGCGTTTTCTAAAAGTCATGGCCAGAACAGGTACAGGCCGAAAGGAAATGCACATTTCGGCTGGTTTCTTGTTCGCCGGAGATCTTTGCAGCCAGATGAGATGCGAGATATCGGACTCATATCAAAAAGCGAAACAAGCCATAAACAAAACTGTCAATCACAAGTGCTTGTTGGAAGTGGAAGTGCGGTATGCGCCAGGGGGGCTTCGATAAAAAGTGGTAGAAGCCACAAAAGCGGCTAATAAGACGACGCCGACGCAGACACGCATTAAAATCATTAAGACGCCTTAATGCTCAATTTAATGCCGCGTCAACTGCTTAACAGATCTCGTGTAGATGGATCGTGAAGGGGATCACTTCGATCACTTTCTAATCACATATGGCCCACTCTTTCGGTCATTCTCTTAGCCAATCTAGATCTTAACGCTGCTGCTTAGTCAGTTTGTTTGCTTCTTGGCCAAATGCACTTGTGCCTCCTGCGCTTTAAATGATTGTTTACATCTCAATTTTACATCTCGCCCTCTCTCTCTCTGTCTCTCTCTCTCCAGCTCTGTCTGCCACACTGTAGCTGTCCCTTTCTGGTTTCTGGGACGCCACCGTTGCCGCCAGCTGTCAGATTAAATGCTTTTTGACGGCTTGTGTCTGGCCGCCAGTTTAATTATGGCTTAAATGCGAAACGCTTGAGCTCGCCATGTAGCTGAGCCCCTCTCCAAACTGCCACCCCCGCGATTTGTCCACCCACAGTTAATTAGCCTGTTTTTAATTAATTTGCGGTCATTTAACCTGTGCTCTTGTTGTTGTCGCTCGGCGCCATTTTGATTTGCACTCGTTGTTGTTGTCAATTTGTTCATCACCTTGTTGTTTTTGGCTCTCCATTCGCTTTAGACCCTTTACCATCGATGGTAGTTGTCTGTTTTGAGCGTTTATGAAACCACTTAATTGAATTAATTGCAAAGATACCTACTGCTAATTGTTTTGGCTTTCTGTTGGCCAGTTGAAAGCTGATAAGTGAGCAATCGAATAATTACTAATTGCTTTTATCAATTGAAGAATGGCAAAATACATGTATTGTGATATCTTGATAATGATTGATTTTCAAAAACTCTATCCTCTTAGAAACTACGCTTCAAAAGCACAAAAGTAGCAAAAGCTACACCTTCATTTCTCACCTAGTCGCTGGGATGATCCAAGGACTCAAGGCTGTGGTGTTATGGCCATAACCATAATCGCGGCAATATCAGTGCCCACCCTTTTTTCGCAACTTGCTGCCAATTTGGTGGCACGGGCGTTGGGCGGTGGGCGTGGTCGAGACGCGAGAGCGACAATCGCTTGCCGGCAATCAAAACAGAAGCAGAAATGAATTATAAATGACGTGCAGAAGACTATTTTTGGCACCCACCTGGATGTGGGGAGTCATCGCCAGCTGGCACCGCAAATCCCCACTATAATCCAGTTAAAAAGCCTTCAAAAGTGCTCACTCCGCGCGCCACTAATATAAGTTTAAATTGGCCAAAAGCGATGGGGCTTCTAATCCCATCTAAATATGACTTCCGTTTTGGCGTGCGTTTTTCTTTTTTTTAGGTTCTCGTTTCGTTTTCTTCGCCAGCGATTACCGCTGACTGATTGCTTATCAGCTGTCGTGCATCTCGAGGCGTTGCCAAAGTGCAAGTCCCAACGCCACCACCCACCCAAGCCACCCGAAACCACAGAAAAAACCACCCAATGGCACCACCCCCTGCCAAGGCTAATACAATTTTGCGATTGTGTTTGTTGATTCCACCGGCTGCGAGCGGGTAATTGAAATCGATTTGCCATTTTCCCTGACAGGGCCCACTGATCACGGCTAATGGCCAAATAATGTCGCGTTATGACTTACCATCGCTGACCGTTTCCGGATTCCTGCCACTGCCATTCGCCGCGCCATTGCGATTCTTCAGGCCCAGAATGGCATCGATTGTGTGGCGGGGCGTTAGCGTCTGTCCACCAGATCCGTACTTCCTGGCATTATCCTTAACCAAGTCGTTGCTATCTGCGGGATACAAAAAGGGGGAAAAAAGAGAGCCGAGTTAAAAGCCTGTTTGCCAACAGTTTGCCAAAGTCAATTAGGCGCACGACAGTGGTGCTGCGCGACCCTATGCAAATTTGTCAGCAATTTCGAAAGTATTAAAATTTAGTCCAGTCCGCATACACACAACTTTATTTGCGATTTTAACGAGCTAAAAGCTGTAATTGCAACCGCGAGCCACCCAACCCCCCACCTCACAACCCCCCTCGCGAGCCCATCGTCCGCATAAAATGGCCAGTTGTCACGACGGCATGCTGGAAAGTAGGCAACATGTTGCCTGATGGCTTTATGCATTTTTAACGAAATTAAAACAAACTGTGCCAAGTGGCGAGTGAAAGCGGTGCAAAGTGCGCCGGGATTTAAAGCGACTTAATTGCCTCGTCTTGCAATTAGCTTATAATTTTCTCTCAAATTTTCCGCTGTGCATGTTAATGCACTAAAAAACATTGCTGTGAACACGCACACACTCAGCCATTCAGACATTCAGCCATTTGGCGATCAGTCCGGAATTTCCGTGTCCGCCAGCAATTTGTGTTAATTAAATCTGTAATCAAACAATTGGAAGGCTTTTCCGGCTAAGGCCACACGTGAAAAAATTAGCAACACAAGTTTAACTAACGAAGCTTAATATGTTTGCTAAGTGGTCAAGTTTTTGATATATTGGATATATATCATTTTTTCTGATTTTCCAATTTGTCCGAAAAGTTTGTTATTTAGCCTAATTGGTCATTATATCGAAATTAATTCATTCTAAATTCTAAATTCTAAAACTGATAGCCAAACTTGATTTTATTCCAAATAGATCCCTATTCTCTAAAAGGAGACCCTCGAAATTTGCCGTCGGAAGTGCAGCTCACCTTCCGTTGAGATCACAGTGTTGTTGTTGGCCAGGTGGGCGGCATAGTGCTCGTGGAACTGCTCCAGGTTCTTGAACTTCTCCACGATCATCTGCAGATTCTTGGCGTCCCTCACGTTGCCGAGCAGGTGACGCAGTTGCTCCAGCTGCTTGGGCGGCAGCTTGTGGTTCCCGCCGCCCTGCTGCACCAGCTGCTCGAAGATGTGCTGGAATGTGGCGGCGGTATTGTTGGACGCCGCGGTGGAGGACGAGTTGGCCACACCACCTGGACCGGACATGGCGGCGGAGATCGCAACCGGTTTTCCGGCTGGCGATCCTGGCTGGCCTGGAGCCACTTCAAGGGCAGGTGGCGTCGAGGCTTTGATATCCATTCGATTGCGAGGGGCAAGAGTACTTAAATCGGCAATGATATGAATGATCACAGTTGAGGCACCACCACACACACTCTACACAGTCACACAAATTGTATTTGAATCGCTGTCAGAATTTTCTGGCTAAATGTCAAGCATCTTTCAGTCACAAGCGGTAAAAGTTTAGCTCCGACAATACCAACTATGCACTACCAACTACCGAAACCGTTGCGCACCGGGCCAAGGCAGAGTTGGCAATAAACTCGAAGGCAGCGACTGTGGCCCGCTGACGACTCGAGTTTCCAAATCGAATTGGAAACCGGTTGAGCTCACCGCACCTATATATACACACTGCTCCTGTGTGAGTGTGTGAACCAAGGGGGCGGAGTCAGCTCGGGAGAGCACTGCGAGAGCGCGAGAGAGTGCGCAGGACTCGCGGGGTGGCTGTCCGTTGCGCTCCGGCACGGCACGGGACAGGACATGGACTTCCGAAACCGAATCCAGGCGATCCGGAATCCAGAGTACAACAATGGGTATTTGGGATGCCCCGACTCCTGCCAAGCGGCTTGTTTGTCGGCAACGTAATAAAATAAACTAACTGCACTTACTGCCCTTCGCCCAGATGTCCTCGAAGGGAAATGCTGAACGGAGTCCTTGCGCTTTTGCGCCCCAAAAAAATATGACTTTGGTGCCACAGATTTTTCGACCACAATTGCATCGGAAAACCATTTTGGGCTTAGGCCACAAAGTGTGTGGCTCTCTATTCCTCTCTCTCTATCTCTCTCTGTGTGCATCGGCATTTCCTTCTCGCTCTACGCGTTTTCCCAAGGAGCGTGAAACCTAAAACGGATACATAAGTGGATTTTGTTAATATCCTGCTATTGTTACAAATTTGCAAGCTGATTGCGGCAAGCGTCATTTGTCAAGGAAGTGAACTTAAAAGCAGTTGAGGTTTAGGAATGTGTTGGGCACACAATTATCCTTATTATGTTATTGCAAGTTAAGTAATGAGTTGGCATTTTACTTGAGTGCTTTGATTTATAAATACTACTGTAACCTGAAAGAAGAAAGCTAGCTTAACAAGCTCTTAGCTATTATGGAGCATAGATCTTTTCAACTATTCTTATGTTATACAAGTAAAAAGGAAACCCAATAAATCTTAGGATGTAGAATCATAATCAAAGGATGTTAAATTATAATCATGTCTAGTTCATATTAAACCATTAAACCATTTTATTTTAAACTTTAGTTGAAATGTGCTCTTCATACCATAAGTAGTTACTCTCCAAATTCAGCTGTACATTTTTAGCAAATCATGTATCTGCAGTAGCTACTTATTAGCCTTAAATGTTTTAATTACGAGACAAGTTTGTATCGTTGGCTGAATAATTTTCTAAAAACATTACATTGGCCATTGGAGGTGGATGCCCTGGAAGGCCACATCCCACTCCGCCACATCCCACTTCCGACACTTGATTGTCAGCCGGGTAATAGACGCAGTCAGCCAGCCATTAAGCGTGGCCAATACCATTACCATTTACATTTAGCCGGCATTTCGCAGCTTACCTGTTGTCATGAGTTGTGGTTTTTCCCCAGAGCTCGAGTATTTCATTTCAGTCCAGTTCGTTCAGTCTCTCGTTTGGCTTCGGTTCAATTTGTCCGTTTACGCTATCTTCCATTACACGTTAAATGAAAATGCCAGATAACCAGGCACACGGCCCACCCATTTTCCCCATTTTCCCATTTTCCACCCTGCCTCCTGACATTTTGGTTTGGACCCTCCTTTTGGCCCAGCGATTCGATTTGTGCCAACTAATGAGCTCTTAATGCGCGTTTATTCTTACGCATAACGAGCTTGCCAAACGTAATTACGTCCAAGGGATGTGTGTGTGTGTATCCCTGTATGTGTGTGTGTGTGAGTGGGGGCCCTGCGCTCTCTCTTCCTGCCTTTCACTCTGTGTGTGTGTGGGTGTGTGTATCTGTGAGAGGCTGCCATGTTGGCGCGATGCTTAATTGAAGTGGAGCGACGGGTATCTCGGGTATATCCTTCTGCTGGATTCTACGCGTGTGTGCGGCTGTGTGTGCCTGTGTATCCACTTATCCTTTTCATTTACGCCACATCCGCAACGTTAACTCGCTGCTCGCTGCTGCCACTCCTCAACTTGTGCCGTCTTCCCCGCTTTCCGCCTGCCGCTTTTTGTTTTAAATTAATTTGCTTTTAATTTGCTTTATTATGTGGCAATTTCTCCTTCTTTCCCCGGATTTTATTAGTTTGCTTTTATCGTTAAGCAGTTAACTTTCGCATGAAATGTGCGCCCCTGATGAAGTGAACGTTTAATCTTCGCCAAATTAAGCATACGCCATGTGGTCAGGGGTAGCAACTAATTGATGCTTCTGAGTAGGCACTGCTGATATCATCTCACTGCTCTGGCAGCTGTGGCTGAAATGCACTTAGTTGAATCCTCTTATCAGGGGAATACCCTCTAAAATCTAAAATCATGCTGCGCATGCGTAAAAGTCTTAAAAAAAGCGAAGTGCTGCTGAAATGGAGAACCAGTTTTGTTGGGCGCCCTTTCTTCTCCTTATTCCCATTCGAATTCTGACTCTCTTAGCTGGAGGCGTGGCCTAAACCAGTCGCTCACTCTCTCGCACTCTCAGGCTGCGTCTGTGTGCGTGAGCGCTTCGGCGCATTGAGTTTACCCATACACACGCATTGGAGATACACCGACGTGCCTTGTGGTAGACCATTGAAAAAGTGATGAAAATAACTCTCTGTCACTTTATTGGCGCTTAACGAGTTTGAGTTGATGAAGAATTTAATTTATGATGCTGCTCACACCATCAAGAAAGGCGAGCAGACCCGAAAGAGATGGCGATAGGGAGGGCGAACGAGAGGAAGGGAGCCAAAAAACCGCAGAGCACAAAAGGCGGAGAGAGAGAGAGCGAGGGTAAAAAGAAGA
Organism: Drosophila mauritiana; assembly: GCF_004382145.1. Taxonomy (NCBI): domain Eukaryota; kingdom Metazoa; phylum Arthropoda; class Insecta; order Diptera; family Drosophilidae; genus Drosophila; species Drosophila mauritiana. The sequence continues at coordinate 19,222,797 of NC_046668.1, read as the reverse complement.
AAAATTAATGAACTCGTAACTGTCGCTTTTGCAAATTGGGCTCTGAGAGTGTGGAGTGTCGGTGTGTCGGTCTATCTGTGCATGGGTGTGCAGGACTCGCACTCACACTACCTCACACACACACACGCACAACGAAATACACGAACACACGTATGTAGACAGGAGGAAACAGCAGCCGTCGCTGCCGGCAGACGTCAAGCTTTGATGATTTAATTTTCTGGTCTTCTAATTTAATTTTATTATAGAAATACAGACGTGTATGTGTGTGCGTCTAAGGGAGAGCCTTGTACTTGTGTGTATGAGTGTGGGCGCGCCTCACACGCTCACAGACACACATGCAAATTCGTTAATGGAAAATGGTGGCGTTTAATTGAAAAAGGAAGTGCGCCAAAGGGCTGAGCGACAGAGACAGTAGACTGAGGAAAAAGGGCTCCACAAGGACCGAGTTTTCCATCAAATTAATTTCATGTGTGTGTCTGCTTCTCCATCTCTTTCCCGTCAGAGGGGTGTGGGTACGTCCTGTTATTGTTTTCTTTTTTATGCCATTTATATATATATATATTTTCTACTTTTGGTGCGGTTACTGTTGCAATAACAATTTTCAATTCAATTTATTTATTTGCATTGGCAGAAAAAAAGGAGGAGAGCGAGAAGGAAAGAGCTTTGTTCAGTTTGCTCACCCGCAAAGTTAATTGAATTAAATATTCCAGCGAGATAATTACAAAATGGCGTAGATTAATCGTCAGCCGCCATATTGATTTTGCCAGCAACAATATTTAATGATTAACAATTAACATTGAACAGGGATTTTTGATGCAGGCACTGCAGTCATGCCACGTCAACCTGTTTGTGCCTTAATAAAAGCAATTAAAATTCATTAGCTGCAAACACACTTACACTCGCACACACTCGCACAAGCCCACTTACCCACACAGAGTCACACTCGGGACAAGGACTGGCACAATCACACACTAATGCCATCATGCGCTCGTTTTCTCAATTATTCATTCAATTTTGCATGCCACAAAAGCAAGAGCCAAGGAAGCTAAGCTCTCCTTCTGCCGTACACCACCCATGCAGCACCCACAAGGATCTGCGGAGCATCCTCCATACATATTCATGCGGCTAAATGAAAACGGCAACACTTAAATGCAATTTGCCTCAATTTTACCAGCAGCCAACTCTCCGTCGCTCTCATTCTCCCGCCCAACGAGCCAGCGTCTTGGCTTAGAGCGTCTTAACGTCTTTTCATGGCACTTACATCGTCATTCTATTCGTCTAATTTCATTTTCCTGCACAAACTGCTGACTGCGAAAAGTGGGTGGAAGGATGTTTTCCTCGGCTCCTTTGGCCAAACTGACTTCGCCTTATTCAGCTACTAGAGGAGTTTGATTCTGGCAGTTTGCCTGCTTTATTCTAATTACGTTCAATTAAACATGTTGATTGATATGTTTGTTCTGCTGCGACTGATTCGATGGAGTTTAGGATTGGATGGTGTATGGGTTTTGGTTTTGTTTGTGCTCTGGTTGCGTGTTTAGTGGATTGAGAGGAGAAGCTATGTCTAAGTTGAGAAACTAATTTAAGAAGAACGGAGAAAAGGGTTCAATTCTATTTAAGACTTTAAAGTTAGACCTTCAGAAAGATACAAATTTTAGGGTGCAAGCAATCTGAATCAATTGAATCAATAAATATGTTAGCTAGTTAGGTTGTTTCTTCAAACATAACTTAACTTAACTAACTTAAGTCTTAAAATAGAGCTTAAAAGCCTTTAACTAACCGATTTAACTGTCTTGCTTCTAATATTTTCTAAAATGAAGCCAGCATACATTGGCAATTTAATAGATTTTCCATCTAATTAATTGCATATTATTTGCATTTTAGTGTTTCGTTGCCATCTAATTTAACATAAACAAGCCAACAGCATTCCACAAGCGTGAGGCGTAATTATTGCCATTCTGGGAAAAATTGCATTAATTTTCTAACAAACATTTTCATATTAATTGAACATTTTGTGCGCAATCAATTTGCATATCAAGCATTAATAAATGGAATTATCCGTTTTTAATTGCATTTCGCAGACAAAAGTTTTAGTTTTTGGCCGAAAAATAAATTGTTTTGTCGCACGCGGTGGACATGGCTGCGAAACCCGAAAACGAAAAGTGCGACGGAAAAATTAAGCTTTATTTGTGGAAATTGCAATCCAATTAAGTTTTCAAAACATGCAAATTGCGAATGGGCGCACAGCACAAATATTGACGCAGCACGGAGCAACAAAAGCGTACCGAAACTTGTTTGTATAATTTCATTAGCGTTGATTTGCAGCAAATGCAATTGCAGTAAAATTCACTTGGCCTGTCATTGATTAAACAAGTCGACGTTGCAGGCCTCAAATCGAATTGGATCCGTTGCTCCAAGCCCCCCTTTCATCTCATCTCTGCAATAAAAACTAATTACAGGCCAATGGCCGAACATGGTCGAAGGTCCAGCTATGTGCGTGTGCATATGCATGTATGTATGGTTAGGCGCCAACTGATAATTATAAGCCTGGAAACTGGAACTCTCTGATTGCCAAGCAGCAGCTGTAATGCAGGGAGGGGTGGAGCAGGCTGAGGAGGAGGAGGACAGGAGATGAGGGTGCTTCGCCGCAGGAGGGCCAAAAACCCAATCCCATGCCCGTGCCCACTCCATCCCATCCCGATCCCATTCCCATTCCCATTGCCAATCTCAATACCAATCCCAATCGCAGGGCAAACATGTCCGCAACAGTTTCCGCTGCACTAACGAAATTACAGACGCAGACTCACACGCACACAATCGCATCGCCATGTCCTGCGGCGATTGTGCGAACAGGATGCGGAACAGGCTCAGGACCTCGGGACCTCGGGTCCCTGCAACGGCTAATGCTAATGCCAATGCTAATGCTCTTTGAACGACTAATTAGTGAATTACTATATAAGCACACAATATTTGCCCAGCAAACGGCAACCCAAAGCAAATTGTGCGGAAGACTGACCAGCAGGACCCCGAATCAGAAATACGGCGGAAACCAGGACCAATTAGTACCAACTTGGAAGTACAAGGAGTCCTGGCAGCCACAAGGATTATGAACGTATGTAATAATGGTTGTACATAGTTAATTGTTGTTACTCAATGAATGATCTTAGTTTGTATGTGAAAAATATATATATATTTTCTATTATGTATTTATCGAGTTTTATTTTCCACATATACACTATAGCCCATCTGCTTTAAAACCCCATCCTGTAGCGATTAAGGTATACCACTCGATCCTCGATCGGCTGAACTGGTCGCGCATTGCGCCCGATCCTTAAGCCACGCCTGTCCCTCAGCTGGCGGAACTCGTTTAGCTGGCGCTCACTGATGGCCAAGGGCTCGGGGTGTATTAGCCACTCCGCTCCCCGATGGCAGGGCGGTTCGGTTAGGGATCCCTTGTAACTGTAGAACTTGTCGTAGAAGGGTGACAGGAGGTAGCTAAGTGGAAAGGGGGGCACTTCCACCACCTGACCGGCCTGCTCGACAGCCGAGAGATGCTGGATGAGGACATCGAGGTACGGATTGTGTTCGGACAAATCGAACATGTAGGAAATCATTAGGACACCCTGGCTGGAGGAGCAGCCACCGCAAGCGTCGCCATCCGTGTGGAGGCACTGCATCTCCAGCGGGCTGTGATGATGGTCCAGTGTGTGCTCCGAGCCCAACGAGCTGGCCCAGCTCCAGCGGAACGAGATCTCCCGGAAGTCGAAGCGCCCAAGTAGATCGCCGCCGTCGATGGAGGGCGTTTGTCCTGGAAAAGCTGCTCGCAGGATCAGTGTGTGCCCGTTGTTCTCCAGGCGAATGCCCATCGGAATGCTGTTGTAGTGCGACCATATCAATGGCGTATCAAAGTAGTTGATTTCCACACGGTTCAGATCAATGTTGATGGGACTCTGATTGTTGCACGCAGTGTTCCAGGTATGAGGTCCCTGGTCCCAGTCATAATTGTAGGATTCCGGAGAACCACGATTGCGCCTGCAATTATCCCCTCCAGCATTTTCACATCCATCTCTCGATCCCTCATCACAACAATTCGCCAAACTAAATCCTGTGTATACATTGAACAATACCAACAGGGCCACACCGATGGCCAGGATGAACTTGAGGAGATTGCTGTCCTGGAGTCGGCAGGATAAGTCTTCTAGCGAGCACCATAGGTAATTTAGCAGACCACAGGTGAGGCATCCCTTCATCACCACAGTTACAAAGTAGTATCCACTCGGGAAAACTTGCTGGGAAATGATAACTTCATTGGATGACAGCCAGGCACTGGCCTTCCTGGTTGAGCGTGAAAATTGAGAACATTTCTAATTAAACCCGCTGAAAAGTTAATTATTTTGGAAAACAAATTGGGCGCACAGCAAATTTGTGCGAAAACATTTGCAATTTGTTTGCATTTGTATTTTGCATAAATTAATTACGCACAAAACTCTCTTCGGCGGCGGAAATTGCTTGCACAAATATCCTGTGCCGCTCCTGCGTGGACCCGCCCGGCTCCTCCCGCCTCCCTCGCCCTCAACTCTTCTATGTTGCATTTTGGGAAATTAATTAGTTTTGTATGTACAAAATAGGCGAAATGAGCACTAGGAGCCGAACGGAAATTATTTCCAGCACTTCAGCAACACCTATTGTGCCGCGGCAGGAACTACACAGGAACTTAAAGGCTGGATCGTTTCGATTTTTAAAATGGTTAAATACTATGTAACCCGATAATCATATTGAATAGGCTTATCGTTAAGTAATTATGATATGCCATCAAAAATGTTTAATAATATATATAAAGGGTGGCTTTCTAATCCAATGAAACCTCAGGAAAATTAGTTACTAACCCCCTTTTAAGTACACATTTTCTCTGCGTGTAGACCCTAGACGTACTTTTGACTTATGGCCTGTGAAATTCGAGACTTCTCGGCCATCTCTGATTAGCATAAAGTTATCAAAGGACGGCCACGCCCACAGTTCGGTGTTATGCGGGGTGGGTTCCCACTGCGATTCAATTATGGCATTTTTCTGATCAATTCGTTTGGCTTTGATTTGATTTCATTTTCCTGCACTTGTGCAGGGCGTTGACGTCTGCCAAATGTTACAAATTGTCCGTGCTCCGACCTCGCAGGACCTCCTCTCAGCTGCCAGGGTGTTTGGCTTGTCCGGGCATCCGGGTGGTATTCGTAGTAGCCGTAGTGTCCGTGGATATGAACGTGTCCTGGGGCATGTGAGCTGCACGCAAATTGACGGGTAAGCATGTGGCATAAACGGAAACACTAACATCGTTAGCCGAGTCCTGCCAGAGGGTGCCAAAATAACAGAATACGAATATAACGGAATAACAATCATAACCATTTTTGAGTAACCAGGCCTCCAGGCAGTTGTTTTCATTTGTGACCGAATGACTCGATTTTTATGGTCGCTTAGGGTTAATTGAGGCTGCAGATTCGGTTCAGGGGTTGCTTGCTTGTCACATTACACAATGTTTGTTTTGGTTACTGCGTTTTTATATCCGGCACAAGGACTCTATTTAAGTGGTCCGAGTTTGTTTGATCGACTTCCATAAATCACAGCTACATTTAGATTATGGTTATTACAGTTGGTAGCGTTATTACATACAAATAAGGATAGCATATTAGGGTTATTATACTAATTATACAATGCACTTGACTTAACTACTTATATCTTAAGATGTGTGCTTTAAGTTCCAGGCTCATCGTAAGATAAATGTGAAATCATCAATATACAAAACTGTCCCATTCTTTTTTTTCCATAGATACGCAAATTCCGTCGACTGCATCTGCAACTGTGGAACTCACAAACATACAAACATGCAAAGGAAATTTCCGTTTCCGGTCGGAGAAACTTTGTTAAAGCGACGCGAAATGGGAGGCGAGGAAAAACGCATCGCACAATCACGCTGGCTTTGGCCGCAGGATAATGCAAACGAAATTGGTCTCACTTTGAATTCGATTGATTTGTCTGCTGCACGGCTCGATAATATCCTCTTAAATCACTTAACCACATTTGCCGATTACTGCGGCGACCGAAGAAGAATGTCCTTGGCTGTCGGGCGCAGCGGGGCCTCCGGTGTAAATTCGGTGTAAATTTTCACACATTATTCGGATGCCCGGACAAGGACGAGACAATTACTTTGGCTCCGATAACATTGTCTAGTGGGATTTTCTCCACTTCGACGGCCATCTCTTTTGCACACATCGCACAGCACACAGCTGATAATGTTAATATGCGCCGCAGGACATCAAACACGGCGCAGGCGAGGGATCAGGACGAGGTATTTAGGGCACTCAACTTTGTTTGGCCAATCCGCTTAGGCCTTTGTATCTCAGCCCGCTGTGGAATTCGTTTGGGAGGGTCGGGATTATCGCTTGTCCTGTGTGATTGTTAAATGAACAACGCCTGTGAGAGTGTCTTCTCTGGCGAAACCGCATTCTTCAAGATCGTTTTGCGGCCATGTTGCTACTGTATAATTCACTCTCCCTCTCTCTCTCTATTTCGTTCTCTGCTTCTCAGATGCCTGCGAATGTGATCCTGATCCTTATCGCAGCATGCGTCCTTTCTCTACTCCTGTGTTGTTTTCACAGCCTCAGCCTAGCCACAGTTGCCCTCATTAGCAGCTTAGGGGCGTTGACAATGTTTTGCTTGCCGTTGTTGACAATGTTTGCTACTTGCCCGGCTGCATAATGTCCTTGGTTTAGCCTGAAAGACACTTCTTTCAAAAGCGAGCACTTCCCATCCGCTTTTGTTGGCTTCCCGAGTGGAACAAGAGGTTCCTGCGAGATCGATCCATTAAATAATAGTATCATTGGCATGAACAGGAACAGAAGAACGCCTTAGGATGTACGGGGATTGAAAGCGGTCGGGGTTGAAAGTGGAAAGCAAATCGTTAGATTGCTATCGGATGTCAGCTAATTTTGATCACTATCGATCGCGCTATTTAATTCCATTGCACTGCCTTCAATCACTTTATTGATTTGATTAAAATTTGAGCTAGAACACAAAAATATGGGTATTACCATTCTAAGCAAGCGCAGCTTCTGATTTGGTTTTATTCAGATAAAAATAATCAGTAAGGGAATTGTGACAAACTTTTTTTCTTATTTCCGCATTAAAATTGGTAAAGGACCTTAATGTGCCCTGGCGCCATCTACCGTTGGTAACGATGAGCACGGTCGTTCCTGGAAACACAAGCAGATGTCGTTTTGACTACAGATGGCGCTGCAATGCGTTCAAAAATGTGTCATGTAGAATTATAAAATCTATAAAAAGCTTTTATTGAGTACAACAACCAAAGCTTACTATATAAAATTAAATAAAATATAACTGTATTGAATTATATTGAATTATATAACATGTTGAGTACAATAAGTAGGATATTTTGATTTTAAATATTCCCGTATATTAACCGTTCAATTTGATCTGTCCAAGTAAATAAACTCTTTTGTCTGCTAAGCAAGAAAAGAAAGATTTATTAGGAAGTAATGATATAATATTATATATATATATTTATTTAATTTAGCATGCACACATCATCTTAAGGATCTTATTCTGCACCTGCGAGCGAAGCAGAATGGAGAACTTTAATACAATATTTGAACTGAATGCTTGTAGTTATGTTTTTAGTTGTAAGCACACTTAACTTCAGACATTATGTCAATTTTCAGTGCAACTTGATACTGTATTGAAACTGGCTTAGAGTGGCAACAGCGAAACAAAGGAAAGAAAAGAAACAGACAAATGTTAAGCAAGAATAATGCGTTACACGAAACTGCACTAAGCTCAACATTTCGGGTTTTACGCTCCTCAGAGTTTTTTTCTTATTTATCTATCTTTTATGCGCCTCCTTGCAGCGCGAATCAAATGAAAGGCAGTGACAAAAGGATGTTTTTTTGGAGGAGCAAACTTTGAACTCCACTCGCTCTGAGCCCGTCAAGGAGGCCAGAATCCCTTTTTGGCCTAGACAAATTACACCCGAGCTCTCCAGCGGACTCATCAGTCAGAGTCGAGGAACAGTAAAAATCTCTTTGGGCACCGGGAACACATGGGAGCCTAGGAGCAAGCGGAGCGTAGACGGGTGGGAGGCGACAAAAAATGGACTCCATCATGTACATGAATGCCCATGCTAATTAGGAACGTCCTGGGGGGACGGCCAACTGGACCTGGGCCAATTAAATGCTTAAGCTGACTTTCGGGTTCGAGCTTGTCATAAATTTTGACTGATTATGCGTATTCGTCTTTGTCCCCTTCACTGGCTCCTTCCACCGCCGCCCCAAGTGTCCCATCTCATCCCACTCATCTCATCCTTCGGCTACAAGTACCCGTGACAACTGAAGAATTTTCTGCGGCATCCGAACTCCACCTCCCAAGTGTCCGACGCAATTCATCATTCAATTAAATTGACCGCAAAGAGCCGCATTTCACATCGCTCAGTTCGTCGACATCGCCTTGGGTTAAGTTTTTAAAGTTGCCCAAAGTCGAATCCTTTAATGCCTTGCCAGCATTTTTGCTGCAATCGATTATCCTTTCAATAAAATGCCGCGCAGGCGAGAAAAAAACTTTTACCCCCTCGAAATTTAACGCTTTCGCCCGCCGCATCCCCCTGACCCGAAAAATTGGGGATATCTTTTGAGGTTGATTTATGCGCTGGCTTAAAAGCGAATTGTTGTGAGCTGCTAACTGGAAATCTGTTTGACTGCACGTACTTGTTCTGGTTCTCCACACATAGCCCCCTCCTCTGAAATCTTCATCTTCGACTTTCCGGGCTTAAACGATTGCCAAACAAAGTCAAAAGAGAGCGTCGTGCATGCCGAAGGATTCGGAATCCTTTGCATTTGAGCTGCGCTTTTTTTCCGCCAGGCTTCTTGGTATGCCGGTCCCGGCAACTCAAGGATTTCGCAGCTGTCCTGGTCACAGTCACTATCTGCTGCCCGGATTTGGCCAAAGTGATTTACGACATGCTCATGCCAGGCATTCAAAATGCGCTCTAATTGAGACTCCTTAGATGATTAATCCTTGGCTAATATGGCGAAATTCAACAAGTCTACGCCGCACATTTCCCATACATTTATTTTTCTCTTTGCTGCCGATAACGCCTTTGATTAATTAACACACTCCAAGTTTTTATATTTGCCTTATGTTAGAAAAGGAGAAAAAAAATGAAAAGTGATGCCGATGCTCTAATAAGTGAGCCCAACAATGAATTGAGATGTTATCACGATTTATTTGGCTTGTTTGCTTTATAATACACTAACCGAAAAATTCCTGTTTGATGTTTACGACATTTGTGTGGGGTTGTTATAAGTATTTCACAAGTTAGAATTAAAGTTTGTGGAATACAAGCTTTTGTACAATTATCAATCTATATTTATGACGGCATTTATGTAATTTTTTAATTATTTAGGAACATTTGTCACACCGCACAAGTGTGAACTTTGAATTATGCTCAATGCAAAACAAACTACAAATGCTGCGATTTTGTGCATTCTTCTTGTGGTTTTAATTGCTACCTACAGTTTTTAATTAACGCCCCCGATTTAGCTGTATGTATTTGTCGGAGGGAGGAGGTCAGCATAATTTGCAGACTTTGAACTGGGCGCAGGGAGTGGGGTGGAAATCCTTTGAATTGCGGTTGCCATGACAAACTCTTATTTCGCCCGGCATTCCGTTGTCTGGCTAATTCAACGTTTGTGCAGCATGCAAAATATTATAAAATTCCGCCAAATGTCGGAGCTACTTCCCTTTCGACCAAAAGAAGGGCGAAAAAAACAAACGGAAACAGAAACTAATAAACGACAACAGGTGAGGCTGAAAGCTGACACGTGGCATCAACAACGCTGAGTAAGAATTCAAGGCGCATTTTTGGGGGGAGTGGACTTTCGGCAATAACTGTGGCCCAAGCGCCGGTTGCCAACGCGACCAGCTGTGGAGTATAGTTGAAGTTTTTCGAGGGGAATCGAGCCTGTTTCGGCATCGATGATGGCCCGTCTATCGATAGGCGGCAGGACCTGTTATCGCCGAGGGCGCCAAAAAGTGCTATCGTTCGGGGCCACAAGCCCCCGAGTTCCCTCATTCGTTGGTCTGCATTGAGGGCGTGGCCTGGCCTACGCACAGCGAGTATAGTCAGCCTGCTCTCGCAACCACTTGGCAGGGCGAGCGCGAGCGAGTCAGCATGCTTGGCTCTACGGCAAGATGGCTGTGGGCTCAGCTAGCTGTCTCCTTTCCTCGCCCGCCCGGGGCTCTGGCACGGTGTGTGCTCTTTGCGATTTTCGCAAATCAATGCGGGAGATAAGCCCGCTGGCAGAGATAACGCTTGACTTAACCGTCAATTGTGCGAGGGGGTGGCGATTGAATGCGACGCCAGTGCGCAGTCGTTGTTGTCGAAGTTATCAGGTTCCGTAGTCAATTCGCTTTGATTTTTTCGCACTGCCCTCAAATGCAAGCGAGCAGCGCTACGTATACGGCGTACAGCTCCCATACGATACAATAGTGCGATCCGAAACAATTCGATCCGTTTCCGTTTGTCAATGTCTAGAAAGCCGTCGCACTGGCAGAGACCATTAACCGAATAACTAAGTGAAAATGTGCCCGAAGTGCGAAATGCTACCAATTAAACAGTAGAAAACAAGGACGAGTGACCACACCCGGAGGTGGAAGCAAGCCGTGTCCTCCGCCGGACAGTGTCCGGCTGTCAGTTGGTCAAACAGTTCATCAATAAACGATTCGACTTCCGTTTCATTGCGTGTCCCTAAGCTGTGCATGTCTGCGTGTCCCTGTGTCTGTGTGAGTGCGATTGTGTGTGTGCCAGCTATGCGTGTTTGTGTGTGTGTGTGTGGGAGCTAAGGAAACTTTTCAACTTCCGGCCAAGTGACTTGGATTTAATTTCTTTGGCTTTTTTATGGTCAAGGCATTTAATTAATTTTACTATGGCAATTTGATCGTCTGCTGGTCTGAACTCTGACCCCAGCCCATAACCCTGTGGCATACACAAAGCAAGGAGGCGGAAAAAGGACGAGCGGTAGGAGGAGCCAGGTGAGTCCTTGGCCAAATGAGCAATAAAACTCAATGCAAATGCCCACACAATCGAACTTCGGCAAAAGTTTCTGCGGTTAAGGAAAGTGAAACGGATTTAGTTTTCTGGTTAGTCGCACAATAGTTAAATTACCCAAATAGCTGGACATTTGACAGGGGTCAAAGTTCAAGAGCGGGCTGGGCTAAATATTCACAACACACGGGCAATTAGTATACTTAAATGTTTTGTCAAGACAAAAATCAAACATTCATTTATGATTCGAGAAATCTTGATACATTGTAAGCAGTTTTATTGCATATGATGTATACTATAAACGTAAACAAAAACTTTGCTAAACCAGTTAATGACCATTTTCTCCTGTCAATTTGAAAACGTTTAGTATTGAAAATTAACAAGTACTTCCAAAAAGCACATAGCCACCTATGTATGTTTATATTTGCGTTGAGCAGAAGCCACCCATACAAAATAACAAATCTGTTTACTTGCAGCCACACCCATTTCCACCGAACAATTGAGATGTAATTTGCACCGCAGGTGAACTTCAACTCCAACGTTCTGTGATAGACGAGTATACGAGCAGGAACTCCCATTGGGATTCCGCCACCACCAGTCGATATCGATTCCCGATTCAATCAAATTGGATCCCGAATCTTAACTTTCGGAGCAGCAATCAGAAACAGCGACAAACTGTCGACTCTGTCGATCCGCAACTTCTCGGCAAACATGCTGAACAATCTTGGGGCCAATGTGCTGGGTAAGTTACGCCCCCAATCCTCGATAGCGATTTAAGTGTGGGCTGCGGGCAGGGGCTGCGTATAATGTTGCAATTAAGATCGGCAAGTGAATTGCGCTAATGTATAATAACGTGTGTATTAATCCATGGCATCCGATCCGCCTGGCCATAATTAAACTAATTTCTTGAGCACACCCACAAGCCCCAAAAGATCGGGGGGTAGTTACTCGTACTTCCGATCTGGCGATTGGCATCGCATCTCCCATGTCTGCTAAATGGCCTATAATTGAGACGTCTAAACAGATGGCGCCAGGTGTCGCGTGCATTTAGCAATAATTAAGTTGTGTATTTAACTAACTCGGCAAACCTTCTCCGATTCCCATACCCATTCCCATGCCCATGCCCATTTCCAATTGAATGTGGGTGGGTGTGTTTGTGTTAATTGATATAATTGCTCTTTTAAATATGCCGCAAATTGTGAATTGCATTCACACATTCAACCGGCGCACGCACATAATTATCAAACTGTACTTATGTCCTCATATTAATATATTAATAAATCCGAATACACATATGTACATGTACATATTCATATGTATGTGCGTGTGTGCAGGTGAATAAATTATTTTTACCACACTGTTGATCAACGATTCAAGCACTTTCAATTTTGGCAATCAATTTGTTGTTAGCCGGCCAACACTACCAGAAAATACAGTTTGCAAGTGCAATTGCAACTGCAACTGCAGCAGCCATGGATGAGTTATGGCTCGCGTTTATATTCAATTTTTATTGCCAGCATCCTTGCGTCCTTCGAAGCGTTGCCATTAATTACTTTTATTAATTTATTGCCATTTTTCACGCGCCAATTGTCGCCGCTCGGTGCACGCGGCGTATGCGTAATGTCCATAGTTGCCATTGAAGATGGGTTTTTAATTAAGGGCTAGCACACGAAACTGATCTGACGGCTTGCTATCTGTTATGGATTGCGACTGCCAAAGTTGGCTTTTAAAGTTTTTCGCCGGCTTCAACTTCGGCCTGCTCCATTTGCCCACCAAGAACTATAAATTTCAATGAATCGCAGTGCGGAATCCTTTGGCCAAATCCTGCCCGCAGTGCTGGAGTCTGCCATAATAAATTTCGTGAGCCTTTTTCCGAGTTCCGCACAACACAGAGAGGCCAAAAAACATTTGCATACTGGGTGCGTGGCCGAGAGGGGCAAAGTGGATGCCCCCCCATTCCCCCCTTACAATTAAGAGCAATTTGCATGCAAAAGAAATGGCAGAACTTTCCCCGGATTCGTATTGTCTCTTCCCTACTAATGCTTAATTTGCATGCAGCGAAAGGAGCTCGAATGGCGTTTCGTTTGGGCGCTTTTTTCGTGAGCCTCGCATTAATTAAATTAATTTCATGATTGCATTTGTAATTTGCACAGACCCCCTTCAGGTTTTCCCCCACCCGTCCGTTGCACCCACGAAATATCTGCGCGTGCTTCGCTTTGTGCGTTCGGCATTTTTGCGGTGGCCTAGGCTAGTGAAATATGTGTGCTTAACCCCGCTGAACACCGCTTAACCCCCCACTGCCATATCCGCTTTGCATTGAAATGTTCTGCGGTTGCTGCGGATTCTGTTCCCAGTTGCGGTTAGTTGTTGAAGCAGCCCAGATTCCATGCCATGCCATGCCATGCCATTCCATTCCAACCCAAACCGAATCCGAGCGATCTGCATCGTAGTTTGCCAACTCGAGGCCCAAAGGCCATAGCCTATGTCCTGCTAAAAACCGCACAATTTCCAAATTTCAATAATTATGCACATTGCTGAATGCACATGCAACTGACGGCGAATCTGGATGCAAGTGCTCGGCCATGAAAGTCCGTTTCTGGCCATTCGGCTGGCCATTCCGGCCAGGTCCATATATTTTGCGGGAGAAATCGCGTCGTTCGCTCCCAAAAACAGGCAAACTGATTTGCGCAAATTGTGCAAATTGCTTGCGCGATAAATTCATGTTTGCCAATTTTAATTAATTAATCGCTTTGTGCGGTTTTCATTTCGTTTCGCTCCTCTTTCTCGCCGGACCAACTAAAATGTTCGCTTCAGGCCAGATGTAAATGTATCTGGGTCCGAGTGTTTTTGTATCTGTATCTGTGCGTGTGTTGGCGCTGCAATGTTTACAGTTTCGTATTAACGCTATCGCAATTTTGACCAGGCAGCAAATGGAGGACCGAAACTAAATTACGATGATAGATAACAAAATTATGCCCTATTAGCACGCGTCCTAATGATTTGGGAACATGCATAGGTTTTTATGCAAGTTTTGCGGTTTACACGCAGATTTTGGAAAATGTTTGCCAGATTTCTTATGTTCAATGGGAAAATTAGTAATGGCTTCACGCGTGAATTAAATTTAAATCAAAGTAATTCATTTTTGAAAGTATAAACAATGGGTTTTCATACTTCGCATTCAGTTGAAACGTTGATATAAGTAAGACAATTGGATTGATTTTTAACTTCATTTGAATACCTAGTCTATCTTATATTTAAAAATCGAATCTTTTTTTATTGATTTGAACATATAAAATGTGTTACTAGAGTATATTTCTATAAACTTCTATTATAATAAAAACGCAAATAGAGATTGAACTATAGAGCTGCCACAAATAGCTAACTCAGAATCCAGAAACTTTAGCCCTGAATGAGACTACTGCGTCATCTTGATCTGCATACACGATGAACAGTTAGGGCTGCTGCTTTTTAATATTTATGTGTTACAACTGTAAAAGGCGAGGTGAAAAAATCAAAGTTAGACCAACTAACTAACTAGCCAAGCTGGGCCGAGCCGAGTCGAGTTTCAGTCGGCAAAGTGCGATTTCGAGAAGTGGCGCTATTTTATGGCTCCCAAACGTGGCCCAAACACACTGCCCATTCACACACACATACATACATATGTATACTCTCATATATGTATCGTATATAGGTACAATATTTGAAATTCGATTTGAGAAAACAGAAGGAAGCGGGAACAGTTGGATGTTAAAAGTCGCACTTCTTTGGAGCAACGGACCAACGGCGATGTATCTGTGGATATGGATGCGAGTATCTATCTGCTCGCAGCAGCAGATACATGTTTGAGATGTTGCCATCGAGCGTGAATTTCCAGCTGAGGGATTGAGCATCCAACTCGATGGAGATATCGCACCTAACACCGCGCCTTAAATTTACTAATCACGAGCAGAGAGTTTGAAGTTTAAACGCCATTCGGTGCGTGCTGCGTAATGCCCTAAAAATATATGTCAGTGAGCTGGCAGCTTCAGATACATTCGTATCTCTGCTACAGTTTGCCACAATTGCAGCGTCTCAGTTCCGCCCGGATTGGAAACACTTTTGGGGCTGGCAGTTTCGAAAGGTGAGGGGACGAGGGGTTTGGTCCCGATTGGGGACGTCACCATCTGAAAATCGCTAATGAACAGTAGCCGCACTGGGTGTATGTGTAAAAATTAGCACTTTCCGGGCAGCGTTTTAAAACGCAACAACTACAAACGGCCTGCTTCAGGGAATGTCGCTTGTAGGAACTCCATATCTTTTATTTGTTGATATTTATATTTATGGTTTTATGTGGCGTCTCTCGACGCCCTGAACTCGTTCACCTGCTGACTGCTGACCAGTGAATTCGATTGCATCGCGTATCTTGTATCGCTCCGCATTTCTGACGTACGTACGTGCGTCTGTGATGTATGCCGAAATTTTAACAAGTCCATCTCGAAAACAATAAAAATCATTGAGAGCCGCCATTCCCGCCACCGCCAACATCAAAGTCGGCAATCGAGAGTGCTGCGTTGTCCGCTTGAGAAATTGAAATGGATTGCAACTGGAAAGGATTGGCCTGGGAGGTGGAGGTGGAGGAGAAGGATTATGTTTTTTTCCGCTTAGTTGTGATTTGCATTTCGGACTCGCTTTCAGCGGAAACTGGCCAGTTGCCATACGCCGCCTACACCTTCACTTTAGGCCAAATCGAATGGCCATCATGACAACATCGCGCAGGGTTTCCGTCCCCCAAAGGTTACAACTCGGGGACGAGAGTTCGCATCAACCGGCGATGAGTAAATGTTTGACTTGCAGCAACAGTTGAGTCCGGGCCACAAAGGGAATCGGTCGGAAAGAGTTGGGCCGGAGTCTCTCTCGCACGTACATGTTAAAAATTCCAGGCGTACGATGAAGATGACTCTCCCGTGAATCCCGGACCCCGAACCCCGACCTCCCTAACCCTTTCCACTACCAATCCAGTGCCATCCAGCGATATACACGTACAAATAGTATGGCAACAAAATAAAAATACGTTACGTAGTCAAGTGAGGCCTGAAGGTAGAAAAGGGGTTAGCACTTGGCGGCTCTCTCTCGCTTTTTTTTGTATTTGTATCTGTATCTTTAGCTGTATATGTATCTGGTGGTGCGACTGTGTGCGTATCTCAACTTCTGGCCATATCTGTGTATATCTCGCACCTCGGTTTCTTCTACTCTGCTCCGCTCTCTCACGTTCGTTACTGTTTTTGGCATCTTTCGCCTTCTGAATGACAGGTTGTTGAAAAATTCAATTTATCCGATCGCCGCAGTTCGTTGTGAGCAATCCTCTAGTTCGTTAGCTCGTCGGTCGCCAATCGAAAAATTAATTAAAAGACAAACGTTTTCCGTTTGAGCGGGACATACGAATGTGGATCTCAATTGTGAAATAGTTTTAAAAATTCAACCATAATTTAACAAAACATTTGCCAAACTCGTGTGCGTGGGTGTTGCGGTGGCATTCAGGCTTAAGTCCAAATCTATGATATATGCGAGATTTTGTGGATATACATATGTATATACAACGTGTTTCACATAATTAAGCCAATAATACTTACATTCACATTTGTCATCGGACGATTTGGAAACATTCTCGCTCTTTTGCGGCGCAAGTGGTATCCGTTTAATTGGGAATTTCTACGAGTTGCACGAGCGGATTGATACCAAATGTATGTACAGGCAAAGATCGGTGGAATAATTATAGCCAATTGCAGCAGAATAAATTTCAATACATTCGAAAGCAGCATGAGAACGCTGCCAGAAAATAGAGCCAGTAACCAAACCGTTACGCAGTAAATCATTATTACGTGAAAAAATATAAATCGATGTGTGCAGAATCTAAGACAAGTCTTATTAGGCCTTTTTTGAGATATTTTTCCCAGCCAGCTGAAATTGAGATCTAAAGTTATACAATGTTCAATTGATTTCGATATTAGGGTGTGATTAATGATTTTGAGAAGATAAATTTAATGACAAGTGAGCCTAAAATGGCCGACGGTAATGCCTTTGTTAGCTTAAACATATAAATTAATATTGAATAAATCAAAATCTGCTTCTTGACCACTAGGGGTTAATGTATAAGTTTTGTTTTATATGGCATTATAAACTCCATGTTTCCGTTTCAGGCCCCAAGGATTGTGATCTGCCCAAGGCCGCGCTGACAGCACTGCACGCGGGCGTCAATAGTTTTGGCCAACTGCCTGTGGGCCCCAACTTGGCCGATCTTGGCGGCGGAGCGGGAGGCGGTGGATCCTCCGGCGGAGTGCCAGTGGGTGGGGGCGTGGCACGCCTGCACATTTCCGGCGGACTGTGCGACAATTCCAATGCGCTGAACGGCGGAAACGGAAGCAGTGGCAACGGAAACGGCAACAACAACAACAACGGCAACGGCAACAACAACAACAGCATGCAGCAACAGGATCAGGTGAGCAGGCCAGCGCTATATAGAAAGAGAGGGCGAGAGAGAGCGAGAGAAGGAGAGTGTCCTTGTGGCAGGAGAGAGGATGCTTCATAGCGCCTAGTTGATACGAAACTTTTTTAATAATCCATGTTCTTTTCGATGTTTATTTTTTCCTTCAAATTCTACTCTGCTATGCCAAAAAAATCCAAAATCAAATACAATCCACTCCAATTCGATCCGAAATTCGAAATCTGAAACGAAAATCTGCCAATGAAAATCTGTTTCCAAAAACGTGAATGTGTGTGTTCTGAATTGTGTAATGAACCTAATTAAATGTGCCATGAATCATATTCGTACCTTATGAATCATATACGTATTACGTAAACTATAAACAAAAGTAAGTGTACTTTGATTTTCATACTTAGAACCGTAGAATTCCTAACCCACTACTACTACCTACTCTAACTGTAACTTCTGTAGACCGTAATCCGTATACCCTAACGTAGTGCGTAGCTTGCATTTATAGTATGGTAGTTCGTCACTGTTGTAAGACCCGTCCACCCGTACAGGCCAATCCTCTCATTATCCTTTCACCTCTGGTCGTGTCTGTCTTCCAGCACCTGGACAAAAACAAGCAGAAGCGCCACCGAACCCGCTTCACGCCCGCCCAGCTGAACGAGCTGGAGCGCTGCTTCTCGAAGACCCACTATCCGGACATCTTCATGCGCGAGGAGATCGCCATGCGGATCGGCCTCACTGAGTCCCGCGTCCAGGTGAGTTAATCCTTGTTCTTAACAAGAAATAGCAGCGGGGAAAAGTGTTTAATAGCCTCAGAATATGGCTTAAAACATATCATAGTTTTAATACCAATAAACTATTAGGTTTTGTTCATATTCATGCTCATATATGCAAGGACATGGCTAAATATCCTGCCACACATCAATTGGCTTGTTGCATTGATTGCAGTCAGTATTAGGCAATGTGACACTGAGGCCTCTATTTCAATGCTTACTTTTCAATTAATTTAGATTTTCACATGGAGAAAACCTACACTGTCGACTATTTATTTGCAAACCAAATAAAGGCCAGTTCCTTTTGACCATTTAGTTATAATTTTTAAATATCCTGTTGCCAAACATTAGTCAGCAGTCATTTAGCGTGCATTGATCCTACCTGGAAAGCCATCTTTTCTTTCACTGCATCAACTAACTTTGCGTGGTTTGTCCTGCGGCTCGACAGTTGTCAGTGGTCGTAGCTGTCGGAATATCGGGCTCAGTTCGTTTTTGGAGCGACATGACATTTCACTTGTGTTGCACACAACCGCATCGGACATTTGGATTTCGGATTTCGGATGGCATGGGGCATCCTTCTGCCAGCTTGCAACAGTTTACGAGGCTCTGGTCTGAAAGTCGCCGCCGAACGCCATTTAAGCGCCCAAAATTATACTTTATTAAAGCACATAAAGTCACATTTAGTCGGGCATTCAGCCACACCCACACACACACACACACAGAGAGTCTCTGCCCAGGATGCTCTTCCTTTTGCCTGCAAAGTTTGTGCCACACACACGCACAGACAAGTACACAGACAGGCACATGCATATATACACACAATGGGCATTATCCTTTTGTGGCTGGCACAGCTCCCCTGTGCAGCTGCCATTATCCTGGTCTCTCTCCCGTTCGCCACCGAATCCCCAATCCCAGCTCCGCGAAGGTCCTTTTTGCATGCGGGCGGGCTTTGTTTATGCGACAATCGAATTTACTGCTTCATTAAATTTGTGTTTAAGCTTCCGCTTCCGCTTTCACTGCTTGCTTTTGCTCATTGCCTGGGATTTGCGCTCCGAAATGTGCGGGAATTGCTCTGCGGTGTAAATGAATGCCAAAAAGTTTGGGCATTCGGCTCTTTGGCTTTTGGCTTTTGCCTCTTGGACTGCGACTACAACTACTGGTCTAGCTAAAACAATTAGCCATGAGTGAGCAACTCAGCGGCGGCGACACCTTCATGATGATCCTGCCCACGTCCTGCCCGCCACCGGATGTGTCCTACTTTGATAAATTGTTTTAATAATTGCGTATCAGTGTTGCCCGTTAATGCTTTTTTCCAACAACTTCGCCAGCCCCGGGATCCGGTTGTCCGAAAGGACAATGCAATCACCTGCCGGGGGGTAAAATCAGCAGGATGCGGGGTGAGTTGAGAAGGATGTTCAGTTAGAACTGCCGTCGGCAGTTTCATACAGCTTTCTTTTTTATTCTCTCGCTCTCCCATGTTGCCATGTTGTTGTAGTCCTGCTGTTTTAATGCTTGATTTTGCGTTGTCGTTGCGGCTTAGAGGATGTCAGGCCGTTGGATTAGTTTTGCGATTGCTGTTTAATAAAATTAGCATATAAATTAAGTTCGCAGTCGAAGGCGAAATAAAACATTTAGAGCATCGAAAATTTCACACTTTTACGGCTATGCGGCCGCCGAGGTGGGCCCTCACATTCATTCGATATGCACACACACGTCTGGCCCTAAATCAATCTACAAGGATTTGCAGTTAATGACGGCATAAAGACAGCCAGCCCCACATCCTTTGCAGGATAAATGCCCGAAAAACGCTTGTCCATATTAGCCACCGAAAATCAAGTCCAAGTTGTGTGCGTGTACGTGTGTGTGTGTGTGTTAAGGAAGCACAAGGATATTTTCCGAGGCCTGAGCAGGTGCATAAGTTATGAAGCTCACGTAGTGCGTAGTGGCTGAGCGGCAAACTCACACGTGTGGGTTACAAAGGAGCGGCATTTATGGTAAATATAATTTAATAAAAATAAAAGTCGCAGTTAAGGAGCGGCCCCCACGCTTTTCCTAATCGGATTTTCCCCGTTTTGGGCCAAATTAGAATAGCCGAAAGCAGCGGGCGGCAACCCGGCAATTGTTAATTTGTGTTTTCACACTGTGCACAATTTGCAAAGGACAATCTGTTTGTCACACGTGACATCCTCGCGGGGGGTCAGCCTTTTTGCGGGGTGGGGATTTCCACGGGGGTGACCAAGAAGATGGCCCACCAAATTGACTTATCATGATCTGGCATTGTCAACAGCAGCGTTTCGTTGTTTCGGCTTTGTCTCGAAGGCAGCAACATTTATTGGTTTGTTTATTAAATTGTTGCAACATTAGCGGGTGGGGTGTGTTGGGCCAGGGGGGGTGGGGAAGGTCGAGCGGCGGCACAGCACGTGTCTGTGTTGGTGGGTGTGTGTGTGTGCCGGTGCACTAAATGAATTTCTCACGTGATTAATTTGCCCAGCAACCTGGACCAAGAGAGGACAGTTCCCAGGATATCTCACGGGGAATGTGGTGAATGCAGGAAGAGATTGGGAAAACTAATAATATGCCTGGCAACCATCTTATGACAAATGCAATCTAAATGATGTGAATCTTCAATTTATCCAAATTTCCCTATTAGCTTTCAATGAATTAAACTATAACATTTACTTAAGAGAACATTGTAATGTATCTTATCGATTATTTTTAATGTCGTATTTTAATATCATTTATTAAGTAACTAGTGTCTCAATATTTAGTAGATTTTTGTGTTTGCAGTACTCAAATATGAGCTCTTTGCAAGCAACTTTAACATTAACTGACTCAGCAGGAATAGGGAATATCGATTGGGCTTAGCGCAGTGGACGAGTGCCCATTCCCATCCAGGACGAGTGAACTCATGGGCCTGCCCACTGTGAGCACTGATAAATTATTGCCTCGACTTCAGACAGAACTAATTTATTTGCTGAGCCGCTTAATGCCCCTCTAATAGCCGTTCCCCGACTGCTCGAGATTCTGTAGAAATCGAGATTCTGAGTTTCTGGGGATATGAGCTATATCTATGTGACTCCCGGCCAATATGCGAGTATTTGGCCAAAATTAGACGAAACATTCTCATAAAAAGCGAGCATCTTTATTAAAAGCCCGGCTGAGAGTGGAGGGAATACGGGGACACTGTAAAATGGCGAATATTTTTCAGCGAGGCACTCCAAGTCGGTCCAAAGGCGACTGGGTCGCGTCTGTATAACCATGGCATCGCAAATTTTAATTAAACTTTAATTGAAATACCAAAAACGAAAATATGCAACCGAAGAGAAAAAGGAAAAGTGGTAGCCGTGAGTTGGGGGCCATGCCAAATAAGTGGACGGGCTAAATTTAGCAAGAGCTTTAAAATAAAACCCCCCAACTCGTGAACTGGGGAGGTGGAAATGGGTGGCGGGGGTCGGGGGCGCATTCTCCATAAAATGCACATAAAGAGCATCAAGAAAATCTGGCACGCATTCTGTTTATGGCATATGAAGCAATTCCAAAAGCAATTTCGTTGATACTTTTCATTGAAATGTTTGTGTGAAAATGGCGTGCCAAAGTGCCGGACGGACTTTGCCGGATGGGCGCCAGATTGGGGTATTTTCTGGGATAAGCTGCTCCAAATGCTGCTACCATTGATAGAATGACAAGAGTCCCCACGACCCAAACAAAAAAAAAAAAACAGAAAAGAAAAAATAGAAGCGAAAAAGGCTGAAAAACTTTGTAAAGCTGGAGCAAAACGAATCCGAGGGCAGCATCCTGGAGCTGCGCATGCTCCACGAATGCAGCGTAACATTTTCGGGGGTTGCATTGGACACCATCCCCCGGAGCCCCCAACCACCGAAACCCAATCCCCCTCCCGAAACTGAAGCCCAATCTGAATGCCCCGTAAGGAGGCTGCAGTTGCCCCGGCAACCCACAAAATGAATGACCAAAATGAAAAACACAAGTCCCAAAAAATGTGACAAAATATATATGCAAAACTATTTAATAAATCACTAAGTTCAGAACTCGGTCTCGGCAACCCCAAAGAGGCCAAGGAATCGCTTTGATGATGTCTGTCAGAGGACATATTTTGCCGAAAGAGACGGCTAGATGGGGTTGCGGGAGTGCGGGAGTGCGGGAGAGAGACGGCCATAGTGGACTCGGTCTCGGCGGGTTGGAGCTCCAATCCCTGGGGAATTCCGAGCTGGGTGGGTGGTTTGCTTTGCTTTGGCTTGGCAGGCTGGCTGTGGGTGGTTGGCTTTCTGGGGTCGCGGCAAGTGTTGTTGGGGCTGACTCGTAAAGCAGGATTTAAAGGATAACATAAAATAAATCGACTGGTATTTGTGTGTGTGTGCGTGTGCGAGGGCGAAGGGGAGCAGAAGTCGAGACGGCATTTTATGAATTTATACGCATTTTTTATACGCTCAGGAATGAAAAGATATTGGCCGAAAAGCGATTTCCATAAACCACTCAGAGCCGGAGTCGCACTCGCAAGGATATGAAAGCGCAGATAGGACCCAATAATGATAATAAAAAGATGCTCGAGCTGAAGACACAGCCAAGAAGAAAAACAAGGGCGACATCAAAGGCCGCCAGCCAGGGGACAGTTTGTGTGGACTTTGTTGAGTGGCCATTTTATATTTCGGTTGCTTGGCAGCCCCAAGGGGTCGGCGGAGAGTGGGCTGAAGGAAAAGCAATATCCTGGCCAATTGATTTTTGATTATGCCCCAACAAATCCAGCAAGAACAACAACAACAGCAGGAGCGTGGAGCGAGGCAATAACCAATCTGCAGTCAGAATGGCCAGAATGCCGGCCAGCAAAAATTGTCAACGCAAACGAGCCGAAAAATATTATTGCACTTTCTGGCTTTTGCCAATCAAGCGTTTATTAAGAGATGCTCTCCACCTGTCCTGTCCGCTCATATCCTGTCCTTCGATTTCCATCGGCTGCAACTAGCCCCGCAAATAATATTTGCATTGGGGCTAATCGAATTTTGATTGCATTTCTCTGCAGCTCTCACAACTGCGACGATTTTGAAATTGGCTTTTGAAGTGCGGCTTTCAGTGCGGCAAAGTGCTTTTCTATGTTGACATCGATGTGGGGGCACACACATGCAAATCATGTGAAAAAGTAACGTAAAAATGCTACTGCAAGTTCGCTCTGATTATCCTTACAGCTGTTAAATCGGCCATTAGGCATAATGTGCAATTAATGTTGCATAACGAACCGAGCGGATATCGTAAACAAGTCGACAACGAGGGGATCACACACAGATGACATACCATTATGGCACGCAACTGCAATCATAAGCTGAGGGTCACGATGACACTGGCCCAATAAACAGACAGGTTCATAATAAAAAACCCCTGCCCCCAGCTCCTGCGACACCCACCCCATATCATAATAGGATATACGGCCAGATCCAGATCCAGACTTAGATCCAGCCACCCCGGAAGGGCAGGACACCATCCACCAGCCCATAAAATCAAAGCAAATCACTTGTTATCCCATTTGCAGCCGCAGTTCCTCCCCCCATCCGTGTAATTTGGCCGATACTTAATTTCTGACTTCTGCCTCCATTTGCTCGCCCCTCGTGGGCATTTCTGGATCTACTGCCGTGCTCTTGGGTTCTGGGTGCTAATATCTGCGGCCTGCCACAAGGAATTGCCTTTTCATGAACTTGACTCATTTATTATTTGCAACAGTTGCCCTCCCTGTCCCCGTTTCCAGTTGTTTGTTTGCCTTTTGCCACGCAGAAGGCAGAATGCGCTGGTTGGTGGTGTCTTCTCCGCCTTTGTGACTGCCTTTGTTGGTGTCAGTCGTGAAGTGAAAATTAAAAGTCCAAACATGGAAATGCTTTCGTATGGAACATATGGCTGAAATTTTTATTTGGACCACCAACTTGTTTTGGTTTTCATTTTTTCGTAAGTCTGGCATTGCAGACTGAACTAGGTGGTTTCTCTTTAACCGAAAATGCTATTCTTAAATCGGATAAAATGTTTCATTTTGAAATGTATCTATGGAAAAGAAAACCTTTCAAATATTTTTCAAAGTTTGTTGGCATTCTCGTATCAATTAATTTTGTATTTTCATAAAACAATATAGGTTTGATTACCTATCAAAAGTCTCGTAGTAAGCTAGCTGGCAAAATATCCAATATTCATGCCTCCCTAAAAGGCCGTAAAAAAGGCGTATGATTTGATATTTGGCTGGAAGTCAGCCACTCAACGGCTGATAATTTATGCATAAGGGTGAAGCTTAAAAATTACCGTTAGACACACAATTTAACGCGACATAAGGAGCTATTTTTTATGTTTTGTTTGGGTTCACTGTTCAAATTGGGTGGAACTGAAGGAACGCGCAGTAAGAAGGCAGGAGCAGAAACAAATCAGTGGAAAAACCACACACCTACAAACTGGGATTGCCTGGCACACACACACACACACCCCCGAATAATAATGCAAATACATACGGACGCTCTTCAGGCAGACATAAAAAATAAATGTTTTGTTTAACCGACATTTTAACGCCTATTTACGTGCCGTGCACGTCATGCACGTTATGCCAATTTAATGGCTCGCAGCCTTAGACCAAAAAAGCAGGCAATGACTTTTGGCTTTCTCTTCCTCTTGCTTCCGCCTCGCTCTGCTTCTTCCACCTACTTCCGTTCGCATTCTTTGTGTGGGTGTGTCTGTGCGGTCGAGTAGGGAAATGCTCTCACACGAATGTGGCTAGCAAAATAAAACAGCAAGCCAAATTAAATCTACCGAACCCAATAAGCCAGAGGGAGACGGCAACACGGATGGGGGAAGAGAGAGAGATGGCGAGAACGGAGGCCAGACAGTCAGACATTGTCTTAAATTATTAAATTAAAAGTTAATGAATAGAGCGACGCATAAGCACGTAAAAAACATAAACAAGTCAAGGTCGCCGACACAGCCCAACCCCCCAGGCATAAATATATATGTATATATCTGTGTGTATATATACACCCCATTATCCCACCCTTTCTCACATCCATTATCCCTTGCACAATCTGGCACATTAGCGTCCCTGGTGTAACATCCAGAAAACGAGTGATATTCCGACCTGAACAACCTGCGATAGTTCCAGTTCTGTTCGGTTGGGTTGGGCTACACTGAGAGAAAATGAAAGTAAAATCTTAAGTTTTGTAATTGGGTAAACGATTTAAAGATCATCTTATTCAGATTTCCAGCATCCTTACCTAAATTATTTACTTGTGATAACTATACAAGCCATTCAAATATCTATTTTTATAAACCTATTTCTGGGATTTCTTTTATGTGTATGTATTTAAAAACAACACTCTTATTTTTCAAATCAGATCGATTTATTTGCTGCCCGAACTGGTTGGGTTTTTGGTTTAGGTTTAGGTTCTGCTTCTGCTTCCGCTTCTGTCTGTTGTTGTCCGACATATGACGAACCCACTGGGGACCATCAGGCCATCAGAAAGCCTTACAAGCAAAGTTACTTTGCTCGAAACTTGCCATTTTTCTTTCTGGCTCTTTCAGGCACGACTCCCCGCTTGCCGCTTCCCGCTTCCCGCTCCCAGCTTTCTCGCTTCTGGCCCGCTATTTTGGCCTTATTCCTTTGCCATTAGTCTGGCGCACTCAGACAGAAACAGTCGACGCCGACAGTCGGTGACAGCTCAAGATTTGCCACGAAATGCTGGGATTTATAAATACTATATAGCCATATACCTATATACCATATACGTATGTGTGTGTGCCAGAAAGTGTTTGTGTGGGTGGTTGGTTGTGCATAACGGTTAAGTTGTCAACCCGACTGCGAGTGATGTGGATGCGAAGGCCTGATGGCCTGGCAAAATCGTTTCCATGTCACTAGTCATTCACCGGCTGGCACTTTGTTTTTATTTTTTTTTTTTTTAGCACAACTCGAAGGAGGCAGAAAAATAAAATGCTAGAAATACTGAAAGGAAAGCGTTGGCTGAAAGTTGAGAGCTGTGAACTCAGAAGGCCATGCAATCTGCACAGCGAGCGGATACAGCCTGCCCCTAAATGTAGGCAACCCTTTTTGGCCCCAACTCCTCAAGCTCACCTGTCCAAGTGCGGGGCTGTGGTGTGGAGTCGAGTGGGTTGCAAAAGGAGATGTGGGGAGTGCTTGTGTGCTGCCTTGTAAATGTCAAAACCTCAACGTGTCTACCTTGTTCGGCTCCGCTGTTCTTATGCATATGGAAATGCCAATTTGAAGCGGGCACATCCGACACGGGCCTCGACCTCTCCCGGCCCCAAGACAAGAGCGTATCGAAGGTCCAGCCAGGACTCGGTAGTCAAAGATGCCAAATTGCCCGGCTGGTGGGTGGGCCACTTCCACATATCGGCCGAGGAATTTACATATCGAATTTATGCGCATGTAAACCTGGTCCGCTTGCCTTTTGTGTGTGTGTGTGTTTGCTGTGTCGAGACATGTTTTGACTGTCACGGCGGTAATTGATCTCGATTAAGACCATGTTTGTAGGAGGCAGCAACTTCGGAAGAACCCCGAGGGGTTGGGCGGAGCCTTGCCCAACACAAAGCCAAAAACACGCATACACACACACACGCAGGGCTGTCAGCGGCTTAAGAATTAGGCTGGGGAAACCCCTTTAAGATTAATGTTATTATTTGAAGATCATTATGTACGATAATTAAAATACTACCTCTAAATCAGTGGGTTTTAGCTTGAATTCCAGCGATCAAGTAGTTGAATTACTTAGGTATCGTAGTTATATATATCTATATCTATACTTCACAGTTGCTATAGCTCCTTATTTCATTATCCTTACAGGTCTGGTTCCAGAACCGCCGTGCCAAGTGGAAGAAGCGCAAGAAGACCACCAACGTCTTCCGCACTCCGGGCGCCCTGCTGCCCTCCCATGGACTTCCGCCGTTTGGGGCCAATATAACCAATATCGCCATGGGCGATGGTCTTTGTGGCACGGGAATGTTTGGCGGAGATCGCTGGAGCGTAGGTGTCAACCCGATGACGGCAGGTGAGTGCGCCCATGGAGCCTTGCAACGGCGCTACCAACTAACAATCCCTTGCTAACTGCTGTCATTTCCCCTACTAACTGCTGCTCCTTCGGAACATATATGGGCCCAGGCTTTGGCCAGCTGAATCAGTCGTCGCCACTCTCGTCCTCGCTGAACAGCGGCCTAAACTCGGGCATTAACATGGGTTCCGCCTTGGGAGCGGGCAGCTATCAGCACTACGGTCTGAATGCTCTAGGTAGGTTGTGGGCTGGGTGTCAGGCCCCCAAAAAGAAGCCCCCACCATGACGATCACATGCCCGAAAATTTTCCATCTGCATGCTGACGACAATGGCACAGCGTTGACACTTTTTCGCCTAACATGATTTTATTTATCGGGGCGCTTTGTTTGGTCGTATATTTGCTCCGGGGGATTTATTTGCTTTGCTTTCGATGCCATCGGGTTCCGATTCCAGTTTCAGTTCCAGTTCTGCCGACAATTGACCAAACACGACGCCGAGTCCGCTGAGACTCTCATTTCTTTGAACTCATCACACTTTTTTCGGTTTTCGGTAGCCCCGAAAACATATGCATATCGTATCATTTATAATGCCCCGGGCAGCCTGTTTGCTCGATCAATTAACAGGCAGCCGTTTAATTTTCAGGAATACCCAAAGTCATTTTTTCATCTTCTTTATTTGGTTTCGTATAGTTGTGCTAATTGACATTTTGGAGACATGTTCATGTCGATTTTTTCATTTTTCGGCTCTTGCTACCGTCAGCAAAGTTTTCATTGTTACACTTTTTGTTGAGGGCTTTAAATTTTTTGTGCCCTGCCTTGCTGGCACAAATCACTGGGTGACATCACATAATGACAACGAAAAAGTTGCTATATATCATAAGATAATCAAGATGTACAAGTCTTATCAATCAAGTTAAAACCAACCACGTAGCTTAACTTCTTTAATAAGTCAATATACTACACCGAATGATATTGTTTTAATGGGCTGGCATGTTTTTCAATTAACCTGAAAATCGAAGTTGCTTTCATATTTCTTTTCTGATTCACTTACAACACCGAATACAAAATTCTAGTAAACCAATGACTTAGCATACATCTGTGCAATTTTGACGACGGCTTATTAATTATGTGTCTCGTAATTTTCCCCGCAGGCGACTCCATGATGTACCAGCACAGTGTGGGCGGGGTCAGTTGTGGGCCCAGTGGTTCGCCGAGCGCCACCACCCCGCCGAACATGAACAGCTGCTCCTCGGTGACCCCGCCGCCACTTTCCGCGCAGCCGAACTCCAGCCAGAACGAGCTGAACGGCGAGCCCATGGTGAGTGCCCCCGAAAAGTTGTGCCCCCAAAATGTATGGAAACATTTCGCTGATGAATGAATGTTTAACTTATTTATGGCACAGTCTTTAAACAGTGAAGTGCAAGCGGAAATCAAACAAATTGGTTTTGTGCTATAAAATATGTTGTAGATAAATTATTGAAACACCATTTATAACAAAACTTCACTATCTATACAAAGAAAATGAGATCACATACAATATTTGAAAGTTTTGGCAACATAATAGTAATAAGTTTGTTTTCAAAAATTCAAAACCATAATTTTCATAAAAGCTTAGACTTCAAATGAACTATAACATACCATAAGCTTAGATAATCAACACGAAATGTTAATCCCTTTCTGTTACTTAACAGCCGCTGCACCAACAGCAACAACAACAGACTCACCAACATCAGCAGCAGCAAACTCACCAACACCACCCGATGGCGCCACCAACACCCACACAGCAACAACAGCAGCTTCCGCAGTCCATGCAGTCGCCGTCGGATGGCGCCAACGACACACTCCACAGCATCGCAGCGCTGCGGCGGCGGGCTTCGGAACTAAACGCAATTCCTTCCTACCTACAGATGGCGCCACACAACTACGAACACTACAATTCGAATTCCAATTCGGTCTACTGAAATTTGTTGAAGAGCTTCGAAAGCTTTTCGGATTACGGGTGAAAAGCCGACCGTTGGGGATTCAAATTGCGAGGCTGCGCCAGCGATGCGTTATAAGATAACCAAAACCTAGGCCCAGGCTTAGGGCAATTGTACAATTTATGTGTTTGCATTATTTGTTTCATGATTTCCAGGACTAAACTTAAAAGACTATGATGAATGTAAACCATGTATACGAGAAACGAAGCTTGCGAGAGCACTAACGATTTATTCGAAGCTAGGACCTAAGCCAACTATGAAACTATTCCCGCATGAATTGTAGACCTAGATTAAAGATAAACGTAACATTTGCCGTATACGACAGCTGTATAAACTGGACCGCCAGCGAGGATGGATCGAAAAGTATCCTCGGGGCGTCACAATAATTTTTGGCCAGCCGAATTGCGCGGAACTCGCGCCTAGTTCGTACTTAAGCATAATTACGCCTAATTGTTTAGGAGTGTATGTAAGTAGATCTATTCTCATGTAAGTGTTGTTGTTTTTGTGTATAGACAGTATACTTCCGTTGCTATCTCTCGATCTAACCATACGATACAACCATAGCATATCGAACGAGCAGCCCCGACTATAGCAAACTGTAACTGCAAACCAGATTAACCAAAATCGCGGCTCAAGTCTCTCATAACAAAACCGAAAACCCAAAACCGATTCAGAGTGCACGCATCCAATGGATTACTTTTACGATTACCAATTACAAATTATACAATTACAAATACCACTATATATACATACATGCGTACATGGCATACTTGTAATAGACTTTCTTGTATCGTTTAAGCCTAAATTTAAATCCAACTAAAACAAAAAAAAAAACGAAACACAATTACTCTGTATGTAATTATGCGTATTATTAAATAGTAAACTAAATTAAAAGCTGAACGTGATTTGCATACCAGTCAGTGACAGTGGAGGTCTCAAAATGAAAAACTAGTTCATAAACTCGTGCTGAGTGGTTAATTGCTAACTAATGAGTATCTATAAAAACTATGGCTTTGATTTGGAATACCATAGCTACAAAAAGATAGATTTCTTATAAATGGAGATAGAAACAGTCAATGCCAGTAGGTAAATGCCTTATACCCATTTGGTTTTCAGCAGTAGATCGGTAGTTAACGACTTCTAATTTCTTCGCTTTGCTCTGCCTTGTCTACTGTGTTTATCTGAGATTTCGACGGAGAGTTGAGGATTTCTTTATTTTTCATAATTCACAAATGGTCCGACGAGTGTCCACTTGCCACAACTCGTGCTCGTTTTGCCCCCTGAACCCTTGCAGATGCAATTACAATAATTGAATAGGATTGGGGCGACAGACAGATGCTCAAATGTCAAACAAGTTTAAGCTGAAAATTGCCAAAATTTATAAAACTTTGACAGTGTGCATACACACACACACGCCCACGTTGATAAGAGCCTGCTTTACGAGCGTGTGTGTCCTGGGGGCAGGACGATTTCCATTCGCAGTGACTCCCACTGATTGGGGTCGAAATGGGGCAGGAGTGCAGGTCGCAACTCGACCCGACTGCATCCATGGGCTTATAAATTTTATAATGCTCCCTGACATTTGACATGCACATTGTCACGACAATTGGCCTGTGGAGTCTGCAGTTCCAGTACCAGTACCAGTTCCATCACCAGTGCCCAGTTGCCAGTTGCCATAGCCCGTAACCCGTAACCAGAACCGGAATCGAAGCCCGGAATCCTAAACCCACAGGCTCTCCAGCTGGGCAGGCAGCTTAATCACACTGATGGCTCTTTTATGGAATATGTTCGGTTATGTATATTTGATGCAAAAGCGCACATAAACAATTTAATAAAATAGAGAAAACACTGAGGGATACTGATGCACATTGGATATCAATAGCTGGGTAATTTTATTATAATACTTTACACTACAGAACTCATAACTAAATTGAATAGCTTTATGGTGCAGTTGAGACAAACAACGAAGATAGTGAAGATTCCGTTGATATAGTTATATATTATTAAACACTAGAGAGAGTTTCTCTCAGTGCACCGCTGGCGAAAGACGGTTTCATATTCTGATGTGAAAGGTGGAGAGGAAGTCGGGCGCCCGGAGTATAACGTGCTCGAACTCCAAAATTGATAACTTGCCATCGCCATCGACGTCGGCCTCCTCGATTACCTTGTCGGCAATCTGCTGGTGCTCCTCCGGACTCAGCTCGTTCTTGGTCATTGTTGTCAGACAGGACATGAGGTCGGCGTGCCCGATGAAGCCGTCCTGATCGAAATCTGCAAAGTTATGCCAGACGTAAGTACTCACACAAACGAGTGGCAGCAGTGGGTGGGTTGGGGCAGCGGACAAGGAGATGGCTTACAAAACTTGACATTTTCTTGCACAAAAGTCAAGTGATGTGTGCCAAACTGAGTTTGCCCAACAGTCAGCCACGTCTGCATCCTTCTGCCACACAGGTAATCGCTTGCTGCACGTTTCAATTTGTGTCAATCTAATAACACACATTGAAATAAAGTGCAGCCTAGCTGCCTGGCTCTCCATAACTTGAGTTTTGCAACTAGTTTAGCAAAAAAAAAAAAAAAAAAAAACTAGCAACTTGCAGTTGCACTCGAACCAAGAGATACTTTGCATCCCATTGATTGCCGACTTCGGGCCATTAATTTCGTGTGTCAAGTGCACAATCAATTTGCACGAAAACTTTTGCTCCATTTACGTTGGCATTTTTCGGGATTCTAATTTAAATTTCAATTAAAATGCTTATTAGAATTTATGGCTGTCCTTGAACTTAGCTGCTGCCAGGAACGGCGCCACAAATTGCCCGGCCGCGAGTCACCACGAGTTGTGTGCCACGTTTGGCGGCCAGGGCCATCTTCCACATGCTTCTCTCTGCCATTTCGGCCATCGTAAAGTCCAAATGCAAAGAGGGCCCACACACACACACACGCACGCAACGAGGGCAAGTTCGCCAAAGGCAATAAACACGGGCTGCGGAAATGCATAAACAAAGGCTCAAAATGCTGGCCAACAGCTGGAGCTGCAATGAAGATGGAGTTCAGAGATGGCAAACAATGTATCCACTACTTAAAAGTCTAAAAAATCTTAGTTCTATCTATAATACTAATATAGTGGCTGATAATGAAATCGCAGCTTTAGAAGTTCAACTAGTCGTGTACGTAATTTCTAGGCCACAGAAATGTTATATATTACGCAAATCGCTTGCTGATAGTTTAAACAGCTTCCATGTTACTCAACAGCCCATATAAGCCCGAAAACATTGTCTTTTCCCATCACTGACCGCAACAACTGAGAGCGGAGCTAACTCCAACTTACCATAAATTTTGAAAGCGTAGAAAACTTTAATGTCCCTCGGCGCCTGCTCGCTGAAAACGGAGAGGGCGTCCAGAAAGTCCTCAAAGGATAAATTGCCCTGGCCATCGCGTGAGAAGGCCTCGCCTGCAAAAAGTGGAAAATTGCTGTAGTCCAGCGTCCGAGGTACGCCTTTTGGCCGGGTTCTTTTTTGGCATTGGATTGCTGGGCTTTGCTTATGCAGCCATTTGGGCTATTGTTACGCACATATTCGCCGGCGAAAGGGATTCTCACGCAACTCGGGCATCTTCTCAATGCATTCGCAGGGCACCTTAACACTCGAGGCCTGACCTTCGGTCATCTGGCGAGGCACCAGATCCGGCCGCAGCTCACGGAATCGCTTGTGAACCCTGTAACGAGAGGCAACACAAGGATAAAGGATCGTCTTCGGGGACCGAAGCTAAGGATACCCTGGCCAGTTGGAAATGTGTCGCGCAGCAACAAATTAGACTAATTGGAAAGCAATTTTACATCATCCAACTATGATATTCATAAAATACCCTACAAGTAACTTCAGCTTATTAACTTTTCATTCAGAAACTTAAAAATGAATCTTTCTGATTTTAATCAGAATTTACTATATCTATTTGGTTTCAAATGTAGGCTGCGAGGCTGCCGATCAATAGTGTGGATACTGGCCAAAATGATAATCCCTGGGAAAGGGTATGGAATGAGATGTGTTGGCCGGGTCAAAGGGCGGGGATATGATGGGCTTTGTGCTCTGAGTGTCTGTCCGTGCGCTGTCGTGTGTGTGTGTTTTCTTGTGTTTTCCGCTTTTTGTTGCCGCCGAGAGGCAAACAATGGGAGGCTGCAAACAATGGTGCTTTGTCTGCCGCCATATGAAATGGAATAGTTTTGTCTTATTAAGGGAATACAAATGGCCTACCGCAGGATCTCCTTGCGCGTGAAGAACGTGCAATCCTTTCCGATTTGCGGACCAGCAATGCATGAAGAGAAATTAGCTGTGCGGAAGTGAGCTTCATCTGATTGATCGCTCACCTGGTAGTCATCCAATTCCTGCTCCGTAAATGTCACAACTTTGTTGCCCATCGTTACTCGCCAGCCAGTTGGGTTCGGTTCGGTTCGTTTTGGCTCGAATCCGTTTGGATTGGTTTGCTTTTTTGCGTAGCTGTCGGCCAAACCGGTTAGTCCCAAGCGTGAATGGCAACTGACACTGTTGCCGACTGTGGGCCAACTTCCAGTGCCATAACTTTGCATAGCACCAGGACTCCGCGGCTCCACGGCTTAGTAGACATCCTGCGGCGAATGGCCGGCGTATGGCGCCCGCATTCGCATGGAAATTAATTAAGGAGTGTTCAGGAGCGCCACTCCCACTCCCACTACCATACCCACTTCCACTCCCCCATTGGGCCCATAACTATACAGTTACCGTGTAGCTTTCGCAGGTCAGCGCCGTGTATCCTGTGGTTTTTTGCCCCACTGCTCTTTTTAGCTGTCAAGCTGCGGCAAAAGCCGTTTTTAGAGGTGCGCCTCCATACGGTCCGTAGAAAAATATGGAAAAACTAAGCTAACTCTATCGGTCTAGCGAATGGAAAGTACCTGATAATGGCACGGGTAATTCTTTGTTTGATTTAGATGAACTAAAAAAATATAAAATATGCTCATAAATGAATTAGTAAAGATATTCAATTGGTAACTAACTTCTTGTATTCCCAGTTGTAAAACATCAGTAAGACTTCGGATTTAACTCCGCTTTCGGCCAATTAAGCACACTTAAACTTTGAACCTGCCAGATCTTAGCCAGAATGTCTGACAGTTTACATTTTAAGCACCTAATAGCTAAACCTTTCGCACGAATTGAACATACCCATACCCATAGAAGGAACTCCCAAAGCTGCAATGCAAAAAGAGCAGCTAAATTGGTATTGAAGAGGAAAGATACTGTAGCACAGTTTCCAGAGCCAGACAGTCGATGCGTGCTGCTTTTAGTTGGGCGTAAAGTTTATTAATTAATTTAATGCTCGACGGCACTTTTCAATTTCACGTGTCTGCGCTATGAATTTATGAAAGTGACTGTCGGGCTTGGGATCCAAATCCAGGACACAGAGTTTGGTTAGAAAGTGATGACCCAGCAGGGAGACGCACCAAGGCTGCAGTGCCGCATCGCTGCTAGAGATTGGGGATTCGATTAGCGCTGGAGCAGCGGGAAGGCGCCATTGTGTGGATAATACTACTTACCTCTGGTCAGCCGGGCAATCGGTTTCGCATTCGATTTCCTGAAACGTCAACATAATCGAGCAATCCAGCGCCGTGGCTCCCAACATATAAGCCTGCTCCTCATCCGGCTCGAATTCCGCATCCCCGGCTCCTTCGATTGCGGCCAAGAGACCCCGCAGCGAGTTGTAAGTGGGCCGGGAGTGGTCGGAGTACCCGGATTGCCACATGAAGTCGAAGTGGCGCTGCAATTGCCAAGAATCGTTACTCGCACTGCACAAAGCCACTTGGCCGCCATCCATTGCCCATTTAGCCGCCACTTCCACTAAACTTACAACTCCCAGCTCACCTGGGCATTTCGAAAAAATGAAGTGAAGGAAGGAAGTTCAGCCTGTTGGCCTAAATATTTGGATACTCTAACCAAAAGATACGCCTTAAGTTACAGTAACGCAGTAACTACAAAGTAGTAGAACTATTTAAACAATATATACTACACTCTATAGCTTCCTGGCTATCTTAGTGAACTGAGACTAAGGTGTTCGAATAAAGTACTGCACGAAACAGCTATACTTCTTTTAGGGTATCATAGCCCAACTCGAACTGTCTGCAATTGCCAAGGTTCTCCGGGGGCAGGCAGAATAAACAAATCCAAACGGACAAAGACTAAGGAGTTTGGGCAGCAGTTTGATTGGTTGGCTTACCTTTACCAGCAATTGCAAATTCAAAATTTTTTGCAGCACACAATTTTTTGGTAAGCGAAATATGTCCGCTTTGTTGTTTTGTGCTTGAGTTTGATTCGCAGGCTCATTCCGATTCAGTTTTTGGCTTTCATTCTGATTCACGTTGCGACTTGTCGTACTAGCAGCCTCAGCCGGAGTTTCCGGTTCCGTTTTTGTTTCCGTTCGACCTGCAGTTGCCATTGCCGAAGCCGTTGCCGTTGCCGTTGCCAACACATTGCCGGACAGTTGGTTGCTTGATGCTGGTCCTGCAGCCACCGAGGTGGCTGCCTGTCTAGTTATTGTTGTTTCCACTCTGGCCACTTTTGTGTACCTTTGGGTCGTGGCTGTTGCAGCAGCTGCTCTTGTCCGCGTCGAGGATTGACCGGCAGTGACAACAGGGGCGTGTGCCCTGCCTCCGAGTGGCAGGACAACATTAGCGGCGCCAATTCCAGCAGCTCCGGCCTTTGTCTCCGTCGCCGCAATCGAAACGCGACTCTGATTCAGCTGCTCCGGCTCCGGCTGCTCCTGCTGCTGCTTCTGGCTCTGATTGGAGCCCTCTGCTCGGTTGGATTCCGGGTGCTGCACGGAGAGAAATCAATGCATAAACACATAAGCTTCTTATGTCCACTTTAATGATATCATATTGGTGATTCACTTTCAAAGGAATACTTGTACTATTGAACCAGCAGTCAGAACAATAAAAGCAAAGCAATCAAAGATAATAATAATAATATAATTACATTTAAGGAGTAAGAGCTTCTAATAAATCTTCTAAAATGTTAAAT
The DNA here is from genome assembly GCF_004382145.1 of Drosophila mauritiana. Lineage (NCBI taxonomy): Eukaryota > Metazoa > Arthropoda > Insecta > Diptera > Drosophilidae > Drosophila > Drosophila mauritiana. The sequence continues at coordinate 19,186,401 of NC_046668.1, read as the reverse complement.
ACTTATTCAAATGGAAGCATTATTTATATCTTCACTGAACAGCATTATTAGTTGTGTTTTAACAATATGATATATGATAGCAAAACTAAGTTATTTTTCCAGTGCGTCTTACCTCGTATTCCCTTAGCAGGCAGGCCACCAGCAAATGTTTTATAAGCACCATAATTTCACTGGAGAATTTCAGAGATTTTATGGCCATGGCGATGGCGATGGTGTTGGCATTGGTTGAATTTTGTTTGTTAGCGTTTTCAATGCGCATTCCCATTTCGTGTGGTCGTTGTCGGCGTTGTCAACGTGGTGCCAAAAGGTGTTGAAGCGACACGGCCACGGCAAAAACATAGTGAAATGAGGGGAGGGGGGAGGGGGTGTGGAAAAGTTGAAAACCAGGTGGATGGACCAGTTGGCTGGGGACAGAGAGGTGGTTGCAGCCCGGAAAATGGCGATGCTGGCATTTGGCACTCGAGAATTTGTGTTTGGCTGTTGCTTCTTGCATTATTTATTGAATATTTGCGTGTGGCCGAATGGTTCGGAGTTTTCTTCTTGCGCTGCTCATGAAAATTTATGTCCAAAAGGGAGTGACTCGAATAGAAAGTAATTATAAGAGCTGCTTGAATGGCTCAAAATGCCGTAAAATGTGGCCCAAATGAATTTTAACATTTTCAAAAGAAATTAAAACACAATCCAAACTCCAAAAACCATCTCTGCCCCTCCAAGAAATCGCAAAGAATTTTCATCCCAAGCGAGACTAACCCACATTTGTATCTTATTTTCAAGTTGAATTTATTGAAAAGCGCAACTGACTTACCCGGGAAAGACACGCGAGCTCAATTCATCGAAGGAAATCGAATTCGCGTGATCGCCATAAATTAAATTGCTGTTCTGAAACACACGTAAATTATTTTGCGGGCAGGCGAGAAGTGCATCCAAGGCATCGAGCATACGACTGGGTGTACTAAAAGCAGAGAAAAGAACCAATGAAAATACATCAGCGGACATGTCGCTTGTACAGTGTGCTCAATAACTATAAGGCATATCTGAACAAAACGATTAAAGTATGGCAGGTAACTTGGTGTAGCTAACCAAAGCAAAGTAAAGTAGGGACTCCTTAAACATGATCATTACTAAAATGAAATTATACTAAGTTTAAAAATAGCCTTAGTTGCCAGTTCAGTTTCGTCACGTGCTGTACTTATGAATATTACTCTTAAAACTGATGTATATGCATATGGAATATATGGAAGATGTTGCGCCCGAAACAAAGGCAAACGAATTGGCAACAATTTTCGAGGGGTCACGGGGCATGGAGGCCGCCAGATCCATAAAATCCGGGGACAGAGGCCACGGCGGACGCGGAGCAAGCGGTAAACCGGAATGAAAGCGCAAGCAAATTGAATTTTGTGCACGGATGCACGCATGACTTGAAACAGCGGGCCGCAAATAAACGAATGAGCGGGGCGGGCACTGGAGCTGGGATTGCAATTGAAGTGGACCCAGAAACGTCCGGAGCATTCCGAGTCCAAAAGGATACAAGGAAAGCAAAAAAAAAGAAGAAAGCTGGGCACTAAAGCAGAAGGAGTGGCAAACAGTAACCGAAAGTGTTGGAATTATGAAGCACGACAGGACACGCAAATGGAGCAGATTGAAATTTATGACTCGATGTTCGTGCCAAAGGAGCAGCCTTCAGCTGCCTGTTCATTGTGCCGAGCAAGGTGAGCTCCTGGTTTCTGGTTCCAGGTTGCAGGGCTCGTCGACATACCCGGAGAATAGATCCAGCGGACAGTAGTGGCCCAAACGTTTGATTTTCCCATTGTGCATCTGTCGAAGGTTGTGAATGAGTAAGTTAGACTGCCTTCGTCATCGCCCACTCACCTTCAGCAGTTGCATGCTGCAAAAGCGACACCAGCACTTGTCCCGGGCAAAGGGCTCCTTCTCCTCCTGATTGCAGGTCGCCTCCTTTGGCTTTGTCCCTGCCCCCGATGGCATTAAATCAAATAAATCGTTGACATCACTTGCCAACTGGAGCCAGCCTTGTTTGGGTTTTATTTCGATGGCATATGTATCGCCCAGACGACGGACAGCGCTCCTGTTTTTCGTCCTTGTTCCTGCTCCACCGGCATCGTCACCTCCAACTCCTCCGCCCTCTGCAGCTCCAGTTTCATCTCCTGTTGTGCCCTTTGCCTGCAAAATTATATCGTTTCGCTTATTTGCTCTCGCCTCTTTGCCACGTTCCCCTGATCCCCATCACCATCCCCTGATCCCGATCCCGACTCCGAGGAAATGGAGTAAAAGGAAGGTGCCGGCATGTCCTGCCATGAAATATTATGCCTGCCGTGTACCGCGAACTTTTGCCCCGTCGTTGATGCCATTTTGACTTGAAAATGCAGCGGCGAGCGCAGCACGTAAAAAAATGGGAAGCAACCATCATGAATAAAGCTACCATGGTTTCGCATGGGTTGGGATCGGGGTCCTTGGCCAGGTTATCGCTGCTACTGCTCCTGTTTCTGCTCCTGCTCCTGCTCCTGTTGCTGTTGTGACATAAAACAAAAGTTGTTGCGCTGATTGTATGATGAGTAATGAAGCCGACGACCGGCCGGCACGGCACGGCATGGACGGAGTTCTCCATTCGCACTTCCCAACTTGAAATTGAAAATTAACATTTAAAGCCGCAATTAAAGGGTTTTTTCCAGCACTCACCTTTTTTTCGCCATATTTTTGTCCGCCCGCAATGCGCTCCGTGTGATGGAACGAACACACAATATGGCCTTAGTTATGGCCACGTTTTATATACATATGTACCACTTTCTATGGCCTCTTTTTTTTCCTTGCTGCCCCTGCTCCACTGGCTGTTTGTTTCCTTTGCTGGCAATTTTATTTCGGTCAATGCTTTGGCACCAAAGCCATAAATTCAATATGTACCCACCAAGCACGGCGAACAAATAGCCAAAAAATTGCAAAAAAAATAAAAGGAATGCCCGCCCGCAGATGATCGAACAGGGGAGTACCCTAAAGTCCTGTAAGGGGTGTGCTACCCGAACACCACGTGTGCCACCTGCTAGCTAAGCTACCCGATGTACATAGCTGCCCGTTTCTGTGGAACATGGAGCAAATAATAAAACTTGCAGCTATGGCGGCACTTTCAAAGCAATTTCGGCATCTTTTATAACCGCACAAGTCCGAAAACCCAATGCCCAAAGTCCAAAACCCAGAACCCAAACGAAACCAAACGAATCGAATTGGCCAGTGGCTGCTATTGGGTGTGGGACTCGGTTGCAAGTAACGCCAACAAAGTGTTTACACTGTTGCCCACTTTAATTCAAAACAAAGAACCGCTGATTTATGGGCCTCGGCCAGGGTTTAGCTACGAATTTGGATGGCGGCGGAGGTGGCACTCGTGGGTTTGTTAGCCTCCGATGCTACGGCACAAAGGCAAACTACACCGCAGCAGGAGCAGCGGAGTGGCGGCTGCTTTGGCTAACGTGTCCAGCACATATGGCCAAAAATGCCAATATTGTCCTTGTACAAAATACACAATTTATTTGGACAGCAGTAGCGGCAGCAGGAGCCACACGACTCCGCCCGAAAACAGCAGCCTCAGCATTCTGTTTCCGGGGGAAAGGGAGCAGGAGCAGCAGCAGGAGCAGGACCATGAACAGGATCTATATCAAGAGCTGGAGCAGCTGACGACGACCAACTCACCTGTAAATTGGCAAGTAAAACATCGAACGTGGCAGGCAATTGGGTCACATCTGGCAGCAGCAGGCCGAATGGCCCCACAAATTCCTTATCCAGACGCGAAACTGCAACGGGTTGGAAAGCACAGACGGAGTGAAAGGCGGAAAAGTCAGGCCAAATTGGGGCATGCAACCGGATGGGATGGAACGGGATGAAATGGGATGGGATGGCTGTAGCCGAATGAATGTAAAGTGCAAGCGCCAGCATCCGGCTGGCATTATTGATATATAGACGCCGATGGCGGTGGGTTAGAATGCGAAGGTGAATGATAAATCGCTGGCCAGCTCTGCAGTTTTGCAGCAGGCAGCCTGTTGCTGGCTGCGGGCATAAACCCGATTTTGATATATGGCCACGACCACGCCGTCCGCCACTAATCAGTCCCATGTGGACGGGCTGGTGCGCCAGTTGCAACAGCAACTGAAACTGAAACTGGAGCAAAAGAATCCTTCAACCCAACGAGCGCGTCAGTGAAAGGAACTGGCGATGGGGTGACGTGGGATGCGGCACTAAAACGCTCGTTTATGATTGATTGCAGTGGCTCTAAAAGGCTTTGGATAGCGGCCAGGATGAAAAGGGCGGCTGCAGCGCAAAGGCAATGGCAAAGGCCAAGAGGGAGGCACTGCAGCAAAAGCTGCTCAGATACAAAATTTGCTACCACAGCGGGACGGCGCTAACACAAAATTCCACAGTGGAGATCCGCTTGGAAACGCTCCATCGGTGAATAGTTTTTCGGTTTAGCAAACCCTAACTATAGCTGCACAGAAAAAATAGTAAGAAAGTTCAGATATAAATATATCACAATCTGATCCAATCATCTTGTTCCTTTTCATAAGTAATGAACAATACGAACAACCTGAGAGGTTGTAGGAAGCTCTTGTAAATAGTTTACTAAATTAATAAATTGAACATGTAACTGCTTCTGTGTTCGAGTCAACAAGTGCTTAAGCTCAAGATGTTATGACCAAGTGAGGATACTTCTTTTTGCACAGTGCACTTACCCGGTCGTTGGTCGCGTATATGCTCGTTTATCCAGAATCTATCGTCTTCCTTTGGTATGGCAACAATATCCGCTCCGCAGACAAACTCATTTCCTAATAGACGGCGCATTATCCCGATATAAGCCATAAAATCCGGCATTGTCAAGTCGCCAGCTGGAGATTGAGTCGGAGGTGGAGGCGAGGAATCAGCACAGAGAGCACAGGGCAACATAGAAGAGATGTGGATAAATGAAATAAACACATTTGATGCAATGGCCAAAAGATGCACAGAGATAGAGAGATACCCGAAAGGGCAAAGGGCGAAGGGAAAAGGAAGTGGGCGGCGGTTGGCGGTGGGTCAAAATCCAGCCAGGCAGGCAATAAGCAGAGCACAATGCTCCAAGTGGCCGGGAGATGGAGCAACAGCAGCTTGTCTGGGTGTTTGAAGTTGCACGCAACCATTTCCGGTCCAACAAAAAAGGAAAACTCCAGCGGGCCCAGCTAACAATAACAGGCTGGCCTCGGCACTTGAAGAAATATATGATTAACTCCCTAATATTTTATAATATTCTTGAATATATGACCAAAGGAAAAGTTATTGAATTCAATTTGCAATTAACAGCACATAATGGTTAAATGGTGAGTATATCAAATTCATGATTTTCAAAAACTAAGGTGCCATTTTATCGGCTCGTGTATACGAACCTTTTTCAGTCCCAGCTCTTTCGAATGAGACACGCTGCCCTTCCGGCCGAGCAACCTCATCCGCCAGCTCGTGCCGCTGGTGCGCCGCCTGGCGCAGTCTGCTGGATATCATTTTTGGCAAACGTAAAACTTTTTTAAATTGCGGCAGGGCGAGCACCAAATTTGCATTACCCTCCGCCCGATAGATCAACTCAATTTGGCGCAGTTCCATCGCCGCGGGCATATCCAGCAGGGCGTGCAGATTCTTGGCCGTCCACTGTGGCAGTGGCTCTGTGGCTCTAAGCCTTAGTTTTTGCCCCGTTCCCGGGGAGCGGGGTCCTCGTTCGGCTGTCATGGCCTGTGCGCGGGTGTTTTTGGTTCGTTGTCGTTGTCAAAATGCAACTGGCGCCGTCAGCAAGCGCCTGCTCCTCCGACCACCGACCTCTGACCCCTGACCCCTTCTGCTCGGTCTGCGGCGCGCCAGTGTTGATGATTGCCGATTGTGGCTTGTTGTGGTCGAGTCCTGCGGCTTTACTATTGTTATTGTTTCTGTTTCTGCGGCTCTTTCTGTTTCCCTGCTCCACCACTCCTCGCTGCCCCTACTCGTCCTGTCGTGGGCGCATTTATGCACATTTATTGGCCGGCGATAAGATGCAGCAGCCGGGAAGTCGTCGCCGGTTTGAAAGTCAGGTCGCCAGGCGCTGATAAAATACGTAAAATTGCAGGTTTAAAGCGTTTTCAGGGAAGTACTATATTACTCGATATTAGTTTTATAAGCTAACACTTTGTTTTATCCATTAATTACGGATTGTTTTTATATATTGTATATGCTTTCTCAAAGGATCATTCATCATATCATGTACATTTTACTTATTCTTTTGATTTTTATAAATAAATACCATTTCCCAGCTTGCCTTCTTTAATATTCACTACAAATGTTTCACTATTTAGCTTCAATAGCTTTAATCCTTCGCAATTTTGTTGATTGTATGCCGGCTTTTAAATTAAAATATTTATTTTCGTTTTTCGAACAGCTGATCAGCTGAGATCATTTGCAGTGTGTACACACCAGAAAATAGAATTTGCTTATGCTCAGCAATCTAGTATATTTAGTCAGTGTGACCCCTTCTCACTAAGTGCGCGCGCTTTTCAAAATTTAAAATGTATAAACAACATACGTAATTTTACTGTTTCAAAACATTTTTATTCCTTAAACATTTATTAGAGGTTGTTTTCAGTTTTTGCGAATATACTGCGAGCGATCAGTTTGAATCAACGTGTGTCCGCCAGCATGAATGACTTGGGTGCCTATCAATAATAAAATGCTGATAAGAAAAAAACGATCTTTAAGATTGCTTTCTATATTCACTCACCAGCCTCCGCCGTCGCCAAAACCGCAATCAGAGCGAAGAAAAAGCCGCAGATCTTCAGACAGTTCATGTTTACAGAGTGAATTCAAGTTCTACTTTGATTAGCGATCCGGGGAGGCTGCGCTTATATAGCTCCCCATCCGATGCAGTGAGCTCGTCAGCTGGGGGCTTTGAAAGTAGGAATTTCCAAGGGGGCTTCGAATTCCCCAGGGTCACGATCGGAAATCGAGCGCGATCTGAGCTGATAATGCGCGTTTAGCTGATACGAGACAATACTACTAAATGTACTGCCACGCGATTAAGGTTTATTGTATGTGCAAATTGAATTAGATTGAAATGATGTGTACTGTTCATCCCTATCATAAAGTGAAAATATTATTCACAGAGCATATTTATTAAGCACCCTAGCAAAAATTATGATATCTAATATCCAATTAATAAGTTATTGCTCCCAAATTCTTATTTCTAATATAGATGTAGAAAAATTGATACATTGAGTTATTTTTTCAATCAAAAATTGCTTATTATTGTACTGTTGCAAGTTTGTAATAATTTAATAATTTGTAATACTAACTTAAGTTAGTTAGGCAATTTAAAAAATACATTAAAAGGAAGTATAAATATCACCGAAAGTAGTTTTTCCTATCACCAATAGTTTGCATTAATTTAAATTACTAAAACCCCAAATAAATCGATGTTTAATGTAGAATGAATTGATCTTGACCTTCCACAACGACTAAGAAGTCGATGCCAAATGGGTATTAGGAATAAAATCGTACAATTATTGGGCAAATTGACATCTAATACAATTTGTCTCATTAATTGTTGCTGATATAAAAGAGATAATTTCCGAGTAATACACATTAACGACCTTTTCCAGGAGAAACTCCTCATAAAGGGTGTGGTAAACACATCAAACTGGATTGCATACTGCGCTGTTCGCGCCCAGTTCCAGTTATTCTAATAGTCGATAGTCGAGTGGCAGTAGTCAGTAGTCAGTAGCCGGCATTAATTGAATTGCGTAGAAAACCCAGACAGGTTCTTCCTTCACGTGAATTGCACTGAATCGCATGAACAACAGACAAACAAACAAACGAATCTCTGATTGACGAGCGAAGTGATAAAGCCGATCTTTTAACCTGTGTAATCCCCCAGGTTGGCTTGGAATCGCCCAGATCTCTGCCCGATCGATCCGCTATAAAAGAGCACTGGCACTTCAGTGGGGCATCAGTATCTCAGTATCAGTACTACCAAGCCAACCAACAACCACCAAACCTCAGAAATCAACATGAAGTTCTTCCAAGCCGCCGCCCTTCTCTTGGCCATGTTCGCTGCCCTCGCCAACGCCGAGCCCGTTCCCCAACGTAAGTGTTAAACTATTATTACTTTAAATTTATATTAATTAACTAATTATACATCGCAGCTGGAACCGTGCTCATCCAGACCGACAACACCCAGTACATCCGTACTGGTTAGGATTGGAGAACCATGTTGACCCAAAACATTTGCCTATCCATTTGGACTTTTAAATAAAAATTTTAAAATTAAAAACCTAAACTCATTTTTATTATTTACTATATGATTAATAAAATTAATGTGGGAGTGAATTTAAATAATAACAAATTTCATTATTATAAGCTTTATACACATATGTGTACATCCTATAGGAAACTCTAGTGAGCAGAGTACAAAAGTCATATTGATTCTTATCAGTGCAAATTTCGTCATCAAAACACATTTATAAAAATATTAAAAAATCAAGTTATCTGTTGAATATTGAATCAACTTTTATGATCAAAATGTGAGGCATTTTAGCACGTACTATAGTATAGTATTAGGACTAATCAAAAGTGTGCAAACAACAAAATTCATAAAGTCAAGAACCTTTTCAAGCTAATACTAGTTATAAATGTTTTTTAAATAACATATTTAAATGCCAGCTGCTCTCAAATTCCTAAAAAAGCACGTGTATAGAACAGGTATTTATTTGTAGAGTGTTTGAACTTTCTAATTGCTTTTCGTATTGAGTATTTTTCACGTGCCAATAACTGATAATTATCGTAAAAACAAGCAAGTTGTAAGCTCTTCTTGATTTTTTCTGGAATACCAGTTGAGTTTGATTGACATCGAATCTACTCGTGTCACCAATTCACACTCATCGCTTTCGAGCAGTCATGTGCAACTGGTGGATGCGCCCAACTTGTTATTTGTATCTAAATGGAAATTGTTTGCAACTTGTTTTAATTGCCCGACTTGCAAACTGCTGACGGCTAAGCGGCCAAGATGGGCAGAACTGGGCTGAATGGATGGCTGGATTTGGGATTTGCAGCGCCAGCCACTCAAGGGAAGAGTAGTTCATATTTATTTAAACAAATATATATATATAGGGATAAGTGAACGATGCCTGGCGCAACTGGAAACAATTTGCCGAGCGAAAACTATTTGGTTGTCCTGTGCTTCAGCCACTGAAACTGCTCCTTCTGCTGGCCTATTGTTTTACTTGGTGCCACGCCCACCAGCAACGCCGCCTCTATATGGTTCGTTACATCAACAATTATTTTAAACTTTCGCCGCAAGTATTTCCTTCGCCGGTTTTACGCCTGAAATAAATCGTAATAGGAGTTGGCAGTCTGCCGGCGACAAGGTACATATACATACATACATATATATATATATATATATATTTATGGTCCTGCCGCCAGGACCTCTGGGGCCCAAGCTAATCCTTTTGATATTCGTGCGAAGGAATTCCCGGCTACGCAGGAACAATTTGCGCCGCTTTTGAAGTAGCCAACTATGCTGGCTACTTTTGCGGTGGAAGTGGGTGCTGTTGGGCAAGTCAATAAGCGAATCCCTACCTCCTGCAGATTCCCATCCCATCCCAATCCGCAAATCCGGAATTTTGCGATTCGCTTTTGGGGCAAATCGTTCAGTTTCAGGCTGCCCCGCTACCCATTCAAAGTGATTTTCAGCGCAACTTTTAGCCAATCAGTATTTGATTCCCTTTTTTTGGCCAGCGGGCGTTTATTGAAAATTAATTTCGAAAATTTTCGCAACTGTTTTAGCAAGTGCAGCTGCGAGGCATACTCCGATCCTTTTTATACCCAGCCCCGAAACGAAATGAACAAATTCCCCAGTTCGGCTCCTGTCCGCCCAGAATTCTGCCCCCTGCACTTTGACTATTTGCCTGGCTGCACCTGCAGACAGTCGGTCAACAGGGCAACTAGCTGGCCAGGATGCGGACTGAAACTCACAGGCTGACTGCTCATGGGGTGCGAATCACGAACCGAATTGCCTAACTGCTTCTCGAGCAGAAAGGACTCTTGAGCTCACCGCATTTCCATCCACGTCGCACGGCGTTGAAGTTTCAGCTTGGAAAAAGGCAATGCATTCAAAATCAGGGATTTTATTTGGAACCGGACGAAAAAGTTCACTTTTACCTTCGGTCTGCATAGGGAATTTGAGACTTAGTAACTAAAAATCTACATATATAATAGGTTTATTGGCAATCAAATGGAACGGTTTCATTTTGTTTTTACATTTCTTTACATTGCAATGTGATTGTATTGATATAGATATTAAGGTATTAGATATTAAGGTACACATTACGATTGCCCAAGGCCTGTTGCTCCCGACCATTTTTGCAGTTCCTGTTGCCATTCCTTCCATACAGTGCCTCAAACTCGCCCAGCTGACGCCAGTTGACCACGGATATATTGCTGCTTATCAGCCAGGTGGTGGGCAGAACGACGTCTCCGTTGTCGTAGGTGCCTTCGTAGGAAAAGTAATCAGATCCGAATGGTTGAAGTAGTGAGCCCAAGTGGAAGGGCGGAAGCTCCATCGATGATCCTGGCTGCGAGATCCACTTGAGCTGATCGGTGACCTGCATGAGGTGCTCGTTCTTGACGCAACTCAGTTCAAATAGGTAGGACAGGGTGAGGTATTCCAAGTTGTTCTCCAGCTGGGCGCATCGATGAAGTGCCTGCAGCTCCAGGCAGAAGTGATAATTGCCAATCGAATGCTCGGATTTGAGGCTGCCCCACTTGAAGATCGCCTCCACAAAGTGGTATCTACCAAGCAGATTAGCCCCACTGAGCTGGGGCATAAAATTGTTCGCAGTGTATATCCGCATGATCACAGTGCTTCCGTTGTTCTTCAGAACAGTCGCCATCGGAAGATCATCGTAGTACGTCCATTGTAAGGGCATCTTTAGGTCCCTTTTGATAATATTGCTCACCGGTATAGTAATTGGCGAAGGATGCATGGCCAGGTTCGTTTCGAGTCTCCTGTTGGCCACTGCATTACACAAATCCTGAAAAATGGTTCTTCCCGAACAAACATTCACGATAAAGGCCACGGCCATCGTGCAGCTGATTAGCATCATGATGAGCCTCGATTCCTCCGCCAGTTGCATCATCAGGCCAAATGCTCTGATGAACTTCAGCCAGCATAAGTCTATCAACGGTGACAACATTCTACCAGTTAATTGCAAATGTCAGTCAGATAGTGGAAGTGGTTGGTTAACTGTGGAATAAAGCTGTGGTCTATATGCAAAGGCAAAATTAATCCTTTTATTATCTAACAGAGGGAGGTATTGAAAGAACAGACTTAATTTCACATCATTCATTCTAGACTAGGGACATAATTATACCCACACGCTCGCCTGCACTTGAAGCCGGGACGAATTAGGAAATCACGTGGCAAAGGCTTTGATTCCATGCTTTGTTTGGCCTCTCAATTAGTTGCCTCATTGCATGACCCACTTAGTTATTAATTACTCAACAGGCTGGAATCTCTGGCCAGAGCCCGTCACTTTGAGCAATCCATATTGGGCACGAGCCTAATCCAATCAGTGCTTGGAGAACTGGGCAAGTCAGGTGCAGTGCTCTCGATTGTTGGCGGGGCATCTCGAATGCGCGATGGCCAGGCACTCGAAGTGGTTCGGATTATTAATTTGCAAGGATAGGTCAGTTACACTTCTAACTGGCACATTTACGACCGTGTGCGTCCGAGGCTCGGTTGTGCCCAAGTTTAGTTGCCCCAAAGTGAGCCATTCAGTTTCAGGGCCCATGAAATTGTGACCCCCACAGGCCATGAATGTGGCATCCTTTTGTTTGGGCCACCACGTTGGATGCACTGGAAGCGGTGAGCCATAAAGCAGATAGGCCCACGACAAGGACAGGGGACACACAACGATGTCGGTTTATGGGGCTTTGTGCCAGGACACACACACAAACACTGAGAGACACGGACACACACACAGCGCACACACAGGACTCGAAGGCTGGGCAACTGGAATAAATACCTAGCAGAGACAGGACTCCTGGGCGGGGCATCCCGGGTCCTGCATCCTGCGTCCTGACTGCCAAAGTTCTCGGCGCGTGCTTCATAAAATAGTCATAATGCATGTTTTTATGAAATATGAAGTGGCCAAAAAGTTGCTGCCCAAGCAAAAGCCAAACCCACCGAAACCCCTGGCGTCTGCGTTGGCCTATTTGGTGCATAAGCCAAAACCAAAATGTAAATATTTTGCCATGTAATTATTTGTATACAGGACTCGAATCCGTCGCTTCTCTGGCCTGTGTGTGTGAGCTTATGCAGAGTCTTAAATGTATTAGTGAGGCCATTAAAAGTTGCCAAGTCTCCCAGGAGAGCAAGCCGAAGAAGTGAAATTGCATTGGGATTTCGGTCTTGGCTTTGGCTCCCATAAAATAATCATCTATTGCCAGCAGCATCGTTGGCAGGAAGGATTTTCGAGTTTCGACCGTTTCAAAATGCCCGACAGGTTGGCTATACATATCCTGTGCAGCCGGGATACTTAATTTCGGTGCCACCAAAAAAAAACGCTAAGTACGAGCAGGACATTTCCGTGGCCAGTGATTTAAACCGAACAAATATTTTAAGCTTTCAAATTTAAATACTTTTCCCTACGTATATTTGCCTATGTCCTTTAGAAGGTTCTTTTCTAATACAAGCATCGTTGTTTGTTGTGGTCATAGGTAAAGTTGTTTGCGAACAGGACTCACACGCACAAGAGTCCTGGCCATGACTATGGCTATGGCGACCTTTTGCGATTGACAGGCTTATGGGTTTATGCTCAGCTGAAACGCTTTTACGCCGAGCTGTGGCTACTGTCAATATTAACTGCTGCCCAGTAATTAAATTGAGACCATGGCAGGCGCACAAAAACGAACGGATATTATTGCCCCATGAGGCAGCTTTCGTTTACGGACCACCAAACGCTTGTCACTGTCGGTTTTCGTAAGGGAAGGGGTGTGGGGGGTTAGGTGGAGGGGCTGTTCAGTTCGTCCTGGCGATAACCTTTGACACGGCAATACACAAATATCGCTGCCGCCAGGCGAGTTGACATAAGTAGGAACATAATAACGAATTTATCGCCGCACTTATTTTCACTTGCCTGGGCAGAAATACGCATATTGGAGCAACTTTTATCGCTGGCGAAACAAAACTTTCCCGGTCGAGAGTATTTCCCGATTTTCCGACTTTGGAAACTTACTTGCTCTTCTCGTTCCAACGGAATTAGCAAATCAATGCGTTATTTTGGAATTCGATAGCTTCAGCCAGGTATTTGAACTTTTAGCACGAAACAACAATTCGAACGAAAAATAGTGAAAGTTTCAATTTGACAATAATTTCTTGGCTGACGGGCGAAACTGACGTGCTTCACTTGGAAAAACTGACACACAAAGCCAGGCTATATATTAGAATTTTCACTATGCTATTCAAACATCCTTAAAGTGCAGCTCTTGTCCTCGGTGTTTGATTAGCGTTTTCTCTCATTTCGCTTCCAGCGCAAATGTCCTTCAAACTGGCGAATGGTATCCAATTTCAGCTGCAAAGAGTTATTAATCCCGAAATTTGAACCCCTGACCCCACCTCTCAATGAAATTGCTTGTTTACTTGGAATTATGCAAATTTCAGCGCAATCACAGAAGTGATGAGGCCAAATGACAAATACGACCCCCAAAACCACCGACCCACACCCATGCTATCCATGGTATCCTTGTGTCCTGCCATCTCGGCCATTTTGGCCATTTTGGCCAGTTGCATTGCAGCTCTGTAACTAAAATCCCCTTAAGTGCTTGCTTTGGTTGGAAATTGAAAAGAAATTATTATAACTTGTATTTGCATTTCGCTGGCTGGACTTTGGCGGATGAGTTGAGATGAAAAAGGGTTCCTTGGACGCCTCCGGCGCATTGGATGTCGAAAGTTTTCGTTTTGGGTTTATTTTTTTGGGGGGGCAACAAAAGTCAAGGCATCGTACCGAAGCCGAAAATGTATGCAGTGTACGTGGAGTGCAGGGCGAAATTTGTGCCCTTTTGCTGATAACAGCGATGGATCTGCCTTCGTCCTTTCGCAGGACTCGTTATTAAAAAACTTTCGGCGAGTGCGTCGCATGTTTGGTTCCGCAAGCTACTCGGTTATTTTGCTACTTACTCGTATTTTCCTAGCTCGCTGGCGAAAGTTGAAGTTCAAAATTAAAAGGATTAGCGAAGGGGCGGTGGCAACGGGGCCAAAAGCAACTTTGCAGTCTATTTAGTGCTACGGTTATTTTTTCGGCACGCAAATTTGGCCAGTAAGCAAAGTTTTTTGATTGCAAACTTTCAATGTGATTGCAGGGCATTCCTTTAGTTTTGCTTTGCGCTATGAAGATGGCTGCAACTTACTGAAGGTCCCCGCCCAAGCAATTTTTTGCACCTTAAGTGGATCGGGGATTGTTCTGCCTGCTGCCAAATGAAATCTAATTCAATTTCTAATAATACCCCAAAGAGAGTGGGACATAACTTTGTCGAGACATGCTGCTTTTGTGCTGCTCGAAACTTTGTACTTTCCATACCATATGTGTGTTTTTTTTGCTCTGGTCTCGGGTCTCGAAATTGAAAAGCAAAACTTGGCCTGCAGTTGAGAAAATGGAAACTGCATTTGTATACAATGCATTCGAGCTGTCCAAAGTTCAGGGTCCTTCCGAGATCCCCAGATCCTTTAGACTCTCTCTATGAGTGTGTGTGGCGGTATGTGGCTGTGTGTGTGTGTCGCACCAAGCTGTCAACACATTGCCTTTGACTCCGAGCTCCGGGATTCAAATCGAGCACTTCCTTTACCGCTCCCCCACCCTTTGTTGTTGTTTATCGGAGCGCAAAAGTTTGCGATGCAAGCTGCAAAGTTTCGGACAACTTTCCCACCTCCACCTCCACCGCCTTTGTAAGCTGCAGCAGCAAAAACTATTAAAAGTGTATCGAATCATTGGAGCTATGGCTATTTTTAAGCCGAGCTTATCGAATTACTCCTGCAACATGGGGAAACAAAGAGGTAAGCTAAGTGACAAGCGTGCTTATGCCACTTCGGTGTTTCATTTGTCTATGCTGTGGATAAAGTCGCCGAGGAGAGGATAACGAATGTGGAATCACCAAACTTTAAGCAGACTTTAATGGAAATGTACTCACTTTTAATCTCTAATCTTTTCGCAAGCTTTAAAGTTTTCCCAAAATCAGTTGTCAAACTGAATTTTGAAGAATTACCATTACGCGATCGATTTGAAACTGAGTGCTTAAGATTAAGTGCATTTGCTGATATAGTTTAAAGCTTGGTGAATCTAACTTTTTTTCTGTGCATAACTGACTGCAAATCAATGACAAGTGAAAAGGTACCGAAACCGTGGCCCACAGCATTTTGCCAGCCAACTAACTGAGCCATCCTGCAGTGGGCAGTTATGCCAGGACACGACTCCAGCAGCTTGTCGATGACTCCCAGACAACTGGCAAAGGAGATCCGTGGAGTGGCAAGGAGTCTGGCCGATGGGTGAGCTGGTAAACTGGTCATGTCAATGGACGCAAAGTGTCCCTCTCCCTGTGCTACGTGACTGACATTAAGTATTGTCAGGGCACTGCCTCTCGCTTTTTTTCCATCTTTTCGCTAGCCACGTTTATTACTCTTGCAAAAATCATGCAAATGTCCTGGCCAAAGGATGCCGGGCCAGGACAGCCACGCCCCGCACCGCCCCGCGCCGGCTTATGGTCGATTTCGAGCAAAGCAAAGTGTCCTCTAATGGTAATGGGTCCTAAATGCGCCTTTCAACCTTGCCAGCTGTTGGATCCTCGATTCCCCCCACCCCCCACACACCGGGGAGCATTCGGGAAGTGCCAAAGCGAAAATAATGTGTCAAAACATAAAAGGGGTCCAAGGAGACACTCAATTTGAGTGCCAGCCGAGACTCAAAAGTGAAGTCCAGAAAATGCTTACAAGTGCCTGCAAGAGGTTACTCTTTATCCTTAAGGATATGCCTTTAAATTTGTGACATTAAACAAATAGTTCAAGCTTCTTCTTTAGCTTTAACAATTCTGTTTGCCAGTGGAGTGCGATTAAAAATCTGCAAGCTAAAAAAATCATGGAAATTTCACTTCTGCAATCTGCGCCAATCAATTCGCAATCTTGGCCTCTACCACAGCAGCATTACCATTTCCAATCCCAACAAAATTTCATTTACATTTTATTCAGCAATTCTCTCATTTCTTCTAGTGCAGTATTTTTTCCTCGAGCGGACTCAGCGCGATTTTCAATGAGGAAAACAAATAATTTTCCTACTTTCATTTGCAGCATTTGCTCTGTAGCTGATGGTTTTGCCATTCGCTTTGCGATTGCCCTTGGCGGTTCACAGTGGAAATGGTGATCAAATTGGCAAGTTTTTCGTTGGAAAATAGTTAAAATATTATTCTTAGATATTATTTTCTAAAGAAAGTATATGCAGTAGCCTTAAGTACGGAGATCCCTGTCCTCACTTAGCTTGATAATGATATTAACCCTGTAACGAAAGCCACCAACAATTGACCTTCTAGTTTGTGACCACTTCATTAGTCGCGAGCTGATTGGAAACTTCTACCACGGTGCATTGGTTGTGACATTCCGATCCACTGCGGTGGATCCGCATCCACGGCGGAGTGCTTCTTGCCCAGGACGACATCGCCAGTCGCCGGAATCCTTTGCTGCTGCTGCTGCTGGTGGTGGCATTAATATGCAAAGTATGATATGCTCTTGAGCTGCGATTTGTTGCACTCGATTGGGCGAGCTTAAATTTACATGCAAATATTGAAACGCCAGCCACGTGCCACACAGCGAGTGGAGGTTTAGCAAAGGGCAAGGACGAGGGGACAGGACAAATATTTGCAGTTCATTAATGTTGTGCTAGCGAGTGTCATTGAAATTGGATTTGTCAAATGTAATCGCATTATTATTTGAGCTGTGTTCGCTGGAGTAGAGGAGGAGCCCTACCTGCTTAATAAAACCACTTGGAAAAACTAGCATAAACCTTCTTATCAAAGGTCAAGTTAATCATGATTAATTCAAGTTTATAAACTAAGTGTTTGATAGGATTCTTTGGGACTGAGGCCTTCTAAGTCAAAGGTGCATCTTCGACCCGTATTTGCAGTGCCCAGCACAGCACTCGCATTGCATTTCAATTAGGGGCATGTGTGTTTCCCCCCATCCTGACCCGCATGTGGCATTGTCCCCGGATGCGACCAAGTGGAAGTAGTCACCTGGCTGAGGAGCGCGTGCCTGGCGAAGTTAAGCGGCACACGACCTGCGGGCAGTGCAACAATTGTTACCTGTTGCCCGGGACACGTGTGCCCATTAATCCGCTCGATGGGCAGGGAGGTGGAAAGGTGTGGAAGGGCGGCAAAGTCGGTGTAAAAGAGGTAAGGTGCTGGTTTTTTTTACCCACCCCTTCCGGCGGTGACTTAATCCAAGGTGCGAAAATGCAATGAACTCGGAAAATATGCCCAGCATCAATGGATATTCATCCATTCAAATGCGTGGCATGTGCCGCTTAGCCAGGGATTTGCCTGGCATAGGAAAGGATTTCGATATGCCCGCTCGAAGTTATTCTGCATATTGAAATATATACGAAGGCATGCGAGGCATTCGAGCGGCTCAAACTGCGCTGGCTTTAAGGAGGCGGAAGTTCATCAGGTAGTGCGCAGGATGTGCGTTGTTTACCCGCCCTGCAGCCGCACAATCGGCCAGGACCTTGCTGGCCTTAACTGGACAAAGTACGTGTAAATCCCCGGGCCCTAATGTGTTCCTCATGGCCTATTGAACGAGGCCTATGCACGGCTAATAGGATTGCCAAAACCCAGTGCTGGACTATGCTGTGGGTCGGGGATCCTGCAGGATGCTGCGGCATGAATGGTGCGGCCAGGACGAGGAAGTTGTCTAATCTGTGAGCGCTCGCCTTACGCTTTTGTAGCTTACACTCGCATTTGCATTTGCATCTGAATGCAATTTTAATTATACAATGCCTCCGGCAGGTCCTGCCCGGCACCGTATCTGCAACCTGTCTCTGTCTTTGTCTGCGCTTGCGATGCTGTGTCCGTGTCCGTGTGACAGTGTGTCTGTGTGTCGTTATCCTTATGTTTTATGCATGCGGCAACTGCGCGTTAACCGTTGCCGTTGCTGCCACTGCAGTTACCGGTTGCCATAGTCGACCGTTTGCCGATCTTTGTTATGCCGCTGACCGGCTTCCTCTTCTCCAGTGTCGCGTGTCCTGCGTCCTGCGTCCTTTGGCCCGATTGCCCTTGCAAATGCATGCAAATTTAAACAGTGATTTCTGGCCATTCAATTGACATACAATTTTCCACTCACTACCAGGGCCAGAAAAGCAACCAACAGTGCTGGACAGTGGATTTCCTAGGCTCTGGTACCTCTGTTTCGCGTATCGTGCTCTTAGTACGCTTTTTACCTGAGTTAAAACAGTTTGTTTACCCGAAATCCAATTAAACAATATGGCTGATCTGGTATGGGTAATATTGCAATGCAACTCCCTCAGTAATATCCCTTCACTTTATTGTTATGTGCATATGTGCATGCTTTTTATCAATTTTATTTACGCTTTTGAACCTTTGTAGTCTTGAAAAGATTTAATTTATTTCATATGGGAATGGTACCAGTATAACTTTAAATAAAAGTACCAATTAAGCATCAAGTTTCGTTTGAATTTTTCAATAATTTTCAAAGTGTTCCACCTTTCACCCGATATATTTTATCGTGGTACCCTCGTATGAAAAATAAGGCGGAAGTTTAGCCAGCACTACACCTGCATATTCATATATCCTTGCGGAAGGAGGAGCGGGGTTGAGTTATAGCTGCGCGCTGAATGGGGAGCGTTAATCAAACGCTAATGAAAGTAAATCCTCCTTCGAGCGCTCAATTTGTTAACCCAGGGCGGGGATTGAACCGGGAAATAGTATTATAAAAATACACAACGGTAAACTTCGCTAATTACATCAGGAGTGGAACGCAGTCGTCGTCGAGCAGCAGAGCGCAAAATAAATTGCACCACACACACAAGGATATGCCAGGATTTGCAGGTGGGTTGTGGGTGAGGTGCTTCAGGTGGGAGTAAGCTATAACTCGTTGGCTGGCGCAAGGACATGGCGCACATGCGACTCACGCAAGGACGTAATACCGACAAGGACACCCTGCGCCACGCGACTGTGACACATTCTCGCTTTTTTTCCCACTCGCTTTCCGTCCGGCAAACTCCACAACCCAACCTCGCTGGCATCAAACGCTTAAAAAACAGGTATTTAAAAGGAGGCGACATGTTTCTTATTTCAAGGACGACAGTCGGCACGGGTATTCAGATGTGGTCGGGACCGGGATGAGGCTTTCCGGGGAAAACGTCTATGGCATATCGGGTTGCTGGAGAAGGAGCACATTTGTTGGACCGGAAAGTGCGGACTTTTTCACAGATTCTCAAATTGGAATTTCAATTCTAGATCAACATTTGCCTTAAATTTCTTTGGAAAACACTGCATAATTTGCAATGCTAAGAAAGCGGTGCCCTAATGAAGAGAATGGATGGCCAGCCATGTCCTTGGGTCTTGGATACGAATTTCCTTAGTTGCACTGCCTGATTAATGATGGTACCATTGGATCGAATTTGCTGCATGACTATGTGCATTGCTGTGTGCATGTGGGTGGATGCGGCAGGACCTGGGTGTTTTGGTGTCTGCACTTAACCCACTGACAGCCGCGCAGTTGGAAAAACTTTTGAGCTCTGCTCCAATTGCTTCGGCAACTTTAAATGCGTTTTTTTTTCATCGCCCTACCCTGGAAACTCTGAATGTGGGGGAGTGCTAACTAGGTAAGAAATATATATAAATAAATATAAATCTAGTTAAGTTTGATGTTATTGTGACTTAAGTAATTTGATCTTAGACATTTTGTAGCTAAAAACAGTTGCATAAAGCAATGATATTTCCTAGATTTCCTATATAATAATATAATAATAATATATAATATACTAATCTGTGAAATTCATACAAGGATACAAACAGATTCGAATCCCCGGGGTAAGGCACTCCTTTTTTCCTGTTTTCTACGCTCCTTTTTTCATCTGGCAGAATTACTTTCGCAGTATTTTTCTTTGGCTGTTAATGCTGCGTAAGGATGTTGCCAGCCAGCCAGCCGAGTTGTTGCCTTTGCTCTGAGTTGCTCTGAACTGCTCTGTGTTGCACTGTATTCATTATTTATACGCAGGTCCTGGCAGTCAGAGGCTTTTTGCATTGTGTCTGGGCTAATAAAAACGCAGCAGCATCAGCAGTAGGAGCAAGTTGTATTTTCTAGTTGAATTGAATGCCTGCGGTTAGCTGCAACGTCGTTTCCAGGACGCAGGAATTGCTCCTGGCCAGCAGGACGACTCTTCCTTGTGCTGCTGAGTTTCTTCACCCTCTCTCCCCACCCCTCATGTTCAGATGCCTGCAAAAAGTTTGTCCTCTGGTCAGCAGTGCGTTTTGACCACGTCCATGTCTGCATCTTGTGCAGCCAATGAATTGAATTGTTGCCTTGTATTTTGTTTTTTGCTCTCTGCCTTTCGTTATGTGCTTTTGTTTATGTAGGCGAAGCATAAATTTTCTAAGGTTTTAGTTTGTGGAAAATTAATTTTTTTTGTGCTTTCTTTGTATCTGTAAAGGAGCCTTCCTGCTTATGCTGTATTTGCTTTTATTATGTTTTATGTGCCGCACAGACAGCAATGAAAAGGCCAAGGGGGCGAATGCGGAAAGTTCGAGTAAAAAACCAGGAGCAAGTAAATTAAAGTTTTGTTCGTCCGTCTGTCGGCTTAAATAGCCGGCAAAGTGTTTTCGCTGTCAGCTCAATTGGCCCGGAACGAGTCAAAGAAATCCGCAAATAGAAATCCAATTCGAGATACAAGTTAAATGAAACCAACCAGCAGAATACCAGCAGAACTCTGGCCTACAAAAGTGTGCCAGGCATCTTGAGCTATTTAAATGTTATTGAGCGTCTCTCATTGGTCTTTTGGTTACAATTCAAGTGCGCTGTAATTAAAGTGCAATTGTTCGTCGTGCCTTTGTTGGGCTAATGAGCAATGAGCAATTATGAGCCATCAATTGGCAGTGGCACACAAGCCTCCCGAGCTGCTTAAAACAAAGAAATTCCGCCAAAATGAACATTTTAATTGGCTTCAAAGGACACGTGCAAACACCTACGCATCCAGGACTCCGGCACTTCAACGAACAGCAGCGTTTAAAAAGATAATACTTCTTTATATCAGTCACTTAATCAGTTAATTAATTTAAAAGATAAATCTTTAAGATTCTGACACATAGTTGAATTTTGTAACCTGATAAATTCATATTTTTTAAGAAACTTTCTGCTTATCTATAAGAAAGCTGTGCTTGCCCGCATCTAGAATTCTGGACTCTGCTGTCCGCATAAAGAGGCGCCTCCGCGCTGCAATTCAAAAAGCGGCGACAACTGTGAATGGCTTTTGTCGATGGCCCAGGTGGCACGGTTGCCGGGCAACAATCGCAGGTGGATGCTGGGCAGGAGCCTAATCGGAAGTGGCGATTTGCCGCCCTCGTCGTTTGGCTGCTCTGCTGACTTCCGTTGGAGGCCGTCGTTAACGGGGACATTAGGTGCATATGTGCGAATTTTCTAATTAAAATTTTTGGCAACTCACTTTGCGTTGCTGGGGCAGCGACGAGCAGGTGCAAATCGCATAATGGGCTGGCTGAGGCGTTAAGGCGAGTGAGAAATCTGTAGTTAACACCCGTTTCCGAGTGCTTTGGGAAGTGAAATTAAAAATGCATGTGGAGCGCATCGTGGGGAACAATAAAAGACTGCGATAAACTATAATTGCAACTGGCTGCCACTTGTGATAAGCACATTCTGTTAAAAAGCAGGTAATCATGCTACTAAGCACACATGGGGTCTATGAAATGAATGGGTAGGATAGCTTAAATATAAAACTTCAATCTTTAAATGAGCTCAGCTTTGTAGAAGAATTAAACATAAATGGCTGCTGATAAGTGGAAACTTAGAACTACTTAAGACTTTTTTTGGGACTGGAAGTATCAATTAAGAGTTAGCGGGTTTAAAACCACATCTAAAAGACATAACAGCAGCTGCTCAGTAGTTTCTTCTATTGCCACGAAAGACATTAGGACAACGCTTAAATTAAATGCTTTTTATGTGCCTTTGGGGACCGAGTCCTTACCCACCACACCGCCCCACACCGCACACACATGCAGTTTGGATTGGGTGGTCCTATTCACACAGTTGACTCCATTAAACAGATGCGCAGTTTCCTCAGGGTTAAGTGTTGGCCCGCCACGCCCCCGCCCACCAATCCTTGCTCCTTGCACCGATTTGGTCCCATAGCGAAAACGCTTTCGAATCGAGTGTGTAATTGGTTTTGTGGCCAGCACACACACACACACACACAAGCAGGCGACTTGGAAAGTGCAGTAAAATAGGACCTCCGTTTTCCAGGACATTCGTTATGCATATGGGTGTGTGTTTGTCTACGGACGTGTGTGTGCGTACATGTGTGCGAACAAAAACACTCGAGAGCATCTATAAGGCGCTCTAATTAATTGTTAATGAGTCATTTGGACGGATTATTAGTGCTGTAACGATTTGTAATGACGCCTAAAACACATCTCTCACTTGTGAATTATTAAATGCCACGTTGCATAATTCCATTTGAATTATTCAGGCTGTCCTCGAATCAGCTGTACTGCCGCTTACCACCTTGAATATAATTTGCATACATCGAAGCTAAGAGGGGATTTCGAGATAATTAATTTAATTACATGCCCAATGACGTTCAAATCGTGAGTTTAAAGATACGACGTTTTAAACACTTCAATTACATCTAAAGCTGTTATAATCATCCTAAACAATTTAACTTAAGTCTTAATTACAACGAAATTTGTTGATGTTCTGCATAAGTTCAGATTTTGCTTAGCTTAAAGAAACGTATTTTTTACTTGATTCGCGTTGACTAAAGGTTTTTAATGATGTTTCAACCCTCAAGGATATTAAGTGTGTTCTTTTCCTCGACTTTTACTCCTGATTCTTATCTAACTGTCAACACTTTTGCGGTAAATTAAATTAAATCATAATTTCAATTACCAGAAAATCGGCCACAAAAGCGGCCAACGGTCATTACTCTGGCCAAAACAGAACCCCCCCACAATTTTTTTTAACCACCCATCTCGCCATCCCGCTCAATTCATTAACACTTCAAAGTTTTCTGCCTCGGTCGAAAGGGAATGGAAAGAGACGGGCAGATGCCGGCCGAAAGAGAGGGGGATAGCACGCAACAACACTCGAGGCGTTCGTTAATTTGTTAGATGAACAACAAGCTGCTGTCGCATCTCTAAGGTTTTTGCGGGGAGACCTCTACTCCAAACATTTCCTACAGAAAAAATCTCACTGCCTCCGGGCAAACGGCAAACAATAAATAAGCGCAAAAGAGCAAGGGCTACTGTGCGAGCGGGATGGTATATATAGAGGAGCTCACCACAACCGGAAGAAACTATTGTTCCGGAAAAGTATGCCCAGCTAGTTGCGGATGGCTGAGGGAAAAAAAGCAAAAATGATTTCGCACAAACTTTTCTGTTTAGTCAATCATTTTAATTAAGTAATTTTTTTCGCCTACTTGTCGTAAAAGTTTTAATAGACGGCCAGCGGAATGGAGTTCTCTAGGTTCTCTCGTTGTTCAGGGGGGTGGATGGTAAAAAAAAATAGACTCGTAACTGCATTTTGCGGTTAATTATAATGTTGAGCCTGATTACATTTGCCAAGTCCCCAGTTCCCCGGCTGGTGACTTTCAGTTAATTGCCGAGATTTGAAGTTAGTTAAATGTGGACCAAGTTGCTAGCAGCAGAATAGCCCTGTTTTGCTCCCAAGACGAGATTGGGTCATGAAATGGCCATAAAAAAGTTTCGCGAAACTTTTCTTAGTCGCTGATCAGACCGCGCCACCACTTTTGCACCTCTTCAGCCAAAGCTGGTTTGTTGCACATTTCTGCCGGCCGTGTAATTAATTTAGTTTATTTTTGCATCACAAGAATTTAAGTGAAATCAATGAATCCAGCTGCGGCGGCAGGCGAAATCCGAGTTTTTCACTCAGCCCGGCGAACTATCTCCAAACGCCCCGGAACTTCCGTCCGCCGATGCTGGGAAACTTTTAGTCCCGGCCACGAATCGAAGTTTAAGCCAACACCCACCACCCATCCAGGTGGATGCACCTTGCATTTTAAGTGCCGCCCCATCACCGCCATTCCGCCCACTTGTCCTGCAGCCATACGCTTGATTTCCTAACTAAGCACGCAAATGAAGCGTGTGCCCATCAAGGATGCGACTCTCTCTCTCTGCGGTTGCACATGGCAGTTATACGAATAGGAGTACGGCTGCGATGCGTATATATCCATTCACCTGGCCAGACGGACCGACGCAACAAGAACCAGGAATCGTGGCACGTGGAGACAGCCGCAGCGCAAGGATATGGCAAGGATATAGGAAATGGAGCGGACGCAGTCAGGGAGCAGAGATGGGCAAAAGTGAACGGAGCTCAAACCGTGTTTAATCGTGGAAATTATGCTATTGCCATGCAACGGCCGTGGACTGGGTTTCAACTGGCACAGTGGTTCGAAACTATGTGAAATGGAATGGATCTAGAAGACTAAGGATTCTTATCTATTTCCCTAAAGAAACAAGCTTTCAACTGATTTAGGGGATATTATGTAACCTTACAATTAACTATTTGAATGTACTTGCGAATCATATCTTCTAAGGCTTAAAGAGCGGCCTATGACATCCTTTTCTGGACCAATCTCAGTAGCCTGGACCATGGAATGCACCCCAAACTCACCTGATAATTTGGCAGCGCCAACAGTCGGCAAAGTTCATTAGGAGCGCTGCCCATGGAAGCGGGTAGAAGGCATGTGTATGTGGGCATGGAGAACGTGTCCAACTAATTAGCAGATCGAACATCTAGTTCTAGCACCTCCCCAGTGCCGACTGTATATATAGGCCAGGCCACTCTCGCCGAAACTCAGTTGATGTGTACGGAAGTCGTGTTTTGTCCAATCGAACGGCCAAAAGGAATCCAGAACGCAGAGAGAGCCAAATGGCGGCCACCAAGTACGACAGTTTCGAGAAAATATGGTCTGGGCCAAAGGACAAGGAGTACTACGGTCCGGATATGACGCTGGGCGAGGTGGCGCTGATCATCCTGCGTCTGTACTCGGACAAGGTGATGCAGGTGTACGATCCCACGGGCGAGGAGCTCACCGGTGGTCAGTTGCTGGAGCAAAGTCGTCGGTTGGCCCACGCCTTTCCACGACTGAAGCTGCAACGCGGCGATGTGGTTGGCATTTCGGCCAAAAACACCACCTATCTCACCGAAGTGGTCATCGCAGCCCTGCTGAATGGCACACCCATCAACCCACTGCATCCGGACTTTGATGCGGGTAGAAGAAGACATATATATATTTATATAACTAGTTAAATGTTCAACTTCATACGCAGAAACCACGGCCTACATGTTCGAGATCACGAAGCCCAAGGTGATCTTCTGCGACCTGGACAACTTCCAGACCTTGAGCGCGGTCAAAAGCAGTCTCAAGTTCAAGACGGAGATCATCCTGCTCACTGGAACTCTGCCAGGAGTGCGTAACATTCAGGATCTACTTGCAGATGGCTGCGCTGGATACGATGAGAAAACACTGTAGGTATTTCTGAAACCAGGTGTTCAAAGTAAGAACTCTCAAGCTAGTCCTGATCTTCTAGCTTTGCCTGCCCCCATTTGTGTGGCGATGATACGGCCTTCATCATCACCTCCTCGGGAGTAACCGGTTTGCCAAAGGGCGTAACCCGTTCGCATCGCAGTTTGCTTAACAGTGCCAAAATGTGAGTAGAATGTGGCAAGAGCATTTGAGAAATGTGACCCTAATGGATATTAAACAGCCCTCAGCTCTTCACCTCGGATACAGTGCTGTTCTGCTTCAGTCCGCTCTATTGGATCAGCTGCATCTTCACCCTGCTCGCTTCGCTGGTCAATGGATGCCGCAGGATCATCACCAATCGTCCTTTCAGCGTGGCGTACTTTGCAGACCTCGTGGAACGACACCAGGTTAGCTTCGTGCTCAGTGTGCCCCACCACATGGCTCTGCTGGCCAAGAGCCCCGAGAGTCAGGAGTTGGCAGCCAAGATGCAGTGCGTCCAGTCCTTCGTGTGCAGTGGCTCGAAGGTACCGATGGGCATCTGGCGGCAGTTGTACGAGCTACTGGGTGCGAACAGATTCGCCGTGCTCTACGGTCTCACCGAGACCGGAGGAATCTCCAAGAATGTGGGAGGTCCACTGGGCAGCGAGGGCAAGTTGCTGCGAAATGTCCAGGTCCGAGTGGTGGACCCACACGGTCAGTCCTTGGGCCCCAACCAGACGGGCCAGATCCTGGTGAGGCTCAACCTTCGCTGGGGCGGCTACTATCACAATCCGCAGGAGACCCAGGTGACCGTCACGCCCGACGGCAAGTGGCTGCTCACTGGCGATCATGGATACTTTGACGATGAGGGATGCCTGCACTTCCAGTCGCGTGACACCGATGTCTTCAAGTACAATCACTTCCCCATTTATCCCAAGCAGATCGAGGACGTGATTCTCCATCTGCCCGGAGTCCATGAAGTGGCCGTCTTCGGCATTCCCGATGAGGTGTCCACCAATCTCACAGCCTGTGCCGTGGTCCGAAATGAGGATGAACTGGGTGCCAAGCTGACCGAGGCGGATGTCAAGGGAGTTGTGGCACAGCATCTGAGCGATGCCTTCCACATCCGCGGAGGAGTCTTCTTTGTGGACAATCTGCCAAAGACGCAGAACAGCAAGGTGCAGCGCAGGAAGATCTGGTCGCAGTTGAGCGAGGCAACCACGCATCTGTGAGATAAGATTTATGCTAAATATACCATACATGCGTTGTTTATAATCGTGTTTAATAAATGTAAACACAGTGAATCATCAGAAGAACTGCAAATGAAGTAAAAAAGTTTCCATGTCTGCTGGACAGCTCGATTTGATTAGCGGGACACAGAGGCGGCTCCGACTTGCCAATGAGTAAATCAGCATCTATTTTAGTTGACACTGGCGACAAGCATCGATGTCTTGACGTGTCCGACTAATTAACAGCTCCACTTTGTTTTCCGTACTCCCCGAGCCATATAAAACCCAAATGAGACGCAATAAAGCACTTATTCGATCGCCGGACGTTGGAAAGCACTATGAGCTGTGAGGTGCACTA
Source organism: Drosophila mauritiana (assembly GCF_004382145.1). Taxonomy (NCBI): domain Eukaryota; kingdom Metazoa; phylum Arthropoda; class Insecta; order Diptera; family Drosophilidae; genus Drosophila; species Drosophila mauritiana. The sequence goes on along the minus strand of NC_046668.1, from coordinate 19,159,018 downwards.
CGATGCCGCTTCGCGGACTTGGTTTGGACCGCGTGGCAAGGACTTCTACGGTCCGGAGATGACCCTGGGCGAGGTCATCATGCGCGTGCTGCAGATCAACGCCGATCAGGTGATGCAAACCTGCGATCCCACGGGCCAGGAGCTCACCGGTGCCCAGCTGGCTCAGCAGAGTGCCCGGATCGCACAGGCCTTCAAGAGATTGGGTCTGCGGAGGGGCGATGTCGTTGGCATATCGGCCAATAACTCGACGTATCTAACCAGTGTGATAATCGCGGCTCTGCTCCGTGGCATCCCCATCAATCCACTGCATCCGGAGTTTACTGAGGGTTAGAACCAAAACTCCCATACTTACTTTAGTATGTTTACTATCATGGTGTTCTTAAATTCCTTCTCAGAGACTGTCAAATACATGTACGACATTACCGAGCCAAGGGTTATCTTCTGCGATGTAGAGAACTACCATATAATAAAGACGGTCAATGGAAAACTAAAAAACCCGGCCAAGATCTTTCTGGTCAATGGAAAATTAGAAGGAGTGCTTGACATAAGTGTGCTCCTTAATGATGATGATTGCATTACAGCAGCCGCGTAAGTTTCTGTGTATTTCGTGATGAACTAAATCAATTCTAATTGTTTTTCCTAATTTTAGGTATGTACCATGTCCAAAACTACATGGCGATCACACCGCATTCATTGTGTGCTCCTCGGGAACCACGGGAATGCCAAAAGGCGTCACCCGATCCCATCGTAGTTTACTCTGTAATTGCAAGAAGTATGTTTTCATTTAACTATGACTTCATATCATAATGATCCAATTTCTAAGCAATTAAAACGATTAGTATATCTATTTAATTATTAATAATATGATCAATAATTCCATCTCCCTACAGTCCGAACACCTACACCCGGGATAGCGTGCTGCTGTCGTTCAGTCCCCTCTACTGGATATCGGGAACCATAATTCTTCTGGCCTCGCTCCTCAACGGCTGCCGTCGTATAATCACCAATCGTCCATACAGTGTGGAGTACCTGCTCCAACTGGTGGCGAGACACAAGGTGACCTTCCTGTTCCTGGCCTCCCATCAGATTGCCCTGCTCTCCAAGCATGACAGTGATGTGATGGAACTAAAGGCCCAGCTCCAATCTATACGGGTTCTGATTGGAGCTGGATCCAAAGTGTGCAAGGCGGTGTCTCGCAGGATGTACGAGTTGATTGGTAGCCAAAGATTCGTTGTGGGCTATGGGCTGTCCGAGATGGGCGGACTGAGCAAAAACGTGGGTGGACCAGTGGGTTGCGAGGGCAAGGTCATGCGGAATGTGGAGCTGCGGGTGCTGGACAAACTGAAGATGCCACTTGGCATTAATGAAGTGGGCATCATCTACGCTCGTTTGCGGTTCAAGTGGGACGGTTACTACCGAAACCCGGAGGCCACTCGAAGAGCCCTCAGCTCCGACGGCATGTGGTTCCGCACGGGAGACATCGGTTACCTTGACAGCGAGGGCTATCTGTACATCCAGACCCGTGACACCGACGTCTTCAAGTTCAACAACTTCCAGATCTATCCCGAGCAGATCGAGGAGTTCATCCTCAGGTTGCCCGGCGTCAGTGAGACCTGTGTCTTCGGCATACCTGACGAGGTGACCACCAATCTCACGGCCTGTGCCGTAGTCCGCACCAAAAGTCCGGAAGGGGAACGCCTTACGGCGGATCACATTAGAAACATTGTGGAGCGACACTTGAGCGGAGCCTACCACATTCGGGGAGGTGTGTATTTCATCGACAGTCTGCCAAAAACACCCAATGATAAACTGCAGAGGCGAAAGGTCCTGGGCCTCGTACAGCAGCTCGAACTTAAAGCTGAATAAAAAATAGTTACCACATCCTTTCAAATTCTTAGCTCTAAATGCTTTTAAAAATCGATGCATTTTCTAGATTGATTATTTTTAAAAGCAAAGCACTACACTCTCGACTTCGAACCACTGTACTTTCTTACAGGCTACTGGCTAACTAATGTCGGCAACTCAATGAATTCTAATCGAGATTCAAATTGTAAATTGTCTAAAGGCTTTCGAGGAAGGGGTCTTGGACTTGGATACTATCCTTGTGGAGGGGGATGGGAGGTCCTGGGACCCATTGGCAATGCCAATGACAAGCAATTTGTTATTTGTGGCACCCCTGCGGCTGCGAATCCAGTTGCCGGGGCGTAAAAACATCGACTCGGTCAGATATTCAACATAAAATGAATTGAAAAATTAAAATTGCAATATGCAAGGGCCAATGGGCAGTGGGCAATGGTCAGTGGGGTATGGAGAGTGATGGACAAAACATACATATTTTATTGGTTTCTGTTTCTGTTTGGGGTTTTTAGGACTTTCTGAATCGAAGCCAGTCTGCACATTTTCGACATTTGACAAATTCCGGAATGAAATGCTCGACAAAACACGATTCAATTTGCCTTTGCCCCTTTCCACACGAGTGGCACAAATAGCGTAATATGACCAGTTAGCGGGGGAGGAGAGGGGAGAGGAGACTAAGCCCTATAGCCACATGGTCCTGTCGGATCGGCTGGGTCCTGGCCCCCTGCTCCGGTCTCATTCCGGATCCGAATCCGAATCTGTGTGCCCGTCTGCATTCTGCAACTAATGCGGATTATCCCTGGGCTTTGCAAACTGCACCCAAGGTGTAAATTTGTGTGCCAGGGATTTGCATGACCAACGAATAACTGAATGAATCAAGGCAGGAATAAGTCGGTGAGTGAATGAATGAGTGGATAAGTGAATGGACGCGCTAAGGCCAAGTGAGTTGCTTAACAATTTCCGCTTAGAGGATAAGGCAAAAGAAGGTCAGCAGACCAGTCTTCTAAGCCTCTTTCGTTTCCTAATTTCGAAGGATTCGGCTCTGCTGGAATTCCTCAAGCCACACCTAACTGGAAAATAAACGATTTACATAAATTAAGTGCAGTTGTGTATCCCATTTCCCAATTTAAAAAGTTCGAAAAAGATTAGCCTGGCTAAGTCTATCGAGAAGTGATGTTGAATTCGAAATGTTTTCCTTTGTTTTGTCCAACTATGCCGACAAATTTTAACGATTTAAAAACTAGCAAATATTTCATTGACAATTGTTAGGCAACTGCAACCGCAGTTGCGAGTGCATTTAAGCATCAGGTAAACATAGCAAAAATGTGCATTGTAATGTGTTGCGCATTTTATATGCCTTGTGCATTGCCATGAAACAAAAAGCTGGAATTTATGCTTTAAATTTTCATCAAGGAAACGCGCAGCATATGGAAATATGCAAACAGGAGCTGCCACAGAACAAACAACAATAACTGTACAGAAAGTGCAACAACAATACACACCAGCACACCGAACCCACTCAACCCGACCGAACTGGGAATTTAGATAAGTTCCTGCCCCAGCCCCTCTCCACGCTGACTGGTAATCAAACAAACATTTTCGGTGCTGCCCAGGGTGGATCTACGAAAAAAGGGAGAGCGCTCACGGGATATCCCGCATATGTCCTGCGACACGGAACATGTCCTGCGCCTCGATCGCCGAGCTCTCGCACATCTGCCGTGCGTTGATTTCGCCTCCTCGGAGGGTTGAAATGTTTGCCCAGCTCATAGTGGTGGCAACTATTGGTGGCAGACAGCAGTTGTCCGTTACTTTCGATGCCACTCACTGAGCACCTGGACTATGGGAGTTGAAAAATCTACTGGCAACAGCCCTCATTTCGCTGCAAATGAAATTAGGACCTTGTTTCTTATCATGTCGATGGGATGGTGGGATAACGATAAATTACTGAGCAATTACAACTGATCAACTCAATAGAACTTCACTGTGTATATGAATATGCACTGTTTTAAAGCTTATTTAAAAGTGGTTTTATATACTATTATTTCTCACACTCCACCTAAGTTGCCTCTGACACGTGCCACATCGCCTGTAAAAACCACAGTTGGTGCTCGGGATATGGGTGGCTGCATTGCAAATGCTCTGCGGTGTGGTAATATTTAACTAAGTTAGCACTGCTCAGGGGTCCTGACTCAGGGGCCACATTCAAATCAACTTTGGGTCCATGCAATTTTTATGCCCCACCCCCATGAGCCACCGCCCACCGCACACATCCCTGCGTTGGGCCTACACGTGCATCTGACTTGTGGTCACCGGTCAGGATTCCCCAAAGTCCGAGTCGCCCCAAGTGTGGGTGTTGGGTCATCCTGCCGCTGGACAGCGACATCTCGCCCGTGTTTGTCGCTTAATAAAATGTGTGTTTTTGTTGCCTTGCGGTTGCCTATGCGCCTGCCACGCCCACCACACTGCGCATACATTAAGCGCGCCCTTTGTGGGTAGCACTTTTATGCGATTTCCCGGTGTCGACCTGCTGCGGCGGCTGCTTTTATCTGCTCAATGCGCTCGAGCGTGCCCCGGCTGCCAATGAGGCATAAATTCTTGATTTCACGCAGTTTTGATTGATGGCAAAGGATGTGTGAAAAATACACCACACACGTTAAAAAATAAGGTGGAAATGGTGAGTTTTGTAATATAATATAAATAACAATGTGTATATTACATATGCTTAATATTCTGGTGCTTTAATAAAGTTATAAATATGCAATATATTATAATAATATGTACTATAATATTTTGATTTAATTTAGTTAAATAGTTCTCTGTGTATGTAGGGGAAGCCCGTGAAAGATGCTGGCTCGGAAGTTGAGGGCTTTGGCGAGGCTCCTGAAAATCCCCGAAAACGGCAAAAACACATAATATTACAATCGGATTCGATGTGAAAGCTGCGGGCCCCAAAAGATAAACGCAACAAAACTTATACTCACACAATAGAATCGAAAATTCACGTATATTTTGTGTGTTCGTGTGACAAAAGTAGACTTGATAAGATTTGAATGGAAAAGGTGCATCCCAAAGTATTTAATACGCGTTCACATCCTGGATTAGATAAGCCAAAGAAAACATTTGCAAAATTTTAGAAATATAAATGCCGAACCTTAAATGCTCTGCAATAAAAAACCTTTGCTCAGAGTGAGTATAGTATTTATATATTTATTATTAGCATAACTCAGAATCCAAACTGCATAGAAATAAAGTTGATGTCCTGAATTTCCGTACTAATGATTTCTTCGGCCGACGGACGTGAGGATCTGCAGCTGTTGTGCTGGCATTTATTTCCTTGGGACAGGAAGCCCGCAACCGGAAAACTTTCTTAGCCCGAATGGTAGCACAAGGAGAGCAACAAGAGCATCGGTGGTATATGGTAGTTGGGAAAAAGGACGCGTGTCCTAACGCCTGCCAGCCGTCTGTCTGGCCACGCTTCGCGGCGCCTACGCAGAATATGGCAGGCGGAGGGGTGGGATCCTTCGCGGGAATAGGTGCCAGGATAAGGGTTGGACGCGGTAGGTCCTTGGGGGTGGGGTGGCGAGGAGGTCTTGGCACACGCCGCTGGCGTCTCAGTTGAGCGCTTCTTGGTCAGGGCCCACTGAATAATAGTTCACTTTTCATCGCAGATAGGGAAATATATAAATAAGCATTCACGAATGGCAGATCCATCCCTGCCACTGCAGCCCCTTTTCCCATTTGCGTCTCCGGCCAGCAGTTTGTTCTCTCCTCTTGTATGGATTATAATTTCTGAAGACACGCAATCGCACGCCCACAAAACGCCCACGTTTGGACCTAAACTTTACACGGTAAAAAATAATCATATATATTCATACAAGATTAGCATGTATTTTATATACATCACTTTGTGGGCTTTTGAGATACTTATAGAATTAAATAATATTTACACTTAGCTAAACTGACTTCTTGAGGCGCCTTGAACTTGAACTCCTCGAACTTAATTTGCTGTGCACCAGGAAAATTCATCATTAAATTACGTCTGAGCAGAGAAATTGTATGAGGCAGAAGCCGTCGCAGCAGAAAAAGTTGGCGAAATCATTTATCCTGCCGCCGGACCAAGGCTGTTGAAAGGAGCGAAATTTTCATGGAAAACTCCTTATTGCTAGCTGCCATGTTTGTCTTGCAATGCGAGGGAAAAACAAACGCCCACCCGCCTGCCACGCCCACCCATTCCCCGGGTACGCAGCTTAGTTCATTTGCTCGCAGAAAAATAAGCTTGCCTTTGCTGTATTTAAGCAAATATTTGATATGCTCCAGAACGCTGCGATGCAGCACGGCAATCGCTGAAAGCTTAAAGCATAAATCAATATTTGTCACAGCAAATGGGGAGCACATCGCTCAAGATCGCATAGCGGACTTGAAAATATATTAAAAAAAAAAAGAAAAATGCGGAAATGGAGGGGTTTTTGGGGCTGCCCGATAAGATAGGCCAGGTGGAGTTCGAGCTCGAGTTGGGCAAACAATCGGGGTCGTCTGATAAGGCATTATGGCTCTTCAAGCTGAGCCATTTACAAATGAACTCCTCGAACAAACATTTAAGGTATGCGGGGCCATTGGGTCTTGTATGGAAATTAAACCCTATTCTCTCCATTCATTTTTATTTGCTTGCAACAAACATATTTTTTCAACGCGGCAAAAAGGAATTGCATTTTTATTGCAGTCTGCATAAAAGAGAACGTGGGAAACCAGTTTTTTCCCTATTTAATCTATAATAACTCTCAGATTGCGATGATTCGCGGTAAAAAGCGAAATAAAAAGGACATAAAACGTGTGCACAACTTTAATTCATTTTCACCCAATCAAAATTACATTTTCATTACGCGTAACAGCATTGGATTCGAGTTCGATTTTTTTTTTGAGATCGCAACTATCGCGTGTTAAACTACTGCCAGAAAAAAATGTGTTATGTAAATAACTTTCTGAACATGTAATAGGTTTGTTTTACTTCAAAAAAATAATGGCCAATCGACCAATAAAATGTTTACCAACAAAAATTCAATTTCTCGCCTTCTCATTTAAGCAGGAAAAGAAATAAGTTCGTTTTTTAACTCTGTCGTGTCAATTCTATGCAAGTTTTGAAAAAATTCAAAGACTTTATAGGCAATTGTGAATAACGTCAATGCGTTAAAATTGTTTAAGTACTACTCGGTAAAGAAAAAAGTGTTATATATCAATCAACGTTCGTAAAAAAACTCACAGCAAGCAATTGAGGCACATTTACAGCTATCGAAAAAGATTATTTGTTATGATTACGAACATTTTTTTTTAATCTGAAACACACTTTTTTGAACTACCGATGTAAGGCAGTTTGGAAGGGTTAACTAAGGTTGCACTTAAGTTGGCTTGGCAGCCGAGCATCTAAATTACATGGCCCACTGGCTGGCTAGCTGGCCAGATCCTGGCTTATATCCGCTTCTGGCCATCTGGCTGCACTGGCTCAGTGCTGCAGCTACATTCAATTAATTTTACACGATGTAGCGAAAATCCAGCCCAGAAACATGAAAGAATATCCAGGGGGGCGGTTGGAACGGAGAGCTAACGATAATTTTCCAACAGAAAGGACGAGAGCGGCAGGATGTCAGCGGGGCAGGGGAAGGCGGGAAGTTTAAAGCAAAAACTACGTTGTAATAACATTTTAACGATATTAGCACGAAAAATGTGGCCCGGCATACAAAAGCGGAAAGTGGAAAGCTTAACGATGCTAAACGAGTGCAGTCTGTGCGTGTGCGAGTGCGACAGAGAGGGCCAGATGGAGCGAGAGAGAGAGGCGAAAGGATGCGACACTGACACTCTCACACTTTCTTTGCCACGCACACACACACACACATGTAAAGCGAAGGCTGTTAGCTTCGCTTTTGCGGCTGCCAAAGAAATCTACAGCGCAAATTGTTCAAATATTTTGGCTTTGCCACGCACACAAGCACATCCAGTCCCGCCCCCTCAAACCCCCCCAATGCCGCCACATTTCTTTTCGCTGCTGGACAGAACAACGGATAGGAGGGGGGATGGGGCCGGGGGGTAAACATTGTTCAAATGCAGCGAGTTGTTACATAATCCTCGCTGCCTCCGAAAACATATGTTATTGCACAGAACGCGCTCGCTCTGACCCCCTCCCCCAAATAACCCCCCACCAGACATCCTCCAAAGCCCGCCAATCCCTCGTCCCCCCTTTTATACCAGTCGCATAATGGCAAAGTGAAAAGAGTTTTGCTTTCGGCGGCCTTCTTAAAGCGCCAACTCGCGAGCTGCCATGGTATTACATGCCGCAGCATAAATCCATTTATACACTTAAAAAAAAACATTTAAAATCGGTACCACTTTTAAATTTTACCTAAATAAATGCCTAACCGTTCATATGTAGTTCCCATGCACGAATAACCACTTGGGAATTATAAGCATTTGCTGTGCAGTGCAATTTTCTGCTTCATTTCACACTTAAAAGCTGGACATGCTTTGTTAAGTGTTCGCTGTCGCCCAGTGCCGCTAGCCCCCCACACCCCCCTTTTATCCTTTCACCGGCGCGCACCCACAACATCTCTATCTCTTTCGCCACATGGCCATCTCACTTACTCATTCGGGATGCGTGCGCCTGAGTTTATGCAATGTTTTTTCGCTTGTTTCGCGGCACTGTCAACAGTTTTATTCCGTCCCCCCGCCGCCCATCGCCTATATCCTTCCACTTTTCGCGGTCTTCCATTCTTTTGGCTTGTTAATATAAGGCAGGCGCCATCGCCGCATTGTTGTTCCTGCAGATAGGCCAGCTCCGCTCTGTTGGTCCACACTTATAAATTGTGTGATTTACCCCCAGCGCCAGTTTAAACAACAATGTGCGTCAAGTGAAGCATGTGCATGAGTGCGAATCCTTCGTGTGTGTGTGTGTGTGTGAGGCGTTAAAACAAAAGTCAACAAAGCCGCTCCTCCACTGTGGCTGTATGTGTGCGTGTAAGCTACTAAAATAGTAAATTATGAGAGTGCACACAAAGGCAGCCGCAGCAGCCGCAGCAGCTGCAGCAAGAACAACAACGTGCGGCCGGGCCAGGATGCATCCACCGCTCAAGACAAACATGAGCGCGTTGCATACTTATGTGGGCGCCAAGTGCCTTTGAACTTTGCCCTCAGCATTGGCTATGACTTAATAAGCAGCCAGCCCACTCGCGAGCAAGGACATCCATGGTAATCCCACAGCTTGCTAAGGCGGATAAACACGCTGCGGTCAAGTCAGAGAGAAAGGTGGCATGTGCGACAAAAAGGGCAGATTTACCCAAAGAAAATATAAACTTTGAGGACAAACAATAGGCGTATTAAGCTGTTTAACAAGTACTTGAGCTGCCCTAGGAAAGTAAAACAAAATCCGTTTAAATATCTTAAGTTCTTTTAAAGAAAATCGACTCAATAAAGCACTACAAGCGCGATGCAGCTTCACTCGTTCAACGCCAAGTTGAAGTAAAGTACCTAAAAGTCATGTATACCAACGCCTTTATGTTCACAGACCCTCCATTCAAAGTTGAATCAGACGAATTAGCTAATGCTTGTTTGCTGCGAAGTCTTTGAAAAGCCTTTGACCACGCGCTCAATAGAACCGCAGCAACAGCAGCAGCAGCAGCAACAACAGCAGCAACAGCAGCAGCAGCAGCAACAGCAGCAGCAACAGCAAGTGCAACAATGTCAATGCACTGCGCTGCTGATAAGAGTTGCAGCTGCAAGTTTAGAGTTTCTGCTGGTTCCGCTGCCACGAACATCCAACTCAAGGTAAACAAGCGGGCTGCCAGCGACTTGTTGCTATCTTCTATCTTTCTCTGTCAGTCGCGATTTCGATTTAGCTACGTCGGTCGGTCGTTAAATTATTTTCTTTACTGCTGCCGCGTGCTCTTCACTTCTACTGCTGCTGATGCGCCTTCTGATGACACAGACGCGGCGATAAGGAAGGCAGCTCCGCAAAAAAAAAGCTGAGCCAGCGCCAAGTGCAACTTGAGGCGCCTGCGGAGGCGTCGGGTTTCCGCCGCTTCGATCCGCCGAGCTATCGAATATTTACCCATACTCCTTATACCGACGATTTCCGCAAACTTGGCACTTCGAAAGGTGAATTTCAGACTGTCAGATACAGAAGTTAATCACTTCGCGATCTGCGGCGTCTCTCTTTCGCGCGCTGACACACAGAAACTTCGCCGGTGACTCACGACAACCGAGAGTGTTGGTTATTGTTTTCTTTTCACAGATAGCTCTTTGAACTCATGCTGCAAATATGCCGCAGAAAGCGAGCTAAGCTGACTCTCTGCGGATTAGAATATGCGGTTAAATAAACTCTTAATTTAGTCTACTACTTCTCATTCTTCCCACGAGCGTTTCATTCAGAAAAACCCTTTATCACTAAAACTTGTATCATGAGAGCTTTGAATTTTGGTATGTAGCACTTTTTCAATCTGTTGCATAACTTCTGAAAGTTTGCTGATTATCACGAAGGGCATAGCTGAGTTACAACGGCACTATCGACATACTTGCAGCCATAGGGCTGCATCCACGTTATCTACTAGTTTTATGAGCCTTTGGACTAGCCGATTTGAGTATGCCTTAGATAACAGCGATAGTTAAATGCCACTCAAGTTGGCTTGCCCCATTAATCATCAACAGCGCACACGAATAGAAACCTATAGCAACCCCATTTGTCAAAATAAATCCAGAGTTCTTTCGACACTGGCCCACTGAACAGTATCGCAATCCAATCATCCATTGTGCCAGTTCGATAACATTCGACTGTGGGCAAACGAAGTTATGCATAGGTAAGGTTATGAACTCCAGAAGCGATGCGCCATTAGTTCGGTCTATAAATAGCCAGCAAATGCATGTGGCCATAAATTTCAGCAGTGCAGCATATCGAATAATGCTCGACTTAATTACACATGGGGGTAGCAATAGCAATGCAGGGGTGCAGACAGCTGGCAGACGACGCGACTCGCAGTGGCACAAATGCACTTAAGTTTTCTTCGCTCATCGCTCTGCTTTTTTTTCGGGGAGGAAGTCGTGGCATAAGGCACACATCACTGCCACCGAAAAGAGGGATGTACCATATACCCGTAGTACCTATGTGCTATATGGGATTGAGCTATGGAACAGGCGGAAAAAAACTTGATGTTCATAACTCAAGAAACTGTGGCAAATATCCTTTGTGAAGTGTCGAGAAATACAGTTTAGCTCAGTCAGTTATGTTGCTTTCTTAATGTATATTACTATATATTGTGTGAACTTCTTAAGGCAGGCAGAACTCAGGTAAATCACGGCATCTGCAACCCTTAGCGAGTGCTCACTGTACGGCAATTGCATTGTAGCTCGCGCCAAAGTCGGGCAGCTGCCGTCTAGATTTCGGGCCTCAGTCTCAGCATCCAAATCTCAACCGGAATCCTTCGCAGACGCAGGACTCATTCGCTCAGTCAATGCTCATTGGGCTCTGGGGATAATTGCTGCCGAACGACGTGACATTTCTCCCTGACAATCCTTTGTGCATTCTGCCCGGCATTTCGACTCATTCTTCTCCGTCATCTGTAGCTCGGTTGTAGTTGTAGTTGCAGTCATACTAGTACTTACTATGGTTGTTGTTGTTGTTTTTGTTATTGTCATGCCGTGCAAATTCAGGCAGCTCGACAAACAGAATGGAAGACAGACACAATTTATGTTTGTTCGAGCGGTGACGAAGGAAGTGAAGCTACACTGAGAAAAAAGATCTTAGTTGTATGAAACTAAGTTCATGAAACTTATAGTTCTTAGAAATATTCTTAAGATAAGATCACACTCGCATGGTCTGTATAAATTGCACATCTGTGTAACAACCAAATGGCGTTAATTGCACTTGAAGAGGACACATTTCTCTCAGTGTTCTTTTATGGCAGCTGCGCCGGCTGAACTGAGCTGAGCTGCGAGGCTCGTGCATTTCGTTAACGTGACAAAAATACATTGATTACATTTTTTTAGCTGCACTCGACTCGGGGATCTGCGTTTTTGGGCTCTCGGAGCTGGGATCTGGTAACTGGGAGCTGGAAAACTGGGTACAGGGTACTGGGAACTGGGAACTGGGACCTGGGCGCACGTCCGCACACTTGGCACATTTGTCAGGGCGACGCCGCCATGTAAACATCTTGCACGTAGGATTCGGGGTCCTTTGCATCCTGGCTGGATGGCACGACAACTAGTTGTAGTTGGAATCGGAGTCCTCGTGCTGCACGGGGTCTTTGAACTGACAAATTACATTGACAACGAATGGGGCGAAATTCCATTCGTGTGCACTCTGAACTCCAAATGCTTTAGCTCCCCAGAACTGTCTCATTTTGTGAGGCTCCACACTGAAAAGTTTGGGGGTCAATGCCATGGCATTTCGTATAAACAAAAAGTTGGGCATAGCTGTCAGCAAGCAAATAAAATAAACAAATGTCAATAAATGACAATTGATTGTGCTTGTCAAAGTTTTCGGCCCAAACCATTATTAGTCAAATCAGATTGTTTAGTTTACATTGTGTTAATGATTTAAAACTCTGGGTTTGGACACGATTTATGGGTATACCCATTTGAAAATGGCATTTATTGTCGATTTTATTCTGTGATGGGCGGTGTAAAAATTTGTTTAAAGGTGTCAATAACATACCGATGTTAAACGAGATACAGTATTGAATGGTTTCCTTCTATGAATTTCGATCCTTCATAAGCGAAACATTGTTTTCATTTGTTCGTTTCAGTGCACTTCGTTCATTAGTTGTTTGTGGATTTAATTTGCTTACTTTGCTCAGTGCTTGTTTCAGTTAGTTTCGCAATTTGGAAACTATCTCAAATTGGCAATAGTGAAATAAGAGAAAACACATCGTGGGCTCCTCTTAATTATTTTCACCGACGAACGGGTGGGCGATCGAACTGTTATGGCTTTAATAGTGTTTGCACCAATTATTCAATTGCCTAATTGCTGTCGATTGCTCATAATTTCAGTGTAACACTGTGTATTTGTGGCACATTTTCGTTTTATGACCCCGAGCGTTCATGAATGGGCGTTATTTACTGGGCATTAAAAAGTTTCGGGTAATCTTATCACCCAGAAGTGTTCAAACTTGCGCAAGTCACCAAACAAATTTCGAAACGGAAATACCAAAGGGTTGAAATAGTCTAAACGCAAAGATAACTGCCTTGAAATTGCGCCCGAAATTCGCACAAAATCACAGCAACAATAACAAGCGAACCTAATCAAAAATCCAAAATCTCAGGCAGCTGCGCATGCGTAGCTGATGAAAGAGATAGCGAGAGATCGCACCTTTGAAAATGCTACCGGAACAGCTGGCGCAAAAGAGCGAGAGGGAAGGCAGGAGCGAGTGATAAGAAATAGCAACAAAAGCGCATAAACCACCACCAACTACTACAACAACGAGCGCGACAAAGCGAACAATGCTCTTCATTATGCACGTTATTATTAAACAAATAGGGAGAGCGGGAGAGAGAGTGGTGAGAGCGCACCGTGTTGATAACACACCCCGTGTAGAGAGTAGCTAAAAGTTAGCTAGATGCACAAATAAAAGAGCTAGAAATGCAGATATTTCCTCAATTTGATTTATGATCACCTATTGATATTTGATATTTATAATAGCAGCTAAAAATACTTTAATTCTGAGTGCCTCAAGACACATAAATCAAAGTATACAATTAATTGAAACATTGTTTTCAATACTCTTAGCTAGAAATCAGTCAAGCTGCCAGCACTGCCTACCTTACTCACCCAGGTAATTTGACCCGACTCTCTGGCTTACTGCTCTCCCACCCCGGGAATCAGAAGTCTGAGTGGACTGTAGCCAGCCGCTCATTCGATTCCCAGCAGTCGAAGCACGCAGACGCAACCGCTGCGATCGTCGCGAGATATTTGTGTTCGATCATCGTTTACGTATCGTTCGGGCTAACACGTTCGTTGAGTGTCGTGTCGCCTTGTGTTTACCGTTGTGCAGTGTTTAACTATTTACGCTTAGTCTTGTGGGTGCAGCACCCCCACCACCCATCCACCCACTTCACATACGCACTGTCAAGTTTTGTGGTGCCCAAAAGTAATCAAATGACACGTGCTTGAAATACACATTTTACTATCCATCAGTGGCGGCCGAAACAACAACAAAAGCATAAGCCAAACTTGGGATTACCTCGGCATTGTTTATACAGGAAAGCGGTAAGTTTTGGCCACAATAAACCGTAAAGCACACTTGGAATGTGGAAGCAGAGGAGATAACTGTTTATGGTCCCCTTTGACCCCAATAAGCTTATCAATAAACACAAATATTCAATACGATTCCGCATACGCCCCTCGTAATTACACATGCCTTAATTCACAAAATCACAAACTACAGACAAATATATTTATGTACCTCCGCCCATTTATTGAAGTAAATTCCAATGGTTTTTATTTTTGCTCATTCGAGGACCTCGCTAAGCCGCGTTTTATGACTCAGGAGCCTCCCAGAGTCAGAGTCGTCAGACCGCAAACTGATTTCGTTCGCTTTTCTCCGAATGTTCTTTATAACGTAGATCCCCCAAATGAGTCATCCGTGCGCTTGGGGATACCGAGTGGATACATAACTGCCTGAGATACGTACGTATCGTATAATTGGGGGAGGCAGTGGGCTAAGGTGACTGATCAGGCTGATGGTGAATGAATGAGCTGGGGGTGCTGGTGACTAAGCCTCCAGCTTTGGATAACGTTAATTGGGTTGGGTAAAGAAAAGTGTGCACACAGATGTGATAGTGTGCTGGGCTAGGAAAGAGTCACCTCTAAGGCAGTTCGATTAAATAACATTCAAGTCAGAGCTAAAAAATATCAAGATAGTGTATCCAGTTTTATACTCTATAAATATTATTTTACTCCCATACAATAATATCATGAATTCATAATCCGACATACTATTTAAGATCTTTTATGCATTCAATATACATCCAGCTTGATAAAAATACTTTTGTAAAAGAAAACATTTAAGTTTCTTTGAGTGTTTTTGTTGGTCATATACATGCTAATCAGATTATGCATTCGAAGAGGTGGTCTTTCGCCACCCCGAATACTTGTTATCTCGACTCACCTGGAAACCTCAGAATATATCAGTGGCCCGATTTCAATCTCACCGCATTGTGGCGTTTCGCAGATTTCCCTAATTTCAGTTTGCCCGCTCCTAATTGCAATAATCAAGGGAGCACCGCATAATTTCACTGATCTAGTTCCAGTTTAAGAGCGTTTCTGCGGTCTCGATGGCTCCATTAGAGTGCTAAACACCGGCCATTACGGCGGTCATCGGGAGAGGTGTTATTACCTGGACGTCTGGACGTGGAAACCAGTCGGT
Source organism: Drosophila mauritiana (assembly GCF_004382145.1). Classification (NCBI taxonomy): domain Eukaryota; kingdom Metazoa; phylum Arthropoda; class Insecta; order Diptera; family Drosophilidae; genus Drosophila; species Drosophila mauritiana. The sequence goes on along the minus strand of NC_046668.1, from coordinate 19,143,761 downwards.
GCTGGAAGTCACTCACCTGTGGCGGCCACGAGATCGATATCATTGACAATTGGTGTCGACGGCAGCAGCAGTGGATACGTAGATGTATATAATGCCAGTCCGATATGTTGCTACCGTTAGATGGGAAATGCCAGAGCAATGATGATTGTCGTCCAACTGAGTGGGATTAACGTTTAATTTGGCTTAGTTTATTGATTTTCCATCGAACAGTTCGGAGCAAATGGAGCATTTCGATTGCATTTACTAATCCATTTGCAACTCTTTGTTTTTTGCCACTCATGTGTCAGTTTGACATTTTGCAACAATGGTCGATTCTATTGAACGGATTATGGCTGCCGCGACTTGAATAATTGCACGGTTTTAATGCGTTCATTCAGTTTTTTACATAATTAAATGATTGTTTAAAACTGATTTATTATTTAATTGTTTGCCACTCGAACGACAACAATTAATTATGCAATGGCGCAAAGATGCGATATAAATAAATAATAATTTCATTATAATCAATGCAACAGCTGCCAGTGGGCGCACATGATGCGCGGAAGGGGCGTGGCAAGCAATTAAAATTTATTACGCTTATTTTGCATTTATTCCATTTTAATTTGTCGTTTAAATGTCAAAACTATTAAAATAATTATGCTGGATGCCGGATTAATCAATGCTCTGGCCTTTGTCCAATCGATTTTGATCTGGTTGGGCCGTAACTTTTGGTTAATTAATCGGGGTTACGAGCGGGGAAATTTACCCCATCCACCCCATCCAACTTTCCCCCATTTCACCTTGTGTTCAATTTGTTCGGCTGACCCCAATGAGCCAAGTTCAGTTAACACTTAACCACCCCGCATATTAACTTAATTATCATGATTAACATTTTCTGTGTAATTTCTGTATTTTCGCTGGCCGTTCTCAGTTGAATTTTGCGATGCAATTCCCATTATTCGTACCTTTTAAACTGACCAGAACTTAAATTTATTATTCAACACGCTTCCCTCGCTTTTTGTCTGTTTTTTTTTTTTGATTTATTTATTATGAAATGCTTTCGATAACGAACCATTATCATATCTTCATGCGATATGGCAAGAGTTCCGTTGCTTTCTTTCTGTTCTCTCAGATTGAAGTGCATAAATTATTTTGTCTCTATTTTTAGTTTAATTAACAGATTGTCGCAGACTTTAAAATTCTTTTTGGCCGGCAAGAGCACAACGAACTCCGAAAATTTTCTTATTTTCTTAGCCACGAATTTAATGTACATCAATTTCTACACTATGCAACACACCCAATTAAGTGCAATTTGTGACTTTGTAATGAGGCTAACTCATCGCATCTCAGCTCAGCTATTTCTCCTCGTGGAAACCGGATTGTTAGCTAAACATTTTTTACATTACTTTGCCTTTGCCTACTAATGAGCAGCGTTTATTAGAATTACTCATGACTGGCCCATAGATATAAATATCGATTGAGGGGCTGTTTTTCAATCAATTTAAACGGCTTGCGGTGGCAGGGGAGGAGGTGGTAATGAGACAGACGAACCACAGAAAAATTCAGTGGTCAAGGGCAGAGGGTCCTGAAATGCCTTCTTGGCCGGCTTCGCTGGCTAATCCAATTAGAATGGCGCCGTCGGCAGGGAAGTCGCCTTTGTAGGTGTTCCCTAATTAGATTGGCGTTGCTCAGCCGCAAAGCAATTCCTGGGAAAAAATTGAAATTATTATTTTAGTCTAGATATCCACACATTTCTCTTCCAAATATAGTATGAATCGCACGGCTCGCTATTCGATCTTAAGTCCTAAATAAGGTACTTAAAACGAAGCTTAGTCAAAAAGTATTAAAAACTGTTTTTATTGTATCTTTGTCCAAAATATTTATGAACTACTAATCCGAACAATTTTCACTTATTTTAACACAAGTAGTTTGCATTGTAACTGATTTTATAGCAGAATTTAAAAATTTATATGGCAAGTGTACGTGGCACTTTACAACACTGCATTTCGTTGCTGATCAGCAAAGACTCTCTCTCTGGTGGGAAACTTGGAAACTAGCAGAAAGTTAAAAAAAGTGTCAGTGTAATGAAACAATACCGGAAAATATACCACGCAGCACGAAATTCACTAACGCCAGCACAGGCGATAAACGATAACTCGCGTAAAAATCTTCTGCGCGAACGACTCATCAACAGTTTTCTCTTGCCGAGAAATATTTGATTTTCGCTTGGCTTTTAAGTTCGCGGAGTGGATACATTGCAGCGGAGGGCTTTTAAAAATCGGGTTAACTTTTGGCGGAGGACGATCGCCGATTGCAGTGGGAGTGGGAGAATGCAAAATGCGGCACTTTGATGAGGAATATGCACGATTGCCGCACGACGACGTCATCCTCAGTCACAAACACACACGCACACACCACACACAATAAACCAGGTGTGCACGGAGAATTCAAATTCGTTGAGATATTGTTGTAAATTATGAAAGCAATTTATCAAGCGGAAAGTGGAAATCGAAAGAGCTGGATAAAAGGGGAAGCAAAAGGAGGAAGTACGCGAGACACAACAACTGCGACGGCGGCGGAGCGACAGAGAGAGCGCTGCAGATAAACGCGCCTTGAGCCGATCAACGAATACACAAAGCGAGCGAAAGAGAGGGAGACAGAGAGGAATAGAGAACAGCCGAGGGCAAATAATTATCTCTTTTCGCTGGATATCTTTTGGTTTTTTTGACCTCTAGCAAACTATTCCCTCGAGCATTTCTGTGTAAGTACGCTAATTAAATTACAAATAAAAACAGCAAAACGCTATAATTGCAAGCTCATAATTCACAACAAATGGTCCCAAGGCAAAAGCAGCCACAGCAACAACAACCACAAAAACGAGGGTCAAGTGGCAAGTTATTAACTCTAGAGGAACTTCTTCCATTTAAATAAGACCCATCGTTATTGCTAATAAAGCAACACGCCTCGCACATTTCAGTTAGTTTAGTTTCATTCACTGAATTTGGCAAAACTTTCCGTTGTTAACGTACAATTATTGTTGTTTTTGTTCTATTTGGCGTGTCATGCGTGCGATAAATATTAAAAAAAAAGAAAAAACCGACACGGGGAAAGATATATAGGAGATGCCGCCGACATATCCGCCGAGCGACAATCTAAAAGTTTACGAAAATAAACACACACGAGCCAGCTGAATGGCCTCCCACCGCCCACTTATGATGCGCCCCCTGCCACGCCCATCGTGGCCATGTTTTGGTTTCATTTTCCATTTTTCAAAATACAACAAGCCACACACAAAATAATGACTTTCCTATAATAATTTTGTGGATTTCGGCCTTAATTGTTTGTGTTTTTCAGCAAACGTTTCCCATTTGTTCGTGCAGAGAGAGAAAATATTTAGTTTTTTTTGGATAGAGAAGTGTTGGGAAAAGAAATAGATTAGCAATAGATAATATTATTAAATTGTTATTAAATTAAATTGATAAATTACACATCAAAAATTCACTGTGTTTATTGTATTCAAAATTGAGAGAACCGAGTTTTTCGCAGTGCAGTTGTACGTTTATTTATGCATTTGAACGTGTCTGCCGGTTATTTGGAATTCCCATATGCAAACAATCGAAATTTCGGTTCGGCTGTCTACTTACCAGTTTTCAGGTGCATTTTGCAATTTCGAGCGATTGCATACGGTTTCACGCAATTGTGATTTTATCTTTATTGCCAAGAACTTACAGTTTTAGAGTCCGCAGCTTTTAATTGACCATGGGCTAATTACTTTTGCCTTCTGGCATGTGGATGTTGTTGTTGTTTTAGCTGTAGCCGCTCTTCATTTGGGTAAACAAAAGATAAGCAACAGGTGCTCCAAAGTCTCGAGTTGCCACACTGAGAGTTGTACTAAAGTGTTACTGTGAGATATGTGTGTGCGAACGTGACAATTGTTGCCCCTGGCTCAATCGATTACTCATCCACTCAAGCCCACTTACTCATCCACTCACACAAACAGACTCACATAAACACACCCACATACATACGCCCATTAATCGAGCTGCAATTGAATGCCTTTTGTACTGTTTGAGCGGCACTGCAATAAGTGGTTTTCTCCTCCGCAGAGAGCGGAAATCCCCAGAGGGAAATGGACACCCGCGTGGAACTGGAACTGGAGCCGGTTGGCAAACAGGATAGGCCAAAGGATCAGCCAGAGGATGAGAATGAACCGCTCGAAAGCCAGCTGGAGCAGGAGCAAAAGAGCCTGCTTACGCCGGTCAAGATTCCCCCGGCTCAGGTCGCAAATTCCGACCAGGAGGCCTCGCCCAGCACCCCACCACCCATGAGCCTGCAGCCGGGAACATCTCGGCAGCTTTTCAGGGACGCCGCCATGGCGCACGGAGGCCAGGAGACCACATCGCTGCTGCAGCAGGAGCTGAACAGCATAGCTGCCACCCAAACGCCTGTCTCGAAACTCAGAAGCGCCAGCTCCACGCTGGATGCCAGTGTCTCCCGGAATCCCTCCACCACGGGCGGGAAGCATGAGAAGAAGCTGGGCCACCGGCGAGTGGCGGAGGGCGGTGAGGTGACCTACAAGAAGATCCAGTCCAAGCAAATCATGGGCTCCATTCAGCTGGGCATCCAGCATACGGTGGGCAGCCTGGCCAGTAAGCCCAAGCGGGATCTGCTAATGAATGACTTCTGGGAAATGGAAACGATTTCGTTTCCGCCAGATGGTTCTTCCATAACACCTGCCCATCACTACAACGACTTCCGCTTCAAGGTCTACGCACCCATAGCCTTTCGCTACTTCCGAGATCTGTTCGGAATCGCACCAGATGACTTCCTCATGTCCATGTGTGCGTCTCCCCTGAGGGAGCTTTCCAATCCGGGTGCCTCTGGTTCCATATTTTACCTGACGACCGACGACGAGTTCATTATCAAGACGGTGCAGAAGAAGGAATGCGAGTTCCTGCAAAAACTTTTGCCCGGTTACTACATGAACCTATCGCAGAATCCTCGAACGCTGCTGCCCAAATTCTTCGGACTGTATTGCTTCCACTACAACTCGAAGAACGTGCGGTTGGTGGCCATGAACAACCTGTTGCCCTCAGACATTAAGATGCACTGCAAGTACGACCTGAAGGGATCTTCCTTCCGGCGAAAGGCCTCCAAGGCAGAGCGACAAAAGGCGAGTCCCACGTTCAAGGACCTCGACTTTGCTGAGCACCATCCGAATGGCATATTCCTGGAGACGGACAAGTACAATGCACTGATGAGCACCATTAAGCGGGACTGTATGGTGCTGGAGAGTTTTCAGATTATGGACTACTCGCTGTTGGTGGGAATCCACAACCTGGACCTGGCTGCCAAGGAGAAACGCGAAGAGCGAATCCTAAATGCGCGCGCCAAGCTGCAGCGCAAGGAAAGCGCAGCTCAGGGACCACCTTCATTGAATCCAGACGACGATGCTCCGGAAGCGGATCAGAATCAGCTCCATGCGGTGGCCTCATACGCCTCCATACCGGGAACTTCGGCTGGAGCTGCCCTGAATCGAACACGTAGTATGAATCGTCAGCGTTTGGTGGCCCATTCCACTGCACTGGAGTCCATTACGGCTGATATGGATGTGCCGCTCGAGGAGGACGAGGACGTACCCGCCGGCGGCATTCCGGCTCGGTCTGAAAACGACGAGCGGTTGATCCTGTACATCGGCATCATCGACATTTTGCAGTCATATCGCCTGGAAAAGAAGCTGGAGCACACATTCAAGAGCATTCTGTACAACGGAGACACGGTGTCCGTGTGTCGACCCTCCTTCTACGCCAAGCGCTTCCAGGACGCCATGGGCAAACAGGTGTTCAAGAAGACGCCCACATTTCCACTGAAACATTCCCCCTCCAAGCGCAAAACCTCGACCACGCAACTGCGCTCGCCGGCATCGCGCTTACCGCCATTGAGTACACCAACAAATGCAGTTCGTCAGCCGATCATGACGATGTCGGGCATGTCGACGCCGCCGCCGGCCTTTGATGACATTTCGGAGGAGGACATAACCGCCGCTTCCACCAGCTCGCTCCAGCAGCAGAGGAGCAGCAATCAGTCGAACAACAATCGGGGCGAGGCGGAGGTGGTCCTCAGGGAAGGAAGCAACACGAGAGGAGGCAGCGGAGAGCCCAGCAGCACCTATCACACTCAATACTCGTACGACAGCTCCGGGCGAACAGGAAGCGCCTTGACCAGCGACTACAGCGACGACGAGTCCACCGGAACGGATTTAAGCTCGCGGTTGCCCAAGCTGCGCACCCACCGCCTAACAAAGACGAGTGTTCAGGTCACGACGGTCGGCTATGTGGAGGGGGTGGACACGCCACCGAAGGGCGGGCAGGATGTGGTGCACGCAGATGTCAATGGCAAGACCTCCATGACGACCACCACCATGCTGACGACGACAAAGACGGCCCACATCCAGGCGCCCAGCTACACGTCCACGCTCGTGCTCAACGATTTGCCGCGTTGATTTCCTGAGCGGGATTCGGCGGGATATGAAAGGAATCCTGAGCAGCAGCGGAGCATGTATATAAAGCCCAATGTGTATGTGTGTCTGCAAGGTGAAAGCGTCACTTCCACGCCCAAAAAGCGAAATTCTGAAAACGAGCTCGTTTATCTTGATTAAACACAAAACCGAAAAGCGAATACGTATTCGATATTGAAATTTATGTGGCGCCCGTGCTAATTGACTGCCAACCAGACACGCCCCCCACTCTCCACCACACATGCACACTGCTGGGGGATTCCCGGTGCCTACTCAAATTTATAATTATGTTGCCTTAGCTGAAGTTTGTTTTAATTTTTGAAATTATTGTGCACGACAAGCGAATGGCTCAATCGAAATTGGTAAAAGGGTTGAGAAGAGACGATGTGAAACTCAGTTTTTGTCTACTATATGTGTATGTTGCTGTATTATAAAGTGCGTTTACGTATTCTAAGATGCTCATGTAAATAAAGGAACGAGAATAAAAACCTATGTATATCGATGCGAGCGGGTTATATTTGCCCAAAAGGACGAGTGTCCTTCGGGGGACCAACGGGCGCTGACGTTTATATTGGAGCTCTGCCCGTGGCTGGACATAAATCACTTAATGATTTCAATGTTGCTATTAAGTGCCGTTAATTTTTATCGCCTTGCTGCATTGTTAAGCCTCTTTCAGCCATCGAGCGTGAATTGTGCAATATTTATTGTCCATTCGAAAGGATTTCGCAGGACTCAGCCGCGTACCCGCGATTTAAACGGGTGATGGGGGCTTTGGGAGGATGGCAGAGCTCTCCATTAATTAGCCCGCGTCCTATGGACAGTGGTTTTAAATTGTGCACCCTTTAATTCGGCATCTTGATGGGGTTTTATGGGCACAATTGAGGCAATTTAAAAATGGGCTTGCATCTCTGGATCAAGTATTACTTTGATTTTATAAACTTTAATGGTTAAATATGAGAAGTCATGAACTCGCTGCCACTCAAATAATTCAAAAGAGGATGGCGCAAAAAAAGTGATATTGTGATATTATGAAAGGCGTTAGAAACATTAAAAATTGCACATTAAACTGTGAATAGGCCGCAAATATTTGTTGGTTTTTATGGCCATGCCTTTTATGCTAATTGAATATAATTTTAATTAATTGCTTAATGAATTCAATAAATATGTGTGTGCCGAAGTGTGAGTGTGTTAATGTGTGCGAAAGTGCCGGCATAAAAAGTGTTTCGTCATTTATTTATTTCAATTTGTTTACTTGAAACAAGCACTTTGTCAATATTTGCTCTGCAGTGGAAGGAGTCACCCATGCCAGTTGACCAAATGCCATTTGAGGGCCAGAATGGTGAGGGGTGCGGGGTATGAGGTAGGTCAGAGTTCACTGGGCATGCATAACTGAAAAATAAACTTTCCCACTCATGCATAACGCAAACAGTTGCACACCAACAAGTGCACGATGCCCCCCTTTGCTGAATGGTATATTATGTAATTATGGCGAAAACAACAAAGTATAATAAATATGTAAGCTGCAAAGTGCAAAATCCACGAGAAATTAAACAAAATAAAACACGACTTCGGTTTGCAATGTCACACGAAAATTGTTTAGCAGCATAATTAGTTTATTCCATTTGCATAATAGAGCCCCGAATGCCGCACACCAAATGTTTTGTTCATTTTCCAAAAAACCCCCCATTCCCCCTCGAAAATCATTTGCATTTCCAACAAAATGGGGCAGGTGGTTCCGCCCCCTTTTGTATGCCAATGCCTGTAACTCAACAGATTTGGTCTGTAAAATCTGCATAAATGCCCACAATTTGGGGCATTCACATCAATTATTTAGAAATTATTGCACACTAATGTATACTGGGCCATATGCCAAATGTCATTTTGATGGCCCCCCAAAACTTGGAGCTCCTTAAATTGCTCCAAAAACCAAATGGTGTTTCTCTACACTGAGAAATGCTGGTTCACAAGGTCGCAGGGTGGAAATTTCATTGATTAAAATAATGATTTGTATCGCCTGGCGGAAATTTAATTTTTTCGTAACGGATATTAAGCCAATGTTCAGGCATGTGTGTGCAATGCCCCTCCCCCTTTCCGACATCAACCAAACGAGGGGGCGTTGACCCCTGAAAGACCTGGACGAATGGTCAGATTGGGGATCCGTGTGCTGGCAATGAATCCAGTCCCGGTCCATTCCATTCCAACCCAGCCAGCCAGACCGGCAATTGCATTAAATTTAATGAATTTAAGCCTGTTAAACGAATGAGTCCAATTTATTTAAATGATGGACACCACTGATGATTGCCCGTCTCTGTTTCTCCATTACAGGCATGTCCTTTCAGCGCAGCTACAGCAAGGTCTGGTGGGGATCCGAGCAGTCCTCCCTGACCAGCGGCGGTTTCTATTCGAGCTTCAGCGGCGGGAGCAGCACATCCAGCACATCCAACTACCCACAAAGACAGCCCGCATCCCTCGGCCCCCTGGGCAATCTGTCCTGCATCCAAGAGGTGGAGGACGAGCAGAACAGCTCCAAGCTATCCTGGCACAAGCACGATAGCCCCGGCAGTCTGCGCAGTCAGGTGAGCGCATATCGATGGTATCCCATTTGATACCCCGAGCCCACTGGGGCATTTCAATTTGGCCAGCATTATGGACCTTTTATTACGAGTATAGTAGAGCAATGTAATGTAATGGAGTAGAGCCCATAGATAGTATCAAATGAAAATCTAATTATATTTGCTGCATACAAATTTGTAATAAGATATGCTCCAGTTAGCTGCATATTGAATAGAAGTTTGGGTTCTACCAATATTGGGAGTGCAAACAAGGTTCCATGCGAGAAACTGGCATTAATTTAAGCCCTTAACCATTCGAATTCAGTGCGCTAATGGTCTTGTTTTTCTTCGGGTGATTGCAGGATTCGGGCTTCTCGGACAATGAGGAATCGCATCAGTTGCAGCATCAGCAGCACTTATCCCCGCCATCGCCACAATCCGATAAGCAGCAAACGCCCGCGGCCACGCCCACATCCGTACATTCGGTGGCCACACCACCAACGGTGGTGCGCCGAGTGGGCAACTCGTCGTTCTACTCGCCGCTGATCAGTGTCACGCGTCGAATTTCCTTCACCAGCGGCCAGATTACGCCCAAGGCGAGGTCGGAGGATGAGGATGCCGAGGATGCGGAGCTGGAGGCGAGTCGGAGTCGTCTGTTCGAGCAGCTGGACAGCATGAAGCTGGACGATGGAGAGGCAGAGGCCGAGGAGGATTCACCACCGCGTCCGGCCATACGACGCCGCAGGCGACTGATGCGTAAGCCCATGCCGGAACCGGAAGCGGCTTCGGCCAGCGAGGAGGAGGAAGTGGTCATAGCCCCACCACCACCGCCGCCCTACAACAATGAAACTGTTTACTTGGGTGAGGCGCCACCGCCGTACAACAATGAAACGGTGACTTTTGGAGCCACCGAGCAGGATGAAAGCCTCCAGCAGCAACCTTCCCCCTTGAGAGTCAGAGCCTTGCGGTTCACGGCTAGCACCAGCACACCCAAGAGTGGCTCCAAGATTGCGAAACGGGGCAAGAAGCACCCGGAACCCGTGGCCAGCTGGATGTCGGAACAGCGCTGGGCCGGCGAACCGGAGGTGATGTGCACCCTGCAGCACAAATCGATTGCGCAGGAGGCATACAAGAACTACACCATCACCACCAGTGCGGTTTGCAAGTTGGTCAGGCAACTGCAGCAGCAGGCTCTGTCACTCCAAGTCCACTTCGAGCGGAGCGAGCGGGTTCTCAGCGGACTGCAGGCCAGTTCTCTGCCGGAAGCCCTTGCCGGAGCCACGCAGCTGCTGTCCCACCTGGACGACTTCACCGCCACCCTGGAGCGACGAGGTGTGTTCTTCAACGATGCCAAGATCGAAAGGAGGCGCTATGAGCAGCACTTGGAGCAGATCCGGACGGTGAGCAAGGACACGAGGTACTCGCTGGAGCGACAGCACTACATCAATCTCGAATCCTTGCTGGATGATGTGCAGCTCCTGAAGCGGCACACTCTGATCACCCTGCGTCTGATCTTTGAGCGACTTGTTCGTGTCCTGGTGATCAGCATTGAACAGAGTCAATGTGATCTGCTATTGCGGGCCAATATAAATATGGTAGCCACCTTGATGAACATTGACTATGATGGATTTGCGTCATTATCCGATGCCTTCGTCCAAAACGAGGCAGTGCGAACCCTGCTCGTCGTGGTGCTGGATCACAAGCAAAGCTCCGTGAGGGCCTTGGCACTCCGTGCTTTGGCCACCCTGTGCTGTGCTCCCCAAGCGATCAACCAACTGGGCAGTTGTGGAGGCATCGAAATTGTGAGGGACATCCTGCAGGTGGAGTCCGCCGGCGAGAGAGGAGCCATCGAGCGCAGGGAGGCAGTTTCGCTGCTGGCCCAGATTACCGCCGCTTGGCACGGTTCGGAGCACAGGGTTCCCGGTCTGAGGGACTGTGCGGAGAGTTTGGTAGCCGGTCTGGCCGCCCTCCTGCAGCCGGAGTGCTGCACACAAACGCTGCTCCTCTGCGCCGCTGCCCTCAACAACTTGAGCCGCATGGAGGCCACCTCCCACTACTCCATCATGTCCAACGAGGCCATCTTCCGGCTCATCGACACCCTGGAGCACCAGACCTGCGGCACAAGCGTCTTTCTCTACGTAAGTATCTAGATTCTTTAGATTACCAATCATTAAGGCAGTGTGTTGTCTAATGCAGTAAATATTTAAATATTGAACAATTTTACTGCCAAAAATCCTAACTATTTATTTATTTGCCCCAGAAGCAAACCTGACCTTGGGTGGTTTTACCCCGGATCGATTTCCTTCAAACTTTTTGGCCAATTTTATTGAAAGCTTCTTCTGGCCCGGGCTCGTAAAATTTATTTGTGCATTTGCAAAGCAATTTTTTCGCAATCTTGGCCACGATTTTTCATTCCGCAATATACATACATACAAATGTACATATACACACACAGACCACTTAGAGTTGCTTATTTTTTGCTCATCAACATTTTCGCCCTCTGTTTTATTTCATCCGCACAGGAGCAGATCGTTGGGATGCTGCACAACATGTCGCTGAACAAGAAGTGCCACAGCCACTTGGCCAACGGCGTCATCATAAATTTCATCACGTCCGTGTACCAAACGGAATTCTACCAGACCTACGGCTCACGTGCGGAAAGCGATGCCCAGCGCCGCACCATCAAGACCATTCTGCACACCCTGACCCGGCTGGCCAGCGATTCGCCGACCCTCGGAGCGGAGCTCCTGGAGCAGTGGCATCTGCCGGACCTGCTGCGTCAATCCCTGGCCCTTAAGCCTGCCAATCCGCAGCAGCAGCAGCACCTGGACAGCAGCTACGGCGGCGACATATCCCAGTTGGCGCGACAATTGCTCCGTGCCCATGGACAGGAGCAGCAGCTGCTGCAGGCCACTCCGGCGCCAGGCGGTTCCTTCTCCAGTGGCCATCAGACGCCCGAGGCACAAACCCAGACCAATTCCAGTGGCATGTCCAGCTCCGGCAGCAGAACCAAGGCCAAATCGTCGGCGTCGCCGCTGCTCAAATTCAATTTAACACGTCAGGAGAGTTTCGTCTAGTTTTCACCACCTGAGGAGGGATGGGCATGCTCCAAGAACTCAGTGGAGCTGCACAGAGAGAAATCTATGACTAAGTTGTACATTGTCATTTCACTCATGTATACGGTTAATATTATTGTTAATATTAGCTACTATATCTTAAACAGTTGACTTCTTTCCGATTAAGTTGTAAGGCTTTGTGATAGATAGCTTAATGCTTTATCCGACGAATCCAAGGCCAGCAATATTTCTCTCTGTGTGGACACGTTCTCCGGCCGGACACAAGCCGGAAGCTCAGACGTGCGTCAAGTGTTATTACTTTGTCTAGAATGTTGCGTGACCCGTTTGGACTCGCTCCCCAAGTCGCTTATCCTTGCTGTATCCTTGCTGCTGGATGTAAACGAAGTAATTTTTATATTTCCACTCAGGCAAACAAAACAAACGGAGAGACGGAGCGAGATTCCAAATAAATAGGAATACAAGTTTTGTTTAGTTGTTTTTTTGTTCTTCTGCTGCTGCTGCTGGCAACTTTTGGCATTCTTGTGTGCTTATAACAAAAATGCTCTTAAAGCACTGTTTCACTCGGCAGCCAGATTTATTTTATGTTTCCGTTGATGCAAATGCAAGCTGGACATTTTGCATTCTTCTTGTAAATATTTTCGCAAAAAATCCTTAACCTAAACCCCCATACGGCTGGCAACTTAAAAACCAAAAACTCGGAAAATTCCTTAGCTGTAGAGAAGTCCTTTGTGCCAAATAAAATGAAAGAGAAATTCGAAATATTTATTTCTTCTGAACTTCGAGCAATTATATTGCATAACATTGTATTATATACGTACAAATATGTATTTACGCTTTTCACCAATGTTTGGAGTTATTTCTAAGTTTAGTATAAGATTATTACAAATATGTCGCTTAAATAAAATCAAGATGTGTTTAAACAAAAATCTATGTGTATTTACTTAGGAGTAGAAGTATCGATCTATTGGATATAACTAAATCAATGTTTATTCATAAAAATCTATTAAAATAAGCTAACAAAATGAATTTCGTGTGCATTGAATCTTTTATCAATACGTATATATATGATAGCATGATAACAAGGTATTATCCTCATATTCAGCCACCCTGTTTTGTACTCAAATGTGTTCTGTGTGTTTGTCCGAATGGCTTGGACTTCAGTATTTCTTTTGTGCGGGGCATTAAATGTGTTTTTCAGCAGTAGAACCAGGCTTACTCCAGTTGGACACACTCCTCCTGCACAATGTTACTCCATGTGCTCCAAGTGCTCCATGGCTATTCGCACACATCTTCGGTGGAAATGAAAATATACCAAAGCAAATACAGCACCGATCAGCAGTTTGGCGTGCAAATCCACAGATATCCACACACTGACACTGGCACACTTTATCGAGCATGCAGACTCAGAGCTTAGAGTGTGTTGTTTGAGCAGTGCGATTCCATGTGGTAAGTGGCAAGCCGCTTTAGATTTAAATCTGGGATCCCATGAAATTTGGAAACAGGGCAAACTAACCCCTGTTGTTGGGCAACTTGTGAATAAAGTCAAATGGGCGGAAATTTCGCATGTGCAAATGCGTTCGATGACCGGTTTTACCTATCTATAATAACTGAATTAAGCGAAACTAAATTCCAAATATGAAGAGTGTGTTTCCGATTCACAGGCTTCGCCATCCATCGAACCGAATCAGTTAATATTTCTTATCGCTTTGCGACTGAAACACAGGACTTCCAACTATTCGTGACGGGCAGCTGAAATGTATGCTATGCAAAGAGCGTTAGATGTCACAAAAAGCGAGCTAGCTCTATATCCTTTTGAGTCCTGTTCCATATACCAGCTTCCCACTCGCCAGGCCCCGCATTCAGTTTTCCATGGCTGTCGATATCCGAATCAGGCATAAACAAGTTCTTTAGAGTAGATTAAAGTTTTATAATGCTGGCATATTTTGCATGGCTGAGCCCGGAATGAGAGAAGATGCTATGCCATTGGTGGCGTATGGTGCGCGTATGTGTGCGTGTTCCCATTGAAGTGACACACACATATGCGCATTGAAATGGGGAATCTTGAGTCCTGGCCCCGCATGTGTGTGTGTGTTTATGTCGGGTTTGTTTGCAGCATGCGGAATGCCCGGCTCTGATCCAAAGTGTTGCGGCATTTGATGCCTGCTCATATGTTTGTGTTGGTATTATGACAAGTATGGCTGACATTTGTGAAGGAAAAAAGGATCTCACACAGAGGTGCACACAGGAGCTAGTCCCAGAGAAAAACTGGTCACGAAGGATACGTTTTTGAGGGTATAGTTTAATGGGCGATGGCAGTCATGAAGTCGAGTGACACTCGTAAAGTGAATTTAAGTTTATTTCTAACCCCATTTAAACTCCTAATGAAACTAAACATTTTGTTTGAATCCCACTTACTTGCTTGATGAAATCTTCGTATAGTTCGGTGTCAGCAGTATCACGAGATCATCGCTGGCTTTCAGGACATCGACGTACAGACGGGAACGACCCATTGACCTCGGCTCCAGTCTAACGCTCGTTTATCGTGCCCGGCTTATCTATGTGTGCATTCTGTAGGTGAGTAGTGGCGTTTTGGGGGGAGGGTGCTGGGTGTTGGGCGGTTGGATACATATGGAGGTGCTTTCATGATTTTTATGGCATTTGTTGCTGGTGCAGGAAGTGCCTTTAGTGATTTCCGCATGTGGACGCCTCGGCCCTGTTTACACAGCGAGCATATTGCGGTTGACACATTTTGTGCGTTTATGTTTTTGAAATATGCTCGCTATTCCGTCCTTTCTTCTCCGATTTTCCTTTCCCCAGCGACTTTAAAGTGCCCCAGCAGCAACGGCGACCATGCAGGAATGAAAATGCTCCAGACAAATGCCATGAAAAATGCATAGCCGGAGGAAAAATAAAAGCGTGGAGGGGGGAAACACGTATGGAAGGCGAGCAGAAAGCTGGCAAGCGTAGCAAGTGAAGCGTAAACAAACGATTTCTGACAAAAAAACAGAAAAGGAGAAACTGTGGGCTAAATTGTTTGCGGGCAGGCACTTCCTGCAAATAGATAGTTGTAGTTGACGCTGGAGTTGTAGTTGTGCAGTTGGAGCTGGGAGCAGGGAGCTGGGAGTTGGGAGTTGGCGAAGTGGGAACTGGTTCTTGTGTCATAATTAGGGCCTTTGCACGTGCTCTGGGCGGCAACGCGGCGATAACAGTTGGCCCAAAACTTTCCTGACTACTATCAACAGCTAAAAGCGTTAAAAGTTGTTAGTTGGGCGAAAGTTGCACCTCCGAAGCGCCGTCGGTGCAACAATGATGGTGCAACAACGGCAATCAGGGTGTCACAACAATTGCAACACAACGAAGCGAAGTTACCCTGTCAGAACTCGAATGAATCTTGAATGGAAGTTCAGCACAAATGCCTTTAAAGGTAAATAACAAAAGTATTGTAAGTAAGTGCATAAGTAGTACAAAAACTTTAATCTAAGTCACAGTAAACATTAAAGTAAAACATCCTACGGCCTGTTGCAGATAGGTAATTAATGGCGTGCCAAGAAAATAGTTCAAGTAGCAGGAGAAGCTTTAAATAATGATGACTCAGTGGGGCATGCTCTATCTGGTAGATAATAAGGCCTGGGATAAGTTTTTACGGCACTCCACTTACGGGCTGTAGTTACCATAGGCACTTACTCGAACATCCTCCTCAGAAGCCAAGGACATGCAGGATGTGAGAACTGCACTTAAATGCAACTCCTGCAATGTTTTCCTTGCACTCGCTTCCTTTTTCCTATTTTTCATTTTTTTTGCGAACTACCAGCTTATCAGACTTTTGCCGCCGGGCGAAAGCAAACACACACACACATACTCCCCGACACCTATACCAACAAACTTTCACGCACACATGCCAGCTTTTCCCAGCCTTCAGGGACTCCAGTGCAATTAGGATAAAGCGCGAAGGGCGACTTTGAGTGCTGGGCTTTGGACTCCATTTTGATGCGGCCATAAACGAGTTGTCATTATTAATGCCGCCCCGCCCACTGAGGAAGAGAACGCCCACGCCATTGAGCACCAGCAGTCCAACCGCCCACTTGCAATAAACCAAAGCATTATTAACTGCCCGCAAAAAGGGGAGAAAGGAGAATGGATTGCGTATACGCAGCGTGTCCCACGAGTGCGAACTTCTGCCGCAGGCTGACGGCCCAAATCCTCGGGCATTATCATGCGATTATTAGCCAATATTTTATTTCGCACCATTTCTTGCACACACATAAGCATACACATTACTTTGGCTTCACTCCGGGCAGAGTCATAAATTTTTATTTGTTGCAGCAAAGGGTTGTAAAGCGTCGCCATTATGTTTGCTATTTTTTGGGTTCGACTCGTCCTGGACTTATTTTTTTTTATATTTCCCTCGCACAGACGTGCACAAGATGCGTCAAAAACTGGGCGGGGGCGGAGGTCCTTCTTTTTTGGGCTGGGCGTGGCAGTTGAATTTATGACCACAAATTGATTGTAAGTGCATAACGCAATACTGGAGAATCTCCCGCCGAATGTTTCACTTGGATTCCTGTTCAAGTGCTGCCAAATGCCGAATGCCGAATGGCGAATACCAGCTGCCTGAATCTGAGTATTTCGCTGGCATTGTTTATCTATCGGAAACCAGCGAAAGACGTCAGTTAGCAGTGGGTGGTTGTTGTAGGCTGAGCACCCTTGGCTTGGCCACAAAAACAATCAAAACTGTTGACCGCAATTCGCAGCAATTGGTTTTGCCATTCGTTTTGTCAGTTTTTAGCATTGCGGTTAAGTGAAGTGCTGGGAATCGAGGGGCAGTCGTTATGTTTGCCACAGTTTGGCAGAGATATGAAGCACGACAAGCGAACAGCTTCATTGTTGCTCAACTCTCTGTTTATTGTTGTCTTTCCCTGCTCTGCCAGGATTCGTTTTCTGTCTTTCTTTTCCTGGTTTTTTTTTGGAATTTTTACATCAGCAGCTCAGAAAATGCATATTGAAAATTGTGCAAACAAAAGTGGGGAAAATGCAGTCAATTTTCCGTTGTGTTGTGTTGTGCTGTGTTGTCTTCGGCTTGCTTGTCATTGGCAAACTGTGTCTGATGTTGCCTTTTGTTTTGTCACAGCTGGCTGCAGTGGCTACATCAACATCTGCGAATTCCCCTCATTTTCCCAGTGTCCTGCATCCGAAATTGACACATTGAGCGATGAGGTTTGGTTAATGTGGCAAGAGATTGGGCAGCGGGAGCGGGGCACTCAAATGGCAAGTGCTAGCAAAATATATTAAGTTTCTTGGCTCGATAATGCAGGCATCCGCATTTCAGCTTAATTATTTGGGTCTGAGGAACAATGTGTTGTCTGCAAATTGTCAGGATGATGCTATTTGAGTCTATTTCAAGCGATGTACTTGCAGCATATTGAATAAATTTACAATTGCACCACAAGCATATCTTTATTAAAGAAGAATTGCTTAATAATTCTAATAACCAATTTCCCAAAACCTATAAACCACACTATTGTTCAAGCCTGATTCTGAAAGATATACCATTTTGGTTATCCTCCTTAGGTGGGATTAATTACCCCAACTTCATATTGCACTCTTTGGAAGAGCACCTCTAGGGGCAGGAAAACTTAACAACCACTTCTCCATGCCCGTTTGCACACCCATTAAATTGTATTTTATCTCAATTAGCGCAAATATTTTGCGGCTGCCATTGCCATTGGCATTGCCACAATGTCAGTGGGCTAGGGGGTGGGGGCAAAGTCGTTAGTCCGGGGGCAAAGTGGCAATCAGGAAGCTGCTGATGCTGATGCTGATGCTGATGCTGATGCTGATGCTACTGCTGTTGCTGCATTTGCATTGCTGCCTTGTATTTGCTTGGCAAATGCTTTTCTTTCGTTTGCCCACACTGTTTGGAAAACTAAAATACCCAGAAGCGAATCCTTTTTTGTGCAATTCCAATCACAAACATTTGGAGAGGCTTTTAGCGTAGCATGGACATACCGAAAAAGACCAAAATCAATTGCAAATGCATTAAAAATTGTGCAAAATTAATGACATCATTAGCAGTATTTTGCCGGGGGCCTGGACATCCTCTGCGCGTGTGTGTGTGTGTGGGGAAAGTGGGCTCCAGTGGTGCTCAAGGCCGGTGGAGTTTGTCATTTGTCAAATGCAAACGGCACACAATCTCGTCCGTTGCTGATGGCAATTTGAGTGAGCCGACGGCCTGGCCAGAAATGAATGCATGTAATGAAGGCTAACAAAACATTAGAACCGCACATAAACACAAACACCCGGAGTGCTCGCAGCACGTAGGCCACTCCACCAGTTCAGCAGTTCAGCAGGACGGCCTAAAAACATGGTCAGGATCCGGCTCTGGGCACGGATCCGGCTGGAGTTCGAGCTCCAGCTCGGGCTCCCGACAGCTGATGCTGATGCTGATGACGGACGTGACAGCTGAACAATGCCGGACCCACCGCGACCCCAAAAGTAGGCAGCCCAAATGAATTCTTTATGCGAAAAGGTCCTTCTTTTTTTTAAATAAATGAATTCGCCAAGTCCCGACAAATATCACACGGCGGGCGGAAAGTTAAAATTGTGTACCGTAACAACAAAAAGAATAGAGCGAATCGAATGGAAAGCTCGGCCGGACCGGCTGTTTTAGATGCTCCTCACCAGGACGGGTGCATTCGCTATGAGTCGAAAAATGTGAGTAATTGATTGGATTTGAGGTGTTAGTTTTATTCAAATCGAACATGGATTGTTCACACTTCGTATTTTGAAAGCGGAATGGGGTTTCAATTATTTAGTTGCATGAATAGGATTGTACTCAACGAATCAAGTTTAGTTGAATAAAATGTTACGCTTTATTATACATTTTTAGTTGCACTCAAAAAGAACAAAAAAGCAATGGCATGCATTCCTTTTGGAAATATCTAACTTTTCGCTAATTTATTCATCTAGCTACAGTTGGCAGTGAATAACTTTTTGCACTTCTAATTAAATACGTCATGGAAGTGAGTGTATTTGCGAGTCCACCCATGCAGCTTCTAATCCATGTTTGTGTTGAAAGATTATCAAACTGAGAAGTTACACAAAGCTTTCGGCGACCGCCCACACAGACAAACACTTTGTGTGTCTGTCTGCGAGTGGAAAGCGGGCACAGGTGGTCAGCAGTGGCAAGCAAATGATGTCAGCCATTACAATGCAGGAGTCAAAAGTTGAATTTTAATCAAAAAGCAAAAAAAAGAGGGAAAGTGGAGCGGGCAAGCGGGAAAAGTTGCAACCCACAGAGACACAAAGAAAGAGGCCACATGTTGTCTGTGTGCAAGTGGAATTGTGTGAGTGTGTGTGGCCAGCATGATTAATGAGACGGTGTTGAACGTTAGCTTGACATGACCCCGGACACACACACACACACACACACATGCGCGCGCGAAGGATAGCCGCTTCACACAGATACTTCGCATTAGTGTGCAGCACAAATTGAATCCGACTCGAGTGCAGGCGACATCGCTCAATTTGTTAGCCTTGAGCTGGATCCCCGGTTCAATTGTTCAATTTGTGAAAAATACTACAAGTCCTCTAAATGCTTGGCGCTGTGACCTTGCCGGACCGCACAGAAATTGAAATCCAATGCGGGTGAAAATAATAATATTTGCCTAACCTGAAAGGCCCTCAACGGGCAAACATAGCCCAGATCTGGCGATGGGATATCCGGTTACACACACACACATTAAATTCGCAGACATGGGTGTGCTATTCAAGCTAAATATCCTTTAAACTATCAACTCAGCTGAAATTTCTCCGTTCTCTTTACGTATCAATTTTATAACCTTAGACCGAAAAGCGTACAAAATCATAAAATACAAATTGAAAATAGAGCGGGAAATGGCCGGGAAAAGAACGAGTAGTGAAATCGAAGTTCGATAATTTATTTTCCTGCCATTCCAAGCGATTTCTCTCATGCGGCGTAGTACATTTATTACTTATGCTAAGGAGCAGCAGAGCCTCCCTCTCACTGTGTGTGTGTGTGTATATCCTTACGGATGGCAGTGTGTGTGTGTGTGGCATTGGCACAGGAACTGAAAGTTGCATGCCTCGGATTATATATGAGTGCGATTATTTTAAGTTACGTTGCTTAAATAGCAGCCAACGTATGAGGGCAGGATAGTGCCATTTCCCATCCTCGGAAATCGGAGCAATGGCAACCTTGACGGCATTTCGTATTCAATATACATATAGGGCGATGCATATACATCAGCCTTAATTTGCTTGCGGACGCCCCTTGTGAAATAAAATTCATTTTCTTACTGCTTGTCAGATTTTCCCCTGAGTTGGCCAAAAACCATGGGTAAATAAAGGAAACACTGGACGAGGAAAGTCTAGTGCTCCATTTGTGTAAATATTAATATTCTTATAGCTTATGAAAAAGATGAAAATGTCTAAGGCACAACATAACCATTTGCAAGTTTACTTATTTAAGTAAAATGCATTTCAGACGTTTACTAAATGATTACATTTTTCAATAGAGAACGAAGTATATGTTACAATAGTTAAGCAAGCTTATAGCAAGCTTAAGTTAATAACTGGAAACACATTCTAGATTTTTGGGAGTAAGGATTAAATCAACATAAGAAGCGATTTTAAACGCTTTGTATTAAGCTACTCTTAATTTTACATGCAATGTGTTGTTACTTCTCTCTTTTGATAAATAGAAAACTTAAAAATATATTTTTTAAAAATATATAATAAATGACCATTTTATGTATTAGCCTAATAGCTACCCTCAAAGCCAGCTTTATCCCATTTCAATGTGTTGATGGCCCCATTCAGATCCAATCCATATTGCCGCGTCTCTTGACCAATTCTTCGCTGGCGAATTGCGCCGACAGCGGCTTTGTAGACCGTTAAATGGCTTATGAAAACTCACTCAACTCCATTAACCGGCTCAGTCAGTGACACCCCCTAGGAATGGTCACCAACCGGGGAGGCCATCGCTCCTCCTCCTCCACTTCAACAATTTTAAAACGCTCAATGTACGTTGTGGTTTTTTTTCGGGGTGCGGTAAAGCTCATTAATATGGAAAACTTTTATGTGGCCGTCGCTCTTGTTAACTTTGCTTGTAATTTCGTCCTTTGGCAAGGTATAATTTTAATAGCATACTTCTCGGCACTCAACGCTGAGCTTCTTGCGATGGAAGTTTAGCGTTTGGCGGTGCATTCATATTATTCGCTAATGGAGCACGCTGCAGCAATTTCGACGCGTCCGTAAGGGTATAAATTTCGGTTTGCATACCTTCTGGTCATTAGATATTTAGTATAATGTGAGTTTTATGCCCGCTGCGAGCTTAACAGCGATACCAAAAAGTTGTATTATGATCGATTGCTTACCTGGCCGGATGCCCGGAATGTTTACGAGCGGATCATTAAACGATATTTTCCCGTTTCCCTCCAACGAAATCGTTTAAAGGAAACATCCGCTTCGCTTCGCATCGCGGGGTATAATTGAATTTCTATGATAATTTAATGGGCACTTCGTCGTTCGTTCGGGGAATCCAGCTTGAGCTTCTGAAGAACTAATTGCCAAAAAAGAGAGTCGACAGCTCTGGCAATTGGCGAATATTTGGTCAGACCTTTGATGAATTGTTTCGCAAGTGAACGGCGATGGTAACATGGTCCAACCCGTCGTATACGTGATTTAGCGCTTCTATGCTCTCATACGTAGACAATGGACCGTTATCGATTGATTTACTTGCTAAAGGTTTGATTGATGCCACGCCCAGTCAAAAGCTATTTTCCAATTTTGTTTGTCAGAAACTTGGAAACTCACTTACTTTGGCCTCTGGCTGCAGCTGCAGCATATCTTTTTTGCGGAATTTCAATCGCAGATCTACGGCAGAGAAAATGCAGTGCGCCGAACTGAAGGCCCACACCACCTGTGCTCTTGTTTATTAGCGCAGGTAATTTCAATTAGGTTGCAACAACTGATACCAACCACTGAGTGAAGTGGAAGTGGCAGCTAATTAAATTACAACATTCACTCCATCAGCCGGCTCCGGCTTTATGCAAATTACTGTCTCCATGTCCCTGTCCATGGCGGTGGGACGTGGAGCCCAGCCCACCCAGCTCTAGACCGAAATTTCCATCTTCCGTTGTCCTACATCACCTCAAAATGCGGTAATTTACTAAGTTTGAGGTCAATGAGGGATTTGATAAGTAGTCAGAGTAGGCAAATTGGGTAAAGCCCTTTTGCAAGGGTTCGAGATTTATCTGGAAGAGAAATTCCCGCAAGTACATCTAATTAAAATAAGACTTTTATGTACACCTGAAACCTGAACCTGAAACCTGAAACTGCATAGAACTATAGCTTAATATTATAGTTTAATCATGAATGAATGTTTAAGCATGATGAATACTTGTGCTACTAGTGCTCGAATTTCCCACACTTTCAGCAGTTGTGAAGCCACTTTCATTGCCTTTGGCTCAAACTTTTTCACATGAGACCAAATAAATTCTATGATGTTCTCCAAAGTTGTATGCGCGCCACTTCGCCTGAAATGCTCACATTAATTAACGACCATCTAGAAGTTGCAACTGTGAGAGAAATTGTTGACAGCACTTCTAAGATGTTGCCTAGATTTACGTCGCATATAAAAAGGGAAATAAATGAATTCAGTTATAATTAATTACGCCGCACACCCGACGAGTCCAGCCACCTCCAGCAATCCTCGATCGTCGAGTCCATTTCTATCTCAGCCGCTTAAGCAGCTTAAGGCAGAGCGAACCATTCATATTAGAAAGTGAAATAAAAAGGCCGCACAAATAGTTTGCGCGGTCGTGCGGAAAATGGCCAGAATGACAAAGGCAAAATGCTGTAAACAATTCTGCGGTGCCGTTGGAGGAAAAGCGGGGAAACTCCGAGGAAAATCGGAGCGCAGCAACAGTGGCAAAAGCAAACAATTGGCTAACAAATTAATGATGGCACTGCTCGGAACAATGAGCCGAGCAAATGAGGAGCTAGCTGCAAAGTCCAGATCAGCTTGATTAATTGCCTTTCGGTTGGCTTAGAACCGAATTTGTATGCAGATCTAGATGCGGATGCGGATGCAGCTGCTTTTGCAGTTGCATAAAGTCAAAGTGAAAACCGGGCTGCCGTCCGCCCATTAGATCACCTTTTCCACGGGGATGGAAAGCCGTTTCATAAGCAATGGCTGCTTTCTTTGTCTTGCGTGGCGAAATAACTTGCATTCCAAATGGAAAATAAATGTAAGACGCCCACAATTCGGTGCCCCACAATAAAATTGAAGACGAACTGCAAAAGACGTCAGATATGTACAAATAAAATGCAGAATAACGCTGGCAGAATAAATGCATTGAAGGGCCGTCGATTCCGAAGTTGACATTCTTATTCCCTTGAAGCAGCAGCTTGTCAATGTTTCAATTTAAGTGAAATGGCGAAGAATTCATCAGATTCTATGGCTTTTACTAACTGTTATCTATGGAATATTGCACCTATAGGATAATTTATCTGCAATTTTTCAAGATAGTTCACATACCTTTTGCCGAAAGGGTATCAAAAGTTATGCCGCAAAAAGGGAAACGCCTCTCCTTCTCGGCAGCAAAGTGAAGCGAGAAAAGAACTGAGGAATAAAAAAATAACGAAGTATTTTCCAATAAATTTGCATAAGTTGCACTGGCAAGCCAACAGACACACAGCACTAAGGATGGGGCACAAATGCCGCAAAACGTTTCCCTGTGCAGGTTGGATTTTTTCGCCATTTTTTTATTATTTTTTTGTTCGTCGCTCCAGGACGCCTGCATCCTGTGGCCCCCGCGAATCCTGCGCCTTTGTCATCGCGTCCTGCGATGCATAGTTGTGGGCGCTTCAGGTGAAGACTTGTGGGCGTGGAACCCGATATGAGATGCAGATAAAGACGGAACAGTGCTTGAGTGGAAGTATTCGGTATATAAAATATTTACCCGGCTCTTTTCGCACTGGGTAATTTTCTGCAGCTCATCCCGGGCCTGCAAAGGATGTGACAAATGTTACGGGAAAATCATGAGCTGTTCGAGTTGTTGAACACTTCCATTTGCATTCGATTGCAGTCTGTACCAATAAATCCAATTGAAAGCTAAACAAATTAGAAGGAGTTTTAAAAAGGCCAGTCATAATTGAGCGTAAGCCAGAGAAATAAACAAGGGAATAAATTCGTATTGAAAGCACTTCAATCATTCGCCATAAATTGCCAATGAAAATTCACACAAAATATCAAATCAATTGAAAAGAAAATATTTCCTGAAGTGGCTCAAAGTGCTGGATAAGTTAAATATATTATTCTAAAACAATCGCCATGTGAAAACAATACTTTTTCAGCTAACGTGTTTTAATTATCCGTAAGTGGAAAACAGAAAAATGCGCAAATAAGTTCGATATACGACTCTTATTTAATTAAGAAAGTTAGTTAGTTAGTGAGCTTCGAAATCGAAAGAAGAGTTTTCCATGTGTATCTGTGCAATGCCATACACATGCACGGGCCTCATGGTCGACTGGTGAATTATAAATTTTCAATGAATTGACACTTAAGGTCATGTCGGACTAAGCTCTAAATTTTGCACACGTAGCCAGCGTGGAAGGTGTCGTGGTCACCAGTGCGTATGCTTGTTAAGTCTGTCATCAGGCGGAGCCTTGAGGCGAACAGAGTTCGATTCGGATAAAAAAAATAATGCTCTTTTTTGTGGCAAACTTTCGTCGTCGATGCTGCCCCGAGGCGCTCACATATAGCCTTTTCCTAGGACACTTCTTTGCAAGAACTGATAGAAAAATGTAAAAGTTTTTTTTTTCGGCCAGAAGGCTGTCCAGAACATTGAAGGTGCGGACTTCAAGGACACAACTTGCTCGGAACCCAACGACACCCTTGGTATTTGTAATTACCCCGAGGCAGGTAATAAATGTGCATTGAAATTAGTTAAGCTCATTTGTTCACAGCCACGTAAGAGTCGAGTCCTTGATAGTTGCGCAGCTGCAAAGAGCGAGCGAGGTCCTTGTGAGCTGGGAAATTTTCTCTTCGCATCGGAAAATGCTGTTTGGTTCGCCGTTTGCGATAATTGAATACAAAGTTGCAATCAGAAACAAAGCAAAATTAATGTAGTCACATATATTCTGGCAAATTGAAATATCACGGCCATAAATTGTTAAGGTCCAGCCACCCACACACACATACACACGCAAGGGAATATCCTTTTGTGCCGTCAAGCGACAAATATTTTGTGTTTCTCGAAATCTATGAAACTGACACAAGACAAATGGTAATCACAACATTTATTAGTCGAATTTCCCATCATGGTGGTATTGGCCAACACACACTGGCCGTAATCACCCAAATACCGATTGATGTCGGCAGAAACAAAGGATGTACTGGTCGTTTTGAGTGATTGTATTGCGCTTATTAAATTCTAAGTGAAATATTATGAGCTTACATAGATAATGTGCCCACGCACTGGAGGCTTTGTCTCCTGACTTGCCATTAAATGGCACATGATTCTGGAACAGTTTGTGTAATTTATAAGTTTGTAGCTTGTGATGATACCCTTTTCCACTTTTAAACAAGACAAATTTCCGAATAAGTTAGCTCCCTTTTTTTTTTGTTTCAAACCATCGTCAGAGGGTCAGCCAACCACAGACTTCGCAGAAAGTTATGCGGAGTTGATGCTATATAGTTGGGTTATTTAGAGCGCAGCTTCCAGTAACAACATGTTGTTACTAAATGAATGCTCGGAAAAAGTTGATTTTACAGGCAGGCAATTTCTATTTTCATTTAATAGCCAAAGTTTTTATGCAACATTCGAAATTTGTGCCAAAAATATTTCTGGTGAGGCAGCAAAGTTTCTTGTTTTGCCATAAAAGTAAAAGGTGTGCCACGGGGCCCAAAAGCAAAGATTTTGGCACGAAGTTGTGGGCCGGAAAACGCCGGGATGCCATAAAGCAGAATCAGGCACAAAATTCGGCTTCGGCTTTGGATTCGAATTGAATTACATGGTGTGCTTTGTTGTTTTTTTCCATCCCGCCTCCTTGGACTTTTTATTAAAAGGATTCAATTTTAAACTTCAGTTTTAGAGAATTTAATAACCCAGCGACGAGGCAAGTGCGAAATAGTTATGGGGCGGGGGCTGGGAATATTTGGCGCGCTGGGGACAGGCTACACAATTTATGGGGGGGTGGAGTGGCAAGTGTCGCGGGGTTGCGTTTTGAATTTGCAATTTCAATTTGAAAACAATAAACTAAGTCCATCGATTAAATCCTGCGCACGTAAGGCCGCCCGGCTTAGTTATCCCCGTCGTTGTCTCCATTGTTGTCCTTTGCCGTCGTTGCCTGTATCCTTGCCGAACCACTGAACCACCGAGCTCCCCGTTTCTCAGTCGTTCGTTCCGCCTTCTCTATGGCTAGTAGGTCCTTATTTATGCCGGGGTGGTGCTGGGGGTGAAGGTCCTTCATTATGCCGGCGATAGTATCGCCGGCGAAAAAGTGAAACAAGAGGAATGGCCAGCCTAATGCGCTTCGAAGGATATTTGGCGTCGGCTGGAAACCAAATTCAAGAACAAGAAGTTACGCTCATAAAAATGAGCATCCCCCGTCGTCCATCCGAATCCGGTTACATTTCACGGATGGTCTGGGGACTGGCCAAAAAATAAATTTGGCGCGTAATCAGGGTTTAATGCTGAGGCTGGCCAAATCCACATAACAGCTGTCAATTAAAAAGGATAATTTCCATGATATCCATCACAGTGTAAATGGCAAACTAAACACTGAGCGGTTGGATCTGAGGATAGGCAACTTGAAAATGGCTCAGCTATTCGGCAGGGACTACGTACGGATTTGGCTTTCGCTTTCGGCCGGGCCAGTGAATTATGGCCAACAAATTAGTGCGGATTAACACGGCTGTGTGTGAATTGTGCAGATGGAATGGAGCGTGAACCAAATACCCGATTTCGTTTCACTTCGCAAGGCCTTTTAAAGCCAAAGTCAGCCTGAGTCATTGTGCACACAAGCGAGATTTTGATAGATTTTGAAAGATGTGGCTTTTGGGGGAGGGTTCGTTCGCTTGCCCAATTATTTTCTTTTGTTTGCCCTTGCCACTTAAAAGAATAAACGGAGAGCCTTTAGCCGAGCTTACGATATCCAGCCAGTGATTGGGGTAGTGGAGTTGCGAGTGGATCGCCATTTTGTGGCGCTGTCAGAGTCATGTCCCAATATCCCGGCACAATGACAGACACACTCGTACACAGAAGGACAGATATATACCCGCACCACTAATCCACTGAACCAATTTGCTAGACAAGAGCGATGTATGAACACCACAATGGTTATTGACAGCCGACATTCATATAGAGGATGACGCCCTGAGAAAGGCCAGAACAATTCAGGATCTAGCCTATGCCAAATGCTCTACTTTCTGCAATACTGAAATACAATTCAAAAGCATATAAATTTAACAAAATTAAGAATAAGCCAGCAAATAATTACAATTGAATATGTATAGAGCTACTGGTTGGCTACACCTACTCGAATTAAATATTATGAATATTTACAATGCATCACTAGATTTAATTAATTATTAATTTCGTATGCTATCATGGCATTGGTGCTGCATTATGACCGCTTTCTCAATATTTAAGAAAATTAGTGCCAGTGAATAATTTATTAGGGCTTTTGCAATAAGTTCTTCTTGCCAATAGTAATTTTATAAGTTGATCCACGGCCAGGAATTCCCTGCGCATATGCCAGCACAAAATCTTGTGTCAGAGCTAACGGTGAAGGACAGCTGTCCCAGGATCAGGCAGTGCTGCATGTTGGCTTGAATTCCTTTGGACTGAAGGTCTATTAAAGTTGCATACGCAAACGGCAAAACACTTTAAGGCGGCAAAATGTTGGCATATGTACACACATATGAAAGCGCCAACGATTCGGTCAGTGACAAGCCAAACTCAAAGGAGTCAGACAAGTTTTTTAGCCACGACGAGTCCTCTGATTTGTTTTTTTTTTTTCTTGGTTTGGCACGTGCTGTCTAGTGCAGGCTCAAATGGAAAGCCCACACATAGCCATATGTGATATGTGCTCCATATTGCATATGGTGTGTAGATATGTCCCTGGTGGCTATGAGAGTCACAGACAAAGGCGGCACTATTAAAGCACAATCACATTTTAGCATTTATTGTGGCAATTTCGCCAAGAAAGGATTCTCTTTGGCCCCGTTATGGCTTTCTTTTCGGGCCCTGTTGCTATAACTGGACCCGGGTTATGTGGCCATTGTTGCGGGCCTGCGTATCAGTTACTAAATTCGAGCATACCATGCCAAAGTTGAGGCAATCCAATGAACCAATGAGCCCGATGCCGAATCGAATGTGTGGCATGTTCTGCTTATGGCCCCATAACCATTCCAATAAAAATCATAATAATAATCGGGAAGCGGTGTATATATGAATGTTTTGTCCTAATTGATTGAGATATACGTTTGCGATCCATGTCCGTTTCCCCGCTAATATCTATCAAAATTTCATATAATATCCAGCGAAATGTGTATTTGCTCAATTTATTGTGCAATTATTTGAGCATTTTCGCTGTATATTTCGATATTGGCGGTCAAAGTCGTGCTGTTCAGTTTCATTATCGCGAGCTGCATTTATCTGGCTTGTAGAAATATGCTCCGCACTGTGGCCACATCAAACCGAAATGAAATGTCCAAATAAAAATAGTGCACAGGCAATGAAAATCCACATCCGTGCCCATAATGAACTGGTCGAGGGGGGCGCTGAGCAAATAAAGTGCTGAGTATTCAGTGCAATTACATGGAGATGGATACAATTTGGCTGTGGGTTGTGCAGGATCTAGAACCTAATGGGTACTTTACTAATGGGGGTATACCAGGCTAGTAAGAGATCAAAATTGATTTTCAAAGGATCATATTAGGATATATAGTACATACGATGTACCATGTTCAGTGGACTTTAATGCTGTTTCAAAGTCTTTTGTATCGCTAATACGAGTAAGTATGTTTTTAACTAACTGGGAATTTAATGCTGGGTAGATGGTATAAGTTACTAATTACTCGTATCCTTAATCATGCATACTTCTACGCAATTGTAACCATATTTTCGTGGAAATCGCTATTGTACATTTTTGGCATTCGGGCAACTGTTCTTGCATAACAATGGAACTGGAGAATTCCGACGAACTATTTCGCTGGCCGAGTTTCTTGGAAAAGAAAGCGCCATTGTTCGGAATTCCGGAAATCGGACCTATTCAAACCACCGAATTTCCGGCGGCTTAACCCCGAGTGCATCGCCATTGGTTCAGACCAATTATTTTGCATTCGTAATTAGAAGTTGGTGGCAATGGTAGTTAATCAGGCAGGCGAAAGTTTGCGCCGGCGAAATACTATAGTTATTTGAAACATGGAAATTAAATGATTGTTAACTTGTGCGTGCCGTTCGCCGGCATTTTATGCTCTCTTAAATTTTGCATTAGTGCCACCCGAAACTTTTCCCGTTTTTCCGAAATGGCGGAGTGGCCTTGCGGCGGCCTTGTGTGTGAGTGGAGTGGGCTGGTGGGAGCTGCAGAGTTCATGTTGCAGTTGCAGTTGCACAGAGTTGCCGTTGCCTCAGCGAAATTGAATCAAAGTGTTTGTGTTGCGTCTCGTGAGCAAACAGGCCACAGAGATTGAGCGACTCTAATGACACGGCCACGCCCACGCGCCATAAATGGTGGGCGGTGCCTGTGTCTGTGTGCGCGTATGTGTGTCTGGTTCCGGCTTTGTTATTGCCTTGGTGTGTTAACAGTTTTACAAGCATGTCGCAAACAGCTTCTTACAAGCAAGTCAAGTGGAGTTGTAAACTTGGGCTTCCCCCTCGATTTTTACTCGAGGGGTTCTATGAGCCAGGGTTGTACTACTAGACTTTGCCAGGGGGTGTAGATTAGAATTGTTAATAAAAGGCATAAATTCAAGCAACTACCAAGGAAGCTGATGATAGGCATTTAATATTTATGTTTTCTTATTAAACAAGCACTTTGAAAAGCTTGTATATGCTGAACATCCTTTTGGCTCTTCACTAACTTTACGACCAAATGCGAAGCATTGCATTGTGTGGCCCATCATTATCGCCTCAATTGTACTTCACTGACATTAAAATGTACTCGTGCCCTCTCCACAAAACTTTGGTTTTCAGAACGTTAAATTTACAATGTAATTACAGCAGAAAAGCTGCACATACATAAATAATTTCGAATACGAGCTGCAAACGATGTTGTCAATTAAAGCAAACTGGGTTCAATGCATTGTTTATACGGGAGTGGAGTCTCTATAGCTGCGGAGCAACATTCGAGCCCATGGTGGGGGTAGCTCTTAGCGAATCTGCACTGTATTATCCCCTTAATAGGCCCCTTTGTGTGGGGGCATTAAAGCAAATGCGAAACAATTGCCACATCGACACTCGATGGCGCTCATTTGCGGTCGTCCTGCGACTCGTTCTGCACTTTTCTCCGTTCCGTTTATTGCCATCAATTATTTATACATACAATTATTCTTCTACCTTTGCTGGCGGGAACTCGTGTCCTGTTGCCGGTTGCCAGTTGCCAGTTGCCTGCTGCCAATGATCCTTAATCGTACTGGAGAGCGGAGTGCAATTGCCAGCCCTTTTTGTGTGCCCCATTTCTTTTTTTTTGGCTTTCCCTTTGTAAATGGCTCTCTTGGCCTGGCCCAATTAAATGTGACTGGATGACTGGCTGTAAGCCAAGTGCTCGCTGCACCTTACAGCTGACTCATAAATCAAACTTGATTAATCGGGGTCAAAGGTCGAAGAAAATGCCCGCCGCGAAGAAAGTCGGTTTCGTTTATTAATTATTGGTTGCGACCCCTGCGCGAAGATTACGCATACGCCGTGTGGCTTTTGTATTTCGCCTTGAGTATTTCGCTCTCGGCCATTCGATTTTAATCATCTGCAAAATCAGCTTAAATGTATCAACATGTGTGCAAATGCGTGTGCTTTTCCGCACTTTTGTCGCCTCAAGAGAGTGAAATACACACACACTCGCTCGCAATCTCTGAAAATATTCACCTTTTTTAAGATTGTTTTTCTCGCTGGCGGTTGCCACGTGCTTTCCTCACTTGTTTTTATGGGTTTTCCCAACATTTTCTCGTTTCTTTGTATGGGGTATTTTTAGAGATTGCGGGATATCGTTTTTTTGTTCGCTTTCTGATCTTTACTGCACAAGTCCATGTTTTATCCTCTTACACTTAAAGTGGTCTTGGCTTAAACTTGGCAGTCCACAGAATCAGAAATAAGTAATGTTAAAACACGTGGTAGTTCGACTGTCGAGTACCGAAATCAAGCTAATTTCTTTTCTTTTCTTTATTTGAGAGTTTTCTTTCTTGGCTTTTTGCTGCATTTGGCTTAATTGGAAACGAACCTAATTTTGTCGGTTCATTTAAATTTTCAACTTTGATGACGGGCATGTGTGAGGCATTAGTCGGTAGGCGATGGAAAAAAAACACACTCAGTTTATTCCGAAAAATTAATAGAAACAATTTTGGCCAACAAATTCCAGTGATTGTTTTTAGCTTTTCCGGCCGGAAAGTATGAACAGCTGGGCCGGAAACGAGAAGAAAAAATAGAATTTTCAACTTTAGAGGAGAGCAGAGAGCCCTGCGCGGCGATTTGCTAACCAATATAGAAGAGGAATCTACGACTTTTTGTTTTGCTCATACATTTTGCTTTTGCATTTCATTTTGCGATCTGGCATCTAATGATATGGAAATAATTATTGATTGTATTGCCCACACACACACACACACAGAGAGAGCTTCAAGTTGCGCGCAAATATATGTGTATATATATTGGATATGTATAATGTATTATATTCTCCATTGGAGCTTAATAGATGTTGGCGCCTTCGTGCGTACATTTCAGTTATCCTTAAACTTTTCCCTGCTGCCAGCACATACACACGTATGTTATATGTATGTGTGGGCTTGGGTGTGGTAAAAAGCAGAGTCCTGAAAACGGAAAACAAGGCAAAAGCTGTTCGTTTGGATGAATATATATGGCAAGCCATTTGCAAATAAATTGAATGCTCAATTTCAATAATTTTGCATACTTTCTGGCGCAGACAAAGTTGTTTCTTATCCATTTCGACGGGCGTTCGAGGGAAAGAGCGATGCTCTAGCTTTTGCTTATTACAAATCTAGTTGGGTGTGAAATTTGCCAAGTCCTCCGATTCTCATGTGGGTGGTGTGTCTAAAAATATTCCCGCACGCACATCTGTAAAATGCGCAAAATCATGATTAAAAAACTTTTCCTGCCTCGAAGCAATTAAAGTTTGTTCTTTGGGCCATCAAACTGATTGCATAACTATTGCTACCCAGTTTTAAGGTCACCGTCTAGACGGCACTTCAGTACACAACGAGTTGACTCTGCTATTTCTATTCCACTACGCATTTAATGATATTGACAAGTGGATCGAAGGGAGTGGGTTGAACTAGCATCCTTAGGGCGACCTTGGCGTAAGATTTCCCACGCTTTCCCCCGAGAAAACAATCCAATTGAGACCCATACACTGGCATTTAGTGTACATAAAGAAGTGAGTAGGGAGCGGGCTTGTAGTGCACAATTTCCAGTGAATCGTAACGAAATCAAATGAACGAATGAATGAATGGGAGTCGGAAAGGGGAGACGAGACCGGGCTCTGAATGCAGGCTCGAATGTACTGCACATGATTGTAATATTGTAAATTTTATTCGTTATTTTATTTACATAAATTTCCCCCGGGAAATTGCACAAACACATGGACGCTACCCGACTGCATGAATATCCTTGCACACAATGCTGATTCTGGGGAGGCAGGCCTATGAACTCTTCGTCGCTCCATGTCCTTCGTCCTTCCAATACCCATGCCTGAAATATGTGTATATGTGGGGGGGCTCAAGGACGATACCAAATTGCCATGGGTTTTGTGGCCATCAGAATTCCTAGTTAAAACCATTTGAACAGAATGAAAAATGCGTTGTTCCAGGGAACGGAAAAATTATAAGCAAAATGCCAACATTGTAGAGGCTTTCTTAAACTATATTTTTCGATTTAACTATTGTTACAAATTATAAAAAGGATGTTTTCGGAATATTTTCAGCCAAGTATGTAGCTTGTTGCCGATTTGCTAGGCCGTAAAAATATGTATATTATTCAGATATCGAATGTACACAGAAATTCCCCTGTAATTTTTACAGATTTTCGCTAAGTGAACTTACACTGTTTTAGGGGAGTCGCAACGAGGCCAGAACTTTTAATTTGTAGAGTAACCAGACGCTATATGTATGAAAGTATCTTGAGCGTCCATCTTTCCCTTTGGCTTGTCAGCAAAAAGCTCATATGATTTTCTCGTTTGAATGTTTTTTTGTGCAAATAATTGCCGGGCCACACGAGATGTTTGTTATTTACAATTCACAGTAACTGTGTGTGTGTGTGTGTGTGCCAAACTTACCTCTGGGAAAACCGAAAATACATTTGCTTCTCTGTTTTTCCGACACAGCCCCAGTTACCCACAACTGAATGTCGGCCATGCAGCGTAGATGCAATTAGGGTTAGTTTTCCACTGGCGGTTCTGAAGAATAAAAAGTGGCCCAGTGGGCGGGAAAATTCCGTAGAAGAACGTTTCCTCTGGCAGCGGCTTCCGTTTTGCGCCCGCACGTTTGGAGTGGCAACAAGTGCCACTTGCACTTTGACTGACGCGCCAGCTTCTTGGCCGGCTTGCCTGCTGGTTTGGGCCAGGTCTTCTCCTCTTGGCCCGGCTTGGCAACTGCTAAAAAGTGCGCAAAATTAAGTGCCTGGCTGCTGTCTAAAAGGTGCTTCAACCGCTCGAGTGGCCCAGGAGCTGGAGGAACTGCGCTCATATTTAGCGGCTTTAGACATTTGCAGACTCTGAAAGGCAAACGAGCCAAGCCCTTCCCACCTCTCCATGCCCTCAGCCCTCAGCTCGACTGCATCCAACTATGGACTGGATGGCTGGAATTGGGCATAAATGCGTTGATGGAGCAAGCATTTGATGTTGACACGAGTGCACCGGTATGCACTAGAGTTTTGTAAAATAAAGGAAAAAATCCATCAAGCGGAAATGAAGATATTTGGTATAGAACATTTGAAAATATTGCTTATCTAGTATTTATTTTCCTAGTTCCAGAACAGCAAAAAAAGGGTCTTACTTTTGTATTCAGCTCAACTGTGAATAAAGAACTTTGTCATATACACTTTGTTTTAAGTGATTCATAATTTTGAAAGTTTAGTTCAAGTCAAGTTTGAAATTCCGCTGCTTTTCCCCATGGTGCAATGCAGGTGAATCGGTATGAGGACTAGGAAATTGAATTTCGGGCCAGAGCTCGTCGTCCTGCGGGGTCGCCAGTTGCCAGGTGATTAATTGCGTGCAGGGGACAGCTGCTGCGGCCTCCGGCGGGTGTTGCGGAATTCCCGAGGGGGATGCCCCGGGAAAACATGACATACACGTGCCGCGCACGGAAAAATCATTTTTCCACGTATTTTTGGGCAGATTTATACGTTTTTCCACAGCAATTACAAGCAAAAACGGCAAACAAGGCAAACAGAACTATAAAATCTTCATAGGCCATCAAATTGTCTAAAAATAAATCTAAATTTCACATCGCGAGGTCAATATAAATATATTTTTAGTTATATCAATAAATGACCTACCCCAAATGGTTTTAACAGCAGTGTCAATATGGCTCTTAGATAACCTATAACGAAGTATGACTTCACTTTTAGTTATTTTAGGGATTGTAAATGCAAGTAACCCCACAAAAAAGATGCAATAAAGTTTTATTTATTGTTTTTATCCACTTTAAAGTTTATTTTAAGTGTTGTAAAATTTACTTTTTATGGTTGGATTTTCTAAAATTAAATGTAATCAAACTATTATCAGATTCAGTGCCGTTCTTTCCGCTTAAAGGACAATTACGTTTTCAGTTAAGCAAGCATTTAATTATTTTCATTTGCGCAAACCGACGAACCCTGCGTTTAGCTTAGGGCATTGTATTTATAAAAACATTTTCAAATGAATTGCCCGACTGTCTGCGCTTGTTTTGCGGCATCACAATGGCCATGCGGTTCCTGCCCCATCCTCCTGCCCCAAATGTCGCCGTTGTTGTGCCACCTGTGTCCAGATGCTGCTGGCTTTCGGCCCGATGTCGATTTCTATATTCGGACTAGCAAATTTTTTTTGCGTATTATTCGCTTAAGGTGGCAGAGCCAGCCGAAAATGTTTGGCTGCCTGATTTATAGTCAATTTGTCTTAAATTATGCATGTGGCAGGTAGCTGAGGGGCGCAGATAATGGCGGAGCGGCGCTGCAGTGGCACTAGGATCTTGGCATTTATCATATTTTATCACTGCCTAAATGCGTGCCATAAATAATTCGTTCAGTTCTTTTCCGCCACTGGTTTAATAGACTGAAGAGCAGTTACCTGTAACGCCGAATGCCGCATAAATTTAAGCCAAAGCCGCACGCTTGGCTCGTAAAACTCGCTAATAATTTGTCAACTGCCGGAGGGGGTGGTGAGTTTGGGGGGTGGGGTGTGTCTGGTTCATCGGAATTTATAGAGGTGCATTTGGTCTCATTTTATTTGGCGGTCTTTGCAGCGCCACCCCTTTAAGCCAGCCGATTATCCCGATTACCCAACAGCCCAATTCGCTCAATTAGTTTGCACTTGCAACACGACGCACCATTCTGTGGGCAAAGTGGGCGGGGCAAATGGGAGTGGCGGTCCATGTGACCGTTTATTGGTTGCGGGTACTTTTGTTAAGCATCCTTGCCTCAGAGTAGTGGCAGCAGCGCTGCTGCAACCATTTATTCACTTGGACCCCATACAGTCGTAGTTGCGCAGACCGCTAATTACAATCTCATTGGCAGAGAGCAGAAACTAATTAGCTTGTTTATCGCGTTCGTGTGGCAGCCATCGAAGTTACTCAATATTAATTTTCAGGCTTATCCCATTTATCTGGCCCTCCGATAGCCAATTATTGAATTGTTTTCCTAGCTGGAAATTCTAGCCTCATTTACCGCACATGCTGCCCATTCAGCCGGGGCCCTCAAGTGTGCCATGAAATAATTAAAACTTTGCGGCGGCTAGAAAGTAAAAAGAAAGTGATGAGCATGGAACAATAAAAACTGTTGAGAATTCGGAACGGAACTGAAGAGCAGTTGATTCAGTTGAGAGGTTATTGTGGCCGCACTTGACGTTTTTCTTAACAATCATAATTAAAATTGGTACATTTTTCTTGTAATTACTCTGCCTGATGTAATAGTTTCAGCTGTGTTTTGCTGGTTTCAAATATTTTTAGATGCTGTCAAACAATTAGAATTGAGCTCCAACCGTAGCCAATTCAATTAATTTCCACCATCAAACCCCTGAAATTTGAGCGTAGCCCCAAAACCGTCACCACAAACACTTACACACTTGCAACATTTTGGGTGTCGGTCGGTTTGGGGCAGATTGGGCTTTAATGGAGAGGTGTGCCCTTGCACATTCTTTTGGTTATGGCCCTCTTCGCGTTGTTGTTGCTGTTTCTCAGTTTTTTCGCTTTCCTTTTGACCACCAGCCATTTTACCAATGTGCTGAAAATCAAGCGGTCGAGTCGTAAACATTTTTTTAATTCATTCTCATCCAACACTTGGAGGGAAACCAAGAATGTTGGCCATCAACCACACACAAGCACACAACATCAGGCTCACACCTACACACCTCTACACGCAGAGGGCGAAAGCCATTAAGCAGCTGCAGGAGCACTGTCTACACTCAGAAAAAAAAAAATATAGAATTATTATATGTATTTACTTGACTTCTAATGAATGTTTATGCTACATACAGATACAAACTCAAACTACAAGTGGCTTGGAACACCTGCTTATGATTTAGCATACAAATTCCAGTATATTTAATAATTCTTACATTTTTTCTTTACGTGTACAAAGGGAGCAGCCGATGGAGCTGGAGCTGTGGAGCTGAGCAGCTGAAGTCTGGCCTGGCTGGCGTGTTGAGTGTTTGCGTTTTTCAAATTGTGTGAATTTATTTTTTTGCTGCCTTTGTTTTTATGGCGCTTGAAATTATGCTTATTTCGCCATTTCTGCTTAGCTCTTAAAGAAATTAAAAAAAGAAGCGGCAGGGCGCTAGTGAAAGTGAAGAAGAGGAAAACCACGCGGCATTAAGGACCTTGAGTGTGTCTTTGTGTGCGTGCTGCTAGATGTGTGTGTGTGTGTGTGAGTGTGCCTTTCGCTTTGGAGCCTTGGCAGCACTTTGGTTTTTGTTTTCGATGCCACGAGTCCAGAGCGAAAACAAAACCCCAAAGCGCTGTGTTTTCTAAAATACTCGATTGTCCTCGCTTAAGGAACACAATTTGGTGTGGAGCTCCCAGGCCAATGGACCCCCCATCCCATCGCCAGGATATTCAACTGATACTTAATTCAGTATTTATCCGAGATGACTTTGATTTCTCGGCCACATTTTGATTACATCGACAGCAACTGGCAGAAATGTATATTCTTGTTGCCATTTGACAGCCAACTGTGGCCGAGCCTGACATTTCGACAGAAAAGTTGGACATTCGGACGCAGGAAAGAACGGAGGCTATTTTCAAATTGACAAGAACAGGAAGAGCGATGGGTGAGGAGGGGGAAAAGGAGGAAGGGGAGGGAATTTGCGCCAACGAAGGAATATCAAAAACTCATTACAATCACTTCTGACTCAAATTTAGCTACCAAAAATAGACCTAATGGTCCACAAGGATGGCCAACGTATATAAAATACTGCCTGGGGCAGGAGATGAACACGAAGATTGGGTCAGGGTGGCAAAATTAATTAATGTTCACCTATTCACATTTCGGCATAATTAAAACTTCAATTGCGTTTGATAGCATTGGGAAAACACAAAAAAAAATTGAATTGTACTTGATGAGATTTTCGATCAATCTTCAATGTTCGTGATATGCCAGGCATTTATCTATATAAAATATATGTATCCATAAATTGTTTTTCTCTGTCTCATTTGTCTAGGCAATTTGTGTCTATAAAGCGCACAATAAAAATCGACATTAAAAGGCTGCCGTTCGTTCAAATAAATATGGCCTTGTGCTAAACGAATCGTTAACAAAAACTGGAGGCAAAAAAAAAGTCATAGAAAAGCATAAAAAAGCGCCGGGTGAGAGGACAAAATGAAATGCGAAACACTTTTTCAAAATAATTTCACACAATTAAAGTGAAAAGCCATACGCAGACGTCTATTGTCGGGAACAATGGCCAAGATGAGATGAGGGTTGGCTGAAGGAGAGTCGGTCGATTTATTTGTTGAGTGCAAATTATATTTGAAATACAAACGTACATACATTCGTACTTTGGGTTATACAAACAGAGCAAACTGGTGCAGCGGAACAAAACAAGCGGAATTTGTTTCAACTCGCTGGCACTCTTAATATGTTCTATATAAATGTATATACAATATTTTTTTTTGCTTTTAGGACCTCCGCTTTGGTGGGCATTTAATTGAAGTACGTTTCGGGGCTTCCAGGAAGATCAAATTTTTAATAACTGTCTCTAAGAGCATAAAATGCGCCAGTCACGAGTTTTCCTTTTGAGCCGAAAAGTTGTCCTAACAATGCGAAACGCCATAAAAATGCTGGCTAAGTAAGCTCCGCCGATATGGCTAACTTCATTTGTATTTCCGCCGCTCCAAGTACTTCCGTCGGTTGCCAGGCTCAAGCGAGTGGCTCGCAGTCTAGATGGAACTGCCACTTGGCCAAGATACTATGGCCACCAGGGTGCCGTGCACACATACATATACATATTTACATTTGAAAGGAGAAACGAGCCCGGAAAACGTATAGTTTATGGGCAGCTGGCTAAGCCTGGCTGGCTGGTTGGCTTATTTATGGTGTTCGGGGCTACGTGTTTTATAGTATTTTATTTGTGCCTGCATATTTCATAAATTACGTGGTAATCTGCGTGTAATTGCCATACCTACGACTAGCCAATAGAAATTCGTAATTACGCTCATTGTTTAAACAATCAGGCACTTCATAACTCTTAATCTTCGATTGGCCAGGATGGATGGATGGCCTCGAGTCATCGCAAACACTCATAATTGTGGGGCACCTTGGGGCCTGGATTGCTCCGCCGTCGGAACTCTATCCACAACATATTCGGGCAAACAAATTGCGCTGTTGACCTTCGAATGGTTAGCTGGGCAAAAGTTTTGCCTTTGACTCAATTGAATCTCACAAAAAGGCACAGAGGCACAGACAACAACTGCTTCGGCATATTTATAGGCATTATTTCTGTACTCAAGGATTTCCAGTCAACGATTTTGGCTCGTTAGTGAACTGACTTTGCCGTGGATGCTGTTGTCCCGTTGGCCGCAGATTTATGCCGCTGCCAGAAACTTTTTTAACAACATCCGAAATTTACGATTTTCGGAACACGCAACACTGACTGAGGGCCAAGGAAATGGTTAACTAGTCTGGCCATTCTATCGCCATCTACTGGATGTTTTGTTTGTCCTCCTCGCCTGGGATCTGTTTTGATTTAGTAATGGCTGGCGGACATTTAATTAGTGTCGCCAGAAAGTCGGCGCACAAGATCCCGATAAATAAGCCGACTATTAGATGACAGACGTCAACGAACAATAGGTTCGAACCTTATCTCTATAATGAGCGCGACCACCTTTAACTGGCAATGAAGTCATCAGCCGGCCTGCTTACGACTTCATCTCACTTTGCTGGCCCCCAAAAATGGGGAATTTGAATGTGTAAAGAGTGTCTCGGGGGAATGGAAAATGTTCGTCGACAGCCATAATAAAAGCTTAAACTCAGATCCGTCGTGAGCTGACAATCATGTTAATGAGGCTGTCGCTGTCAATTAGGAACCAATCTCCACGGCACCTGTGGCGACACAAAACGTTGAACCCACTGACAGCCTAACCATATTTATTGAGATTTTGTATTAATTCGAACAAATCTTGTGGGACCATTCCAAATGAATATGTCTTCAAGATGACAAGTGTGAAATGCCGCGGGGCATGTTAAATCGATGCTCGAAATTTAGATGCAATCGAATTTAATAGTGCATTTGGAATGGAAACTCAAGCTAAAATTTTCAATCCCACTAAAAACAAGCTGAGTGTTCGCCAATTGTTTATTCGATTAATAAATTATAATAAATAAATAATGAGCTGCTTTTAAATGTTGGTCTAAAGATCTATGGCCTACGTGCAGACGAGTCCAATGCCGAGGAACTTCTTGCAGATCTTGGTGGGAGTCTCGATGGATTCACCGGAATCGTTGTTCGGTGGTGGCAGTGGTGGTGGTGGTGGTGGGGGTGGGTAGTATGGGAACGGCGGGTAGTAGGGTGGTGGTGGTGGATAGTGTGGGTGGTTGGGCTTCTTGGTGGTGGTCGTTGTGGTGGTGGTCGTCGTGTGGTGATGATGTCCTCCGTGTCCGCCATCGTGTCCGCCGTGTCCGCCATGTCCACCATGTCCACCATGTCCGGGATATGGATATGGATACGGTGGTGGGGGAGGTGGGTAGTAGCCGGGGTAGGGGTACGGTGGAGCCGGGTACGGTGAGTAGTGAGGATAAGGCGGGTAGTGCGGGTACTTGGGTGGGTACGGGTAGTATGGCCGCTTGGTCGTCTTGGGCTTCTTGGTGGTGGTAGTGGTGGTCTGGGGGAAGGTGACGACCAGGTTACCCGCACTGCCTTCGCTGCCGAAGAGCTTGCGCCACGTCGATGGATCCGCCTCGGCGTCGTTCTCCTCGACGCTGTTCAGCTCCTGGCTGTTCTCCACCTCGGAGTTCTGCCCAAGATTCTCCTCTAGGGGAATGGCCATGGCCATGGCTCCGAAGAGCGCCAGGCACAGGAAGAGTACCAGTTTGGTGCTCATGGTGAAGAGGGTGTTCGCTTTGAACTGATTGACAGATGGCATCAGCTGCGCTTTTATACTCGTCACATTCGCCAAAAGAAATGCGAAAGGCAACCCCTTAAGTTATTGCCCATAAACATTAACCCAGTTCTCAAACGTTTTCAAATGATATTCTGGTAAAAAGTCCAATCTTTTTCAAAAAAAACGTCTAGTCACTGCGTCTGCCAAGTCAGCATGTAAATTAGTTTGGCTATTTAAATCAGCTCAGAACACGCCCAACAAGTTACTAGCTGTCATTTGTTGAGATCGGCGTTATGGATTAGCTAGCTAACGGTTCAGCATTTTTGTTGCCAAAAACCCAACTGGCCAGCTGAAAAGTGATTAAATCTATTTTATTACTCTGTGGCAGATGTTGGAATAAACATCACTGGTGCCGATGAAATCCGCGAAAGATTGTCTAACTCGGAATTCATGGGAGTAAAAACATGTCAAACACCTTTGAACCAAAGAAAGTTGTTTACAACTATAAAGGGGGATAATTTTCAGAAAAAA
Organism: Drosophila mauritiana; assembly: GCF_004382145.1. Lineage (NCBI taxonomy): Eukaryota > Metazoa > Arthropoda > Insecta > Diptera > Drosophilidae > Drosophila > Drosophila mauritiana. Next base: position 19,102,121 of record NC_046668.1, on the reverse strand, counting down.
TGTTAACTCATAAATGGTTTGGTTGCCAATTGTATAGTTAAACGTTCTCTTCATGAAAAAGGTCACTTACGCAGAGTTCCCCGTATTAACTTAATCTTTAAGGTTGGCGTGCCCAAAATATATGTCTTCTATATACAAGTTGACACCGGGATATATTTCTTGGGCAACCGAATTGACTTCAATTTATAAGCGTTCGACCCTAAACATCGATCCATTAATAACAATTTAGATAAGTGTTTGCCTTTGATTATATAAGAGCTGGCAACCAACAGTGCCTGGCATAATCTTAAAAAGAACTCTGGAACTAAGAAGGCCTAACTAAAAACTCCGTCATGATAGCCACTTTGATTGGTCTTGCTCTGCTGCTCCAAGCTAACACGATTGCAGGACAGGATTACCAAGTTTTTGGATCACCTGGAGTACAAGTAATATACCCGTCCTCATCGCAGGTTCAGGTCCTGGGCGGAAGACATTTCTTTCGCAACGGATTGCGAAGGAATCTCACGATCAATGCGAACGCAACTAGCCAAAATTTTCAACTTATCAGTAACTTGAGCAACGGCAATTCTGGCAACACTCCACTTCGGAATTTCTTAAGGTCCTTGTTTGGGCGCCAGCCAAATATCCAGTATGTGAACCTGAATTCCAGAGCCTTTAACGACGTCTCCCAGGAGCCGCAATACTGGAATCCATATCGGTCCTTTGCAAGTCCAGTAGTTTTGACGCGCACACGAGTTAAGACTGTAAGACAAGGTGTTCCACGCCGGATTTTGGTACGGAATCTGATGTCCACCAAATCCCAGACGACCAATGTGCAATCCTTTAGGATTCCCATTTTTGAGAACGAATGGCAGGTAAGCGGGAATTGTACATTTTAGATTAAATTGGTTTAAAATTCGATTTCTTTTAGTATGACCCGACATATGTATAATAATGAGTGAACCATTGGGGGAGCCTCCCCTGACTTTTCAGGACTAAAATATCAATAAAATATATTTTTATGATGATGAATATTCACGTTTTACTCTGTTTTGATTTTATATTATTTTGGCAGAGGCCACGACTCGGTTATAATTATGTAAAATTAATGCCTTTTCTTGATTTGATACCTTTGATCCGAGACGATTAGGGATAGATAAGTTAGGCCATCGCTCTGTGGCGGCTTAGCACGTTTGTAAGTTATGCTTTCCATTAGCCAAGTCTATAAAAATTTAAATCGTGGGTTGAACCCATGTTCTCGGCTCAAAGTTTTGAGCTTCAGTCCATATGATGACCCCGTGAAAGATTTATAAAACTACGGAGCCCAAAGGCGTTAGCATCAGTTCTGTAAAAGCCGAGCTCTGAGCCGTGTAGTCTTTTTAAGACAATGTCGATTAAAATAATCGGCCTACTTTTTATGTTAGCCGGTCAGTCCTTGGGAGAACTCGTGCGTATAGATCTTAAAGATTTGGGCTTTCAGATCTCAGGAAGCGGTCTTAACTCTCGTCCCAAACAATCCAGCAGCAATCATAAGAACAAGACTCTGTCGGATTACAATGTCTATCTGAACGAGTATTACAGCAATCAATGGCAGCAGTTCTATCTGGCTCAAGCGGCCTACAATCAATATTATGGACTTTACACCGTTTATAGTCCCTACGGAAGCTACGGACCATATGTGATATATGATCCCTATAAGACACCTGGTCACCATGGTCATCGTGGACACCGCCATCGGCCTAAACCATCTCCAGCTCCAGCTCCAAACCAGCTCCAAACACAGTCATATCTATTCCTACAACCCCTACTGCGACGACTACGACAATTTCTACCAATTAAAGTGAGATTTGTACCTCGAAAGAAAAGCAAACCAAGTCGTCGGCGACGCAAGCCACAACTAAGACAACTCCAACCACATCCACTGCAATTACAAAAGCCAATTAAGTACGTGGCTAAAAATTAAGTACACTTATTTAATTCTTTATTAAAACTGGCAAACCATTATACCAAATGAACTAAGATTTCGAGTACATTTTTTTAGATTTAGAAGGGAAAACAAAGTACAAACTTAGATTTCATAGCAAAAGAGGACCACTTAAAAGCACCTGTCGCAAACACATCTTTGCTGCTAATTCAGCGCAAATTAGACGAGAGTAAACAAATATAAAAGATAAACAGCACAAAGAAAATAAAGAAAAATAAGAGAGAAGCGATCGATTTCTCTGATCGCCAACTTATTAATGAACCTAAATTAGCATTTTAATATCTTGCGGTGCAGACATTTGCTAAATATGCAAGCCCAATGCGCAGACAAACTTAGTTTAAAGTCGACCGCGTTTCGATATGAAACTGATCGGATTTCTACTGTGTTCAGTGGTCGCGGCCAGCCAACTGGCAAATGCAAGTGATGTGAACTCGGGGCAGGAGCAGATTCGAACAGCAATACCCTGGCTATATCTACTGGCGCTATCGGCAGCCCAGCCACAGATACCCATCCTGAGGCCTCAGGATGAGACACCGGCTATCACGAATAGTGCGATCATGAAAGAGCCCCAGTCCGATGAGATCGTGAGTTCTGATCAAACCAACAACGAGGTACGAGAGCAGTTTCTGCAAGGAATCCTTCTGGGCTTGCAGCAGCCAGGATCTCCCACAATTTCGCCAGCCGTGCTGTCAGATTTAATTGCCCAGGCCACTACTACCACTCGAAAGCCGGCTGTAGAAAAAGATGCCGATGGAGCTGAGAACGATGAAGATGTTGACTATATAGACTTTAAGAATGGATCGCGCATCAAGTACGATTTGGATGATGTCGAGCAGCCGGTTAACAAAATTCTGCAGCCGACTACCAAACGCCCGGCTGCGAATCCGCCGCAAAGCACTGGCGTCGATTATAGAACTCCAACTAGATACGTTTACTATAGACCTATATATGGGTCTACGCCCTATTATTATCGAGTTGGCTAGCCTACTATTATTATCAATAAAGAAACTAATAATCAAGATGTTTTGTAAAATAGCGTTGTTTTGCAGTTGGTTCGTTAAGTAGAACTCTGCTCTTTATGTTATCCCATTAGTCTACTAAGTTATGTGAAATAAGCTTTCAGTTCACTTCTGTGATTTCGCTAGCCAAAACAATAAAAATTCAAATGAACGCTTTGGTTCTTCACCAAGCCCAGATCGCATTTTGATCTGAAGCTCGTGTTTTAGTCCGGTCCTATGTAGGTCTCAGACCCAATTCAATTTATGACACCCGACCAACTGTATAAAACTCTTCGCATCATGGAGCCAACACATTAGTTCTGAACTAACCGGAGCACCGTAGAAACTATCTTCATAATGTTGTTTAAGGCCATAGGATTGGTCTTGCTGCTGACTGGCCAGGCCTGGGGTCAGTCCTTCAGTTTTCCCGTCTACACCGTGGGAAGCATAGTCTCGGCCCTAACAGGAGGAGGCGGTGGTGGTGGTGGCGGCGGTGGCGGCGGTGGCGGAGGAGGTGGCTCACGTCCTGGTTCCTCAAGCAACAGCAATGCTCAAGCGGAATACGAGGCTTACCTGAATGAGTATTACAGCAGCCAGTGGCAGCAGTACTACGAGGCTCAGGCGGCTTACAACGCGTATTTGTATAGCCTTTACTTAGCCAGCTTAAATAATAATAATAATAACCAAGTGACTTCGACGACTGCCGCTCCGGTCACTACATTGCCTACGCCTACGACCTCCACCGCCATTCCTACGTCCACGGGAACTCCAACTACGTCCACCGCCATTCCTACCTCTACGGGATCTCCTACGACGTCGACCGCTGTAGCCACCCAATCCACAACTACTGCATCTCCAACCACCTCCACAGCAGTGGCTACTTCGCCAGGATCCGATACCACCTCGACCGCCGTGGCCACTCAACCCACGACAACGGTATCTCCGACCACTTCCACTGCTGTGGCACCCGCAAACACGGACACCACTTCCACGGCGGTGCAGAATGCGCGGATTCAGACCACTCCTCTGCCTAATCGCTATGTGCCCAGCTCTCTGGTAAATCCCTACGATCTGCACCGCATCAGTTCCAATCAGATCTACGTCCGTGGCTCCGCAGTGGCATCAGCTGATGCGCAGTCCGAGCCTGTATATATTCCATATCAGAATATTTACCGCAGGGCTCAGCCATCTCCTTACTTCGGGTACGAGGGAAAGAAATAGAGAAGCAACTTTAGTGTATTTCAGACTACAACCAACATTTAATTTATTCAATAAAGTCAAAACAAAATCATGCGAAGAACTTATGGGCTTTCTTTTGTTATATAATTGATTCAAGAGTCCGCGAAACTAGAACCACAACAATAAATGCGGGTAAAAGGTAATTATAAGAACTAATTAGCATTTGCACCACCGAAGGCGTCGCCCGTCAGCTTAGAAGTTTTGTTGAGCATAGACACGATCTTACGAAACCTAAAAAAACGTACAATTTATAAAGCTAATTTTATCCATTCTTTTGTTTGCGTATAGTGTCATTTCATTTTACGACATCTGTCCTCTGTATAAAACAGCAGGTTCTTAGTCGCTACCATTTCAGTTCTAGGCCAGACGGAGTGCCCGCTAAACCCAGCTCGGAATGATATTAAATACCACCAGCTTTTTGCTTATTCTAGTCTGTCAGGCATGGGGTCAATCAATAAAGATAAGGATACCAGTGTGGGATGCTTCCACAATATTTTCGAGGCTGACTGGAATCGGAATAAATTCAGGAAACACTAATAATCAAAATCCATCAAACCAGCCGAATAGCAATCAACAGAATGTCGAATACAACGATTATCTAAATAACTATTATAATAATTATTGGGCCAGTGCATACCAAAACGATCCTAATTATGACCCTTATGGGTATTACAGCCCGTACGGACCTTTCGGATATCAGACTGTAACAACACCGACAGTCACACAAACAACAACTCCGATGGTTCCAACGACAACAGCGGTTATTTCAACAACTGAAACGCCGATTTGTGCAGTCTTTCCTCATCTTCCAGCGTGTCAAACATCAACCATGCCTACTAGCACTACATCCGATTCGACGACGTCATCCACACCCATGCCCACCTCCACCACAACAACCGAAAGGATAACAACATCCACATCGACCACCACAACTACATCAACGGAGTCGTCGACAACATCCACGGCAATTCCGACTTCCACAACAAGCGAGAGCACTTCAACCGCGATCCCAACATCCTCGACATCGGACTCTACGACAACGTCTAGCACTAGTTCATCAACGGAGCCAACGACAACATCCACGGCAATTCCGACTACCACAACAAGCGAAAGCACTTTAACATCAACCGCGATCCCATCACCCTCGACATCGGACTCTACGACGACGTCCACCACAAGCTCATCAACGGAGTCGTCGACAACATCCACGGCAATTCCGACTTCCACAACAAGCGATAGCACTTCAACTGCGATCCCAACATCCTCGACATCGGACTCTACGACGACGTCCACCACAAGCTCATCAACGGAGTCGTCGACAACATCCACGGCAATTCCGACTTCCACAACAAGCGAGAGCACTTCAGCCGCGATCCCAACATCTTCGACATCGGACCCTACGACTACGTCCACTTCAAGTCCATCAGATTCTACGACAACATCCACTGATAGTTCGACTTCAACAACAACCCAAAGTACTTCAACATCCACCGCGATCCCAACATCCTCAACATCAGAATCTACGACTACGTCCACTACAAGTCCATCAGATTCTACGACGACTTCCACTGAAAGTTCGACGTCCACAACAACCGAAAGTACTTCAACTACCCCAACAACAACCGAAAGGAGTACAACATCCACCGCTATCCCAACATCCTCCACATCGGACTCTACGACTACGTCCACTGCAAGTCCATCAGATTCAACGACGACATCTACTGAAAGTTCGACGTCAACGACAACCGAAAGTAGTACAACATCCACCGCTATCCCAACATCCTCAACATCGGTCTCTACGACTACGTCCACTACAAGTCCATCAGATTCTACGACGACTTCCACTGAAAGTTCGACGTCCACAACAACCGAAAGTAGTACAACATCCACTGCGATCCCAACTTCTTCAACATCAGACTCTACGACAACGTCCACTGCAAGTCCATCAGATTCTACGACAACATCTACTGAAAGTTCGACGTCCACAACAACCGAAAGTACTTCAACTTCCTCAACAACAACCGAAAGTAGTACAACATCCACGGCGATCCCAACCTCCTCAACATCAGACTCTACGACTACGTCCACTGCAAGTCCATCAGATTCAACGACAACATCTACTGAAAGTTCGACGTCAACAACAACCGAAAGTAGTACAACATCCACCGCGATCCCAACATCCTCCACATCGGACTCTACGACTACGTCCACTGCAAGTCCATCAGATTCTACGAAAACATCTACTGAAATTTCGACGTCTACAACAATCGAAAGTAGTACAACATCCACTGCGATCCCAACATCTTCAACATCATCAACAAGTCCAGCAGATTCTACGACAACATCTACTGAAAGTTCGACGTCCACAACAACCGAAAGTACTTCAACTTCCTCAAAAACAACCGAAAGTAGTACAACATCCACGGCGATCCCAACCTCCTCAACATCAGACTCTACGACTACGTCCACTGCAAGTCCATCAGATTCAACGACAACATCTACTGAAAGTTCGACGTCCACAACAACCGAAAGTAGTACAACATCCACCGCTATCCCAACATCCTCAACATCAGACTCTACGACTTCGTCCACTGCAAGTCCATCAGATTCAACGACAACATCTACTGAAAGTTCGACGTCAACAACAACCGAAAGTAGTACAACATCCACCGCTATCCCAACATCCTCAACATCGGACTCTACGACTACGTCCACTGCCAGTCCATCAGATTCTTCGACAACATCTACTGAAAAATCGACGTCCACAACAACCGAAAGTACTTCAACTTCCTCAACAACAACCCAAAGTAGTACAACATCCACGGCGATCCCAACCTCTTCAACATCAGACTCTACGACTACGTCCTCTGCAAGTCCATCAGATTCAACGACAACATCGACTGAAAGTTCGACGTCAACAACAACCGAAAGTACTACAACATCCACGGCGATCCCAACATCCTCAACATCAGACTCTACGACTACGTCCACTGCAAGTCCATCAGATTCTACGACAACATCTACTGAAAGTTCGACGTCCACAACAACCGATAGTACTTCAACTTCCTCAACAACAACCGAAAGTAGTACAACATCCACGGCGATCCCAACATCCTCAACATCAGACTCTACGACTACGTCCTCTGCAAGTCCATCAGATTCAACGACAACATCTACTGATAGTTCGACATCAACAACAACCGAAAGTAGTACAACATACACGGCGATCCCAACATCCTCAACATCAGACTCTACGACTACGTCCACTGCAAGTCCATCAGATTCAACGACAACATCTACTGAAAGTTCGACGTCAACAACAACCGAAAGTAGTACAACATCCATCGCTATCCCAACATCCTCAACATCAGACTCTACGACTACGTCCACTGCAAGTCCATCAGATTCTACGACAACATCTACTGAAAGTTCGACGTCAACGACAACCGAAAGTAGTACAACATCCACGGCGATCCCAACATCCTCAACATCAGACTCTACGACTACGTCCACTGCAAGTCCATCAGATTCAACGACAACATCTACTGAAAGTTCGACGTCAACAACAACCGAAAGTAGTACAACATCCACCGCTATCCCAACATCCTCAACATCAGACTCTACGACTACGTCCACTGCAAGTCCATCAGATTCTACGACAACATCTACTGAAAGTTCGACGTCAACGACAACCGAAAGTAGTACAACATCCACGGCGATCCCAACATCCTCAACATCAGACTCTACGACTACGTCCACTGCAAGTCCATCAGATTCAACGACAACATCTACTGAAAGTTCGACGTCAACAACAACCGAAAGTAGTACAACATCCATCGCTATCCCAACATCCTCAACATCAGACTCTACGACTACGTCCACTGCAAGTCCATCAGATTCTACGACAACATCTACTGAAAGTTCGACGTCAACAACAACCGAAAGTAGTACAACATCCACCGCTATCCCAACATCCTCAACATCAGACTCTACGACTACGTCCTCTGCAAGTCCATCAGATTCAACGACAACATCGACTGAAAGTTCGACGTCAACAACAACCGAAAGTACTACAACATCCACGGCGATCCCAACATCCTCAACATCAGACTCTACGACTACGTCCACTGCAAGTCCATCAGATTCTACGACAACATCTACTGAAAGTTCGACGTCCACAACAACCGATAGTACTTCAACTTCCTCAACAACAACCGAAAGTAGTACAACATCCACGGCGATCCCAACATCCTCAACATCAGACTCTACGACTACGTCCTCTGCAAGTCCATCAGATTCAACGACAACATCTACTGATAGTTCGACATCAACAACAACCGAAAGTAGTACAACATACACGGCGATCCCAACATCCTCAACATCAGACTCTACGACTACGTCCACTGCAAGTCCATCAGATTCAACGACAACATCTACTGAAAGTTCGACGTCAACAACAACCGAAAGTAGTACAACATCCATCGCTATCCCAACATCCTCAACATCAGACTCTACGACTACGTCCACTGCAAGTCCATCAGATTCTACGACAACATCTACTGAAAGTTCGACGTCAACGACAACCGAAAGTAGTACAACATCCACGGCGATCCCAACATCCTCAACATCAGACTCTACGACTACGTCCACTGCAAGTCCATCAGATTCAACGACAACATCTACTGAAAGTTCGACGTCAACAACAACCGAAAGTAGTACAACATCCACCGCTATCCCAACATCCTCAACATCAGACTCTACGACTACGTCCACTGCAAGTCCATCAGATTCTACGACAACATCTACTGAAAGTTCGACGTCAACGACAACCGAAAGTAGTACAACATCCACGGCGATCCCAACATCCTCAACATCAGACTCTACGACTACGTCCACTGCAAGTCCATCAGATTCAACGACAACATCTACTGAAAGTTCGACGTCAACAACAACCGAAAGTAGTACAACATCCATCGCTATCCCAACATCCTCAACATCAGACTCTACGACTACGTCCACTGCAAGTCCATCAGATTCTACGACAACATCTACTGAAAGTTCGACGTCAACGACAACCGAAAGTAGTACAACATCCACGGCGATCCCAACATCCTCAACATCAGACTCTACGACTACGTCCACTGCAAGTCCATCAGATTCAACGACAATATCGACTGAAAGTTCGACGTCAACAACAACCGAAAGTAGTACAACATCCACGGCGATCCCAACATCCTCAACATCAGACTCTACGACTACGTCCACTGCAAGTCCATCAGATTCTACGACAACATCTACTGAAAGTTCGACGTCCACAACAACCGAAAGTACTTCAACTTCCTCAACAACAACCGAAAGTAGTACAACATCCACTGCGATCCCAACATCCTCCACATCGGACTCTACGACTACGTCCACTGCAAGTCCATCAGATTCAACGACAACATCCACTGAAAGTTCGACTTCAACAACTACCGAAAGTAGTACAACATCCACTGCGATCCCAACATCCTCAACATCAGACTCTACGACTACGTCCACTGCAAGTCCATCAGATTCTACGACAACATCTACTGAAAGTTCGACGTCCACAACAACCGATAGTACTTCAACTTCCTCAACAACAACCGAAAGTAGTACAACATCCACCGCTATCCCAACATCCTCAACATCAGACTCTACGACTACGTCCTCTGCAAGTCCATCAGATTCAACGTCAACATCTACTGAAAGTTCGACGTCCACAACAACCGAAAGTAGTACAACATCCACGGCGATCCCAACATCCTCAACATCAGACTCTACGACTACGTCCTCTGCAAGTCCATCAGATTCAACGACAACATCTACTGATAGTTCGACATCAACAACAACCGAAAGTAGTACAACATCCACCGCGATCCCAACATCCTCAACATCAGACTCTACGACTACGTCCTCTGCAAGTCCATCAGATTCAAAGACAACATCTACTGATAGTTCGACATCAACAACAACCGAAAGTAGTACAACATCCACCGCTATCCCAACATCCTCAACATCAGACTCTACGACTACGTCCTCTGCAAGTCCATCAGATTCAACGTCAACATCTACTGAAAGTTCGACGTCCACAACAACCGAAAGTAGTACAACATCCACGGCGATCCCAACATCCTCAACATCAGACTCTACGACTACGTCCTCTGCAAGTCCATCAGATTCAACGTCAACATCTACTGAAAGTTCGACGTCCACAACAACCGAAAGTAGTACAACATCCACGGCGATCCCAACATCCTCAACATCAGACTCTACGACTACGTCCTCTGCAAGTCCATCAGATTCAACGACAACATCTACTGATAGTTCGACGTCAACAACAACCGAAAGTAGTACAACATCCATCGCTATCCCAACATCCTCAACATCAGACTCTACGACTACGTCCACTGCAAGTCCATCAGATTCTACGACAACTGAAAGTTCGACGTCAACGACAACCGAAAGTAGTACAACATCCACGGCGATCCCAACATCCTCAACATCAGACTCTACGACTACGTCCTCTGCAAGTCCATCAGATTCAACGACAACATCTACTGATAGTTCGACATCAACAACAACCGAAAGTAGTACAACATCCACCGCGATCCCAACATCCTCCACATCGGACTCTACGACTACGTCCACTGCAAGTCCATCAGATTCAACGACCTCCACAGCAATTCCGACGTCTACAACAACCGGAAGTATAACGACATCTACAGCTATTTCACAAACAACAGACACAGATTCAATTTGCAATGATTACCCACTGCTTCCTAACTGTCAATCTGGAAAGGCAGTGAACCTTAAAAAAATTGAATCGAATATGTTTGAAACGAATCCAGAAGGAACTTTATTTAAGCCCCAGCAGAAACTCACTATAACGTCGATGCCCCAGTCCGTAACTTCTCTGTGCCACTTTTATCCGCGTCTATGCTTGAAACCGGAAGAGGCCCAATTTGTTCGCCTGGCTGATGAATATGGAAAACACTTATTGTTGATTTCGTCAGTCGAGGGACGATCCGCCTACTCTCAAAAGCTTCCTGCATTGTGGCGCGCTATAAGGAGAACCCATAAGAATAAGTAAAATTTTAATTAATCGCGGATATAATTTGCTTTGTTTTACAAAACACGAACGAAAATTCGTATAATGCATATAATATAAGAGAGGTAGTTCATATCATTTATTGTATGGTAGCCATATATGAAAATGTGTACATTGGCAGTTAAAATATCAGGGAATATAAATTAAACACATGTAATTCTAAATCGTTTTTCATATTTGAGATCGAGTCAAGGCTATTTCACTGATATTTAAGAGTTTGTGATGCATCTTGACTGTCTTTAGGATTGTTTTGGAAAAACAAAAAAGGGGCTCTAACATGGAAAGTGACCAAGAAAGAACGCAGATCTGTAGATTCCATTCACTGACTCACAGAAAACTTACTGGATTTTCAATTGTTTAATCTTTTAAAACTCTTGGGTCGTCTATAGCTCCAGGGCACAATCAGTGGTTTATTATCTATATGTCTATAAAAACGAATTTTCAGCTTGGTTGCACGTTTAGTTTGAATCTAGGCATTAGAGTGAACTTTTCGACCACGACAATGATTTCGTTGCTCGCCTTTTTTATATTATTGTGCTCAACCTCAGTAAGGAGTAATAGTTCAGAGGGAGCATTTAGATTAAACGGTCCACTTTGGGATGTGAATGATCTTTACTCGCGCCTATCTAATGTATTTGGTACCACAAGCACCACACAACCACCACAGGTGGCACCGGAAAAACCGATCACACCCTCTCCTTGGGACGCCTATTACGGCGCGATCATGCAGGAACTTTATAATAAAAAGCATGGAATGTTTCCTGGAAGCGAGCTGATTGCGGTAGAGCCTTTGCCCGTGCCTGTACCGGTTCCAGTCCCTCAACCAAGGCCACCTCGACCACAGCGACCACTGCGCCCACTGCGGCCTCTCAGACCACCGATCCCAAATCGACCTAGACCCAGGCCAACACGAAAACCCACAAGGAGAAGCACCACAACCAAAACTCCAGATACGACCACCAGGCAAACAACAACAACACAAAAAACATCCACGTCCACAACAACGGAATCGCCAGAAACTACCTCGAGTACAATCTCACCTACAACCAATTCAACCACTGAACAATCATCGACAACAGGAGGCTCATCGACCACTGGAGGCTCATCGACCACTGGATCTTCCACAACAGGAGGGTCTTTTACTTCGGGAGGCTCTTCAACAACCGGCTCATCTACAACTGGATCCGTAATTGTATCTTCCCGAATCAGAGGAAAAAAAGGAAGCTTACGAGCTACAACCGCCACTCCAATACATTTCCATCATAGTCAGATCCAGAGTAGCCCTATATCAACTCCGACGGTGCTCAGTCTAGAGGGAATGCCATCGTCTTCTGGCTTTATGCGTCCTGATCTTCAACTTAGAGTGCAATCGGCGCCACAGTCTATGACGACGTTGTGCCATAGCTATCCTCGCCTATGTGCTCACCCAGAGGAAGCCCAATATGTACGCTTAGAAGACGGATTCGGCAAGCCCATGCTTCTAATATCGCCTGGAGGCGTGTCATATCCTCCTCTTTTTACGAAAGAAGAAGAACGGCCCTATAGGTCAAAGTCAGGACCCTGGAAATCGGTTCCACAACGACAAAAGAAACCCTCTAGAAGTAAATATATTTACAAGTTACTTAAGAAAAGGAATAATCAAAGACTTTAAGAGTTCTGTAACAACAATACAAAATGTATTATAATTAAATAAATATATTTCCATTGGGGTATTTACTATATTACATATATTAATTTTTGTTTGATGATAATTGAGGATTCTTATCTAGAACGATGAACACGCTAAAGTTTATGAAGTTTATAAAGTTTATCAGCACCATCCATACGAAGAAGAACCCGTTCCAGATTCAAGCCGTTAAAGACAGACAAAACAAATCTGATAAGAATAAGTAATGACAGAGAACAAATCAATTACTAGATAGATTTAAAGATTAGGTCCAAGACAAGTATGTAGTAAATAATTAATATCGTTAGTGGAGCCATCTGATACATCTCGAGTTCATCACATCCAAAAGTACCTTAAGAAACAGAGCTTGATTTGATCAACTTATATTTAAAAGCGACCAGTAATTATTAATCCACTTCTATGGAAAAACATGGAATATATAAAGACTCTAAGAAAAGCTCCACTTCAGTATTCTGGAAGAATGAAGCTGCTTGGAGGTTTTATAACCTGGGTCTGTCTGGCCGCAGCAGGATCTAATTGGCTTACTACGTTTGTCACCGGCTTTCAGGTCCAAGTGCGAATTCCAATATGGGATGTTGCAGGACTTGTAAGAAGATTCACAGGTTTCACCACGGACCATGTCAGTAATCCGAAAAAGAAAATTCGACCTGTTCCTGAAGACTATTGGCCACCGTTATATGGATACTACGATCCCTTGGCTTATGCTCCGCCACCATATTACCCTTACCCACCTTATGTGCCACCAACGCATCCTCCTACAGAACCACCCACACTTCCACCAACGAAGGCACCAACAAATCCACCAACCAAGCCACCAACCAAGCCACCAACAAAGCCACCAACTAAGCCGCCAACAAAGCCACCAACAAAGCCACCAACAAAGCCACCGACTAAGCCGCCAACAAAGCCACCGACGAAGCCACCAACAAAGCCACCAACAGAACCACCGACAGAACCACCAACAGAACCACCGACAAACCCACCAACAAATCCAACCACTGAGACAACAACTGAGACCACAACGGCAGCAACAATGGACTCTACAACCGACGCAACAACAGATACAACAACAGATGCAACAACTGATGGCACTACGGTGGTAACAACAGATGCAACTACGGTGGTAACAACAGATGCAACTACGGAGGCGACAACAGACGCAACTACGGACGGAACAACAGAGGCAACAACCGCCAGTGACCTATGCGTATTGTTTCCTCATCTTCCACAATGTCAAATAGTCAAATCAGTACATCTAGTAAACAATAAGTACAGTGATGTGTTATATCCGGAAAAGAAGCTATCGATCGAGACCATGCCTCACTCGGTCACCTCTCTGTGCTTCTATTATCCGCGCCTCTGTATGAAGCCCGAAGAAGCTCAATTCGTAAGATTGTCGGATGAAAATGGAAAACCTTTGCTCCTAATAAGTCCAGTAGAAGAAAAACCACCAACAAATAAACTGAGAAAAAACAAGCAATCAGATTTGTGACTTTAAAAAACATAAATTAAAATAAAAAAGTGTTTGAAATATGATAATATTACTTTTTTTAAAGAATTTTTTAAAGAATAAAAAGCTTTACTTATACATAAGAAACTACCTTCTACAGCAAAAAACACCTTAGATACACAAATATAATGTCTCATTCCTCGGTCTGAAGTCCAAAGCCTCAAAGATGAAGAGCATTGAAACTGTATTGATAATTCATTTGACATGACAAAGATGACAGCACTCCAAGCGAACCTATTCAAGCAAACTGGTTTCAGTTGCCCCACTCCACCTGGTCAATTTTTGTAAGACCACCAGTCCAAGTTCGGCTTCCTGAAGAAGTGGTAGGTGAAATTGAAATGAGCTCCGTTCAGGCCATTCGAGCATACACGTGGATTGTTTTATTCCAATTATGCGTTTTGTTTCGGAGTTGCGAAGGCGCTGCAGTGCATCCAGATGAGGCACTGCAGCCACTCAGGGAGCTGAATGTGACTCAGGCGAATATCATTGCGTCCAACGCCACTGTGAAGTGCAAACTCATCCCGAATCTTTGTGACTGGCAACTGCACCTCTACGAGGGCCATGCATTCAGTGTGCCACTTGTACCGACAGTGGAAAGTACCACCAACCGACCACCAGTTCCTCCAATGGCTGGTCAGAAAATCTTTGCATTAAAGCACAACGTTAGTGGACCACAGCTGTTTATTCTGGCCGAGATTGAGCCCAAGTCGAGACGGGGATTAAGAAGAAAAAGAAAACTTTGGCGTCGAGCCACTTTTAATCACTCGAGTAAACAGAAATTTATCTTGCTGGCCGTTCAATAAATATCCGCAATGAATAAATGTGCTTTAATCATTTATATTATCATCTCTCATTAGGCTCAATCAATCAGCGGCCAAGATTTATTGAGGCTGACTCACTACTGGACGCAGGCAGCCAGACGGTGAATTTCATTCCGCAGCCATAAAAAAAAATTCTCAGCTCATTAATGTCGACTCGATTCACGCTTTACCTGAATACCGTGAACTTTTTGGACTGGGATTGGAAGCCGTTCGACCACTTTCAACTTTAACCCGCAACGCCACAGGTCTGGGGTCTAATGCCCATTAAGCTGTCTGCGCGTTGTTTGGCTAGAAGTATAAAGACTGGGCTCGGGAGTTCTCTATTTGTTTATTCAGATATGAATGGATGGGTTTTTAAGTGCCCAGCATAGTTATTGTTTCTGATCGGGGGACTTTTAATTAAGTCATCTTTGTTGACCCAGCATCCCGCATTAAATGGAGGCTTTGATGACTGTGAAATGATGGTTATGATGATTAATGGGAGCAGAGATTTGCATAGAAAGGGAAAGTGGGTAAAAGGTGGGGAAATCAATGAAGTGGCTTCACAGTTTTTGTACAACATCTCTAGTGGATTCACAAATCTTTATTTTCTCTTTACTTTCTAGTTGATGTAAACATAAAGCGTCAATAGTTACGACTTACTTGCTAAATTTTAGTCTTAGCGGAAATTCAATTCGTCACTTGGTCGGACCCTCTATAAACACTAAGACCGGAACCCCAAAAACCCCAAGTCCAACCGTCGTAACGAATACTCTGGTCTCACACATAAACCGTGGCACGTTCGTCGTCGCCATCATCGGCGATGGTATCGTAAATTGTATTCAAAAATTTTCTAATTTCCGCATATGGGAGAATCTGCCACCAATTTGTCGTACTTTCAATTTCCTCCTCCATTACGCCAGCGATTGCGGGACGTCTCTGGGAGCCCTGGCGACGTTTATCCTTGCCCTTGCCCTTACCCTTGCCTTTGCCCCTGCTCTTC
Source organism: Drosophila mauritiana (assembly GCF_004382145.1). NCBI lineage: Eukaryota > Metazoa > Arthropoda > Insecta > Diptera > Drosophilidae > Drosophila > Drosophila mauritiana. The sequence continues at coordinate 19,085,789 of NC_046668.1, read as the reverse complement.
GTTGTCAAAGGACGATGCGTGCTGATTTCCGGCGATAGTGATTGTGTTTCCAATTCCTTCGCCGGCTGCTTCGCATTTAATGGGCCAGAACCTGGTCCCACGATGGGGTTAGTTTCAGGACGAACAGGACCAGTAACTGGTGCAGTGACAACTCGGTTTGCTGTCATCTTTATATCAGTTTCATTAGACGTTGGTGCTCCTGTTGGCTTTTGCTTTCGCTTGGTCTTCGGACGAGGACGTGGCGGTCCGGCTTTCTGTTCGTCCTTCTTTCTCTGGACTCCGGACTGAGCCTTTGTGCCGGTGTCACCGGCATTCTCCGCTGTCGTCGGGCTGACAAGCTGCTGCATTCCTGTCGATGGCTTATCGATAATTGTCTCACTCGGGGCCATGGTTTTCTTCACACTTGTCAGGGTTTCCCCCGCAGGAGCTGTCCCCGCTGCGTCTGCCTCGCCCACTTTGTTCGTAGCAGGAAGGACTTCTGTTTCTTCTGCATTGTTCTCGGGCAGCACTGGCAGTGTCAGCTTCACCTTCAACGGCTCCTGCTGCTCCTGGTCCTGCTGCTGCTGGGCCATAACTTCGACGACTGGTTTACGCTCATGGTCGCTGGTCAGGGTATTCAATTGCACTATCTTCTTGGTCCCAATACTTTGCACATGGAACTCGTTCGAGTATAAATTCTCCCGTGCGTGCATAGTCGAGTTCATTTGCAGAGGCATTAATTGCATGTTTATGGCCGGGCTCTCAATTGTTTTGTTCAGCTCGCTGGCTTGTTCCTGCACAGCAATTGGCATTGGCAGGACCTCCAAGTCCTCGTCAAGGTTTCTATAGTGGGACCTCTGCTCGGTGGATCGTCGGCTGTGGTGGGAGATCTGCTGCAGCACGCGATCCATTGGAGGAGCATCCTGAGTGGATCGACTTCCAATGGCCTGGCGACGCACCAAGTTCATCCGAGGCTTATTGTATGCATAGACATCCACATTGAAAACTCCATGGGTGGGTGCACGACGCCAGTGCCTGGCAGGAATGGCTGTGGAACAAGGGGCCGTCAGGGGTGAGTGTGCACTGTACTTTCACTTACCATAAACACTACAAATTCTGGGGCTTACCTCTGGCCACAAGGGCACAAGACTGGATTAGCAACAGCAGCAGTGGCAGCTTCATTCTGGCTAATACATATTTTAGGCGTTGGCCCCGGCTACGACTAAACCGATTTTGGACCATTCGACCAATTTTATGGCCATCCGATTTGGGTCAGTCCGCATCTAATTTGCATTGACGATTCATGTTTGGCAATGTTCTAGGAATGTGAAAACACAGTGAACCCCACCGATGCTCTACGCGATTAAAATCAGCCATCTTATGGACATGGAATCTTGACGGACTGATGGTTCACTGTCGCTGAGAACTGGTTTCCCCGAATCGAATTCCGAGCAACGGCACTTTTGGCTTTGGCCAAGACACAATGGTGTCGATTTGGACCTGTCAATGGCCAAGTTAATGCTGTGCCATAAAATATTATTGTAGTGCCACCTCGGTCGAGCCTTGGCCAATTTGTGTTTTCGGTGGCCGGGCCAAAAGTAGCGAAAGTTGAAAGTTGTGGTTAGCATTACAATGCCCTGCTAATGGAAAGTAATTGCCAAGAAATTCCGAGGTATGCAAAACAAGCCCTCATTGATTTTCGAATATTCTTAAGTTCACAATATTTGGCTAAAACACTTAATTAAAAATGGAAATTTTCTTTAAAGAATTCCAACTGCTGAATTTTACACTGATGGTAAACACAACATACTATTCAAGTTTTAACAAATAAAAATAAAAATCTATTGGCTCATTCAACCTCATTGACACTAAACTGTTTTGACAGAATGCAGTTTTTGACTGCATTATAATAAACAAATAAGGAGTTAAATACATAAGCAAGACTTGCTGGCAAAGGATATTAAGCGCCAAGACAGAGAGATTTCTGCACGGCTAATGCACTCATCTGCTTACAGAAAACATTGGAAACGGCTTGTGGAAAATTGAGAATTTAATTCGAAAAACCATTTGGGAAAGTGATTTATATTAAAGAGCTTGTCAAAAACAGTTGACCAAGAGTCAGCAAGCAGCAAACAAACAGCGAGCAAACAAGCACAGAACAGAACGGCTGACAGTTTCCACTCGGAGCACTTAAGATAACTTTGAGTAGACCAAGTCCGGAGTACGGACTTTGGAGCACGGGAATGGGAACGAAAATGGGTGTGGGTATGGGAATGGGGGGCGTGCCTGGTGGAGACGGAGCTGAGCTGATGATGTCCACCACCAGTGGCAGATTTATGAAAACTGTTGACATTTAGTTCTTCGAACCGTAAACTCTGAGCGGACTCAAGGCAGCGGAATTTACATTCGAACAATGCAGGCCGCAGAAGAACGGAGCACGAAGTGCCCAGGACATAATGCAAACGGAATCGAAAGCGGAGCAAAAACGGCCAACAGACAGGGAAATGTGAAAAAAGCCAGATGACAGCCGGCCAAGATGGACAAAGGCAATTGTGCTGGCATGTGAAGGAAAGTCGGCAAGAGAGAACGAACTGGGGAAAAACTGCTGATGCCGCTTGGCTCCTTCGCTTCTAAGTGCGCTGTGAAAAACTATTTGGAAAATGTAGGTGTTGACCCATTTTCGTAGATCGTGTTGCAGCTTTTTGTGGAATTTTGCTCATTTTACTAATTTCTATCATATTATAAATACTATCATAAGAAATACTTCACTTAGAAAGTACCAGTGTAAGCCACAATAGCTTTTGGCCCGAATTTTGGTCTAAATGCTCCGGATTTTATGCAAATTTGTGGTATAATAAGGCGACCGTGGCAATAATGCGATTGAACTGAGGATGGACCTTGTAAAAGAATAAACTCGAAAACAAATTGCATCGATGGGCGAATTCGAAATGTGTCAAACGGAAGCAGTTACAATACCACTCCTACATGAGCTGAGTGCCACTCTTGATTCTTCAATCGAGTTGAGGGCCAAAGAAAGCGATGACATATCCGTTAACGTTGAAACGCCTTGCACCAGACACTTGCCTTGCGGATGCAGATGCGGATGTGGATGGGGCTGCGGAGCTGGCCTATGCAAATAAAAACAAAGAAAGGCCGTGCACGTTAAGCGGATAGCCATAGTGATGGAATGAAAAAACTCACAGTGCACAAAAAAAAAAAATACTTCAAACATCAAACATCGTTTATGGGAAAAGTAGGGAACCCAGTTAATAGAAAGATGATATGGTATATAATTTGCAAGCGATCTTCATTCATTCTTCATTCCTTTAAATTGTTTTGGGTTATGCACAATTGAGTTTTTTCTTCCAGTGTAGTGGGAGAGAGAAAGTCAGCAATGGAGCTACTGTCGTCGACGTCTTAATTAAGCAGCTCAAACGGCAACAACAATTAGCCGAGATGCAACTCAAGCGATGTTGATTGTTATTTTTGCCGTGTTCTGAGTGACAGGAAGGGACAGAAAGGGACAGAGAGAGAGAGAGCGGCATACGCAAGAGGTGCACTGCTTGCACTTGTGGCTGGCTTACCGAAGAGGCTTATTCCATCGAAATTCCCGTTGGATAATTACAGCAAACTTTAAACTCTCCCAGTTCGAATTCAAGTTGCGACATTGTGTTCGGTTTCACTTTTTAGTGTTGCCATTGCTGTTGTGCCGGCAAATGCACACAATTTGCTTTGTCATTAGACGAACACTTTAGGCACTCGACTGTGCTATTTATCGCAGGCCATCTCGCTCTAGTCGTGCTCCGTCCCGCTCGCACCTTGTTATCTCCTTCTCTGTCAACTGCTTTGCTTTGGCTGCTCATTTCCAGCTGGCCATTTCTTTGTGCACTGCTCTCATTTGACTATTCATTTGTTGCACTTGCCTGGCCAAATAATTGGGGAGTGCGAGCGAGAGAGGCAGACATGTGGGCAGGGGGAGGGAGACGTACTGAGATCCATTCACAGCATTTTGCACATTTTCGCTTAATTTGAATTTTTCTATGCAAATGCAGTGTGCAACGAGGACCGACCGAGCGAAGCAGAAAAAAAAGGCACCCGAAATTCAACTGTTTTTCGTTAAATAATTCTATTTTATTGTGCATTATTTTTATTTTTCCACCAGCGTTCGTCTGCGCCAAATTGTTATTGCAATTTTCTTTGTGTACTTTTGCACATTTTGCAGCATTCGCGGTTCACTGCGCTGTCGTTTATTTGATATTTGTATTCCTCCCTGACTATATCCCTCGATAAGGTACTCCAACCGTCTAACAGGACTTTTCGGTGGGGGAATCCCCTTTAAAGTGAATCTGTATTCGATTCGTTTCAGCACTAGCGAATATGGTGATTTCATTGATAATAAAACACACCATGGTTGTGGTACAATAAAAATAATATTTATGGTATGGTATGATTGATAAAAAAGCATTTTTCCTTTCGAGATTTGTTATCTATTATTTCTAGATATATATTTAAACTGGTACACAGGTAACAACAATTCGAATAGCATCATGTTTTAAAAGTATATTTTTGTTAGCTTTATTACACTAAAAGCAGGATAATGTTTTTATAACTATTTATTTTCAAGCCTGTTTATTGCCTTTTGTGTCACCTAACATTCGTGTCACTTATCTACGAAACATACCATGCTTTTATTTTCAGTGTGCATCCATCATTGGTTCGAATTAAAGGAGAAAATAGCCTTTTAGTTTGAGCTTTGTTTTTGCCGACTTTTGTTCGCCTCTGATCATTTTCCTTTTCCAATTTCCGCACTTTGAGCAGAGGCATCCGATTCGTAGTCGGCCAGCTAATTGTTATGCAAAAGCCAAAATGATGCCATAAAAATCCGATTCCCAGGCGGAATCTGAATCAAAGTGCCGATAAACTTTCCCCCAGCGTTGCAAATAGATCGTGTTTGATTTGCCGCGCGGCCTTTGCATGCCGCAAACAAACGACACTTTGATTTAGTGAAAGAACAATGGTTAGCAAACAGAGCCATGTCGGGATTGGCAGTAGTTACAGTGGCAAGGATTCTATGGCTAATAAAACAAAACAAAGCTAATGGCCAAACATAGCGAAACCGAAATGCAGGCGGCAATTTTATGTCCGTCATAAAAGTCCTTCCCCGCTTTTCGTTCCAGTATTTATTTATTTTTTTTTTCAACCAACCAACCCCCCTGCAGTATCTGTATCTGAATCAGTAGCTGTATCTGCGACAGACGCCTTCTGAATGCCAATGTGCAGCCTGCCCCAAGGCGGCACACAGTGCGTATGCGCGATACAGTTTATCGTCTTGCCGCAGCATTCTATAGTTATATCCGCAGAACTTGTTGCTACAGCACAGCCAACTTTTGCCGCCTAATGCCGCATCAATATGCAAAGCCCAAGTTTTGGGCCAAGTCGAACGCCCCACTAAGCGGCTTAAAAACACAAAGAACACAAAAACGGGCAGAAACTTTAAGTTCATTTAACTTTCGCAATCAGCTGGAGCAGCAAAAGCGGCAAGAGCATTGTCTGCCGGGGCAATTTATGATTTATTAACAACGTGCGAAACTCAATTTGTGCCCCGTGCCGGAGTCCGTTAAGTCAGCTAAAAGGATTTCTTAAACTTAAATGATTTTAATTATTGAGAATTATCAGCAGCGTTGAGCTCTGTAATGCGATTTGCCCCGATTGGGGATTTGGTCAGCAGTGGGGCGGCGCTTCCTGGAACAATCCGCCTCCTTCCCAACTGAGAACTATTTCAGTTTGATTTATTGCGCTGCAAATTCCTTTTTCGGGGTGATTAAACCAGCGACAGGATGAGTTACACCACCCAGCCAAATTTCACACCCTTGTATCGCCGTGGGCAATTATCTAAGCAAGCGTGTAATGGACCTGGCTAAAAGTTGACTTCTTTTTATACTCGAGAATCGAAAAATACCAGGGTATTTTGTATTATTCTTATTTAAAAACAAGGAGTCAAGGAATTCATATAATATTTAAAAGGGAAGCACAGAAGAATGGCTTTCAAAAGAAGAACTTTTGTAACATTTATAGTTTCCTGGGTCAAATTAAATACTTCCAGACAAAAGGACTTTGCGACTTTATTTACCCGGTATCTTTTAGTCGGAAACTTACTACTTCGTGTTTTGTTGCCACATTTCTCCCTCTACCTTTTGGTCCACTGTCTTGTCCTGTATTGAAGAAGCTGGTCAGATGATTTATGATTGCTCAGCCCGGCCAGGCTCATTGGAGGTGGAGCCAGGGGATTCTCGTTTTAATAAATGCCCCGTTTGGGCATTACATTTTAATAGTCTCGACTTGGAGGAAAATAATGCCGAGCAGTGTTATTTATGAAGTGATGCTCTAAATTTATTTAAAACGCTTGCAATAAATTCCAACAGATTTCCATATGAAAATTTATGCAACCCAATTCTAATGCGTATTTATGGCGGTAACGCTTGTCCAAAAGGGAAAGGCGACCGATGGAGCTCCGATCAGCGGAGGAACGGGTGAATTTGTCCCCAATCAATCATAATTTGTAACTGTCATCGCAAGCTGCGACCGCGTCCACTGAGTGATGAAGTTGTCGCCGCGACTCACACCCACATTCGCCAACACAATCACAATCACAACGGCTCACACAGGCTCACACTCGCCCAATGACACGAAAGCCAACTAAAGTCAACCACAAAACCCGGAACAGTGGGCTCAAGGACATTCAAGCTGAAAGCGGTAATCACTGCCATCATTAGGAATTTATGTCCGTTTCCGTCTACTTTTGAAACGGATATAGTTAAAATATAAAAGTAATTATTAAATCCAAATTATTAGCTGATTTGTAAGGCTTGTCTTGCGTAGTAACGAAGCGCGCTCAGATGCTTCGATAATAACAAGTTAAAGGAACATAACGACTTAACTTACACCCAACCTTACCAAAAATATCTTTATTACTTTTTTTGACTTAACAAATTTATGTGATATCCCTCATCACAATCTGATTTCGAACCACTGTTCTTTGGTTGGTCCGGTAACCGAAAACTGAACCACGCTAGGGCAATTTGGGCGCAACCACACCCCCGCCCTTCACCAGCACACGTGTGCGTATGTGGACCGCAGATTTATCGCGAATTTCACTTTCCTATGGCGAGCAGTTGAAATGCAGACAAAGGAAAGTTCGTTGCCAGGAGCAGGGAAATCTGATATGCTGCCAAAAGTTTGATATGCCCCGAACTTGACAAATGTCTGACAAATCCCGTCAGCATCTAGTAGCTCTCTAATGAAAGCCAATTGCTGCTTAGCTGTCCCCGCGGAGAAGACAAAAGATCCGAGTCCTGGCAACTCCGGAAACCTGTCAACGTGCGACGGAAAATCTTCGGCACGTGATTCCGCTCATCTGCAATGCTTGCCCCACTTCACTTCCCATTCGCTGCCGCTTCAGTTTCAATTTTTGGCTGCCCTTCGAGGCACAGCGCACTCACATATATGTACATACGTACATCCAGATTTATGATGATTTTTTTCACACACGTGTGCCCAAAATGTTGGCGTTAATAACGATTAAGTGCGCCATGCGACATTGACTCCCGGGCGCAGGATGGAAGTTTGCCCAGATTTTTGTTATTCCCGACAGGTAGACTTCGTGGCATCCAGGCGCCCACTTGGTTATGATTGCAAACACTGACCATCGAGGGTCTTTGCTAAGTTTCCCCAGCTACAAAAGGATATTCTGTGGCAGTCTCTCCTGTGCACGAAGCCTTGTATTTTCTATTCAGTGCTGAGAAAGTAAACTTAATCCAGATATAAATAATAAAGGTTAGATTTAAATTAAAATCCCTTACATCCTATTCGATATTGCCCTATAAAGTTGAAACTGGCCTAAATTCGAACAAAAAACTCGGCCACCTCCGCAATGGGATGGATTTTTTAAAAAGCCCATCCTATGTGATTTGTGTCAAACTGTCGATGGCGGGCAAGTAAATCAAAGTCATCTGGCCATTGGCTACTCCACCATCCGCTCCTGCGGGAGTTGCCTGCCACCTTCGATGGGCATTCGTCATTTTTCATGTTGCCATGTTGCAAGCTGGCAGCGGAGACCCGGAGCAAACGTGATTATTGATTGGTGCTCGCCTAAATTCATGGCTGCACTCGCTCCTGGTCGAACCATTTATCTAACTATAACCGTAGGTCAGGAGCTTGTTAGTGTGTGGCCACTGGTCGGGCAAGGAATTTGGGTGGTCAGTCCACTGACCACTGACACACAGAGCGATGTATGTTGGGATGAAAAAATAGCATCATAGATGCGCAGAAGTTTGACGTTTATGTGACATTTGAAATCAATTTGCACAACAATTGAATTTTCAATTTTCTATATCCACGTTTCATTGTTATTGTTTGGTCGCCGTTGTCGTTATGGTTGCAGCTGCAGTTGGCGTTGCAACTGCCTGTGTTTTTATCAATTTGCTGCCACAGCTGATGTGCAATCGATGCGTTTACATGTCAATTAGCAATTTAGTGCGTGCCACATTGTCAGCGAGAATGTATCCGGCTATCGCTGTGTGGGTATTTGGGTGTCTAGGTGGCAGCAAAAAGTTGCATATTTAATTGGCTGCCGCAAAGTGGACGTCATGCATTTCGGACATGCCCGAATGACCACAGAGTGTTCCGCAAATGAAACGGACGGCCGCCGAATGGCTGCCAATTTGATGAATTTGCAAATCCAAATAGATAATCCACAAACATTTGATTCAATCGAATGGGCAAAACGATTTCCACTTCCAAATTAATCAGAGCATTAAACGAGGAAATTGCCACTTCGGTCCGGGGGCATTTCCATCTAATTGGTTGATTGGATGTGCGACGCAAAGCGAGCGTTGGCATTATGGATTCCCAGTCACTTTGGCAGAACTTACCAACAACTCAACGAGCAGCCAGTTGCCAAACTGGGAACGGAACACGCTTGTTTCCCCTGTTTCCCGTTGCCAACTGCAATATTTGTTTTCCAACATGGCCCAGCTGACGCAGACCCGCCTTTGGCTTCTGGCAGGACGAGCACACATCTCCCACCAAACACATCCATTTGGCAAGTGCAAACGTTGCGAAGTCCGTAGAGGAGCAGCAATTGCAGCTGTTGCCCCACTGCAATTGGCCAGATTTATGTTGTCTAGCCGCATTCTGAGCACTTGCAGCTGCCTATGGACCTATGTATGTAGGGCCATGTAACCCCAAGCTACCAGCAAATGGACACTGTCGAACCGTTCATAATTACGCAGAGCAGGTAATTCCGGAAAGTGCCTCGGGCAGCAAGGGTTAAAGCCTGAAGAACCCCAATTCTCCGAATCCTTGAATCCTTGAGCTGGGGCATTTTAATGGAATCAGGCATCAGACCGTCTGCAGTCCTCATTTCCGGATATCAAATGAAGATCCTGGTCGCTGGCTTGGTGTTGACCCCAGTGGCTGGGGCATGAAAAATTCCAAAACCCAGTGGCGGAAGTAATATTTTTCACATCAGCATACGTTGCGGTCCAGACCCAGAACAGATAAACATAAACATATGCACATAGGGAGCGGGTGGGCGAAAAAGTTGGAGTTATGAAATCTGCACTCGAAAAATAGCACAAACTTATTCCAGCGACTTATTCGAGTAATTCGAAAATATCTTTCGAACCTTTTTCTTAAATGAATGAGATTATGTATTAAATTTGAAGATGGCTTTTCCTTTAAATCTGTTTTTGGGGTACTAGTTTTTCCATGTGCAGCGATATTGGCTTGCCTTGTGGCTTTGCTCGCTAGGCAGAGTGGCAAGTGGTTACCAACTTAGCCCAGTGTTTGCCGCTCCTGCTGCTGGCGGAAGTGTCTGAGGGTCCTGTTTGTGTCCTGGGCGCTGCCTTCCGATTACACCATGCATATGCAGATGTATGGCCGCAAAGATATAGCGCTCTACGAACACATACATACATATTTATGTATAATATTTAGTGGCAGCTGGTGCAAAGTTTCGGGCGTACGCGGCGTATGCGTGTTGCTCAATTGCCGCTGGCAGAACGGGCAACGACTTTTGCTGTTATTTATGCCCAGCGGAAAGGGAAGTTGGCATCGTAGCCGTTAGATTTAAGAACTTTTCCGCCGCAACCAGAAGAACGGGATTGGGGAACGGATGTTTCTGGCACTTGCCGCATGCTGCTGCACACATGCATCCATTTTCGAGAGCCATTTATAAGGCACACAATTAATTAAATGGTCCCTTGTTTGCTGTCCACACGATTATTGATTTCTGCTGTGCTGGATGAGAGGGGGCGGTTAAGGGGGTTAACAAAGGCCATTTACCTAGACCACAACAAGCTCCACCTGTAACTGGCCAAAAAATAAAAATAATAAAATAAAAGTTCGATGTAGATTTTGTGGCATTTTCATAATTTATTATGCTGCCAGTTTGTCGGGCGCATATCACCATAAATAATATCTATCCCGTACACACGGCCACGGATATGTATAAAACCACATACTATACTATGTAGTGGAACCCTTTTTTATGTAGCTGCTTAATCTACATAATTTTCGGTCCCTTTCACAAGCGGTTTGATTTACACAGTGTATAATCATTAAAAAGGCTCGGACGGCGTATAAAAAACAATTTTTTAGTTGCCCTCCCTGAAGGGTTTGACCGCTTAACTTGTTTATTTATTTTAGCTGGTTCTTTTGGGATCGGGGTTCAAAGGAGGAAAGGTTGCTTCGTCCTGGTAATAAGAGGATCTCATATGTGTGGGTAGGGCAAGCGATTAGAGTCCGTAGCTCTACTTGATGATATGTGTGTGTGTGTATGTGGAATGGGAGCTTCTGTCTCCGTTTTCACTTCTCTGTTTTTGTGAAACCATTTACATAAGTGCCATGCACAGGGCCCAGACATCCGTCTGAACCCAGCGATTATCCCTTTTTAATAGACTCATAAAACGGTTATTAACTTTGTTGCACACAAATAGAATAGAAAAAGCAGTCCGGATGCGGCGCACACTGTTTTATTTCATTAAAGTCATTTCTGGACACTGGCTCAATTTATTATGTGAGTTTTTTGCATAGTCCACTGCCATTTTCCCTTTGTTCCCTATGCAAAGAAACAACATTTGACATTAATAAATGGCCGGACTGTGGGCGGGAACAGGGGGTTGCCCTTAAAGTTTGAGAGCTGGTAAGAAATCGTTGAAGTTCGGCAAGTTGCGAGTACAGCAGAGATATTCTATATACCTATAGGATTTGGAAAATGGGGTATATCAGCTAATAATTCATTTATTTGTTATAATTATGCGCTGGTTTATGGTTTTCTTTTATTTCGATATACCCTCAACTAAAGTAACTTCTTTTGATAGTTGCAACAATTCCAACCTTCAGCTCATATTCAATATACCCCACTGTTTTACAGGTCATTGCAAAAGTCCAACTTGCTTTGGCTACAGCTATTCCACTTGTTATTTCTGATTTTGCAACTGGCCAAATGCAATTTCACTTTTATGCTGTTGCTCGCCTCCAGTCCTTGGAGCTCCCAGCCATTCCTTCGATCCCGATTGCCCCGCATCCTGATCCTCCGGTGACTGTGAGCACAAAATCCACACAATAGTAGCAAAACAAGATAAATGAAATTCTGATGCAAATTTGATTTGTTTGTAAATGTTCGACGTTGCAATGCTACCCCAGCCCAGGCGAACTTGCACTTTTCCCCCGCCTTTTTCGTCCTGATCGCCTGGGACATGGGGTGGGGTGGTGGAAATCAGTGGCTGTGGGTGGTGGTTGGTGGGCGCTTAGTGGGTGGACAGCAGCAACATGTTGCCGCTTTTCACGCTTCCCCCTGCCCCCACCAGCAGTTGACATTTTTATGCGCGCATGATTAATTATGCAATTTTGCCATCGGTTCCGTTCTGCTTGTCCCCCAGCTGGCTTTGGGGTTTATGGCTGATGCTATTATGTGCCCCGCTGGGCTGCTCCAGCGCATCAATCAGCATTCAGATCCCGACTTGGCCGGTGAAACGGAACGCCAAACGGAACACTTATTCAATAGTCATGCATGCAATTAGCGGGCGAAGAAGGGCGTGGAGTGGAACTTAAAGGCGGAATGAAATTAAGTATACGTTGTACACAGGGCGTATGCGGAATACTCTTATAATCACGGCTGGTCGGCCGAAGGCGAGTAAGTGGGGAAACGTGAGAGGAGCCCAAGACTGGGGACTAGGAATTCGCACGCAAATCGCAAGGAGCAAAAAAGGAAGAAGCAAAGTAGGCGGCGGACAACTGAAGTTTCCTGTTTAACCGCCCACTGACCACCAATGACCACTCCACCCCACCAAATAGAGTCACAATGATGGTCGCTGACAATCGCAGTCGGCAGGCAAATAGAGGCGAGCCGGGAGTATCGAGCCCATAATGCTGCACGGTCTTTTTGAGGCACGTTTCAGTTATTAACGGGACCGGGCAGCCTGTAAAGTGCATGCCGCTGTCCATTCCAGCCATTCGTACTACACTGGCCATTCGTGCTAACGTGACCAATATGCTTGTCATTGCCATAATAATCAGCTTTTGTCAGCGCTCGCCTTCTGCTCCTAAAGTAACGCACATTCGCTTGGGTAGGGTGGCTCACTGTGCAGCTGAATAGTTTGATACTTTAATCCTTTAAGGATGACTACTGCGAACATGAAAAGATGTTGAACCAAGATTAAATTAACGAGGGATCAATAAAGCAAGGGAATATATACAGTTTGATTAATGGTGCTTTAAAGCATTATGCTTTCTATTAAATCATTGAAAATTAAATGAGGCCATTTAAGACGACCTACCCTCATGTTTAATATATGGCCAAGGGATTGTTGGACAAGCAGCAGTTTGTTGTGTGGACATGTAGCCTCGCATGCAAATATTTGCTGATCCAATCGCCGGAAATGACACAAAACTTAGCAATTGTTTACTGCAACACTTTGTTCCGCTTGGGCTCTTAGCGGGAATTCAAATGGTATTAGACAGCCATCTCCATTTGTGGCCATTGCGTGGCCCCAATTGGGCAAGAGATATTATAATTAATATCAGCTAAAAGGTTTTTCCTGCCCAATTACGACATTAGTCATTGGATGTCATTGCTTCCATGAAATTGACTTTCTAAATAGTGATTTCGTTTTTTATTTGTGATCAATTTGCACAAAGCACGCGATAAGCAAATAAGCAAAGAAAATATTATTTCCTAAAAGAAAAAAAATTCCAAAGGATATTTATTGTATTTACAGTTCAGTCAGTTGGCTATAAGTACTAAAAAATCAGCCATAAATTGGACTTAATTGAACTGTGGGTTAAATTTATTTTTTTGATAAAATCAAAGAACATATGCAGGGTCTTCATTTTGTTCATTTTTGAAAATTTCTACACAGCTAAAAATAATTATACTTATGTGACTAGAAAATGAAAAGCGAATATAAAATTCTAGTAAAATATAGATTAAATTAAATTGAAATATCCCAATTTTATTTTTTTAAATAATTGAATATTAGCTGTTATTGATTATTTCGCTTAGTGTTTGCACGAATTTATTAAAAGCACATTTTGTGCGTTTATTTTTAGAAACTGTTCGAAGCAATCCCGTGTAATGTTCGAACGGAGTTTGAATCGGAATTTACTGCGATTGTGTGCGTATTTGTTGGAATTTATGATGACCACAGGCTTTCGACGGTAGTGATTGTTTGAGTTTAATTGAGTTACCTATCCGCGATGAAACAATTAAAGCCGCGAAAGTTGGATTTGATTTTTGCAGCTGGTGAAAAGCGGCTTCAGACGGTAATTGGATTCCCATGATTTACGTCCGTTGATTTCCAGATGCGATTGGTTTAATGTCCAGCCGGATACTCACTTTTTTGTTGCCCGGGGGGCGGGGCAGTAACACTGTCCTAATGAAGTTGTCTCGTTGTAATTAGAAGTAATAATAATTTCCTAGCCCGAGCACAGTCATTATGAATTTGGATTGCGGCCAAGGAAATGCCATTAATCAAATTAGCGAGCGCATAACTTTTTATGATTATGCTCCGTGATAAGCGCAACTTACAGGCTGAAAAAGGGGGCGGCGCAGGCGAGGGGGGCGTGACTTTGCATGCAAAGGAAAAGTTGGAGCGACGACAGCGTCGTCCTGGCCATTTGCTTCTTGCTTATTGTTTAATTCTATTTATTTTTTAATAAACAATTTTCCTAATGAAATGTCTGCCCAAGGCCAAGGAGCAGTAGGAAACGAGGAGGGGCGGGGGAAACACGAGACAAGCAGAAGCCGCAAAATTAATTACGATAAACCAGCCGGCAAAGGGAAAGGACGCGACGCAGAGTCCTGTAATGAGGCCGCATCAAGTTAATAGTAATTGAAAAATTGTAATGAAATGCAGCTGTTGCTGTTGTTGTCCCGGCATTTCCCATCTCAAATTAAACCTCCTCCACACTGCCATTGTGCTGGGATTATGCAATACGCACACTCACACACACACACACAGTGGCATAAGGGGCACAGGGACTTGGCCTAGGCTTAATTAAACGAAATTATCGCACTATTGTTGGGCATGTGTCTGTCTCATCCTCCAAAATGTCCCCACTTTGCCCAATTCTCCTCCAGGCTGTGCAACCTGGGCATTTGAATGCCTGCCATATGCAAGTGCCAATTAATTGCAATACCTGACCAATTGGCCAAGGTACCCTGAATACAGTTTCACTGCAGTTGCGTAATCCGATCTGGCCATTAGGCAAGTCACTCTGGCGATCGAGAGCGGCTGAATTCGATTTGCTGGAGAGCTCGTCGAATTGGCAGTGATTCAGCTGAAGTTCTAACTATAGCTCTCCGAAAAATTATTATTATCCTGAAACTATCTTCACCCATTAATCATTAACCAAGTAAAGAAAGTTCCCTGTGCCTATGCAACTTTTGGTCATGACCTCTTAACACTGACTTACAATTAAATTGCAGATATTTCCTGAAAAGCGAATAACCGATGGGGTCCTTGCTCGGCTGCACTGCAGCCAGAATCTCATCTCCACATGAGAGCCAGGCCATTTAGCCGTTGGCTAACTTGTTTATTTTGACATTTCGTGCGGAATTGAACGCATTTTGACCTAATTTGGTACAACAACGGCAATGGGAGCGACAACGACATCTACAACTACGATAGCGATGGCAATGGCGATTGCGATGGCGATGGCGACGACTGGCAGGCAAAACCGAAATGGTCAAAAGTCGGGGATTCCCCCATTCGCACACCATGCGAATTGTGGAGTGCAACTGCACTTTGCACTGATTATGGACAAACAGCTTTTTGTTGGATCCTGTGGGTGGTTTTGCTGCAGGATTGAGGATGCAGTATGTTCCTGCTGCCGATGTTGCTGCTGCAACTGCTGCTGCTGCAGTGTCTGCATTTAATGTGCGTTGTAAGTGAAATTAACAGCAAAACTGCATTTCGGCCATCACCATTTGCTATTTGCCAATTTAGACATAAATAGCCAACGACTAGTCGCCTTTTCGACCAGCAGTCGTATCTTAAAGCCATTTAAGCTGCTTGTTGGCCGGGGATTAGGGACGAAATGTTGCCTGAGTGTACTCGAGCTGGAGCCAGATTGGCAGGGAAGGATATGCAAATTGGGACAGACTTTTGCCTCCTTGTAAGTTTCAATCAAAATGCAAATATTGATGCAGTTGACATATGACGTTGTGTGCATCGGGATCGGATTGAGAGCCGAACTCGGAGCAGTCGAAACATGCCTCGCCAGCATGCAGATTTATGATAACAGTGGGCGGGGGGTAGGATGTTGGGGGGGAGAAGGATAAAGGATGGGGGTCGCACCAGGCACCAAGTACCAACTACCAAGAACCAAGGACCAAATCCTAAGCCTGCACGGGAAAAGCCATCGAGAATGCAATAACAAAGGATAAAATAATAAGATTTACTCATGACTTACTCTTGACTTTGCCAGCATCTGTGTGTGGAGGTAGGGAGGGGGGGATTGATGGCTGAAGGGGTGATGTGAGGACCAGGGGGATGGCACTGTTTTATTAAAACATAAACACAAACAAGATCCCGACAGCAAAAACACCAACAGCAGCAGTAGAATCAGCAACTATGACGGCCAACAGATTGAATAATGGCAGCAGCTCGAATGGAGGCAGGTGCTCCAGGAAAATGGGGGAAAGTCGATGGAAGGAGGTGGGGAAAGTGCTGCGGGCTGCTGGATAAATTAAAAACAAAAAGTATACCGAGAACTCATCGCATTAAATTAGAGCCGAGATACGAAGATACAACGAGATACCACGACGGCTGCCAGGGTAACTTTTTGTTATTATTTTTCAATTTCGTCGTCATCTGCTGCCATTGCCTTTTATCCAGGTTTGATGTCATTTTTCAAGAGGCTTATATGTGTGCGAGTTGGTCTTGTGCATTGCTAAACAAATTTTGATTAACTTATGCATAGAACATCACATTTGTTGTCTTCAAAACATCAGACACGGAGTTATGCCTCATTTCCACAAACGAAATTGAAACTTTTTGATGTCAGAGAAGCTATTACTTGAGTCCAACCAATAAATATTATATATCAAGCTAGGCAATCTTGATGGAATTGTTAAATATCACTGGAATTAATTGTTTAAATTCTCTCGCCAGATGAATTGGTAACTGAAATTTATCGCACAACTTATAAGGCCGGTGGTCCTTTGCCCCATTCGCTTCGCTTGTGATTTCATTTGATCGTCTTTCAAAGGCAATTCATCAATTTGACTGGCATGTACACATAAATCAACCCAAACAAAACCATAAAAAAGGAAAGCCGAAAAGAGAAACTCTTCAAAGCCATTTATAGTTGTATTTACAGATGTGCGCGATGTGCGATGCAGCAAACCAACAAACGAATATACATACACAAATACATATACATATAGTAAGCCCCCAGTAGTGCACACACCCATTTATATGGTGGAAATGATGAAGTGCGGGGGATGCATGTAGATTGCCACTTAACAGCAAAATAAAGTTCTGCACAAATTTTTAATTGAATGGCAGCGCATTGAAAAACTTTGCGTTGCCACTAAAATTGATTACACTCACCCGCCCGCACTGACGCACTCGAGTCTCGAGAACTTTTGAGATACACATTGAGATATTGGGTAAATTATTGAGGCAGAAATCGCCACTCGTGTCAAATGCATACCGTTGAGCTCGAATCCGTATCCGTATCCGAAATCCGAATCGCTATCGGAATCAGGACCAGAACCCATCGAACACCCAATCTGGAGGCCTGTCGTTTTGCCAGCTTGTTGCAATTTATTCTAATCGCTTGTCGGAGGAAAAAGCAAGCCGATGGATGATGGTAAGCGATGCGTGTAACGATGCTGCACATGAAGTCATCGGTAAACCAAAGCCGGTACACCATACCCAACCATACCCAACCATACCCGACCATACTATACCATACCAGGGCATACCATAGCATACCATACTATAAGAGACCAGGCCAAAAAGGTTGCCAATTGAGTGGCGCCAATCAATCTAGTGCTTCTGCCACTGCTGCCGCTCGAAAGTGTGTCAAAAGCCGGGGCCCAACTAAGCCGGAGTGAGCTGAAGAGCGTTAAACTCCGGCCGGATGGCGGACTGGAGGACTGAAGGACCAAAGGACCGACGGACTGACTGACGGCTTATTGTGTCGCTTATGGCACTTAATTGACGCCAATCGCATTGACTTGCAGTCACTCCATTCAGGCCCTGCTGATGGCAAGAAAAATCACAGCTCGTTAGTGCTGCGAACGAACATACGTTTCAGGTCTCCATCTCGATCTCGAGGTGGGCCAGGTAAACTGGTTAGTCTTCCCAAAAGGGGGTGGGGCAAGGAAGGGGAAATGACTGGGTATCGATACCAAATTGGCAATCGGAGCTTTCAGCTTGCACAAGTTGACAAGTGATTATTAAATGCCAACGGCAGGCGTGCAGCCACAAAAAACAGGAAGTTCTTCAAAAAATTTTAAACTGTAACTCAATATGGTATTTTTGGTTTTTTGCTATGTAGTACGCCTTTAAAAGTGATAACATTTTCCATCTCTCGCGTTTTTAATTACTCTGTATGTACTTACGCAATTTCAAGGCCCTATCCAAGCGGTTATGGTGCGTTTCCGCAGTTGAATACCAGCCAATGTGGCATTTATCCGCAAATCCAGATGCGGCGGCTTCTCTCGAGGCTTCGGCAACCACAAATCAGTTAAGCCACCAAATCAACAGCAAGCAAAACCAATGTCAGGGACAACTACATGACAGCAAACACAAACACAATCGCATGCACACACGCACGCACACTTATCACTTATCACATGCAAGCCACTCCTTAAAAATCCTTAAATCACACCATTGTTTGTGCGTGTGTGCGTGAGTTTGTTAATGATTATTTGACGCCATGTTTGATTGACGTGCAAATAACGCCCTTCTGCTCGCACAGCCTCTTATGGAGCACATTTTATTATCCTTGTGTGTGGTACACACACCTCATGCGTCATGCCCCCCTGCGTCGTGTTAATGGCCACCAAAGACCGCAATAACCACAAGGCACTTATCAATTTTTGCGCCTTAACAAAATGGCACTCGAGCGTGTATTTGTGTGCGCACTTCCGTTGCTATCAAAGACGTATGCTTGTGCATGTGTGTGAGTGTGTGTTGGTGGGTGTGTGTATGGGTTTCTTTGCAATGGCGTACTTGCATTAATATTCCGTTAAATTGACATTTACACGATGAAGACGATTACGTTGGTGCTGTGGAAGCTGCCTGACTTTTGCCACCAGAAATTATTCAAGACCTAATTCATCTTCATCAATGCAATAAACACTTGTGGAAATCAAAACGGAAATGCAAACACAAACACAGTCGTGTTTTAAACAAACTTTGGATAAGAACAACCTTTGAATGTAAATGAGAGAAACAAACTAGCTCAGCTCAGAAGAGCACAAATAATAGTTATTAAAAATTTAAAATTTTCAAAAATATGACTACCACTTAACTGCTGCAATAAATAGAACAACACCAAATTATGTGATAATAGATATTTCGGTCTGATTTATGTGCAATGCGAACTTTAATTCCATTAGATCGGATATAAATCACGAATATCACTGCCAGGAGTAGATTTATTTATATTAGATTGTTTGAGTAGCCAAATCAATAATTCAAATCTATGAAAATATGAACATATTCCAATTGAATTAAGGCAATTTATATATTTGCTTTCAATTCCACAAGTTTACCCTTTAATTTAGGCCACAGCTAATCGCTTATACGCATCCCTCGATTGTCCATTGGCGTTAACAGCAACTTTGGCAACACTTTACTGCATTTTTGAGGACAGCAATTTTAGGGCCATTCCGTTCTGTTTTTTTGTATGTCTGTCTGAGCAACACACTTGCAGAGCTCTTAGCAATTTGCTTACATTCAACTCAGCCATGTCCAAAATGGCAGCTACAAGCATTTTGTCCTTTATGTGCGTGGGTGTGTGTGTGTGTGCTGGCTGGTTGTGCGTGGGTGTGCTTGATGTTGCTGGATAAACTATGTAGAGTCCTTGAAAAGCATGCAGGCCAAAGGAGCGGAATGCCAGCGGCTGCAAAAACAACGAGCGCGCAACAAATAGCAAAAATAGAAAGGAAAAGTTAACAGTTGACATAGTTTAGAGTTGCTTGGTCAGACGAAGGCCGCAACGGAGGAGCGCTGGACGAAATGGGTGGCAGAAAGGAGGAGGTGGCTGCCACCATGAGTTGGGTTCAAAAGCCACAAGCGTAAGCCGTTGAATGCGAGGCTGGGATGAATGTCTTAATCAGAGTGCTGGGTAGATTGGTGGCAAACTAAATGAATTTAATTGCCGCAGGATATGAAAGTAATTATTTTGCAGTGCATAGACACAACACTGTGTGAGTGGGCGTAGGCGGTACGAGGGGGCGTGGCGCCGTGACAGGCTCAGACTAAAATCGCAATGAAGCCAAAGGCGACCGTATCTCCCTATTCCGCCACCCACAAACCCTGTCATCCCACAACCCCCTCCCCCTCCCATCGATGCACTTACGAACAGGCGTTCAAATCGCCACGCCCATGCCGGCTGCACCGCCCACATGCGATGCACCACTGCCAATTGCCCCGCGGTTATTTTGAGTTGTTCTTTAATTTATTCTCTTTTATGCCTGTGCGTTAGTTGTCCTTCGCCAGCGCATGACTGTGTGTCACTATCCGACTATCAGTTTGTGCACTGAAAAAAATCGGTTGCAACTTGAATTTGAATATCTTGAAAGGTCATTTAGAAAGTGCATAGTACTTAGAGCTGCAAAACTGATCTGTTTTACTAAGATTTTTGCTTGAAAACAGAAAAAAGATTCTAATTACAAACCAAGATTATATTTTTTAATTTTTTTTACCGTGCACCTGCAGTAAAGAGGCAGCAGCAGCTCTACAAAAGGCAACGATGTGTTACACTTTCAATTGTCGTTGTGCCTCAATACTCCTCCGTGCGTGTGTTTGTGTGGCAGAGGAAAGTGTAATGCTGCTTGTTTACACGGTGGCTCTGTTGTGTTGCCTAGATCAACGTTTCTTTCTGGCATTGTTAGTGGCAGGACCTTGTAACACTTTTGATCAAACACGCACGCGAACACACACAAAGCATGTATGTGTGTAGGTGGGCCATCTCTCGCAAACATGCAACAAATGAGCGATTCTGCCACTCAATTCGGAGTCCAATTATGAAGGCACATGTTTCTGCGATTGATGGCTCTCTGAATCGTGGCCCCATCAGCATTGTGTTCAAAACATACACATGTGTACGTCTGCCTCGATACGCAGGCTTAATAAATTCAATTAAAGTATTGTTCAAGCCATCAAGTATCACTATAGCTGAGGACCCACTCGTTTTATAAAAGTAAATATCATATCATATTATCAAGGATCAATTATCACTATAGCTATACAAAAACATGAACCCAAACTATCAAAGAAAACCTCTTCCCAATTAATAATTTAGTTAATTTTATTCAAGGGTGCATTTCTCTAAAGACAGATGGTTCTAGTGTTCCTGTTCGAATTGTGGCGATCGCACGTAGACAGGAGCAGGATGGGTCAGTCCGTAGTTGCGCACCACTTTGGGGTAGGAGTTGGCATACTCCTGCTGCGGATAGCTGGCTGGCTGATAGGCCGCGGTATCCTGGCTCACCCTAGAGTACTTTGCGCTCCTTGGAGTGAAACCCTCTGGCTGGTAGTAGAATCCGTTGTAGGCATCGATCAGACGACCCGCTTCCTCCTCCTCATCCGCCGATCGCTGGCCACCGCCGGAATGTGGTGGCTTGTGTGTTGGCGGAGGTGGTGGTGGGTATGGGTAGGGAGGATAGTACGGTGGGTAGCCGTAGTAGGGAGGATAGAACGGAGGAGGTGGTGGGTAATAACCACCTGGCCTGGGTCCGCTCCCATGTCCGTGCCCATGTCCATGTCCGTGACCGTGATCGTGACCTGGTTTTGGCGTAGTTGTGGTGGTAGTAGTGGTGTCGGTGCCATTGACCACCAAGATGCAGTTGACAGTGGTCACATCATCGTCGTCATCATCGCTGCCACTTCCATTTCCATCGCCATGACCACCGCCGCCACCACTGCCGTGTCCACTTCCATGACCACTTCCACTGCCACTGCTCGATCCCGACCCGGAGCTGGAGTCGGAATTGGGCTCATACTCAATGCTCACCACACGACCCAAGCGCCTCTCCTGATCCTGGTCCAGATCATTGGTGGAGATCACGCAGAGTGGACGTCCCTTCTTGGGCGTATCCTTGGATCCGGAACTGAAGATAGCTGGAATGAAGTTGCCAGCGGCGAAGCCGGACGCCAATCCCTTGATGCCGGCAATGGAGCTGCTGAGCAAACGGGCCTCTGATACCTCCTCCTTGCCCTGGGCGAGACGGAGGAGCTCTTTATACTCCTGCCGAGTCACCTGATGCAGACGCACCAGCTGCGGACGACTCGAGCCTGTCATATGGAGAGATCATTAGCATCCTTTTAGCCAGGATCAAATATCAGGAAACCTCACCAGCTTGGGCCGCAGCTGCGCAGAGAACGATCACCGCAAGAACTGTTAAGAACTTCATGGCGATTGCGAATAAGCTTATTTTGCTCTGCTCCCTTGCTTATATATTTCAAAAGTCTTTCTCTGCCGACAACTTGATGACTTGACGAACCGAAATTCCCTTTCGGCATTGTCATTCAAATGGATCAACCCAAACTGCTCATTTACAGTTATAGCTTTGCACTAATCGACTCCAATCTCCATAATTTACGCGTTGACCCAGTTCTTCATCATGATCTCGCCCTGCCCAAAACTCGTTTACTTAATGAGTTTTATACCAAAACACGTCTAGATATGCTAGTTTTGTCGATTGAATGAATGATAACATAATTGCTTTTGGTCGAGCTCACAAAGGAGAGCGATACTCCAGAGAAATTACTCATAATCCACAGGTTGGTTTAGTTTGGTCACAAGAAGACATACCCAAGAAATTTCTAACATTTTAAAGGTACTACCTCTTGACTAAGATAATAAAACCAGAATGTGTATTTATTTTCTCTTCTTTATTAGTTATTATAAGATTGTTGAAGGTACACAGGATTGTAGGAGTATAAACGGTTCTTGTAGCGATAGTCATTTTCATCTTCAGTCTCGTAGGAGTCTTCATCTTCTTCTTCGTCATCGTCAGCCTCGAGTTTCTCCACTTCCTTTTGGGCATTTACTTGAGCCAACTGGTTCTGATCCAAGTAGGGATATCCATAGGGTCCATAGGGCTGCGGACTGTAAGGTGGAATGGGGGGCTGGGGACCATAGGGCTGTTGGGGGTACAATCCATAAGGAGGTTGTCCATATGGCGATGGTCCATACGGCAGTTGGGGTCCATATGGCTGAGGGTTTGGATAAGGCGGAGGGTTGGGATAGGGACTGTACGGATAGCCACCATAGGAGGGAGGTGGTGGATACGGCGTTCCATATTGGGGTGGCATTGGAGGATAGCCATATTGCCGGGAACCATCAGAGTCTTCTCCCAAAGCGCCTGCCCTTGGATAAATACTTTTGTTAACCATTTTCTTTTTCAATGGAGCTTGTATCCTGGTCTCCGTCTCCACTGCCTCTTCCTCCTTAAGAACCTCTGAAGACTGAGTGAGTACAGGGGTTTCCGCCACAGGGTTAGACGTCTCAGGTTTGTTCCAATATTGGGCATAATTTGGATGAGGATCCAGGGTTGGGAGCTCAAATTCGACATCCTTCTTGAGCACCACTATGCAGTGGATGGCGGAATCTTCTTCTTCGGCTTCAATGTCTCTAGCCGAGCTTCGTGCGGATGGCACATCCTCCTCCCTGCCCTCGCCCTCTCGAGATTTGATCACACACAAGGGCTGACCATCGAAGTCCACCTTCTCCGTATCATCGGCCTTGCTGAGCGTGGTGAGGCCCACGATGCGTAGAAGAGAGTTCCATCCGGAACTCAAGGTATCACTTACGGTGGCGAAGCCACCATTGATCAACCGAGCTTCTGATATGACATTCTTGCCCTTGGTCAGCTGCAAAACCCGCTGGTACTGCTCCTCATTGATTTCGTATACCCGCACATATTTCTCCTGCTTGGCTCCAGATGATGAGGATGGTGCTGTGATATATATCACTTATATATATGACTTAAGCTTTTGCAACAATAGAACCCACCTGTTTCTAAGCTGGCAAAAAGAGCCAGAAAGAGCAGCAGGGCCAGTGACAGCTGCAGCATGTTCTAAGACCTGGACAACAACGGACTAAAATGCGTCTACCTAGTTCTGGTTTTATTTATACTTTTGGCTAGAATTAATATCAAGGCGAATAAGAAACGAACGGTACATCAGTCCCGCCACATTTGGAGACGAATTGCAATTAAATAAATATTGGACGGCAGCCATCACATCAGCATCATCATCATTTTGGACGACATCTAACCAGTGATTTCATTTGAATACATTATACGGAGAGTCAATGAACGCATTACTGGCATTCCCTTTGAAACTATGGCAAACTGGTTTTTCTGGCGAAATCAGCTGTCAAAAGCGATCTGGTTCAAAGTTTCTTAATATGTATGTGGGTTTCAAAAGGGAGCATGGGAATTCAAATCAAATAAATATAATTCATTCAAAAATCATCATAAATTGTTGGATTCTAAGTCTCACTAAAAACATGCTGCCAGATGTTATGTTAGATTTGAAATTCAAAATATTATAACGAGAGTGTTTAAATGATGGTAATGATTTTGCATGACCAACCCCACCCACAAAGAACTACACGAGGCTTGTTAAATTTTCTAAATTATAATTTTATTGAATCGATTCGGTTTCATTTCACAAAACTCTCGCCTGCAGTGTCCGTGTTTTTGATGTGGCGTTTAAACAATCCTATCTGTATATGCATAAGTAGGGTACCTATGGATACGCACACATATAAATGATTTGAGAGTACCTGGTTTATATATGTATGTATATTTGTTAGCTGCACTGCCGTGACATACAATTGTACATAATGTATTTGCTAGGGTTTCGTTATTGTTTTTTGTTTTTTTATTATTTTTTTCATTAATCTGGAGCCGACATTAATACTTGACACTTAACGGATTTAGCTTAGTTAATCGCCGATCACCGATTAATTCACTATCCATTCACTCTATTTACAGGGCTCCGCATTAAATTTAACTAGCTTTCACTATTATTTGAATTGTGTTATGCTTAGTGTGGTTTAGTTAATTTGGTTTGCGTGTGACTTCTGCCAATTTTGCCTCAGTGTGCGGCTTACCAACTAGGGCGGTTGCCAGCCTGCGAATCGCATTTATCGGTTTTATCTGTTTATATCGTTTAAGAGTTAATTAAAATTACAATTTCGTCTACTAATGAATTTATTTACAGTGCCTGCACACTCGCAATGCATTCGTATCAATTATATCGATAAGCACAATTATAAATTGCATTTAATATTAAATTTTCCCCTCATTTGTGTTTGTTTCTTTCCGTTGTCTTTTTTTTTTATGTGTTTGTTTCTAGCCAAAACTAATTATGTACAATTAAACGAGCTTCACCCACAATTGGGTCAGACACAAATAGGTTAATACCCAACTTTTGAGTACTGACGCTTGAATTTCAGTATCATCCGCTCCCGTAATTTATCCGCTTATCGGCTATACATATACATTCATTATCGTACTTAAACATAGCTAATACCTAAAACTGATAAATGTGCAAAGCAATCGAATGCAGAACCATCTTTTGTTCACACGTATGTGCGTCCAAGGACTCTTGAGTAAATCTCTCCTGAATGACAATTATTTACAGCAAATTTCAATCGAACAACTTGATGCAATGGGCTGTGGAGTGCAAGTTCGTTGGCAGTAAAAGATTGCATAGAAGTGGGTTATTGTGATTCCAGAGAATTGGATCTCTGCTCGTTAATCCGGCTGTTCGGGGTATTTATAGCTAGTAAGTCTTATTTCATAATGAAGAGGTGTGTTAGGTTTTTCTATGGGTGTGTGCAGTCAATATTCGGTAGCAGAATGAGATTTACAGATAACTGACAGTTGAATATGGGATATAAGACGGATGTTCGGTTTTAATCAATCATTTTTCACCCATATCTCTGGACATTGTAAGGCAGTCCAGAAGTCAAACAATTATGGTAATAATATGTGATTTTTGGGGCGTTCTTTCATTCAATTGGTCAATGTCCAATTCAAATCGATGTCAAACAAGTAGCCTTTGTTCCAATGGGTCGAAGATCACGTTGATTATGATGCCCCACGAAAATGCATAGGTTTTTTTCAGTTTTCCAGGGATTAGCTTTCATCACTCTTAACGTTGTTAATTACTTGTTCGCTTATCAGATAATATGTTTGCTTTTCCACTAAGTGCAATCCTTAGAAGTAGGTAAATATAATACTTATGTTTGAGCCCCCCATGCGATACATAGAAAACTTAAATCACCTTGAATATGTGTGTCAGTGTTGCGTGTTTGTGTGTGTGTGTAGGTGTGTTTTGCCTTTTTAGTGTTTCGCTGCGTGTTGATTATTCCTTCATCTCAGACACCGAATTGCCGCTGGGCGTTCTCTCAACATGTTGCACGTTGCTAATGTGGATCTTGCTGCTGCTGCTGCTGCTACAGATGCGCCTGCTGCAGCTGCTGTTGTTGCTGCTGCTGCAGCTTCTGCTGCACTTATTCCTGTTTCGCTGGTCGTTAGCGTTGCTCGCTTGGGGGGCCCCAATCCCGCGGATTTTGCCACCGCTGCCGCGGCATGAAGGTATCCACACCCCGTTTCATAAAAGTGCTGCAGGCAGCAGGACACAATGCTCAGCAGCATGCAGCAGATGCCGCAGTAGAAGCTGTTGCTGTTGCTACTCGAATTGTGTTGCATGGCCGCAGGATGTTCGCCTGTTGGAGAGCAGAATCAAAAAGGCAATTAGGGTGGGCGGAATATGTCCTACATCACATGATTTTGGCATATTCCCGCACATTATTCGAGTTTTGCTTAAAGCAGAAAAAAACGAGACTCTTCTAGACGCCTGAGCAAAAAATCTGTTGACAATCGATATTGATTGCTTCTAGCTTTCACTTGACAGATTGCTCAACTCCTCAAATGGAAATGCATACTGAAAGCAGAAACTATATCTGTTCATTGATTAATTGTTTGGAAACAATCACTGATTGGCTTTGTTGCGGCTCTTCTGCGTCAGTTATAATCGTCCTTAGTTGGCATGCATGCAGTTTCCGTTTGAGCCAAAGAAAAACATTGGCAGCCAAAGTTGGTAAAGTTCTTGATGATCTCTCGAGCACACAAGCTGCTCCCATAAATCCCCGAACCCCCCTTTCAGTCGACTTTGCACACATGGCCCGTGTTATTGGCCTGCAGCTAAACTTCCTTGCTGCAGCGGCAACTAGAAATAATTTCCGTGCTGCTGCACAAATACAAACATGTGGGAGGGGCAAAAAAGGAGCTGAAAAAAAATCTAAAAAAATGCCAGCAGCAATTTCTCGCTGAGTCTGGTGCAATGCAATTACTGCGCGGCCACTCCCCCCGTTGCACTTGGCATTACAAATTGCGAATGTGCCGCTGCTAACAGGCAACTTCCACTTCCCGTCATAAACATGCAAAACTCCCTGACAGCACACAAACAAACACTAGCCGGGCTAAGCCCGTTGTTGCAGTGCCAGTCCTTACTTACCAATAATTACGTGCACATAGACGCTCGAGGTTTTTGCCACCGTCGGCACACAGGTATAGTTGCCGGTATCGCCGGGCATGGCGCGCTTGATTTTTAATCTGTGCCACGGAGCAACGTGGAGCAGTGTGTAGCAACGTGGAGAACCGGGAAGAGAAAGCATAGAGAAAGTGAAATGCAGTGGCTGGAATGGAAATGGTAGTGCACGGAGGTTGGGGAACAAAGCCAAACGGCCAGAGCCAAAAAAAAAAAACATCAACAAAAAGCACAAAACTTTTGCTACTTTATGCGATAGCATAATGTGTACCGAGCTGCCTCCACCACTGACTCTAATTCAAAGTTACTTTGCATTGAGGGAAAATAATTATTTTTTTTTTATAATTTAATGTTAAAAAGTTATCGTACATTAGCTTAATTAGTTGCTGTCACTTCAATGAGTTCGTTACAGGTATCAGCATTTTTTGTAAGCTTTCATTAATAAGGTATGCTCGCACTACACATTTTCCATTTTTCCTACTAGTCAAAATTTTTGTTTGAACATAAAGTTTTTAACTGGTACAATTTTCTTTTCAAGCCAATTATGAAGTATCAACTTCATTTTTGAACTAAAATTCTCAATATTATATATTGATTCATATGAATGAAAGTAAAAGGTTAAGGCATGATTTTCAGTGTAGTTCTTTTCAAGAACGTTTTCTAATCCCTTTTCATCTCCGTCGACGGCACCTGCATTTTATGGTCGTCTGCGTCGTTAGTTAACAGCATTAATGGGCAATGATCGCGTGGCGGAAACTAAAACTGGGCAAATAGCTACATCGGCCACAGACTCCGGGCTGAAATCCGGCTTTGACTCAGCTTTGACTTTGACTAGTGCAAATGAAAAGTCACACACGGGTAATTTCGGCACACAGTGAAGTGATGGAGTAATAAGGCCAGATCTTAACAATAAACCTATATTTTTTATGGCCAAATGGGAACTTATTTATATAACTAAGCTCTGTAAATATTAGTAAAAAAAAACCCTCTATGAAAGTTATTCCCTAAGGAGTAATACATCTCTATAGAAAGGAGTAAGGATACTCCGGCACTGATTCCCCCTCTTTGCTCTTTAGAGCCAGACTGCCAGTGGCTCCTTTGGCCGACAATCGTCCTTCGCTTTGGCCTTAAAATGTCATTCAAAGTCGTGGTCCGTGGTTCCACCGGCCGGCTAGTGAGGACATGGCTGCAGGACTGCAGCCTATCACAGGCCGGCTAGGATGGGCTTTAAACTTGCCTATGCCGCGCGGTGGTTACCTGTCCTTAATTAAGTGAGGCGGTATTTTAATGCGAAATAACTGAAATGCTCGGCACACATTTGCACGTTTGCCGAGCGGAATGCCGGAATAGCGTAATGGCGGAATGGCTGAATGGTGGAATGCCGAGTCGTTACATACCTGGAAGTCAGGCCGTCAGTCCAATCATCCTCGACGCGAATCCGGGCCATGGAGCTGTCGATTTCGTTCTCGCCCTTGCCATCGAGCATTTCGCTGCCTGTAATGTGAAGAGTAGCAAATTGAATTGCGTAAATGAGATGGAGGTGCGCCAAAATGGGCCAAGGTGCAGGCGGGCCGAAGTTCATTACGCATACGCACCTTTGTACCAGAATATGTTGCCCAGCTCGTGGGGTCCTTGCATAATTTTACACGTTAGGTTTATGTCACTGCCGGTTTTCACCATCAGATCGCTGGGCCCGAAGATTTCCGCTTTGAGTTCTGCAAGAAAAAATAAATACAAGAAGAAAAATTCAAGATGCGAAATAAAACAGAGAAGAAAAAGTCACTTAAGCTGGCAGTACACAAAGCCCAGTCTTTCCGCTCTTTTCCGTAACAATGATAATAATAATAATGTTAATGATAACGTCCAAGTGCACGTTTGTCTGCCAGGGTACAAGTGTGGGTACTGCCGAGCCTGGTCCCTACTTTATTACACAGACGCGTGTCTCTATTATGCTGGCGATAAGCTTTTGTTATGCCATATAAAAGGCAGTCGGGCATTGCGGTGATACCTGCAGCTAGCTAGCTGTTTTTCCCGCCGCCACTCTCAGCGGAATTGGGTACGAAAAAAAAAGAAAAAAAAAGACAAAAGCCTGGCAGATTGGAAAGAATTTTCCGCCTTCCATTTGGGCCACGAAATCAAAATGTCAACCATTGAAGTGCCTTTTGTTGTCGCAGCGTCAATGATTTCAATTGAGTAACATCACCATGGGCAGCCGCTAAATGTGATTTGTACTTAAAGCTTATGATGGCTGACAGTCGCCTTAATGGATCGCGTCCCAATCGCCCTTCCCTCAAACTTAAAATCCATTTTCCGCCCAAAGTGAACGCTAAATGCGACGACTGCAACTCTTTCGCTTCTCCTCCACTTTCACTGTCGTAAACTGCTGGAGAGGAGAATTTTTCAGGCCCTAAACAACCGCAAAGCCAGTGAAATGAATTGCAGCCAAAATAGTGGGGGGTTGGGGGAGCATGTGGGCGTATTGCAACTGGAACATCTGTATCGAGCTGAAACACACACTCATATTCCCATTGATGTGGCTAAGCTTTTGCTGCACGCTGCCTGCCATTCAATCGTGTGGCAAAAAGCGAACAAAACGAAATTTGAATGCTCCAAAAAGCAGTGGGGAAAGTGGAGGGAAGTGTGAGCCTGATGATTTTTCCATAACTCCTTCGGCGGACAACCTTTAAGTCGGTCCTTAAATCAGAGTTGTAGAGGTGTAGGGGATGTGCGTCCCAAAAATGTTAATCTAAATGAAATGCCAAGTGGAAAAAGTAATATACATCCCCAAAACAAAGGGGGAGCAGATCCAACCCCAAATGGAATTCGAACATGCTGGGCGATTATCTGGGTGTTTTATAGACCCGCACATATATATCTAGGCCCCAGTGTTCCGAGGCAGGCGAGAAAAGAGGAAAAAGGTGGCAAAAGTGCCGAGTGAGGCATGTTGTTGTCGCTGATGGCCGTTGTTGTACTCTATGCATGTGTATGTATGTGTGTACCTGGCAAAACAATTGTGGCAGCGAAAGCTAACCGTCTATGACTTTTGCCAACCTCGCAGTGCAAGGAGCGAAAATTATTGCCTCCCAGACACACTCACAGACACACGTGCAGCTGACAACGCGCCTGTGGTTCCCACGGGTTGGGGAGTGTATCCAAAGGATCTTAAGATTGGGATGGGGTTTTGCCCAGGTGCGAACCCGCATGACAGTCGGAATAAATGGGAATCGCTGCGAGAGGAGGTCCTCTGGAAAATTGGTTTAATTATAATTAGATTAAGTGGGCCGGGCAATTGGCAAGCTGCATTTTGGATGAGCTTTGGAGAGCTGCTGGCCAGTCAGTCAACCCACACGGCTATTTGAAGTTTTCATTAGGCCTGGCCGCTGTTGACCCAGGCCGAAAAGTTGCAAAGTCTACTCCTGGCCACAAGCCAAAGTCACAGCGCCCCACGTTCCGGACTCTCCTGGCAAACAAAGTCCTTGCCGAGCCTTGTTTACACACAGGCAGCTCAGGCTCAGACAGTGGAGAATTTTTGTGCAGCCGCAGCAGAAAGTAGCAAACGAGGCAAGGAGCCGGAGGAGGCAGGGATTGGAGCCTGGGAAATGCATTTTCATTTTTCTTGATTTCGCGCATAAAATGCGCATAAGCCTATATGGCCATAAACATTTGGGGCGATGAACTTTGCTGAGCAGGGGCTCGGCACAAAACATGGCATACTTTTTGGGGCCGGAGCATGGCGATGCATCGGAGCAGCCTGCTCCGGAATCCTTCTGCTTCACTCGTTTGCGGAGCCAAGCTGTAAAAATTTATTACCCTTCGCCTGTGTTGATGCATGTTTGCACACATGTAACAACATCTCGGTATTTATTGCACGAAAAACAATATCAAACTGGGCCTTATCTTTAAGCCAAGCCTATGGGCCTCTTTAAATTTCTTTTTGGGCCGACAATTAATCGGACGCGGACGTGCAATTGCTCGGAATTAATTGTCAAATCAAATAAACAAATTCAATTTGTAAAAGTCAGCCGCATTGCCAGCACAATTGATGAAGTATTCCGCCTGCCATCAGTTCCATTTCCACTTGCTCCTGTCAGAATCCCCCTCATTCCACCGAAAGGAAAATAAAAACGGCGAAATGAGAATGCCAAAACATCATCATTGCCCACCACCAACCAAGTCCCGAAATTCGGCCTTTTCAGTAGTCTCCATTGTTGTGATTATTATTATTATTAATAATTCGACATTGCTGCAGAGACATTAATCATTTTCCCCCCACCCTCGCAGCTCGTTTATCCTATTTCCCGGCAATATCTGAGTAATTTATCATTAGGGCATTTTTTGGTCTAGGCATTCGCTGTAGAATGTAATTTGAGCAGCAAATGAACGAAATGGGAAGTAAAACATTTGATTGCCGGGCAAATTGGACCGAGTCCTTGCTATCTCGTCCTTGCAACTTAACTTAGTTATAAAAACTTATTCCGAGAGCTCAACCACTTGCTTCACCTGGCCTATTGTTGTGTACTTTAGGCTAAGGCAAACTTCTCGCTCACGTACAATTTGCATGCGATTTGGGTCAGGTGGAAAACAGTGCAACAACAATTTGGCTGTTGGCAAGACAATGAGAATCGCTTAACTTTTAAGCCGGCTCAAGTGTTCGCTTCTTGAGCAATCAATGTGCATCATAATTGCCAACATTTTCTTGGTTCTCCGTCTATTAACCCCAGAAAACAATTGGGTGCTTTCGAGTATTGCTGCAAATTCTGGCTTATAACGATTTCTTTGTTTTTGGCAAGGCCACGTTAATGGATTTTCGAGGCACACAATTATTTTTCCATTCAAGCTGCCAAAGAAAACTCCCCGAGCTGAAACTAATTTAGTGCCGCTTGAGGGAAAAGGGAAATAATAAAAGCCACTTCCACAAGAAAGTGTCGTCCCAGTGGAAGTTATTATCGGTTTAGTTGTTGTGAATTTTCAGAGTTTGCCTTCGAACTATTTATTAAAAGTAACTTGAATTAAATACTTTGAGAGCTGCTGCGATTTTCAATCAGTTTAATGGATTATATACTTATGATTTTAGATTTTAATTTGTTTCCTAAGTGAATAGAACTTAAGATATATGAATAATCCGGTTTATCCCTTTGGCAATTAAACTTAATTTGTTACTTCCCCTAGGCTAGATACACTGAGCCCAAGTCAAGTCGTCCTGCAAGGGATGAAGTCCTGCAGCTGTTTATTGCTTCTGAGTTGCTGTTGCTTATGCTTCGGATTATTATTTGCGCTTGATTGCATGCAATTTGCTGGCTGCTAATGTCAACAGCATCAGCGAGGCAAAGTGTTGGTTTATGGTGCCCAAAATGAGCCATCTACTTGGCATCTCCATCTTGTCAGCTACGCATTCAAATTACCTTCAATTCCAGCTCCCCTGCCCCACAGATCCTTAGATCCTTCGGCTGGCTGCAGCTCTTCCGCTGGCTGTGCAATTTGTTTTTCACTCCACCTTCTGTCCATCCCTCCACGACTAAGAAAGGTAGCGTTTACGCTTGATTACATTCACGCTGGTAAACAAATTTTTCCAGAAGCATCAACAACACCTTTCTTACAATACGCTTTCCAAGGGGTACTTAAGTTTCTCACAACCATTGCAATTCTACTTTAAGATTTTAATAAAGAAAGGGAACAATGGTTTGCAGAAGGCCAGAATGAAAATATCTGATGTTTAGCTACATATAATGAGCTAGGGTATAGCCAAGTCGATCATTTGCTGCTCTTGTGCTCTCTCGATTTATTTTGTTCGCCCCAGCAGCACTTATCCTGCTGCTCGTCCTTGGGCTGTCAGTTGGGTCCTGTTCTCTTGTTGTCGCTCAGTTTGAGTGGGACAGGGACACATAATTTAATTTACAATTTGCTCGCTTTATCAGCGTGTTTGGTAATTTGCCCCAAATTCAAAATTAAATGGAGTCGGGTCTGCAGCTATCTATGTGCATATAAACATGCTCCCACTTTTGACACCTACAAGGAGTGGGCGGATGTGGGGTATTGGCCAAACTACATTTTTCTGGAGTCGAGTACATAAAGTTGGTAATTTAAGCAATTGAAGCGGCTGCTGCAGCATTAAAATGTCAAAAATATTGCGGCCAAGGCGGAAGTCTGTTGTGGGTGGTGGGTGGTGCCATGTGGGAGGTGTTAAGTGGGCGGAGGAGGCGGAAGGAACGGCCCAGACTGAAGGCGATTTATGTTTATGATGCCTCTGGTCAACTTGGCGCTGTTTTGTTTATCATTCGCCGCGTACTCCACTTTCATCTCTCTCGCTTTTATTCTCGTTGCGAATGGCGTGTAATAGAATTTTCACAACGCTACGAAAAGAAACAGCAGCCGTTGAGGAAAAAACATAAATTTATGGAATTTTTAGTGCACAATTTTTTATTTGCATAAGCGCATAAAAATTCTGGCATAACAACAAACTTGTTTGCAGCGACAATGACAGCATGGCCCAGCACAGTGGAGACAAAATAAAGCGAAGGAGAATGGCTTAAGTATGAAAAATGAGTAAGCGTTTACTTTTAAATTACTTGGCATCCTAAGTGATAATTTCATGCCACTTCTGCTCCTCGGCAACTTGAGACCTATGGATATTTTGTGGCTTTAATGGTTTTCACTTCACTGTTCGCACTGGCCTGCTGTTTGCTGTTTCCGCGTGAGTGGCATGTCGAATATTTTATATGCACATTTCTTTTTGGGCATTTAAATGAGTGCCACAGCATCCCAGGCTGCTGTGTGGGCGTGGCCGGTTATATGCAGCCGCCTAGCAGTCATTTGCATTTCCGCAAATGTAATATTTATGACTCTATGTGTCTGTCTCTGGCTCTGTGACTCTGTGAGTGTTTGAAGCTGACTTGTCAGCCTGTCAAGTTTGCATACACAGGCGGTGGTAGTGGAGCAGGCAGCATCCAACCAGCTCCAGCATGCGTGTAAACATATGTATGTGTATATTCAAAGCTCTCGTTCATATTCCCGGACTCACTAAAAGATTCATAACCGAGCAGGGGGGCCTGACCAAAGCATTTTAAACTGGCCAAAAGTCGCTTGGCCATGTGGTGTGGCTAAAACAACATGGACGAGCGTTTTTTGGGGGGGCGGGCAAATCAGAGATCAAATAAGCTCATTGAGAGCACTCTTCCGCACCAGAAGCTTTTAGCCAAATGCATTTTGCTAATATTAAATGCGATAAAAATGCACCGAACAGGAACGAAACCGAAAAACCCACAAGCATTGCCTACACAAATTTCGGCTGGCCGAGTGTGCTGCCAAGGATAACGTCTTTTCAGAACCCAATTCCTGATGTGTGACATGGGTTCGTAGCCTTCGAACCTTCTGACCCAAGTGCACACTAATTACCCGACGAATTGCCAAGGAAAAGAGGTAAGCAGTAGGCACTTGCTCACGTTTTAACCATCAAATTGTTCTGCTCAGCAAGCCAATTTGCACATAATCGAATTGAAAATTTTATAATCACGAGCAGCAGAGGAGAAGCTGGAAGCTGGCTGTGTCGCTCGACGGGTGGCCAAAACGGCTACGAACTACGCTCACATGTTCCGGAGGAGGTCCTGGGAAAATACCATGCATATTGTATGGCTTGCTTAAGCTCCTGGAAACCTGCATAGCTTGCTCAAAACTGCTGGAGAGCTTCAAGAGCTTAGCCCATAAAAGTAATCACTTCAGTGGTTTGTGACCAATTCCGAGCCAGCCTTCTTTTCTCCTCCCCCTCCCGCCGTTTCGATTGGCCTACTTTCCACTGCCGGATAATGGTCGAAATTTTGATTATCAGGCTCCGTAGGTGAATCATTGGTAATGGTTATGAGATAACACAAACTGTTGCACATCTCTTGTCTAGATGGGCACAAGTTTTGGGGATTAAAGTCAATTGGAATGGCACAGTATGTTATTTACCACAACAGATGAACTTTTATTACTCAAAGTTTTTTTACCTGAAGTATGCTTAAGTCAACCCAGCTTGTGGGGTAAAAATGAAACTACAGTAGGGATTATATCTAAATATTACTTCTTCAAGACCAATTACATTAAGTCAAAATAAGAGTGATGTAAACAAAAAATCTATTTCCTTTGAAAATATTGTGAAAAGGTCTGAGGAAAATGAAAATTAAGTTGTTTAGATACCCCGTCCAAAGAAAGCTAAGAGATCTGTGGCCATAACTCACCCACTACGTTGAAGGTGTACGACAGGGACATCTTGGGCTCCGTGTTGATTTGGCACTCGTAGACGCCGGAGTCACGTGGCTGCGGATACTTGATTTGCAGTGTCCAATTGGCGGAGCCATCGGGTCGCAGAACCTGCGGCAAGGACACGAAAAACTTTAAGTTTCCATCCGGAATGGGGCAATTGTTAGGGATGCTGGCTTACCTGAAAACGCTGATCGGATGTGTAGGTTGTGCCGCCGGCGGTGAGTATATGCAGATCACGTTTGCGTATCCAGGAGACCTACAAGAAAAGACAGCAAGGGGATCGGAATGAAGTGGTTTTCTCAGTTGGACCGCTTGCCGCGTGGCAAAAGTTTCGGGAGCATTACAAATTCCGCACTTAAAAGTTTTTTTTCTCGCAAGTGAGTTAAACGTGTTTTGTCTGCTGTTATTCCCAAACACTCCCAGGAGTTGGGACGATGAGGTGGCAAAATGAAAAACAAAGCGCAAAGTTTACTTTCCTTTTACGTTTTTTTTTTTTTTTTTGTTGGTGTTCCGGCGTTGGTTAATCTTTAACATTTTGCTTTTCGTTACTGCCATTTAATCAGCAAACAAACAAAGCACAGTGTCGGGTGGGTGGAAAACAAGAAAAAGTTCGCACGCTTAAGCCGAATACATTTGAGCGTGAAAAGGCCAACGTTACGTATACGCCCCGTTGCTAGGAAATGAAAGATTCCCATACAAATGGCCATTGACAATTGCGAAACTCTTTAAGCCAGACTGGTCGTAAGGTCAGTGGGTCGCGGCGGTCCAATTTTGTCAAAGCTGCTTGCTCAGCGCAATTTCCAATTGTTTCAAATAGCCTTCAATCCTTTTCGAACGGCCAAAAGCGGCCAGCAATGAGACAGCTTTGACGCCATTTTCAGCCTTTATTCGGTAGCATTTTTTATTATGGCTTGAATTACATTTTCATTTGATTGCCTAGCGCCTTTGCCTTCGCATTGGCCTTCGTCCTTCGCTGGAAAATCTTTTGGGGAAAGCCATTAACCATGATTTTGTGTCTCTGCTTTTGCCCCAAATAAAGCGGCCCGTGATTTCTTGCAAACCCACCGCCCACACACTTTGTGCCCTTTTTGGCACATTGTTTCCAATTTATTTGACGACCTTAGTTTCTCTGCTTGTTCCCGGCTATTGTGATACTCAATTTTAATTACATGGAAAAAGTTTTCGGCCTCACTCCACTCCGCGCGGAAACTTTAAATGTTTGCCGACTGTCAACATTAAAGTAGAAAATATGCTACCTCATTAATAAATTTAATTGCTTGGCCCTGGGGCTTTGGATTTTAGAAGCCACGATGTTTATGGTAGCTAACTATTGACCATCCACTAAATTCATTTGATTCGGGACTAAAATCGGGACACAGCCGATTGAAAGCGGTCACGTAATACGTAAAAATAAAAATCATTCGCTTGTAAAACTTTTATGAGCTACTGCCGCTTTTACGCCCCCCATTTTCATAGGCGAATTGTCTTGGGTAAATGTAAATTAAACCGTTCCGAGGCAGCAGAAGGGGAAAAAGGTCAAATCTCGGCAACATTGAGAGCGATTTACCCGTTCGTTATTGTCGCTGGCACACAGTGCGTATGAGTAATGCCATAGAGCTTGGCCATTGTGATTTCTGCAAGCCGTAAAGCCAAATCGAAATGAACTGTAAACGCGACAGGCGGCAAAAACAATATAACTATCCGAATGTTAGCTTTATAGCGCCCAATTAGATATTCCAGGCCAGCGCTTTAATATTTAATTCCAGCTGAAAGCTGCAAGCGGCGAAAATCAAAAGTGAAAAGTTTTCCAGCTCCAGCCAAGACGGCTCTCGACCCGATTCTCAGCCATATCCCCTGTCAAGAAGTTGTCCCAATCCGAGGATTTCGCCACCGAGGGACGACAGGTTGCTGCAGAGCAGTCCCGTGAGTGCTGAAACTTTGCTGGGGGTATAATTTTCGTAATGTCTTTAGGTTTAAATAAATACCACAAGCATAGTTTTATATTATTTAACACTTTGTGTGTTCGCTGCGGCCGGAAACTTTCACTCTACGTGCACCACTACTCACCACCTCAACCCTTACTTTCCCTTTTTGTTTTTCTGTCATCTCACAGGAAAATGCCAAATGAAAGAAGTTTCAGCTGAGGTTGCCTCAGTCTAAGTGTGCATGTGTGTGTGTTTGTGTGCGAGCGTGTGGAAAACTTGGCGAAAATACATTAAAAACTTTGCTGACGCATTTTCTGCGTCTCTAACCAAGAGAGACTTTAGACTTGGCCAAACTCGACGGAGCCAAAAATAGTTGCACTTGCAGCGGCTATAGCTCTTGCTGTTGCTGTTGCAGTTGCAGTTGTTAGTTTGTTGCCACACTGGCTTTGTCAGAGCTTAGGAAATGGCGTGAAAAGTTACATTAAGCCCTGCGGAAAGCGGTATCCAATTCCTAAATTCGCAAATTACTGGGTCAGCACTTAATGAACTTGAGCCAAATTAAATTGTTTTTCTTGCGACCATGACAATAAACAAATGAAGACTTCAATGGCAGCATTTTGTAAACAAAGTTGTAAACAGATTTTGATTCTTTCTTTTTTTGTGGGCCTCCCAGTTCGGCGAACGAAGGTCGCCGCCATTAAAAAGGGTTCGCTGCCTTTTCACAAAGCCTAAAACTTTGTTTAATATACTTTTTTCTTTTCCAGCCAGCTCGATGCCGCTGGTATTACACGAGTAAATTGCTTGTGCTCATGTTCGCCGATGTAGCCGTGGAGAAGCGTTTATGAAAACGTTGGCGGCACTCGGCGCGTAATAAATCAACAGCGAACGGACAATCCTGTGAAGTCAAGTTGAACAAGCGGATTCCACGCCAGCTTCCGGCAAGGATGGTCGAAAAACAAGTACAGATGGCTGCCATTGTGGACCGAAGACTTGAATACCCTGGCATTTATTGCTCAATTAGTGCTGAACAGAACTTTCAATACGCCACAGATCCCTAATAACCCTTTCTATCATGATCCAATTACAAAAGTTTGTACTCGAGTTTATTGAGCCAGCTAATTCCACATTGATTATATTTCGACGGAAGGAATCTCCGAAATGCTTGTTACTCCAGAATTTATCTTTAAGCAAGCTCCAACTTTTAGATATAAACTATTCGCTGTTAAATACTTAATACATTTCATAGATACACATCATCCAAAAAGTGTATCCTCAACTTTGGTGGAACATGGTATCCGAAGAGGGCGAAATGCGAGAGGCGACGGCAGTGTCAGCTGATATGGAAATGGCACCCATCCCGCCCGGAAAACTCACGGCTAACGAACTAACGGCAGGGGCATAAATTACCCGAGGATTCCTGCTCCTCCGCGTAGAGTGGCGCATAATGGAAGCCAAGCGCCGGCAAAGTTATTTGCCGTAACTGTTACACTTTCAATTTTGAGTTTATGGGTGCACTGGAGGCGCCGGAGGAGCAGGAGGATGCGAAGGAGAAACACCACTTGGTGCGGGCTGCCCGTGGAAGCCAGTTTTTGCGTGGGCACTGACAGCGCGGTTCCAGTCTGTCAATTACAATTAATGTGGGCAACTTGGCTGCGGGACAAGTTTGTTTTCCAGCCAGCGCATGCTTAACTGCCTCCATTACGGCATGCATCTTTCATTAAAACCCCAGTCTGGGAATTTTCATCGAACAGAAAATCGATTAAATTTAATGGCAACAAAAACGGCGTAATATTGAATTCAATGTAATATCAAATGATTTAAGTAATCTCTAACTTTTACCTATTTAACATAAACAAACATAAACAAGCAGTACCCTTTGACACGATTGACAAACTGAATCGCCACATTACCTATTCCATCCAAAACAAAAGAATAGCAACAGCTACTTCAATATTATACAAAAGATGTATTAAAATTTTTGGTTAATTTCGGTACCCCATTATTCAAAAACCGTCGAACCGATCAAAGAATGGAGTGCGAAAAATGTGGTTCGTTTGCAGGATGTTAAGTCAAGATGTCATGTCCATCCATTATCTCCATTAGATATCACCAGCAATGCTGGTGACCATAGGCTTAATTTGACACGGAGTCTGACGGACCTTAAACCGGAAACCACTCTGGAAATGGAGATTGAGGAGGCTCTGTCCTCCAGTAGTGCCGATGACACTCCGCCGGGCATGATCGTCGTGGAGACCCGCATCAGTTCCTGGCAGAAGGTGAAGTGCTATGACAAGGATGGTACGACAGCGGATGCGGAGGATCCTCAGATACCGGCCTGCTCCCTGGGCCTAAAGCCAACTGTCCAGTTCCAGAAGCTACCGCACCCAAGTCACCCTCTAGTCAGCAACGAGGCTGTCCTGGCCGCCGCCACCAGCTCTTCCTATTCCGCCTCCCCACCCAAGCCCGCGGCCACAGACTCCATTGCTACGTTGCGGCACTGCGTCGATGGTGCCACCCAGTGCAATAACCTGAATTACGAGTCCGCATCCAACGAATCGATGCCCTCGGTGGGATCGCTCGTCTGCCGCATTTGTCACAATGCCGATAATCCCGAACAGTGAGTAGCATTTCAGGTGCCAGGATAAATGAGGGGATAAAGAACTTAGTTTACCCTGTAGAACGATATTCCTATCCTACTAGCTAATTAACTAAATTAATTTTTATGAAAATCATTTTCTGTTTTGCCATTTTGGGTAAACTTTTTACAAAGATCCATCATCAGTGGGGTTTTTCATAACATAAATAATAAAGTATTGAAATAATTAACAATTGAAATAATTAACAAAATCCCCAATTGGCACTAAATATCCCCCGCATTTGAATATTGTTTTTCAGGGTGCTGTAACTTCCATTTAATTACGCACGTGCAGCCGCAAATTGTGCATGAAATTAATTGCACGGCATTTAATGCATTTAGCAGAGAGCCCGCGAGCGCATGCATTTATTTATTTTAATAATTAAAATTAACACTGCAGACAGCGCCAGCAGCTCGCCCCAGTTTTCCCCCATTTCCCTCCCGAGTTTCCCCATCGAGCACTTTATCCCTGATTATCTGGTTGCCTGTCTGCTTAATCCCCTGATTTTTCATTGTTGCCGCTGTTTACCACCACCACCCACTATGCCACGCCCGCCCACTGAAACTTCCGACTTTTCCGCCCCCGATTTGTTTGCAGACTCGTGTCGCCGTGTTTGTGCAAGGGCTCGCTGACATATGTCCATGTTCACTGCCTGGAGTGTTGGATTAGCACCTCGCGCTGCACCACCTGCGAGCTGTGCCAGTTCCAGTACAATACGGAACAGACTCTGCGGTAAGTCAAGAAGTACACTCGAAAAAAGAACCATATAGTGTCTGCAATTCCCAGGAAAATCCATTCCAAATTTGCTTAAATAATTGATTCAGCTTAGCGAGCACACAGTACTCAGAAAGATTAAAATAACATTACATTATCGCATCTCAAGGTCGACATATTCATGTTCCATTCTATGTGTGTTTTTTTTCGAGTGTACTAAGCATATAACAGTAGTCGGTAGCTGCCACTGGAAGCGGCAGCAGATGAAAGACGCCTGCGGCTCTCATCTTTTTAATCAGCTGAGTTGGCTTTGTGCCCGTGCTCCACTTGCTGTGGCAGCAACTCCTCCTAATTGCCAGCACAGCTTTGTTAGCGGCTTTGTGTTGTTGGTCGGACCGTGCATCTTTCCAGATTTCGTTGCAGGTACACCTGCCTGCAGTCGCTGCGCCTGTGGTACTCAAGGGCCATGAGTCGCAGGGCGCTGCAGGAGGACTGCCAGATGTTCTCGCTGCTCACCTTGGTGGCATTCGGAATTATCGGTACCCTGCTGGTGGGCATCCAGTACTACGCCCTGCACACCCACTCCTGGGGACTGAGTAAGCTGTGGACCAAGTCCTGGATGCTGTTCTTCCTGTTCATGACGGTATGATAAGCTGCCACTTGCTCCGCTTACTCGCATCTAATGTGACCGCCCCCAGATCACCGTTTACTTCGCCAACATTTACATGCTGATCAAGTCCCAGCTGACGCCATGGTATCGGTAAGATTCCACTTTTATTTGCATCAGTATGTGCCCATGTGTGAACTACATTCAACTCATATAGCTGGTGGCAATCTGCGCGTGACATTAAACTTATCCTGGAGAACCGACGACCGTTTCCGAACCCAAGCCGCTTTCTGCCATCATTTCAATTGGAGACGGTATCGACGACAGCCTCCATGTACACCCATCACGATCAGCAGGAAGCACCAGTGCCCAGCTCCTCGCCGGTCATCGTGATCACCTCCAGCGAGGAGGAGACGGAGGATAAGTTGGCCCACAAATGGGGAACGCGGCTGGACAGTGAGGTCCTGGCCGCAGTAGTAGCAGCCACGGTGGAATCGATTGCTGACGCAAGTGCCCGCGAGAGTGACAAACAGGACGATGACTAGCAGCAGCATCAGTTGCAACAGCAACAACGGCAACCGGATGGCGGCAACTAAAGTCTCGAGGGGATCAGGATGGATAGCATGGTGAAAGGTCTGGCCAAGTAATTAAGACTCAAGGGCAAGGATTTTGCTTGGCTTTCGTTGTTTGCGTGTCATTTGTTTAATGTAGTTTCAATGACTTAAATTAACTAACACTCACTCGATGAGAGCTCGAAATAAATGGGTAAACTTGAGCGAGAGGCCCCATGATGATGATGACGACGACAACGATAATGATGATGATGATGTTCTCCCTAGGTGGAAACGTTGGAGGAACTCCTGTTCTTGTTTTCCTGTTCGCCGGTTCGTGCCAGCACTTTGGCTGCTTCCTCCAAGGCGCACAACTTCCGGTTTCCGGCCTTGGCTCACTCCGCTCCCACCTCGGCCACCTTAAAGCGGGTATATTAAAGCTGATAACACGGACGCACAAGGATGATGGCTGAGCCAGTCACGTGATTGATGGCTCATAAATTAGTCATTTTGCTAGAGCGAGCAACGCCAGCCTATTTGGAAGCGTGTGGGCGTGTATTTTGCATGGTGGAGCAGGGGGAATTGCACCACTCGTTAAGGAAGGATGGCAACTCCCACAGGACGTTGCTCGCTTGTCGCCTGTCTTGTTTGGCCATTTTTCTCCCAGTCTCGAGTGCAGCCTCGAAATCACCCGGTAATTTGGTCTAGGCCCCCCACCGAATCCACACCCCGAACCCTTCCCTTCGCCATGGCATAGCATTTAATAACAGGCCGAGTCCTGGTTGCTAATGCACACTGGTTCAAGGATCCGGCATAGTGCCTGAATTTTGAGTGATTGGACTATCTGTCACCACTCCGGGCCACTGTATGCAGCAGAGTCCTGCGTCTGGCCAAAAAAGGGCTAATCCTGGCTAAGAGATGCGAGCCGGCCGCCCACCTAATGTGCCAGTGATGTTGACATATTAGGCCAGGCACTCCAACCCGCCTCGTTTGCGTATGGGCCATATTTGGCAAGGGGTTAACAACCCACTGCGACCTTAAATCATTTATTTTGGCTATGGACCAGGACGAAACGATCCGAAACGGAACGGAACGAAAGGAAAGGAAAGGAACCGGACCCCAATGGTTTGGCAATCACGGAGCGGAATGATTGAGTGCCTGCAAATCCCCAACGGAATTTTCATTTATTTTGCACAATTTCCATATGTTAAGCCATTGACTTTGCTACCCTGCCTTTTGGCTGTTTTTTATCAGATATGCCAAATGCCAGTGGCCCTCAAATTTGCACTAAAAGCTAATTAATTCGTGTTTCTGCGCTTTCGATAAATATTTTTTTCTAATTGCGCCCGTTTTTGTTTAATTACAAACTGTATATTTAGGCATGCTAAATATGCAGTTTTATTTACAACGCTGCTTGCTGCAATTTACACATAAACATTTAAACTGCCTAAGGATTATCGAAAAATTCGCTCGCATTTATTCACAAACTTTTTAATTAACCATTGCAATTATATCATTCCGGAAATATTTGTTTAAGACAGCACTTATTTATATAGCTTCTATTATTATTATAAATATTAAACCGATAAAGGAAATTAAAAAGAAACACTCAGAAAATTTACTGTAATATTTTTGGTAATATTTTAATAACATATAATTGTCACTTTGTTTTCATTGCATGATTACTTGGTTGACTTGTTTGGTTTGGCTTGTTGATTTAGCCAAAATTTACATGTGTACCATGAAAAATTCGCCAAATACCAAAAGAGCATTCAAAATAGGCATCGGTTGCTCCGATTATGGCCAAGTTTTCACTTTCCACTTACGTCCTTATCGCCCAGTCGCTCCACGCGGCAATGGAGGAAGCCGGTCTGGCCAACGGTTACGGTCAAGTTGCGCGGCACATCAAAGTCGAAGTAGGGCAGCAGATTGGAGGGCGAGACGGTTGTAGTTGACGTGGTGGGCGGCGTGGGTGCCAACGCAGCGCTGTAGCCTGGAAAAAATGGGAGAAACAAAGTGGATAGAGGTCAGTGGAATGGTGCGAACAACGCGGCGGCGGCAGCGGCATAAAAACTTGTGCCAAATGGAAATTTATTTTCATTTTCATTTGCACATACGTAGCGACGTATTGTTGGTTTTAGCGGGGCATTCAAATGCCCCGAGCTGCCAGCAATGCCGCAACTTTTGGTGGGGCAGGCAAAGCCCTAACTGAAACTGAAAAGTAATAAAATTCGCATAAAAATTCTGCTCAAAAACGAAGCGGAAAAACAAATAAATGAACGCTGCCTGAGAGGCATACAACCGTATATGTGGCACCAAAAAATCCTCAACAAACAATTATACATTCCTTTTTTATTTCTTTCGGCATTTGTTTGATGCTGTATTGGATGGAAAATGGAGTAAGTCGTGGGGCGAGAAAAGTCCTATGGGAATTCCCACTGAAGCTAAGCATCGATCAGCTCTCAAATTTAATCATTTTCTTGGCTTAAAGAAAATTCTGAAAATTGATGGCTAACCAGGCTAACCAAAGGACAACTTTCTTTTATTTTGCTGATCTCTGTATAAAATATCAATCGAAGGCTATATATGAGCAATTATGTGCCCATTTGTTCTCTGCCAAGCGAAAAGATGCTAATTATGATGGCAAAAATGTTTTCCGGTCATCAGCACACTTCGCCAAGTTTATGGCCAGGGCAAAAGTTGGCCCACTAAA
Organism: Drosophila mauritiana; assembly: GCF_004382145.1. Classification (NCBI taxonomy): domain Eukaryota; kingdom Metazoa; phylum Arthropoda; class Insecta; order Diptera; family Drosophilidae; genus Drosophila; species Drosophila mauritiana. Next base: position 19,041,109 of record NC_046668.1, on the reverse strand, counting down.
TATGTCAAAGCTGGGCAAAAGTTGTGTCCAGCTGGCGGTAGAGCCAAGTTAGATAACGTCGTTGGGGAGACCGGGAACGCTTCAGCTAAGTTCATCAATACGCAACGCGCAGGCAGATGGGTCTTAAAGGAATCAAAGGAGAAAAAGCTGGCACAAACTTTCCGCACATCAAAGCACGGTAGAAATCGGCGCAGATCGCATGCAGCCAACTGGAATACGAATAATTGAATGAGGCGATACGAGGCGAACTCCTGCTGGCGCCAGTTTATCGAACTCCAAGCTGAACTCTCTAACTGGCAGCCAGGAATCAAGGACCTCCATCCATTCATCGCCCGAAGTCGGTGGAAAACTGCTGTTGCACATTTCCGTTTCCGCACGCGCCAAAAAAAAGGAAGAAGAAAATCAAGTGAAAACTTTCGCCGGGGCACGCACACTCTTTCACCAAAGGCAGCTAAAAGACCTACGCAAACTTTTCACATGCGTAGCAACGTGAAAACATGAATCGACTCCACCACATTGACGGTGGTTTGGTGGTTTGGGTGGTTCGGTGGCTTGGGTGGTTTTGGTGGCTGCCGGGACATGACAAATTTTACGATTTACTTTTTGAAAAATTTCGAACACAAAGTTAAATTTAATGCGCACCCGCAACATTTGCGTACGTGCGGCTTTCCATCTTCGGGCAATATGCAAAACATTTCAGGATAGATAATAATGTAAGAGGACCGTTGGGAAAAAGTTTCGTTCGTTAATCGAAGCGGAGTTGCTCTTAAAAAAACAAGGAGATAATTTTATGCAGGGAAAGTTAATAAACATAAAAAGATTAAAAGCTGCAGCGTTTTATTACGTATACGTCAGGCTTCCTCCTTTTCCACAAATGCAGGGTTACTAATTTTATGGCTATGTAATCTTCAAACATATTCCTTTCTAAAAAATTAATGTATACACTGAATTATTAAAAACTTAAAACTTTTAAAAAATAAATGCAAATGATACATAACATTAAGAAAAGTTCAAATTGGTTAGCCAGGCTAATTACCCAGTAATACCCTGCAACACATCACACCCCACCCGCAATCCACACAGATAGGTAACAGGGTATCAAAAGCTGGCGAAAATTAGCTTAGAAATGTTGCACGTATGCGTGCGTGGCGCATAAATGGCGTGGAAAAGCGTGGGAAATTCGGAAAGCGGAAAATGCGCAGGACAAAAGCTGAGGAAAAGGGAGACAGCGAGAGAGAGAGAAATATGGAGGCTGGTTTGAAACAGAACTTAATTTATTGTTTATCAGCGAGCATGCAATTTATGGGCAGCTGCGAAAAGATTTTCATACCATTTTTGCGGCCCCCAACCCCACAGCATTTCCACCGCTCATTTTTGTGTGCGATAGCGAACCTTGTGCTAATTTTAAGTTTATGCATGGAAAATTTGCTCACGCTGTGAAAATTAACGATGCGGCCGCCAGGAAATGCCGAGCCCAACTTGTCGAAGCCTCCAATTTGTTGTTAGCCCGTTTGTTTGTCCCGTCGTTTCGGCCCACTTTGGCCATCGATAACAGCGGCACCAAAACGGCAGCTGCTTGCTGTCAGATTTGGGCTTTTGCCTTAAAGCGTGCGCTTAATCAAAAACGCTCGGCGCCTGCAAATTAACATGATACATGGTCATGGGTGCGGGCGGAGGGGAATGGGGGCACTCGGCCCCCCCCCACAAAACTGTCATCCCGAAAATCCCTGAGCTGCTGCGGTTAAAGGACCAAAAATATTTGCCGACTTTTCAACCCGAAAATTAGCAAATGTGGTGGAAAATATTTGCGGTTGTGTGGGGCGGGGGGCGTGCCTAGCACAACATATGCATATTTATGGGGGATATTTTACTTGAGGATAAATCGAAATTACCGAAAATCGATTGGGCAACTATTAAATGTAACCAGACTTAATTTAGCGTGAGATTATCTAAAAACACCAAAAGAAAAAAAGGTTATTACAAGAATATGAGCTTAAATCATTTTCAATGATAACCAGCTAATTATAAAGTTTTACTGCCTTATTTAAATATTGAATTAAGTTGGAATACACTTAGTGTAATTAGCAATTTAAGAAATGCTTGTCTTGAACTGACAGCACTTTATTTACTTCGCCTCAGCTGACAAGACAATATCTTTGGCCTAGTTAATCCCAATTGGAGCCCCGCATATCATCATGTGTGCTGAAGCGAATAGAAGGCGAAAGTCAGGACCGCTTCTCGTGGAGTAGCGAGGCAGCCTTGGATTGTCCATGATCCGGAGCACTTAAGGTTAAGTTGCACTGACATCGCATTGAAGCTTTGAGTGGCAGTCGATGCACTCGACGCGGCTCCACCTCATCCTCCAGCAGGGGATGCGGCTTGAGCTCCTTTAAATATGCTGAACTATCGATTATGCTGGCAGAGTGTTTCCGCTTTGCTTCGAGCGAGTGGATATGGCAAAATATTTGTGCAGCAAATTGCTCCTGACACTTTGCCACTCTATTTGCCAGCACAAATTAAATCAAAATGAAATTTGACAGAAAAATATTGGTTATATAATCAGAGAGATAGAGCGAGCGAGTGAGTGAAGCTATGTTTGAATATGCACAAAGTAACCAAAAGTCAAAGGCAACGAGTTCATTGGGGCATATTATTTCAGCAGAGCGCTTCTTTTTCTTATTATTTTTTTTTTTGTGGGGATATTTCTTTTTTATATAATCTTGAAGCTTGTTAGTCTTGGGCGACAACTTTTTTTCGCGTATGTCGCCATTTTTATGGCTGGCAATGTCTGCTTTAGCCCACTTTCCTCAGCTCCGCCCAGCCATTTCATCACTCAGTTGGCATTATAAGTGCCGCATTTGGAATTTATGATTATATTTCTTTCGATTTCTGTCCCCCCATCCACCATCCCCCTCCCCATCGCCCGGCTAATGTGGTCATATGAATGCTTAAATACAAATACGCATACAAATCGGGGCAAACTATAAAAACAGGCGGTCATGACTCACAATGAGGCACGATAAGTGAGCGCGGCGACATTTTAGGCCAAAGTGTGTGTGACTCTTGGCAGCGCGTGGAAAACTGGAAGATTTTCGTTGTCGCATTTCAATGAGCATAAAATCCCCATGAAAATGTTGCAATGATGAAGCGCCGCCCCAACCACCCACCAAAAAAAAAAAAGCAACTGCGTGCCTCATTTAAAAACCGCCCGCTTTCGCATTTGCATGCGCATCACATGTCACGCAGAAAAACCCGAAAAATTTCCAAAAAAAAATCCGAAAAAAAGAAGATTGCAAAAAAATTGGAAACGAAATCTGATAACGCCCGCTGAATGCGGCGACAAGTGACGGATGTGTCGTCGTAAATGCTTCGTCAAGGGGCGATATCGTTGGGCAAATGAAAAATAAAAGTCAGAAATTATCTGAAATCGGTTTAAGGCGCCGCAGCCACACAAACCCAAGGTGAGCAGATGCGGCGGGCAGGCGGGTGGACTAGCTCCTTCCAGGGACCACATGCTGCACCCTCGAGCGTGTTGACAACGCCACCAGCACACATAATCATTTTCTAGGGCCACAACTGCTGGCGTTGGCAAGTTACCACGTCCGGGCTCTCCAGCTGAGCTCAGCAAGATTCGCCTCAAAGTGTGCTTCACTTAAATACAGACATTAATCGGAGCTCAGGATCTCCTTCTTGGGTTCGGTCTGTTTACATGCCACACTCCAGGGCACACATGCTCGTGCTTTATGATCGGAATCGATTTGACTCCGTTTTCCGTTTCGCATTGGCAAGTGCAATCGAAAAGGAAAGCAATTGTAAAAACAATTTCAGCTGCTTTATTGTCTGCGAATGAAATCCTATATTGGTTAACCGACAAGGAATGCGAGCTGTTGTTGTTGCTTGCCTCGCTTGCCGCCCCGTCTTTCGAAAAATTGATTACACTTAATGGCGAAGATAAAACCATAAAGCCTGACCACACGGCGTATGCGTAATGTTCAAGCAATTATCAATGGCATATTGCAGTTTGCCATCGCTGGCAAACGCAGCCATTTGGCCGGGCCCATATTTCACCTTGTCCCTGCATCCTGCATCCTGCGCCCCCTGGTTACCATTCTCGTTCTCCGTCTGGTAATGTCTGTCCTCCAATGCTGGCAATTTTCTATTTAGTTTGCCTCCATTCTGTCGATCCGAGTGCTCAGACGACATCGTGCGCACTTAGGCGCGACAATTAATTTATGGCCTAGACGCTTTGCCAACCCATAAATTATGCTTCCGAATGCCAATGAGAATGGCAGAAAGCGAGTGGAGTTGGTTGGCGGAGAGCTGGTGGCTGGTCGCCATAATTGAACAACGTGGCGTATGAGTAACGAGAGTTGATACACAGGAATCTTAGGCAGTCATATTGAAAATTGCTGTGTTAAATATATTACATTATTTTGTACGAACTCATTTGCTGTGATTATGATATTTTACTTTAAGTGAAGCAATGAAAGGCGAAATGTTTAATTTTTGTTTTTTAGCTAGAAATTAAAGGCGTACATCTAAAACTTATGGAACGACCCTCTCCGATGTCGTGTTGATTAATTACCCCCCGATAAGCCAATACACTGATACAGGTTTAGTTCTAATGGAGCTAATTGCATACTGATTGAGCCCGCAGATCGAACTCAACGCAATCAGCACCAAGTGGACCCAATATGAAAAGTGGTAGTGGATGAAACCACTTTGTGATAACCCGGCATTGACATAGTTTCTGGTTCGCCGGCTTTGGCCAGGCCAAATCCAAGTTCCAATGCAAAATCAAGTCAGCCGAACAAAGTGTTCTGACTGAACAATAAACAAGTCCTGGCATTGATTTCTATCTTGGCAGACTTTCCATTTCGATGGCAAAGCGATCCCTCTCTGGATTTTTCCATTTGCTTTAAGTTGGCCAAAAATACGACATTGCCTTGAAAATTTTCCGGTTAACTTCAAAGCAGAAATGCAAAAATGACATTCACAACTAGTGGCCCACTCAAGTATAGCAATGCTTGGTGGCTGGAAGGTGGTTTCTAGTTTCTACTGAAGGAGGACCAATACCAACCGAATCGTATTGTGTGAAGGCATTGAACTTTGCCGAGTTTTCCCCAAGTGAAACTGCCAACGAGGAAACAATACAATGCGGGCCACTATTACAGGACTCTCTCTCTGCTGCGTCTGTGTGTGTGTGTTAGTTGGGGGCCAAAAGTTAAGGCAGGCGGCAGGACACAGAAAACAAAACACACACATTTAGTGGCACACAAAAAGTACTGCAGACTTTTGGGCGACGCTTTTATGGTTATCTCTGCTCGCTGCCCTTGTTGTTGTCCCTGTTGTCCTTGTTGTCCTTGCCATGGCTGACTTTTTCATGATTATTTGCCTCATTGCGGTGGGGGGCAACACCATATACTACATAGAGCGGGCGTTTTTGCTAGCCGCTCTGATTTAATTTAACAAAATGCCGCCAGCCAGGATCTCTGAACCTCTGGGCCATTGCCATTTGGTCAATTCCTATGCGAGTTCTGTATCTCTGTTAGCCCGGCTTTCGCTCTATCTCACTCGTTGCGGCAGTGTCCTGTCATAATTTAACACATTTTATTAGCCGTTTTCGCTTGGTCGGTAAGACCAGGCAGTCGTGCACGGAAACAGTGTAGTAGCGATTGGTTATTTCTCTCATTTGTGCTTTAAATTGATCACAATGAGAGTTGTTGCACAAATGAAACACAATACTGTACAAATTTGTTTGGAAAACGTTTTTGTTGAGTTAAAACAACGAAATTACGTTGAAATTGAATGAATAGCAAATTAAATTTGGATATTGTTTAAGTATGCATGGAAAATATGCAATAAATAAATAACAGACTCATTTTAAATGTAAAAGTACTAAAGTACGTAATTGTTCTGTTACAATTTTCACACGCGCTCTAATTTCGTAAATTTTTTTGCTGTGTAGCATCCTTGCCTACCGCCAGGACATCTGACGTAGGTCGCTTGTGTGCCACATAATATTGGGCTACATCACAGCGTATGAGTGATTTTTATGGCATTTTTATTTGGTCCGTGGGACGTACGCCTCTATATTATTAGTATATGCCAATACATATCCACCCACTAAGCCTCGTCTAGACTTTCCTGTGCATCCTTGGGATGCCACGAGTGCTCCTCATTAGCCAGCAATGTTTATGAACCCTTTGTCGCCCCGAACTGTTAGGCACATTAACACTGGTAAAGTTTTCGCCGACAAAGTAAACAACTTACAACGAGATGCTGCATCAGCGAAAGAAAAGCGTAGAAAATCTCATTTAATATGCATGCGCAGGGAAAAGTCCCCTGCGAATCGCGAATGGGGGAATGCAAATGGCAATGCCAAACTTTCGTTTGCTTTAATCAGTGCGTAAAATATTCAGCTGCAACTGGCAAGGAAAGAGGGAAATCGGTAGTTTTTCCTTGGGTACCCTCCCCACCCCCCTCCACAACCATCTCAACTTGACTTTCTGTACTTCTTTTGGTTTTTCCGCACTCTTTTCTCGTCTTACATACGACTGAAAATGGATTTACTGCGCTTGCAGTTTGCATGGCTCTGTCGGTGACATCCTCTTTGCGAAACAATAGACTCAGCCCGACTTAAGATAGCTTGAAGGATTCCCCGAAGGATTCCTGTGGCCATGTCGCTGATTCGTTTAGTGTGCGGCTTGAATTTGCACACGCCGAATGTCTGTCTGTCAGCTGACTGAACAAGGCGGATCTAACTGCTCAAAAGTGAATGAAATGTTCTTCGGTTCTCCTGGAATTCTTTTGCCAGCGAAAAATAATAACAAAATCCCGCGAATAAATTGTAATGAATGGCACAGGCGTTTATTGAAATTTTTAACGCCGTTTGGCCAAAATGAAAGCGAAATAAATTTCTAAGGAAAGCGGGATTACGGAAAAATTGTCGTGAAGCGGAGAAAAGTGCTTGTAAATGACAGCCATAATTTTGCAGTTAATGGTTGGAAGCCAAGCAATGTAATTTAATTGCAAGGCACAGTTAAAAAAAATTTAAAAGAGTATATATTGTAATTAGAACAAGTCACTTGGAACTCGAAAATTAATGGTTGAGGTAGCAAGCAAAATTTAAAATATACCTGTTACACATCTGCGAGACTCAACTCCTTGTATTTCGTTGGAAATTATTAATTGTAAACCCAAGCAGATGTTACTCTTCCATTTCTATAGAATATATTTTGGCAATGATTCTGCGAAATCTGTAAATGCAAATTGATTTGTACTTCGTCTACCGCCACAGCTACTAAACATATTCGTGTGTGTTTTTTAATGGCCGGGAGCCGTTCGTGTTGGTCTGAATTTATTTCGACACTGACTGCCTCGTCATTCGATGGAAATCGCCTCTTAAATATTCCGCCACAATGAGGCGGCACTTTAAGGCCAAGACAGGCGAAATGCCACGTAAATATATCTACTTACAAAACTCTCAAGTTAATGGTCGACTCTGTTGGGCTTAAAAGTCAACAAGTTGGCCAGCGTTCATCCCGCCACGTCCGAAGGGTCTGGCTAGATCCTTAGTCCTTGGTCCTTGGTCCTTGCTCCTGTCTTCTATTCAATTTGCATTGAGTGTCATTGTTGTTTTGGCCTCGTCCCTGGGTCACACACCATACACTATACACTATATACTATATACTACACAATGAACGCATAGCGACTCGAACCAATGAAAGTGTGGAAATAAATATGTTTGCTGGAGGAGAGCCAGGAAAAAAACAGGAAAAACTGTCAGCCAAGGAGCTTATTCATAGTCCGGTCACAAATTCAACACCTACGCAACTATTGTGCCAATTTGGGGACCCAAGTTGACCTTTTTTTTCTTGGATCCCAACACCCCCCAAAAAACCTGCGCCTGACAATGCATGCAAATGACGGCATTTTTTTCTCCATCTGGCAAATGGAGTGAGGGGTGTGTTTTAGCTTTTTGCACTCAGAAAAAAAATATTACGAAATTCGATAGATGCAAACTTAATATAAATAAAAGGTTATAGTAAAAAGGTAACTTGAATTTTCTAGCATGAAAGAACATCCTTAACATATTCGACTGGGCATATTTATTTTTAAATCAGAACCTATCAGTTTTTTAAGCGTGTTCTTTCCTCTGCACAGCTGTTTCTTTTTTTCTAGTTTCAGTTCAGAGTTCGCTCTTAGATTCCTTTGTACCCTGGATCTACTTCATTTTTGGGTTACTTTGCCCGGCTCACTGCTAATGTCTTCACTTTGGTGTTGGTCGGTCCGTCTGGCCGGGATCGGGATTGGGAATGGGAATGGAATGGTCTGCTCTATGAGCTTGTTAGCAGCCATAAAAGCGCCTGAAAGTGTGCCATTCCAGGAGGCCTTTGTAATTTTATGCCTGGCCTGCGACATCAACACCAAAGCACAGGACAAAGGCAAGCGGAATGGAATGGAAAACTTTAAGTCTTGAAATAGAGCTACGTGTCGCCAATGGAAATCTGTATGCTAATTCCTGCTGCCGGGCTGCAAAACAAAGTCCCTGCTTCGTTTAGCTTTAATGCGTCATAATCAACACAATCATAATTTGCATGAGGCATGCTCCGCATAATTTTCCACATCATTTCCCTGGCAACAACGGCGATGGTGGCAGCAACTAATATGCCCCGGGAGTTGGAAATTAGCACCCTGTGCCGCCCGAATCCGTCCTTCATCTCCAGGAAACTTATGTATTGTGTAACCCCAAAAACCACGAAAACTACTACGGCTGGAGCAACAACAAACATGGGCGAGTGCAACTCATTTGTTTGGGCCACTAATTGAACTGCTTTGCCAGCTTTGTTAGTTAAGGAGAAAAGCCTCATTTAACCCCTGAAAGTAAAGACCAAAACCTGATTTTGTACTTACAGCTATTGTCGTGGTTGTATCTTTATGGTTTCCCTGACCTAGGAACTTTTAATCCTACTCGTCGGAGAAACTTTTCTTTTTAACTAAAAGTATTTAATCGTTTTTGTTTACAGTTTGCCAGCAAAATACGGCACAATCGAATTATGAACTGAGCACACTCCATCAATTAGTCCAATAATTTATAAATTGGGAGCGTTGTTTATTTTAATGTTCATTAAATGCAGGCAAAGTGCACTAATTATCAGATAATCAATTTTAGTTTGCATACGAGCACATTTAAAAGTTGATTAAATGAGTAAGTGTTTTGCCTGCTGAATAGCAAGTTTTTGCTAAAAACTAAATTTAAAGAAGCCGCAGAAACAAAGCCGCTCTGCATTTTACTTAGTTGGCTGTCTGACACAAAACCAATTTAACTTGGCCAAAGTAATTGAGCGCAAACGAGGGATTAAAGTCAAGCCCAGTCAATTTACGCGAACACCGTCCTTGGTCGAAACTGCAATGCAAAGTGGGCCAAAATGAAAGTGGGGACATTTCGAATAGCGATTCCGTGATGCCAACTCATCCAGTTTTATTGTTCGGGTGGTTAAGCGTCATGACAGGCAAACTTAAATCAGTCGTGACAACGTGGCGTATGCGCGATGTCTGATTTATGTATGCTTAACTGCAGTCGGCGCCGCTAATTGATGCATAACCACATGGCGTATGCGTCATATTTGAATAGTTTGCTTAATTATATGTAATCCGTAAACGTTTTGCGGTGGGCAGTGCCACGGTGACTGCTGTCACTACACTTTTGGCCCGGTTGTCAAGCACTCAATTGCCAGCAGCCACATGAAAGCCATGAAAGCGCGTTGGAAATTTTGAAAATTCCGCCAATTTATTTAAATCGCAGTTGCCCAAGCAATCAAAAAAAAGCCCACAAAAATTAACTAATACCCGCGATATGGGACCAGTAAACTTGGTCCATCAAACTTAGTCGAGTTACCCTCGTCCTCTGCCCCCTGCTCAATTAAAGTAAATGATGCGCTCGGATGAAACATCTTGTGGCAATATGAGAAAATAAATAACTAGATGTAGATGGGAATTACTTTTGCGTATTTTGTTTTGCATTTTGATGAGTTTCGCCGAGCATTGGCCACACATCCAATTTGTGCCCACGGCTTTTTCCGTCTGACTACGACTATCGAAGCTCCGCACATGACATGATCCAGTGTCTACAACGTTGATGTGTGTGTCTAATATATCACGAAATCGATTTTACGCCCTGATGGAGCACTGGGCTTTAAGAGCAACGATTTTGGCAACTTTAAGCACTGCTCATCACTCAAAGCCCCGTAGAAACTGGCCATCGAATTGAATATTTCATTAATGCGCCGACAGGGACTGATGATTGTCACTCAGTCCATGGCCATTCAAATTAGATGTGGGAGCTGGGCCATAGGTATAAATTCCAAATGATTTGCGCTGATTGCGACGAGTCGTAATTAAAGTTTTACAACCTAATTAAGGCCAGCGAACCGAACTGAAGGCCAACTCGAGAGAGTTCTTCAATTAGGCCACGACGGACAGGGGCATAAACATTTTAATGACTGACGAAAAGGGCGATCAATGGCAGGCAGTATGCGATGCAGTGCGTATCCATAAAAGTGACCATTAAATGCCTGTCGAAGGATGCGAGTGTGTGTGTGTGTGTGTAATGGATGTGTTCACATGCAGACGTATCCTGGCGTATCCTGGTACCGGGTTTTTATGTCTTTCCAATCAAATAATCACAGCAAACGTTTATCGCCTTCACAGGGCCAGACACATTCTTATTCATTAGCCTGGCCGAAGCACTAAAAGGATACTACGGACTGTGCTCCTTCGAAAGGATAGCTAACGTGCAAGTGCGTCCAGGAAACTCGAGTCACTGCCCTGGGGTTGAATATCCAAACTAATTACTTGGCTTTTTGAGCAGAAAATGTAATAACACTTTTAGCCAGCAGCGCATTGCAGTTAAAACACCTTTTTGGAGTCCTTTTTAGCTACCCTTCTTCCGCAAATGTTGCACACTTTTAAGAGGGCAGCCATAAAATTTACGCCATTAGCAGGCACATTGTTGCCGGCTATTTCTATGATTAATAGAAAACTTATTTATATACATTTTTGCCTTTATCCTTGTTTTCCCTCTTTAGTTGCCTCTGGTTGCATGATTTACTTATCTCTCTGACTCGGTTTCCTTGGTTTTGGCTCCTTCATCCTTGCGGCTATTTGAATTGCACTGTGTTTTTTATGGCCAACGAACGGAATTCGCTGTGGCATACTTTCTGTGGCTAAATACATTTGGATTGCCCGGCTGGCTGGCTCTTGATGCAATTTAAATGATTAAGTATTTCTTTTTTTCTCTGTGCAAGGACTTGCAACAGACTTCGGCCGGAAGGCTAAGCGAGAAGCGATTTAAATTTTCATGAATTTTCATTGGATCTGCGTGGAAATAGTGGCCCCTCCCAAAGTCAATTAAATGGTTCTCGGAAGCGTTTTAATTTGAAAAACTGGAACGGCTTTAAGCCAGTCTTACTTTCCGTCTGAGCCGTTTCTGTTTCACTATACTTTATTTCGTTGGTTCTTTTTTTTTTGCCGTTTCAGGTTTTTGAACCGCCCCAGCGGAGCAGAAGTTCCATTAATTTGGCCCATTCATTAATTGAGTCAGTCACTAATTTATAAGCTGCTGTCGGTGTCCACTTTGTTTCTGATGCCGAGTTTTTGTTTACATTCTGGCCAACAAGGACACGACAGGATGATGCTCGGGATTGGGTAGGAGGAGCGACAGGATGCGGATACTGACAATGGGAAATCATGAAATGTACACCAAAGGAAAACATAAGCAAACAGCAAAGGAGAGACCCACCAAAAAGGATCCAAATGGACGAAGCTGGAGCTGGGCGCAAATTACATGTATAATCAAGTGAAGAAATACGAGAGCACATTAATAATCTGGATTCATTAGGGCGAAGCCCCAGAGAACTGCCGGTTATACCAAAACAGGCAAAACAAACAAATTGCAAATTGCAGCGGGCAAGCAAAAATCGAGAAAGAGGCAAAAACGCAAAAAGGCGCAAAAAAAAGGGTGGAAACAACCGATGCCAAATGGCAAATTGCTTGGCCAACACTTTTCCGGTCGGTCTCGAGTGCGCTTTTCGCTTATGTTACATAACAACGGGCTAAGCAGTTGAATACTTGAAGTCCAAGAATTTCACAATTTATATTTAGACAAACAACTCAAGTGCACTACAGGTAATAAACGATTTATAACAAATATTTACGTTGTAGTTATTTACTAATAGTAGCAGCACAAGTGGGCAAATAATGAGTGCCTTATTACCACACAAAAATACATACACAAAATGTAATAAAATCATATTTTCTATCCAATTAATCATGTTTTTTTTCTCAGAGAAAAAACATTTAATTACCATTCAGAAAAACGAACCATTTGCAATGGAAAACAACATTAACTTCATTATGACAATTAACGCCACTTAAACCATATTCAATGTTATGCAACCAAGATAACTTGCCACAACTCCTAAGTGCTCTTGATCGAGGAATAGGGCTTTTAGGCCAACTATCTGGGGTCAAAACGATGAACTGGCTGGCACAGACTCGATGTTAACTCATAACTGGCAAATGGAAATTTGTAGATGCTGTCAAATTTAATTAAACGCCACTTTCGGTCGTTCCCATGAATAATCGAGTGCAAATAAAGAGAAAATGAAATTATTTTGAATTTGTCACTGTCGCGGTTTGTTGGCAGTAAGTGGCTGACAGCTGCTCCCAAGCCAGCCAAATGCACCTGCCCAGCCCACCTGGTTGCCAATGAGACAAGGAGAGGCACTCGAAACAAATTGCCACATCCTGTATGTCTCGTCTCGACTCGTCTGGGGTTTGTGCACCTTGGCAACCACAGCAATAACCTCGACTTTGCCGCATAAATCTTCATCAGTCAAAGTAAGTAGAACAACAGAGCAGGCAGTGCCACGCCCCCTGCTCCTGACCAAGATCTTACGCCTCTTATAGGAAACCAGGAAATTTGCCTCTTTCTGTAAACTCAAAGTCTTACTTTCACTTTCGCTTTGTTTTTATTTATTCTAGATTGCGTAGCGGCTTTAATTAAAATTTATTTAAATACACACTTCTTTTTTTTGGCAATCATTATGCCTGCAAGGATACTGGGATACAAGGATACGCTCAAGTATCCTTTGCTCGTGGCTATGCGAGCGTGATTTATAATGAAAAGTTCACAGTCGTCGGTCGGTGGCGCTAACGAAATGCAAACATGCATACTAATTACATTTAAAACGTCAGCTAAGCCAAGTTAAGCACGAGAATAAATCCTTTTTGAGCGCGGAAGGCGAGTTATAATATAAAAAAAAAAAATGAAAAGAAAAAAAATGATTACAAGTGTAGAATGTGTAAAACGGATCTTTCTTTGTCGTCGGTTGCTGTGCGCGCCTCATCCCTGGAAAATTATTTGTAAATGCTGTTTAAAGCTGCCACTGAGAGGCTTTTCCCCACATTTCGCTGCCCCTGCTTTTCTCATTCCCCTTATCCAGCTTATTATTTGCATACTTGAGGGGGGCAGAAAAGAGTGGATACTTTCTGCTCGGCGCGTGTGAGTGCCGGATTCCTTTGAATCCACTATAGTTGGGTCAGTTCCTGTAGCGGAATGAACAATCTATGCTAATTCAATGCAAAGGCTAACCCAAAAAATGAAATATATTTCACCACATTCAATGGCTGCCCCCTTGCGAACTCCTCAATCTTACGCGCTCAACAACATTAAGTGGAATTAAATTCCAACACGCTTCTGATGTGGCTAAAAAGGAAGGGGCTCCTCCGCTTTCTTTTATTGTGCCACCTCCATCTTATATTCGGCTGCCATCTTCTGACGTTTCTGTTTGCACAGCTTTCCCAGTTTTCTTCTCCCAGCTTTTGCCGTTTTTAAACAGAATTTCTCGAGCAAAAACTCTCGCAGCAGAGTGCTAATGAAATTATGAGAGTGCGTGTGGAATTTTTTTTTATGATAATGTATTTAATGAAATGCCATATGGTTGTTTATTAGCATATTAAATATTTACGCTGACAGTTGGGGGGCGACTGTGGCCACATCACGTATACGCCGCGTACACTCGACTTCAATAAACAGAGATTCATTTGTTTCTTATTTGCAGTATAAAATGTTAATTAGCTGCAATGTCGCATACAATTTCGATTTGTTCGCCGCCATAAAGCCCAACATCTGTTGCTTTAATTTTCTATCTGAGCGATTTAATTAACGGCAACGGCAACCACCTGACATCCGCACACACACACAGCTCAATAAGGATCTCAATGCCCGAGTGCCTTGGCGAATTTGCGCTTGATTGGTTAATGGCAGCTGCGACTTTCACCGCCCGTGCCTAAGTCTGTGTGTATCTGAGTATCTGAGTATCTGAGTATCTGCTTAGCAATTAGGTGTGTGCCTAAGCCAAAAGTACACACAAATACGCAGCTGACACCCACAGGGATGCCCGCCAGATGATTAAGCTAAGCAAACACTCACACAACTCGACGTTTCGCTGCTTCACTGCATTTCAATTATTCAGCCTTGGGAATGGCAAGTGAAAGTCGCTTTAAGGAGGGATCAATAAATCGATGCCCAGCCCAACCCAATCCATTGATAGCTCCACTACTCGAATATGGAATTTACGAAATCGTGCCACACGCACACACAGCCAGCAATTATCTGCAACATGGCACACTTGTCACACTCCCAGGCATGCAAAACAGTTCTAAACCCTCGGATATGGCCAACACTCGCATGTTGAGCTGAAGAAAGTCACTGGCCTGCCTGAGGTGCTTCACTCCAACTAATGTACACAAGGAAAAAGATCTTTCATACCTATTCCTATCATATAGTAAGAAATAGTGTTTTAGTTTTGCCTAAAAGCAAGTTGTTTGAAATAACCCTTCTAGATTAAACCAATTTTAGACACCTTAATATGAGATTAATGTGTTAAGATCTTCAACGGATTGCTGGATAATAAGATACCCTTACTAGGCATAAAAAAGCACATTTAAATTGTGCCAAATTTAGCTGGGGATTTTGCTCTCAATGCGTATATAAGTATGCATTTACATGACAAAAGCAGCAACAAAATGCTGTTGCCAGGAATGCCGGAGATTTAGGCAAGTGATTCATCAGCTGGCGGGGGCGGTGGGGTTGCGGGGTGGGGATGAGCCGCAAGGGGAGTGGCCTGGGCCAGGCCTAAAAACGGGTTAATGAAAATGAATGCGACACGCGCAGCTCTTCCGACTCTGGCTCAACACTTTTGTCATATACAATCTATGTTATGCACATGTGTGTGTGAGCTGGTGGTGTGTTGCTGTGGGTGTGTGTGTATGCCACTGTGTGCCTGTGTTTTTGTGCACTTTCCGTGGACCTTTTGTCTTTGTCCCGTGGGGGATTTTAACATAATGAATGAATATGAATTTACTGTGACATTTTAACTGTGGCGATATTTTTCGTGCTGCTGGCTTTTAGGCGCTGGCTCTTTGTTTTCTCGTTTGTCTCGCTGCTTCCGTCAAGTGAGTGCACATAATGCGAGCAGCCCATATCCCTCAGCCCCACCCGTAGCACAAACACACACAGAGATATCAATCATTGTGGATTATAAAATGTGCCAGTGACTGACTGATGCAGGACTGCGAAATGAGAGACATGTCTTGTTTTTTTTTTGTCATTCTTACAGTTTTGGCAGCCCCCCGCGGACCCAGACAGTTGGCAAATGTATCATTAATATATAATGCGCCAAAAAGTATGCAAAACTTTTGCTGCTGCGACCTTTTTTGCTGCTGCAAAAGCTGTCAGCAGACTCAACTTGACTCCCTGCCCGCGCATTAAGCGACTTTTGTGGCAGCTAAAAGCCAAAGTGGGATTAGACTGCGGTCCCATATTGGATTTTTATTTCAGAAGGTTATTAAATGATCCAACCATGAGTGTGACTGTCTGTCTGTCTACGCTGCTAGCAAAGCAAAGAATGAGAAATAAAGAGACTGTCAACGTTTGCTTAGCACACACAAATTAACTTTAAGGCCGGAATCAACTGCAGCCAGAAGAACATAAAACCAACAGCCATCGAGGCATGTTAAGCCAACTGCAAATTGCCTCTCGGCTGCAACAGCTACTGAGCTACTGAGCTACAGCCAACTACCACAAAAGAGTCAGCTTATTAACTGCCTGACAACTTTCGCAGCATACATCAGAGCTGATCCAGCCACAGCTACAGCTGCAGCTGCACCTGCAACAAGCTTGTGGTTGCCAGCAGAAATAATTAAAAATAATTGCGACCATGGCAGCAAACAGGAGCAGGAGCTACCGAATGCAAGGACCTGCTGGCGATATGAAACTGGAACTGCGTCTAAAGTCCCAGCTTCCCTCAGATGCCGAATGGCAGGCAACGTAGTCGTAGTTGCAGTAAAATTAATAACTGCACATGCGAGCCAAAAAGGAGCTGACAGCTCCTGCTGCACAGTCCTGTCATTTCTTTGCAGATTTCTCCTCAGCAGCGATTGTGGCATATGCTGCACAGAGCAAAAGGCACTGGCCAATCTGAAGTATTATGTTTTGGCCTAAGCCAGCTTGAATACGATTTGAAAGTCTTCTTTTGACACTTTTTTAATAACTTAAAATAAATGGTATGTTGATTATTATTCAAGTCATGCGAAATATAGCAATTACTTAAGTAAAGAAATGCAATGCAAGAAATGAGTCCATCTGATTATTATATTTAATTAATGAATTCCTATAGCGAACATTTATTGTTTTTTCTCAGTGTACAAAACGCATTGCATCCAGGACTCGTGTAACTGCGTAATAATAGCAATTGCTTGCGACTTCTTCTCGTTTCTCCTGTGTGGCAAGGTATTGCGGCCACACATTAAGCATACGCCATGTGGTACGTAACAAAGTCATGAACAGGCTATGATGTGTTGAGTACTCCGTCAGATTTTCGAATTTCACACCAATTCGGAATGCAGTGGATGACTTGTGCTCGCTTTGAAGAACTCGTGGCACTCCTAATCACACATTCCGGAATCAAAACGAAATATAATTAAAACCAGTTTCACTGGGGCAACCCTTATTCCTGCGCGTGGTTTGAGCCCCTGCAACACGTGTAGACACTTCTGGGCTCTGATAATGGAATGTGGCTTAAGTGCTACATGGACAAGGACAACCATTTAGCAAAAGGGGGCAGCAACTACTAGCCCCTTGGCCTGCTGGAGCTAAAATTATTTTAGATTGTCGCTCAAAGTTTGGACAGAAAGGCTGGCATACAGCACGGGCTGTACATCATAGGCCGTAGCTGGGGCCATTCGCTCGGCTTTTAGCTAAGCTTTGCTTATGGCCCGGCCAGCAAATTATCAAATCCATCCTACGCACTGTCCTGGACTTGGGGGATCGCCCGTAGGTCGTCCTGGGAGAGCCATCTAATGTCCGCACGTAGCCGGGCGTAGTCCTGCCATCCGCTGGGCCCTGTGAAATTTAACATATGTGCCCCAATTTGTAAGTGTGCGTCCTGTGTATTTCGAAATTGTGCAATTTTTCAGGCCGCACGCACACATTCACACACACATTCGGCGACGCCCATCGGGCCCAAGGGATAATCAGATTGAGAGCAGCTGGCGGGCCAGAGGAGGAGCTGCACCATGCGGACTAGGCCATTCTTCCCAGTGTGTGTGTATTCCTTTTGACAAACTTTATTTAATGCCGTAATTTATTGTGGCCTGACTGAGTCGAGAGCAGGCCGGAATGCGTGGCAACAAATTGAAACCAAATTGAGGTCCTGGCAAAAGCAAGACGCCTACGGCCAATCGCTCGCCTAGGTCATTAGTTGTTTGTGCAATTAATATCAAAAGTCAGGCGGCAACATTCCATATTTGCACAGTTCTTCCAATATTTGTACTAATAATTTGCAGGTTCTGCCGCAGACATTCGACGTAGACCAATGATAAAAGCCATTTCCTTTTCAGTCTCGCTTTAATTACACGCATAGCTCGGAGGGTTCGCCATTTTTTAAATGGTTAGCTCCATTTTTTCGGAATTATTCACAGAGCTGTCAAAGCACAGCGGTTTCAGATAACAAAGCCGCCAAAACTGCCACGTATTGTAGCTTAATATTCACGGGAACCGCAAAACGAGAGCGAACCCAAAAATGGCCGGCCGTTATGGGAATTCAGCCAAAACAAACATTGCCCCAAAATGGGGCACCACCAACGAGAAAAAAAAAGGTATAAAAAAGTAAAGAGACCAACAAATTGTCGCGTTCAGACGGGACTGAAAATGTCTGCGAGCGATGCCATTTTGATCAGCCATTGAGGCGGTTTAATTACTGCGACCAGGCAGCGTGATGGCCCAAAACACCCGGCTAACAAAATGGCCAAGTGCACAAAATGCCGGGCGACAACAAGCAAACAACGCACACAAAAGGACATTTTGCCGGGCGAGCGTTAAAAGTTCAATAGATGGGCGGCCATGAATGTCAATGAGAAGGAACGCTGGCGTATATAGCCTATATAGCCGGGGGTAACACGAAATGAAATTCAAATGTTTATGGGCTGGCAAAGAATGGAGCAAATTTTCGGGGTCATCGAGCTGGCTGTGCAGAAAGTTTGCCCCTCCACCATCTCTTGTTGCAACGCCAAAGTTATAATTGCTTTAGACTGCCTCATACCCTCGACTAATAACACGCGGCATTTGCAGCGCAGAATTTTGGAGCAGCAGTGGCAACCTTTGCCTACTTTTCGGCATCATTTATTACGTATACGCAGCGTCTTCCACACGCTCGTTTTTTTTCGTGACCAAGTTTAATTGCTTTCTGCTGTTTTTAACAGCCCACCCAATTGTTACTATGTTGTTGTTTCTGCCACTGTTGGCCACTTGCCAATGCACTCGAATACACACAGCACACACAGCTGCACGCAGTTGCAGTGCAGCCGATGTTGCATATATTCACTAGCTCTGCATGTCGATACCCTCGGAAAAGGTGTATCAAACTTAAGGAGGCCTATCTCAAGATATTTGTTCTTAAAGCATGTCTAAATTTAAAAATATCATTCATTTCATATCTAATTAGTCCAGGCAACTTATAAAATTTAATATATCTTTGAAACTCTAATGTAAACGAAGTCTCTTAATTGTCTGTGGAAAATGAAATATATATATTATGTATAAATATACCAAACACAAATAGAATGTTGCATGTGGCAGAGTAAGCGAGGCGTCGTCTTGAGGTAGCAAAGTTGGCCTACCATTCTGGTTCTCATTTTTCGCCAAAGGACACCACAAAATTAAGGCAAATGCTTGAGTTCAGTGAACCAAATATGGAACAGTTGTTGGTTGGCTGCTTGCTTGTATTTTCATTAATTCCTTTTTTTATATTTTTTATTTTTTTGGAACGAGTGTGTGTGTGTGAGTTCCGCTTTTCAGGGGAAAGCAAATGCGCATAATTGTCGAGACCGCGCCATAAAAATGTAGAACATGACAAGCGCCTATAAATGTTAGTTGGCTGTCAATTCGTGTTCGCAGCTGGATAAACGGTTGAAGTTTTTGGCCCGGCAATGTTTGCCGCTTTTCGGCTGGTTTAATTAAGTGGGCTGGATTTTCGCAGCACCAGCACAGCTCCTCGAGTGGAGCAAATCAATTCGAAGCGGAAGCCCCACTCACCCACCCACCCTGGCTATCAAAGGACTCGAAATCAACTGGAGAGGCGTGCTAAACTTTTGGCCAACAATGGCTAAGGAAACGGGAAATGAAAAACGCTTTGACTATATACTCGTAAGAGTTCAAAAAAGGAAATGACACATCAACACAATTGCAAACTGTTCGTATGTGCGGCATGAAAAAAAAAGGGAAGGACGATTCAAGGCGAAATAAATAAATATGACACGCGCGAGCGCATGAGAAATGCGTCAGTCCTTTTGGGGCGCCAAAGGCTGTTGACAATACCAGCAATGCTGGGGCTGCAGCAACAATAACAATCCACTGAGGCAGACATGTACAGCAAATAAATAAGGGGCAAGTAGAGCGGACCCACCGCACCAAGAATGTTGCCTATTTGATACCCCTTAAAGTGGCTAAGTAAAAGCCTGCCTGTCTCAATTAATTTAATAAATATAACCGCTCAATAAATCAAAGCCAACTGTTAAACTATGAGCTTGTACTATGTTCTTTGGCATAAATAAATTTAACGCAATTAAGTCATATTTGTGTTTGGCAAATACATAACTATTAAGTTTTGCCTGATCAGTCATAATCGATAGACTTTTAAAATCATAAATTGTGGTGCCATGCGCCAAGCGCAATTTATTGAAAAGCTAACCAATTATTCTGTAAACTCATCTGAAATTTATGGTTAGCAGTTTATCGCAGTTTAGTGCAAAATAAAGAAAAGAATTTAAATACGAGATAAATTTAGTTATTTTAGATAGATATTTATAAGTTCGTAAAGTTAGGCTCATCCAAACTAGATATTTTTCAAATGTAAACTAATTCAGTGCTGAGATGTGCTTCGCTTGCATATACCCACCACTAACCCATTGTCTGGCTGCAGGATATCACCGAAAATCCAGCGGCGAAAGGATAAGCAACCAATGCGGCTCAGTTCTGCGAAATGTCGACGATGCCGCCGACGTCTTTTGCTGCTCTGCTGATGTGTCTGTGTGAAATATGTTGGAATGACAAAGCAATAAAACTGCTACATCGGTGGCAGCACGAAGTGGCAGCAACACCAGAAGCAACACCAGCGGCGGCATAGACAATTGTTGGTTGTTTCCTGCTAGTTGGTTGCCTTAAACATGCTTATTTCGGCATCTCTCACCCATGGCCCCAACCCAATCCCCTACCCCCTCCTCACGATTGTGTGAGGAATTTTTAATAAAAGCGGCTCAGACAGGCCGGAGGCTCAAGGAAAGGCGGCTCAGAATGAGGCAACATCTCATGTAGGTTGCCGGCACGCCCCGGGAAAAACAGCAACAGCATCAAAACAGCAGTGGTGAAAACTTTGTCCCCAGCACGTGTGACGTGTCCCCGGTGTTAATAAAACGAATTTTCCTCGGAAAATCATTGAGGCCTACACGATTTTTAGAGCCGCGCAACTGGTTTATTGTGCTCCTGTGGATTTATCGACAACTTTGGTGCCGCAAGCCGCCCGCTCTTGAAACTTATAGCGTGTATATCCTTTTTACGACACTCGTCCGTCTGTCTGTCTGTCTGTCTGCGAGTGTTTTGGTTCAATTTGGGTTGGCACTTTGGCCAAAAGGCTTTAAAATCGAGCCGAAAGCTGGGAGACAGCACAGCTGCTAAAGAGTTTTCGATGGTGGAGTGCTTTTTAATAGCCACGTCTTTTGGCTCAAGGCTGTTGTGCTGGTCGTAAAAGCAGGCCCACAAAGAAATTGGCCGAGGGGTGGTTGAAACCACTCTAGTTTTGGCTAATTTATGTCAGCATATAATTTGGCCAACGATAAACAAAAACAGAACAGAAACATTCGCAGCCATGCTCGGACTTTGAAAATTAGTTGAAATCAAATGCATAAATTTTCCTCCTTCTTGGCTGATTCGGTTTTCTCTGCATTGTGCTCCAAAGTTACGTGACCGAAATAGTTGAGTTAGCAAGAAAGCGCTGTGCCAAGTGAATCAAAAAATAATGCTCATGTATGTATGTATCTACGCACATGGATGCCGAGCCATCGAGAAACGCCCGCTCGCATTGGGGCAAAATAAAAACAATTTTCATTTATATATATTTTCCTGACGAAAACCCAAAAAAAAAACCACTCAAGGGGCTTGAGAAACAGAAACAACAAGCTTGCACACAAGAAAACCTTGGCTGTCATATAAATGTCAAATCCATAAGTGTTACGAAGGCGGCGGTAAAAAAATAAAGTCTGTTTGACCTGCCTAGAAACGGAATCATAATAGGAAAAGCTGTGGATTTGCCTAAAAAAATATATATACTTGTCAGCGACTAGCGCAACTTTTCATCTTTTGGCCCGAAAAGAAAGCTTTGTGCCAGCAGTTTAATTAAGAAACTATTTGACAATACTTTGCCTAATTAACAACTCAAACTCACTCGACAAGGCATACATATCTATTATTCCGACAAATAAATATATTGAAGTATTCATAAGGCTTAAGTTAAAGAATGTTATTCATGGTTTGCAATACAAAGCTCTAGTAAACATATAAATTAAGATTTCTTACAGTTTATTATTTTAGGCGAGATTTAACTACGATTTATACATCAGTTAAAAGCTAACTTTGAAAGTGAATAAATTACTTTAATAAATGACTTCCAGATTTCTGTAATCCCTGACCATTCTCAAGTACAGTCCTTGGTCTATTAAATGCCCTTCGACTTTGCCTTCAAACTCCTTTTGCCCAAACATAGAGTCTAGAGTCCTTCCGGTGGAACTTTTAACCACACATTCATCACAAATGCCTGTAAAGCCATATGCCATTAAAATCAACAACGGACTAAGTTTGTTTCTTCGAGCAGCTTTTTTGGGGTAAAAAAAACAACAGTATGTTTATATTTATACGCACAAAAAAAAGAAGATAAGGTAAAAATCTGGTTGGTTGGCCTTGAAGAAGAATCCGGCGGGTTTTCACGCCGCTGCCTGTGTGAATAACCTGTACCCGCCGGCAAACAGATCCTGCGAACCCTTGAGTATGTGCTTTGCATACTTGGAGGCGCCGCCTCCTGGGTTTTTCATCGGATAAAAGCGAACGAAATGGATGGTTCTGGATGGGGCAGTGCGGTGGATGAATGGATTGCGTGCTCTCCTAGGCGTTTGTCTGGGCCAATGCGTCGGTTCATTCATCAGTCTGACACCGCTGAATGATGTGCCTACGCCGAATTGCTCCGCTCGCAATTATATGTACATTTTCCCAGCATTGCTTCGGTATTAACTGTACTCAACGGAAAATCACGTCGGCTATTATAATTTTTTCGCCATTGATTCATTTTGTTTTCCTTTTTGGCGACATGGAAAATATTTACAAAAATACTTAATAGTGGCTGGTGGGGGAAAAAACACGGCATATGCGGTGAAAAAGGGCAAAATCGTTTCTTTGGCTTAAATGGCAAAACAGCTGTGCAAATAACTGCAATTTTGCATACAGAGTGACACGCACACACACACACACACACACATACAGGCAAACCGCAAGGACAGAATTTATTTATTAATAAACCAGCAAACCAAATAACACGAGCCCGCGAAAGGACACGATCGAAAGTTTTATGAATTCATTATGGAAATATGCGCATGCATTTATCGAGTTTTCCCTGTCAATTAATTTGAGAAAAAGAATCAAACTGGCGGCCAACGTTCCGAAAATTTTCTCAAAAAATTCCAATTTATATAAAATAAAAATAATCAGTAAAATGCAAATTTAACTTTTAAATATTGGTACTTAAAAGTGAATATGGCTAATAATCAAAGCTTTGCTTGCTAAAATAGTGAAAAATCACTTTTTAGCTTTTGCAATCAACTCAAGCAATCTTTATGCTCAAAAACTTTGAATTAAATAATTTAAATGCCAATTTTAACTATCATTACAAGTGATAATCACCACCTTTGTGAGAAATCCAATAAAACCAAGACCAAAGAAAATCCTTGGTGAAACGGTTGCCCAGTAATTCGATAGGAATCTTTTTTGATTGCTTGCCTTTTCGCAGGTTCTGCAATTGCCAAGATGAGTTATTTCGTCTGTTTGTCTGCGCTTAACCAACTTCAAGTAGCTTTTAGCCAAATGAAATGGCCAGACAGATCCCAATGGGCCAACGAGATGGCGAAGCAGCAGCCAAGTCAAAGGAAAGCAGCACGAAGGAAACAATTTGCGCAAAAGCGAATTGCATTCGGAAAGTATTTCATTTGAAAATTACAAAGCCCAGACGAACAACTGCCAAGTCAAATGATGGAAAATTGTATAAAAATGCAATTTACTGTTTTCAGAGATGACAAACGACGAGCTGAAAACGGAAAGTAGAAAATTGCTAGCTTCTGAAAGCTAAAAAGTGCAAACTTAAAAGCAGAAAACAGTCGGCTAAGCCCCAAAACTAAAAACCAAAAGGCCAAACCAAGCCAAGCCCAATGGCAATAGTTTCGTGTGTCAACTGCAACATGCCACATGCAACGCAGCTGCTGCTGCAGCAACAACATCAAGTGCAACTGCAGCCAGAAGCATTTTGGCCATGACCAAGCTTCAACAGCATATTTTCCAAGTGTCTGCCGCTCGTTAGTGTGTGTTATTTTTCATATTTACTTTTTATTTTCCCACATTTCTATCTCTGCGGCGCGTGCTTCTCATTTGATGCATTGAAAGTGAGACTTGTGCCCCACTGTTGCAAACTATTATATAAAACCGTTTGCCCAGCCCACACGTTGCATGTGGCATTCGCATTCGCATTCGCACTCTGCGGCCATTCGCCATTCATCCTCCTGCCCTTCAGTTGGTCACTGGACCAACCTTGATGGCTGCGAAACTGGGACTAGGACCCACACGATGGCCAGCACTGGGACTCTGGCCAGGAGTGGGTCACGAATGCACGGAAAATCAAATAGCCGGAGTACTTAGTTGCATATATTCTCTTCTGTAAATAATTGTTTTAAATGCGGATGATAGTAGACTAGACTTTTCCACATTGTCTAACTACTTTTGTATAAAACTATATATTGTAAAATAGCAATGTGAGTAATTTTAAGTCAAGTAGATCCAATATTAAAACATTTTATAATATTACTTCACCAATAAATTAAACAAAAATAGACTTTGGCTCTGACCGTGTTAACTCAAATAAAAATGCTTGGAGAAGTACAACATTTTACCCCAAAAAAAACATTTAGTCTGTATAAATACATACATAATATATGCATTAAAAACAAAAATATTCTACAACCAAGCTGGGGGAGTCGTTTTTTCCTCTGTATAATGTTTCATTCTGTTGGTTCTCCACTTTTTGGGGGTCACACACAGATGGGCATTAAATGCCTCACCTTTTGACTTGCGCCAGGGACAAAAGGGAAAACTTTTGCCGTCTGTGTAGCGGAATTAAAATTCTTAGCACAAAAATTAAAGAATTTTCAATTCGCATTCTCCCGCTACCCCGGCCAGGGAAACTCGCTCGTTTTCCGGAAATTAGACGGGAAATCCTAGGCGACAAAGGAAAGTCTTCGGGTTACAGCGGGCGTGGTGGGCATGGTGGGCAGGGTGGGTATGGGGGCAATTAGGTGGGCCAGAGCGCGGCGCAAACAAATTAAATTTAATTAGAAATTAAATGAAAATAAATTGGATTATTTAATTAAAAAGCCCGACGCGCAACTCACCTCTGAACAAAACCATCGACAGCAGCAGCAGCCAGCCGATGAGCCAGTTGAGTAATCCGAAATTGGCTCTGGATGGCAGGGACATTGTGCTGCTGTATCTGTATCTGTGTATCTGCGGTTGTTATCCGCAAGTTTATTGTTATTACGCTTGTAGTCGGCACGCGATCCGGATCCGGCCAAACGGATTCCGGGTGGGGGGTGGCTGGTGGAACGTCACTGGTCAACTAACGATTCCGTCAAATTAGAGCCCGGCAAAACTCTCGGTTAAGCTCTGCCTGGGGAGCAATGAAAGTACTTTCTCCGCTTGGCCCTATTTTTGGTTCGTTTTCACTGAGAGTTGGCCTTTATTTTTTGGTTTGGTTTGTTTTTTTCTTTTGTTAATCTGCTGCGAAATGAGCTTTACACAACAATTTTTCTTTTTTTTTTTTTGTGGGCGGGCGAAAGGTTTTAACGGTCTACGAACACTTCAAACAGATCGTAAGCCCAAAAGCCGCTAAGCAGTAGGCTACACTGTGTGGGCGCCTCTAATTTATGGCACTGTTTCACTGTACTCAGTCGCTCGGTTCAGCTCATTACGGCGCCCCATGCATGTGGCTATTGCATTTTAATCGCCCGTCATTAATTCGCCATTAACACGAAGGCCCGGACTCATTAGGCCCACTTTTTCGAAACCCTACACAGTGGAATATATCTGAACAGGATTTAACTGGGACTACAGACCGCGGCACATAAATCAAGAAACGCGTGCTTCGCCTTCGAGTCGCAGGATGGAACTGACTGCTAATCGGCGCTCGGGCACATGGCAAACGCCTCGCCTTCGGCTAACTTCGGCACTCGGGCAAGTTCGAATATATCGTTCATATGGAAGAGCAAAGAGAACTAGAACTGCAGAGCCGCTCTCTTCAGTCGGATTATTGGAGCACGAAATTACCAAGCGCAACTTTGGAGTGTTTATGGCGGATATAATGGCAGGTAGTAAAGCACTATTGTAACTGTAATGAAATGCTTGTAAATAATTATTTTACTGTTATATCAAACATATCAAACTTATCACACGTTTTATGATGCTTTCTATTGTAAGTTAAAGCTTTTCTTCTTAGGAAACATCTTAAACATAATATTATTGTACTTCACTTTCTAGTGAATTTGTTTTGCCATTCTGCTTTTGAAATGCAGGGAAATCCTAAAAAGAAATACAAAGTTCAACTTCTTATTAAATAAAACTTGCTTCTTGTTTTTTAATAGAATATTTAATTATGCCCACTCCCATTTAAGCTGCTAAACAATAAGAACCGCGCAAAAATATCCTGCCATAGGTCAGTTAGGCATACTCTTATACTGCCGCTCTTATACTCCGCCGGCATAAAGAGAAAATGTCCTGTGTGTGAAAACGGTTTCAGTTCCACGTTCTCTGCAGTTCAATTGAGCAGCAAAAAATGCATTTTTAATTAATGCTCCTAATTAGCACTTTTTAGAGTGTTATTTTTTTCTTATTTTTTATTTATTTGCTGCGAGCTCCCTGAAGCGGTTTTAGTACTGGGGCTCATCGCAGCCACCGAAGAGCACAAAGGAAAAGCACACACGAGAATTTCAATCAATTGCGAAACTTTTAATTACAAGTCAATTTAATTTTGTGCAAACAAACAGATCAAATGCACTCGATAACAAAACCCCAACCCCACCCCCTCGCCCTGCTATGGGTCAAGCCGAAGCGTTTAAATCAATTAAATTAATTAGCGACTGTGAAATATATATTTGTGCAGATTGGCCAGAACTTTTTCCGCCTGATTATTTTTAATTGATTGGCCCAGCTTTTGGCTTTCCCAGCTTACGACTGGCCCACTGCCCAAACATTGCGAGTATTATGCAATCAACTTGCGGACTTATAAATACCCCGCAAAGCAAGGTCGCCGCAATTAGCGGCCCCGAAAAGCGATTACTTCCATTCGATAACCGACGGAGGCGTTGGGTCGTGGGGGCGTGGCAATGGAGGCACGTGTCAATCGCAAGCCGCTTATAGATAAAGTAAAAGGCGAAAAAGCAAGTCAGTAAACTTTTTAATTGAAACAATTTGTAAAATATTTTTGCCCAAAACCAACCCATGTTCATAGCCAGAAATAAAGAATAGACAAACTTTCAGGACTCGCTTTTAATCCTCCCTTTCGCGGAGCATTTTACCTAATTCCTGGCCTCCTGTGTGATTTCTTCATTGGATTACCCTCGTCTGATTTAACCGAACGGTAGCAAAAACAGTTATTGATTTTCTATATTGACAAAAACAAGTTACTCCCCCCGAAAAAAAAAGAAAAAATTCCACAAATCTGGCTCGGTTTATGTTCTATCTGCGCTTCAGCGAAATCATTATTCCAATCAGAGACGCATGCCCGCCTCACAATTGGATTTGGATTCGGATTCGGATATGGATCCGGGTTCGGAATGGGGGAGTCTGAGTTACCAGCTAAGGGTGGGCAAACAAATCAAAAATCTATTAAGACGTGCGATGCGCCATATTCAGGCTCAACAAATGTCCTTGCGGTCACGTGTCAACGCGGAGTTGCAATTGTGCACACAAAAAAATTAGTGATACTTTCACTAATAATGAATGTGACAAATAAATAATCATGGCAGAGTGCAGCTAAGTAATATATTTACTGAGTAATAGCAGCAAAAGTAAAGTAACTCATATGTAAACTATTATTGTAATATTTATAATCTTTTTCAATACTGCATCTTTTTTTTAAGTGTTGACAAAGATCCCAAAGTGGCGAGACCTTCATTTTGGTGGCATATATGGGGTTGCGGCTGGTTTGCTCCTGGAACTGGAAGTGGAGGAGCTGGAGCTGGAGACGGCTTCATTAGGAGTGCAGCGACGGAAGAGCTGACCCCTTGGCGGGGAGCAGGAGTGGGTGGCAGTGGGTTGGTATGGCAGATACAAGGGTGGCAAGTGCCATTAATTGAAATGCCAAGCAACAGCTCGTTGGGGCAACGAGGCATGACCAAATTACAGCCGCACACACACGCGTGCTCGTCACTCCAACTTGTTTATACTTTCCGAGATGGTTTTGATTTTGGCAGACCCACTCCCCCCCTTTGGGGAAAACCTATAAAACAAAGGAAACCCCAAAGCAAGGAAAAGCAAATGGGAGAAAAAAAATAAAGCAAAGGGAGCAAAGGAAGAAATGAGCGGCAGTGCAATAAAAATCAAACCCGCATAATTTAACGCAAGTGCGCGCACTCAGAACAGCTGACACCCACCCCCAACCCCGCCCACTGTGGGCGGTTTTTTGGGGGCTGGCTAAAAAAAAGCGTGTGTGAGATGACACTCGGGAAAACATCTCAATTATTTGTTGACTCTGACACACACACTTGCCCATTTTATTATCAGCCAAGAGCATCGGCATTAACATTTAAAACAATTCTCAATGTTGTAAAAAGCAAGTGTAGCACTGTGGCTGCCCGCGAAGCATTTACTATTTGTATATATCCGCCTTCACGATTCACACGCCTGCATACTTAATGCCAGCAACAACCACAAGGAGCGCCCTCGACCTCTGACCCCCGAACATGGTATAGAAAATCACTGGGGTTGCCAGCAAGTAAGCCACACAACAGTTTCTCTTATCGCTCAAATGTCATCGACTGTCGGCAGTGTTTGGCTTTCGCTTTCCCTTTCCTTTTCCCTTTTTGACTTCAGTTTTTCGGCTTTGGTATTAGCAACCCAAAAAAGAAAATAACCAGTGGAAAAGCAGCCCTCTGGCCATTTAGCCAACCCCCTGCCAACCCGAAAAGGGCGTTCATTTGTGAAATTCTAGCCATGCCCAGGGGCGGCACTTGCGGCATTTAGTTAGTAATTTAGCGCATTTAGTACGCAATTTCAGCCGGGGGATTCGAGGGGAGCAACTGCCCTTCTGGGGTCACGGCCTCGGTCATTAGGCTGGCTTTCACTGCGATAGTAAAGTGCACAATAATTGTAGTTTGCTGCTGATTCGTTCATGAATATACAAACATACAGTCGTCCTTCCAAAAGGGATTCTTTTGCATCTCAAAGCTAAGAACTTAATTTAGTAACACTAAAATGTACATAGAAAACTTGCGGATTTACATAACTTTTTTTTCAGTTTTTTCGGCTTTAGCATAGACTTGAGTTCATCTTATAGATGCTCTACTGTCACTGGCATATGTACGCACAGAGATTGTCTGAATGGTCGTTTAAAGGGGCAGAGATATGGTAATTTGAGTTTGATTTTCTTCGAGAAATAGTTTGCGGCTGCCAGGCATTCGCCACACTTTAATCACTGAGTCACTTTTTCCTACGCATTTACATAAATAATAAATGGACCCTAATGCAATTCCTGCCTAGGCAGGATGACAGACACGTCGCCAGGACCAAGGATCAGACAATAACATAAACACTGCAATTTACTCGCCGTAAAAGAAGATTCAAAGTTAATAGTTCGCTGAAGGAAGTCCGGGGTTCGAGGTCCTGTATCCACATAAATTTCGCATCCAAATCAATGGTTGAAGGGGGCGGGGCAGGGGCGGCCGTTGACATTGGCCAGTGTTAAAGTTAATAAATTGTGGCCAAGGAGGATTTATGTGGCCAGGCGGCTGCCCTCGACGTCAATGACATTTCAATGTTTACATAAGGACCAAAGGCGATGGGAGGGAAGGGGGTAAAAGGACGTGGGCGATGCGGAGTGGGAGTGGCAGGCCGCGTGCCTTTCTGTTTGTATTAATAACCATTCTGCCACCGCGATATGCGTGACGCTGCAAATGGGTGCACCGAGAAAAAAAATATAACTTATCATAAAAGAATTTTCTTATCAGAGGAAAGGGACGCAAGGATACTTAAGATTATACAAAAATATTTACTTTAGTCGATTAAAGCTGATAAGCTTTATTTACCTCAAATTTATACATTAGTACTCATTTCCAATTTGTAGATACAAACAAGTATGCCCCATTTTCTTTCAGTGCCTGCGTGTGTGTCACATATGAATGCTTTCTTCTCCGCCGGCAAGTTCACTTCCCAGTAAAATGATTTTTTTCGGGCGAAACCCAGAGTGCATGTCAGCAAATCATAAATGTGTCAATCCAAAATTTCCCCAAGTCATTCGGCCACTAATGCAGGCAGCCCACCCAGGCCCATGGAATGCGGAACAATTAAAATTTAATAAACTAATCGAAGTCAATAAATAAGTTAGCTTAAAGTAAGAAGCAGGGCTAAATCCTAAACCCTATGCCTGCGGTACTTTTTCAGGGTCTGCCGATGGCTTTTAGGAAACACAGATCTTAAGGTTCCTGGTTGGATTCGCAACTGGCGCCGGCGACGGGAACCCTCCTTGCTCAGGACAATGCAGGTGAGACCATTGGAGACCGCGTCGCTGGTAGTTGGCCTAGTTTCTGTTGGTGTTGTTATTGTCCCAGTGTCAGTGCCAGTACCCGTGTCCGTGCCAGTACCCGTGCCAGTGCTAGTCTGTCTCCACTCGCCATTGGGATCTGCTCCATAATCCATGTCATTGAAGCCATTACTCCTGCCGTTAATGATCTCGCCGTCGGCACTGCGACTCTTGAAACAGATCTCCTGGGCAGTTCCACCGCTGCTTGAAGTCGACGAAGAGGCAGTGGAGTTCAGCAGACTGGTTATATAATCAATGGTCACATTCGAGGTGACCACATCGAACAGCAGTGAGCCACCAATGCCCTTTGTGATGCCCAGGGCGAATCCACTGAGTCCGGACAGAGCCGACGCCACTGATCTGCCAGCTGCAGAATCCTCATCGAATCCCGATTCCCTAAGAGCTCTTCTCAGTTCCCTTCCTGTCAGTGGACGCAGAGCCAGGCGACGAGCTAAAAATCAGATACAAATTATGATTGCTTATTTTAATAAAAATATTAGATTCATATAGAATCACTTTCACAACTCACCCTCTAGGCCGACAGTAAAGCTTGCTATAAGGATGACGAGTAGGCCAAAGGTCAAGTTCCCAAACGACTTCATATTTTCGACGATCTTTCGCGTAATCGCGTAGAAATCCAACTGAAACAGCCGACGGGTTCTGCTTCACTTTTATCTGTGACGAGCCACCGTAGAAAGTTTCTTGGGCTTTGCATATGCAAATTCCACCAAAAATTCCGCAGAAAATAAAACCATTTGACCCTTGACAGCGCGGCGACCCCAAACAGGTTTTAAAAGATCCATTAAACAGAATCAGTTTGGAGTGGGCTCGTGTCTAATTCGATTTAAAAACGGAGACAAAACGGTGATCGAAAATGAATTTTAAGAAGTAAATTGGCACAATGAAACTAAAAGTGTTTGCGAACAGAAGTTAGATAAAGTTCAGACCATTATAGATTATCCAAAATCATTTTAATTTCTTTAGTTTCAGTTATTTGTATAGTAAACTAGGCAGGTTATATCCGAATTAGAGCTTTCAGTGCCAAAACAGACTTCCCTTATAGAACCCGTGTTTGGTTGAACAGGTTGAACAGTATCCTCTGATTCGGTGATATTGGCAGTGATGACATCATAGATGAAGACTCCAGTGAGTGCTTTTCCCAGGCCCAGGGCGAACCCAGTGATGGCAGCCAAGCCACTGGCTACCGATCGTCCCTTGGAAATCGAGTGCTCCAATGCCCGAATCTCTGCTGATTCCAAAGGTCGCAATGTCACCTGTTTGGCTGAATAAAAACTCATTAGGTAATGGACTATGTTTGGATAGTTAATCAATAATACCCAAGGGACTTGCTGTGTGATTCAAAAGTATAATCTCACATATTAGGAGCAACCGCGTCCACTTGTGCCGGCTGCTCATCTTGCTCCAGGTAACTTGAGTTGGTCCGACCTCAGCATTTATTTATATTTATGCCTGGTCTTTAGAACTCATTTGCATAAACACTAATCACTGACAAGCAGCATGGCAATCAGTCATTCCAGATGTACCCACATGCCCTGTGCCTCGATTCACCCATCAGCTGGCTGATTTCTTTATTTTTTTCTGCTAATCAAGCACTTTCACTTTGGTTGATATGAATATGAATATGGAAACTTGGCAAAGAAAGCACACTTGATGGCTCTGCAAAGGTGAAACAACAACAGAGATTCTCGTGACCATCTGACCTGCTAATCGAACCGTGTCACAAGGTGCTCCCTACCAGAGAAACCTAGAAAAGATACCTTATGTAACCCAGTGGATGACATGTTTTCTCATTAGAACACAGACTTTTTATTTAAACCCCTTTTCCCTCGATAAAGATTCTAGGGGCATTTAAAATACCCTATTTATAAGATTTGTTAGTAATAACTAAATTCGAAATGGCGGCATTGGATGTATAACTTCTTACCTAATAGGTATTATTATTCAAATATTATCTGCCTTAAATTACTTTTATAATTTATAATATAGATAAGGTATCCAACGAATCGACTTCATCCGCTAAACTACCATTTTGCGTTCTTTTTCTTGTGTCGGCAATAAATTCAGATTTGGTGGCTCAACGGAAGTATTAAGCTGATTTTATGGCTTACAACTGCATACTTAAATCTGTTTCCAGGCCAAGCCAGATTCGCATTTCGGATTTGGGATGCGGGCAGGAAGTGGAGTGTTGTCTATCCCATTTGGCAAGCGATACGCAGCCGGTCCCCGGGTGCACTTTTATTTGCCACGTACAAGTTGTGAATGGCCGGGCAAAGTGGGGCATAAAAAGTTTTAGTTGCAGCTTTGTCAGACATTTGCTTTTTAAAATGGCTTAAAGCTGACATCTGCCAATTGTCGGGCAAGTTTGTGGCTTGCTCCCTTTGGAGACCAGACCAAGGGGAGTTTAGGTACCGAAGATACGAGCATAATGGAGCTGCCCCTTTCACTCTCCACCGAGCAGCTGTTGCCGGGGCAACAAGTGAAATGCAAGCGATGAATGTCAAGCTGTCTGCGCACGCGAACAATGCCGCATCACCACCATCATTAGCATCGTTTTGAGACCCGCCACACACCCTATATAGTACATAGTGGTATAGTGGCATAGTGGCAGTGCCACACAGAATCCACGCCTTGGGGCACGCCCGATTATTCCTGATTTACGCCCTGGCAGAGCGGGCGTTGCGCATAACATCATTTGCAGCTCATTAATCAGATCTGACGCACGTCGGGCTCCGGCTGCGAAGTCGTCATGTGGCAAGGAAAGTTCCACCCGGTCGCCCTGGAACGTGCAACATAATCGGATTGCCTGCCCCGAAGGCATCTCCTCGGGAACGGAGCGCCATCCAAGAGATTTCTCCAACCATTTCGTACCCGCGTTGCATGTGGCGGGTTTCTAATTTCAAATAATTACATAATTTTTATACAAAGCTTCCAATTAATATTATAATGCGGATAAGTTCATAATTGTTTAAATAAGTAATTCATGTTTTTTTTTCTAGATGTAAGTGCATGGATATCCAGTATTATGCTAAAGAGTTCTATGTTGCAACACGATTTATTTGTTTTTAATAGAGCTGCAAAATCTAAAAAATCTTTAATTAATCAAGATTTAGTTCTTCTTATATTAAATATAATATATAATAATTCTTTTTATCTGTGTAGTTTTTTTAGTCATTCTGACTAAGTCCAAGGCCTGGTTCAAATTGCTGAAGATGTGCCACAGATTGCGGGCGAAAGGAAGAGGCGCGTATTTCAGCAGCTGCGCGAGATAAAGCAGCCGCGTTGATAACCCTTGACTATAAATATATATATTATGTATATACATATACTTATATTACAGCGTATTATGTTCGCATAAACTTTATGCATAACACAATTTATAAAGGCGTCGGGAAAGGAGTGCACTTATTCCACGGCCATTCGCTCGTTAACATTAAACGTCGTTGTGCCGAAAGGACGAAGATGGTCCAAGGACGACCAGGAACTGGCCCGTTATCACTGCTCCTTGATGGGCGGACATTCGAGCGCTGGTTGACGATGGGCCGCCGCTTAAGGATGCTCGATATATCCAATCAATGCAGGCCCATTGGCGCCGTTATGGCCAAATACGGTTATAAGTTGCATCAAAAGTTGATGGCTCCATTGTGCTGCTGCTGCTTTATTTACGATGCGATTTATGGCCGCTTCTCGAAAAAGGGGCAAGGACTGGACCGACCCCGCCCACTTTTCCAGCGTCTAATTGTGAGAACAAGAACATGCGTGGTGCAGAACGTTAGTTAGCTTACCGCCATAAATCATTCTTTATTTCACTCACGCACACCATCACACCAGCCAGTCCACAATGAATGGGCCAGGACATTAGCACCTTCTTGGCCAGCAAATCAAGTCCTTTGAGCGTGAGCGTAAGTGTGTGCGTGGCCAGTAATTAATTATGGTGTTATTTAATTTAATTGTGAGCGGCATTAGGACCCACTCAGTCGAGCAAGTGCCTACAAATCGCCACGTCCTCATGCCAACTGGCCAAGCCACCTTTTAAACTGATAGGAAACTTAGCGATCGTCTGGGAAATTAAATTCGACCAATAATTACAGCATGCAAAATGTTGCAAAACTTCCAAATGAGCTAGTTCTCAAAAGGAATATCAAAATAAATTTAAAAGAGGTATGAAAATTCTGTATCTATACAAAGCGACCAAAAAATATTTAACTCCTGTTGGGCACAACAGAATTTTTTGGCAACACCTCATCGCATACATTTTTAACACATCCTAGGATCTAAATTTGATTTGACTCATTTATTGCCCTCAATCAAAGGAAAGGTTGTCCTTTCTGTTTTTGTTGTCGATTTTTTGCCCTTTTGGAGTGTCAAAGTCGAAATTTTGACGGGGGTCATGTGGAAAACTGACTGGGAATTTTCTATTTATTTTTCCCTTCGGCGGAAAGCCTCTCCAGATATGTTGGCATTTTAAATTAGCGTTAATTGAATCCATATGGGCGGAGATTTGATTTGCCTTTTTGTGACTCGGTGTTGTTTTGCTTTTGGACATTTCGGTGAGTCAATCAGTCGCTCCATCAGTCAGTCAACCAGCTGTCAGGACGCTCGAGTGTGTGTGGGAGTGCCAAGGACCTCGCATCCTGACAAGGACAAATGGTCGGAAAAGTGGAAAAGGGGCAAGCCCAAAAGTTACTGGACCACAGCCCCTGGAGCCGAGTCAATTTAATTCAATTGGATGCGATTGGATTTGGTAATTGCTGTTCTTAATGCAAATGTGGCTGCATATGTTACTGGCGATGCACTGAGCCGAAAGGCCATAAATAATAAATATAAATGGAAAAAAAAAACAGAACTAATTACTGCGAAATACTCTAACCAGTAAGGCAAGAACTCACCGACTATTGGATATAGTGTGTAGTGTATCGCATTCAACGCAGAGTATTTAAACCTCATTTGGCTCTTGATGGTGCATTTCATTTATACGATTTATTTCCTAGTTAAGCCGCCCAGAGGTTAATCAGCCAGAAAATCAACAGTTGCGCATAAATAATTCTGTGTCGAATTCATTTATGTATTTATGTAGATATGTTTGTGTCCCTGTGCGCTGAACCACAAATGTGCAGCAAACAATTTATTAACTGCCTTCATGCCGTTTGGTTGTCATTTGCAACCATTTGACGTTTTTCCATCCGACCACTGCCTAATTAATTTTACACTTCTTGTCCCTTGGTGCGACTTTCTTTCGGCGATTTCATAAATATTTAATGCAAAATAATTAAGAGAGGCGAGAGTGAGCCAGCGGTGCGAAGGCGATGATTGATTGCCACCTGCTACCGTTTGGACAATCATAAAATTTTCGTTAATCAAGTTTTATTAATTAAAGGCAACAAAATGCCCGGCTCCATCTTCTGGCCCACATCTCGGTTAATTTCACCATCCTGCGAGAGCTGTAAATCATTCCATATACCTGTACATCAACGAACTGGCCCAGTTCGAAGGGTTGAGCTCTGTCACCGGGCATTAACAACTTTTGCCAGCTTGGCCATAATCCCCTGGATTATGGCATTAATTCTGACAGCTTTTCCACTCCTTTCTCGCATGTTGCTGAAATTAAATTACTCGTGTTCCAGCAGTTCACATCATTTTAATATATTTATAAAACTACCAACTGGCCACAAGCTGAAATCAATTGAAACATTTATTGCTCAATTGAAATGTTAGAAATGCATTTCCCTGTTAAGTGGTAACTAATGTGGTAACTAATTGAGAGAACTCCTGCTGCACTAAATGGTTAGAAACTCGACGGACTACTAATATTTCAAATGGCCTCCTATTTACACGTTTATTTTGTTTACCGCGTCTAACGAAAAACAGGTCAAATTTATTTGTAAATTGGAATAGCACTTGTCGCAAGCTATCACAAAAGTAATCAAGTTAATTACTATATTGCTTTAATGGCTTCAATTCACTTATGAAAATAACAAATACTAAATATTTGTATGTAGGGTATAGAAAGTTAGGAAATTCGACATTAAACGTTTTATATTTGATTGTTAAAATTGATTAATGCCCAATAAAATTATATGTCTTAATATCTTTGTTGGTAAGGGCCTCTTTTATTATTACGATTAATTATGATACTTGCCAACTTTATTTCAAGTGTACTTTTGAGCCCTTTGGATTGTGATTGTGCTGCTTGGATTTTTGGAAGTACTTTATCTTGTGGATAGTATCTGGAGCTCTTCCGCATGGAATAGTCATTAGTTCTACTCCAAAAACTGAATGCGATGGCCGTGTTGTACTTCTTCCGCGAACCGGAAACGGTTTTCGATTGTGCCGGATTCATTTGCATCCTGCAGTTCCTTATGGGCTGCAATGGTTTCGGCATACGTGGATCGAACTTTAGGATCAGTCGGGCAAGCAGAATCTATTCCATGTCGGTGGCCATTGCGGCGTTATGCTGTCTCTTTGTGTCCCTGAGTGTCCTTTTGGCAGCCGAAGATGTAAAGGAACGCCTGGCAAAGGCAGACAATCTAGTGCTGAGCATATCAGCCTTGGAACTGGTAATGTCCACCTTGGTCTTTCTGGTCACTGTGATATCCTTGCAAGTATTTGCACGCCGGCACTTGGGAATCTATCAGAGATTGGCTGCCTTGGATGCCAGGCTGATGAGCGACTTCGGAGCTAATCTGAACTATAGAAAAATGCTGAGAAAGAATATAGTGATGCTGGGAATAGTGACCATTATTTACCTGATGGCCATCAACAGTGCCGCCGTCCAAGTGGCCAGTGGTCATCGAGCTCTCTTCCTGCTTTTCGCCCTGTGCTATACGATAGTCACCGGAGGACCCCACTTCACGGGCTATGTGCACATGACCCTGGCCGAGATGCTGGGCATCCGTTTCCGGTTGCTGCAGCAACTGCTCAAGCCGGAATTCCTCAACTGGCGATTTCCGCAGCTGCACGTACAGGAGTTGCGCATACGCCAGGTGGTGTCCATGATCCAGGAGCTGCACTATCTCGTCCAGGAGATCAACCGAGTCTACGCCCTCAGTCTGTGGGCAGCCATGGCGCATGATCTGGCCATGAGCACGAGTGAATTGTACATCCTGTTTGGCCAGTCCGTGGGCATTGGCCAGCAGAATGAGGAGGAGAACGGCACTGGCTATCGAATGCTCGGCTATGTGGCCCTGGTCATGATCCCACCGCTGTACAAGCTCCTGATAGCCCCGTTCTATTGCGATCGCACCATTTACGAGGCAAGGAGATGCCTGCGCCTCGTCGAAAAGTTGGATGATTGGTTCCCCCAAAAGTCCTCGCTGCGACCGTTGGTCGAATCCCTAATGTCGTGGAGGATTCAGGCCAAGATTCATTTCACCAGTGGCCTAGATGTTGTGCTCAGCCGCAAAGTTATTGGTTTGGTGGGTAACATGCAGCATATGTTAATACATAAACTTAATTACTTGTATTTCAACAGTTTACATCGATTCTGGTCAATTACCTGCTCATCCTCATCCAGTTCGCCATGACCCAGAAGATGGGCGAGCAAATCGAGCAGCAGAAGATTGCACTGCAGGAATGGATTGGATTCTAAGTGATACAGCTCAAAGGAACTTTGGATATTTCTCATATATATACTATATCTATAAACACATAAAATGCTGGTCCAACTGTTGGGGACCTTTAGATATCTTAAAGTGTCTCGAATTTATGGTCGACCCATTGGTAATATTTATCAGGGCCTAAATTAATTTACTGCGAGTGGCTCGTTAACATGGAAACTCCATAAATAAGTCAGCATCTTCTCCTCCTTCAAAACGCCCAGATGCAGGCATCTTGTGTCCAGTGTCCAATGTCCAGTGCCTAGAGTCCTGTGTGGACTGCACCCAGGAGAGCCGACTAATGATTATTACGTTTGTCGTTTTATTTTATTTGAATTTTATGTAAATTTCCTGCAGAGGGCGTCGGCTGTTTTATCACTGCCGTTCCAAGTCCAGGTGAAAGTCTCTTTGGGGAGTCAGCCAAGCTAATTGGGTGAGGCATACGGCTCGTATCGATTATGCTTCTCAATCCAACGAAGTTTTCTGGCCATTTCCGCTCTGCTATCTGTATCTGTTTCATTTGGTTCGACGGGATTATGCATTGATTTCATTTCGAGAATCATAGTTGAAACATGCTCGCCTGGGTAACGAAACTATTATGAGTATTCTCGAATGTTATTACCTCGATTTATGGCCAGCACATTGGCGGCTGGCTGAAAAGGGAGACTTTGTGTATTTATGGGCAGGCGGCTGCCATTTATGCTCGTCGTAACCATTGTCCTGGATATGGTGTGTAATTGAATAATATTTTTTCGCCCTCCATCCGGCGCATTCCTTTGCCGTATTCAAGTATTTTCGATTGGCATGACTGCGATCCTTGCCGCATAAATACATGCGCATTTATACACAAATGCTCGGAGCACCATATAATTTCCAATAATTACCAACGGCAATCCGGAGCGTTTTTGCCTTTCAAGAAATGTTGGCGGAATTATTGCATGCGACTAATTGAAAATTGATTGCACCCACTTTGGACATATAATTGCCAGAGTAATTTCCCCAATAAAACATCGAGTTTGCTCTGCCACTGAACATTTGGCATTGTATTCGTGCATTTCGCAAAGAAAAAATTGTGTAAAAAAAATACTAGACATTAGCATAATTAGAAAACGATTTTTGGTGACAAATTTGGAGGAAATCGTAAATTGACATTAATGCAATGTGATGATTGAAATCCTCCTACGTTTTAATTGGTTTAAGTACCATTAAATTTACTAAAATGAGACAGTGAGAAAGGCTTGAGAAAAACAATTTCATTGGCCGAGATGTGTAAGCTGCATAGCAACTTCGCTCGGTTTTACGAGAAGCCATACAACTTCGAGGTGTGCATAATCCCACAACGCAGCTACATGCTGCAAGTTCCTTTCTGCCACACGGCCAGGATGCCGCCCCATGCATATTGTTGCAGCCCAAAGAATGGCAGAATGTACTATAGAATGTGAGAGCCCCAGCCGAGCTGGCCGGGCTGACAAGCTTTTGTAATGTCCGAGCCAAAAACTCATATTAACGTAACCCGCTTTACTTAACTAACTCATTTAAAAGTTTCACTAATAGCACGTCACACATGCAGCACATGGCGTGTGCTTAGCCCAATTAAAATGTGGTCAGGGCTGAAGCTTTCACAACTCGCGAGCAGCCCGCATCAGCTGCAAAAAAAAATTAAAAAAAAAAATAGAAAAAAACCTAGAACGAGTATGGAGATGGAGATGTGGATGAATCTGAGGCTCGGGCAGCATCTGCTTCGGTTTTATGCACAAAAGTCGCAGCAACAATGCAGAAATAGTTGAGTTTTTCACCCCGGCTACTCGGCATTCTGAATTTGTGCATTTCGGAGCTTAATTAGCAGACGTAGTTGACGCCGACTTTTTTTTTTTTTTTTTGTATGAGCCACTCCTAGCCGTTTTCGCACCTGCATGTGGAATACAATGGCATAAATGGCAAACGCAAAATGTGTTTACAGCCAAGGATAATGGATAGTGTGAGCTGGCACAAATTGGGGTTAAGTTGGCTGACAAAAGGATTCATTATAATTATGCGGCCCAGCGGGCTGGCACACACACACACGTTGACTTTATAAAGGGAATCGTTCGCGTATCTCAAGGCGTTTTGTCAATAGCTTTAGTAGTGTGTGTGTGTGTGTTTGAACACTCTTTAATTGCCTTTGTCTGTTTGCCCACACTCCATCTGAGCTGTCATGTGTCATTCTATCCGTATATATTTATTACATTTATCTCTCTGTCAATCCGCATTTATTTATTTGCATAACTTCCACTTAAAGTGTCAAGCTGAAGTTGAGATACATGAATCTTGGCCATGTTGTTTGCTCAGCATTTGACAGTTGCATCAGAGGAATGGCGCAAAGGATTTGTATGCAAATGTACTATCTTCTTTTCGGTTGGAGTGGGATTCAGACAATTGAACAGATTTGCCGCCAAATGTGTGCAGCAGGCGGTTAATCAAAGACCAATAAAAATATCACGCATACGACACGTACGCCGCGAAATGTGCATAATTGATGGGTAATCAATTAAAGCGCACTCTTCCAAACCCGTTAAAAGAGTTTGGCCACAACTTGAGGTGAAATCACTTCGGGGCCACATTGAATTGCCTTTGGGGACACTTGCCATCGGTTTGTGTTTGCCTCTCGAATTTTGCATGCAAATCCACTCAATTAAAGCAATTCCGATGCAATTGTAACGTCTCGGGGATGTGCGTTACGGTGTCGGAGCTTTAAATTAAAAATGCATTAAGTGCGAACTGTAGTTGCTGCATCATTC
The DNA here is from genome assembly GCF_004382145.1 of Drosophila mauritiana. Classification (NCBI taxonomy): domain Eukaryota; kingdom Metazoa; phylum Arthropoda; class Insecta; order Diptera; family Drosophilidae; genus Drosophila; species Drosophila mauritiana. The sequence continues at coordinate 18,999,997 of NC_046668.1, read as the reverse complement.
GCATTGTGCCCCGCCCACCGCTGGGCGGCTTCCCTTCCTAATGAGGCCAGACACAAACATTTGCCCACGTTATAAACATTTTACGAGCGTGTGCGAGTGTTTATTTATTCAAATGCATTTAAAATAGCATGAAATGCCATAAGGAGGCGACACTTAACGAGCCCAAGACGAGTCTTCCACTATATGTATATGCTATATACATGATCCCAGCGAGACGAGCACGCAATCAAAGACGGCGAGCTCGAGAAGGAGAACTCTCCAGGCTGAAGCATTCGCCATGTGGCAGCGTAAACACTGAAGCCTCCTCCTTTCACTCGGGGCAATGTCAAGAGCACCTGGCCCACTCACACGTGCCGAGGAGATAGAGCGCAGGAGGAGCTGCCGGTCCAGGTGGGACATTTTTCCATCCATTAATGCATCCATCCACTAGTCGCCGCTGCTCGCTCATTTTGTTTGCACAGTCCAAGCAAACGACTTTTCGAGCCTCGCAGCTGCAAGGACATGGCTCGAAAATAACACACACATACATACACATATGCACGTCTAATTCAAGTGCAAAGGAACAAGCGAATTATGAGCATTTTGCGCTGCTTGGCGAAAAAATGCTATGAAAAGGTCAGGGGTTAAGGCCACTTTTGGCCAGCCAAGACATTTTGTCAAGCAATTTAAAAGCAAGCCTTTAACAAGTTCCTCGGAGCACATTACCTCCAACTTTATACTCTAATTGCGGCACTTTGTGCCATTTTCCTTGGAAAGCAGCACAAGTGCAGATTCACTTTCAGATGCATTGCATACAAATGTATATAATTTTTTGTCTTAGAAATATGTATTCATTCATTCATTAGACGAATATGACACTCACAAGTTTCTGTGATAGTGCGAAAACTTATAGCTTCAATCAGCAATCAATACAGCTTTTATTAAATGCTTCGCTTTAATTTAAATGCCCATATTTTGATTTGCCAATTGGTTTCCTTGCAAGCCAAACGCATATGAGCTCCACACAGGCGGACCATGGAAATCAGTTGGCTTAGTGGCGGCCAAAACCGAATCAAACCCGCTTAACCCGGACCATGAACCAAACAAAGCCTTCGCCCCAAAAATGCCGAGTAATTGGCCAGATGTCAGAATGGCTGCTACCAAATACTATCTATATCGCATATAGGCGCGCAAATCGCGGCATTACCAGCCAAATGCACGTAAAAAAACGGGGTATAAGTTAATTGGTCTTGCAAATTAATAAGTTAGTTAACTTAAATGAGTTTGAATAAGAATATATTGCAATATTTAGCTCAATGTCCAGCTAATTTTGTTAATTAAGTTCATATTTTTCTGCACTCTAATTTCTCGAAGTGCATCCCCAGAGGATGCCAACTGGCGCTGCAGTTTGTCATGCGTGTTTCGCACAAAATGCGATCAGAGTCGACAAAGCGACAAGTCGGCGAGGCTAATTCGATGGCAATCCGACGAGGAGACCGCATTTTGTCGCCGCTGCAGGCGCGGCTTTAAAATCCCGTCGAGCCGTCGTTTAGGTATAATTTTTGAGCGCCGAACTCAGGGCAAGTGAGATGGGAAAATCTGAGATTAACACATCCGCCGGATGTCTGCATCGAAATCAATAGGGAAGTCAGGTGTGGCATTGGGCCCGCAAATAGAAACAGAGCCGAGTGCCAGCAGCAGAAGCGAAAATCGTTTTGTAATTTGAATTTGATTTTGGCAAACAATTCCGGAATGCGGAAATTGAAAGCGCATGCTGCGCGAAAACTTTCCGGCTCTTGCGTAATTACGTAAGCGGGTGGCGGCATCAGATAGAACAGCCCGAGTACAAGCTCGTCTGCAGCTGCAGACAACAAGAGTATTTGTATACAGTGGCAACAAGCTGCAAATGCGTTAAGAAAGTTTCGCGGTTCTGGCACTTGCCAAATTGACTGACAATGCACAAGCGCATTTAGGTGCATATACACCGACACAAAGTTCGCATAATGGCTTAGACGCCAAACCGCGCACTTGCCTCGCATTTAATTGAAGTGAAATAACATTTTGTGTCAACGTCTAACGAGTAGTTCGCAACAGCCACCGCTCCCCTTTGGCGGCAATCCCAAACTTTTGGTGCAACATCTGGCATACGTTGCGTATGCGCAACATTTACCTCGCTGCAAGCGAATATGTGTGTGTGTGTTGTGCCGCGCAAATCTGTTGCAGCGCAAAACCAACATGCAATTTGCAACACGCCCGGCCAGCTCCACCGAAAGGGACGCCAAGTGGTTGCCTCTGCGGGTGCGTGTGGTTTAAGTCGTCTTTAATTGAATCCCAGCCAAGATGACGCGCCAGTTGGACCAAATGTGTGCAGGTCCTTTCCTAAATGGACGGGGAGGGTGTTCAACGTAAGAGTTCAACTAATGAAATCTAGATGGTAGATAACTCGCCACAGTTGTAGTCAAGGATATTCAAATCCTAGTCAATACCATTAACAACATCTTTTGTCAAGGATTGTGGTCTGATTTTGGATATGATTGAAATGTCATTTCGAATAGGAACCACAAGTACATTTAATTAATGTTAATAACAATGAGTAAACACAATACATTGCTTTATTAAGCTTAACCATAATTTTTTATTTCATATAAACTATTAAACTATGTGAGACCCACCGAATTCAACGATTCCTTGAATCTGGCGCGAAATCGAAGTCGGCATTTGTCTAAGGACTAGTTTAGCCATTAAATATGTGGCGCAAGTGGGTCACATATCTGGCCAACTGAGCCAGCTGTCCTTGAGCCATTTTTCGCTATGGATTCACTCCTTCCGTTTCCACACTTCAAGGAGCCCTCTTCTCCAGATGCCGACACATTTGGTCAAACTTTTGCATGTGACTTATGCTGCTGCCGCCTTTCATTTTAATTCGTTTAAGCTGGAGATGCGTGCCGCACCCGGAGGAAATGCGAACAAAAAAAAAAATGGGTGCGCCACACTCGCCGCCTCACAGTGCCACATGTCCGAGCAGCTCTGCTCCATTAAGCTAAGTGCCGTGCGAGGAAGAAGGATGCAGTGCTCGCTGCAGGATATGCAATGCATTTGTCATTGCGGAATGCGTTTTAGCAAATGTTGGCCACGCTTTCAAAATTACATAACACAAATACCAGGAGACGGAGATGGAGATGGAGCTGCTGCACGGACATTGCTTTGAAGGAGCCACCAGCTCCTGCCCAAAACTGCTGATGGTGCTACAGTTTTTCCAGCTGCACATGGAAAATTCACGATCAAGTAGATTACCATTTGAATTTAATTGATAACCTATACAATTTAATCAAAAAATTAAAATAAATTTGAAATTAAATGAGCTGAAATTTATTTATGTGTATTCTTTTTTCATATAGTAAAACATTATGTTCTCAGTGTAATGTTGCTGATGGCCATGTTGCATTGCTGCTGCTGATGTTGCCTCAGCCTTTGTATGTTGCGGCAGCTGAAATTAATATTTGCACTCAAAATGCAATTTTCCAGGCATTTCCTCTCCTTTTCGGAGGTCCTGGCGCAATGAGTTGGGTGTTGTCACTTGTTAGAGCTGATGTTGCCTCACGTACATGCTGGGTTCCTATTTTTTTTTTATTTTTTGTGCCTTGGTGCCTGCAATCCCAACCAGAAACTCCGGACGCCTGGCAGCCGTTCATTTTGCATTTTCCGTTTAGCAGCGTGGGAAATGCAGCGTCGCGTAAATGAATTGCCATTTCTCATGGCTTTCCCATGGCTTTTCATAGCTGCGGCGAAGGATACTGGAGCTGGCCAGAGATTGCAGGCTGAGACGCGTGACATGACCATTTGTCAAAGATCTGGGCTCGGGCAACACAGGTGCACACGCCCACATTAATAGTTAATTAAGCAAGTGTTGCTATATGCTGCTGCTGGTGCAACATGCCGGCACCTGCAACAATAATTGCATTATTCATGGGCTGTCGCATGTGCGGCTGCCATTTCGAGCAACTCAATTTCATAATAAGTGGGTCTGTAATGGCGTAAACAACAGCCAGCATGGCAACAACAGCCGCCAAGTTCAAGAACTCAATTAGCCCAGGAACAAAAACACACAGGACGAGCTGCTGCTGCATGGATGGAGGATGTAGCCAAGGAGCTGGGAGATTCCCTCGAGAATCCTGCGCTGCTGCCATCGTTAATCTTACATGCAAATTCATATTAAAACTATGCCCTTGCCCCATCTTCCACCTCGTCTTTGCGCAGCAACTGGCGCAGCTGGAAAAAAGTTGCTAATTTTGTATGCCAACTGTAAGAGTACTTTGAGCCCCTCTCGACCCCCTCTCGACCCCTTTTCCACAGCGCCACTGCATTGCGCATTGCTCCTTGTTGCAATAACATTTTGTTTATTTGAACTTTTCCGCTGATGGCAATGGTGCACGGTACTCGCACGTCTGTAGCCAACTTGCACAAACATTCATATTCCGCAGCGATGAGCTCGAAATGATGGCATTCGAGGAGTTTAATTGGCCATAAATGGACTGATCAAGCAAAGGGCTAAGTAAATGCGATTCCCAATTTAAGAACAGGATTTTACCATTGTAAACTTATTATGTATCATTATTACCATTTAATGCAGAAAACTGATATATCTTCGAATTTATAGCCTTGGTTGGCTAAAAAACAGATTGAATAGTAAATACAAATACACTGGGTATCTGATAGTCGCGACTGCCATTCCTCCTCGTTTTCTGCTGCATTTGTGCAATGTCAATGCAATGAGTAGGATTTCACATAGCACCAGAGGAAGTTTGTCTCGCCGGCAGCCACGAAAACAAACAAGTAAACAACTATGAAAAATGCTAATGAGCCTCTACGTAATTAAAATCACACACCCATATTTGCGTACATACATATGTTACAAACAGGTGTGCAAATGCGGCATCCTCGCCATCGGAGATGCAGTTTCAACTAATTAGAATTTTATTAACTAGAAAACGAACTGACTACTGACTGCTGTCAATCGCCAAAAGCGAATAGCCATCCTTTCATTTAGAAAACGACTCGAATGCCAGGAAAATAGTTGGCCATTCTGAAAGCATGTCGGATTCAATCTGCATAACAAATGCAGAACCAGATGCACGTTTTCAAGGCCAAAGCCAATATGCATTTACCCAAATATCGAAAAGTTGCATAGGCATAACTTGACACTAATCCCCAGGCGGAGGAAACAATGCTTTGTTTTTTGGGACTTTGCCATACTGGCAATGCACGGCAAAAATATTAAAAAGTTTATACAAACGTATATACATATATGGCATAAGAGTAATAGAATTTAGTTACTATATTTTATTTTATTTTTTTATTTTTCCAGTAGTTCTAAGTCGGGTTGTATATTTTTTTATTTTATTAAAATAATCTAAACTCTAACCTAAACATTATTGGGATTAATATGAAAAAGAAATATTTATTTGAAAGCATTTCAGAGTTTAGTCAGTGAAAGATTGAAGATACGCAACTGATTTGCCGGCTGATTGTAGCGCATCCTGGCACAGATTCGGTCCTTTCGTCCTTTGCCTTTTGCATGGTGTAACCAATTTTATAGAGTGTGTTAGAGTAAAAAATTATACAAAAATAATATGGAAAAACAACAGGACAGCAAACCAAAAAAAAATAAAGGACAAAAAAGGAAGGAAAGGCAGCCGCCGCAAAGGCAACAAATTCGAATGAAAAACTTTCTAATGAGTCGGCATTACAATTTCAAATTTGTTGCGCAAATTATTATAAAAGTTTGTGTGTGTGAGCAGAACAACATACTGAAAGTTATATACGAGCCTGAGGTTGGCATACAAATGCCACAATAATAATTTTCAAACCTCACTAGCCAGCCCACAAAAAATGAAAAGTGGGCGGAGCCATGGAATCCAGGAGTCAATTGCAGCAGGAGTAGCCTAGTTTCGTTGTTGTTTTCGATTTGACTGAAAAAGAACTTGTTACACTTGCAGTCGCCCAGGCTGGCATTAAATTATTTAATTATTTTATTATAATTACAGGAATAACAACTGTACGCCAGCAGCACTTGCATGTTTTTGACACTTTTATTGACTTAAAGTTCTTGGTTTTTTTTGCACATCTTTCGCTGCAAAATTGTTTTAGTGGCATGTGAATAATGTAAGAAATATACTTACATACATATATAAATGGGGGCAATACAGGTCAGACTGGCCAAAACACAATTCGCACCTAATTTAGTTTATTATTTCATGATTTCATTTATTTTTCGCCTGCGGTCGGCCGAAAATTGTGGGCCAAAGTGGATTAGAGTCGGTTTTGGGCCGTAAAAGAAATTTAAACTTTTTCGCTCTGCCGTTTTGTTTTTTTACGATGCGTACAAAAAATTGTTGCATGTTGAATGGGGTAGTTGGGGAGGGGGTTTGGGGGGCTGCTGCGAGTGCTGTTTTGAATATTTAAATCATTTTATTTGCCACGGCACTTAGCGAGCAGCTTCCATCGTCCATGGCTGCAATTCTTTCTGCTTTTCGGGGGGTCGAAATCAATTATTTAGGCAAAATGTCAGCCAAATCTGTGCTCTGTTGTTTTGTGCTCACTGTGTTTGTGTCACGTTATGAATTTAGATTAAACAATTTGCCATCACATCGGATGTGTGCAATAGTGTACCAATGGGAATGGAAATCAGTTCAAAAGTTTTCAAACTCCAATTACTCACATATTGCGTTTCGAAAATTTAAATATACCCAATGGAGAAATATAAATAAATAACATAAATATTTTTGGCCAAAATAAAGCATGTTAAATATTTTCGTTACAAGCTTTAATTTGTTTGAACTAAAAAATGGATTGTGCTTTGTATAGTTTGTTATATAAAACCACAATGAAATTGTAGGAAACCATAAAGCCTTTTATTAGTTGGGTAACCGGAGTAAAAACGTAATTAAACTATTTACTTGCTTCATTTATGTTTTAATTACATTGCTAACTTAATGGCGAGCATTTCAAATTCAAGCTTAAATTGTATGATATTAATTGAAGCTTATATTAAGCAAAAGAAATATTTAAATGTGCGAAATTCTCTATATATACACCTGTTTGCATCTTGAAGATTCAAAAATTAAATGACAGTTTCTCTATAACAAACCCTTGAATGTGTAATTATACGAAACGATTTGAGCTCCATTTCGCCTGAGAACCTAATCGATTTTCGATGGGTGATTCGAGCAGGACAAACAAACGCTCCATTCCATGGCAGCCAGCAAATGTGGAGCTATTTTAGACAATTATGCTCTGATTACACACGTTTTAGCTGCCATCGGACACCATTCCGAATCCGGCTCCAGAACCATTGTCCGCTGCAAGGAGAGAGAAGGAGGAGCAGGAGGTGGAGCAGGTGCACCTTTGTTAATTGCTGTTGCAGGCGTCTTCAGGCCAATGAGCTGGCGGAAGCTCAAATGGCACTTGCCGTGCATTTAACATTAGTTCGTTAGCTCCGACAAATGGCAAATGGTCAACAGCAAAAGGCCCTTTGGCTGCTACGAGCCAAAGAGCGGCGACCTCTTGGCCAGAAGTCAGCAGAGTACGGCCAACAAAAATGTCAACTTGAGGCCAAGAAAGGACTCAGACAAAGGCTTTAATACCTACATACATATATAGTCTGGAATGGGGATAAATGCATACCAGGTGGGGATGTGGGGCCAAAGGGTGGGGAAGTATAACAAAAGAGCTGAAAATTAAAAAGAGACAAGCAATTAAAATGGCTTACAAGCGGGCGAACAAGGGGTATTGGCTTCGTGGGCGCGGGGGGTTTGGTGGCGGGGGTGGGGGGTTGCAACAGCTGTAACTGTAATTGTTGCTGCCGCTGCTGCAGCATAATTGCCGACAGGATGCAACGCACGCGACCACTTCCGCTTGGCAGGCGCTTCATCCTCGATGGCCCTTCCGGCCCGCGTCCATTAACCCACTAAAGACCAACAGGAGTCGAATTAGCGCCAACATTTATTCAGGGTTTATATACTTTCATAATTTCAAAAATAATTTCGAAAAGAGTTTAGTTTCTAAGAAGTAGGTTAATGCAATATGAGTAAGATTAAAACTTTCAAATAAAATCGAAATTTTTTTTTAAGCCACACTTACTATTAATTATTAATCTGGCTACTTACATTTTATAAAATAATTTACAAGTTCTTAATTTTCTTTACATGTTCTTACACTTAGACTCAGTGGGTTAATCAAACCTTACTCAGGAGGCAGCGCAGAGACAACTCATAGCTGGCTGGCACATTGTGCGTCCAAAATAAATGGCGAGTGGAGTGCAGCAGAAATTAATAGCAGTGCAAACAACAAAATCCCCTCCTGCACCGCTCCTACTCCGGCTCAGACGTTGCTCACCCGGTATCCGGATGGCCGAAAGCTGGAGTCATGCCGCCATCATCCCCGCATCTCTGCTTCTGCTGCGTAAGTTGTCAGTTGCTGAATGGCCAAGTTCCCTACTCCTCCCTCCCCCTGCTAGTGCAGACATTTACGTCAGATTCTGGCTGTGGCAAGGCATTCACCGCTGACCAGGACTTTGCATAATGCGCATACGCCCCATAGGCCCGTGGGCGGTTTTTCGCCATTTAGTGTTACTTCCGGTTTTAAGGAGCTGCGGCGCAACTGCCATGGCCCGAACAATTACAACAATTGGTTTTAACAACGCGAGCAGTAAGCCACCTGAAAAATAAAAACAGGAACTGTAATTCCAAGGGAATCGACTACAAAGTACTCATTATATTGGGTTTAAAGCTCCGCTTTTTCGCTTCCAAAAGAGTTTTTAGTGGTATTTCCCTAGTTTTAATCATACATCCTTCCGCAAAAGTGAACCATTAACTTCCTCTAAACCTGCACCATGGCTTAAACGAGTCTTAATTCATTTCTTCTGACTCCGATTGTGAAATCCAATCTGGACGTAGGAGTCGGCATAGCCGCACACGCTGCAGTGGCTGCAATCCAAGGAGCCGGGGGGCATGAAATGCGTATGTGGGACCCATAATGAAATACATGGCATATGCGGAGACCCGGATCGGGCGAACAATGTGTGAATGCAACTCCACAGCCGGTCGTGGCTCCGGCATCCTCATCCTGTGCACTCCGTCCCGGATGCCCGCCGTCACGATGGCAATCATAATAATGGCATACAATTTAACAGCATTGCGTATCGGAAGGAAATCTCGGTGGCCGCAATCTGTGCCCCTCGTCTTCGGGCCACTGTGACTTGGAGCCGGACTCATTGCATTTGCCTACTTATGTACTCGACCCGGGCTGGCGGTAGCAGGGGCGTGGCACTGGGCGGGCACTGCAGGACGGGCTTAAATGGGTCACTTTGACCGCTGCACAAATGACAATTGCCGGTCAGCAAATCCTGGGGAATTGCTGCAGTTGTTGGCTCGGCTTAAATGCATATGCATTAACAGAATAAATTATGCATTTTTCGCACATAAAATTCTGTCGCAGTCCAGGCCATCATCTCCCATGACTCCTTCCTGGGCCATTGCCGGAGTGTCAACTGAGTCATTATGACTGTGTCCCAAGCTTCTGCTCACGTGCACCTTGTGGTTATTAAAGGTGTCACTCCGCTAGGCCATATCAAATGGGTTCTACTCATCATCTATACAAAGAATTATGATTATCAACTATTATGTATTAAGTAAGTGGTTTTAAAGTGTTTATTTTAAACGGATATCCTTTGATCCTTCCATACACAACACAAAACAAGGAGCAGACCAGTCTGCCTCCAATTACTGCTCACCTGAAACCCGCGTGGTTGAGATGGGGGGCCGCTCTCCGATGGCTTCGGTCATGGTCAGGCTGGCGACACGGCTGCTGGGATGATGGAAAGAGTCATTTGCCTAGTGGCTGCCTCTCCTATACCTTCGGCCGACGTGTCCAGGCCGAGGTCCGTTTTGATTGCAGTCGCCAATTAGCGTAATATTCGCAATATGCTTTTGTCTGCGCATTCATTTTTATTATTTTCCCCTCTCCTTCTGAAGCACGCGGCACGCCTAAGGGACACGAAGGGTCTGGTCTGCAGCAGCTTCCACCATTCCGTGAATATTGGCCAGCGGTGTCATGGCAAAAAGTTCGCAGCGCCAGATGGTTTTAATTGCTGGTGGGGATGTTTTTTGCCTAAGTCTTTGGAAATTAGTTTAAAGCATTTTGAGCGCGATGGCAAGCAACTAATTGATATTGCTTAATATTTATGGCTCGCCACTTTGGTGGGGGGAACGGAACGAGCGGAAGTGCAGTGCAATTTAACAAATGGAAAACCCCGGAAATGCAAATTGGAGCAGAAACAGCGACAGTCATGGCAACAAAGTGCTCACTGAAACCGGAGAGTTGCAAAGAAATTAGCCGAGTCGAGTTGAGTCGAATGTGTGTCATGCACTCAACTTAACAGCGCCAACAGCCAGGTGATTGCCCTGCGTTACGCCCCAAACATTTTCTACTCTTCTGGAGCTGATAAATCCGGGTGACGTGACGTGCACGCTGGCTGGCTGATGCCCAACATGGCCGGCCCATCGATACGATTACGATTCAGATTCATTCACCCGCCATGACACCGATGTGCACACGGTTTTCTTTGGCCGAGTGTCAGACGGCCATATCGCTTCGGCACAATGTAAACAATGAGAGTTGTTGGGCCCGGGGACCTTATCAGTAAACATAGGCGGGAAAATAGATAGGACGTTGAGCAATCGATATTCCGGTGGAATCACAACGCCCCGGCGATTAACAGATTTTAAGGGCTTTAATGCTAAGCACACACTCCCTGATGCAACTTAATGGTACACTTAATCCTAGACATTCCTCAAAGTATTCCCTATGTACAAAATATATGGCAAAGAGAGCTACTCCTCATCCTTAATGCAGTTCTCGACCAAATCCCGCAGATTGGGGTTCTCCATGGCCGCAGCGATGCGCTCCTTGTCATTGATTTGCTTGTTAACTGCGGAAACGAGAACATTTTTAATTAGAACACATATGATAATAGTATCTGGCTTGTCCAACTTACTCTCTTCCTCTGTTTGATGGGCTCCCTTCTTGATGTATATGTCTAGTTTTATGTTGTGCGGAAGTCCACGTTCTACTTTCACGCGTATACAGAGTCCAATCAGCGTGGCCAACGAGCAATGTGGCACTGTGGGGTTAAACTCGATGCGCACCTGAAAGAATCAAAAGAAAAATACAATGCATTTAAACTGTTTACTACACAAGAGATTTAAGACATGTGGAGTTTTTTCTTTTAACACAAGTACTTTAAGCTATAAGATCAATTTCAAAGGCAGTTTGAAACTAAATCGTTAAGCCTTTAAAATACTCAAGCAGAAATTGTGATGAAAGCAAATAAACACACGCGCAGATTAAACTTATGATGAAATGATTAGGGCTCAAGCTTATGGCTTATAAAGATATTGAGTAACGTACAACTGAGACATTGGAGCGCGTGGGTGGCATCACAAAGATTCCATCCTCGTAGACAACGTTGAGGTCCTCCAAAGTGCACGGCTTCTCGGGATCGCGAATGCCGCGCAACAGATCTGTGTAACGACAAAAGAAATTACATAACTAGGCGAAAGTAAAAAAGTCCCATTGTATATCGAACCGTAGATGGTTTCCTGCAGCTCCGTCTGATTCTTGTAGCCCAGTTCATGGAGCAGTGCGTCCTCCCCGAAGGCAATGGCCTCATCATCCATCGACATCTGGCTCGTTTTGCGCACTAACTCGTCGGCGTTCTGGCTGCGTCCGCTGATACTGGCGCTGCTGCTGCCCGTACCGCTTTCACTGCCGCCCGTTCCGCCAGCACTCCCACTATCGCCGCCGCACGGCGACGTCACGGTTGCGACCGAACTGACGCCGCTGTCGGATTCGGAGAGCTTGCGCTTTATGTAGGACAGCATGTTGTGGCACCTGTGCGTGGTATTATCTCGCCTGGTTTTATCTTAACCGTTGTGTGCTTGCCCGTGCGTGGGTGATTACAGCAGCATAATTTGGTCAGCAGGCGATCTATTTTCTTGGTAATTCTTCACTTCCGCGGTGCAAATTGTTGGAAATAAGCGATGGCATCAGCTGATTATTGTTTGTGTGCCGACCAGGGCTGCAGAGTAGGTAGAAGTGCTAAGTCGTCTTCGATATATCTATCGATAGTGATATCGATGGCCTGTCATCTCTGGGGCAAACATTTGAAATTCGTCAGCCCTGATCCCCTTATCAGTTCTTGTCTGCGCTTTTGTCCAAATATTTGTTGTTTGCCCACCAATTTTGCCGGCTAATTATTGGAAAAAATATATTAGCAAGCTGAAAGACGATATTTCATTATAGCAGCGGAAAAAGTATTGTGCAAAAAATTTTCATCTGCACAGTGGGCGTTGTGGCAAGATGTGGCCGAGTTGCAGCTGCCTAACCCATCGTACTTAAGTCAAAACCCTCGATTAGCAGGCTTTGCATATGTCAAATTCGCGCAATTTTCCTAGGCCGTCGGGTGCATCAGAAAATTATTCATTACGTTTTAGTTAGTCGTACGAATTGTTTCTTATTTGTGAAAGCTCGTCGAACAGAAGCAAATTTCGCTTTAACCTTTTGAAAAATAAAGGAAAAAGTTCGTAAAAAGCGAAAGAGCCCATCGAAACCAACACGATAAATGTGTTCAACAGAGGTGAGCGCAAAAGAAAAGTGCTGAAGTGTGGTGAAAGTGAACATACATACATACATATACAAACGTCTGTCTAAAAGATGGCGCCTCTGGAAAAAAACCGTTAGTAGTAGCTTAGGGTTTAATAGACTCTTAAAAATACATAGCCCGTCACTTCATATCGAAAATCTAGTGAAAGCGGTTCGCGTTTTGCTAAGAAAATCGGTTCCTTAAAATAACAAAAAAAAAATTCCAGAAAGTCAGCTAATTTGGTTTTCCGAATTTTCTAGATTCCTTTCCCCAGTTCATATAAGAAAATGGTTGCTGATGACATTGATGCCGGAGTGGCCATTGCCTTCGCCGATCAATCCTCGTCGTCCGTGGGCGTTAAGGAGGAGCTGCCGGCCGGCAATTATATCCTGGTGGGCGTGGACATCGACACCACTGGACGGCGTCTAATGGATGAGGTAAATCGGGCATACCACCTGACTGCCGTGCGATCGTTCGTCGTTCGGTCCTAACCCCACTTGCGTTAAACCCACAGATTGTCCAGCTGGCCGCTTACACACCCACCGACCACTTCGAGCAGTACATCATGCCATATATGAATCTGAATCCAGCTGCTCGCCAGCGCCATCAAGTTCGTGTTATTTCGATTGGCTTTTATCGTATGCTGAAGTCGATGCAGACTTATAAGGTGAGTCCAGTGCAGTCCAGTCCATTTAATGTGGCAGTCAAGTACTCAAACATCCGCATTTCCACATACAATATCCTCTCAGATCATTAAATCCAAGTCTGAGATCGCTGCCCTCAAGGACTTCCTCAACTGGCTTGAGCAACTGAAGACCAAGGCGGGTCCCAGCTCGGACGGGATTGTGCTTATCTGTCATGAACAGCGCAAGTTCATTCCCTACATGATCCTGGAGTCGTTGAAGAAGTACGGCCTGTTGGAGCGCTTTACCGCATCAGTGAAGTCGTTTGCAAACAGCATCAATCTGGCCAAGGCTTCCATTGGCGATGCCAACCTCAAGAACTGCAGTCTGCGCAAGCTTTCCAAGATCTTATCCACGACCAAGGAGGAAGACGCGGCTTGCTCTGCGTCCACATCTGGATCTGGATCTGGATCTGTTTTGGGATCAGGATCTAGTATAGTGTCTGATTCGGTATCGATATCCCCCAGGGACAGCACCGTGACCAACGGTGACGATAAGCAATCTGTCAAGAACGCCGTTCAGGGTAAGCGGCAACTGTTTGAGGGCAATGCCAGTGTTCGTGCCAAATTGGCCTTTGATGTTGCCCTTCAGCTGAGCAACTCGAACTGCAAGCCGGAACCGAAAAGCTCGGAGGCATTGGAGAATTTGTTTAATGCCATACGTCCGTTTGCCAAGTTGGTGGTATCCGATATCCTGGAGCTGGATATCCAGAACGAGAATTTGGAGCGTCAAAACACCTTCCGTCCGGTGTTCCTGAACTACTTCAAGACCACTCTGTACCATCGTGTGCGTGCCGTGAAGTTCCGCATTGTGCTGGCCGAGAATGGCTTCGATTTGAACAAGCTAAGCGCCATCTGGGCAGAAAAGCAGACCGAGGGCCTGGACATGGCCCTGCAGTCTATTGGCCGGCTAAAGATCAAGGACAAGACGGAGCTGCTCGAGCTTCTGGACAGCTATTTCGATCCCAAGAAGACCACGGTGAAGCCGGCTGTCAATGGTAACGGCAATAATAATAACAATAACAATCGTCGCCGCAATCGACGCGGCGGCCGCCATTCGGTGAAGAACGCTAGGTCACCCAGCTCCCCATCGGAGAGTACCGAGTTTGGAGCAGGAGGTGACAAGTCGTGCAGCGTTTCCTCGGTGCCCGACTCCACTACCAAGACTCCCTCGCCAAACAAGCCGCGTATGCACCGTAAGCGCAACTCTCGTCAAAGCTTGGGTGCAATCCCCAATGGACTCAAGGTGGCGGCTGACATATCCTCCTCCGGCGTTTCTGAGCTCAACAATAGCGCTCCACCTGCCGTAACCATAACCCCGGTCGTGGCACAACCCTCACCAACACCGGTGGTCATCACGGCCTCCAACTAAAATCCAGTTCTGGTGGATCCGTAAAGTAAATACCTTATATTGAGATGCTTCTGCCATTTGCTTTGTAGATAACTTAGTTAACGAGGGCTAAGCCTTCGTGTAGATTGTTGATTAATTTTATGAATTGCGTACACTTGCTTGTATTTTTAATGAATTTTATGCATAACATCGAAATGAAATTCAAATACAAAATAATATTGATAGAAATTGAGCCTTTTCTAGCTAAATGTAAAAGGTTTAATTAAATTTTTTCAATATAAACTCAACGGCTAATCTTTCGAATCACAGCTTTTCCACACGCTTTGCGATTTTCGGGATTGAGTTTCCTAACCGACATTTTGCCTTTTCAGTATTTCAAAAAATGGATGATCAAAACATAAGAAGACAAGGGCAGGGAACGGAGATTTACACCACAAACGAACTTTCTTCCTTTTAGAAGATCTAGTGCAGACAAGCTTTAAATTCCAGTGGAAGCAAATTTCCCGTGAACACAAACTCATGCACGCACAACTCACGAGCACGTTGGTGTATCGTTAGTGTGAGTAAACCGTGACTGTGACGTAAACAGTGACTGTTGAATAGTGATGACACAAGCTTCAAAAGATATTTTTGAAACGAGTGAATTGTTAATCGAGACGTTTGAAAACTACATTGTCCAGCATATGGAGGATGCTGAGCCTATTGACTATATATCCACACTGAAGCAGCGTAAGCTAGAAATAATGATGGAGAAGAAGGAACAAATATGATGTACAATTAAGAACTCGCTGCATTTAAGCATAGTTTTCCAGGCGAACCGATGCACATCGCCGAACTCAAATGAGAGATTGGAAAAATATGATTCAAAACGGAACGCCTCGATGAAAATTTTCCATTGGACGGGCCTGTCGACGCACACTATCAAAACTCTATGAATATAACCCAAGATCCAGGCCTGGTCCAATGTAGAAAACTTTCACATTGAAAGCACGATATAAAAATACACCAATCTAATACAGTAAAAAACACACGCACGCACGCAGACACACGCATACTCAAAGCATATTCAATACTTTATTCGCACACTTAAAATGGGGGGTAATCTAACCCAACACTTGTAAACATATCCAGTATTTCAAGCTGTATTTCATATATGTTTCATATTTACAATCAACAAACATATGTAATATCTGCAAAAGGGCGCGAATAAACGAACGATAAACTAACGATAATCGTGGCTAGTCACTGTTTTCACTTTCGCAGGTGCACCGCTAGGTGTGACCGTATTGCCGCCTGGCCTGGAAAGAGTGGGCCTGTGTGGATTGCTTCCATTCCCAAACCTGGTGATCAGTGATCACCGATCAGTGCAACATCGTCCATTTCCCAACCAGAATGGAGGTCGATCCCGCAGAAGAGGCGCCTCTAGACGAGGCACATACGTCCATATATGATGGCTATCCGCCCGATTTCGGCTACTTCAACATGGCCCACGGAATGCTGGTGGAGATCTCCGAGGAGATCCGGGCCAAGTTTCCCCACGAGCCGCGTCTGCGTTTCTCCCAGCTAAACAACCTTCACCTGGCGGCCCGCAGTGGCCAGATGTTGAGCTTTGTCGAGATCTTGAATTCGGTTAGCTGCAGGGCGGTGCAGACCCACCTGGTGAATACAGTGAGTACTCCATGGCACGGATGGAACGGCTTTTTGCGTAATTGCCAGAGTTCACTACTGCGTCATTAATGAAAATTGCCGCCGAACGTATACGTATTATTCGGTTTATATGTAAAAACAAATCTGCTGCCGCATAGAGCGAATCTATACACGCTCCATTGCTGGTTTTTTGCTTTCGGTATTTGTATTTACTTGGCTTGTCATTGTTTATGAGAGAGAACGAGGGAGCGAGTGAGAGAGGGTGAGCCACATGCTCTACAGGCAACACCCGCTAAAAGGGCGCAGATCATATTAGGATCTTATTATAACGTGCCAGCGTTTAAGCGATCTACTTTTATTGTAGTCCAAATTTGAAACACCATTATGCGAGTGTCCACTATAGTGTTTATAACTTTACTGCCTGCCAAAAAGGCAAACACATCGCAGGCGAAATCAGCAGTATTTGGTGCAGTTTTGCAATTAATGACCGAACAATACAGATCAAAATCCTATTTAAGGCACCAAAAGTCACTGTCGCAATTGATTGGATATCAAGTGGATGATGACACTCGGTCCATCTTTAACCAATTACTCAGGAATGGCGTGGCTATCTGGACACGGAATTGGCCAAATGCCAGACCAAATGCTATGCAGTTTCCTGAAATCGCAAATTTGAAATGTGCGTTTATTAATTTGTTTATTAACAAAATAATTCCAACACCTCTGCTGTTGCGTTGTAATCTAATCGAAGCCATAGATCCCATAAATAGTTCAATGGAGTACGTTTTTATTGCATATTGTTTATGATTAGTATATGCTAAGTGTAAGGAAAGATAAGTAATTGGAATGGAATGAATTAAACAACTACTTTTTCCAACTACAAGGTCATTTTAAAGGAAGATATTTTCAAAAACCGATTTTATAGAATACCTAAATGGGTTTCGTTTTGTAAAATAAACAAATATAATAGTAAGGGACCAAGTTTTCTTCCCGTGTAGCGCACTGCGGTTGACTTTGCTCCCACCCCCTCTTTTATTGTCTTATCCTATTCTATCCACTCTCTCCGAGCTGCAATGGATTGCTGGAATGCAGGCAGGCAAACAGCTGCGGGCGGTAAACAAGCCCTCAAGGACCTCTCTCCTCGAACAGCTGTTTGGCCCTGCGCAGGATCTATCGCTGCCTCTCACTGCGATTCAACCCCCAAAAATGCGGGAAGCATATGCAAACTTAGGGTTGAGAATGGCTGGAATAGTGAGCCTGGCGAAGTTTTATCGAATTTTTCGGTGCTCGGAACTCCTGTCCAGGCAGCTGTCAGTTAAAATTCAGATTGCAGGCCATGCACGCGGAGCTGTATCGGTAATACATAGTTGGGTTTTATGCCCAAGCTCCAGCTAGAATTGATCTCGAATCAAATGGCTTTTCACAAACTAATTGCAGCACTCGCAAGCGCTGGTATGAGTCCGCTTGGCCAGGAGCAGGATTCTGGCGAGGAGCCAACGACACGCTGCCCGTGACGAACTACATCACGTACCCGGCGGTGAGTGTCCCGTCCCGGGCCAGCAGTTCCTTGACCCACATCCAGATGCTGCTCTTTCCGTGCCGCAACGCAGTTGCCAAGTTTATGGACTTTGGCCAAGTCCCATTTCGCCCATGTAAAGCACAAAGAACAAAGAAAGCGCGCATGGTCTTCCCAGAGATTTCGTACCTCACGTTTATCACTTGCGACGCACTATTTTCGTCCAACCTTGACTGTGAAACGGCTGCGCACGCACATCATAAGTTTTCCCTGTCCCCTCCAAATATTCTAGTTTCTATACATATTTCATCGCCAGAATTTCGATCAGCCGGATGGACAATCGCTAACCCCGCTGACCATGGCCGCGATGTCGGGCAATGTGAAATTCGTGAAGACCCTGCTGTCGCACTACGACGTCGACTTGGAGCGGGAATGCAATGTCATCTTCGACGGCATGGTGGTCTACGGAGCCACCGCCCTGTGGGTGGCTGCCGGAATGGGGCATCTGCAGATAGTCAAAATGCTCGTCCAAGCGGGAGCGGCCATCAATCACAATACCAAAGCGCAGTCGTCGCCACTGAGAGCGGCCTGCTATGAGGGTAAGCATCCAAAACTCTCACCATACGGAAGTGCTACGAATTATGCATTTATTATTAATTGGAATATTTCCACAGGTCGATTGGACATCGTTGAATTCCTAATTGACAATGGCGCTGACGTGAATGCCACGAATCTGTTCAACAACAACACGCTTATGATTGCCGCCTACAAGGGTCACCACCTGGTGGTAAAGACTCTACTTCAGAACGGATCAAGGGCTAATGATCAGGCGCTGTGTGGCGCCACTGCCTTGCACTATGCGGCGGAAAGCGGTCATCTGGATGTGGTGGTAGCCCTGCTGGACCATGGAGCCACTCTGAAGAAGAATGAGTTGGGAATCACACCCGCCTTGCAGGCGGCCGAACGTCTCCATGAGGATGTTCTGGAAGCGTTCATCGAACGACCCGGACTGATGAGCCTAGAGGAGCAGATCACAGCGTTGGAACTTCTTGGAGCCACCTATGCGAATGACAAAATCAAGTACGACGTGAATAAGGCCTATGGCTATCTGCTGAGAGCAATGCAGCTGCGGTACAGCAATCCACGTGGTGTGATCCGCAAAAGAGTTCAGCCCACTGTGCCCGCGTACGACAATTGGCTTGAGACTGAAAACCTGCCCGAATTGTATGCCATAAAACTTAATCACCACTCCATCCACATGGAGTCGCTGGCCATCAGGGAACGTATACTAGGCCGCAATAATCCGGAGTTGCCTCAGGCAATCATCTATCGAGGAGCTGTGATGGCGGATCAGGGCAGATTTTACCAGTGCCAGGTGCTTTGGAACTACGCCATAGATCTGCGAATGCGCAATAATGTAATTTTGAATTTTATTAACTCTTGAGTATGCATATACAATTGTTCTTTGTTTGATCTCTTCTAGGTATCGGTAGATCGCGATCTCTTACGGTTCGCCCAGCTTTTTGCTCAGATTTTGCGGGTGGAGAACCACAATCTTACGTTGGATCACGTTCTGCCAGTTTTGGCCAAGTGTCAGCAGGAGATCGAGAACAATAAGTTTAAAATTAAGGAAGCCAAGCCAAATGCCTGCCCCAGTCTATGGCAGGATCAGAATAATCAGAACTGCATTACTGCGCTCTATCTAATCAAGATCGTTACCCATTTGGCGCGCCGCAAGAAGGATCAAAACATTGACGAGGAGCACATCCAGCAGCTATTCCTGGTCGTACGCAAGTTCATACAGAACGACACTCGCCTGCAGGATGGACAGACTTTGCTGCACATTGCCGTAAATGGAGTGATGCCCGTAGACGAGTTCTACACAAATGAGATGTGCAGGTAGGATTCAAATTCACAAAGGATCTCCTTCTTATGAATATAGAACTATACCATTCGTTCGCATCACAGATTTCCCTGCTATGCCACTGCTCTGGTTCTGGTACACTGTGGCGCCTCCGTGGTTGCAGTGGACTCCGCTCGGAACACCCCTCTGCACATCCTAGTGACCAAGGTGAACACCACTCAGGATCGCCAGACGGAAATGGCGCGCATTCTGCAGCTGTTCGTCGAGGCAGGAGCCCATTTGGATGCAGTGAACGCGGCAGGGCAGACAGCGGCCACGGCCTGCAAGCTGCGTAAGCATAGCCATTGATTTCCACTTGACCCCATTACTAAAAGTGCTTGACTTGACTTGCAGCTATCTTGGCCAATCGGCTGCACGCCCATCAGAATGCTCACACCAGCCTCAAGTGCCTGGCCGCACGCTCCATTGCCACCAACATGCTAAACTTCAAGGGTCTGATACCCACGCAATTGGAGGCCTTCATACAGATGCACAGCGTGCACAAGGTGCTGCCGTAGATAGTCAATGGCTTGAGCCGCAACTGAAGTAATTAGAACTGTGAATACCACGTTGGAACACATTTATATATCCATATGTAGGAGCTTTGGTGTCTGTATGTGCGATATGTTTCGAATTTAGCGACTTAACTTAGCCAAAAGAATGCAAAGGGAATGTTTTTTTTAGTTTTTTACACATTTTATTTAGTATACTTCACTATTAATTTATTTACAATTACAATCTGTAACAACTGCACACGTGGACTGACTGTTTGTTTGTAATCATTAATCATAATCATAACTATTAATCATACCTATGTAAAATCATTTTGTACATTTTTTATGTAAAACTACTTTTATTCGCAGTGCAAGAGGGCGCAGGCCACCTAAGTTGAATCAATCGAATTGATTATGTTTTTTTAGGTGCAAACGAAATAAAAATCCAAAACCAATATGTAAAATCACAGCTGACCCAGATCAAGTACGCATATTTACAATTTGATCATTGGCATAACTAGGCTAGATGTCAGCATCGCTGATCTTGTGGTTGTTGTGGCGCACCTGTGGATACACCTGCGGCTGCCGCATCACTTCCTCGTAGGACGGAGGAGGTGCTTTAAATACAAATGGTTACCTACTGGCTGAAAAAGCGGAGAGGGATTGAAACTCACCATTGATCACGTAGTCCTCGTCGTGCATATAGGCAGGATTTATCACCGCATCCGTGGGATATGTCCGCTCGATCGTCCGCTCCTCCAGCGTGGAACGTTGCGAGCGATGCGAGTAGCGCTGCAGATTCTCCGTGTTTTGGTGGAAATGGTTCATATAGTGATCTTCGCGCTCCACATCATCGTGCTGCAACTGGATAACGTGGACCGATGGGCGACGTTCTAACAAACAGGCAAACCACATATCAGAGTTATTTCATAATAATTTTAGCTGACTGATAGCGTAATGAGTTATGAATCTCAATTATTTGGTTTAATCTGATACCAATAATGATTTGCACGCTATATAGTATTAACCATCAGGTAAATGAAGCACCCTACCCGTATCGGCGATGGCATCGGTGTAGTTCTCGCCAAACCGAAATGGAGCGGCCAAGGACTTTTTGCACTTCAGGAACAGAACGATCAGTATCCAGCCCAGGATGAGAACCAGGTAGACAAATCCTAGCATGCTCATGTGAAGGCCGTTTAATCCGACCCAGTGGGTCTGCGAGGCTGGACTTTGGCTTGACTGCTGCTCCTAGCGCTCCTCCGCTGGGGCTGGTGAAAATCGATAAATGCTGTCGCGCTGGCGGCGTCGAGTGGTCATTGTTGTCGCCCGACGGCTGGCGCGGAACAACTGACCCAACTAGCCAGCCAGCCTGAAAGTCGGAGCGACGCTGCCGAGGGACCGTCGCCATATCAGCGGATGGCCACAACAGAAACCGAAACAGCAACGGAGCGATGGAGGATGGGGGCTTTCGCCGTCCAGCTTTTTTCCCTGTCAACTTTGATTTCTGGATTAGCATTAAAAATTCCGTACATGTCGATAAATTCAGCAATGATTGATAAGGAGCCACGCAGAGTACCCCATATGCATACGCCCGCGGAGTTGTGCTCCCCCGGGGAACCAAGACCATGACGTGGGATAGCGTGGGATGTGGCCAGCTATGAGCTCATTTGAATGGGAAATTAACTAATTCTCTCCACCGCGCATATGGATGTTCGTGCCATACCATGACGTCATGGTTGTGGGGTTAATAGCCCACTTAGCATTATGCGGCCTTTTGGCCGCCGTAGGCCTGCCCAAAAATAGAACCCTGAAAAATTGCCCAACTGACCTTAGGAAACCCCAATCCAATTCCAATTGGCCATTGCCTTCACATTGCTCATTTCACTTTTATTTACTTGATGTTATGTTTTTCTTTCCTACTATGTGCTTTGAATTTGTTAATAAATTATTAAAGCCGTAATTCTAAAGGGTCATGACTTACGAGTTTCATTGCTAACATAAAGGAGGCGTAACACTAAGTTAACACTAGTTCTCTGGATGAGACACAGGGGGTCTTCGGTTGGGGAATAAGTTACAGTAGAGGTCAAAAGCATAGACTAACCAGTTCAAATACGATTCACAATACAAATCAATATTTTTATTCAAATTTTAGTTTCTTATAGCTTATTTAGGGGTTTTCCCTTTAATTTAACTATTCCTTTGCCCGCCGCCACTGTAACTATTCCCTTGATATATGGGAGCTTAGGGATGCGTATCGATTAGCTTATGGCACAAGTGGGTTAGTGTGGGCCAACTATTGGGATTAGTGCAGTGTACCTTAGGACTACGTTTATATGTATATATATATGTGTATATCAAGAGTCGGTACAGTCGGTACTGTACTATCACATGGTTTATTGAGTGGGCAGGAGTCACATCCTGCTGCATCTTGATCCGTGCCGCCTCACAGGCTCGTCGTGGCCTGGAGCTTGAGGTAGCGCGTCCCATTTTCCGCATCCGCCAGGCGGGCTATGTGATCCGAGGCGGCGTAACAGGTGGTGGCCGTCGGAGTGCCCGGTCTGCTGTTGTTGTTATTGTTGTGCATGCTGCTGCTGTTGCTATCGATGCTATCGCCATTCCTGCCACCGCCGCCACTGCCACCGCCAGTCTGTCGGATCCGCGTGGCTCCCCAGATCAGGACCAGCACGGAGGTGACCAGCACTCCAAGACCCAGACCCGGCAAGAAGCTCTTGTTCAGCGAATCAATGACCGTGTAGCTGTGCAGCAAAGTCGACTGCTGCGTCTGTTGCGGTTGACTTCCTACCACCGAATTGAAGCGGCGTTGATTCACCTGGTAATCCTCACCAGCATCGTGCACCACCTCGGGCTTCAGCTCATTGGCGGTGTAGTACGGACGTCGCTGGTACTGACGGGACACGGGAACGGCGCCTGGACTGCTCCGCTCCAGCTGCGTGATGTTGGAGCAGCCGATGTTCAGTTCCGCCTCGGGCTTCTGCTCCTGGATCATGACCAGACAAAAGCGATAGCTACGCGGAAAGTGCACATTAGTTATTAATTCTGGCAATTGGTCGGTGGACAACTCACCTCTCGCCTATTTCCAGGGAGGAACTGTCCGGCACTATGACGCTGACTGTGTTCTGGCCATTGACCACCTTACTCTCGCAATGGATCTGAAAGGAATCAAATTTGGGAATAAGAAAAGATCCTTCATGTTTAGTTTATCCACATTAATTACCGGTGAGTTGTCTATTAGAATTTCGTTGATGTGCTCCTCCTTGTAAACAAAGATTGCATCGCACATGTAGTCCTTTTTGCTCAGATTGAGAAGCCAGGTGAGGATCAGTCCATAGTCTGTAGAAAAGTGCAGCTCATGTAGAATAATCTGTGGTAAGAATTATTATTATAGTGATTCATGTTGTTAAATCGAATTTCTTTATGATAGTACTGACCTCTTCGGACAAATCCTTGATGGGCGACGTCTGATTCGGCTTGGCCAACGTTTCCAGGTGCTGCATGATGTTGGCGTTATCCTTCTCCACGTTGTCCATGTCGCAGCTGAGCGTCTCCACAGGCACCTGGAGTAGAGGAGCTCCTTCCAATCTCGGCGGCGTCACACACGAGGCACTCAGACTGGAATGGAGCTGCGACTCCTGCAGCCACTCGGCAAATGGACGAATGCTGCAGTCACAAGACAGGGGATTCTCCTGCATCTGCAGGCTCTCCAATTCCCGAGCTCCGTCCATGGCGTTTCTCGCCACAATCGAGATGTCATTGCCCGCCAATCGCAACTCCCGCAGAGATGGTAGCGGTGCTATCAAATCCGAGGTCAGTGCTCGCAGGAAGTTGTGGGTAAGATCAAGTACGGTCAAACGGGACAAATGCTGCAGTGAGGCGCTGGAGATGGCCACGATGCCGTTGTAGCTCAGATCCAAACTGTCCAGGGCACCCAAGCCGAAGAAGGCGTGATCCTGCAGCACATCGATCTGGTTGTGACGCAGTGAGAGGCTCACCAGTCTCGAGAAATTGGCCAAAGCCTTGTTCTGGATGCTCTTGATCAGATTCCGATTGAGATTCAAGCTCTCGAGGTTCCTCATTCCGGGCAGCGTTTGCTCGCTCAGTGGTCCATTCAGATTATTGGCCTGCAGGTCCAGCTGTCGCAGACTGAGGCACTGACTCAGTGACCTCAGGCTTTGGGCATAGTCACCCAATCGATTCCCACCCAGCTTCAGCACCTCCAGCTTTCGAAGATTCACAAACGTGCGTTGGGAAATGCTTGAGATTTGGTTGTTGCTCAGCTCCAGGTAAACCAAGCTGGTCAATCCCACAAAGTCAGCCGTTCCCAGGGCCTTGATCTTGTTATTGGCCAGATCCAAGCGCTCCAAGGCGCTCAGCGTGGACAGTGCGTTCCAAGGCACGCTCATCAGTGCGTTTCCGGGCAGACCGAGTGCCTGGAGCGGACCTCGAATGCCCAGGAAGGCGGACTTGTGTACCCGCTTGATCTCTCCGGACGAGATTACTAGTCCGTGGAGCGAGACGTTGTCAAAGATCTTCGCATCGCTCAGGAAGGTCACATTGCGCAGGGAACAGTCCAGCAATGATATGGAGTAGGGAGAAGTGCGTAGTCGATCCGCCAGGAGCTGTAGAAGGTATAATTTAATTATGTTAGAAATAAAGCTACAAAGCTAAGCTCCTTATCAATACGCTATAAATATTTGTATATTTAATATTAAATTTAATATTAATATTACTTATCAGTTATAGAAATATTTGGAATTTCGTACTAACTAGACTCCGTGGCGCAACGGTAGCGCGTCTGACTCCAGATCAGAAGGTTGCGTGTTCAAATCACGTCGGGGTCAAAGTTGAGAAATGGAATATATATATTTTGTTAAAAGTTCGTAGCATATTTCTATATCTGTCATGGAAATGCGCGAACTTTTCATTTTTCCTACATCAAAATATGCTTTTAAATATTTTCTCAGAGAGTGCAAAATATGTGACCTCTGACCCCGACGTGATTTGAACACGCAACCTTCTGATCTGGAGTCAGACGCGCTACCGTTGCGCCACGGAGTCAATTGAGGATCCCACTGGCTATTTGTGATTTTAAATTACTTGAATCTAAGTATAAATCACGAATATCATTGGAAAAACTGATAAGATAGGTGCATTCTACTCAGAAATCAAAGGTTAATATACAACTTTGAATTTTAAGATAGCATGCTAACTAATTCGAATAATATAAGCAAATCTGCTGTGCTATTATTATAATTTATAATAAGAACATGCATTGATCGAATAAATCTCTATCTCAATCATCTAAATTCTATTGATAAATCTAGGAATATCTCACCATCATCCCGTGCAGATCGATGTTGCAGCGAAGTGTGTGAGGCAGGTCGCATCCACACTCCAGTTCCGCGTTCCGGGTGCCCGTGATGTTGGGGCACTTCCACTCCATGAGGGCATCGTCCACGGGCAGCGGCAGCGAGGACACCTGCTCCGCCTTGCGCTTCCTCGGCGAGCTCTTGTTCACATACTTTCCGGATGTGGACTTGGACTTTCCTCTGCCGGCAACGAGGGCGGGAACCGCTGCAGCCGATACCACATAGGCGGTGGGCGTGGTGGGCGAGGTTAGGGCAGAGGGGGTGGTGCTGGAGGTGGTGCTGGTGAGGGAACTGGTGGTGCTGTCCTCTAGCAGATCTTTGAGGTCATTGGCCGCTGCCGAAGTGCACAGCAGCAAGAGCATGAGAATTGGACTGTAAGTGGAAAAATTTTCATGGAAATTAGTGGGACGAGCATTGAAAAGCGAAAACACTTGGATGTCTGGATGCTTGGATGCTGGGCGGGATGCACTTGCTCTCCTCGCACAACAACAGATCATGCGTTTTTAGGTCAAGCCGCAGTTGTCACTGACACTCTGACACACAAACACCCACACACAGTGCATCTGTGTCCAGTATCCAGTATCTAGTGGATGCGTTTCGGGCTAAAGATTCCCATTGTTATCTCTGCAAGACAATTTGCCAATTTACGGCTTAACGCAATCAAAGCGATTTATTGAATGCACTGAGCGCTAAACTAGGCTGCTTTTTTCTAATCTTACATGCTAACAAAATATAAGTCATATATTTTAAGCTGGCAAAGATTGAGATACATTCGACACAGCACAGACAAAATTTTTTCAAACATTTTCTTTTTTTAAACTGTGGGAGTATCCCCATTGATGAGTAACCCGCACGGTTTTTCCATGTCACCAGACCGCTCCCGAATGTCACCTCCCACTTGGAGAAGAAAACAAAAACTGCGTGCGAGGCTTTAAAAACCCAGATTTCGGGCGCTACGCATCCAGTGCCGTCGAAATAATTCCGCAGCAAAGTGCCCAGTACTCGCAGTTGCCGCGGAGGGAAGCGCTTCTTGGAACTTTCGAACCCAAAAGGATTAGCAGTGGTCCCCGCCAGTACAAGCCCCTCCCAGCCCAGCATGGCCAGTCACTTGCCCAAAGGTGGTGCGCTCTTCCTGGTGCTCAATCTTCTCCTGCTCTCGCAATGGGAGACCGAGTCCAAGCTGCTGACGCGTTGTCAGTTGGCCAAGGAGCTGTTGCGCCATGACTTTCCCCGCAGTTATCTATCAAATTGTGAGTAAATGTATCTTAAATAAGTTAATTTGTAGAAATATAAATTCCCATTTGAATTTGCGCAAAGGGGTTTGCCTGGTGGAAGCGGAGAGTGGACGCAGTACATCCAAATCCATGCAGCTGCCCAACCAGAGCGTCAGCTACGGTCTGTTCCAGGTGGGTCAAGCCGCGTTCCCTATCAAAAATATATTCTAGAGCGCAATTTCGCAGATTAACAGCAAAAACTGGTGTCGCAAAGGTCGTCGTGGCGGAATCTGCAACATCAAATGCGAAGGTGAGTCCGCCAGGTTCCCCAATAACACCCACATATAATGACGGTCTATGGTCTCCTCTCCCTGCCCCGTCCGCTGCAGAGTTCCTTAACGATGAGATCTCGGATGACTCGCGATGTGCCATGCAGATCTTCAACCGCCACGGATTCCAGGCCTGGCCCGGATGGATGAGCAAATGTCGTGGGCGCACGCTGCCCGATGTCTCGCGTTGCTAGGACTTTGACTGCTGCACTTGGACTCGTTCTTAGTCTTAACTAACTCTACTCATAGCTACTAAAGTTGCACATACATAAAGCCTAAGTCAGTTCCTTTGAATAAGGTGTATTTATTTAACGAATCGCGTGATTAAAGCATTTCCAGGAATTCCCGCTATCAGCTGCAGCGAGATGAAATCGCAAAATGTTGTTTTTTCCCAGCGGTTTTAATCAATCACCTTTGACAAATTTAAGGTATCAAATGGAACATTCATTTTTATAGGTGTATAAAGGAAATAAAGGAAATGTTATAATGATTTTTGTTTAACGATTAGACAAATTTTAGCCTCTTTTAATTAAATCTTAAATTAAACATAGTAGCTAGCTAGATCATGTTCATAAGACTCCTCATTACCTTTTTATCTAAAACTACAATGATTTGTAATATCATAAGTTTGGATCATTGAACACGAGCTTCTTCGATTGATAAATGCTTTCATTCACAATTATCACGATGGGTTTGGTAGTTATGGACCCAACCCAAAAGCCTCTCCTCACTTGATTTGTCCAGAGAGTTCAGGTGGTATACTATCAACCGTGACAAGCTAGTACCTTATCAGCATTATCAGGCTGGCGAGCAAATTCGTTTGTTTTGCTTGCTGCTCTGTGATCGGCGTTTTTGGGAGAGAACTACCGCCACTCGAAAGCGAACTGAGTCGCATTTGTATCTGAGAAATACTTGGGCGTTCAGTACTTAAACTCGGGTCAGCAGCGTCGCACCGGCGGGCTAGCTTCACATCGGATCCAATCGGGTGTGCAAATCATACATATAAACATATGTGTTTGAAAGCACGCCATCCCAAAACGAAACGCGGTAAGAAGAGTCAGATACAGATACAGATACAAATACAGATACTCATGCTCCCCTCAAAGAAAAAACTCGTTTCCTGCTGCCGAGAACTCTGTTGTTCTGCGTTAATTAGGTAAACAAAGTAAACAAGCTGTTTGCCGAAGTAAAAGTGTTCTGCTAGAGGAAATATCTCAAACTCATTACTACTACATTTGCCTGCATGGAAAACTGAATGAAAAGTGAAACGTGCACAGTGGGTTTCCTTTAAAACTCCATTGAATTTAATTTGGTTTTTTTGAATTAGATAACCTTGACTAGTTAAACTGTTGCGAATAAATCATACTCTTTATTATTTGCATACAAATGTCATAATTTCCCTCGTTTAAATGACTAAACTTACACGTAAGCAACATGTAAGGCAATTCTACTGAAACAAAAAAGGTCCATTATAAAACAACACTAATTTATAGAAAAGTGGTTGTTAATTAAAAAGAAAACAGGTAATATTAAACCAGAAATGATAATATAAATATGATTTCCATGAAAATTAACACAACAAGTGATGTTAATCTCATGATGATAACTCAATATCTATTAACTTTATAAGTATGTTTTACGCAAACAATCGTGATGGACATTTCTTTAGATAGAATGGCTTAAGTATATGTGTATGTATATAGCGATAAAGAAGTATAAAGATGCCAAAACATTCAAGGCTTCGTAATCGCGTGGGAGTAAACAAAGGTGTATATAATGATAGTTTCTTAGTGTTTATTATTAGGAATAATATTGCTTGGTGTTAAATAGAAACAAAATACCATGGGAAACTGCGAAAAGCTACAGAACTGTGAAAGCATCTCCACTAAAAATGCCAACTGACCGTTCGTATTTCAACACTTTCAAAGATTGTTAAATAATCCAACCAAAACCAGGTGTTATATGTAGCTTTGAAATGGGGAAGTGCATATATAAGAATAATAAATTTATACGCACAACAGAGCTCTTTGAACTGTTTGGCTGAGGAGTTAAGTATGTCCATAAATAATGAGGATCGCACGTAAAACTAAGCAAAATACCCTATAATGCAAGCGATGTTACCTTCTCCTTTTAGATCTACTAAACATGAAAACTTCTTGTTTATGGGTATTACCAGTGCTGATCCTACTGCAGCTGGGAATCAAGCAAGTGGAGTCCAAAAAATATCAGCGCTGCGAACTCACACGAGTTTTGGTGGAGAACTACAACTTCGACAAGACCTTCATTTCCAACTGTAAGTGATATTCAGCCCAAAAAGAAACCCATTGAATTAAAGCTATTTGTGTTAGGGATCTGTTTGGTGGAGCACGAAAGTTACCTGGACACCACCAAAGTAACGAAAAAGGGAAACGAGAGCAAGAACTATGGCCTCTTTCAGATCAACAGCAAGGATTATTGCACCGAAGGACGAAAAGGAGGACAGTGCAACATGAAATGTGAAGGTAAGATTACATTAAAGCAGTATAATAATCAGTTGTATTATCTGCAAACAACAATTGCAGCTATTCAATCAAATAGTATCAATTTAGTTACACTACTTAAGTACTTAATATCATAAAATTACGGATTATTGTTTCCTATTGAAAGAAGTTCACTAATCCCCCATCTTTGGCAGACTTCTCCAATGACGACATCAGCGACGACATCGCCTGCGCCAGAATGATCCAGGAACGCGAGGGCTTCAAGTACTGGAAGGGCTGGGATCGCTTCTGTCGCAATCCGCAGAATCTGCCCAATCTCCGCGTGGCCTGCAACCTGCGCAGCCTGTCGCCAGTGCGATCACCTCGTGGATTCTTAACGGGCTGAACAGCTATGTGAACATCTATCTTAAAGATACATACATACATATGTGTACTTGTACATAAATGCTTTTGCATAATTGCTTGGTCGGAGTTGCATTTCTTGGCTGATGCCCACACAGGGATCGCGAATCGGAGACTGAGGGCTGCCAAGTGGGCGACCTGGCACTTTGTTTGGGCGTTGCGATCTTGATGCCACTTTCCAATGACATCTGCAACTGCAACTGGGTGGTAATTGATAGTCCAGAGATCTGCAGTGCAACAGACTGCAAACCGAGACCCATTCAAAGTCAATCATAGCAAGCTGGGTTCTTGCCACCGCCACCATGGCGAACAATATCATTTTGCATTTCCGCTCGACAAAAGGCGGCGTTTCCGTTTCTGGCCAACAATGGCCAAACGCACCGCAGGGCATCACCATCGGATCATTCAGGGAACCGTGCAAAGACCCGGGGCAAACAATAACAGGTGGAGGCTCAAAAATCAGAGCGTAACTTTGTACTACAATGGCCAAAACATAAGCAGAGGAAACACTGGATCGCCGGTTCCATTAGAATGCGTTTTGCATATGTACGTGGTCAACATAAATCCGAGTTTTGCCGCTTAAATCGCACACCGAGAATAAATAATCAGGATGTGTGAAAATAAATGGTAAATATATGTTCTGAAATGGGTTTCATTTATCTCTAACTCTGTTTTAATACGTGATAAAGATGGACTTGGCTACATAATTGGATATATATCAACCAGGTTTTAGTGGCTTATACCTGACCATTATTTCTTTCTGTGCAGCGACAGCGAATCAAGTGTTGTTTTGACCATTGCGTACACACCGGCAACATCCTCAACAATAAAAATATTTTAAAATGCAGCTCAGCACAACTCCACCTCTGTCACGCTAACTGGTCAACGATTCGAAACGTTTGAGTGCCTTTAATTTCCGCTGTCCCCCAGCCAGTCCATTCTGTTGGTTTCCTACCCGTCCTCAGTGTGGCTAATTATGCATAAAATGCCACGCCCCGCACTTCCCACCGCCCGTGGTATCGTGGTACCCGGAGATGCCATCGCTGACCTGTCGCCAGTGAGTCAGCAGGAGCATTCGATCAAAACACATCCCATATCCGTCTGCCGAGTTCCATGGGCCAACTAGCTGTCTGTTTAGCCTGAGACTTAGCACGGACTCGCTAATCATGTCGCCACAACCAGTTGAGCCACTCCGGATCCCATCACCTCCATGTGTGCAGACTGGAGACGCCAGTTTGGGTTGATTATTCATTCATCTGGAGCTGGAGCTGAAGTTGCCAGCTCCCACACATCCGCATCGCCTGCCAGCTGTAGGCGAATTTCAAATGCACTCTAAGAATCAATCGGGTTTTTAGCTTGCATCCAATTTCATTTGCCTTTCTATATATACAAATATAAGCGGACAAATAAACCGAAAACATGCTGATTGGCCTTAGAGAATAAATCCAGTTTTTGGTTAGCAACATTATGACCTAACTTAATGCCAAGCCACCATCCTAGCTGAGAAACCCGCTCGAAATCTGCGCGGGTTGCTGTGTAGGCGCTCGGTTCGTAGCGCCAACGTCATCAGCATGGCCATTATCATCATCATCGGAGCCCAAAACAGAGAGCTGGGCACCAGGAACAACTGAAACTGCGGCATGAGCCAGACGCAAACTGCCTGAAATTAAGGCACGTCAACGGAAATAAACCCTCTGCTCTGCGCATGAGATGGTAATGTGTGTGCTATATGCTACATGGGTGTAAACACGGCCAAATGGTTGGAAATGGATTGCGTTGGTAACGGCATTGCAACGTTTTCTGCTCTGGCGGATGATGCTGCAAGAAGATCGAGAGATACAGCCATATGATAATGATGCCGCGAAATGGGTGTGAGTGCAGCTGACTCTGAAAACTTGCCGCAAACTTCGAAACTGATTGGAAATCGCAGGCATTTGCCAGCGGAGGATTGTTGTAAAAACGATTCTTATTTATTTTGCACATAATTTGTGGCTTAACTGGCACAGCAATGTTATTATTTTCGTTACTCGTATTTATTCCTCTCCCCATTGCCAAACAATTTAGAGCTCCCAAAATGGCCAAAACATGCGATAAGCCACCGAACAATTAAAAACGCGTTTTTCGTTAGCTCGCCTTCTTTGGCAATAGATGGGAAAAAAAATGTGGAAAAAAAAAGATTATAAGTAATTGTAGGTAGGCAGATAACGAATGGTAGTTGCTCTTTGAGCTTGGTTGTTAATTATACAGCTAGATGTTCATAAAAAATAACAATCGATTTTGTTTTTATTAGCTGATGATGATATTTACCAAATTTGCTACTTTAAGGTGTCTTATTTTTTTTTTGGTGCAGCAAAGTGTAGAGCACAGTTTGGCGACAGCTGTAATTGTGTTGCCTAATTATTTATTCTTTAAATATTTTATTTTTTAACCGCAAACGAATGAGCAGCGAGCAAAAAAAACCAGCAGCAACTGTTGCAGCCAGCAAATTGGGCAACATGTAGCTAATCCTAATGACAGCAACATGTTGCATAGGCCAAAGGCGAAATTAGTAATTTGCTACTTTATTTTATTTTTATTTTTTCCCCATTTTATTTCGGTTTGGTTTGGGCCATAGTGAATATCAACCTGCTGGGGCATTGTTCGAGTGTTGAAAGCGCATCGAAATGAGGCACACACCGAACGAGCGTGTGTGTGTGTGGCAAATGAAATTTATGCCTAGCATGAAAATAGTAAAAGTTGCTGCAAAAGCCAGCCAAAGGTCGAAATGTCACGCAAAAGTGGCAGCCACAGACGTGAGGTCTGAAAAGCGAAAGAAATAAAATTGGAAAACCGAAACAGCTGCTTTCGAAACCGAACTGAAGTAGCCACACCAGCATCAACAATTGTGGTCTGTCCAGGTATTTAGCATGCTGAAAAAGGGAAAAATGAGCACACACAAAAGGACAGGAAACAGAAACGTAAAAAAAGGGATTTAATTGTGATGCCTATCCTGGCAGTCGTTTCCCCATTCAAGGACCACAAACGAGTCCCTTTCTATTAAGACGGAAACGGATGCCGAGGATCTGAAATATCAAATTTCCATTCTTACTTGTGAGTCAATATGCTCGAATAAATGCACTCTAAGCTTTATCAGCAATTTTATTTCTGTTTATTTGGCATTCGTGTCATTCGGTGGCAAAAGCTGTCGCCTTTTAATCTGCTACAGATAATTATAAAGTGAGGTATATGTATGTAATTATACATTATAATGCCAGTGCAAGCTAAAATTATGAGCACATGAAAATGCTAATAAAATCTCGAAGCTATCAAATATATTATATTCTTTTTGAAAGCAACATTTTTCACATCTTTTTCAATTTTTAAATTGCCTAAACAACATCTGTCTTAATGTGGGCTCGCTGGTATTTTCAAATCGCTGGTAATATTGTCAAAGCGAACTGCAAATCACAGGTCTGACAAACTTGTTTCAGTTGTAAGCGACAAAAAAAAGGCAGGCGGGCTAACAAAAGCAACAAATCCGAGAAATAAAATTAGTGAGTATTATTTTTAAGAGTGGGCCGACGACAAGTCAACGGAAACGTGTGGGTGGCTGGCTGGTTGGCAGTTGGCTGTCCTCTCTGGTTTTGACTGTTTTTTTTTTTTGCCGTTTTAGCCTTTGTTTGTCGAGCTGCCTGTGCTGGGCAAATTACTTTTTAATTGAACACACACGTGGGCAGCTGGTCGACTCGAACAATTAAGCAAATCGCGGACAAAGTAACCCGTAAGTGACAGCAGTCGCTGCAAGTTGCGTCCTTTGTTCGCAGTCAGATGAGGCCAATATGTTAAACAATAAAATAATATGGTTAATCCGTCGGGGGAAGAACAGACGGCTGATCTCCGATCCGATTCGATTCGAAGCGATTTCCCCTGGGGCAAGGTAAACAAACCATTTCGGAGTGGTTTAAGCCGGCTTTGGGCCGCTTGCATTTTTCTTTTATTTACCAAATCTTGCACTTTATGGCCCTCGCAGCCTCCGCCTGAACATGAACATGAATGAACTTCCAGCAGGCTGTGTTTAATTTAAATTAAATTGGATTTTTCGTTGACCCGTTCTGGTCCAAAATGTTTTTAAATCCGAGTATGCCTGTTTTTTTGTATGCCATTTGCATATGAATATGGCCGACGGCAGCCGCTGCGAACAACTAAAAGCAATTTGAGCTCGAAATTTATGGACATTGTTTGGGTTCTGGTCCGTTCGCTCCTGCAGCTCATTTCACTTGCCTGTGGGTCATTTATTTAATGCGTATAAGAGCATTTAAATATTCTTAACGTGAAAGGATGGTCGCACCATATAATAAACTACAACATCATAATATGAAAAAGGACAGGAAGAAATCATTAAGTTCAAATTCATATTCCATCAAAGTAAAGCACCAAGAATTGGGCAGCGAGCCAAAATCATTAATTTAATTATAGCAGACTTTGCATATAAATAGGTATAAATACTATCTTCATGGAGAGACACCCAAAACCTCCTTTGTAACTTTCCCCGTAGTTCCCCCGAAAAAACTCCACATCCGAGGCAACCGAGATACCTAAGAAACCAAGTTCACAGCCCACGCAAACCTCAGAAAGCCAGTTGAGACACGAGGAGGCCGCCAACGCATGTGCATAATGCTAAATCGACTGTTAATTGCGACATTTCGAAAGCCGTGACAAGTCGAGCCAAAACATACATACAGACCATAAAGCCAGCAAGCCAATAAAATGGAAATCGCTGCTGGCGCGATATCAAAAATCAATGAAAATTTCGGGTGGAAAATATTGAGCGAGAAGAAAGCCGCCATGCCATGAAAATGAGCTCGAAAATAGACAAAATTAAACATATTATGCGACATCAGTTGGCTGATAGATACCGCCGGAGGGAGATCTTGGTCTAGCCCACACCGACGGCTGCCCACACACGAATGCAAATGCCAGACAGACCCAAGTTGTGTTGCAAGAAATTGCTCGGATGCTGCGGAGGAGTATGCTAAGTGAATGGCTGTATAAGTTATGCATGCACTGCTAGAAAAAGCCCTAGGATCCTAGCACACATTCTTAGCCAGCGGAGCATCATCATTGTCTGCTGGCGGAGATGGGTGGGGGGCCCAAAAAACATTAGCTCATTGGATCTCGTCGGATGACAGCGACATACTTTGAGCACAAAAAGTAAGTGGGCAGTAGGCAGCTGTCGTTGCGCTCCCATTGCCAAATTTGGCAACTGGTTGTGGAGCAACCACAGCAGCAGCAGCAGCAAGTAAGTAGCACAAATGTCTCTTATTTTATCTCTTTTCCTTGGCTATGTGTATATGTGTATGTCCCGCATCAAGCGGTCGCCCACGGTTGGCGAAACAAAAGACTTAGGCAACGAACTTGCCATGTCAAGCCAAGAAGAACAGAAACCAAATGTGTGTGGATTCCAAAAGCCCAGGCCAGGCGGCTAATGAGCCGCATGTAAAGCAGTAAAAAAATTATATAAACATTAATTATGAGCAATCGCTTTTTGTCTACCCTCCGCTTTCGTTATTATTGTGGGCGTTCGAAAATGAAATGTAAACAAAAAAAGTCTTTTTCCATTCCCAATTCATTGTCGCCGTAAGTTGAGACCGAGCATCCAGAGCTGCCCGCTGTGAAAATGATGAGTTATATAAAATTAGAAGCGCTTGGAGACGGCAGAGAGGCAACAACAAAGCGCTAATTGCGCGTAAACCGAGCGGGGAAAACAGTGGAGCCTCCGCGTGTGTGGGTTTCCTCGATTGTCTCTTTCCACTCGAGCCCTCGAAATGCGTGGGCTTCTCAGGTGAATTGGGAAAACATTAGCCCGTGAAGTTGTACGAAATTCGAGACAAACACACACACAACGGAAGTGTCGTTAAATGACTTTTGAGCTGATCGAAATCATTATATCTCTGAATTTTAATACGAGTTTATTATGAGCCCGCAGCCGAATCAAGTTCGCGATTAGCTGGCTTTTGTTAGATTAAATTGTGCTAATTTCTGCTAGAGAGAGAGTTTAAAGATTCGCCACAAAGTAATATGGTATTCAGAGCACTCTGATTTCTATCGCATAAATCGTTGTGGGCGACGCAAATGTTTATTTGCCATCAAATTAACGCAGTTACCAGCGACTAGACACTCACCTAAGCTTTGGCAGCATGATGGGCGAGGTCCTCTTTATCAGCGTGCGAAACTTAAACAGAGCGACGTTGCTGACAACGTTCATAGAACAATAAACCGCATTAACCTGGCCGGGGCGACGTTTCCGTTTTCTACCTGATAACCGACGGGTCTCGCCCTGTGCTCCAGAACGTTTCTACTTGAAATGCGATAAAGATCTTTACGGTGCACCGGCGACAATGCGATCGGTGGGCCGTCAGTTGACACCGCTGGAGTTCGGGCTCAAGCTGGACTTGCCGCTCGCACACAAACACACTCGCGCACACACGAAATTAAAATTTCATTCATGAAAAGCGGCAGGAACTGCAGGCAGGTATGTACGTATATGTATATGATGGTAACAATCAACAGAAAGAACCGGAAACGGATGCGTTGTTTGTGTTGCCCCCCGCCAGGATTCCCAGAGTTTTAGGCGACTGGGATAGGGATGATGATGATGATGACGAACAGGTAGCGCTTGGCGAGCAATTCCAATTCCACCGA
This sequence comes from Drosophila mauritiana, assembly GCF_004382145.1. Taxonomy (NCBI): domain Eukaryota; kingdom Metazoa; phylum Arthropoda; class Insecta; order Diptera; family Drosophilidae; genus Drosophila; species Drosophila mauritiana. The sequence continues at coordinate 18,963,229 of NC_046668.1, read as the reverse complement.
CCGACGTCAGCAACGACCACTTGAGTATTTGGTTAAATTAGCATTTTCACAGAGCCGTACTCTTCGAGTTGCATGCGGCAAAACACAGAAACACTGAAATGGTAGGAGCGATCAACAGCCACGAACTGGTCCCGACGACGTCTGAAACTCGACTGAGCGGCCTACGCTCAGGTAAGGCAGGTCGAGCCGCCAACAGAATGATTTCATGTGCGTTTTCCTTTCTTTTTCTTTTTTTTTTTTTTTGGTTTGTCTGGGTGTTGTGTGTGTTTGCCATCGCAGTCGGTTCATTCACAAATACTGGTCCGATGAATGGGCTGCCGCCACCGCCTCTGCATCTACATCCGAATTGTGTGGGCAGGCATCAGGAATCGAGCAGCGGGCAGCGGGCATCGTGCATTGTCGAATTGAACATGGCTCGGTTCTCTTTTTCGGCTCGCCAAAGATCGCATACCGTGCTGTTTGCTGTTTGCTGGCCTAACCCAAATAAGCGAGCCACTACTAAGCGAGCATTTCTTGGCTGGAAAATAAATCAAGCAGTGTGGAAAAAGTTCTCACACTCGACATGGCATCTTCTTGGCCAACGTTGGCCGTGGGCTATTTGATTTTCACATTGAGTGTGCCGCAAAACAATTTTCTTGTTTATCCATTTATTTCCCCATGCGGACTGGGAGTAGCGCAAATGCACAAATATGGACAGTGGAAAACGGGTTACAATGATTAGCACGCCGCACACACTTCGGCGTCTGGGGAATCTGAGTGGAAACGGGCCGCGTTAACTTAATTAATTTGTGCTATTGTCCAGGGCTTCGGTCTTGATGGGCACCAGCGAGGGCGGTATGTTCAGTGTCTGCATTGATTAAGGGAAAACCAATTAGCCACCTTGGATGAGCTGCCATTACTGTGGTTTGAAGACTTACCTTTCCCGGGCAGGCGGCTTCGTATTGGTGCTTCAGGCTCTCCATTTCGTAGACGCAGGTGGACAGAGCGGTGCGAAGCTCGCAGAGCAATACCATATCGGAACGCAGCTCGTTGAAGGAGGTGCAAATGTCCTCCGTGGGCGGCGGTGCGGGATCTACAAAGAAAATGCCAATTAGCGCCAGCTAGCAATGTTTTTTCACGCTTTGACTCACCAACTTTAAACTCCTGGATTGCCTGCTCGAGGGCCTTCACTTTGCGCTGGCCGATATTCGCCGGCAGCTTCATCTTCTGCGAGCGCAGAGAAACCCCGGAACCGCGCAGGTCGGCGAACTTGATGCCGCTGCTACCGATCTCTATGGCATTAACCACCGAGTCCACCCTGGAGGGTCGCGGCTGCTGGTGTACCTTCTTTTTGTGCAGCTTCTTCTCGTACTTTCGCGTGCTCGGCGTATTCGATGCGTGCTCATTCTGCTGATCCGCTTGCGAAATGAGCTTCTGCAGGTCCTGTGTCTTGCGTTCGCGTTCCTTTTTGCGTGCTTCGATCTTCTTCATTTCATTGATAAGCATATTCTCCTCCTCCACCTGTTGTGTCGTGCGTTTGAACAGCTTCTCCAGCTGCTCCTTGCGGCGCCGTTCGTGCTCGGCGTCATAAACAAATACTTTCTTCTCACTCGTCTGATTCTTGGCCTTGGCGAGCAGAGCGACCACCTCATAGTAGCGTTCTTTCAGCTCCTCCACAGTTTTGGCTCCATGCTGCTGACGGTTCCAGCGATCTGCCATCACAATGAAGCGAAGATCAAACCTGCAAATCAAATGGCTTACAATTTTAGCTACTTAATAGGAAGTCTAATGATGAGTCTACCTTCTGGCCAGGTCGAATAGGTGATCGGTTTGCACCTTGCTCCAGTTATTGATGTTGTTCCTCAAGTGGGCATTGTACTCCGTCATCGTGTACGAGGGCACCTCCAGCTGCTTGTTAAACTTGGCGAAGGGATAGTCGGTGGAATTGTCGGTCACCCGTTTCCAGTGGTGAAAGACCGCTGAATCGTTACGCGCCGGATTCGAAAAGGGCGCCCACTCCCACTTGCGCACCTTCTTCATGCCCAGGCGGGCCTTCGTCTCTTTGTATCCCGATCCGATTCCCAGAGCGGTATCTGTGGGCAGTAGAGGCGGAGCATCTTTCTTGTCTGTGTAGAGTAGGGCGAACACCTCCCTATGCATGCCCTCCGGACGCCGGGATGCAGTCTTGGTCCTGACATGATTAAATTGTGAATTAGAGAATCGCACACATGTAAATGCATTTGTTTACCGCTCAAAGTTGCGCTTCTTGGTGGCCAGAAATGAATCCCGCGTCACCTCGGGCGTGTTGGCACGCTCCATGTCCAGAATATCGCGCACATCGGCCGACATGGTGTTTTACTTAAAGTAATAAGATACTTCTACTCAAATGTCTGGCAAAAATTGTTTATTTTGATAGTTTTTTGCAAAGCGAGCAAAATGTCTTTAAAGATGCTATTAGTATGACCGTAAAGTAGATGTTGGTAAATACGTTTATTTCACCGTAAAAAATACATTTAGTATATGCTAGGGCTACGTAATAAATTCTTCAAATTCCAAACATGAATTATTCAAACATTATTTCAAAATATTTCTTAATTATTACAAACATGTTAAATAGTTATACAAAGTTATTATAATTTGCGTCAAATTAGTGTCTATGAAGGAACGGTGGAAACTGTAACAAGCGGACGTTTTTTATTTATTAAGTTTTTCGTTTCTCTTTCAAAATGCCCACTAGACCACCACCTGAAAAGAGATTTAAGTCCCGCCGTATGTCACGTCCTTCCTAAATAAGTAAAAAGCGGTCCCCATGTTAATTTGTTTTAATTCCACGGTTCCTCATTGACGCTAATTAGACGCACAAATTATTATAAATGAAAGCCCTATTAGAAGATTGCAGTATATTGTGATGTTATTGAGTTGGTATATTTAAACGTATGCACGGTCACACTGAGAATTCAACGTGCTCAAATCAAAAAAACCAAACAACGCGGATTCGGATTCTCCGAAACTATGTTGTTTTTCTGCCCGTCGTGCGGAAATATATTGATTATCGAGGAGGACACCAACTGCCATCGATTCACGTGCAACACCTGCCCATACATATCGAAGATCAGGCGCAAGATCTCCACGAAAACCTTTCCTCGACTTAAGGTAAGATCATTTTACACTGGGATGATGCAATTTGCTACGAGTTTATGATAATATCTCTGATGATCTGTTTTTCCAGGAGGTAGATCACGTGCTGGGCGGCAAGGCGGCGTGGGAGAACGTGGACTCCACGGACGCAGAGTGTCCAACGTGCGGCCATAAGCGGGCGTACTTCATGCAAATCCAGACGCGGTCGGCGGATGAGCCTATGACCACGTTCTACAAGTGCTGCAACCACGAGTGCAACCACACCTGGCGAGACTAATGCGCCGCCTTCAAACGAGCCTTCATCGACTGGTACGGGCTCACCACACATCCAGCAGGATGCAGCACCAAGCGAGCGAGCTGAGGACTCCAGTGTGCGCGGTGGGCGACGAGGCTGCTCTCCGGTTGGCCCGCCAGTGCCTGCTTGGTGGCCAGGTGATTGCCCTGCCCACCGATACCGTGTATGGCCTGGCCTGCGATGCCAACAACGAGACAGCCATACAGCGGCTCTACGAGATTAAGGGTCGCGATGAACACAAGCCCGTGGCCATCTGCGTTCACAACATCAAGGCGCTGCGACGCTTTGGTCAGGCTGCCCATCTCAGCGACGAGCTGCTAACTCGTTTGCTCCCGGGCCCCCTGACCATCGTGATCGAGCGGACGGCCCAGCTAAGCAACCGTTTCCTTAATCCCAGCACCTCCAAAATCGGCATTCGCATTCCGGACTTTAACTTCATGCGCGACCTGTGCGCCGTGTGGCAGGAGCAGCCCCTGGCCCTGACCAGCGCCAATCGCTCCAGTGCGCCCAGCAGTCTGCAGGTGTCCGAGTTCCGCTCCCTATGGCCCCAATTGGGCGCCGTCTTCGATGCCGGTCGAATCGGTCTGACCGAGGAGCGGCGACTGGCCTCCACGGTCATTGACCTGTCCACTCCTGGCTACTTTGAAATTGTGCGCGCCGGCGTGGCTCTGAAGCCGACACTCAGCCTCATGGATGAGTTCGGCATTCGGGCGCGAAAAATGCTGTAGTATATAAGCTATCGACATAAATATTATTATTGGATCATTTAACTTTTGGTTTTAACTTTAATTTTTACTTTGGAACATCCTACTTTGCTTTGCATGCGGGAACACAACAAATTGTTTATAAAATATACGGTTCAGTATGTACACAATTGGAACTATCTTGGGCGCAGGCTCTCCGCCAGTTGGTCAGTCTAGTTGTAGTAGTTGCTGGTGTTCTTGGAGGCCTGTATGGGTCTCCGGCGCCGTGGCAGCTCGTTCTCCAGTATTCGCCAGCGTTCCGGTGGCCACACGATCGCGACTGCCCGCGCGGACATCAGGCCGAGGGCGACGGGTCCAAAGGTATTGCTGTCCATGGAGTGGCCCGTGTGATCGCCCTCCACCCAACAATGGCCCTCGGGTACGCGAACGATCTCGTGCTTGTAGCCCAGCGTGGACACGACGTCGCCCTGCAGCCCCACCACGCGCTTGATAATCTTCTGGGCGGGATCCTTGGGTGAAATGAGCGATATTATGTCGCCGCGCTCCACCTGACTGTTGTGGGTGCCCCAGCGCAGCAGGAACACGTAGTCCTTTTCATCCGGCACGGGATTGAGAGCGGGCTGCATGGAGATGCCTGCCAAAAGTTGTAGATGGGTTAACCACACGACATAGTAGAGCGAATGAACTCCAGACGACTCACCATCCACCCTGGCCACATAACCAACGCAGTCCAGGAAAGTGACGCCCAGGGGCAGGGCGTACAGCAAGGACTTGCCAAAGAAGCGAAATGCCATGGATGAATTGGTTGGAGAGCGGAGCTATCGAGATGAATACATAACCACCAGCCTTTTGCCGAGTTCCTTGTGCGCTCCGGATCTTATGGCATTCGCAGCGGAGCGCCGACACGGGTTTTGTTTATGCTAAATACAGGGTGCTCCAATAAATGCGATGCAGGGTTTCTTGAGCAGATTACGTTTATTGAGGAAGGGTATTTGCCAGCTATTGTACTTTAGTTACAGGTGTTTTTTTTCGTTTTGGGTTTATTAAAATTTTGACAGAAACAGGAATGTGACTGGGCAATCGTTCAGCAGCCCTCCAGCTCGCTGGGAATGGGAATCTCGTTCTGGATGGCAAACTGCAGCAGCGCCTTGTACTTGTTCTTCCAGTTGGACACCTCGCGGCGCACCTGCTCGTTGTCCTCGTGCATCTGCTCCAGTTCCGTCCACTCGTACGACTTCTTAGTCTCCAGCTCGTCCTTCTGTTCGATCCTCTTGATGCGACAACTGGCCGCGTATCCGCGATTCTTCAAGGTTCTCCGGCGCTGCTTCATCCGAACGATCTCCTCGCGGTTCAGGCCACGCATCTTGAGGGTCCGATTGAGATCCCTTACCGAAATGCTGACCAAATCGTCATCGGTTATATCCGGAATTGGACACGGCGAAAGTGGGGCCTGAAAATCGCACTTCTATCAAGATTTTCTTTCTTCTTTGCATATATCTACAATGTACGTACCAGTGATGACTTTCTCTCGCGCTTTGCTTCCATTGTGGCTGGTTATATTTTATTTTTACGGGGACTTTTACAATTTGCTAGATTTTTCTACCTTTTTTTGCGTTGTTATTGTGCGTCTTCTTCTTCTTCTGTACCTGCTGGTTGCCATTCACAGGGAATGTAGTGTAATAGAGTTGCCAGATGGACAAAAAGCGTTTTTGGTAAATAGCGGGTAATTTAAATATACTAAAGCTAACGTGCTTTGTTGCATAAGATATTTAGCTATATTTTTAAATTATTTATATAAAGCAGATCCACATTTTGGTTACAAATAAAAATTTATAAATATCAAAAATATATTTAAAATATCAATAATATTTTATTAACTGTTAAGTTCCGTGCCTTCCCGGTGGCATCGCTGGCAAAGCTTAAGAAGCTTTCTAACACTGATAGCTTAGCAGAATTTTTTTCCCCTAACGACGCCAACTGTTAGCGGGAAATATTCCTTCATCCTGCAGATGCTAAGTCATTATTGTTCGCCATGAACTCGCAAGTGATGTACCACAATGTGCCCACACCGCCGGGCAACGTATCTTTGGCGGCCGCTGCTCCTGACGGCGGTTTGCTGTATGCCGGCATTCGCTGCATCAACTACATATCCGCGCCGCCGGCAAACGGGGAGCAGCCCCAAGTGGTGACTATGTCGACGCGGATCAACATACTGGCCCTGGATGTAAGTCCCATGTGGGGCGTGGGCAACGGTGGGCCGGCCAAGCCGTTCGCCATTGTGGGCGACGATCTAAGCGTTCAGGTGTGGGACTGCGCACTGGGCGAAGCCGTCATCGGTCACAAGGCCCATCAGCACCAGCACGAGGCGCGGGATGTCCGCGTCGTGCACCACACTACCAACTCTGTGCTGATGAGCTACCTGGCCAACGGTAACATTCTGTCCATGGACGCCAGTGATCTGGTCATCTATTGTGTGGCCTCCAACACCTACTGTCGTCGTTCCACTTTCATCTCGCCTCGAAGTCACCAGCTCACTATGGTGCGCTGCTCGCCCTACAACGACAATTTGTTCGCCGTGGGAACGGCTATGGGTAATGTCCTGGTCTGCGATCTGCGCAAGATGAACATCGTCTACAAGTTCCACGGCCACAAAGCGCCTATCTGCGCCTTGGCCTGGCGGCAGGTCCCTGCCGCCGAGGACGAACAAACCAACAATCTGGCGTCGAGAGCTGAAGAGTGGCGAACCCGCAATGGCGGCCAGGAGGAGAAACCCAAGGCAAAGCCACCACCACTGACCAAATCCAAGGCAGCCGAGTCCGACGACCCCTTCGACATATATAATTTTGATCATCTAGAGTACGAGTTCGGTGCACCTATAGATGAACGCCGACGCAAATCCTCAGAGGATTGTGGCGGCGAATTTGTGGGCCTAGAGAAGCCAGCCGGCGCCGCTGTCTTGGATTTCGTTGAGGCCTGCGAGAGTGTGAAAGCCGACCTCTTGGCCAGTCGCCAGGAGGATAAAACGCAGCAAGTGGAGGTCACGCTGAATGACTGCGAGCCCACAAAGCCCACGGGTCCCTTAAGCGATGCCAGCACCATTAGCAACAAGAACGATGCCAGCGACTCAACCGAGGGCAGTCTCGAGGTCATCCAGTACAGCTCGTCCAGTGATGATGCCGTGATCGTCGATGGCGAGGCAGCAAAGCCGAAGAGAGAAGTATTGCATCACATCTACCACCAGGCTGAGGTGCATGCTTCAGGAACACCGCATACCAAGTCTGAGCCCCCGAGAAATCTTCAAGTGGTACCGGCCATCAGCGCGGAGACCATCAGCTCGACTTCCGTGAACAGCGCTCACTTGGAAACTCTGCTCGTTTCCATTGACGGCGATGAGGTGATGATGATCTGGAATACCAATACGGGAGCACATGCTGGCAAGAACTACAGCAAAAGCAAGACGGCGGGTAAGTGGAAAGAATCAAACCATTGAAAGCAAGCATTCAACTGGGATCCTTTCAGGCAAGCTTAACAACGTCTACTGGCTGAACAACCATGTCATTGTTTCCCTGAGTCGCCATCAGTTATTCTTTTGGTCCGTGGAGTTCGAGCGCAAGATGCTACGCTACAAGATCAGCAAGGACAAATCACACAGCTGCCATTTGCAAGACATCGTGTCGTTTGCCTGTGACTCCAGCAAAGAGATGATATGGTTGTGCAGAAACAATCGCCAGATTGGAATGATGAATCCCCAAACTGGCCGGATGGCTGACTTTTACGGAACAGTGGCGTTTGGAGTGCGAGCGATGGCCGAGTGCCCAGATGATATGAACAAGTAAGCTGATATGCTGATAAGCCAATCGCAAATGTTGCTGAACTGTCTCTCTCGTTTAGAATCGCGTTGGGTTGTTCGGATCGCCGAGTGGCCTTCTTTGATATATCGAAGCTCACCACCAGCTCCCTGCCCATCGACAGCGTTTATGTGTCCAGCAACGTCTACTGCCTGGCATGGAGTCCAAACTGCTTAGAACTGGCCTTTGGCACCTTCGACGGAACGGTATGGCTTTGATTATATCTATTTTATTGGATATTGAACCTAAATACCTAACTCAACAACAGGTGGGCATCCTTGATGTGGAGCGCATGAAAGTAAAGACACACTTACGGACGTCGCACAAGAAGGAAGTCTACTCCCTGGTGTGGCAGGACCACTTTATATACTTTATCGTCAATCGTGTTCTGGGCTTCTTTGATTTGAGAAAATCGAAAATCGGTGAGTATATGTTCTTAGCCGATCTTTACTTATGTTGCCGACAGTTGTAGGTTTGATTCTGTGCGTTGCGCCTTCCATAACTAATGTTGGTCTGCGCGTCGTTAGTCTGCTTCTTACGTATATTGGCCAAGTGGATCGTCTCCCTATGATAATCCCACGCATTCCACGTTACGTTTATCCAGTTGGCTGGCGATAGGTCGTTGGTGACGACCATTTCCGTTTGACACTCAAAATCTGTCTGCTTTGGTGGCTCAATTATCAGGTCCTGCAGTTCCTGCTCTATCAGCGCATCGTCCAATTTGAACAGCAGAGCAAGGTCCGCATTGTTGAAAACCACTTTTCTGAAGGCGGCTATGAAAGGCTCAAAGCGCAGCTCCGCGAATCGAGCGTATCTTGGGTCCCGGAAACCAAATGTAATGTCCACGTTGGAGCACAGTTTTCTGGTCACCTGGGCCGGCATAAGCAGGCCGTTAGTAATGGTCATGGCTAGAGAGCAAAACTCCTTTATATCTGCCTTGTTAAGCGTGCAAAAGTTGCCATCGGTCTGCAGCTCCATCACGGCATCCATGCGCTCCTCAAAGCTGGAGACCTTGGGCTTCTTTATCCGCTTATGAAGCGCCTGTAGTTCGGCAATCGTAGCCTTTGTCAGGGTCATCAAGTCGTCGACCACCAATGCCTCCACCTGCTCTCTCAGCTTGTTTAACTCCACAATGTGGTTCAGGTAGTTGTTCAGATTGCCCCACACCTGAGAAAGGTATACAAAGTGCGGCTGGAAGCGCAACGAAATTTTAATTATTCTAATGGAAGAAATGAATACATCACTTACAAAGATGAGCTCCGAATCAATGGCTGTGCGCATGGATAGGGTATCATCAATCTTGCAGATCACGCATTGATATCGCTTATGCTCCACTTCAATTAGGTACACTGTCTTTTGGTAATGTTCGTTCAGAGTCGTCAGACAGCGATGGAGCATAAAGTAGGTCGCCGCAAACTGGTTAAGCCGATCCAGGTGCTCAAGGGGCACGCGGTAGGTCAAGGTCTCGTCCTTATGATCTATGTTTATGAGGTCATCCATAGCCGCCTGGCAAGTGGACTGCATCTTGACCGCCCTTTCCATACTGGCTGCAAAGGCGGCTTCCGTGTTCTTCTGGGCCATTTCCAGATCATTAACCACTAAGAAGTATACATAATATAAACTTAAAGGCTGCAATATGAAATGGTTTGCCCTATATGCACGTACCACTTCTAACATTCTCCCGATCTCCATCGGGGCCATCGTTGTTATAGATCACAATGCCGCCCACGGTCGCCGACAAGCGTTGAAGATACTCTAGCCGATGGTACTTCTTCTTTAGGACATAATTCTGCAGGTCGCTTCGACCGATGACGCTGTTGAGAGCCTGGGCAGTCAGCTTAAGCAGAACATGGTTCTTGGGCGAGCCCAGATTGTAGCAGGCCACTATGAAGACCTGCATCTTTGCGAAAAGCTGGTCCAACTGAAGTTTGCTGCAAGTCTCGGGATACTGAAGAATATCCTTGATGAGCAGTTGCAGTTCCGTTTGGAACTTTTCCTCGTACTGCTTCTTGACGTATTCAAGGTCTATGGTTACTCCCTTTTTCATCACCCAGGCCATCTTCATGTTGGCCATGGTACAATCTTTCGAATTCACATAGCTATCCACAATTGTATTCACGAAACCCTCAATGGCACAGGCGGTGGGCTTATTGAGGTCGTACTTTAGTAGACCTTTGCGCCGATCTCTTGCCAGCAGATGAACCATGTAGATGACGAACTCCTTATTGACCCTGAGATCCAACTGGTTGAAGCGCTTCATGACGCGATGACCAATGCTCACTAAAGTTTTGTGTCGCGGCATTTTAGTAAACAGAACAATTTAACCTATTTCGATGAAAGGAAATGTGTAATGTGGTTAGCTTGCTAAGTTTTTGATACGTTTGATATTTGTTGCCCTTGGCTACAGTTTAATCGATTTCATTTTCTTCAAGTAGCACATATTACATCGAGCTTTTGTTATCCGAGACTTTTAGGCTTGTTTTAATTAATTGTTTCCCACAAATCATTAATCACAAATCACAAATCATTAATCATTAATTAAAATGGTCGCACAATTAGGTGCGGACCTGAAATACAACAATGGACTTAAAACAAAGAGTTTTTCGTCATTCTGATTAGATTTAATTGTGATTTAAGTTAATGGATGTATGTATTAATTATAAGTAAACCTAATCAAAGATCGCTTCATTGCTTACCATTCTTATTTTCTTACAGAGCCCACGATTGTGAACTGCATTGCTCGACCCAGTTACCTCAGCATTCGCGATTCTTTTCTTTTTGTTGGCACCGATGATGGACTACTGCAGATCCATGAGCGAGATTCGGGAATGGAGAAGTCGTGGACTCCATTTATCCGCCAATCCGCTTTGTTTGCTCGTTATGTGACCGATATAGCCTGGTGCCCGCTGGAAAGCAATAAGTTTGCAGTGTCGGGCAACGATAAGTCCGTGTACGTGATGGAGTTCCAGCCCACGGAGCGCAACTGGAAAACGCTTCACACATTTACGGCAAGCGCGGAGAAGGCGTCGATTACCTCGCTGAAGTGGAGCCATACCCAGAAGCACTTGCTGCTCACCTTCCACATCGAGGGAAAGGTGTGCCTGTGGAACTGCAATGCGCCAGAGAAGCCACCGCTAACCATCACCTACCACTGCCCCATGTGGTGTGGAATGTTTTTGCCCACCAACGAGAACATCATTATGTGCTCGGGAAAAGCGCTCTCCGTGGAGCTAATTGACATTAAGGACGCCCTGGAAGGCAATGAGAAAAGCATCTGTCCCAAGGTGGATGCCCTGTTAAACGTTAAGTGGGCTAGCAAATCTCTGACTCAGCCATACGCTCCTGTTCTCACAGCGGCTGAAAAGAAACGGCAGCGCCGGGATCAACGCAAAGCAGCGGCTAAGCTCGAAGTTGATGTAGCTAACAAGGATCAAAAGAAAATCCAGGAGTCAGGAACTGCAGTTATTGATAATCCAACCAACGATAAATGTCTGAAAGAAACTCCTGTAGAAGAGATGCTGGAAGCGCTCAGGTTGGACAAAGATCAAAATAATAGAAATGCCAAAGAATGTCCAAAGTGTAAAGAGCTGGAGGCGAAGCAGTCACCTGACAGTTTCATAGTAAGTTATCAATGTGCTCCTGATTCGACTGAAACCCAAAAACATTCTTACCAACAGCATAGCCGCACCTGTCTTTACCTTACCCAGAAGGAGCTCAACAAAAGTGCCCTTGAGAAGCTGGCCATTGTTCTTGATGAAGACGCTGCCGAGATCGACAAGTCGGTGCTCATGTCGAAGCTGTTCAGTACCAAAGTGATGGCCAAGGAGCTCATTGCAACGGAGTGTGAGTTAACTAACAGACTTATAGTATTTAAAATGCTAAGAATAAATGTAATATCTTAGTGACCAACCTGAAGCACTCAAACACCAAAGACATAGCTCCACTTTGCCTGGCCTTGTCCACGTTCAAATTACGCGAGGAGCTGGAGCAGCATATAGTCAACAAGACGCTTACCGAACGACATGTCTCGCTGGCTCCCTCCGTATCTTTTACGTAAGTTCTTACGCTTTTGTTGTAAATCGAGGTTTCTTTAGTCTATATTAATTGCAGACTTTGGCAGGACTGCTGTCGCGCTTATGCCAAGCAGATGGAGGAAAAAGGCTTCATCATGCATGCAGCTACGTATCTTTTTAGCCAGGGAATGCAGTCGGAAGCCATCAATCTGTTCCTGGCCAACGAGTACTATAAGGAGGCCCTTGTGCATGCGCGCATCTGCTTGCCGGCAACGGATCCCCTGATCAAGACCATAATTAACAATTGGCTCGAGCATCTGGAGGGGACGGGCAACTTTGCAGCAGCAGCTCTAATGTAAGTGACTAAAACTAAACCTTAGAGAAATGTTTAAGCAATATTTTCTGAATTGCTTAACAGTTGCGTTTTGGACAATGAGATGCTGCGTGGCCACACCTATCTAAGAAAATTCCGCAACTGCACTCCGGAAATTGCCGACCTAATGGACAAAATCGAACAGACCGGCCAGCTGGGCGGCGTTATAGATAATTGTAGTCCCAATTAGCCGATCCACAATGGTTCTACTGCCGAGCATTAGGCCTTAAATCAACATTTTTGTAAGCGTACTTTTAGCTGAAACAGGCTGTACTAGAGTAACTCATTTGAAATCCCCCCATACAATCATGAAGCTATTATCTATTAGCTAGGCATTTACAAATGTTTTTCATTAATTTAAATAGAATTGAAACCGATTTAAGTTGCCTTTGGTATACTTTTATTTTAATTTAATTTACCCTTAAGAAAAGATGAATATAAGATACATATATCAATGGCACAATAGCTAGTAAAACAAACACACACAAATTGAATTTCGAATAAACGAAAACGCGAGAAAAAGAAACCGCAGCTCCAGTGGGCTTTAATTAGAACAAGCAGCTGTTCCGGCGGCCAGAAACCATCAGTTATCAGGCGTAAAAGCTGGCCCAAACAAAAGTATGACCGTTAGGCCTCATTTTCGTCTGGGCTTTGGCATCACATTATGCAAATGGCCGGGTTCCCCAGCCCGCCGACAGCATCAATGCCGCCAGTTAGGAATTAAGTTTTAATTGTTGGAACAAGAGTCAGGGCGACTGAACTTGCTGCACAACAGCAGCAGCAGCAGCAGCGAAAACAAACGAAACCAACAGAAAAATGTAAATCAACAAAACGACATAGGCCAGAGCAAAACTCTAGAGCGCTAGCGCTGGCGAACAAAACTTCGGGCTGTTGTGCTCTTCAGTTGCCAAACAGCCGCCGTTGCCGACGCAGTGGTCGCAGAGTCGTTCGGCGAACCAAGTTCGTTTCCTCAGTCTTTCGAATTTCACTTTTAACCGTTTGCAAGCGCGCCAAGTTGAAGCGTACGCGTACCGTTAGCGCGGCACGTTACGAAGTGAGTGACCCACACACATATCGACCATTCTCACGTCCGTCAACTCTGACTCTGACTGTGACTTGACCTGGTGCTGGTGGCCAAACCGTTGTACAATTAAATAACAATCAAATTATAATTGCATGCGAGCACATTTCGCTTTTGCGATGCGACAAAAAACACGCAGGCAAACGAGTTCTCCGCTCTTTATTTAATTTGTGCGCGCAGTAAAAGTGCCAAGAACCACTAGGTGCTAGTGGTGCTGGTGGTGGTGGCGCTGATTTTGTTGTGTGTGGCTTTACGTGCCCCATTAAAGTCGTCGTCGTTCGGGCGACGCAATTTGCATGAGCGACAGCTTCGAATCTTTTCAACAATTCGTACTACGCTGAGTGACTCAACGCTGAACAATTTGGTGGAACGCGTGTGTGAGTGCGTCGCTGAGAAAACATTTCTTGCTTGACTGATAATTTCTACGAGCGGCGCTTATTGTTCATTTAGTTTTTGGTATTTCTCGTGCCTGTTGTAACTGCTTGGGATGGATGGCTGGCTGGATGGATCGCTTGCAATAACAATCATAATGCGAAGTGAAAGGTACATTTTACATCGCATCGATATCAACATATATCCATATCCATATTATACACACATAATAGATGGCTGCATTTTGAAACGCACAGGCGCAGCATAGCGGCAACGCATTGATTGGCCTTTTCATTTTGATTTCGATTCCATTTCGATTTTGCTGCGACTTCATAATAACAATTTGCATAACTTTACCGCTGCATTGTTGCTCATTCATGCATTCGCATCCACTGTTGTTCACATTGTTGCACTTATGCTATTGAACTCGCATAGTTAACAATAACGAAATGAAATGAAATTAATTTAATTGCCCGTGCAGACAATGCAAAATATTTTGAAATGTTGCTCGCATTTTTTCGCTCCCACCGGGTTCACCGAAATTATGCATGCTGGATCTGCATAATTTCGTAATCCTCGCCGCTGGGTGTGGCACTCAGTCAAGGGCGCTGCGAAATCGCTTGCCACCTTTTCCCGGCGCTGAGTGCTAATAAATGGTGGTCGAAAACCCGTTTTAAAAATAACTACAGCTCTGCCCCCGAAAAACCGGACAGCCCAGCCGAGAATGAGTGTGTCCAGCTAATTAGCAATAAAACAAACTTGGCTTGCAATTCTTTCCGGCCATTGAAGAAAGTCACAGTCACATCCACAGTGGCTCGGGGAAAAAAAACCTGGTGATCGGTGTCTTGGCTTGCAACGTCGGCGGAATGTCAATGGGGCAAGTTGACGCCCCAACGCTTTAAGGTGCGCATATCCGGTGCGTCGCTCCTTTTTTGGGCCGCAAGACCAAGAGTACGCAGCCAAACCTATGGATACGCCCGCGATGACTGTGATCCTCATCATCATCATCACAGTCGCAGACCATGATGAGCACGATGAGCTCGGCGCACCTGCGTGCTGACGACATTGAGCCGACAAGTTCGTCGCCTCTATTTTGATGACGATGTCTATTATGGGCGGATTACCGTATCCGAATAAGCGGATAACTGGGCTCCGCATCTCTGGGCGATGTGTTGGCGAGGCATCTCAATTGTTTACACTCCACAACACGATTTCGTGGGCCAGGCAATGGGATAATTGGTCTGTCTTTTTTCATAACAAGTGCCCACGGAATCGGCTTTCTTAATGAGCTGACATAAATCATTCGATTACCTTCCATTTGTTAATTGTCTCACATTTCGCATCACGATTCATTTAATACATTTTACTTTTCATTTTCGTTTTGCTTGCTTAGTTGCTAAAAGTTATTACGATGTTTACTTACTAAATAAATTTTTGCAGCGCAGTGTAATTGATTAATAGGTTTGCTAATGCCGAGCTTGCGAATTCATTTGTCATGACATAAGTTGACTTGTAACTGGCAATAGGCAAACAGTTTCAGTCAGCAGTTAACCAGAAGCTTCCTTCTTCGCACGCGACAACACCATTTGTTTAGGGTCAAATATTTGCTTCGACGAGCAAACAAGAGACTTGGACAACGAACTCGCAGTGTAGAAAAGTGAAAATCTTCTAAATTATATAGCACAGGCCGTTAGTCGAGTGGCTGAGTTATGTTGTTTGTTTGTTGATGCTTTGGTTTGTATGCGCGTACATATGTGTAGCAGCCGAAACAAGTTCGTTGCCTAAGTCTTTTGTTCCGAACCGTATCGAACTGGACGACGCATCTCATCGCATTTCATCTCGGAATTCTCATTTCAGCACCAACCTAGCATGACACCGCTCAATTGGGCCGCTGCTTAACGCTTTCATTCAACCCACAAGAGGTCCGGACTCGAAACCCATTCGAACATAAACCAAGAACTAGAACACATCGCATCGCATCGTATCGCATCGCACCACTGGCCTCCTCCTTTGAAAAAGGGGAACCAAGGCCACCCTCCCGCTAGCCAGCATAATTTCTCTCGAATAACCGCATTCACACATTTGCTCCACCACAACCGCAACAACCGAATAACACGAATAATGAATTATCAGAAGGCCAGTGAAAAGCAGTCGCCGTCCTCATTGAAGAAGCGGCCGCCGGGCAACGGCAATAGCATACAAAACTTTTGGAACGATCGCATTATGGAGCGCTTCATAAAGGCGAATCTATTCATTATCTGCTGCGTGGTGGCGGTTCTATTGCTGGTAAGTATATCTTCAGGTGATATCACCATATCGCCACCATCTCTCCAACCCACTATTTCTTCATCCATCCGTCTCTCCGTCCGTCGTCTGTCCGTTACCGTTATCAGCGTGAAAACATTTCTGCTCCATTAAGTGAAAATGAAATGAAATCGTTTTTGCGCAAATGTAAAAATTTCATCTCTTTTTGTTGCTGACCAAGTTGACAGCTGTGGAGGGAGGAGAGGTGGGAGGGAGCTCATTAATTGATTGATGGATGGTTGCGGAGCACAGTTGTCTCCGGCTTTTTATGTTTATGTTTTTCGTGCATCTATATCTCTGGCTGCCATCGCCTGATTTATGTTTTCGCTTTTCTTCTGCGAATCTCGGCTAATTTCCATTTCACTTCTTCTTCCCATTTGCGATCTCGCTGCCCCACAGATCGTCTATCTGGGTGCCTTCTCGTGTGAGGTCTCTTGGATACTGGAGGCCCACGGCGAGCTGCCCTTCGCCGCCTACACGCTCTGCTCGCTCTACTTCGTCATGTTCGTGGCCACCACGATCCTCATCCACGGCCTGGTCAGCGGACTCTGCTGGCCTTTGTTCGCCTGGTCGGGCATCATCGGTCTCCTCTCGATTCCCGAGCTGGTCTTTGTCATGATCATGACCACACAGCACTGGGTAAGTTGAATTTATAACCAGGTCTTTACGATTTCTTAAAGTAACATGAATTAAGTAATTTATAAGTACTAAAACTATTCTAAATACGACTAAAATATCAGGGTCTGCAATCTGTGCATGGATTGACGGAGCTCACCTCCTATCTGATTCGCCTCATCATCAACTGCTTCGCGCTGATCTGTGTGATTCCCACGGGCATCAGGTGGCGACGGGAGACTCAGGTGTTGAGTCAGCTGCAAGGATTGGCCACCAGACTTTCCCTGCAGACACCAGCGCCCAGCGTGCCCATGACCAAGGCGGACTCCCGGCGATCCAGCCAGCGGCTGAGTGGATTCGAGAATGCCGGCTACCAGCTGTGCGATGAAACAGCTTCCAAGTTGCCACTGGGACCAGGAATGGGACTGGGCATGAACAACCAGTGTGGAGGCAGTCAAGCATTTGGCTCTCAGAACGAATTCAACGCCAGCATGTTTGCACCCGCATTGGCGCAGCAGTTCAACAATGCTACGCTGATGCAGCGCGCCGGAACTGGCGGAGCAGGTGGTGGTCATCGCGCCCAGTCGCTGATGGATCTACGCTGCACTCTGCCCGGCATGTACAATCCACGACATGTGCTCGATACGGAGGACAAAAACGCCAAGTACTTCAACATCACCATCGATGATTTGAAGAACAATCTGCACGACTCGCACCGACCATCGCCGCCTTCGCTGATCGGTTCCACCAGCAACGATCCCATCTACTGCTCCATTGAGCCCAAGCAGTTGACACCGCCGCCGGCACAGCAGAGGAGCCACCATCGTCCACGCGGCACACACAAGCAACCACCACCGGGTAAACTGTCCCGAAATTGCGTCTCCCTGGAAAACCTCGACGGGATCAGCAAGGTGCAGAACGATCTGACCGCCTACGGCAACAATCTCCTCCAGAACTACACGCAGCAGCAGCAGTACTACCTGGCCATGCTGCTGCACCAGCAACAGCAGCAGCAGCTGCACCACCAGCAGGCAGGCGGCATTTACCGCAGGCCATCCAATTGCAGCTCCACTGGCGGATTCGCCGGCACCGTGCTGGCCCAGCCGATGCAGCGACGCGGCTCCACGCACAGCCAGCAGATGCAGTATTACGGGGGCTTCGGCTATGCCAACTACGCCAATCCGTACATCACGGCCAACAGCAAGTTGTCGCTGGGCAACGAGTCCGACGACTACCGGAAGTACCGCGATGTGGCTCTTTGAGTCCGTTTTTGGTTCCGGAATCCGGATCCCAATCGATCATCAGTCAGCGTTTAGGCTTAACTCACTAGTTGTAGGACATGCTCGATCTAGAATGAGATTCCTCGGAATAACGACCAAAGACCCACAAACTAACTCAGTTTCAGTTCGTAGACTAACGTTACACTGCGAGAATCGTATAGCGCGTTTATGCGCAAGTCAATTTGTAGCTAAAATGGGTCTGCATACAGTTGTTATTTGCTTTACTGAATAACACGACCTATTTGCAAATAAAAGTGTACTAAATTAGAGACTTCATGGGGATATAATTTTATATGCAAATAAAAGCATAGCAATAGTAAATATCACGAAATATCAGACATACTCACAAATATAAATAGATATTTCTAAAACAAACAAATATCGAAAAGCATAGACCCATTAAGAGAGGCACTGCTTGAACATTCCCCAAGTCTAGTTCTAAGAATCGACCACAAATGAACATTGACATTCATTGTTTATTATAGTTAATAGGAATACACGGATAACAATACTCTGATCGACAGTCTAAGCATCCACAGATCAAAAACTGTACATACTTGTAATAAAAGGCGTAGCTGTTTTTTCACTTGAAATCAAGAAGATCGGCCAATGGATTATCACCGGAGTTTGATGGAATGGTAGCAGTAGGCGTGGCGGTTTTACTGGCAGCTGGCTTAGTTGCTGTCCTGGCCACGGGTTTGGTCTTTTTGGTAGCGCCTGCTTTGGACGTGGAGCTTCCTCCGAACAGGTCATCATCGTCGTCGTCGTCGCTAAAGAGACTTTTGCTTGGTTTCACTGGCAACTTCTTAGCAGGAGCAGTCTTTACAGGCACTTCATCATCATCGCTGCTGAAAAGAGAAGTGGCCGCTGGTTTGGGTGCCTGTTTAGTTGGAACGGGCTTGCTGGCGGTTTGGATACTTGGAGCTGAAGCAGCAGCACTAGCAAACAGATCATCATCATCATCGTCGCTATCATCAAACAGTTTCGGCGCAGCCTGTAACTTGGGTTTAGCAGCCTCTCGGGCATTCGATGGTTTCGGAGGAGCAGTTGTGACTTTTTGAAAAGCATTCACGATTTCTGCTGCAAATGCTTTTTGGGCAGTAGTAGTTGCCTTTGTTTTCACAGAATTAAACAGGAAATCATCTTCATCTGGGCTGTCCAAAAAAGAGTTTGCCATCTTTGGCGGCGGCAAGTTCTTCTCTACTGGTGGTTCATTGCAACCCGCCTTTTCAAGATCACTGAAAAGCTGATCATCTGCATCAGGGCTGTCCAAAAACGAGCGATATGACTTGGGCGGATCAGAGCCCTGTTTTCCCTCCACTGACTTTGTCGGGACGGAATTAAAGAATGAATCATCTTCATCGGGGCTGTCCAAAAAGGAGCCACCTGCAGTAGATGGCGGCGGTCTTTGGAGCTGCGACTGAATCTGCTGGGCTGGAGCTGATAACATCTTTTCAGGCTGAACATACTGAGGAGGGGGTGCCTTAATGAAACTGGGCTCAGAGTGTTCCACTTCTGGGCTATCTCTAGTCGAAGCTGTTGGGCCTTCATCTTGTCCAGCATCCAATAAGCTTTTGGCATAGTTTTCCTTTCTTCCCCTCCTGGTAGAGGGTCGCCTTTTGGCAGGTCCACGAGCTCGAGATTTGTTCACATGTTGCAGGGCACCATCTGGAGAAGGAACAGTGGTTTGTCCAGAACTTGGTGCCACAGCCTCAGGTTGTACAGAGGTTTGAGGTTCATCCCTCTCGGAACTCGATGATTCTTGTTTCCTGATCAGCTTTGGCACGCCACCAGAGCCGGGAAGTAGGGCTTGTACATTAATGTTAATATTAGGCATTTTCAGCTTCTTAACGGGCGAAGTGGGTTTCTGCAATTCAGGAGTCTCCTTAACTTTACTACGGTCAGTTTCATCAGCTGGCGGTGGCTCGTCATCGAAAGTGAAGCGTTTGGGCGCTGGCTGCACTGCGCCAGCCCTTGCAGTCTCACTGAAATCATCATAGAAGATTGTGTGTATTCGGGTGGTTGACGCAAGTTCGTCCTTCTGAGGTTCAGCTTGCTTTTGCACTTCATCACCATCATGATCGTTATCTTCTGGTGGCACATCACTAAATAAGCACATGGCACCGTAGTCAGACGACAAAGAAGGTTGATCCCCCGGCGTCACTGGAGATGGCTTTGTCGAACTGGGAATGTTTGGTAGAGCCGGTTCAAAGAAGTCGTGCTCGCTGTCAAAGATTTTGGAGGCACTTAGACTGCTGAGACCGCTGCTGCCGAGCGTTTGAAAGAATTCGCTGTCGTCCGGCGGTTCGTCGGAAAAGAGATTCGAGTAATTCTGCATGATTTGCTGCGCAGCAGCCAAATCCGCCGGCTTACGCGGGGTAAGCGTATCCACTGATGATTTATTGGTGACATCGGCCACCATTGATATAATGGGGTCTACGTTGCCTTGATAATCGTCTGGCGGAGGAGTTTCGGAAACTGGATCATCTATTTGCGGCTTGCTTAACATTTCGGGCACAAGTTCATCCTTTTCATCACCCGCTGTTCTATCATCTATTTTGTTCTCTGGCAGTTGCTGTGGTATTCCTTCTTGTTTAATCTCATTCTCCATCTGCACCTCAGATGGTTTTTTAATTTCTTCGGTTTCTGTCGCAACTACTGGCTTATTCTTAGATATGGATGCACTCAAAAATGTATCATCATCGCTAAAATCTTCGTTAAACAAATCAGTTGGTTTGGTAGATAGTTTTGTAGGAGGATTCACCGGGGATACATTTTCCTCAGTTTGCGAAGTATTTTTTTCAATTCGTTTGTTAAATTCATTAGTTTTATTAGCACTTTTTGGCTCAGCCATATTATTAGAAGTACTAGAGAATAGCTCATCGTCGGTTAAGTCTTCACTGAACAAATCTTTAGACTTAGGAATATTTGCTGCTGATGTATCATCCTTAACCGCCTTCCATTCTTTCTCATCAGACTTTTGTTCCGTAATTTCCATGGGAGGAGGTGAATCTCTGAGAATAGGCACAGATGCATTGTCTGCTATAACTTGAGGCTGTTTTTCTTTAGTTTCTATATTCTTGGATTTCTGTTCTGCAATTTCACTTTGTTTCTTATCTTCTCCAACTGCTTCAGGATCATTGTATGGTTCACTTCTAATTAAGTTCTTAGCCTTTGGGGTTCCAAACAAATCCTCATCTTCGATATCATCAAAGAGACTTTTCTTTGAAGCTACAGGTGTTTCAACCTTTTTGGGCGAAACTCCCGAAGACGTCTCCTTTGGAATTTCCTTTGTCTTTTTCGAACCAAACAAATCAGTGACATCATCTTGATCATCGTCTTCAAACAAACTGGTCTTTCCAGCTACTCTTTCAGAGAGCTTTTTCGGTTGAGCAGATGGTTTCGTAAATATATCATCGATATCCAAATCATCATCATCAAATAAGGAGGGCTTTGGTTTTGAGAGCAGTTTTTGTTCTGTTGGCTTTGCTTTGGGCGTAAAGGAGCTCAAGAAGTCGTCGTCCTCCAAGTCATCATCAAATAGCGATTTGGTTACCGGTTTAGGTGGCTTCTTGGAAGGATTTGGTGTTGGCATGGCAGGAGAACTGCCAAAAAGCGATTTATCTTCATCATTATTGGCCACTACAACTGGACTCTGTTTTGGTATTGCACCCGTTGCTTTATTATTAAAAACAGGCTCTGACCTCGGAGTTGGACTCAATGGAGGACTGTCGTCGAAGAGGTTTACACGTTTCGAAACTGTCTGCTCAACAATCTGCTTTGGCGCCTCTGGCTTTGAATATTGTTCGATGGGTTTCTTAGTTTTGGGAGGTTCTTTTGTTGAAATTGTCGTTGCTGGGGAGACGGAACTGCTGGGTGTTTTTGACTGGACTTTGTCCACAATTTCGGACATGAAGGATTTAAACTCATCTTCGTTAAAAAGATTAACTGGCATGCGCTTCGTTTGGCTTGGCTTGATCTCAGCTTCCTTCGGAGTTTGGGTTGAAACAGCTTCGTCGAAGAGACGAGGAGGCTGTTGAGCAGGACTACTGCTACTGGAACTAAGCGATGCAGTAGAGGCGATTGGAAGGCGACTTGATGGATTCCTAAAGGCTGGTGAAGACGTAGGCGAAGATGATGTGGATGGCGGGTCGTCGCTAGGCGGCGATTGCCGGAGTGCAGCAAACATATCCCTCTCATGTGGATTCCTTTGACTGCTTATAATTGGACGCGGTTGTGTTCTGATGGCAGGCTCTGCTACCTGGACAGCAGGTTTAATGACTGGCGACACGATTGCCGGTTCCCTGGCAAACGAGGCTAGAGAAGAGGAGTCAGACAGATGCTGTTCCTCTAATTTGTTCGCTGGCGTTGCTATTTTTTTGGTATCGAGTTCCTTTTCGTCCGATGAGCTTGAGGAGAATTCCTCGGATCTGTCATCTTCACTATTCTCCTTACTGTCATACAACCCGGCATATTTGTGTTCCTGCCACTCTTTGGTGCCAATAATATAGGGCAAAGGTATCGCATCATAGGGATTCTTAGCACGGAAAACGGTTCTGCGGAAAGTGGGGAGTTAGTATGGAGCGGAATCGTAGTGTAGTCACTTACGTTGAGTGGACGGGGCCATCCTCATCATCGGAATCGGGCACTTCTATGGTCACCGGCTCGTAGTTTTTGCGGAACATGCGCAGGTTGTTTTCCAGAAACTCCTTGGCCAATTCCTCGGAACTCTTCGGCGGCAGCTCTTGCTGCAAGCATATTAAGATCTGTAAACACAGCAGCCTACAAAATTACATCGCCTATTGCACCTTCTTTTTCTTCTCTTCGGGCATGGCCAAATCCGCGTCATCCACTTCCTCCACCCGATACTCCACGAACTGATTTCCAAACTGCAGGGATCGCAGGCTGTTGGTGGCATTGTTTAGAGCTATATCCACTTGCTTCACGCTTGTCTCAAAATCCCGCAGATTGCGGCTGGTCCTTTCGCCCCTTTCTTCCAGATTCTGTTGCAAAAATTTTATCAAATTGGTTTGTTATCTATGTACGTATGTGAATTTAACCTGGGAAATGCGCTTCATCAGCGCCAGCAGAGCACAGTCGCCCGCGAAGGTCCAGTCCGGAGCCTGGGCTATTATCTGATCCACATCCGCGCTTATATCCATTATCAGTCGACTGTAAGCTCGCGAATCACAAAATAATAACAATTAATTAAGAGAAACAACAATAAACTTAGTAATGACACCCAAATAGAGATGAGCGATAGTTAATCACCTGTTATCAGCGCACAGCCAACGCTCATCCCTAAGCCAGCTGAGCAGCTGTTTTGACAATCGCTATCGATATCGATTGTTTGGACGTGCTATCGATATTTGATAGCACGTGTTGGATGTTCGCAATTTACGAATTGTATCTTTGTTAGTTATCCACATTTTACATTTAAATCGAAGTAGATTGCAAATAATTATAGACTAAAATGGCTATGCTGGCTGAACCACGTCGGCGCAAAAGGTACAACTTGTGTCCGCGCGGCAAGGCTCTCTATGAAGGTGAGCGTTAAACTTTATATGTGACGGTACATCGTAAATTCTTAAATTTTACCAGATGAAAACCGTTTCGGTACCAAAATGCTGGAGAAAATGGGCTGGACGAAGGGCAGTGGCCTGGGCGCCAATCTGAGTGGCGAAAAGGATTTTGTGCGCATTCGCTTCAAGAACGACGCAGAAGGATTGGGTTTCGAGCAGCGCGATGATCAGTGGACTGTTCACGAGGATGGCTTTAATGGGCTGCTGAAGTCACTAAATGGAGATGATAGCGGCGGCAATGACAAAGAACCTGAGTCCGAAGAGGAGGCCAGACCTATGGGCTTTGGCTTCAAAGCCATTGAACCGGAGGAGCCGTCTAAGAAGAAACTCAAGGAGAACACCAGTGGAATGTCGCTGGAGGAGCGGTCGAAGCAGAGCAGGGCACGCGTCCACTACAAGAAGTTCACGCGCGGCAAGGACTTGGCTCTGTACAGCGAAAAGGATCTAGCCAATATATTCGGCAAGAAGGCAACTGAGGACGTCGAGAAATATCCAGAACCCGTGCTGGCTGTACAACCCGAGGAGCCAAACCCCAACTTCGCTGGCGTGCAGACAATTGTCACGGGCATGTCGACCACTGATTATTTCAAGCAGAAAATGGAGGCCATGAAAAACAGACTTAAGAAAGGTACCCAAGTTGAAGACAACAATGAGGCACAGACCAATGGCCATGCTGAAAAGCTTGAACAGACTTCAGCAGATAATGATGAAGTCCCTTCCAAGAAAAAGAAAAAAAAGAAGGACAAGGAGAGGGCAGAGGAGGCACCAACTGCAGAGGAAGAACTAGAGCAGGCTGCTTCCAAGCCTAAGAAAAAGAAGAAATCAAAGCGATCGTCTCTTGATGAAGAAAAATTAGTTAATAGCGATGAAAGGACTGACGAGCAACCAACTGCTGTTGAAGAAATCGAGCAGGACGCTCCCAAGCTTAAGAAAAAGAAGAAATCGAAGCGATCGTCTCTGGATGAAATTGAGCAGTCGGAAAACAAGTTTGTTGAGGAAAAAATAGTTAAAAGCAAAGAAAGGACTGACGAGCAATCAACTGCTGTGGAAGAAATCGAGCAGGACGCTCCCAAAACTAAGAAAAAGAAGAAATCTAAGCGATCGTCTCTCGATGAAACCGAGAAGTCGGACCACAACTACGTTGAGTCGGTGGAAGTCACTGAGGAAAGTGAAAACACCTCCTCCAAAAGGAAAAAGTCCAAAAAAAAGGAGGAATCAGCAGAAGTGTCGATACAAACCGAAGAAAGTGACCAAAAAAAGAAAAGGAAGTCAGATAAAAATAATGAGATTGCAGAAGATTCGATAGAAGAACCAGCTGCGAAAAAAAGGAAAAAGTCCAAGAAATCCGACGAAGTAATTGTAATCGATGATGACGACTTACACAGGAATAATGAATCCCATGTTTCGAATGAAAATGGTACTAAAAAGAGAAGTAAATCTAAGGACAGTGAAGAAACCAACCAAACTCAGGAAGAAATTACTATAGATTTAACAGACGACGCTCCCCCTAAGAAGAAAAAGAAATCCAAGGAAGAGAAGAAGAGTAGGGACAATGACGAGAAAGATTCAGAAGAAACACCTCCCGCCTCGGAAGCTACTGAAAAGAAATCGAAGAAGAAATCCAAGTTAAAATCGTCTGCGGATCCCTCGGCTAAACTGGAGATCACGTCATTTGCGCTCGCCGTGGAGGCGGCTGTCGAGAATCGTAAGGACACAGGAGCCGAGGATAGGAACGACGTAAGTGCTGACAAGAAAAATTCCGGCGATAAAAGCGTTCAGTCAGCCGATGAAGACCTGCCTAAGGACCTCTTATCCCTGGAAGAGATCCAAGAAAAACTCAAATCATTCAATCATTTTAATATCTCTAAATTCTGTGCAGACCAATTCCAATTGTTCGACATGAGTGCATTTCACATGTCGTCGCTGGGCGAGATCGTGGGCTACGGAATCAGCGAAAACGTGGAGCTAAATGTGGTGGATTGTCCTTACGATGAAACGCGTATACGCAACCTTTGGAAAAACAAAGCCGTTGAGTATTTTAAAAGCGAACAGCATAGCAAGTATCCGGTAAGGGTGCAAAGAACTAGCATACGAGCGGTCAAGAAGAGAGTCGCCTTTGAAGGAATTTAGATCGAGCAAACGAAGTATATTTCAACGTGATTCTTATTATGATTGTTTTGTACATAAACAACTTAGATAGGTAGTTGGTAAGCTTCATGGTTTACATTTTAATGTACTGTTTTGTATAACACGTTAACTAATTAAACTGAACTATACATTTCAAGTGAGTGACATATTCTTCAGTCTTATTAATAGAACCAATATACGACCGGCCCGACTGTGGTGAATATTCTCATGCGTCGCTTAGGCAAGCCACTATGAATGAATGTAACGAAATGTAATATCAAAGGGGAACTTACGACCTAAAGCTTACAACTAGTCCGGTGTTACATTGCGATTCGCCAAACGGCGTGATCGTCTCAGGGGTCTCTTGTCATGATCCGAGCTATGTGATCGCTTTACCGGACGATTAGCGTAGCTGCGGCTGAAGTTGTTCAGGTGAACATGGGTGTCCCACTGCGTAGGGAGTTAAATGTGCATTATTATTCAAAGGAATATTACTGATATTTAGATGTTTACCGAGCCAGACACGATTTCTGAGCGCTCCGGATGCCAGTCCAGATCTCTTATCACAGTCCTATGTCCTTCAATAGCCTCTTTAATCTTACCAGTAAGTACATCGTAAACTGCAATAAAATGGGATTATTTTGATAACATAATATGTTTATCTGCGGAAACACAGAAATGGCCTTTGGTTTCACAACCAAATTTTTGATGGATAGAGAATTTCTAAAAATACTTAGCTAACTTACTGGCTAGAAAATGTATTTTAGATAGCCTTGGGAAAGAAAATCAGAGAAATACTGCAAGTTAAAGGTGTGAACTCACTTATAATACGTCCTGTGGCACAGCCTGTGTAAATGTAGCGTTGGCCTGTCTGCTCCATGGGTGAGAACTTCGCCCGCAACAGGGTTTTGGTAACTCGGTGACCGCGGTAGGTCATTATGCTGGAGTCTCCGTCCAGTGGCTTATGCGGATTGTAAACTGCCGGCGAGATAGGTGGACGTTAAGAATTTTCCAAGAATAAAACGGGCACGAGCTTACACTCCCGCGGAACGCGGTTCCATCGGTAGTCCCACATGGCGAGGTCGAGATGTCTGGCACGGCTGCGATTACGCAGATTGCTCGGCTGCCTTATGTCCCAGATCTTGATGCTTTGGTCTTTGGAGTTGGACAGCACGTGGTAGCCGTCGTTGCGCGAATCGATGTAGGTGATGCCATCGTAGTGGCCGATAAAAGATGCCACAGACTTGGACAGGTCCCGTGAACGGAAGGTGGTGCGCAGGTCGTAGACCTTTAGCAGGCCGTCGTCGCAGCCGGCGATTATCACATTTGGATCCTTATCGTGTAGGAAGCACACCGAGTTAACATCGTTGCCGGGCATGCGGTGGGTGCGCAGAATCTGTGTGCTTCTTGTTCTTATGTCGGTCACGATGACCGTGGAATTGTTGCTGCCCCCGATGATTTTGTCGCCAGTTGGCGAGTAGCGCAGCGAGAAGATGGCCAACCGATGGCTTGGCAGTTCATCGACATCGATCCACTGGCAGTCGTCTTCCCCCCCATTCACGGGCATGATGAACACTGAAGGGGAAAACAACTTAGTGCGGATAAATAGATCAAGCGGAGTACCTACATGAGCGGGACCAGGTGCTGTAGGCAAAGTGCTCGCCATTCGGACTAAAATCCGCATCGATGATGCTCCACTCAACATCGCGGGCTCGGATGCGATTCAGCAGGTGGTAAGTGCCCTTGGCGCCATCGTAGATGCGCACAAAGCCATCTGGAAAAATCGTGTTACAATGCCACTCGGAAGCGTTAATCATGAATGCTGACCTTGACAAGCGGTCAGCAACTTGCTGCCCGAACGATTAAACTTGGTCACAAAGATTTTCGATTCCAGCGACATCAGGCGTGTGGCCTTCTTGTTTGGTATGTAAAGATTGGATATGTAGCGCTGCTGGTTCTTGGAGAACGAGGCACTGTGCGGCGATGCCAACCCATTCTCACGCTTCTGAAGGGCGTGCACCAGGTTCCAGCGATTTTCCGGATTGCTCACTAATCCACTCGACGCCCGGATCTCCTTGTACATATCAGTTTTCTGGAAGATTGCGTGGGCAACGAATTACCTTTAATTGTTATCTAGGGACGGGGTATTTCGTCATTACCTGAAATTTAACTAGATCGGGCTTTCCTCTTATAACTGGCATGTCGTTGTTGCAATAATCGGTGCGCAGCTCCATGTCCATGGCGTTCACCGTAAAGTTGATCACGTTAAAGTCCAGCTCGTTGTCCGAAGAGTCAAAGTCGTCGTCTTCATCGCTATTCATCTGTATTGCCAATTGGTTCCCCATAACTTTCTGCGTTTTCCCTTTTGCACTCTTTTGTTATTAATTTCAACCTATCGTTTTTTCGATAATTGTTGCAGCCAGTGAGACCACAGGTGCACAGCCTGGAAATACCACGATGCTGAAGTTCTAACGTTGAGCAACTATCGATCTATCGCAACAGTTTACGAACTAACAAACAGGTGGAAAAACTTTTTATATAATTATATATCAATTTATAAATAAAAACTCATATAAAGCTAAGCTAAAATGACAGCTAAAATACAAATGAAATGATAGATTTTCCAACGGGGAAACTAAAGCTGATCCATGGTTGGTTATCGATAGTAGTGGTGTGCACGCGCAGTGAGCTTTTTGGAGCTATGCGAAAGCTTTCCCCCAACAAAGCTCGACTCAGAGCGGATTCCATTCCGCGAATAGCAAAGCGACTAGTCTCAAATCGATCGTGATCGCGCTCGAACCGAACGGAAAAGAAACGGAACGAAAAGAAAAGCGGCTCGAAACCTGTGCTAGTGTGAGTGAACGCGTCCGTGTGTGTCGTCGTGCTGTGCTGCCTGTGTGTGTGTGTTTGGTAATGAAATTTTGTTACATTCCCAATATTCGAAACCTGCTGTTCGTAGAAGAGACTTTTGGAGGCACAACAAAAAATGCCGAAAATGTGATAAAGCGCAGAATTGGAATTCCGGATTCACGGACCTTGCAAACTGAACAATCTGCTCTCCCCTTTTTCTACGCCTGTGTGTTTGTGTGTATGCAATGTGTGTGCTTGGATCTCGTTGGGGCTATAGCTCTGTCTGTGTGTGTGTGTTGGTGTGCGCCTGCGTGTGTGTAAAATTTATGATAAATACTTTTGCACAAAGCGCGCCCCTTTGCAACCAGAAGAAGAAAGTTGTTTAGCATATATGCGTAAAAGTAATAGAAATACACATAAACGGCAAAGAAGTGTGTCAAAAAGGGCCTAGAATAAGCACTCCATGCATCGCGTGTGTATAATCTGGGCGAAAATAACAAAAATAATAGCGATGCTGGGGAAATAATCTACGGAAAAACTGGAACAACCGACGCCGCGGCTGCAGACACGAAAAAAAAGTGAAAGATTGCAGGCGGACGTTTGAAGTCGAAGCTGCGCCTGCGTCACGGCATAAAAACACACATGAACCAACACAAACGCAAATAGGCGGGGTGGGTGGGTGAGGCGACACCACCTGTCATGGGCGCTGGTTGCACCGCCCTCCATCCCTTTTTTAACTACACGGGCTTCGTTATGGGGCTTCCAATTATTGTGGCTCGCTCATAAATTATTTTTGGTGTTTGTGCTTCTAATTTATTGCCAGCGAAATGGGCGATTTCTAAAAGCAATTCATTGTTCCATTCAATTAGCGACTTTGAAATTGGCACAGCAAAGCAAGTACCTTGATTTTCTCAAATTTGACCAAGCAATTCTCACACTTTTCAAGAACAGTCAAATGTTTTTGACAAGTACTTTTGTATACTTCAAATAATTCGCCTAAATGTACAGCGAAATGGAAGAACACTTTGAATTCTATATTAATTTAACAATTATTTAAGTTCATAATATTGAAAGGAATATTAATATTATTATAATCAAAAAAGGGAAACCATTGGTCTGTTTGTCTTGTTAGTTTTTCACATTAGTGCCATTGTCACATTTTAAGTTTATATTTCTCCCCTCATATCGCTACTCTGCAGTGAACCAAAGTGACGCAATCATTTGCATCTTATTTTAATTCCTATGATTGTTTCACTGCCAGGCGGAATAACCAGTTGCTTTTTGTCGTGTTTGCAGCTTGGCTGTTGTTTCTTTGCATTTATCAAATCTTTGTATCTGGCTTTAATGTGATTAGCGGTGGCAATTATGCCAATTCAAGTTCATTATAGTTGTGTTGTTGCTGCAGCAGTTTACTGTTATTATTGGTATTTATTTAATTGTCATTGTTAGCGTTTCGTTAAGCAACAACAGCCAGCGATAGGAGAAACAACAACAACAACAGAGATACCACATCGAAACGAAAGACTTAGGCAACGAACTTGTTCGCCCGATGCAAATGCTTCCGACTGCTTATCAATTTATTTAAATGTCTCGATTGCAAACAATTGCCCGTGCAGAGCAACTTTCGTTTTTGTGACTGCTTCTCGCGTTTGTCATTTTATTTTTGTATGTGTATAATCCATTCGCATGGCATTTCGTCCGCATTGAGGTGGAAAAGAAACCCAAAGCTGGCACGGAGCACAGGCATGTGTGCGAAATTCTATGCGGCATCTCGGGTTACCTGCAGTCCATAGCTTCTTAGTCACACCCAAGTGGCCATGGTGGCATGATGGGATGTTGGAACGATATTGTGATAGGTGATGTAAGTCGCACGAGGCGTTTTGTCAAAGCCGCCCCATCCAATTTGCAGGGTCTTCGCGGCTATCCGTGTATTCATGTCCATTACAATTATCATTACACGCTAATTATGCCAGCCGCTAAGCGTAATTGGACCATTCAATCACACCGATTATGATCGCATCAAGAGATCAAACTGCCATTTTTGTCGCTCTCGATGTGGGCGTTGTTGATTGATATTCGAATCGATGCGGGGGCTGTGGCCAAAGAGCTAGACGAGATTGTGGACAGGTTAGTCATCGATGGGGCTTATGGTCTTTAAGGGCACAATCTCCCGCTCATCTTGATTCACACATCAATTTGTTGCCTCACATTCGCTGTGGTCGATCAAAGGCAGACCTCAAAAGCGGAATGAATTTTAATTCACAGCCAATCAAAATAATTTGGTGTTACAAAATCTCTTGGCGGCCTTCGCCGCATTTGCATTGGCGTTTTCCCCTTTTCCATTTCAATTTCTTACCATTTTCCATTAGTGCTGCAGCTGCGATGGGGCATGCAATCCACAGATCAGCAACCTTCGATGCCGCAACTGGCGCTAATCATAAGGCCTTGCCACCCCTCGTCCCCCAACCGATCCCCAACCACCCACCATTCATCGCCCGGACTCAACGTTCATTAAACTTGAAAAGAAAGCAAAACGATGACTTTGAGTTCGACTGCGGCTTTTGGCTTTGTCTGCGCAACTGAGCCGCATTTGTTTTAATTTTGGTCAGAGCAACAACAATGATTTCAATTAAAGTAACATGCACTTGCTCGCACACACTTACATTCACACAGTCTGCTTTTCCACTTCAATTTAATTGTTGTAGCTAGACAAAAACCGAAAGGAAACCTGCCAGTAACAATCGCGTCAATTAATCAAATGGAAAATGCAACTTTTGTGCCGCTGCCAGGCGGCAGTTGCAAGTTGCACGAGCCAGTTGTACGGCGAATGCAACAACTCAAGTTCAATTGTGGCACGTTTGGGGCAATCTCAAGCTCGAATTCCCAAGCGAGGTCAATGGCAAGGCGAAACGGATTTAACCCTTTGCCGCTGAGAAACGCCAAAACTCTTGTCCACCGTGTCCAGTTAATTAAAATTCATTAATAATCTGCCCATAGCCAAAATAAATGAAAGTTTTGGCTCGCATCATGACAAACGCCTGCGCAGAATCCAAATTTTTTTTTTTTGAACCTGATATGGTATATGGTGGTGGTCGAAAAATCTTATCGCAGCCCAAATAGGAAATTTCTATCTCCCACTCAGCCAGTAATCATCGTTTTCGGTCATTTTCGTTTCGAACAGCTTCTGCCAGCTGCGGACGGATGACGAGGATGAGCGGATGAGCGGATGATGTCGCCCCCAGAACCAGCAACTGCAAACTCGAAAAACTAGCAGAATATACTCGTAAATTCCGCGCCAAGTGAAATTGAAAGACGAAAAGAAAAGTGACAAACTCAACAGGTACAGGTCCACCGAAAACCAGTCGGAAGCTGCCACAGAAAAAGAAAAGATCCAGGAGGAATACATAGACGGCAAACATTATGTATCGGCCAAATTTCTACGAGTCGACTTGCCTGCGCTGCAGCGAGACCGTCTATCAGGTGGATCGTGTGGGGCCGCTCAAGGATTTCACATTCTTCCATTCCGGTTGCTTCAAATGCGTACACTGCGGCACAAAGCTGACGCTCAAGACGTATTTCAATAATCAGCACAAGCAGGATGACAAAGAGGTAAGTGCCGACACAAGCATCGCCACGAGACGGACGGATACGGACCGACAAAAACGAAAGACTTAAGCGAAAAACGCGTCAGTCTAAATATTTGCACAGCTGCAAGATGCAAAAATGCAACTCGAACGACACTTTTTGTGTTTTTGTGCCTATGCATAATAATAAATAACTTTGTTATTGCACCTTGCCGAGGCGCAAATGTGTGTCACTGCGGTCTGTCATACATATGAAATATATACCTATAGACTCACTTATGTAGTATGTACATATATTCATGTACAGTGCGTTTCGCAGCTATGCGGTCAGCCAGTGAGTCGTGTGAATTATATAGCTTATATAAGTAATGTAATTATTTAAATTATATTTATAAAAATCTATTACTAACTACAAATATTGTACTGACAATATTATTTTTCATACGGTTAAATATCTCTCGCATTTCCTATATATATAATTTATGCACTTAGTTCCTTGACCAGCCTTAAAGCCACAAAACGCACTGTATTTAGGTCCGTGTTCGTTATTGCATATTCTATTGCCACCTGCTGTGTGTAGGTGAAGTGGTTAAAATTGCATTTGCAAGCGACTGACTTTTGGGGTCTGCTCACGCACTCAAAGCGAAACCCAATAAGGCTAATGGTGTGTTTCGATTTGGACGCTAGATATATGCATTCCAAAAGTGATTCAGCTGAAAATTCCTTTTTGTTTAAGGAAACTTTAATTGAAGATAATTATCGGTGCCCATTAAGAAATCTCATGGCTTTAAAATACCAATTAGAAGACAAGATTCAGAAAGAGCATTCCTTTCTTTCTAGATTTTTAATGGAAGTAGTAATGAGATTAAAAACTTTTAACCTTTTAGTTTATCTTTTTGAATATGTGCAACAACTAATAATCTTTGGAATCACCTTCGCTCCAGGTCTATTGCAGTTCACATGTACCAAAGAGCGGACCCGGCCATCTCGACCAGACCTCTGTGGGCATTCGCCAGGCCCTGAATGCGCCGCGCACCAACAAGTTCGTGAACGAGCAGATCCGGGGCACGCGAAGCGAGGTGGATGGTGAGTATGGGGCTGTCATGTGCTCCCAACTTGGCTAACAACACTGTTTCGCGGGATCTGTGCAGGTGGCCCACTGGGTGGCTCGCGGCAATCCACGCCGAATGGCTACGGCCGGGAGATCAGTTCTCCGTCGCAGAATGACTCCGACTACAAGTACGGCAGATTCGACGCCAGTGCCCTCCACATCGCGCACGCACTCAAACAAACGGAGATACAAAAGGCTTACAACAAGGCGCGGGAGAAGCCGATTGATTTTTACCTGGTAAGCAATATCCTTCTGTTCTTAAATTCCAATAATCGTAAGAAGTGATCCATCCAACTCCCAAGATGCGGAGCCAAGTGGCCGCAAATTAAGAGCACATTTAGTGCAGAACATCTAATGAAATTTTAAGTGGCTAGCGGGGCCAGCTGGTCAAGTGTGTATCTCCCATTCTCTCCAAGCTTCAGCGGTTGTGCAATGTTCCCGGGCTTAATTAATGCACTGCCCGCCGTGGTTATGTAGGCTAGTGTGCTATTTACACTTGGCTGTGTGTAATGCCTGCTGTGTGATTGCTCAAGTGGCCGAGTCTGAAGATACAGTTTGCCGGTACTACTATTACACAAAACTTCCCTCCAAATCAGAGATAAATAAGAATATTTTAGTTGAAACTTTACATATATCTAAAATGATGTCAAGGCAGTATAGAAAGATATCTTTACTTTACTTAGCCTTTTAAATGAATTATTGAACATCTGCTATAAAACCTGTAGTGCTTTAGTCTTTTGGCATACTTTTGTTTTTTGAACGGTTCAGAAATTCGAAATTGGCTTGCAAAGTTGAAAATTGAAGACTGATAAATGTGATACCCAAATTGATCTAGTTAGTGGTGGCGCGCCATGTGATGGGATGATCTCTCGGCCAGATTATAAATTATAAGCCCGACTGGTTGGCTGCAAAAGCTGCTGGCGTTTATCGGTGCTCGCATCTTTATCCATGACTTGGCACTTGCCGCGACTGGAATGGTAATCTCCTAACCGCCTGATGCTCGGGTGAAAGCATTATAATCGCATTTTACGTAAAAACGAAATTCAAATCGCACACGTTTTGCTTTTCTTTGCCATTGCAAATGCCGAAAACGGATTTTTCTTTCACTTTCGAGAATGCCACACGCGACTGACCAGCACACCAGCACCACATCCCAGCTCCACCGGCTCACCAATCCGCCAAGTAGCACCACCGCGGGCAGAGACAACAGCAAATATTTTTATTTTTATTGCAACGCTCAATTTAACAAATTTCGAACAGGTGTCTGATGGCCCACACCGCAGTAACAGACGCCGCAAGACAGCGAACACGAAAGATATTTGAAAAACTGCCTGCATGCGATCATTAAAAATTGTATGTACATACATACATGTTTCACACTCGCTCGCACACAAAGCCAAAACGCACACCCTCACTAAATTGGCAGTTTTGACTACCAACAACACAGCTGCTATTAAAATAATATAGCTAAATATGTCACTTCTTAAGCACTTTATTTGGAAGCAGTTTACTTAATTACTATTGTACGGAAATGAACATAATATCACTCAGTTTTACGATGCTTGTCCATCGTTTTTTTCCATTATCACAAAGATACCCATTTTCATATTGCTATTATAGATTGAGTGTTCTTTTTGCTTATACCTACCATCTACATCCCAAATTTCATATTATTCACTTTGAGTTCAAAAGTACTTTGGTAACTTTTATAAGTATGTATAGCCATTGACCTATAGACGAAGTCAACCTAAGCAAGCTATGCCAGCTCATCCCAAATTTCATATCAATCAGTTCGCTATGTACCTATTAAATCAAATGTTAGTTTTTCACTTTGTTGCTGCTACATTGAACGCGACTGTGTCATGGCCAGTGCAGCGGCACAGACGCGGCCAAGACAATGGAACCAGCAGCGTCACAATTGCCGGCGGCGTCACTTGTTTTTCCGGCTGCTCCGCTGCTTTGCTGCCGTTTGCTAAATCTAAATTATGCGCAGCACAGTGAAAGTAGCGGCAGCAGCTTTGTGTTTGATTAGTGGGGAGTGTGGAGCGGAGCTGAAGCTATAGCTCCTCCGATCTCTGGTGGTGGTGGTGGTATCGGTGGTACTGCTGGCACCGCTCCTCTTTGGCCGCCCTTATGCAATGCACGCGTTTTTAAACGCCATGTAATCGCCGTGTAATTTGGCGCCGCAATTCCATATAAAAACTCTCACGCAGCCGCAAACGCAGACACTTCCTCATAGCTGAAAGATAGCTTTTTGCCAATTCACAATTTATGCCACTGTTTTGGCTTTTTGTTTTGGCTACTTTGCTATTTCTTTTCATATATATATATATATATATGTATATATATGGGATTTTTGGTCGGTGACCGCGCTTGCGCAATAATTAATTTCCACAATTTTGGACTTTCGTTTTCGTTTGGCTCTGATTTGATTTCTTGTCTGTTTATATTTCGCTCTTTTTTTCGCCATTGTCACCGTGGGCGTCGCATAACTGTTGGCTTTTCTGCGCCCCGGCATTATTTTATGGCCATATTTAAAATCCGCTCAAAACCGCTCACGCAATTCCGGCTACATCGCATTTGACCATTGTCACCGGGCCTTTGAACCGTTTAGTCTCAGGTGTTTCAATTATTTTTTTGTTTTACTTTATTATTACTTTTATTTGAGTCTTTGTTTTATAGTTATTGTTTGAACTTGACATTGAAATTTCGGATTTAATTACACACTGTTGTTGGCTTGCATGGCGCTAAATGCTCTGCGAGTGATACATATTCCCATGCGGAAGTCATAACTCTGAAAACAACAAAAAGATTTGGTCAAAAGCAAGGGAAAATTAATACGAGTGCAGCTTGCAGATCGGTGATTAAAAGTGGTAGCATTGGGAATGGAATGTACATATATGACTCAGATGATAGTAGATCATTAGTGGGTAGACCAAACCTTCTATTAGTGCAATTATCTAAAACAAAAGTAGTAGGACTGGCTAAGAAAATAGCAGCAGAACCGTAAGCTGCTAATTAGAGAGCCTTAGTTACGGTAGTATATCATAAAAATGTTTTCAATTTTCAGCTCATAAAAATCATTTAAGATTTGAAACTTCGCTTGAAGCTTTTATGAACATTTTTTAAAGGAGCTGTGAAGTATTTTCTCAAGTAAATTCAATCAACTAAAATCTATTTGTGAAATATCCCGGAAATGCTAGACACCATGACCTATTTTTTGCACTGGTCAAGGAACCCAGCTAAGATGTATCAGCGACTTGATGCTTGGGTAAACTGCGAGTTGGTCGAACCTCTATGCAATTATCGATGCAAAGAGCTGCAATTATCAATAGATGCACGCAATGCGTAGTGCATCGAGTAGTGGGTGGGCGGGTAAATTGGGAGGTGGCTGGGCCGCAAAAGATGCAACTGCAGTCGGAGTCGGGGCCTAATGTCGGACATTGAGCCGGGCTTGTGGCAGCTCAGGCGTGGCATTATAATTAGCCAAGTTAACAAGCCAAGCATTGCAAAAACAACGAATCGCTAGCAATGCAATCAACGAAACTGCAGCTTTCTCTGGAAAACATCTTTTAACTCTCCGTGTTTTCTACGATCTAACAGGCTCGCGAGGAGCAGGCTCATCTGGAGATGAAGCATCGCAAGGAGGAGGACGACCTATATCGAAAGTTCGCCAGCAAGCGCGCCGAGGAGGATCGCAAGATCCAGGACGAGTTCCAAGATGAGTGGGAGCGCGAGTTGCAGCGCCTAACCCACAAGTTCGAGAAGGAGCTGGCCACCTCACGTCGCAGCCGGGACGAGGCCAACATCCTGACGATGCGCCACGAGCAGCAGAAGGAGGACCTCGAGAAGAACATGACCCTGCGACGCAGCAAGAAGAAGGAGAGCATCACCCGCAAGATGCTGGAGCACGAGCGGTACGAGACCGCCGCCCTGGTGGATCGCCAGTCCAGCGAGATGCTGGAGCTGATCAGCGCCCGCCGATCGGAGTACATGCAAAGCGAGAGCATCTTCCTGGACGATGAGTTCAGCGAGGGCGCAGTGCCCGTCGAGTATCCGCTGAATGCTCCGATTCCAGCTCCGCCGGCGGTCAGCAAATTCCAGATCTACACCGATCCCATTGAGTTCGAGGACGTCGATCGCATCGCCATCTCGGTGGCCCAGGAGGACCAAAAGACTTTCACAGACCTGGTACGCCAGCTGGTTGGACGCTGCACTACGGATATTGAAAAGGCCCGCACGATTTTCCGCTGGATCACGGTGAAGAACCTCAATGCCATGCATTTCGATGACGATTTGCGTGGCGACACTCCCATGGGTCTGCTACGTGGCATCAAGTACGGCACGGAGAGCTACCACGTCCTGTTCAAGCGACTGTGCAGCTACGCTGGTCTCCACTGCGTCGTCATCAAGGGATATTCAAAGAGCGCCGGGTACCAGCCCGGTGTCAAGTTCCAGGACTCTCGATTCCGCAACTCGTGGAATGCGGTCTACGTGGCCGGCGCCTGGCGCTTCGTTCAGTGCAACTGGGGTGCACGTCACCTGGTCAACGCCAAGGAGGCGCCCAAACAGGGTCGAGGCAAAAACGACAGTCTGCGGTAAATAAAATATTTAATTTTGTCGATCAATCGAATATTATTTGCCAATTTTGTTGCAGTTACGAATACGACGATCACTACTTTCTCACGGATCCTCGGGAGTTCATCTACGAGTTCTATCCGCTGCAGGAGGAATGGCAGCTGCTGAAGCGTCCCATCACCCTGCGCGAGTTCGAGAACCTGCCCTTCGTCCGTTCGCTATTCTTCCGGTACGGTCTACACTTTGCGGATGAAGGCTATGGTGCTGTGGTGTTCACTGATGACACAGGAGCAGCCACCGTGCGCATCGCCATGCCCACGGACATGCAGAGCTGCCTGATCTTCCACTACAATCTGAAGTTCTACGATAGCGACGAGGAGCTCTCCTATGATGGCGTCTCTCTGAAGCGATTCGTGATGCAGTCGGTGATTGGAAACATCGTTGCCTTCCGGGTGCATGCCCCATGCTCCGGCGCCTTCCTGCTGGACATCTTTGCCAATGCGGTCACGCCGCAGGAGTACCTAACCGGCGAGCCCATGAAGTTCAAGTCGGTGTGCAAGTTTAAGGTGCGTACTAGTAACTTATCCAGCGGGATCTTTAAGTTATCTTTAAACTATAAAATTGGAATGGAATCACCTAAAAATAAATGTATAGTACACACTTCCGATTAGTTATCAACGTGCTCCATTACTTTCAGATTTGCTGCGAGGAGCTGCAGACGGTGATGGTGCCACTGCCGGATTGCGCCAGTGGCGAGTGGGGTCCGACGAAGGCCACCCGCCTATTTGGACTCATACCCATCACGCATCAGGTGGGTTTTGATTGGTTATTGTGCCGGGTGATTTGATTCGAGTGCCTTGTTTGCTTGCAGGATCCTCTTATCTTCGCCGGACGCAGCCTGGACCTGCAATTTCGCATGTCGCGTCCGCTGACAGATTTTATGGCCACGCTGCATAAGAATGGCATCGAGGAGAAGAAGCTGGCCAAGTATGTGACTCACAGCACGCTGGACGACATTGTCACGTTCATCATTAAGTGAGTGCACAGGGAAATGGAAAATTTAATAGCTCCTCATTCCAATCAACCCGCCATGTTTCCCTTCTTCTACTACCATCCCCGCAGTTTCCCCGAGGAGGGTCAGTACGGTCTGGACATATACACGCGTGAATTGGGCGGACCTCAGCACCATCATCACCACAACAATAACAACTCCTCATCCTCGTCCGGCGAGAAGCATTTGTTGACGCACTGTTGTAAATATTTAATCAACTCGTCCAAGCGGAATTAAGTCGCTAGACCGGACGCTGGCATGGCATGGTTTTCTGGACATGTGGGACAGGAGGCACTCTACGCAAACACAAACAAAATGCAATATTAATTATAGTCTACACTTAAGTGGAAACCTAACAAACGTTTACCACATCACAAAATCCATAATACAGGTGCTAATGGAAAACCAGGCGATCCAGTAATCTGGCCAATGGCCGTTGGCCAATCACGACATAATCTCATCATGGCGACGAGCACTGATGATGAACTATAATTTTGCTCAATCATTTGATTCAAAGGCAGCACGCGGAACTTGTAAATACTCTAGACTCTAATCATTAGACCTAAGAGATGCCTAGTAATACCAACCCTGAAATCAGCTCTTAATTAATTTGTACATCTACCGAATAATGCTTAATAATTTATTACATAAACGCAACGTTGCCCCTTATGCATGAACCTTATCTTATACATACGACTTTGATTTAAAATGTTTAATGTTTTTGTTTAAGCGTTTACAATGTGAATAAAACCCTATTATACAAACATATACCCAATGCAAACATCGACTGGGGATCAAGTTTATGTTTACTTTATTTGTTCATTCTTCTTATCATACAGAGTTTTAAGGTTGACTTTCCCCCAAATTGCAAACTGGTGACGACGAGGATGAATGGGGGATGCAGGCGCTGATGGTTGGGGCAACTCGGTTCCAGTTGCTTATTCATTTGGGGCGTATATTCACTTAAAGTTAGTGAAGAAATACATAAATTTCTTTCGTATTTGGAGGATGCTCTCTCGCCCTGGGCGTTCGCCAGTTCTTCCTTTTAGTACATTTAAATTTAAACGTGAAACGCAGCACTTCTCGATGGTTATTGTAGTTGTTGAATTTGTTGTTCTGCCGAATGGTGTTGCTATTGCTGTTGTAGCTGTTCAAGTCCTTGCCCACTTAAATGTTTCGCCTGCCATTCTCGTGTACGCTGCAATGGGAAGAGTCGGCGGCAGGATGGCGGCAGGCCAAAGGAAAACATAATTAATGAACTTTTTAATGAACAGCAGATACAGCTAAATGAATGTGGGTGTGGATGTAGTTGGTGGGCTTGGGATGGGGTAGTAGGTAGTGGGGATTTCGTTTTTGGGTGAAATAGTTGTACGCGAAGAAGGATGTTTATTTATTGTTTTTCTTTTGCGAGCTGGGACGAGGATGAATCGTGACACGTTTAGTTAAGGAGTTTCCAATGCCGTGTTTAGTTTTATTGGTTAACCATCAATAGAATGAAGAGCACAAATGCACGCCGTAAGAAGACAAGGGATTTATTGTTATTACCAAAGACCAAACAACAAAATCACTAGTCTTCCATACGGAATGCACTCCCAGGAGGACCAATCGGTTAGTTAATATCGAGTTTGAATGGAGTTACGATCAAGCACATAATTTAACACTCGGTACCGGGACACCACTTTCCAAATTAATCACGCGTTGCCTTTTTTTTTTTTTGGTTGTTAGAGTGTTATTGTGGGAATGGGTGGTTAGACAAATGATAGGAAGTGCATACTTCTTATTCAGATTGCGACACCAACCTCTGTTGCAGCAGATACTGGGCCATTTGTATTTGCTTGGGCGTGCCCGAGATGGTGATGATACGATCGTTCGAGTTTGGCAGGGGCTCGTCGATGGTGATGTACGCACTGGACTCGTTGCGGATGCGACGGATGCGGCCACCTCCCTTGCCAATGATGGCACCAGCCAGCTGAAACGCAACAAACACTATATTAGTTAAATTCTATAAATCAACAAATATATACAACCCACCTCTTTTGGAATGGTGACCTGTGTGCTGTTGTTGGGATCATGACCCTGAGGCACATTTGTCGCGGCATTTGGGCTGCCATTCGGCCCACCGTTAGCTCCACCGACCGCATTGAAGCCACCTGCTCCATTAGCACCACCCAAGGCTCCAACGCCGCCATTAGCACCGCCACTCAGTCCGTTACCCAATCCACCGGGTCCGCCAGAATTCTGACCAAAGCTGCCCAAGCTGGGCAGGCTGCTAGTGCCACCCTGGTTCTGGCTGAAGCTACCAAGGCTTGGCAGACTGTTAGTGCCCTGCGCCTGTCCAAAGTTCCCGGAATTTCCGCCAAAGTCGCTGGGTCCGCCTCCAAAACCGTTGTTGCCAAAGCTACCGCCACCGAATGGTCCACCGGCGCCACCGCCAAAGCTGTTACCGGCATATCCACCAGCACCACCAGCGCTGTTGCCAAAACCATCTACATCACCGCCACCGCCATTGGCCCACGGGTTGATGAACGGATTGTCGCGCTGGCCCATTCCAGCACCGGCCACAGCTCCACCAGCGGCGCCGCCAAAGCGATCAGCTCCGCCACGTCCGCCGGCATTGCCGCGTGCACCGCCAGCATTGAATCCTCCACCATTGCCACCGGCTGCACCGCCGACAGCACCTCCAGCGCCTCCTCCGTTACGATTGTTTCCCCGCTGACTGGGTCGGGTACTGCCACTTCCAGTGCCATAGCCACCGTACTCATCGGCATATACGCGGTCAAAGTTCATGGGATCATAGTTATGTATCGCTCCCTTGATGGGAGTGTCCCGGGTAAGTGTGATCACCTCACGCACCGCTTCGATGACCTGGCTCTGCTTGCCCACGGTCTGCACCACTCGATCTGTGCTCTGTGGTGCCACATTCGAGAAGACCTTCAAAAAGCGGCAGCCGATGCGCTGTAAAATGCAATAAAAGGAAATAAATTAGTATACTAATTAAAATTATGTCATTCCTCCTATTCTAACTGTATATACAAAGTTGAAGGATATATCTAGCATTTGAGTCTTTTAAAATAATTAATTTCAGGTACCTAACACTTGTTCTTCTTTGGCACTTTTCTGTATTAGCAAATTTTTCCTAGAAAATCGTCGAAACAAAAATCGTATATTCCATTAAAAACTTCCTATTAAAAACTGTATATTCCATGGCTAGGATTTACATTTTCCCAGAATTTAGAACAAAAGGACACACACTGAGCGCGGCAAATCCTGGTCAAGGTCCAGTAAAGGCCGAGCCTAAATCAATTTGGCCATGACATTGCCCCTGGGTCCTGACCCGAAACTCTTCACAAATGTGTGTGTGTCCTGCATCCTGGCACAGCGGGCAATGGCTCCTAATCAGCATGAAGCAACGACGCGGCAGATGTTGGACATACATAGTTTTCTACCTGCGCTGGCACAGCGATTCAGGATTCGGGGCAGCTGTTTGCTCTGCTCTGCATGTAAAGTGACAGGAAGTGCTTGCCCCCCTACATATTTGATATCCTCTTCGATATCTCTCCATCTCCAGCTCCTCGTCTTGCCTTTCTTTTCCCTGTCTGCGGCGGAAGTGTAAATGGGAAATTTGATAGCCACTTAGGACGGGACGAACAAGAGGCTCGCACTGATTTCCGAGTGTGTGAGTGTATGTGCTTGGAGGCCCGCTTCCGCTTCGAATCCCCCGTTTCCTCTGGACCCTTTCCAGTTCGTCATTGTCCCCTGTCGCCTGCCCGCGTTTCCCATTTTTATTTGTGCCTGTGCCCGTCTGATGATTGCATCATTCCTAAGCCCATTGCGTGCTGTGTGAGTGTGGTGTGGCAATGACCAAAGGCTGCGTCATGTTGCTCCCCCTACTGTCCCTCTCCCTGGCGACAAAACTCGTTGCGTGTGCTCCAGACAACAATGGCGACATCAAAATTCTGAAGTATACCCCCCGCACCCTGCGGCAGCCTTTTGCCCCACAATTGGGGCCTGTTCAATGGCCAGGGGAATAGCGTTGAGTCACACAGTGTAGTGTATAAGCACACAGGACGACCATGTTCCATGTCAGTGGTCATTCAGTGAATCAAAAATTATTAAATTTAAACATGACAACGGACTGTATCTGCTCTGCTCGTTTTATCTTTATGGCTGTGTGCGTGTGGATCACGAAATATAGCATACTTTCGGACTTCGCATGAAATGCTAATATAATGTAAAAAAGCTAAACTAATGGCTCACAGCTATAAAAAGAAGCAAGCTCACTCCAACACATAATCATGCACTAAATTTAATATTTTTGGCGCCCAACGGGGGGCCACGAGAGTTTCCCAAAACTGTCGTTTGGTGGCGCCACTGGGCTAAATAGTTCATTATGTATAGAACTTTACTAAATGCCATTGAGTGGGGGCCACTAAGTGTTAGTTTTATTTCACCAGTTTGTGTTATAGCTTTCCTGTATTGGTTCAAAACACTTGATATTTAAATTACACTTTGTTGTATACCTTTTAAACTGTCCACTTTTAGCGCGCACATATTTCATTTACTTTGGCTTAGTTTTTCCTATATTTCGCGAGTTTAAGGACTCTGGCTGCGAGAGCTGGCACATGAGCAAGAGCAGAAGCAGGAGCACGAGGACCGTTCCCGACCAGCGCCAATGTCGAACTAATTGGGTTCAACGATTGCCAGTTGCCATGTAAGGAGAAGACGACGCAGGCAGAGAGAAAAAAATGAAAACACTCGCACACACAGGCACAAAATCCACACTGTCATGAAAGGCAGAAAGGAATATGTACACGTGAATACACGCACACACACACACCGAGCAGAAGCAGCGACTGCGGCAGAGGTCGCTCTGCTTCTTCACTTCGTCCTGCGGCTACGGCATTTGCTGTTGTTGTTGTTGTTGTTGTGTGTGTCACGGCAGGCCAAAAAGGAAACGCAGGCTGCTGGGACAGCTGCTTCTCAGCTCCCGCTGGCAACTAAACGGAACCGGTGTATTCAGCTCTCTTCAATTCAAAAAAAAAAAATTAAAAAGGAATAAAAATTGAAAGGATACCAACTTCAATAACTCGAAGTTTGCCTACTCTTGATAGTATAAACTAAACCTTGCTTTTAAGTAGCTTTGCTCTTCTCTCTTATACATCAAAAAGTTCCAATACAAGGATAATAATTAGAAGGGGCATTTATAGTTAGAACCAACTAAATTCGCAACTTTATTGCTGTACAAACAGCTCATAAAAAACTATAGCACCCTCCGCTGCGGCATAGAAAGTTTAATTCTTTTTGCAAAACGCATGCGCAGATGGGAAAAAATAAATAAAACGATAGCAAATGTTATGAGCATAATACAACAACACGCCATAACTATGTACATATGTGTATATCGGCAAGTTTTCGAGTGAAAATAAGGGCAGCAGCCCATTTAAACAACAAATCGCCCACGATTGATAAGCAAGAACAGAAATGATAGAAGTGGCATCGAATCAAATGTGCAGCATCCAATATATGCGGGAAAGGATAGTCTTCCATTAAAGGATTTTAGCTGGCTTAGTAATGCTCTTAAGAGCATGAAGATGGGGAGCACGTCTTTTGCAAAGAAGAACTGCAAATGGCAATCAAAATTCACTTACGACAACTGCAATTAAAAAACTTTTACGTTCTTATGCACACACGGAAACACAAGCAAACCAAAGGAGGAAACGAACGTAATTGAAGCACCATGCTCACCG
The DNA here is from genome assembly GCF_004382145.1 of Drosophila mauritiana. Taxonomy (NCBI): domain Eukaryota; kingdom Metazoa; phylum Arthropoda; class Insecta; order Diptera; family Drosophilidae; genus Drosophila; species Drosophila mauritiana. The sequence goes on along the minus strand of NC_046668.1, from coordinate 18,918,597 downwards.
TAAGGATATGGATATATCAGTTACATATTCACTTGTAGGTTTAAACTTTAAGCGAAATCTAGATCTTCTGCTTGTACTTTGTTTCATATATGCATATCTATGTAGTAGCTACTGCATATTTCTGTTGGTGTCAGGGGCCACGAAACCATCGGGAGAATGTTGAGCAGTCGAGGATGCGGCAAACAAGTCGGAAGGAAGCATCAAACTACTAATTTGATGCCGAGCACAGCACAGCGAAAAAGGAACCGGATATTGACGAAATTCCACTGCCGCCGCTCTCTCCGTTTGCCCCACTCAAAAGTTCCCTCTAGGAACTTATTAATCAAATGATCAAAGGGAGCCCAGAAAAATAAAAATAAAAACTATCAGGAAACCAGATGTCGCTGGCGCAGGATTCGTTTTTCTCCTCAGCTGGCGCAATTCAAGGAATGCCTACGAAAAGGGTGCCTTTCCTACCATTTTCTGAAAGGTATTCAAGGTTGTGCTAGGCACTCGCATTTAATGACATTATCTTTCTAAATTAAATTGCTGAGAAACGAGGCTGGAATGTAAAATCTCCAATTTAGTAGCATTTTAGGCGCCAACAAAGAAAGTGAAATGCAGAGCTATCGAATACTATATGTGCACATAACATTGAGTTCGAAACATTATATATTATGGAAGCTATGTGCAGTAATACATTCAGATCGAATAGAAAGAAGCACCCTGTATCCCAGTGCCGAGCGGTATGTTATACGTGTGTAGGTAGCACCTGTTTGGCATTCATTAAGACGAACAGCAAGCAACAAATGTAAGCCGCAGGCAGCCAGACGGCAAAGCAGGCAAGCGGGCTGGAACAAAAGCCAATGGCACGCTCAATCCTCCTCAAATGCATTTTAGGGCATTTCGGATTTACGCACACACACACACGTGCATGCACAATGGATGACGACGGCTGCAGGATCAGCATGCCTGGTGGAGTCGAAGTTGAAGCAGCTGTCGCTCATTATTGTGAGACCCTGACAGATGCCTCTCCTGCCTCCTTGGCACAGGACAACATTTTAATGGGCAGCTACAACATGAAACACGAAACAGTTGTCAATGAACCGTGAGCCTATAAATATATGAGTCCATGTATCGGTAACACATGTCCATGGAACCACCGATTTGGGGGAATATGTTTTAAAAATAATCTAATCTAAGGCAGCTAAGCTGTAGTTCAACTCGATGGATAGATGGAACCCAGCCTGGGGAAGTAATTATGATAACCCCAAGCGCAGAGATGAGCACAGGAAAACCGGCTTCGTCAGAAACTCGCGGGAGCGGGAAACGGCAGAAGGATAAGGCCAAATGGAAAGGAAACAGCTGCTGGCAGGGCCAGTTGTGACCATTGCCCATGTTGTTCTTGCCGCAACGAAGAAGGCAGCAAAGTAACGAGGACGACTTCCTTTTCTCAGTCAAGACGCAACCAAAAGGGGACCACATTCAAAAAAAAAAGAAGGTAAAAATGCAGAGAAAACAGGCAAACACATGCTAGCACAAACTAAGGATTCTTCCCATTCTGATCATCTGCTGTGACCATCAAAGCGGCAGACGGCAGCTGCAAGGATGCTGCTGCTAAGGAGCCGCGAGTCTCGTCTAAGAAATTCATAATAACAATACAGCAACTAAGGCAACAGAACAGAAAGGAGGGCATGATGCTGTACGAATAACACGAATAAGACGTAAGCTTTTTGTTTGCCGCCGCGGACTTGTTGACCTCCATAGAAAACAGCGCAGCAGCGCAAAAATATGAATATGCAAGAGCAGAACAGAAAGGAACTAAATAGAACAGAAAGTAGAAGGCACTTTTAATCCAAGGCGGCTTGGGCAGGACAGCGTTCCAATTAAATTGCAGCCCAGCCCCTCTCGTCGCTAATTAATGAGCCAAGCCAAATTGCGGATGGAAAAAAAAGCGCCCATGCAGGTGCGAGGAAAGGCGAGAGTTCGCCAATTGATTCACACCGTCGCAGCCCACACTTCGGAATCGACCCCAATCCCAATGCACAGCAGCCAGCCTCACATTGCGAATTGCGCAATTGAAAAGCGTTTGGCGTGTCCGGGAAGCATTTTCAACCCACCTGCCCTTCGCAACCTCACCTGCCGTTTGGAATTTGCTAGTGAAGAGGCGGCTGCCAAAGTGACAAGTGCGTTATGAAAGCCTTGGCACAGACGTCAGCAACAGATTCCCCAGCTGAACGCCATTCCAAACCGTACGCTCATTGATGGAAATGCATTCTACTGTCGTTGCCACGGAGCAAGGACCTGTGCGGTCGGAGCCCAGAGGAGCTGGGAGGCCAGGCCAGGGCGCAGCAGCATAACTTGCATAAAGTTTTCGATTTAACCAAGCGCAAAGTTATGTTGACGGGTTTCGGCTTCACGTGACTGCCGCAAACGTTCGGGATCGTCAAAAACATGTCACAAATTCCCACTAACAATGCGGGCTTCCTCACGTCCTGGCCTGCTGCTCCCCCTCCGCATTTATGTGTGTCCTTCGCCCCTCGTTCCCACTATTCGCTCGTAATAGGCCCAATTAAGTTAGCCTTCATTTGTCATGGCTGGCTGGCGATGTCAGTTGACCGACCGCAGGACACTGGCATTATATGGCATGGATAGTAGAGAGCCGTGTGAACGCCGCACATGTGAAGGCACAACTGGGAATTACATCAGAAATAGCGGAAATACTTGAGCTAAATATGTAATCAGCAAGAGCCTTGGGATCGGGGACATCAATATGTGACAGGTCGTGTAATAGACGTACGTCCCCAGTCTGTCCATTGGCTGTCGTTTTCCCACAACAAAGTTCTGCTCGGACCGCAATGTAATAATTGGCTCGTATGAAAATTACACGATCGATATAAAATTGTAACATTATAATTATAAAGCCATTCTAAATACAAGGACAGCTAATTAAATAGAATCATATATTATTATTCTCATAAACAGATTACTGATTACTATGTTTTACAGGGTTTAAAAACCCAATTCGAGGTAATCTAATAGACTTGAACTGGGAACTGGGATATTGCTTTAGGTTACTCACATCGCGGATCTCCTTGATCTTTTGTCCACCTTTGCCAATGACGCAGCCGGCCAAACTCTGGTGTATAAGTAGGCGCACATCAAAGTCCTCGTCGCGCTGTTGGAGAAACGAAAATTGGGATTATCAATCTGGAGCACAGATGCAATGGCAAAGTTGGCTTACCTCCTCAAAGTATTTCAGCATTTCGGTGATAATCTCCAATGTGGACTCTATATCCGCCGATATTTGGATGGTTCTGTTCGAGCGATTAAACGTGCATAGAAATTGTTTTGGATTTTTTTTTATATAGTGAGTGTTGGCGAAAAAAGAGAAAGAAGTGAGGGGAAACGCATATTAGAGTCGAACATTAACTGAAAATTATTTAAGGTCTAGACATTGTGTTGTTTTTATTTCTTTCTGGTTTATTTTTGGGGTCCATGGAACAAACTTTGGCAGAGAGATTCGGTGAGATAGAGAGAACAAGAGGGCGAGCAAGTGAGATTCTTTCTGTCCCTGTTGCCATGTATCAAAACAACAATACCACACAAGGACACACAAGACGCTTGCTGGGATATTTCGATATGGACAAATGGATGATCTCAGGCCAGCGGATGGATAGGCCATTGGCTCTGGGCTGAGTTCCGATTTCGGTGAAAATAACCATAGGCCGTGCATTTTGGGATGGGTGGTTAATCGGGGTACTTGAGGTGCGTTTGCGGATTAGTATGCGATTAGGATTAGGATTAGCCGGAGAGCGAGATCAAGAGACGGAGATAGTTAGACTGCGGCAAGCTTGGTTGCAATACTACTACAATTACGGATCGGGACACCTAGTGCCTCTGATACTTTTCGTTTTACATTCTTTTTTTCGGGGTGTGTGGG